>NC_134839.1:67773471-69028120 GCF_965363235.1 Mytilus galloprovincialis
GAGATTAGCATGGGTTTGTTAATGTTGAATACAGATTTTCCCCCCTTTTGTCTTCAATGTTTCACTGTCAGCTGAGATTAGCATGGGTTTGTTAATGTTGAATACAGATTTCCCCCCCTTTTGTCTTCAATGTTTCACTGTCAGCTGAGATTAGCATGGGTTTGTTAATGTTGAATACAGATTTTCCCCCTTTTGTCTTCAATGTTTCACTGTCAGCTGAGATTAGCATGGGTTTGTTAATGTTGAATACAGATTTTCCCCCCTTTTGTCTTCAATGTTTCACTGTCAGCTGAGATTAGCATGGGTTTGTTAATGTTGAATACAGATTTTCCCCCCTTTTGTCTTCAATGTTTCACTGTCAGCTGAGATTAGCATGGGTTTGTTAATGTTGAATACAGATTTTCCCCCCTTTTGTCTTCAATGTTTCACTGTCAGCTGAGATTAGCATGGGTTTGTTAATGTTGAATACAGATTTTCCCCCCTTTTGTCTTCAATGTTTCACTGTCAGCTGAGATTAGCATGGGTTTGTTAATGTTGAATACAGATTTTCCCCCCTTTTGTCTTCAATGTTTCACTGTCAGCTGAGATTAGCATGGGTTTGTTAATGTTGAATACAGATTTTCCCCCTTTTGTCTTCAATGTTTCACTGTCAGCTGAGATTAGCATGGGTTTGTTAATGTTGAATACAGATTTTCCCCCTTTTGTCTTCAATGTTTCACTGTCAGCTGAGATTAGCATGGGTTTGTTAATGTTGAATACAGATTTTCCCCCCTTTTGTCTTCAATGTTTCACTGTCAGCTGAGATTAGCATGGGTTTGTTAATGTTGAATACAGATTTTCCCCCCTTTTGTCTTCAATGTTTCACTGTCAGCTGAGATTAGCATGGGTTTGTTAATGTTGAATACAGATTTTCCCCCTTTTGTCTTCAATGTTTCACTGTCAGCTGAGATTAGCATGGGTTTGTTAATGTTGAATACAGATTTTCCCCCCTTTTGTCTTCAATGTTTCACTGTCAGCTGAGATTAGCATGGGTTTGTTAATGTTGAATACAGATTTTCCCCCCTTTTGTCTTCAATGTTTCACTGTCAGCTGAGATTAGCATGGGTTTGTTAATGTTGAATACAGATTTTCCCCCCTTTTGTCTTCAATGTTTCACTGTCAGCTGAGATTAGCATGGGTTTGTTAATGTTGAATACAGATTTTCCCCCTTTTGTCTTCAATGTTTCACTGTCAGCTGAGATTAGCATGGGTTTGTTAATGTTGAATACAGATTTTCCCCCTTTTGTCTTCAATGTTTCACTGTCAGCTGAGATTAGCATGGGTTTGTTAATGTTGAATACAGATTTTCCCCCCTTTTGTCTTCAATGTTTCACTGTCAGCTGAGATTAGCATGGGTTTGTTAATGTTGAATACAGATTTTCCCCCTTTTGTCTTCAATGTTTCACTGTCAGCTGAGATTAGCATGGGTTTGTTAATGTTGAATACAGATTTTCCCCCCTTTTGTCTTCAATGTTTCACTGTCAGCTGAGATTAGCATGGGTTTGTTAATGTTGAATACAGATTTTCCCCCCTTTTGTCTTCAATGTTTCACTGTCAGCTGAGATTAGCATGGGTTTGTTAATGTTGAATACAGATTTTCCCCCCTTTTGTCTTCAATGTTTCACTGTCAGCTGAGATTAGCATGGGTTTGTTAATGTTGAATACAGATTTTCCCCCCTTTTGTCTTCAATGTTTCACTGTCAGCTGAGATTAGCATGGGTTTGTTAATGTTGTAATACAGGTTTTAGTCATGTTAGTTAATTACGTTTGATCCATGGAAAGCAAATTACAATTTTTATGTTTTCTTTGAAATAATTATATAACATACATTCAGTCTACTTTATAGTCAAAATTTCAATTCCTTTCTTAAAGAATCTGAAATTGTCTTCATAACAACTTGCAATATTGATGACAAAGCCACTATTAGAACCCATGTAATAGTGGTCAAGAAAAGTTATATAAGACAGAAAAGCTACTTCCTTTACCATGTTTACACTAACTGCCCAATATCTTGAGCCTTGTGTAGTACAACATTTCCTGTAGTCAGTTTTCACAGTTTTTGTTTTATCTAGAAGTTTGGAAAATGCTTAACCCTGTGAACTAAACAAAAAGCCTGTATTTAATGTAAAAGTAATTCAATGTGATTTCAAATGAAACAGGAGTGAATAACATCATTTGCTGTAGAAGAGTTGTTGTAAGTTAAAAAGTACCGGTAGATGTTAGTATGTTTCTGTCTATCTCTAAGAGGAGTTGATAATTACCAAAAGTGTGACAACAAAAACAGCTGTAAAATAAAATGATGGACTCGTGACAGTATCCATAGTAATCATCACATGCAATTAACTTTGGCTTAACACAAAAGTCATAATACTTATTAAAATTAAAATTTATAAAAATTTTAATTATGTTTTATATACTTGAATGACTAAGCTTAAGTTTTACTACAAAACAAGTGTACATGTACATGGACTTTCTTATAAAATTATTGGAAACTTCAGAATGTACAGCTTTTGAAGTATTGTCCTCTCTTACTCTATTTGGTCGACAGCTTTTCTGTATGCAGCGACATTAACCACAAGATCTCTTATTAAAGTTTCAGCAACTGAACAGCGTAAGTACTGGGGAAAAACTTTGATGAAAGAAAAGGTAAACAAACATGTAATGGAAGATAGATTTTGTTTATTGATTCTGAAAGCAAAAAAAAAAATAAACCAAGTCATTAAACAACTGATGTAAAAAAGTTAATAAACAGATCTGATGGAAACGCATGGAAAATTAAAAAAATATTAACATCCGTCTATTCGTTACAGTGAATCTGAATTGATTGATTATCAAGGTTTATTATTGATTTACATGTTTAAAAAGAATATAATGGAACACAAATGTATTGGTAATTAGGATGTTCTGAATGTTTTTGCAATAACCATGATAATAGTAGCCCTTAAATTTAGGTGTGTAAATTATAAAATTTTGGTTACCTCTTTTAAAAAAATGTATATACTTCCTAAATAAAACAAAATAAAAAAGCCAAAGCAACAAACACCATTCCAATATAAATATGAAGGAATCAATAAAGAACCAGATGCTCCGCAGGGTGCAGCTTTATACGACCGCAGAGGTTGAACCCTAAACGGTTGGGGCAAGTATGGACACAACAATTCAAGCTGGATTCAGCTCTAAATTTGGATTGTGATTAAATAGTTGACACAGCATAGGTTTCTGACACAGAATGAATGTGGTCTAATGAACTTAAAATATTTTTTTGCCTTTGAGCAATTCACTATGCTGTTGAATATTAATCCTCTCAAAAAAATGTTTGAAGAAATTTTCTTTTTATTTATGAAATCTGAAATCAGAAAAATTTAACCCCCCCCCCCCCATTTTTATTTCACTTCCCCCTTTCCCTTTTCCCAAAACTGATCTCAATTCAAATTTCTAATGGAGTTTGCAACCATTACTACTCATTTAAATATATCATAAAATATTAAAATGTAAAATAAAGTGCTTGTTATCACTGAATGGTAAAGATTGTTTTAATTTATCAGTTGAAAGTAAAAGTGTGTATAAACCAATGATTTAAGTTGACTCAACTACTATTCTGGACAAAGAAAGATAACTCCAATTGAAAATTTCTTGCTATTGCACAATATTGTGCAATTAGATATTTCTTGCTATTGCGCAATACTGTGCAATTGAAAATATTTGCTATTGCACAATACTGTGCAATTGAAGATTTCTTACTATTGCACAATACTGTGCAGTTGAAAATTTCTTGCTATTGCACAATACTGTGCAATTGAAGATTTCTTGCTATTGCTGAATACTGTGCAATTGAAAATTTCTTGCTATTGCACAATACTTAATATAATAATTTTGGATCCTGATTTGAACCAAATTGAAAACTGGGCCAATAATCAAAAATCTAAGTATATGTTTAACACCCCCCCCCCCCCATTTTTATTTCACTTCCCCCTTTCCCTTTTCCCAAAACTGATCTCAATTCAAATTTCTAATGGAGTTTGCAACCATTACTACTCATTTAAATATATCATAAAATATTAAAATGTAAAATAAAGTGCTTGTTATCACTGAATGGTAAAGATTGTTTTAATTTATCAGTTGAAAGTAAAAGTGTGTATAAACCAATGATTTAAGTTGACTCAACTACTATTCTGGACAAAGAAAGATAACTCCAATTGAAAATTTCTTGCTATTGCACAATATTGTGCAATTAGATATTTCTTGCTATTGCGCAATACTGTGCAATTGAAAATATTTGCTATTGCACAATACTGTGCAATTGAAGATTTCTTACTATTGCACAATACTGTGCAGTTGAAAATTTCTTGCTATTGCACAATACTGTGCAATTGAAGATTTCTTGCTATTGCTGAATACTGTGCAATTGAAAATTTCTTGCTATTGCACAATACTTAATATAATAATTTTGGATCCTGATTTGAACCAAATTGAAAACTGGGCCAATAATCAAAAATCTAAGTATATGTTTAGATTCAGCATATCAAAGAAGCCCAAGAATTCAATTTTTGTTAAATTCAAACTTAGTTTAATTTTGGACCCTTTGGACTTTAATGTAGACCAATTTGAAAACGGGACCAAAAATTAAGAATCTACATACACAGTTAGATTTGGCATATCAAAGAACCCCAATTATTCAATTTTTGATGAAATCAAACAAAGTTTAATTTTGGACCCCGATTTGGACCAACTTGAAAACTGGGCCAATAATCAAAATTCTAAGTACATTTTTAGATTCAGCATATCAAAGAACCCCAAGGATTCAATTTTTGTTAAAATCAAACTAAGTTTAATTTTGGACCCTTTGGACCTTAATGTAGACCAATTTGAAAACGGGACCAAAAATTAAGAATCTACATACACAGTTAGATTCGGCATATCAAAGAACCCCAATTATTCAATTTTTGATGAAATCAAACAAAGTTCAATTTAGGACCCTTTGGGCCCCTTATTCCTAAACTGTTAGGACCAAAACTCCCAAAATCAAACACAACCTTCCTTTTTTGGTCATAAACATTGTGTTTAAATTTCATAAGATTTCTATTTACTTATACTAAAGTTATGGTGCGAAAACCAAAAATAATGCTTATTTGGGCCCCTTTTTGGCCCCTAATTCCTAAACTGTTGGAACCTCAACTCCCAAAATCAATCCCAACCTTCCTTTTGTGGTCATAAACCTTGTTTTAAATTTCATAGATTTCTATTCACTTTTACTAAAGTTAGGGTGCAAAAACTAAAAGTATACGGACGACAACGTGATACCAATATACGACCAAAAAATTTTCAATTTTTGCGGTCGTATAAAAAGGGATAATTATCAGCTGCAACATTTGTTGTGTTGCCCTAATAATCAAATTATTTCAATTAAGTGTAATTGTTTCTTTTTTTCTCTTTGAACATGTTGAATTAAATCAAATTATATATAATTTTGACATATTTTATTATTTGATCATTATTATCACCCCTAATCTTCTACTTACTGATATCATACATCCTACATTGATCATATTGATGAATGCTATGTTTTGCCACTTTCATCTACATGTAATTATTAGATGACATATAAACAAGATTTAAAAAAAAAACAAGATTAAAAAACAAGATCATGATGATGATTAGAAAAAAAATCAATTCAATCAAATGTATTTTTAAATCAGTAATGACTGATAAACATGATAAATATGATGGTTTCCTGACCTTTATTTTGAGGTACATGTATGTTTAAATAAATCAATTTTATAAACTTAAGAAAAAAAGAAAAAAAAAGTCCTCATTTGAAGTACATATGTACAAATATTTATAGATGGAATTGAATAATTTAACCAAGAACAATAGAATCAGTTCTAACTGTATAATACACAATACATGCATGTACATGTAATACAATACTAACTTAATCTATCTGTAGACATCCATGGTATTTTTTTTTTATCTAATTATTGGAAGGGATATTTCTTCAAAATACAGCCATATTTGAAAAACTAAACTTGTTTACATAGATTCATTCCAGAAGCTAGCTGCTAATGTAGAAACACAGTAGGCATGAGCTTAAGGGTGGATGCGACTGTGGCAGACAGGAAAACAAATCGTATATTGTCAGAGGTGTACAGTCCAAAGAGTTGGCACATTTCAACCCTTTTTATTACTGTGGATTCATTATTATTTGTTGGATACCAATTTTCATGGGTTTCATGGGAACAAGTGAACCATGAATTCAAATCTTCAACGAATTTATAATTTCAAAAGGTTTTGTTTACAGAGATTGGCAAAACCACGAAATCAAATATCCATGAATATGCAAGTTTTCAGCAATACACGAAAATTGATACCCACGAAAATAAATGAATCCACAGTATTCATGATTGCTACACACAGTCACACATGTATACCGGAAAATTCACAAACTTGAAACAATATCTTTTTTTGCACTTTGTCAACAATAATGGTATATGTATTAATAATTTTATTCAGAAATAGTGGCTATCTTACATCTATATATCAGAATAAAGATATAGATAACATTTAGCACTTAAGAACTTAAAAATAAAAGATTCAAACTAATACACAGATACATGTACAAGTGAACAGCACAAATCTTCATGCATATATGCAAATAAATGGTAAAGAAAATAAGAAAGAAGGCTCTGCTAACAACAAAGACAGATTTAACATTTCCTAATCAGGAAACATATTGGTCAAAGGTCCTTTATTTACATGTTAATACTGTTCTCCCTACCAGCTTACATATCAATTATGTAGATTTAATTGACATTCTATGATCTTTGTGTTGTACGTATTACAAAAATAGTTTTTATCATTCAATTACCAGATATTTTTAGATGTCCCATGGTACTCTATATATAATTGAATATATTGGCTATATAAGATATTCATGAATGGCAATTAAGTATGTCTTATCATAACATACATGTAATATACGGCATACTTGAAATGAATGAGGTTTTAGGTTTCCGATATACTACTCAAGTATTTTACCAAAGTAGCTCTTGACAAAAAGGAGGTACATCAAAAGCGGGTCAACCAACACTGTATGGTACATTTATGTACAGAATTGGGTATACATGTAAGTATACTGCCATGTAGAAATAAAGAAATGCTGTATGATTGCCAATGACACATGTATCAACCAAAGACCAAATGACGCAGAGATGAACAACTATAGGTTACCATACAGCCTTTAACAATAACCAAACCCAAACTGTCAAATAAGCTGTAAAAGTCCCAAAATTTCCCTCCATTCAAAATGACCAGAATAGCATGCTTAGAATGCATCCTTAACAAACTATAGCTATAACAATAGATATTATCTCTATCATTGGATTAACATGATTAAGGAAATGACCTAATGCATATACATGTATATGGAATTTAGAAGTTTCAATAGCTATAGATCAGTACTTCCATTAAAAAGTAAACAATGTCAGTTATGTTTGAATAGGCATAAAAGTACACATACTGTGGATTCATTAATATTCGTTGGATAGAATATGGATACCAATTTTTCGTGGATTCAGTGGGTACAGGAGAACCACATATTCAAATGATCAACGGATTACACATTTTCTAAGGGAATTAGTGTACACTTTGCCAAAACCACGAAATTAAATATCCATGAATAAATGTATATAAGTTTTCCTCAAACCACGAAAATTGGTACCCACAAAAATAAATGAACCCACAGTAGTCAACACCAATTTTAAATGCATCATTGTTCTGTTTATGTATTACCTACCCTTCTAACAGATATTCTACACATACATGGGTCTAAATACCCTGTGTTGGCATTGGCTGTAATTTTACACTGGAAATTAAATTTGGATTTCCATAATACACTATGGTTGTTAACTTCTTCCCTGCAAATATAAATAAATTTTATATAATTACAAAAAGGTTTTCCACAGAAGTTGCCAGAACCTCTCACATCATTGTAAGTACATACATTTCCATGTATCATGATGCAAGATTTAACAGAAATTGTTAAGTACTGTATGCTTTAAGATTTAATTAAAAACTTTAAAAATTTGACCTTTATATATAATTACTGCATAAATAAGGGAGATAATTTAGATTTTGCTTTTTTGTGTTGCTGTCTCATTGATCCTTTCTCCACATTTTTACAAGTTAAAGATGAATATAAATAATGAATAGATGTACATGAGACTGTTAAAACTTGGCAGAGTAATTCTTGTGATTTTTTTTAATGCGATAAGGTTTTTAATGTAGATAACTATTACTAATTACCTCAATACTAATATAATGCATTGATATAAGATGAAGGCTACTTCACTTTTATAAATCAGTCAGGGGTATTACGTTATCACCTACAATGACCTATTTCAGTGATTTTTTATATTCAGTGATCACCTATTTAAGTAATTTTAGTGTTTCCTTTGATCTTCAAAAGCTAATTACATTGATTTTACATATTTTGAGAAACTTTTAATATTTTTAATATTCCACAGCCAAAATCACTCAATGAAGTGATTCTGAAATCACTTGTTTAAAGCAGTACCCCTGACTGATAAATTATTGACATAATCTGATTCTCTGAGCGATAAAAAAAACATGCAGGTGCAAAGCTTAAAACGTCCCATACTGCTAGCCAACTTATCCCCTGTGCTTATCTACGTAACTGCTGGTCCACTTATTCCCTATGCTGGCCTACATATTATGATTAAGCTGTTACTAATGTATCGGACCATAATATTTATCCTTGTTACCCATTACATGTTTTAGATTATGGCTTATGCATCAATTAATCAAATTACAAGAATGTTATCACTGTGCCATTCACAGTTTAAATAAACACACTTATCTTACTTCATAAACATATAGTATTGATAAAAATTTGATAGGTAAAATATTGTAAATAAACATGTTTTATCTTCTATCGTCTATTGTAATGGTTTTATGGTTCTGATCCTGCCTGGAATTAAATGTATATGATTTTATATAATGAAGATAATAACATCTGTCTGAACTGAAATGTTTCATTTTAGTTTATAACAATGTTTTTCTGTTACAAATCATGATGTATTGTGTTATGTGTACATGTTATGCTGCCCATCAAGGGCCCTTGATTGGAATAATAAAAAATTCTTATTCTTCTTATTCTATCAAATCTTCTACTGACAGAATTGTAAAAAATAAATAAAATAAGAATGTGCCAGAGGACACGAATGCCCTTGCTCAAGCTATGCAATTTTTCAAAATAAAAAGGGACACAACTCTACAACAGCAAAAGACCAACAGCCCAAATTCGACCTCTGTCTGTATATGTGTTGTGGTTCTAGGCAATGTGTATAATGAATTCCATAATAATTTGGAAAAGACAAACTAATTTTATAAATGAGTTAGAGTGCAGAACTTAAAAAAATTGCAATTTTCAAGTTATAAAGGGCCAAACATTTTAACTCTAGACTCGCTGCCCATATTAAAACTCTGTATGGAAATTTTAGTTCTTAGCATCAAGTTTTTATATACATGTGTAAATATTTATACATACGTGTATACAAGTTTCATACAATTTGAATAAGAAAAACAAAATTAGAATGGAAACGAAAAAAAAGTTATAAAAGGGCATAATTTACAACAGTACATGCAAGTGACTCACAGCCTAAATTCGAACTCTGTCTGCAAGTTTTAATTCGTAGAATTGCTTAAGAGTTTCATAAAATTTGGATCAAGAAAACTTTAGTATGATTGCGGAAACGAAAATGGAACAGAAGGGAGGTCGGTCAAAGGTAACAATTATTGGCAGGGCATAAAAACAATGATTATTATGTCTCCCACAGCAAGATTATCTTATATATAATTAAAACAGAAATGAAAAGAGAGAAGTACATCAGGGAACTTACTGAAATAAGTGATTTTTAAATCACTTATTTGAGTAGCAAATTTTGAAGTTTTGTCACAAATTGTGTTTTGTAGTTTTACCAAAATTTTAAACACATCGGTGTAAAACATATATATCTTTTCATTAGTAAAATTGAAAAAAAAAAATGAATTTTTTGTTTCTTTTAAGTATCAAGGTTTTATGCCTTTAATGCTATCATTTAGCTGCAAATTCTATTTTAGTTGAAAAAAATGCTATAATAATGGCTTTACATAATGAACTGATACTTTCTTAACAGATTTTTCCCAGCAGTTGGAGTATTTTTCCTGTAAAGTTCAAGGTTTCATCGTTCAGATTATGTAATAAAATTCTACTGTTCGCAATAAAAATTTCACTGTTTGGGGGTGTTGAAATTAGAGGGGGTTATTAAAATAATGATACTTAAAGAAGTGATTCTTTGGAAGGAAATTGAGGTATGATATTTAAACAAGTGATTTTTATGTCATTATCCTAGATTCAGTACAAGGTCATCACCTGAAATGACCTGGTCATCCTAGGCAACACAGATGTTGGTTCTGATAAGTTTAGAAACATAATTAGTCCCTGGATCATTAGTATTCTATATTTAAAGCTACAGTAAAATTAAATTACTTCTTCTAGTGATTATTTTGTACTACTTAAATAGGTGATTATTAAAGAAAGACAACTCTTACTTTCAACCTTTATGGAAATAATGTTACTTGAATCAGTGATTTAGAAAATCACTCATTTAAGTAAGTCCCCTGACTGTACAAATTAGTTGCTACATTTTTATATTGAGTGTGGTAAGTTTCAGCTGTCATTAGCAATGATTAATATACTGACCTCCAGGTAATGTACATGTAGCTTGTAAAATTATTTAAAAACCAAAATAAACATTGAATAATTTTTTAAATAAGGAAAATTAGAAAATACATGGGACAACTATTTGCAATATTCATGATCTAATTTTCATGTTAACCACTTAGAATTATTGTGCAACATGGATTTATGTTTCATGGAGAGCTAACTTGTAGTAAATTTCTCAACTTGGAGATAAAAGTACCGGTATATACACGTACATGATATACATGTACCTCACCTGTACCATATATTAGCTCAAAGTAAAAACAAAACCTAGAGAAAATAATTTGACAAATATCAATTTCTTGAATAATTGAAAATTCTCAAAATGGGGGGTGCTTTATACTGTTGCATGTACCAAGGAGATGTTACATTAAACATGTACATTTACTGACGTAAACTGAAACAATCAGTATTTGTGTTAACTTAAATGCAAATGTATATTACTCATATAATATTAAAACACTGCATTTGTACTTTGATCATAGGAAGTAAACATTTCACTTGTCAACAATTGTAACATACATACATGTATTATAATGGATATGTATTTTGTAGTCAATTGAACAAATTAAAATGCCTTCAACTCGAAGGCCAAAAAGCTAATTTGTTCATAATCATGATAATACTTTTATAAATGTTTATAGAGTTTCTCACAAATATATCTACATAATGTATATCTTGCAAGTATGAATTTCCCATCAACTTGAGCGGGGCAAAAGGTGACAACACTTATTCACAAATTATCTGAGCTCTTTCAATTTAAAGAAGTAATTTTTGTCAAAATTTCATGAACAACAAATGTACATGTATGATAAGACACAAAAACAGTCAAAAACATCTCTCAAGGGCAATAACTCTTATAATGGATCAATTGATGGTTTCAGTCATGTTGAATTATTTGTACATGTTCAAAAACTTAATAAAATAAATAAAATTGTCTTTCCAGGGTAATGACCCCTACAATGGCTACATGCATGTATAAGGGTATAACAGACAATTTGTTTACGTACATGTATTTGTATGTCTTACTGAACATATATATTTGCCATCAGAGTTTCAGAGTACAACTTTAAAGGCCAATAAACCCTATAAGGAATCAATCAAATAACATACAGTTGTATATGATATATATGATATCATACATGTCAGACTATGCGAATGAATTTTATTTTTACAGGACATTCGGTCTGGTAAGCATCCTAGCTTTACCAGACCGAATGAAATTTTACCAGACCAATTTTTTTTTACATCTAATTGTATATTATCCGACAAAAAACAACAAACATATGACTTTGTTGTGCCCTACTCCTCCCCGAAATGCAAAAATTAAAACAAAATGATGTAACAAGAGGGGATATTGATATGAAAGTTGTGCACAATTGCTTGAATGCATTTCAGTGAAGAGTAATGTCCCATTTTATTGGATTTTGACAATGTTTGTGAACTAAACATAATTTACTAGAGTTTCTGTATAAAATATTATTTCCTGTTTCTTCTTTCTTTTTCATATATCTTTTGGTTTTCAATTCTTGTGGTTATATTTCATAGCTAAATTTTGTGATCTGCTTGGATGTTTATTCATTTATTGTATTTAAATCGGCAAACCCGGAATTATCCTTATCCGTTCCCAGAATCTGATCCGGTTTTATTTACATTTCCGGTTGTGCCAATGATGGCATCCATTGTTGTTTTTGACAGTCAGATATGTTTTTACCCGGATTTACACATTACTGGTTGTCGATGTTCGGCATAAAGCTAGCGGTTGAACAAAATAAACATCGCTGTGGTGAATAATAAAGATGAAAATGAATTTGAGATCGTTTGGCAATTTTGCTAGAATGTTCCATGAAAAAAAACACCGGACATTCGGACCGGAATTCAACAAAATTTTACCAGACCGATCCATTATTCACCGGATTTGTCCGACGGTCCGACGTATTTCGCATAGTCTGACATGTATGTACACAATATAAAATGACTTAGAAATTAAAGGAGACTGTGTTTTAAACTATAACAACTTTATTATTAAAACTTACACATGCATCAGTCAGAGCTCAGACATAAATAGGTCTGAATCTGCTTTTGACTCATAGAGGTCTAAATTGGTAAGTTTTAGGATTTGTCTCCCTTTAATGCAAGACAAAATACGACCTTTATAAGTCAAATATTGTTAAGCAAGAAATGATTGACCAGAATCAAAAAGTTGCAAATATCGACTCCTACAAGTCGATAAGTTACCAAAATTGGTCAACTTCAAGACCCACGCATATTTATAAAAAGGTCATGCATCTAAATCAAATAATGACAACATTGAAAGCCAATGCTTTGTCTTCTAAAGAAAAATATGAATGAGAGGCTAAAAAATGGGGGAATCATGTTAATTAACCTTACAATGCAACCACCTGGATCCACACTTAATGAGGTAAAACATCTGTGTTTAGTAAGGATGTTCAATTAGATAATTAAATATAGATAGCTCAAGTCCTTCTGAACACTCAGACAGGTTTTTGCTGTCATAGGTGGTGTACTTTGGCCACCAAGTCAAGTTAAGTTTTTTCATCAACATAAATAGACCTAAACAAGTCTGTCATTTTGTGACTTAGATAAGTCTAAAATTGAAAACACATTTTTATAATAAATACATGTTTTGACTTCTTTAAGTCAAAAACAGAAATCGACTTGTTTATGTCTGAGCTCTGACTGTGCATGTACAAGTACAATGTATATACTTCAACTAAATTAAATTGGGGGAAAACTGCCAATACCATTATAGCAAAGGTCAATACATGTGCATGCATAGCAAATAAACATGCAAGTAAAAGAAGCAACATTTGAATTGTTTGTCTTTATCTCAAAATCACAATTAATGTAATTGTAGGCCCTCAACCCAGAGGAAAACTCTCTCTTCACAGCTATTTAATAAGGTTGCTATCTGCTTTGAGCCGAATTCTTTAGCTATTTTAACTAAACACAATAAATAAGTATGAAACAAAAAAAAAAGATAGACAGTAACCCTCTATGCAAAGAAAACTGCTGAAAAATAGGCCTGAAACTACTCAAGTCATCATGGTGAAATATTGACCTCATCACTTTTTGGAAATCTACTCTGCTTGAACTATTAACATCGTACAACAACCACTCTTCCATTCTTGCATCAGATACTTTCTATTGTGACAGCAAACATTTCTGGAACCTTTGTGATGTCACATGATGGAGGGCAAATAGCCATTAGATGTATGGTTGGGGTATTAAACCTTTAGCTTGAAGCTTCAAAGTGTACACTTCCCCTTCGTCAAAAGACTGCAAAGTTGTGTCCACATTAGTTTAGCTATTCAAGAAGAACCTTAGTTATTCAGGTAATAATTCCACTACACGCCCAACCACAATTGCTACAATTTGATCATCTGATTGGAACTTGAGTTATGAAAGAAAAAAAGATTTCACGACATTCTGGTGTTGTGTGTGGATATCTTACAAATACTGTTATAAATTGGTTGTCATAATTACCTCTCAGATTGAGTTAAAAAGCTTCCTCCATCAATTAAGCGCACTTTAGCATACAGTATTCCACTAACAAAGGGTACTGATGATAACTCTTGTAAACCGAAATCTACTTGAAACTTAAATCGCTTCTTTTTAGTCATGAAGGACATCATTTTAAAGCAATTCACATTTTACAGGGATCAAATTTCTACAGAAATATGAAATCAATCATACAAATTAGTCAGCATCCCAGCTGCTATGTCGGTGACATCTGCCTGAACTTTAACAATACATATGTTTTCTATGATATATAGATTCTATTACATAATGGATAATGTTAACTGTATTTTTAAGGTCTCAATATAAGTGGTTTCAACCGGACAAACTCATGTAATCCTTATCTTTTTGGTAAATATTGTAAATCGGATTGAACGGGAACCTGTTTGATTTTAATATTAGTACGCATGACAACATATGATTTCCGTTTCCGGTAAAAAGAAAATAAAAAGCGTCTGCAGTCATTCAAAAAACCTATTCAATTTAAGGTTCATCATAACAAACGGACAAATATGGCTTTATTTACATTCCAAAAATTACTCTGAGTACAGACTTACCTGTAAAGTTTGAAAAGTTTTAATGCCTAGCATCCACTAGATATAATAAAGTTAAATGCATTTTGTGTTTCAGAAAGATAAAATCTCTTTTGGATTTTGATGGGCATTTTTTTTCCTTCATGCAAAAGGTGTGAAAATTGACTAAGTTGTGGTACAACTATGAGATACTCCCTCAGGTAAAAAACCGGTTTGTATTGTTTTCACTGTCCTTAATTGACATGGACACCAGGTATCTTCACAACTATAGGTGAGTTAAAGAGTTTATCTGAGTCAGTGAGTGGACAGTATCAAAGTAATTCAGGTGTTTGTTTATTTTTGCACCTTCAGCAGAAAGGAAACAAAATGCCCATCAAAAACCAAGAAAGATTTTATCTTTCTTAAACACAAAATGCATTTAACTTTTATATATCTAGTGGATGCTAGGCATTAAAACTTTCCAAACAGCACAGGTAAGTCTGTACACAGAGTAGTTTTTGAGGTGAAAATACGGCCATATTTGTCCATTTGTTATGATGAACCTTAATAATTAGAACTTAGGTAGAATATAAGTAAACGACTTTTAATTCTCTTCAACATGCAACTGTTGTTATCTGTGAAATCAAATGAATATGAACAGGTTGCAGATATCTCCCAATGGCAATGGGTTACACTAAAGACCTGAAAGTGGACTTGAAAAGACCTGAAAAGACCTGAAAATATACGACTAAAATTATTCAAATTGCAATAGCTTTTTTATTATTGGATGGAATTTCTTCAAGTTGGAATTTTATTAAATGTAAATATTCATAATTCATTAAAATTTAAATGTTTTAAATTAAAAACAATTTTTTGATGCCAAAAGTTGGACCTGAACGGAGAAATGAAAAGACCTGAAGGGACCTGAAAATCTATGTCGGACTAATTCTAACTACAATAACTTTTTTCATATTCAATGGATATCTTTCAACTTTAGATTTTGTGAAACTAAAAGTTATTTATAATGATAAAATTAAAAAAAAATATATATGAAAAATACCATTTCGGTATAAAAACTCGAAACTGAACGGAAAATTAAGTAACCAAAATGGCATAAATTTGCTTGAAAAGACGAAAAGACTGCGGTCAGATTTATTCAATATCTTTAACTGTTTTCAATCATTCTCCTTGAAATATGAATTTTGTTATAGGAAAGGTATAATATATCATTGAAATTATAAAGGATTTCATCGAAACTACATTTATAATGGTTGAGTTACCGTTCAATTCGGACCTTGTCGGTGAAATAAAAGACATGAATGGATTATAGGGGTAGTTGTATTTAAACTCGCAAAACATTGTTTTCCTATTTGTTTCTATTTTAGACAAAAGTCTAATGAAGAGAACGAATGACTTTATATTTATACAGGAACATATTTGAAAACAAAGTACATTGTTATTTTGTTATTGATGAATCCTGAACCTAAAGAAAAAAAAGGAATATTGTCCGTTGAAATTATCCAAACTAATACAACTTGCTTAAACTACATTAATATATATTAAAGCAGGTCGTAAACTGTTTTATTTATAAAATGAAAGTATTAGTATTGCTTCCCCATAAACCATATGTAATTTAAAGAGTTCGTCGATTGGAATGTTTTAATTACATGAACGTGTGCCGGTTGTAATTCACACCTTGTATTGATATTCGCTGATAATTGGATCATTAGTCTAATAAACATTTCACTTTAATCTTTTAATTGGATTATCACTATATCTTGTTACACGAACTAAACATTGTGCACACGGTCACCAAGTGCAGGTTCCTGACTTGGGACACCACACTTTTTGAAACATTTGTGACGGGGTTATCGTAGTTTACAGACACAAAACCTTTTTCTGAATTATTTATTTCTATGGTATATTAAGTCTCTTTGACTTATAAGTTTTGACATCCGAGTTTTTATTATTTTTTGGTATTTTCCGGGTTTTTTTTACTTGTATCAGTTTTGCGTATCATATTAGTATTTTCCGTAAAAAAGTAGAAAGATGTGGTATGATACCAATGAGACAGGTCTCTACAAGAGACCAAATGACATCGAACATGAAAAGTTATCAACCATATTTTTCGTCTATGTTTATTATTTTCGTTTTAAAAAAATGTGGAATTTTAGGCTCATTCAGATTTTTTATTTTCCGTTCAGGTCCGAGTTTTGACACCCCAACAATATTTTTCATATATTTTTTTTTAATTTTATCATTATAACTAACTTTTAGTTTCACAAAATCTAAAGTTGAAAGATATCCATTGAATATGAAAAAAGTTATAGTAGTTAGAATTAGTCCGACATAGATTTTCAGGTCCCTTCAGGTCTTTTCATTTCTCCGTTCAGGTCCAACTTTTGGCATCAAAAAATTGTTTTTAATTTAAAACATTTAAATTTTAATGAAATATGAATATTTACAATTAATAAAATTCTAACTTGAAGAAATTCCATCCAATAATAAAAAAGCTATTGCAATTTGAATAATTTTAGTCGTATATTTTCAGGTCTTTTCAGGTCTTTTCAGGTCTTTTCAGGTCCACTTTCAGGTCTTTAGTGTAACCCAATGGCAATGGCAAATTAATTATGCCAACAAACATCATCATGGCAAATTTGCCAATGTGGCAATGTCTAAAGGGTCATATATGAAAGTCGTAAATTATTTGGGTATTTTCTTCACAGACAAGGGTAAAAATTTTTCCTAAATGATACTATCTGTAATTTTGTTACATGATGCTAAAGTGTACACTGTCACTGTCTTTTTCTTTTAGACGATCAAAATAATCTACTAAATTCGACGAATAACGTTTTTTTTCCCCAAAAAGAAACGGTAGCACTCATCATATGAGACCTGTGAAAGTTCCTGAAAAGGATATTTTGGCAAATCATTGTAAAATTTTAACCAATTTGACGTTTATGGAAGTCGAAAAATGACCGTTTGACGCCTGATAGTAAAGGGCATTCCTTCCGTCATAACTGGTCATACAAATTTGGGATATAACAGCTGAAATAGGATATAAATTTTCATTAAGTTGTCATGATTGTAATCAGTTTTCAGAGTTGATGGTCCATGGATTGTACTTACATACATTTGTACCTGCCAACTGTCACTATTTGCGGGGGATTTCCCCCATGGAGGCTCCCAAATTGAAATTTTGAAAGAGCAATGTTGCATGTCCACCGATGTCCAGACATTGTGCGCGAATTTATTTTAGAATATACAATGCTACTGGACACAGAAAAAAATTGTCGTTTCTGCATGGAGAATTGAACTCGATATCAAAGAATACAAAACTGGCTCTTTTTTGTGTGGTTAAACTAGATAGCTGACATGGTTTAGATTAGAATAAGACCACCGGTATCAAATAATCTATAAAAAAAAACATCAATATATTGCCATATGACCTTTTGCACTGAAGGGTTAAACTTGCATTACGTTTTGTAAGTCGTGTACAGACCCTTTAACAGAAAATAAAGAGATTTGGAGTAAATTAAACGTGCACAGGACATAATCTCACACAAAGTCAATGCATAGAAAACATACAAATGATCAATGGTCAAAGTTATTATTCCTGTTCTTCATCTTGATAGTTGCTGGAGGGTCTCCAACAATAAAAGAATCATTAATACCGTAAAACAAGGTCAAGATGGTCCTTCATTACATGATTATTTTAAAAGAGTTGAAACAACCCCTTCTCAGATATTCCTATAGCAATAGTTGATAAATATTAGGGTTCACCATAGTATTTTGTATATTTTTCAGATATGAAGTTTTATGTGCACAGTGAAGATCCAGAAATTACGCTTGTTATTAAATGGGACAAACCAACTGGAACAATAAGTGATTTATCAGAGGTAAAGAGATAACAGGAATATATTATTTTTAACGGTTTCTAACATAAGACATGTTAGAGGGAATAAGAAATTTATAAGGAATTCTTATTGATTAATTGATATTGACACTTTGACATTTACCATGGTTTAGGAACAAAAGTCAAGGTTTTATGTTTTAAACATATATATATATAAAATTAAAGAAAACCAAATTTATATTTTAAGGGATATATAGTAATCAGTCAATCAAATTATGTCAGGTGGTTGAGAAGTCCTACATTTTTCTGTAAGTTTTTATACGACCGCAAAAATTTTAATTTTTCGTCGTATATTGCTATCACGTTGGCGTCGTCGTCGTCCGAATACTTTTAGTTTTCGCACTCTAACTTTAGTAAAAGTGAATAGAAATCTATGAAATTTTAACACAAGGTTTATAACCACAAAAGGAAGGTTGGGATTGATTTTGGGAGTTTTGGTCCCAAAATTTTAGGAATTAGGGGCCAAAAAGGGCCCAAATAAGCATTTTCTTGGTTTTCGCACTATAACTTTAGTTTAAGTAAATAGAAATCTATGAAATTTGACACAAGGTTTATGACCACAAAAGGAAGGTTGGGATTGATTTTGGGAGTTTTAGTTCAAACAGTTTAGGAATTAGGGGCCAAAAAAGGGCCCAAATAAGCATTATTCTTGGTTTTCGCACAATAACTTTAGTATAAGTAAATAGAAATCAATAAGATTTAAACACAAGGTTTATGACCACAAAAGGAAGGTTGGGATTGATTTTGGGAGTTGAGGTCTGAACAGTTTAGGAATTAGGGGCCAAAAAGGGGCCCAAGTAAGCATTATTCTTGGTTTTCGCACCATAACTTTAGTATAAGTAAATAGAAATCTTTGAAATTTAAACACAAGGTTTATGACCATAAAAGGAAGGTTGGGTTTGATTTTGGGAGTTTTGGTCCCAACAGGTTTTTAGGAATAAGGGGCCCAAAGGGTCTAAAATTGAACTTTGTTTGATTTCATCAAAAATTGAATAATTGGGGTTCTTGGATATGCCGGATCTAACTGTGTATGTAGATTCTTAATTTTTGGTCCCGTTTTCCAATTGGTCTACATTAAGGTCCAAAGGGTCCAAAATTAAACTTAGTTTGATTTTAACAAAAATTGAATCCTTGGGGTTCTTTGATACATGTATGCTGAATCTAAAAATGTACTTAGATTTTTGATTATTGGCCCAGTTTTCAAGTTGGTCCAAATCGGGGTCCAAAATTAAACTTTGTTTGATTTCATCAAAAATTTAATAATTGGGGTTCTTTGATATGCCAAATCTAACTGTGTATGTAGATTCTTAATTTTTAGTCCCGTTTTCAAATTGGTCTACATTAAATACCAAAGGGTCCAAAATTAAACTAAGTTTGATTTTAATAAAAATTGAATTCTTTGGCTTTTTTGATATGCTGAATTTAATCATGTACTTAGATTTTTGATTATGGGCTCAGTTTTCAAGTTGGTTCAAATCAGGATCCAAAATTATTATATTAAGTATTGTGCAATAGCAAGAAATTTTCAATTGCACAGTATTCAGCACCAATAGCAAGAAATCTTCAATTGCACAGTATTGTGCAATAGCAAAAAATGTTCAATTGCACAGTATTGTGCAATAGCAAGAAATCTTCAATTGCACAGTATTGTGCAATAGCAAATATTTTCAATTGCACAGTATTGCGCAATAGCAAGAAATATCTAATTGCACAATATTGTGCAATAGCAAGAAATTTTCAATTGATTGGAGTTATCTTTCTTTGTCCAGAATAGTAGTTGAATCAACTTAAATCATTGTTTTATACAATGCACAATGTATATTCACTTTTACTACCAACTGATAAATTAAAACACTCTTTACCATTCAGTGATAACAAGCACTTTTTGTTACATTTTAATATTTTATGATGTATTTAAATGAGTAGTTATTGTTGCAAACTCCATTAGAAATTTGAATTGAGATCAGTTTTGAAAAAAGGGAAAGGGGGATGTGAAAAAAAAAATGGTGGGGGGGGGGGGGGGGGTTAATTTTTCTCATTTCAGATTTCATAAATAAAAAGAAAATTTCTTCAAACATTTTTTTGAGAGGATTAATATTCAACAGCATAGTGATTGCTCAAAGACAAAAAAATTATTTTAAGTTCATTAGACCACATTCATTCTGTGTCCAAAACCTATGCTGTATCAACTATTTAATCACAATCCAAATTTAGAGCTGAATCCAGCTTGAATGTTGTGTCCATACTTGCCCCAACCGTTCAGGGTTCAACCTATGCGGTTGTATAAAGCTGCGCCCTGCGGAGCATCTGGTTGTTTCTGTGAATGTTTAATACTAATACATTAGTATGTATCAATAACAAACAGGGTACAATTCTCTGCCTAAAATTTATTATATGGCTTCATTTAAGCATGCCTTAGTGTGGCACAGTTTCAGAATCCTTGCTCGTCAACTCTCTGTTTACTGAAACTTTTATATATAGATATGTTCCAGACCATATGACTTGAGTATTTGGACCGTGTACGTTCCGACCGTATGAGCATTTTGAAAAAGTACGCTAATTACAGTCCAGACCGTACACGTACGCTCCAAATACTCATTCGGTCTTAAACATATATTCAAAACAAAATGGCCATGTATCAAATTAGATATAAGGAAATGTTTGTTGCAGTTTTCTAGATAATTTCAATAAGAGTTTCTGATATTTGCTACTCACCATGCAAGATGTTTTCAGATTCAACTCTCTTCAACTTCCTATTTAATGAATGCTTTTGTTTATAAACACCAGGAATTATGTGAACATGCTTTAGTTAACATGTACTGGTAATGCATTTTAATGTTCTTTTCAAATTCCTGATCACTGAAAACTTAGAGCAGAGGTATCTTAACTGATTTGTAGCTTACATCTCTTCTTGATAATGATTAGTTTTACAGTAATACTTAGAAGAACTGTCTTCCATTTTTGTTTTAGATTGTTACTGAAAGTTTAAAGAAAAAGATTTACAATATTATGAATGAAAAGATGCAGCTAGTCTTTAAAATAAGGTCTGTATATCATGGAATGTATTATGGGCACACTTGCTCTGTAAAAGTATCAATGTTTGAAGGGATTCATATTATTCAAAAATGCATACTACATGTATACACAGCTCAATCATGTCAATACAGTACGATAAACTGCTGGGCTTAATTCTAGAGATTTTGTAGCCTGCTCATAAAATGTATATGTTTATATTTATCTTAACAGTATTCTTCTATATTTATGTCTACTTATCAAGCATATTATTCATTGTTTGATAAAAAAAACTATAAGAGTAATTCATAAAATAACATTGTTAAAAGAGATAGATCTATGAAGATATATATAGTGAAAAAATGAATTGGAATGAAATGGATGATAAAAAGACAAGGGTACAACAATTAATTAACTAATAACTTCAAGTAAAATCAAGGATGCTAGGTAAAAAATTAATAATACACAAGAAATTTTCTGATTAATGGTTCATTAGATGTGTATTTACAGAGGGAAAATATTATCCAATGACGATGCTGTGACTAAGAAAATAAAAAATATGGACGATGTGGATGTTCTCTTGAAAGTCTTGAAAACTTCTAATGAAGGTTTGTATGTAAAAAATCATGAATACATGTAGCTTGAAATAATGTTTTGATTAATTTATGGTATGTTTCTGTATCCTTTACTCTGTTCTTATTACAATATTTATATTATATTATCCATGCATCATTTGTCTTAAATAAGAAACTTGTTAGTATTACACTTAGTGGTCTGACTTGTACATAGAAAAGATTGTTATGAAACTTCACAGGTTATCATGTTATGGGTAAAAAATTAACATATATATTTTTGTCTTCAATTCAATTTCAAATAATCGGCACTGGAAATTCTAATGTTGTCTATATCGGATGTATAGGTTTACACCTATCAAGTAAAATACAATTAATCAGTGTATAATAATTGTACATCAAACTGTTGAAGTAACTGATTTTTAGCTCACCTGGCCCAAAGGGCCAAGTGAGCTTTTCCCATCACTTTGCGTCCGCCGCCTGTCGTCCGTCGTCGTTAACTTTTACAAAAATCTTCTCTGAAACTACTGGGCCAAATTAAACCAAACTTGGCCACAATCATCATTGGGGTATGTAGTTTAAAAAATGTGTCCGGTGACCCGGCCAACCAACCAAGATGGCCACCATGGCTAAAAATAGAACGTAGGGGTAAAATGCAGTTTTTGGCTTATAACTCAAAAACCAAAGCATTTAGAGCAAATCTGATGTGGGTAAAATTTTTTATCAGCTCAAGATCTATCTACCCTGAAATTTTCAGATGAATCGGACAACCCGTTGTTGGGTTGCTGCCCCTGAATTGGTAATTTTAAGGAAATTTTGCTGTTTTTGGTTATTGTCTTGAATATTATTTTAGATAGAGATAAACTGTAAACAGCAATAATGTTCAGCAAAGTAAGATTTACAAATAAGTCAACATGACTGAAATGGTCAGTTGACCCCTTTAGGAGTTATTGCCCTTTATAGTAAATTTTTAACCATTTTTCATAAATCTTAGTAATCTTTTACAAAAATCTTCTCCTCTGAAACTACATGGCCAAATTCAACCAAACTTGGCAAAAATCTTCTTTGGGGTATCTAGTTAAAAAAATGTGTCCGATGACCTGGCCATCCAACCAAGATGGCCGCCACGGCTAAAAATAGAACATAGGGGTAAAATGCAGTTTTTGGCTTATAACTCAAAAACCAAAGCATTTAGAGCAAATCTAACAGAATTTAATTGTTGATCAGGTCAAGATCTATCTGCCCTGAAATTTTCAGATGGATCGGACAACTGGTTGTGGGGTTGCTGCCCCTGAATTGGTAATTTTAAGGAAATTTTGCAGTTTTTGGTTATTATCTTGAATACTATTATAGATAGAGATAAACTGTAAACAGCAATAATGTTCAGCAAAGTAAGATCTACAAATAAGTCAACATGACCAAAATTGTAAGAGAACTCCTTAAGGAGTTATTGTCCTTTATAGTCAATATTGAACAACTTTTCGTCATTTTTGTAACTTGTACAAAAATCTTCTTTTCTAAAACTATGGGCCAAATTTAACCAAACTTGGCCACAATCATTACTAGGGTATCTATTTTAAAAAAGTGTCTAATGACCCTGCCTGCCAACCAAGATGGCCCACATCAGTAAATACAGTAACAGGTGAGCGACACAGGCTCTTGAGAGCCTCTAGTTTTATTGTGTTTGACATCATACTTATATGGTAATTTAATCTTATCTTTCTAACAGAAGTATATGATATGTATGTACCATTAATGTTGTTTAATAGAAAATTATTAACAAACTGGCTTTTCTTTGATACCGAAAATTTTATAGATGATTAAAAATTTCACATTTATTGTAGATCAGAGATGCCAGCAGGTAAAGAAATCCACAGATATCATCAAGGATTATATCTTAAAGGCTAAAAATCTGATGGAAAAACACAGAGCAAGAACTGCTATATTGTTATATGAAGAGGTTCTTGACATTGACCCCAAATGCAGTGCAGCTTTCACAGGACTAGGTAAATTGTGTTGAGAAAACATTATTATAGAACAAGTCTTTTTATGAACCAAAAGCTGAAATAACACAAGATATATTGTGCTTAATGTTTTCCCTGCTATCCCCAATTTTAGTTGAAAAGTCCTGCTTTTGTTTTCCATCAGATTTGTGCCAGTTCTCACATTTTTTTCAGGATTAAGAGTAGCACATTTCCAAAAATTAACAATATCATACTGAAAATAGAAATTATTCTTAAATGTTGAAGCTAAAGAAGTTCCAAAATCACAATTTAGTTTCTAATGTGTTCATGACAAATTACTTATTCTGTTATTCATACATATCTGTCTTTTACTTTGATGTGAAAAAAAAGATAAAAAAATTGAAACTTCCTATAAATAAATGCATGTTTAAAACTAAAAAAAATAAACCTTTGCCGTTTTCGAATTCTTTGTTGATCTGGCCAGGATAAAGCATCTGAAACATTAATTTTAATGTCTGAACAGTTTAATACACATTCTTTTATGTTTTAAAGGTGACTGTTATTCATATTTTATGTTTCTTTAGTTGACTGTTATTTGCAAGCAAAACGACCACAGAAAGCTTTATTTTATCTCGGAAAGCTACAGAAATTACAGATAACAGATACAACCAGCCAGGTTTTATTTAGGTATGCATTTGTATATTCTTGATGAGAGAAATCTTTAACTGGGGGAAAAATGATACAATAAACTATTTGTACTATCATTTTTGTGGCTTTGATATTTGCCCTGAGTCAAGACTGAGTCTAGAATTTGTTCAAATTTTGTTTGAAGATAATCATAGGCAAGTAAGAAAGTTATAGCAATATTAGTTTACATAAATATCTTAATTTTTATAGGCCTGTCTAAGACAAGATGTAATATTGTATACCATTGTCCGTCCATCTGTCTGTCTTCCCGCCTGTCTGTCTGTCGTCCACACTTCGGACAATTACTAAAAAAGGCTTCCAGCAACTTTTATGAAACTTTGTTGAATTGTTTATATCTATTGACGTAAGCTCCCTTTCGATTTTTATAAATTTTTGATTTTTCGTTTCAGTGTTATGAAGTTTTATCCTTGAAAAAAGGGGGATTTTCCAGTTTTCAGACAATACTCAAAAATGCTTCCATCAACTTAAATGAAACTGTGGTGAATTCTTTATATCTATTGATGTATGCTCCCTTTCGATTTTTATAAATTTCAGAATTTACGTTTCCGTATTATGAATTTTTATGCTAAAAAAAGGGGGGATTTTCCAGTTTTCGGACAATCACTCATAAACATTTTCATAAAATTTTATGAAACTTTGGTGAATTGTTTATATCTGTTGACTTAAGCCACCTTTTAATTTTTATAGATTTCAGATTTTACATTTTCCAGTTATGAATTTTTATACTTAAAAAAGGATGATTTTTCCAGTTTTTGAAACGGGCGTATCATGCGCTTATAGTGCAGTTGTTTATTTTCATTACTGAAATTTTTTATAGACTTTTTCAAAGCACTGAATCAGGTAAAATAAGATAAAAACATTTGATATAATTATATGTATTTCTTTTCATCAATAAAGGAGAAGCTTTTTTGGCTCTTTAAATTAACCAAAAATTAAAAAACATGAATAACGCCATTCATGCGCATTGCATACATTTTTATACGACCGCAAAAATTTTTTTGGCGTCATATAATGGTATCATGTTGTTGTCGTCCGAAGACGCATTTAATTTCCAGACAATATCTTTAGTTTTAATGAATGGATCTCTATAAAATTTTTACCAAAAAGGTTCAATACCACTAAAGGAAGGTTGGGATTAATTTTTGATGTTGTGGTCCCAATAATTGGGGTCCAAAAAGGGGGCCCAAAATGAGCGTTTTTGCAGTTTTCAAACAATATCTTGTGTTAAAGTGTATGAATCTCTCTGAAATTATACCACAAGTTTCCATACCATGAAGTGATGGTTAGTATTGACTTTGGGGATTATGGCTCAAAATGTTTTAGAATTAGGGGCAAAAAAAGGGGGAAAAAAATAGGTTTTTCTGGTCAATGGACAATTAAGACAATTTAAAAGCAGTGTAAGGGAGGTAATTCAAAAAATTTCACATACAATGTTGGGTATGTTCCGATATACCTCCCTTACACTACTTGTAAATAATGTTTAAAGGAATGTCAGGTTTTGGACTAATTGCAAAAAAAGGGGGGTGGTAGTAGTTTTCAATTTTTAGCTCACCTGGCCCAAAGGGCCAAGTGAGCTTTTCCCATCACTTTGCGTCCGTCGTCTGTCGTCGTTGTTAAAGGGATAGTAGCTACGATTTTGACAAAATTATGAACAAGTTTTAAAGCTGCTAAAATCAAAGATATGTACTAAATATAAGCAATAAGATCGCTAAAATGTTTTAATAAACTACAGAAGTGTTAAATAATTGATAATTCATATCGTGTTGTGTGCCTATTCACCTCATTAATTATGCATCGGGTTTACTTCCCGAACTTTGCCGACATAGCGAGTGAGCTAACCAAGATATATATAGATACGAACACGTGCTTTTTGTTTTCTTACATATTTGATAATTACTCTTTATTAAACGTACATATTTGACACCATTTATCAAATTATGTAAATAAAAAATATAATAAATACCGGCATATTATTCCAACCCAAGATTCTCGAAAAATGGCGATATTATACACTTGTTATTACATTTGTATGACCAAACCTTCCCGATAATGTATACACGTGTTTGTGTGTTAAATCGGGGCCTCCATGAAGGATACACTTGAAGAATAATACTAAAGTTTAGGAAGTTGATTTCTAATTTCTTCTAAGGTGGGAGATTACTGCCCCTAAATTTATAAACATATTTTTGACAATTATGAACACGTTGAGATTTTTTTTCATGTGATCTGGAAAATTTAAGAAATGTAAACATTACGCAAACCGTCGGCTACTTCTGTTTGACTTTGCCTGAGTCGCAGGTGTTTTGAGTGATTTTATTGACCGATCTCATCGACGCTTTTCAGTATTTTTGATTTACAATTACTTGTCTGCACCTCTTTTTTTTTTCTTTTCTCGCTGAAACTGTAAATTCGCGTACCATTTCCGCGATAACATTCCCCTGTTCGACATTTTCCCTTCGAGGCACAATGTGCGATTGCGCATTGGGAACTGAAGAGTAAAGGTCATATGAATAAGGGTTGGGCTTAACATCGAATTATTATCTATAGACAATAAATAAATGTAGGTGTTAAACGTTAAAAAGCTTCTAAATGCTTAATGGAACGTAACCAGTTATTGTTTTAATCATAATTATTTTACTTTTTGTACAAAATCCGGCATATAGATTAAAAAAGTAATTTTAATGAAAATCTTAGCTACTATCCGTTTAACTTTTACAAAAATCTTCTCCTCTGAAACTACTGGGCCAAATTTAACCAAACTTGGCCACAATCCTCATTGGGGTATCTAGTTTTAAAAATGTGTCCGGTAACTCGGCCAACCAACAAAGATGGCCACCATGGCTAAAAATAGAACATAGGGGTAAAATGCAGTTTTTATGCACCACCTACGATAGTCTGTTCGTTCGTCCGTTTGTCCGTTTGTCCGTCTGTCCCGCTTCAGGTTAAAGTTTTTGGTCGAGGTAGTTTTTGATGAAGTTGAAGTCCAATCGACTTCAAACTTGGTACACATGTTCCCTATGATATGATCTTTCTAATTTTAATGCCAAATTAGAGATTTTACCCCAATTTCACGGTCCATTGAACATAGAAAATGATAGTGCGAGTGGGGCATTTGTGTACTGAGGACACATTCTTGTTGGCTTATAACTCAAAAACCAAAGCATTTAGAGCAAATCTGATGTGGGGTAAAATTGTTTATCAGGTCAAGATCTATCAGCCCTGAAATTTTCAGATGAATCGGACAACTGTTGTTAGGTTGCTGCCCCTGAATTGGTAATTTTAAGGAAATTTTGCTGTTTTTATACGACCACAAAAATTGAAAATTTTTTGGTCGTATATTGGTATGATGTTGGCTTCGTCGTCAGCGTCGTTGTTGTCCGAATACTTTTAGTTTTCGCACTCTAACTTTAGTAAAAGTGAATAGAAATCTATGAAATTTTAACACAAGGTTCATGACCACAAAAGGAAGGTTGGGATTGATTTTGGGAGTTTTGGTCCCAATATTTTAGGAATTAGGGGCCAAAAAGGGCCCAAATAAGCATTTTCTTGGTTTTCGCACTATAACTTTAGTTTAAGTAAATAGAAATCTATGAAATTTGGAACAAGGTTTATGACCACAAAAGGAAGGTTGGGATTGATTTTGGGATGTTTGGTTTCAACAGTTTAGGAAATAGGGGCCAAAAAAGGGCCCAAATAAGCATTATTCTTGGTTTTCGCACAATAACTTTAGTATAAGTAAATAGAAATCAATGAAATGTAAATACAAGGTTTATGACCACAAAAGGAAGGTTGGGATTGATTTTGGGAGTTGAGGTCCCAACAGTTTAGGAATTAGGGGCCAAAAAGGGGCCCAAATAAGCATTATTCTTGGTTTTCGCATCATAACTTTAGTATAAGTAAATAGAAATCTATGAAATTTCAACACAAGGTTTATGACCATAAAAGGAAGGTTGGGTTTGATTTTGGGAGTTTTGGTCCCAACAGTTTAGGAATAAGGGGCCCAAAGGGTCCAAAATTGAACTTTGTTTGATTTCATCAAAAATTGAATATTTGGGGTTCTTTGATATGCCGAATCTAATTGTGTATGTAGATTCTTAAGTTTTGGTCCCGTTTTCAAATTGGTCTACATTAAGGTCCAAAGGGTCCAAAATTAAACTTAGTTTGATTTTAACAAAAATTGAATCCTATGGGTTCTTTGATATACTGAATAAAATGTACTTAGATTTTTGATTATTGGTCCAGTTTTCAAGTTGGTCCAAATCGGGGTCCCAAATTAAACTTTGTTTGATTTCATCAAAAATTGAATAATTGGGGTTCTTTGATATGCCAAATCTAACTCTGTATGTAGATTCTTAATTTTTGGTCCCGTTTTCAAATTGGTCTACATTAAAGTCCAAAGGGTCCAAAATTAAACTAAGTTTGATTTTAACAAAAAAGAATTCTTGGGCTTTTTTGATATGCTGAATCTAAACATGTACTTAGATTTTTGATTAGGGACCCAGTTTTCAAGTTGGTTCAAATCAGGATCCAAAATTATTATATTAAGTATTGTGCAATAGCAAGAAATTTTCAATTGCACAGTATTCAGCAATAAGCAAGAAATCTTCAATTGCACAGTATTGTGCAATAGCAAGAAATTTTCAATTGCACAGTATTGCGCAATAGCAAGAAATCTTCAATTGCACAGTATTGTGCAATAGCAAATATTTTCAATTGCACAGTATTGCGCAATAGCAAGAAATATCTAATTGCACAATATTGTGCAATAGCAAGAAATTTTCAATTGGAGTTATCTTTCTTTGTTCAAAATAGTAGTTGAAGCAACTTAAATCATTGTAGTATACAATATACAATGTATATTCACTTTTACTACCATACCATTCAGTGATAACAAGCACTTTATTTTACATTTTAATATTTTATGATGTATTTAAAAGAGTAGTTATTGTTGCAAACTCCATTAGAAATTTAAATTGATATCAGTTTTGGAAAAAGGGAAAGGAGGATGTGAAAAAAAAGGGGAGGGTTAAATTTTTCTCATTTCAGATTTCATAAATAAAAATTTCTTCAAACATTTTTTTGAGAGGATTAATATTCAACAGCATAGTGAATTGCTCAAAGGCAAAAAAAAAAAAAATTTTCATTAGACCACATTCATTTTGTGTCAGAAACCTATGCTGTGTCAACTATTTTATTTTAGATTTAAATAAGTTGGAAGAAGAAATCTTTAATTGATTTGTAAAATCTTGACATTTGTTTTGTGTAAAAAAAACCCATATAATGTCAAAAATTTGATCACAATCCAAATTCAGAGCTGTATCACCCTTGAATGTTTTGTCCATACTTGCCCCAACTGTTCAGGGTTCGACCTCTGCGGTCGTATAAAGCTGTGCCCTGTGGAGCACCTGGTTGGTTATTACCTTGAATACTATAATAGATTGAGATAAACTGTAAACAGCTATAATGTTCAGCGAAGTAAGACCTAAAAATAAGGCAGCAGGACCAAAATGGTCAATTGACCCCCTAAGGAGTTATTGCCCTTCATAGTCAATTTTTAACAATTTTCATAAAATTTGTAGATTTTCACAAACATTTTCCACTGAAACTACTGAGCCAAGTTCATTATAGATAGAGATAATTGTAAGCAGCAAGAATGTTAAGTAAAGTAAAATCTAAAAACACATCACCATTACCAAAACACAATTTTGTCATGAATCCATCTGTGTCCTTTGTTGACCAAGGTGAGCGACACAGACTCTTTAGAGCCTCTAGTTTTTTTCCAAATTTCTCATATTCCAAGTTTTTGAAAAGTTTGAAGAGGAAATCTTTAATTGCACAATATTGCACAATAGATTTGTATTGTGTCAGAAATTCATATTATGTCAAAAAGTTGATCACAATCTTAATTCAGAGTTGTATCAAGGTTGAATGATGTGTTCATACTTGCCAAAATTGTTCAGGGTTTGACATCTGCATTCATATAAAGCTGTTCCCTGCGGAGCACCTGGTTGAAACATGAACCTTAACCAAAATGTAAGTATTATTCTAGTCTTGATAATCGTTCTAATTGTTTCTCCTTTGAAGTGATGTCATAGTGGCAATTACCAACTTTAAGTTAAAAATATGCTTAATAAGTGGTACTTTGGCTCAACAGCACATTTTGTATTTTGTAACCCAGTAGAAAAGCACAAAAAAATTTGTGGTTCAATATATCTGTTTGGGCTCTATTGCTTTATTTGTGACCCAGCCAACCAACCAAGATGTCCGCCATGGCTAAAAATAGAACATAGGGGTAAAATATAGATTTTGGTTTATGACTCTAAAACCAAAGCATTTAGAGCAAATCTGACAGTGGGTAAAATTGTTTATCAAGTCAAGATCTATCTGCCCTGAAATTTTCAGATGAATCTGACAACCAGTTGTTGGGTTGCTACCCCTTAATTGGTAATTTTAAGGAAATTTTGCTGTTTTTGGTTATTATCTTGAATATTATTATAGATAGAGATAAACTGTAAACAGCAATAATATTCAGCAAAGTAACAGTTTCATAAAAAGTCAGCAAAGTAACATCTACAAATAAGTCAAATGACCAAAATGGTCAGTTGACCCCTTCATGAATTATTGCCCTTTATAGTCAATTTTACCAATTTTTCTTAAATTTTTGTAATCTTTTACAACCAGTTGTTGGGTTGCTGCCCCTCAGTTAGTTATTTTATAGAAATATTGCAGGTTTTTGCTATTATCTTAGATATTATTCTAGTATCTAATGATATCTTAAACTATAAATTATGATTTTAACCTTATTTTATTTGATTTCTAAAGCATCAGTAAATTCAGGTGAGCGACACAGGCTCTTTGGAGCCTCTAGTTTATTTTGAAAAAGCATTTTACATTTGTTTGTATTTAGACTACAAACAGATGTACTACTATATTACTTTATTTTTGTTAAGATTTAGAAAATCAGATTTATGATTAGAGCAAAGAAAGAAGCTAAATTTAAACAATATAGATCGATTATTTTGATTTCTTTAATAGATGATTAAAAAAAATGCAATATTTTATTGCCTATTGGATAAGTAAATTGACAAACAGGTGGATATATCAAACATACCATAGTTATTTCTTTCAGATTTGCACAATGTTATTTGAAATTAAGTGAAGCAGATAAGGCCATTGATTTTCTCCAAAAGTATTGTATTGATTTAAAGAAGAGTGGAGGTACAGACACACAACATAAACACCAGGTTCAGGTATGTAGCACCAAATTTCTAGGCAATCTCTGAACATAATGTTCAGTGGTTGTTGTTTGTTGATGCGGTTTATAAGTGTTTCTCGTTTTTGTTTTTTATATAGATTATAGATTGTTGGTTTTCCTGTTTGAATGGTTTTACACTAGTAATTTTTGGGGCCCTTTATAGCTTGCTGTTCAGTGTGAGCCAAGGCTCCATGTTGAAGGTAATAACAGTTTTCTTTTTTCATATTGTGACTTGTATGGAGAGTTGTTTCATTGGCACTCATACCACATCTTCTTACAACTTAATGTTTGTTTCATTATCCAACAGTTTATAAAAAATACTATTGAGAAGATATGAAATTTTACTGACAACTGAAAGATGAAAGAATTGTAGCAGTCATTTTTTGAAGATTTTTTCCCCGTTAGTTCTTATCTCATTACTCAGGATGTACTGGTCAGAGGGTTTCACCTAAGACAACAATGAAATCATATTATTATTATTTTTCAGGTTTTATTAGCGAAGGCCTATCTAGTTAAAGGAGAAAAGGATATGGCCATAGTTTTATTGCAGGTAATTTTTCCTTTTATCCAATCTTTTCAACTAGACAGTACAAATATATTATTTTGAAGAATTTAATCTAATATTTGTACAATGCAAAAAAAAATTTAAGGTCTATTTGCATTTGTATGTTCTAGCTTGTCATTTTAGCTGTTCTATTACCATTTGCATAACTATAACACAAAAAAGTTTGTATCAAACCCTGAATGAATAACAGACCACCTACTGTAAAATGAGTTATGGTTGACAAATTACATTATTGTTAGATAAGAATGATTACCTTTGTTGTTTAGGGCCAACTAAAATTAATTAGTAGATTTTCATCTAAATTTTTGAAAAAAAATGGGGTGGGTAGGAGGTTTTTATTTTTTTAATTTTATTTCATATGAAACTTTTGTCACGAGTTCTTCATACCGCGGGGGTATAAGCAAGTGTAAAATAAGCTTATATCATGTATATAACATGCCATATAAGAAATTATATATAATTTTTTAAACTCTTAAATAAATATCTCTGATTGGCAACCACTGCTATACATGTACATGTAATTGCCCCTTTAAAAAACCTATTTATAGTTAACATAAAAAATGAAAAGAAATGCTCTCTTCAGTTGGACTATACCTACACCAAATTTATTTTGCTTTCTTAGCGATGGTTTAAAATTAAATTAAGACAATGTATTGGTACAATTGTATGCAACACAAGTATTATGAGTACAAAATAAAATGAAAACTCAGTGTTGAAAGTAATTATGATGTAAAACATGAACTTCACCAAAAAGAAGTTGTTGTTAAATGACTACATTGAGGGTATTGGGACCAGGGAAATTCTATACTACTTTAGTATACGAAGTCTTAAGTATAGAAAGTCCCTGTTGGGACAGAGGGTGTTTGCTGTTTGTCAACAAACAACGACAGCCATGGGTAAATCTAAGGGCATGCTATAATAAATGTGTATGTTTGTCGACTTTTTTGGCTCAATATACGGTCATAAATCTGACAAGTTTGTGCTTGTGTCAATTTCTTTAATGCAGTCATGTTTTTTGTACCAATTTGTTCCACAATTCTTGCACTTTGGATCACTCACAGTCATTGTTTTATACTATAAATAAAAAAAAACAGTTTTCTACTGAATCATTAGTGACATACCGCAATTTGCGTTCTTGGACACATCGTTTTACTCGTAACTCGAATATTTCATGCCCTTCTCGTAATCCATCTCTTTTCTTGTAGATCATGTTGTCATCATAGAGCAGCACAATATGTCGATTTAATTATTTTCGTTAGATAACTTGAAGAAATACAAAACCGAAATTTGAAACAGGAAGTTTTGAATGAAACGAAATAATCGATGGTTCCCAGTAACCGACGTGAACAAAATCCGGAAATCGATTCGTATTTTTTTAAATAAAAAAAATTGGGGCAGGACGATTTCAGAGGGGTGGGCAGGGATGAAAATCTATCAATTAATTTTTAAAAATTGTTACAAACTTGGCTATCTCCTAAATGCATGGTTTACATTTCTATGATATTGGTGTTCATTGTGATAATAATCATACTTAGAACTTTGTAACATTGCAGAAGTGTTAAAAACCGGTAATTGAAATATGGTCTTTTTAGACTACTATTGCAAAAGCACAAGTTCATCTAAATTGCTTGTAAGATATGAAACCCCATCTAAGTCATATGCTTTGTACATTTCAGGGAATATTGAGACAGGATAAAACTTTTGTTGATGCTTTGGTAGAATATGCACCCCTTTTGTACCCTCTAGGCCCAGCTCAGAGTGAAGAAGCAATGACAATTTTGTTAACTTTACTAGCAAATGATAAAGGTAAATTATATACTGCCAAACTCATACCTGCCAACTTTTCAAAATACCCATGGGGGTTTTACGTGCAAGATGACTCTAATAGTTCTTCAAAACCTTCATGGGGGGGGGCCTTGTAATGTCTTTTGATTTTGTTTTTTGGCTTCTTTATACTTTTACAAGCCTATAGCCATTGTAAAATTAATTGTTCTGTTTTAAATTGTGGACAAAATTGCTTCTTCAAAATTTCCATTTGGGAGCCTCCATGGGGGAAATCCCCCCAAAATAGTGACAGCTGGCAGATATGGCCAAACTGAATGAAATATTCATCTTTATTGTTTTAGATTTTTTTTGTAGTGTTGAAAATTAAAAATAAATATTATGCATACAGCAGAAGTGTATCGATATTAAGTTACAGATTACATGTCATTTTCTTATGTGAAAATACCATTTTCAAATATAAGGGCATATAATGTAATCTATGTCTGTACTTCTGTTATTCATTTGATAAAAAATCAAACTATTTTCTTTTTTCTTTTCATTTATTTTCCATGCAGAAATTAGTCTATATTTTTGTGACATGTATAATGATGACTTGCAGAATGATTTTTTGTCTTGTCTACAGAGTAGTGGAGGCAAGTTCTCAGCAACAGAATTGTATATGTTTTACAAAATGTGTCATACAAATATTTATATTATCTCATATAATCTGTTTAGGTTATCTTTTATTATAACTGGCTTATCAACAGCTTCTTTAATTTGTTTCAGACAATAGTTACATTAGAGAGAAATTCACATGGGCTGTTCAACAACCAGATGGTCTTAAGATCTTAAAGAGGTTTGTTTTGTCTCGCCTGCAAAGAAAGTTGCAGTAAGTGATACAGGTATTACAATGATGCAATGGAAACTAACTATATTAAAACAAGAATGTGTCCTCAGTACACGAATGCCCCACTCGCTTTATCATTTTCTATGTTCAGTGGACCGTCAAATTGGGGTAAAAACTCTAATTTGGCATTAAAATTAGAAAGATCATATCATAGGGAACATGTGTACTTAGTTTGAAGTCGATTGGACACTTCATCAAAAACTACCTTGACCAAAAACTTTAACCTGAAGCAGGACAGACGGACGGACACACGAACGAAGAGACGGACGAACGAAGGGACAAACAGACACACAGACCAGAAAACATAATGCCCCTCTACTATTGTAGGTGGGGCATAAAAACATGATTTTATATACAAATTAAATTTTCATGACTTTGGCAAACCTAGAATAATGTAAGAAACAATAATGATAAATTTCTCTGGAGGATTTTAACAGAAATTGCGGTTTATTCTTTTTTGGAAAATTTGCCCATTTATCCGAATTAAAGTTTATAACATCTGGTGGATTATTTTTTTTTAATTATAAATATATTTTTCTTCTCCTTAAATACTTTTAAATATTATTGTTCCATATCCTTATTTTTACATGTAACAGTAAGTAATTTAGAATTTAGATATTCAATATACTGATAGTATTGTGAGGTGTGTTCCTTTTATGAGTTCACACACATATATTTATGTAAATCTTGTATTTTTAGTGTGGCAGGGAAAGCATGGTCCGACATAGCTTCTTTGGTGTTCATGGCTACATCTGTCAGAGAATGTGGAGGTACTTAAACAAATATTTTTATAATTCAAATGTAAAAGCAGAGATTCTAATAAAATGGTTTCCTAATGGATAATGTTATAAAAGTATAAATTGTGGTTTCATGAAGAAACAAAATATTTTCTGTTTTGGGAAACTGTCTCAAACCTTTAAATGCATTTGCTTCTAATTTATAGAATTTTATCGGATATTTTCCTTGTTGGCAATCATTCCACAGCTGTTCATTTATATTTTTTTGTTAATACAGTTATGTATTATGAAAATAAATAAACTTGAGATCACATGATTGCCCTGTGAAAATAAATTGTTAGTTTTGGTCATAACATGTTTTATAGTGGATATCTTATAAAAATGATCAGATAAGTCTATACTAAAAAAGTATAGGATGAAGTAATAGAATATGCAATTAATAATTGGTAAAAATTTAAGAATGCCATAATGATCAGAACAGACAGAAACAGTTTTTTTTTCTAGAATTGGAGACCACTTTAATTTTGAAAGGACTATCTTACCTACAATTAATAAAAACCTGCTGTTTTTATGTATTTTGAATTCATATTTTCTGTGGGTTATTTAATAGTTAGACAATTGTGAATTGATTAGAAATTGTTTATAACATATTGATTGTATTGTAGAGTTTAACTGTGTATTGGTAAATAAAACAATATAATTTTAGGTGTTGATGAGGCTATCTCTATCATGGAACATGCCTATGATTTGAAGAAGAGTGACCCACACACTCTGTTGACATATGTACACATGCTGGAGGTATTTATAGTCATTTGATGAGTTGTTTTTTTTAAATCAAGCTTCAAACTTCTGTCTGTACTTTTAGTCATTTATTTCGTTTGCTTTCATCAAACCCATGAATGCTTGGTAAGATAGGATGACAAAATTCCCGATGAGCATTGAACACAATGATGCCTCAAAAATTTATATGCATATAAATCATTAAACTGGTTTGAAGTAACATCTTTCAACTAAGGTTACCAAACATTTAAAAAAAGACTTAATATAATTCAGAAAAAAAAGTTAATGGACCATTGTACAACTGAAATGAGATGTGCATTTTTTATGCCAATATGTTCATTGAAAATTTTTGTTCATAAAATAGATGACCGTTAATCAAGGGATGATTTGGTAGAACATATATAAATGCTGGAAGGTTCTCTACAATTGATTTATAATTCACTTACACCTTACAAGCAGAAAATTAGTTTTAAGCTATGTTGAAGTGACTAAAGTGAAAAAATACCTTTAAATATTTTGTAGATTCAGTAATTATTGGGCACTTTTGTAATTCATGAAGAATGGACCAAAATATGAGATTATTTATTGCAATGTCAGGAAAACTGTTACAGCTAATCAGCTATATGTTATAGATCTCAGAGAGTGAGTTCTATTTTTGCAATACTCACACCATCATATTATATATAATTATTTGCTTTGATAAAAACCTCCCAATATTCTGTCTGTTTTTGCTAAAAATCATCATTTTTGTAAAGTATATAGTTAGACAGATGAATTTGTTTTAGTTTTATACAACAATCAGAGATGTTTCTTTGATTGATAATTTCTAGTAAAATAACATTTTTCATTTACAAAATGGAGATTCACATATTTTAGCTGATAGGTAAACAATACATTGGAATACAGCTTATAAAGAAGTACATTGAAGACTTCCCTGATATGGCTATTGGTAATTTTACATGCAGGAATTTACACAATTTTACCAAGTTCTTGTCTACTGAAAAGTTTTCTGCAGGTATGTTTCAATCAAATAGTAATTTAAATACTATTCATCTGTTTACAATGCCACTATGTCTGACCTATAAAGATTTGTTCCCCAAATTAAATATGGCCTCATCATTACTTAAAAATTGAAAATAACATAAAAAGTATTCTGAAAATCTTGAATAGGATAAATTGTTATCTTCATAGAAATGATACATTTACTATCTTTACTTCAAATTATAAAGGTTCAAAACACTTTATATATTAAACATGGCTAACCATGGCTACCCACTAAATTATCTAACTTTAGAAAAATAATCCTGGTTTGAAAAAATTAATATTAGGACATTTTGAGTTGTAGGGTTGGTAACAATTTATTTATACTACACATGAAAATGATTTTATATGAATATATAATTATTTGCCAGTTCCATTACAGGGGAATATAGACTTTCAGAAAATAAATGTCATATAAGAATAAGGGTTTGAGTCACAGTGCAAAAGTGTTTGCATTAGGGTGCCAATCCCAGAATCCCAATAGAAATAGACTCTTTATGGATTCTTAGATTCTTTAGTCCAAAATGTCAGTTGTGTTTATTTTGTTATAAACATTATAAATGTCTTTTTATTTTAAATTAATTTTTAGCACCAAATCATGGAAGGCTTGTCAATATTAAGATATATGAATTTATTTTTTAGCTTTGGATAAAGAATTAGTGGTAGAATCTACCACACAACAAGAAGATACCTTTACTTTTACTCCTGATCAGCTGTACCTCCTAGCATTACTACATACATTTGTTAAAATCCTGTTTGTGAAGGGTTATCTCGATGTGTTACCTGTCATTACAGATATACTTGGTAAAGATATATATATGATACAATGTATATGTTAAACAAAAATGAAATGTTCATTTGCATGATAAATTATTTCTTCTGCACTATTGAAAAATTAAGCCTCCCACCCAAAATAACATTGCTGATTAGTACAATTCTTATTATTCTTGATATTTGGATAATGAAACCTCAAACTATCAAACCTTAAAATCCACATTTGTACTTCAGTTTGTTTTAAATCAAGGGAGAAATTTAAATTTATTTAGACCATTTACCAAATAAATATATTGTAAAACATGTACTTTTAATTGTTCAATTCCGTTGCTGTTATGATTAACATGGTTGGTAAGGGCTAAAAGCTATTTACTTTTGCAAATTGTAGCTATATACGTTCTCTCAATATTTTCAGATCCAATATCAGTCAACAAAGATCTGCACCTAACAAATATTAGGAATGAAGCAGCTTATTTCACATGTATCAGTAAAGTATGTATGTACATTAGGTATCTTTAGGTTCAATATGTACCTTTTAAAACCTGTCAAAAATGTTGATACACCTTTTAAGTTGCAAGAGAATTTAACTTGTGATTTTTTTATAGGTAAATTTGTATATTTTCAATCTTTCAAAAAGTTTTTATAGTTTTTATTTCATGAATAAAATTTCCTACTAAAGGTTTTAGAATAATAGAAGATGGGGTATGATTGCCAATGAGACTTTTCACACGAGACCAAATGACATGTATTTCATTAATAAAATTTCCTACTAAAGGATTTTAGAATAATAGAAGATGTGGTATGATTGCCATTGAGACAACTTTTCACAAGAGAACAAATGACACAGAAATTAACAACAATAGGTCACTGTATGGCCTTCAGCAACTGCAGAGTCAGCTATAAAAGGCCGGAAATGACAAATGTAAAACAATTCAAAAGAGAACAGTCTAATTTGTGTACGAGAAACAAATATGTAAAACACCTACAAACAACAACCTCTGAATTACAGACTCCTGACTTGGGACAAACACATACATACAGAATGTGGCGGGGTTAAATATGTCAGTGGGATCCCAACCCTCCCTAGCCTGGGACAGTCATGTAACAGCACAACATAAGAACAAAACTAACAAACTATAAAAATCAGATGGATACAAATAGAAATAAATCTGAAAAATCACAGGGAGGACATGGCCGGTTTGTTTGTTTGAAGTTTTTCAATTTTATGCAAGAAAAGATGTTAGAGAAGCTTTCATATTGCATTCTTTTTATAAATGTTCAATACATTCCTAAATCTTTTATAATTTCCACTTTTGTATATAATGTTATATATACAAAATTAATTTTTATAATCAAGTTTCATTTTCCAGCATGTACTTGAACTAATTGTGCCAAGAAATTTAAGTTAGCAGCCACAAATTAAATAAAAGTAACGAATGTATCATGTAATTATCATTATTTACATCACTTTGTCTAAGACACATACCGCATTATGATTTATTTTTCAGGTGATGAAAACCAAACATAATTTACAGTTTGATCTAGAGAAAGAAAAGTTTATATATTTGGTTGGTGATAGTCACTGTATAACGTCTGCATGGCAACATATAAAATTCAAGGTATACCTATATATGCAGAGCAATAAATGCCTATTTGATAATTTACTTAAACAGTGTCTATTTTATGTCTTTTGGCATGTAAATATTTTCTATTCCTATCATTGTTCAAATCTTTTGCCCTTTCACAATGCTAAGTTGCAGTTTTATATTATCTCTTTAACTGATCAACTGGTAATTTTTTGTTATCTCATTGTTAGTAAATAGTAACATGTACGATGTCAGTTCATTGTAATAAAAAATATACTTACCAAAAATGGCAAACTGTTGATCCATTATTAACTGTGGTATACCAATTTTCGTGGAATAGAGTGAACCAAGAAATTAAATGTTCAACAATGAACAAATCTTAAGGCTTCTGTGCAGAATTGGCTAAAACCATGAATTAAAATATCTAAGAAAATCGGTACCCAAGAAAATAAATGAATCCACAGTACAGTCAATTGTATAACAGATAAGGTAGGATGATATCCTTTATTTAACATTGATATCTCATTAAATTGATCAACTGGAATGGTAAATTTATGGGAAAATACACACAAAAAATACTCTACCTTAAATTATAATCACCTTTCAGAAGCTTATGCTCCATAAAATTGAAAAGGTCCTGCTAACAAGAATTGAAAGCGAAACCTTATTTAAACTGAAAACCTTACTGAATTGAATTCTTGAACCATAACAATGAGTGAATAATCTTTGATGATTGTAACTGTGTAAAACAAGCAGCTATTTAAAATTAATAACAGTCTTACATTTTACAGTTAGCTTGAATTTAAGGATGCCTATGAAAGAGAGGTGTGTGATTCTAAAGGGACATTAAAAAGTTGATTTTTGTTTTGTAATTTTAGGTTATAAAAACTTTCTGGAAAATGAAAAAAAGGAATATAAATTCATGTTTTATCTTGACTTTGTTTTTAGGAAGAAACAGTTACCATACATCCAGTATTATCAACAGGGACTAAAATATGGCATTTAAGGGAAGAGAGCCAATTTTATCCAAAGATAAACTTTTATAATGAAATTAAAGTTATTCCTGATAATGCAGCTGTTATGCTATGTTTTGGTGAAATCGATTGCAGAGAAGCCTTGTTACTATGTGTTGAGAAAGCTAAATATGATGTGAGTACTTAATATATCTTTTTAAACTTTTATTTTTTTTAGAGGACCTCCATCTGGATTCATTAGGTAGTAGGATCATCCATATATATTGGTGTATCAATAATCCAAACTTAAATAACAAGAAAAATAAAAAATAAAATGCTCAAAAGTCAAAATGTTCCCTAATGCTTCAGATGGTATTGTAATCTTTGATATGAAGGTCAAGGTGACATACTTGTTAAGAGGTATTATACAATTGCATCTTTATCAGAAGTTTGGTTGACTTGCTTGCAAACTTCGTCGGAATGCTTGCTTAAAATTTCTGGCTCTTTTTTACAGGTTTACTAGATTTGATTGGTTGATTGAATTATCATATTCTGACCACTTAATTAATAATCTCCCGTATTGTGAAGAAAAAAAAATGGCACACAATTTCTAATGTTATATATAAATGTTGCCATATGCAGATTTTTTATTCTGAAAAGTCTTAGCGTACTGTTAAGTCTGAAGAATTTCAGAGTTACCAGTTAAATGTAGAATGTTTGTAAAATATTAAAAAAATGACATTGAGTGCTTCATTGACAGCTCTTTTTTTGTTTAGCATTTTTAAAACTGTCAAACATTTGTTGTTGTACATAATTAAAGTTATTAACACTGAATATTAATTTTTATATTTATAGAGTATAGAAGAGGCTATTGATAAAGTTATAGATATATATATAGAAGTTATCAAAGATTTATACAAGAAATATAATTGGAACATCTATATACACCCTGTAATGCCAGTATTGGATATCACAAGGTATTTCACCTGCCTTTCAAATCATATCTTCTAATACATTCGAAGATTCCAATATCAAATGATGTGTATGCTACAAACTTTGTGTGTGCTTGCTAACAATGTATTCCCCCTTTTTTCTTTTATTTTTAGCTTAATTCGTTTTTAAAAGTTTTTATGAAAGAGTTTTTTTGCAGGTTGATAATGTGAATGTTTCATTTTGTGAGACATTTTAGTGTTCACAAATAAGAAAATATGAAATGTTAGTCAAAATTAGGCACAGGTGTGGTACTACAAGAAGATAACAGTTATACATAAACAATAACGTAATTGCACATTTGCAAGCAAGACTCACAATAAATACATTTAAGTGATATACAATAGAATTGAAATATACCATATTTGGTTGATTTGTTTGCTAAGTACTTATAGACCTCTTATTTATGTCTCTCTTCAAGACCAAAAGGGTTTAACATGCAGGACACTCATGTTACTTTTCCTGGTTTGTTTCTGGAATCCTCTTTCCCAAATTTCAAAAATATAGGTTTACTGAATTTTGGGGTTTGAAGTGGTATAAATGTAACATGATATTTATATTACATCTGTATTTGAATGAATAGTTTAGATCTAAAAGAAAATCATTCAAGAGAGCTTCTTGGAAAATCTGTATATTCTTTCTCTCTGATTTTAGATCGCTTGTAATGCAGTTTAATTTAAGACTTAAAAAAAGAATAAAGAAAGAGTCGACAATAAAGTGGCTACAATTTGTGGATGAGTTATTATATACTAATGAAGATAACAGCTTAGTTTTAAAAGACTGCTATAGTGAGTATATGCTAAAAAAAAGAAAAAAAGATATGGACAGATGTTGGGGGAAAAAATCAAAATAAAAAAAAAAATCAGCAGAGCAAAAAAATGTCAAACAACCACAAGTCACTACCAGGTCTTAATGAAATTTAAGAAATCAATTGTCATTATCAATCATCTTAAAAAACAGTTTTTTTTCTCTTTTGATTTCTTTTAACATTTTATTATCAAGGGTCTTTATGATTTACAATAAAGTATAATTTTTTTTCGTAATTGAAAGCTGTACAGTGACTTCTATTGTTTACATCTTGATCCTTTGATCTTAAGGGACAGTTTTCTCATTGACAATCATACCACATCACCAAAAAAATATCCTACCAGGAAATAATTAGCAGGAAACTATAAGAAGAATTATATCACATATATGTTATAGTTGTACAGTCTAAAGGAAATTTGATTTAATTTTGGAAAGGTATGCCTAGAGAAGTGATTTGTAAGTGCTGGTGCAGTTATGTTCAATAAAGTATTAAATATCACTGCAAATATGAGCATATTGTTAAAACTTCATATTAAATATGTAGCATATTTACCTGACGGTATCGGGATATAGGTGTTTAGTCGGATCTTAACATGTACTTGTGATTTGTTTACAAACTGGTATTGATAAAAATAAACAAAAAAATGTTGAAATGTTCAGGACTTAATTAAATCTGTATTTGGATAAAATGATGCAAGCATACGATTTGTATTGCGCCTTACACTTTGAGAAGCAAATAATCTTTAACTACTTTATTAAAATATTGTGTAAAAACGTTAATTATGAGCTATGAAAGTCAAGTGGCTTGAGCATTTTTCTGAGTAAGTTTTAAAAAATTTCAAAGAAATATTTTTTACAGTGGGTTAGCTTTCATTAGTCTTCACTATCCTGTAGATTAACAACTTTTGATTATATTTATAATTCAGAATCTTCATTGAAGGTGGAGCACGAATGCACAGTTAATTAATTACATTGATGTGCCATTTGTATGCAAGAATGACATTCCTTTGTATTACATGCCGATTCGAAAAAAAGTTATGCGAGTATTGTCTCCCTTTAACAGGTTCATTATTTTATAATTAAGTATATGTTTCTGATTTAATTTTGAATAATTACAAAATATATTAGTTCAATATATTTCAGTTTTTTTTATTGGTGTATCAAAGACATTGATGAACGAATATAATTTCATAAATTTGAAATGTTTAAAATGATTACATATAAAGAACCATTCATCATTTTTGAAAAAGACTATAAATGAAAGCGGAATTATTTATCTCCTTCATGATAGATTGATTGGGAAATGAACCAGAGTTATCTAATATTAATCACAGAGAGGGACTAGCAAGCAATTTTTAATTGTAGCTTATTTAACATTAAAACAATTTTCCACTATAAACAAATGTTACTTTATACAAATGTAAGGACTTTGTTAGCTAAATCTACAAATTTTATTAGATATTATGAATTTTTATTAAAATAGATTAACATGCTAAAATATGAATAGGATTGTTTAAATAATGATTAAAATTGGATGGTTTGAGTGCTCTTAACCACCTTGGTTATTGTGTGGTAGCATGCTAACCTCAAGAATGGGCAGTTTGTTGGTTTGAATCCCGGCAAGTATAATCAAAGACATACACATTGGTATTTGCTGCTTCCCTGCTAAGCACATGGGATTTAGGAGTTAAAGCAAAGACTGGTCAACTAGCAGTCAGAATAATGTGACTGGGTTAGGTGGCATGATTTCCTGTGAACTATTATCTTGTTAACTTTCACATTAAAAATCCTACTCCACATGTGGTCAAAATACAAATAGGGTATATTCTATGACTCTATACAAAACTACTGAAAATTCATCATTAGGAATTTTTTGTTCATTCATAATAGATATAGCCCTATAGGTAATTTGATACATATTTTTTCTCTTTTTTTTTTTAGAATTTGATGGAACTCATGTTCATCCAAGATATACAGCTTTACTGGAAACATCCTTAAGAACTTGTACAGATTTGTGATGTTAGCTTTTGAAGGCATTGTGTCTCTCTCTCTTCATACTATTGACTTGTTGTTTAAGATTATTTTTAACAAGTTTAGCAGGTCTACAATATATTCTTATCAAACCTAACAATTCTTGTATATTTTTTAATGAAATAATCTTAAGTTCAGTATAGGTTTATGATTTTTTTGAATTTTTATATTTTATGTTCTTTTTAGATTTTTCCTATCCTTTAGTATCACCAAATCTTCAGTCCTGTTTTTCATTGCTATATCTGCAGGAAGTTTTTAAATGGTTCTAGATTGATTGATTGTTACTTGCTTAACATCCTGTGGCAAATATTACATACATATAAAAAAAGGAAGGTGTGGTACAGGGACTAAACTTAACGCTCGCTCAGTCGCCCATGGCGACCAGATTTTCGGCTGGGCGAATATATTTAGTCATCCTGATCGCCCAGCTGGCAACTGTTAAAAATTTGAAGTAAATCCCATTTGTATCCTTTCCCCCGCGATATTAACAAAGACTGTTCCCAAAAGGAAACCTGTTTTGTCTTTTCAAAGCGATATAGTAATATAAAATATTTCCGAAAACCAGTAGGTTCTCTCTAATAACATAAACCCAGTCGCGAAAGGGATGTTTTCTAATTGTCCTGGGAGTCATTACAAGCCTGTATTAGACGGTAACTTGTCCCTGAATCGCTATTTACAAAAAATACTTAATGTAAAAACGAAACGCAAAGTCTCGTAAATAAATATCCCAATATTAAGTTTAATATCCAATCTTCAATTTAAACTTATTGCAAAATATATTTTGATCAACACTATTAGAGGATGGCTTGGATTGAAATAGTATTTATTTAAAAAAAAAAACCAGCCATATAATCCTCTCCCATCTCACCTGTTTTATTTATAAAACTCCTTACTTAGGAGCACTAGCACCCTTCTGCCCTGAGATTCAAGCTGGAACACTGTTAGTAAGCATATAAAAAGTTATTTTCAGTTTTATTTTCATTTAGTCTTTTTGTATAAAGATTGGTTGGGCTCCTAAAATTTCAACTGGGCCCCTGAAAAAAATATCTTAGGGGCCCAGCTGGCCCTTGGACAAAAACAGTTAAGTTTAGTCCCTGTGGTATCATTGCCAATGAGACAACTCTCCACAAGAGACCAAATGACACAGAAATTAACAACTATAAGTCACCGTACAGCCTTCAACAACAAGCAAAGCTCACTGCATAGTCAGCTATAAAAGGCCCTGAAATGACAATGCAAGGCAATTCAAAGGAGAAAAATTAATGGCCTAATTTATGTACAAAACAAGAATGTGTCCATAGTACACGGATGCACCACTCGCACTATCATTTTCTATGTTCAGTGGACGGTGAAAATTGGGGTTAAACCTTTAATTTGAAATTAAAATTAGAAAAATCATATAATAGGGAACATGTGTACTAAGTTTCAAGTTGATGTAACTTTAACTTCATCAAAAACTACCTTGACCAAAAACTTTAACCTGAACTTTGCACTATCATTTTCTATGTTCAGTGGACCACGAAATTGGGGTCAAAACTATAATTTGGCATTAAAATTAGAAAGATCATATCATGGGGAACATGTGTACTAAGTTTCAAGTTGATTGGACTTCAACTTCTTCAAAAACTACCTTGACCAAAAACTTTAACCTGAAGCGAACGGACGCACAGACGGACGCACAGACGGATGCACAGACAGACGGACGAACGAACGGAGGCACAGACCAGAAAATATAATGCCCCTCTACTATCGTAGGTTGGGCATAAAAATAATGAAAAACAAATATGTAACACATAAACAAGCGAATATACATACTGAACGCTGGTTAATCATGTTAGTGGTATCCATCCTCCCCTAACCTGGGACAGTGGTGTAACAGTACAACACAAGACCGAACTATAAAAATCAGTTGAAAAATGCTTAACTCATCAGATGGATAAAAGTACAAATACAAGTGGACGTGGCAGGGTACTTGTATATCCCAGCAACAAAAAGACACTAAGTTCAGATCTGAGAGTACTGGCAGTAACTGAAAGCTAGTTCAAAGCCATTAAAAACTAACCAACATATTCATGCTGGAAATTAGGACTACCACTCGAAAATGAGGGCAAATTGGATTAGGGATAATATTGGTATTCAGTGTTTTCTTTACTGGTCATAATAAACTGTACGCTATATTGAAATCAATTGTCAGATATCTTAAATCATATAATGTGGCAGGGATGCAATGTAAGGATTATTGCAGCCTCACATAAAAGTAGGTAACTGTTTACCTACCATCTATCTTTTTTGGCAGCATAGAACACATTGATGCCCATAGATGGCAGGTATTACCTTGTATAGAAATGAACTATAGATTCATTTCTTAGCCTACAGAAATAGACCGCTTAGAAACAGCAAAAGGAAACATAAAGTGCCTTTTTACTATTCATTTACCAGTACATGTATATAAAAAGTAAAATCACAAAAATAGAGGAAAATCACATCGGAAAGTCCCTAATCACATGGCAAATGTGTCCTTTTGCAATTAAGTTCATGCGCTAAAGTGTCCTTGTTATAACCTCTGCTTTAAAATGCTATGGGAATATACAAGAATCACAATGTTTGTCTATACCAGTAAAGTCTACTAGAATTTTTATGCCCCACCTACGATAGTAGAGGGGCATTATGTTTTCTGGTCTGTGCGTCCGTTCGTTCGTCCGTCTGTCCGTCCGTCCGTCTGTCCCGCTTCAGGTTAAAGTTTTTGGTCAAGGTAGTTTTTGATGAAGCTGAAGTCCAATCAACTTGAAACTTAGTACATATGTTCCTTATGATATGATCTTTCTAATTTTAAAGCCAAATTAAACTTTTGACCCAAATTTCACGGTCCACTGAACATAGAAAATGAAAGTGCATGTTTCAGGTTAAAGTTTTTCAGGTTAAAGTTTTTGGTCAAGGTAGTTTTTGATGAAGTTGAAGTCCAATCAACTTGAAACTTAGTACACATGTCCCTTATGCTATGATCTTTCTAATTTTAAAGCCAAATTAAACTTTTGACCCCAATTTCACGGTCCACTGAACATAGAAAATGAAAGTGCATGTTTCAGGTTAAAGTTTTTCAGGTTAAAGTTTTTGGTCAAGGTAGTTTTTGATGAAGTTGAAGTCCAATCAACTTGAAACTTAGTAAACATGTTCCTTATGATATGATCTTTCTAATTTTAAAGCCACATTAAACTTTTGACCCCAATTTCACGGTCCACTAAACATAGAAAATGAAAGTGCATGTTTCAGGTTAAAGTTTTTCAGGTTAAAGTTTTTGGTCAAGGTAGTTTTTGATGAAGTTGAAGTCCAATCAACTTGAAACTTAGTACACATGTTTCCTATGACATTATCTTTCTAATTTTAATGCCTAATTATATTTTTTATCCAATTTCATGGTCCATTGAACATGGAAAATGATAGTACGAGTGGGGCATCCGTGTACTTTGGACACATTCTTGTTTTAATCCATTCAAGCATATTAATGATAATTGGTATTATTGTTGTAAAACACCAAAAAGTGTGTCTAGAATAAATGTTTTAATGTATCTGCAAGTACAATGTCACAAACAGTTTCAAATGTAAAAAAGAGTGTCACATGCCTAGGTTTCAGAATTCAGATAGTTAGTCATCTTCAATCATATAGCTGCATACAAGGACACAAGTATAGCAGCCAGGCATTCCCATAAAAACAATTAACTTACCAATAATTTAATTCTCACATAGACTTATAAAATATAAGACATATATTATAAAGAACTGAAAATCAAATACTATTAACTTAGTAGCCTATTGTAATTCACTCAGAACTACTTTTTTTGTTTCTTAATTTTTTCAAGGTTGGGGGAAATTTTGACTGCCTCTTGAAAATGTGAGTTAAGTGGATAAGGGACAAATTTTGCCCCAAAGAGTTGTTGAAAGGGGTCTAAACTTGCAGAGAGTGTGACTCTTACTGTGCATGAGACATCAGATTAAACGTTGTTATTCTGACACATATTTTTTCCAAGTCACTCTTTGGGGTAAATGAAGTTAGGTATGTGTATCGATGCATCTAGGGAGTAGCTGTATTCCATAAAAAGAACACTAAATTGGAAGTCCATGTTTTATACTTATATTGATCGAATGATATGTTATAATGAACTCAATACTTAGATAGTTTCAATCATATAATGTGGTGGGGATGCATTGCGACGATTATAACACCATCCCATAACAGTCGGTCAGTTTTTACCTGCTTTTTGTTTTTGGCTGAATTATCCTGATTATCAGAGTTCTAACAACAGGTTATTGAGACGAGTCTTGATGTTAAAATATTCTACCCACAAAAAGGTGATTTATTACATGTTTCTTATTACAAAGAAAACAGTGACGTTTTAACCAATCAAATTCTTTATAGCCATTTGATACATACAGAATATCCTGTGCATTATTTATTGGTTTTGACTCTAAACTGTTGTGAACTGGTATCTTAATTTAAATCAATGATCTGTGATAATTTTCTTGGTTAAAATTTGTGATCAACAGATTATCACCAACGGTAAACAAGTACATCAGAAACTAACTAAAGGGTATAATTAGTGTTCAAGATTGAACATTTTCAAAGGGTGCAGCATAGAACACATTGACGCCAGCAAATGATAGTTATTTACTTGTTGCAACGCTTATAATAAATAAAATCGAATTATAGATTACCTCTTTACATTTAGCTTACAGAAATACCTTGTTGAGAAACAGTAAGAAACATGAAGTGACCTTTTACTATTCCTTTACTAAAGTGTCAGTTTGCAATTCAGTTGATGTCAGTGTTATACCTCATGCAATGAAATTCCGTGAGGATAGAAAGGATTCACTATATATGTTTTTGCCAGTGAAGTCTTGTTAACAGTTTTTGGATCCCTTGAAAAATATTAATGATATTAGGTATTATTGTTGCACAACACCAAAAAGTATATCACAAATAAATGTTTGAAGATATGTCTGCAAGTTCAAGGTCACAGACAGTATCAAATATATAAAGTTATGTCATGCACCAAGATCTCAAAATTCAGTTTTATCTCAGAGACATATAAATTGTATTTCATGTCTATGGGCATATTGCAGCATCCCAAAATGAAAAGTTACTTTTCAATTAATTTCTGAAATAAAAATACAGAATTTGATAAAATGTTGAAGATACTAAGATGTGCAAGTCGACAGGCATCTTCGCTAGCCAAGGGTTACGATCCACTCCCGCTCTCTTCACCCTTGGCGGATTGAGCCAACATCTGTGAAAACAATGTTGCGCCATCTGTCGGAAGATTTAAGTCACGCCCATTCCGAATACATTATTCTTGACCAATGGTAGCACTTGAACTCTTCAATTTGGAGGTAAAATCACGGTAGTGTCTAGATTCTACACACTTGATAAAGCCGGAAACGAAAATATACGCCAACATTCATGCATTTGTGCATGAAACATACACAGGAACTTCTATAAGTTGATTAAAAACATTCAAGTTGTCACTAAATATAGTCGTATGTTTAGGGATGTAAAGACTTGTTGCACAATAAACACGTGGCAATTGTTTACAAACACTTTCTACATTTACACGTGATCATGTTAAAGGCGCTTTTTGATTGGATGCAGCGAGTTTCGACTGCAACCAATAAAAATCCTTACCCTGTGTCTCCGAAATTTTATCTCAATCCGCCAAGGGTGAAGAGAGCGGGAGTGGATCGTAACCCTTGGCTAGCGAAGATGGTCGACAGGAAGTTCCGATACATTTTGACAGGGCTATTCCTCTGAAACCCCTCAACATAATTTCATGAAACTTTGTTGTGACAATGAAGACAAAATATATAGATGTGAATAACCACACAAAATGTTAATCTGTTAACTTTTTGCAGGAGCTACGATTCTTTGAACTTGGGCATCTGGTAAGATTTTGTTTGCCCAGTGACAATGTGATGTTTGGGGAATTTGAGCATGCTCATAAAGGTTTTTTTTATTTAAAAAAGAATCAATTTAATGTTGTTGTCTTGGAAAAAGGGTAAATATATTTTTGTGGTGAATAGCTCCTCCGCTCGTAATTTTTTTTAATAGTTACAAACACATGTTTAGCTTTTCCCTCTGTCCAGGAAGTGGAACAGTACAGTATGACGATGTATGAATACCTTTGTACAGGGACAATCTATACTAGAATATACTGTCCCTGCTTTGTAAAACCAAAGTTTTTAACATTACATCCATAACAGTTGATTATTTCCCCCTTGTATGGTCATTCATCCCCGCATCAGTCAAAAGCAGGCCACACAGTTTCTTTGGAAACTTGTCTCTTCAGTGACTTGTGTTTTGGGTCCCCCAAAGTACATACTATCAAAATTAACCAACATTTCCTGAAAGTAAATTGTCAATACATAAATAAAAACAAATTAAAAGATGACATTGTACCAATTATATTGTTATTTCAATCCATGTACATCAACATACCGAAATAAGCTGTAAAGCAATCCAGCATAAGTATCACATGTTCTGAGCTCGCATTGCTTAAAAAACTAAAGTAAAATGTAAAACCGTAAAAAAAATACCGAACTCCAAGGAAAATTCATAATGGAAAGATCTACACCAAATGGCAATGTCTAAAGCTCAAACACATCAAACGCATGGAAAACAACTGTCATATTCCTGACCCCTTTGCGAATAAACTACCCCCGTTCTCCTTTCTCCCATTAGAATAAAACATCTCCTTTTGAGATATTTTTTTCTTGAAATATTAGAAAAAAATTTAAAAGGAGAGATATTTTATTTTTTCTCCTTTCTCTAACTTTTTCTCCTTTCTCCCAGCCTTCCTCTCCTTTCTCCTACCCCCTTTCTCCTTTCTCCCACCCCCTTTCTCCTTTCTCCTACCCCCTTTCTCCTACCCCCTTTCTCCCTGTCTCCCTTACCCCTGTCCTCCCCCTCCACTATGTGACCTTTCTTATTTTAGGAATTTTGTTTTGGTATTGACAGGTGCCCGTCATGTGACACACATTTTTTTGACGTCATTTTACGTCCTTGACATTTTTGTTTTGTTTTTCTAACGTGTACATGTTGACGTTGTTTTAGTGTAATTGCATTAAAAACCGCATGTAAATGATTTTTATATTTCGCTAGTTTATTATCTTTGGAATGTATATATTCTTCTTTAATTATGGTAAGTCTATTCAACTTTGCAAAGGTTTATGATGGCAAATTGAAGTGAATTTGGAATTTTTGCCTGTGTTTTTATGTACATAGTATGTGCAAATATTTAACCAGATATATATCTGGCAAACAGGATTTTCTGGTAAATTTTAACTCTGAAAGGTGTGGAATATAGTTTTAATTATTTTGAATAATATTAACTTATGAAAAAAGCACCTATAAAAGCCGAAATCTCATCCCGGGTGGTATCACTCCAGAGTGGGTCGGGGCCATTTTGAGCTGCATATTGATTTGTTTGGCTCACAATTTTCTCAAGCATATTATCGTCGAAGAAAAGCTTGAAATACTCAAGCTCACTGGCATTAGGGTTCAGATTGTGTGATGGACCAGTGATCTGAATAAAGGGGTCTATGTCAAGTTCTTCGTATGTTTCTCTCCAAACAAGTTCTGCATTTTCGGGAGCTGCATCGTCCTCGTCATTGGCCTCTTCATCTGATACCACGGGTGTATTGTCAGGGGAACCATGATCGACTTCAGCATTATAATTCTCCAGCCATTCATCCCCACTTGATAATTCATTGTCGTCACTGCCCTCATCAGAGTATAAGCTGTTTTGCTCAGACATGTCAGCGTCAGTGAAAAACGGCGGACATTTTGTTTCCGAAATATCTGCTACAGCTGTCGTCTGCTCCAAAAATATCGTACACTGAACGTTTTTCGATCATAAAATTTTATTAAAAACAAAGGGGAAGTTTTCAGCAACTCGTTTCTTTTTACAATTTCATTATTTTCGCCTTTAAATTAGAGTAATACCGATTTTACTGTGATGTGTAGAAATGTGTAATTGCGGGGCAAAGGGGTATGTGTAAAAATGTGTAATCGCGTGGGAAAGGGGTATGTGTAAAATGTGTAGTTGCGTGGCAAGGTATTAAATACTTAACTGCCATACTCCTGACTTGATACAGGCATTTTCAAATGTAGAAAATGGTGGATTGAACCTGGTTTTATAGCGCTAAACCTCTCACTTGTATGAAAGTCGCATGACATTCCGTTATATTTACAACGATGCGTTACAGACATAATAGGTAAACTAGTCAAAATATGGGTACAGCAGTCATCACTGGGATACAATCTCATTTAATCATTTACAAAAAGCACAAAAGCATCTTAAAGCATGAAGTATAAGATTTTTATGAAAAGATAAATTTTCCCTGTTTGTTCAAATCAAAAGTATTGATTTTAAATTTTCTGAACATCGGTAATTAGTTATCTAAGGCTTATAATTTGATACGCCAGACGCGTATTTTTATGCGACTATATCATACAAGTGAGAGGTTTTGCTAGCTATAAAACCAGATTTAATCCACCATTTTTCACATAAGAAAATACCTGTACCAGGAGTATTGATTAAAACCCCCAATTAAAATAATTCTCTGTTAAATTATATATAATATTTGGTACCAAATATAATTATACCAAATATACAATGTAAATAAACAGAGAATTATTTAAATTTGGGTTTTATTTCTTTCTCTCAATCGATTTATGAGTTTTAACAGCGGCAAAGTACTGTTGTCCTTATTTAATATTCATTAGCATACATAGATTTGACCTTACATGCATGGTCACATATATTCATGTACATACGGTTTTTTTTTATTTGACACGAGCTTGTTTTATATTTGAACATATACTTCTAATATAAAGTTAATTACAATTATAGTTAATGTTGTTCTATTGAGAAATCCTTATGTCTGCAAAGAAATATATATATTGATATTCGTTGATCTAGTCTGTTAGAGGATACTTTGAGAATGATTTTGGATGTACATACACAAAATATCCTGGTATCTTTTTGCAATTTAGTTCGGGAATTTCTGTTTTAAATTTTCCTCGGAGTTCGGTATTTTTGTTTATTTGACTTTTTTATGTTTAAGGTATCCTTTCATTTACAGATGGCATTATGCTGACCCTTAAATTTCTTTATTAATCATACTGAAAGAGATTTACTGATCACACATTTGTTAGTTTGGATCAAAGGGCACTCATAGCGTAATGTATCCTCTAAACTGGTCTGCTTTGAATGGAATTTTGAAATCAAAGATGAAAGAAGCCAGTGGAAGGCATGTCCACAAAACACTATAATATCAATAAATTATAGAGTACCATCAAATTACTTGCAATTTGAATATCTTAAAATTGTGTACGTTCTTTTTACTTTGTACTGTATCAAGGTTATTTTTCTATTATTCGAATTTTGAAATTATAGGAAAAATAAAAATAATAGTAAAATGAGTTTAATTAAGATTTAACCAAAAGATCTTTTCGTTACAATGCCAATGGCATATATTACCTAAAATTTACCACGTGCAGTGACCATTCGCTCACTATAAAAATCGGTTAAGACCAACCACAGTTTACAACTATCATGTCTTGGTTCCTTGCCATAAGTTTTGTGTATTTTGTAGCTGTAACTAGTTGAATTCTTTATATGAATATTAAGAGACACATGTCTGCTTCAACATGAAACTTTTTTTATTTCAGTAGGGGGTCTCCTTGGCATAATTTTACGAGGGTGAATTTTCATGGAACATTCCAGAACATCCATGTTAAATTTATTCTAGAGCCATTAAATGGTATATGATGGTATATGATTGTGGAGAGAACAATTTGCAGCAGCAGTTTGACTTTGGAATTTTCAAAATGGCCGCCGTTACCATGGAAACATCAAAAATATGAAAAACTTCCAAATGCTTCAATTAATAAAACTTATAACAAATGTTGCCTAGCTTATTTAGACCTGACTTTTGAAGTTGGAATTTCCAAAATGGCCACCATTACCATGGAAACATCAAAATATGAAAAACTTCAAAATGCTTCAAATTTAATGAAACTTAAAACAAATGTTGCCTAGCTTATCTAGACCTGACTTTTGAAATTGGAATTTCCAAAATGGCCGCCGTTACCATGGAAACCGCAAAAATTTGAAAAACTTAAAAATGCTTAGAAATTAATGAAACTTAAAACTAATGTTGCCTAATATATGGAGACATGATTTTTCACATTGGAATTTCCAAAATGGCAGCTGTAACCATGACAACTGCAAAAAATGACAAAAATGCAAAATGCTTTTAATAGAATGAAACATAGAAAACGCAGAACAATGATTTGGGGGCCGTTTTGGTGACTTTTGTGTTAGCATCCTAACACAGGATTACTTGTTTATGATATGTTTTCATGCTCGCATGTTAGCAGGCCCCTAACTACTTTATTTTGCGTATATTGTTTGGAACGGTATTGTTTATAATTGCTTTGATTGTTTATAATTTTAAAAATAAATCTTCCATCATGGGTTTTTAATGCTCTTCAACTTAGTACTTTATTTGGACTTTTTATCTTTTTTGATCGAGCGTTACTGAAGTGTATTTAAAGACTAAACGCACGTCTTGCATGCACAATTTTAATATGGTATCTATGATGAGTTAACTTACAACCACTGTTCGATGCCGTTTTTGAATAATTATAAATCAGCTGATTACAAAACATTCGAAATTTATCGAAATACTTATTAAAAATCTAAACCAGAAATAGATAACGGTAGCAGTATTTGGCAAAGCCATTTGGGAATGTTGGGTCATTAATGATTTACAACCTCGTACTTTTATTGACATGTTTTACTTTTTTTTTATTCGAGCGTTACTGATAAGTCTTTTAGAGACGAAACGCGGTAATGTCGTACATAATTTTAATCCTGTTATCTATGATGCGTTAATATACATAAAAATCTATTTGAAATAAAGAGGTTTGTGTTGCTTAGTCTTGAGTTTTTCTATGTTATGTTTTTTGTTTGTATATTCTTTTTCGTTTTAAGCCATGGCGATGTCAGTTTACCTTCGGTTTATGAGATTGATTGTCCCTCTGGTATCTTTCGGCCCTCCTTTAAGGTTATGTTACATAATAATGTCCTGATTTACATGGCATTGTATTTCGTGCTTGGCTACAGAATGCACCATTGCTACAATTTGCACCGGAACCTTGTTGCTTAAAGATTATAATACAGTAATATTCATATTTTTACCATCTGGTTAAATATATGATCACTGAACTCTTCGAGGGAATGTAATATAAAGTTAAACTTTTACCTTATTGCTTGTATTGTTTTATGTTCAGTTCTTCTGTTAAAATAGTACATCTGAATTTTATGCACAGATTTACAATGACATGACTACAAGCGACAAGAAGGACAAGTGAAACTTGAAATTTAGTTTCTACAGAGGATATGCCTAAAAGAACTATGTATAGACTATATTCTGTTCATACTTTGAACGACAAAATTATTTATGTAAACCTATGTGACGCTTTCATGCTGATCAAATAATGTACGTCAAACACGCGATTCTACGTCAAGGTTAATGTTAACCTAACCATGTGCATGTCAGGGTAAGGATTCGGTCTCAGTACTGAAAATCGTATAATAGATAAGCAATGAATGATCCCTTTTTTAACACAATAAGTTCTTTGACAATTTGATACTATGAAAACATTGAATAGCTCCAAAGTTTTATACATTTATAATATGTTCCCCTTCGTTCCAAAACAACACACGTGGTAAAGCTCAGTCACTTGTTAACAATAGAAACATGTCAAAAATCACGACACAGAGATTTTTTGTTTACCCACAACTTCTGAGCTTCTCATTTTGAGACGCATTTGGGGTATTGACACATATGCCTTTTTGTGCTTCTTTGTTACATAATTTTTTTTTATAGTGAACAAGATTATAACACAATGTTGACTGCTGTACCCCTATTTTTGACATTTTAACCTATAGATTTTTCCTATCTTATATCGAATGGGTGCTTTTTAAGTAAAAACAGAGTTGCACAACAAACTGTGGATTCATTTATTTTCTTGGGTCGCTTTGATTAAGGGAAAAACATATAAGTGAAAGTTTAATTCCGTTGTTATGCCAATGTAGAAAATACAGGCCTGTTGAAAAGTTGTTGTTTGTTGAATATGTGAATTTGTTCTTTACCACAAAACCAATGAAATCCTCGAAAATTAGCACCCCACGTCAAATAAAAATAACACGGTATATGGAGTGAGAGTTTACTAATGCACCTAGTGTATACGTAATGTGATATATTATCCATGCTGAATATGTTTTTAAATTTTGAAGATGTTCATCCTGAATGCTTATTTAAATCTATTTTAATTTTAGCAAAACTCCACTTTAGACCACTAGGGTGGAAATTACTCCTTGTCGTACCGGTGATATTGGACCAATGGAAAAGTTTACTGTTCTCCACCTGAATGTTCCAAATATTTACGTCAACAAAAGAATACAGATTATTCCGAGGAGGAACTGCATGTGATTATGAATATGAAGGACTTTTACGAGATACCAGAAAATGCAGCAAGAGGTGGAGCGTCCGTGATTAAATTTGCCAGTGGAAGTAACCAATGATTGATCTACAACACACTATCTGACAACAGAACAGTTCATTTCCTATTGTTCAAAATTTGGACCCTGTTACGTAGGCATTTTTATGGGGAGAGGCGATTTGATTTATTACAATGGAGGAAGGCCCCCAATGATTCTCAAAGATAAGGTGATCAGGTCTTACTCATTCTGAGCTATGACACAAGAAGCTTTATATAACCGGAATATTCATCTCTGGTCTCCTGTAAGAGAAGGTCTAAAAATAATTTTGAATTATGTGATTCTCCTACTGGTTCCTATTCCTGGAGGAAAATATGGAAGGCGCCATTGCCTTACAAAAAGGAATGGTTATCCCTCCATTTCCTACCGCGTTGGTCTTACAAGCACGATTGTCTCATTCAAGTTACAGATACAGAGACACAAGAAGAACTGATGAACTATATTGGTCCATGTGGAAGATACGTTGAAATGAAAATAGGAAATGATCCGTATGCAAAGGTCGGTATTGCCGGCAAAGGGCTAAACGGATCAGTCAAAATGAGGTTTCATGACATTATGTTGACTCAAAAACTTGTAGCAAATTGAGCTTATTATGATTATATTGTATTTAATACATGTTAATACAAACATTTAACTAAATGCAACATTATGGCGCTTATTGTTTTTTGTTGGCATTGAAAACATTTATGCTAAATTTTGTCAACTCCATTTGAAGGATACATCTGTTGGCAAATTAAAACACATCTCGTAATAATGACGGGCCATATCAGCTTATCGGTTAACAATATTATTAACTGTGTATGATAAGCGGTTGACTTGTTCCTTAGGATTAGTTCCAACGAGTACGGCTTATCTGGCTACAAATCAAGAGTTATTCATATCGCTTAAAAAGTATATAAGATACTATATCGGGTACAAACTTCAAGATAATTATCTAAGTTGCTTAATTCATTATCATCACTAGGTGGTTGATAAATCGAAGTGTGTTAAATTGACGGTAAAACCAGAAACTCCTCGGAGTTCAGTATTTTTGTGATTTTATTTTTTTACAAACGAATGCTCGAGTGGTGATGTTGAAAATAGTTAACTGCAACCGAAAAAGTATACATTGACACCGTCAAGGGCATATCTACATGGGTCAAAATATCTGCCGCCAAATAGATGAAACAAATATTTTTTTGTTATAACTTTTACCTTTGTTACTTTTGTTTGTTCTTTGTATCCATCTGAAGAGTAAAATCTTTTCAACACTGATTTCATTCATTACTTTTTTACTGTTCCCCCATTCTCAAAGGTGTTTGAATCGGCCATAGTCTGTATGTGCCTGTCCTAAGTTAGGAGCCTGTAATGTAGTGAATGTCGTTGGCAGCTTTTATATTTGTTATGCGTTTATTGTTTTGAACACTGATGTCTTAGAACATTGATTCATGTCATGTGAAAGATGAATTATATGTATATACTGTGCTGTATTTAGACCCCTCTTCCAAGAAATTATGTTTTTCATGCACTCGTACAAAAATAACGTTTTCATCCAACGCATAAATTTGAACGTTGTTTCACTTTTAACTTGTATTTAACAAGTCTAAAGGGTACACCATCACCAGAAAAAAATGAAATAATGAACAAATGAAAACTAGTATCCTTCATCAGTTAGATGTAAAATGAATCTTATCTTGACATATGTTAGTGAAGCTGAAATAATGATCTTGATAATAATGTAAATTATCAATAAGCTTGTAAAATTTTTCAATATAGATGTTTGGGAGGAGGAACAAATTTCTAAAAACTGTAAGAGTCCAGTACGGAAGTTACGGGAAACAAGTGATGGTAGAAAAATGAGTTACTCATTCGCTGTTTTTCATTTAAGCCCAAGCTGATAGCAAAAACCTTACAATCACTATCATAGACCACAATGATGGTCAAGGGCCGAACAAACATAGAACAAGTCACTCATTTTCCCTACCATCACTCATTTTCTTACCATGACTTCTTTCCTGTAACTCAGGCTTCCTTACTGTACTGGACTTGTCTAGATTTATGGTATACATTCAGCCAACATGACCTGTGATTAAGACCGAGTCCTAAATATCTCTAATGTAATGCATTAAATTAAAATCCTATGTGCACGCGATTACTATGTCCATACTATTATGCTTGTTTGAAATGCAGTAATAAAAGTCATATTGTAGAACGGCAAGTTGTATGTAACTATTATAACTCACATTGGATTGATCAGAGTATCCATTCAATACAATTACAACCATCACAGAAAGCACCTCCAAAAGTCAAACCTATTGCACCAATACAAATGAAACATAATGTAACATTCTGTTTCCCTGACATGTATGGGACAAAGACGAAACATTCACCAATATTATTTGAAAGAACTACTTGTAAACTATGAAAACAATACAAATGTAGAAATGTTATTACCATGGTTTTAGCAAGCTTCAGTTAAGATTTTACTGGATTACGTGTATCAAAAATTGTTTCATTACTAATCAACTTATTTGTGAGACCTTGTTTATATTTAGACTACTGTGGATTAATTAATATTCGTTGCATACCAACTTTCGAGGATTTAATGGTACAAGGGAACCACGAATTTAAAAGTTCAACGAATAACAAATTTTGTTGAGGAATGGATAGTATGCAGACTTTGCCAAAACCACTAAATGATATATCCACGAATATGCAAGTTTTCCTAAATCCACGAAAATTTGTGAAACCGCAGTATCAATTATAGTATCACTGGATTTGTATCTTCATACATATTTATTCATACTGAATTAAAACAAATGTCCTTATGGTTTCTATCACTAACATTTGGATGGTGGTGATGGAGGAAGTCTGTTGTTTACGTAAAAATGATATAAACCTGAAAAATAATAATCATGTTTCAATAATAATCATGTTTCAATAATAATCATGTTTCAATAATAATTATTTTTCAATAATAATCATGTTTCAATAATAATTATGTTTCAATAATAATCTTGTTTCAATAATAATTATGTTTCAATAATAATCATGTTTCAATAATAATCATGGTTCAATCATTCAAATTTAAGTAGAAATATCAAATAAAGACAACGGCTTCGGCTCGAATTATAACAATTTAATTAAATCAAAAACTTATAATGGAAATAAAAAAAAAACGAATCTTATCAATATATTTAACTACAAAACAATTACTTTCAAACAAGCGAAAAATGTTTCGAATATCTACCTGCTGCAGCGGAATGGAAACCAGCATTATAATCACAAGCCACCTCGTTTTTCACATAATCGTCTTGTTTATCCACATAATCATCATGCTGACCTGGTCCACCAACTAATCCACCTTTTAACTCATGCCCAAAAGAACTATAAAATTGGTAATATAAATGATGTTAAAACATATAATTACTTTCATTGATGTAGGTCAAACCTGTAATTGTTATCATCTCTGGTTTCTTGTCTTTAATGAATCATATAGTTCTCTCATTGGCCATCAAACAGCATTTCTTAAAATTTAAAACACAGAAGATATATTAATTACGGTAAACTATACTACGGGGCGCCGAACGGGACTCATAAAACAAGTCTGTATCACATAGTTTTGTAAGACAAAAATGATTTTGTTATGACAGAATTGAATTTTGTACAAAACCACAAGAGTCCCATTCGGCGCCCCGTATATACTACGATAAAATGTTTTGTTTTACTTCTATATTACAAGGGTTTAAGAATAGTCTTTATGAAAAAAAAAATAGAAAATGATTTTTATATAACCTTTAATTTGTAAAAATCGTACTCATTTGTAGCACTGTAGAAATTTTATTGCACGGACTATGACAGGTTTGGTTAGGATAGTATGTCATATGAGGGATTTTCACCTCTTTTTTTACTACCACTTTGTAAATATCTGTATGATAATATATATGTATTCATATCTTACGCTCCTCTGTGATGTGGATGGCGTGGATAATTGTTACCAAACCCTATTTCATAACTCATGTGGTAATTATTGTCACCCAGCATGTAATTCATTTGTGTCATAGCCCACTTCAGATAACTATCGCCACCTATACCAGCCACTGCTGCGGCAACAGCAATAAATGCACCATTGCCTAATTAATAAACATAAAACTCATTAAAATTGTGACATTCTTGTGAAGCTATGATTTGAAAGTACTCCACAAATCCGAATATCAATTACAAAACCTCTTTCTAAATTATAAACATCTATTTTATCAGCAATCAAAACCGGGCTTCGAAGTAATTGTATAACAGCCTATTTTAGCGGACGTGAATCAGATGTGGGTATTTAAAAAATGTAAATATCTTTTAGAGTACATACAATCTAAAACTATTTCATCTTGCAATAGTATTAAAACATTTGACTTTTCTACACTTTACACAAGTATTCCCAATTCCAAATTGAAAGACAAATTGAAAGATTTGGTAATGCTTTGTTTAATAAAAAAAGAATGGCAGACGTAGATACAAGTATCTTTTCTTGGGGAGGGATACATCCTACTTTGTACTGGCGTATTACATCTTAAGTATGGTACCTTTGATAACTATTGTAAAGAATCACTCTGATTCAAACAAAAAAAATTCTGAAACTAATCTTATCAAGCAAGATGCTTGTTTTTTTTATTGACAACATATTTGTAAAGTTTGGAGGACGTGTTTTTCAACAGACTGTCGGCATTCCAATGGGAACCAATTGTGTTCCTCTTTTTACCGCAATAAAGATGATGTTCTCTCACTAAATAATTCAAAGTTTGGTGACTGTGTTGAACGCATCCATCTCATCTAACTAGAGATAAAGGACACAACAGATACAGTTAAGTCTGAATTACGTCTAGAAATTGACAATGAAGGTCGGTTTAAAAAATAAATTACGACACAAGAGATGATTTCGGCTTCCCAATTGTGAACTTTCTAAATCTATGTAACAACATTCCAGCAGCGCCTTCATACGGGTATATATCTCCCAATTGATACAATTTTCCCGGACTTGTTTTTCCTATCATGATTTCTTTGATAGATGGTTGCTACACACAAGTAAGGTATTAAATCAAGAGAGGGGCGAAAGATACCAGAGGACAGTCAAAATCATAGATCAAAAATAAACTGACAACGCCATGGCCAAAAAGAAAAGGACAAACAGACAAATAACAGTACACAAGAAAAAAAAACCAATGGTAAGCAGATAATGCTGTACATGTGGCATCGGTCGTTTTAAGTAGCAACCTTCTATCAAGTGCACGAATATTAGAAATTTAAGCTCTGGAATATTGTATCAACTTGGAGATAAGTTCTCCAGCGCTGCTGGAAATCGTCTCTTGTCGTACAGTTTTGTTCTAAACATACTTCCATGGTCAAATTCTATATTGATTTCAAGATATGAAGCATACTTAACTATGTCTATTATATCTCTTATATCAAGTCGATGTGATAGAATTCTCAACATAGTCACCAAACTTTGAAACTTGAAGTAAAAGGATAACGGTCGCTTCTTTTTATATTCTCAAGTAAGGCTTATTTAAATAATGGAACAAGTTTGTAAGAAGAGCAGCACAGTTGGTTCCGATGGGAATACCGATTGTTTGTTGAAAAAACATGTGCATTACATGAAAAGTATGTCAATATAAAAGAATTAACAATATTATCCGGACAAGAAAATGACCCTCAAACTAATTATTCGATATTTTAATGAAAGAACGAGGTCATAATAAGGTCATGATCAAAACGAAAGCACATTTGTATGGTGATACACCTTCATGCCAAATGACAGTAGTCAATGTCAAAAGATAGATTTTGCCCAAACAAGATTTTATGAGAAAAGGAAGAAAAAATACTTCAAACACAAAATATACCCTTTCACCAAATTAGAGACATATTTTTGTGAAGCCCATTGACATAAGACTACATGTATCAACTTATACTTAATTTCAATGACTAAGATAGAACTATAAACAAAATTATTTGGTGAGTCTTTACCTGCATATCTGTTTGCTCCCCATTCGTTTCTGAATACAAGTCCACAAGGTGTGTATGGTACGCCATTACCCGGCAACCATGACGTCACAAAAGCTTCTACATTTTGTCTGTATTTTGCTTCTTTAGTTATTTCAAACAAAAGTAACTGTAGAATGAAGATTTAATAAAAGCAAAAATTAAAACCCAACGATTCTTTTTATTTACAATAAAAAAAAGAGAAAAAAAAATACATACTAAGATGTATATACAATTTTGCTACATGATTTCTATAATATTAAAATAACTCGATGTTAAATACGAATGCTGAGAAGATAGTTATGATACGAAGGGTCAACAAAAAAATATTTGTCGGATGAAAAAAGAAAAAAACCCACCTCAAAATGAAAAGCAAAAAGACACGAAAGAACAAAATGAAAAAAAAAGAAAACAATTGAACCATATTGCAAATTAAAATTTACATTTTATATATGACAGGCCTTTGAACTCGAAGTAATATCAGGTGTTTCGTCAAAGATCTGTAGAGAAAGATATTTACCTGACACATGACTGTTTTATCTCCCCAGTTGTAACTCCATGGCACGTCGGCCTGGTAGAATCCTTTGGCGTCATTCAGGTATTTAGCGTCCTTTGTTGCTCTGTACAATTCTGCAGCAGCCGTGCACATTTCATCACGATAATTGTCAGATCTATAAAACAAACGAAGGACAAATTCAGTATTGATTCACTAATAAAACTGACAATAATATTTAAAAATTGACAATGCTACAAAAGAAATCGATGAGACAACATAAAGTAGTTATCGGAAGACAGGAACTTACAACTTTTTTACGAACTGATTGTGCATGAATTATTTTTCTTGCATATATATTAACCAGATGCTTCAAAACAATCATGGCTTCTCAACACTGCTACAAACAAGATATCTCATATGAATCGTTAAATTGATTTCCTTTCCCGCGTAGTCTTATGTCTCGTATCTTAACTAGTAACTTTGTTTCGCTCGTTGAATTATCTAAAACTTTGAGTGAAATTAAATCAGTTTTAAATTATGTGACTTTAAATGGATGGTTTTTCTAATTGAAACTTAGTACTAATTTGCAAGTTTTTATAAACTCATAATTAATAGGACTCTGAAGCTGATAATCTTACAGTAATCTTACCCATAGAAGTCTTTACTTGCAGGTACAGTTTGTGTATACACACCGCGATGAGTGTTAGCAAACTCATATAACGACTTCGCTGCTGACAGGAGTCTGGTACTGTATCCGGCATCTGTTATGATCAATATAATCATTTATTTTAGATTTAAGATAGCTATGGAAGTGTATTGAAGAATAACATACCATATAGCGGGTTATTTTCGCGGGGTATAAATTTTAGCTTATTTTTTAGGATGGAACAAAATCGTCAAAACAAATTTTGAAGTTGTACATGCAAAGGTATTAAGTTTTGAATCCACCAAAATAATAACCGACAAAATAGTTCGTATGCCTTTTTTAATGAAAATCGTGAAATATTACACCCGCGAAAATAAAACCCGCTATACTATAACTATTGATAGATTCATTTCTTCTCTGTATATATATATAATACTGCAAGCTTCTGCTTTGTTCTGCCGTTGCAATTAAGGCTTCAACATTTAGCACTCTTCTGTTCTTGTAAACAAAACAAACATAAATCTTACAATCAAAATAACGTATTGTTTATTCACCTTTATACGTCATTAAATCGCCGCATTTTTTGGTGCTGATGTGGAGTAAAGCAATCACCAAATGAATTATACAATTGGAAGAAAAAAAAATGAAATAATAAATGTGTACCTTTTTGCTTCCATATGACGGCGGCTGATGCAAGCGCTGCGACAGTTCCACCGGCAACGTCACTTCCACCATGACCTGCATCGAGCTTCAGTGCTGGTCTCCACATATGCATATTTTCTGGTGGTCCCCAATAAGCATGATCCTGGTGACCATCGCCAACCTTAAATATAAGAACAGATTAAAAAAATGAATTTGAAGATGCTAAACTATAAAACTTAAAGACTAGTAAATAAAAATCATAATCAATTAGGAAGCTTTCCAACGTACATCAATGACTGAGATGTGTCAAATTGATTGCAAACGCGCACATATTTTTACATGAAACTATCAATGTTATCCACTATTCCCTTTCTCCATTTGAAAATATTGTTTTATTGCTTTACTTATTCACCTCTTCCGTTAATGTGTAGGTTAACAATAAAATAATAGAACAAAATGTCATTTTAGAGTATCACTAATGGGTGGCATAACTACCTGAAAGTAATAAATTTGTTGATCTGGAATCCAACATTTCATGAAGTAATCGAGTGGCCATTTTAACATGTCAAACATCTCATCTTTCTTTCCAAGTGCGTCATATCCATCCATAAACCGTTCAAATCCGTATACTAGGGCATGGACAGACTGTGACAACGGTAAATTGAATTTAACATGATCCCCCGCTGAAAGAAAACGTTTGTTAACATGAACTTGGCAAAAGGACGTTAATAAATTGCGCATTGTAATTCATATTAGAATGATTCAATTTTACGGCGGAAAAAATGGAAAACCATGTTCTATGAAAATTAGAGGGGGGAAATTGACTTTTCAATGGACGAGAAGGGGTGAGTATGTTCTAATAAATGTGTAATCATGTTTTGTGATTTAACTTTTTTTTAATACTGCCTATAAGAAATTTACCCCTATATGCCCTTCGGTTCAATGATTTAATTAACGCGATACTATGTTGAAAACAGAAGCCAGTGCCTTTACACATACACGATTTCTATAATTAATAGCAATTGTCATATTCTGAACAAACAACAAACAAAAAAAATACTTTAATTGCCAATCACGGCGCCCAAAATGAGCAGAGTAATTACAATGTAATTTTCAACATAATGTAAAGTAAATTAAAAATAGGTTTAACAAAGTACATAATATGATTGATTTTGATATAAAATATTAAAGCAAATGAAGTAGGCAATTTGTAATAATAAAAATATATAATATAATATGACCAATTGATGAAAAAGGTCTATTTGTTTGTTCTGCGAAGGCCAATTTCTGTTGTTGATATTCTCATACGATATATTTCGATCTTATCAACAGATAATGTGTTTCTGAACACAAAAATTTGGAAATTGTTTTAAATTTAGAAACACATCTCTCACATGCAAAGCTATGATTACTAAATGTCCGATTTTGGTATTACTTTTGTCCTGGTTTATCGGCTTTAAAAACTTTAAGTTTGGAATTTCCAAATATTTTGGTAGCTTATTCTTAAGTCTTCCATGTTGTGTGTTGTGTACGGTTGTTTGTCTTTTTTTTTTTCTTTTTTTTTTGCCATGGTGTTGTTTTTTTCTATTTATGAGTTTGAATGTCCATTATGTATCTTTCACTGCTTTTTTATTATTATAATCTGGGTATCCACTTACATAACTGTCGACAAACCACATCCTGATAATTCATGTCATATTCCCAATTTGATATCACCATCTTCTATTCATGTGCTGTGAAATCACTTTAATAATTTTTGACAATCAACCAATTGACAAGTCATGTCATATGTACAAATTTGTCATACCATCCTACCCACAAATTATGACTTGTGAACTTACTTTGATACCTGTATATATAGCTAAAATCATATAATCCTCCTTAAAAACATGTATTGTGGAACTACTTAAATACATATAGTCGTAACATCCTCCAGACATAGTTTGCATTGTTCATCCAATGTGATACATATCATCAAAACATTCCATCGAAAACATATTGCATGCGAATGCATTCGAAAACCTATCATCACAACTTAAGTCCGACACATGTGTACCGTATTTAATACTTACCGTCATACCACCCTCCCGATAAATCATGGCCTGAATCGCCATCATTTACTGCCGAGTCACCTCGCCATGGAACTGGATTGAAAGTGCCAGATATCCGACCAGATCGTTGTGCATAGTAAAACAGCATTGACAATTTAAGCGCTTCTCCGTAATCGTGCTTCATGTGCGCACCATGGGCTCCTCCTAGAAAGGTAACAATTTCCTTTAATTTCAAAATAGTTTTCAGTGCCGTATTTGTTGTTGTGATATAAGATCAACATTAAGTAGAAGTAGAATCAACATAGATTTCTATTTTTTAAAGACTATTATAAGTATTCGTCTCTTTGCATAGAAATGTTTTTTTCAAATATAATGCTTCTAGGTTATAATAAATTCTCAAGAAAAAACATGTAGAATTGCTTGTAATAATAATAATATTTTTTACAATATTAACAAAGGCGTATTTGTCGATTTAGTTTAACATGAATTAGAAAAATAAGGACAACAGGGCAAAAGTAAAAAAAAGTGTAAAATTAAAGTCATATGAAACCTCAAATTAAAAAGAAAATCATGCACATATTTTTATAACAGAATGGATTGTTTTTATTATTAAACTTATGTACATATAACTTTTTTTGGAAGAAAATCATTTAATTTACGACATATAGAAGAAGTTTAAGTCATATGATCGCAATACGCATGGATCAGTCACTGGCATAAACTATTACCTGATTGTACATGCTATACACGTGCTCAATATCCATGCTTTTTTGTTGATTGTTTACAAAAACAAAAGTGACAATCGGTAAAATACGGCTTAAAACACGACAATTAATGAGCTGCCATATTTTCACATTATAACAGATAGAGAGAAAACAAATTGCCGTATACGATATTTTTGCACAAAAAATGATAAAATCGTGCACAGAAGACTTAGTTTTTGATATATACATTTATTGGTTCAAGAATTGGATAAACATTATTTTTCACCAGTCACTCGTTTCATATGACTTTATATATATATATATATATATATATATATATATTTATTTTTATTTATCAAATTCACATCCGATATAAAGGTTCTATTTTTTTTCTTCTTACCCTGATGACTTGGAGCAGGTGTTACTGGATTCAATGGACCTGATGACACTGCAGGATTATTTGGACTTTGTGTTGTATGACTAACAGTTCCTCCATTTCCACCAGATGGTGTTTGTCCTTCCAAACTAATCGTACAGGTTGGGGGATTCCCTGCGACAAATCCATTGAATGCGAAATCCACACTTTGCCCTCCCTGAATGTGTGCATTACCAGCATTGTTGGTAAGGACAAAATCTGTATTACCGTTTAGTTTGCTTACTATGTTCGCATTCCACGTCTGTGAAAAAAAATAAATATACTTGTAGAAAGATAAAAAAATTGTTTAGTAATATAATCGAGTATTTGTTGGTGATCACTACAACCATTAAGCTTTATTTTGATGTCTATATAAAATGTTCTCTCTGGTTTTGATTTTGTTTACAAATACCAACAGTTTCGTATATCAAATCTTTGTTGTTTTTACTTAATGTGTACCAATGTTGTTGGTTTTTTTTTTATATAGAAATACACGATCATTGTTGAGAATATAATGCAAATGTTAACGTTATGTTTCCCGTAGTTACGTCTTATGTTTATGAAGTTACTTTGTACCTTTGTATGGGCGCCTTCGATATAGATTTTGAGCATAAAAGTAACACAACACAAAGTATCGAGTTTTAGTCGTTTATTACAATACATTTTGGTGCCGTGACGCCATGGAAAGTAAACTGAAAGCGGCGAGAGCAGGCCATAAAAGTGCTGTAACAAGACTTTTGAGAAAAACGGAAGAAGAGCAGATTTGGAGATAGAAGAAAGTACAGAATTATTAGAAACACGTTCGCAAAAACAGAAGATTATTAGTGCTTTGGATGAAGAAATTCTTAATTTAACAAAGGATGAGGATGTTGAAGATGAAATACTACAGACAGATGAGTATAAATTCTTTCTGAATACTAAAATTAGACACATACGTAAAACATACTCAAATTCACCAACTTCGAATATAACCACCTTGCCTAATCAATCAACGGAAAATACGAATCAGCATAGTTCAGTAGAAAATACGTTTAGCTCTGTTCAACAACAAATGTACCATGTTCCGCCCAACGTTACGCAAAATCACCAACTTTCGAAGCTCACCTTACCTACATTTACAGGAGAAACACACATGTGGCAAACTTTTTGGGACTCGTTCGAATCATCTGTACACTATAATCTCACACTCACCGACATACAGAAGTTCACATATTTGAAATCGCAACTTAGTAATGAAGCCGCTCGATGTATTGATGGACTACCGCTCACAAATAATAATTATACGGAAGCTATAAAATTGTTAAAAGAACGTTTTGGTCAGCCACACAAAATCACGAATGCCTACATGCAAGCCCTGTTAGACCTTCCCGCACCACAATACAACCTTATTAGCCTCCGTAATTATTACGACAAACAAGAAGCATATATAAGAGGCCTAGAATCGTTAGGCAGATCGGGAGATTCATATGGCGCACTGCTCATCCCAATCATCTTGAATAAGCTACCGTCAGCTGTAAGACAAAACTTAGCCAGAGAAAACGGAACCGATAATTGGAAATTAAAAGGATTAAGATATGGGATATTGAAAGAAATCACAATTTTAGAAGCCGGAGAGAAACGCACCGATGTATTTATTGGCACCTTACCGTCTACAGCGTCATTTTTGACTATCGCCAATAATAGAGATTACACGCAAATACAAGATAGATTTGAAACCGATGAAGTAAATGAAAATTTACCGTCTATAGCGTCATTATTTACAAGCGCCGATACGAGAGATTATCCGTGAACACAAGATAGATTAGATTACCGCCAAAGCACAAACATTCGTCAGAAACCTTGTATTTTTGCAACGATATGCACGACCCCGCAAAATGCTTAAAAGTTCCAGATTATGAACACCGGATAACAATTATTAAACACAAGCACTTATGCTTTAATTGCTTGTGATCGTACCGTGCATGTGAATGTAGATCTCAATTTCGTTGCAGATTCTGTAACAAGAATCACCATACTAGTATATGTACCCAAAATACCGACAGATCGTACTTTGATAAAACCGCTAATGTAAGTAGATATGATACGTCAGTTAACGCCATAGTCAACAATGAAATTGTTGCCACTGCCACAAGTTTTTATTCGTCCACGATGCAATCCCGTTCTAGCATATTACTGAAAACTGCCGTAGCACCCGTTTGGAGTGAACATCAAGGAATGAATACGAATATATTGTTCGATGAAGGAGCACAGCGTTCTTTCGTTACCGAGGAATTAGCTTCAACACTAGATATTAAGACAGAAGGTACCGAAGTAATTAATCTTTCGACATTTGGAAATACAAGCACTTAAGTTCAACACTTACCGAAAGCAATTATATATGTTGAACCAATAGAAGGAGAGAAAATACCCATTGAAGTTTTAGTAGTTCCTACTATAGCAAGTCCGATCACAAATTATAGTGCAAATAAAACACGAGATTGCAAACATCTAGAAGAATTAAGATTAGCAAACCCGATCACGAACGACAACAATTTTAGTATATCTTTACTGATAGGTGCTGAGTTTTACTGGGATTTTATAGAAGATACCATTATTAGAGGAAAAGGTCCGACAGCTGTTAAATCTAAACTTGGTTACCTGTTGTCTGGTCCGACATCACCAGATGTGAATCGTAAATCGGGAACAGTAGGAATGGCCAGCATTTTGGCAAATCAGAAACCGGAAGAGTTTTAAGTAGAGTCACTAGGAGAAGTCGATACACAACATGATGAAGAAAATATGTACCAAAACACATCAGTAGAATTTCATGAAAATAGATACGTACCAAAGTTGCCCTGGAAACATGATCACGATACCTTACCCAAAAAAGTAATTACAAAACAGAGAACTGATAACGTTAGAGAGTTACATAAAAAGGGTAGAGACAACACAATCAACATCCGTTTCGGAGTTATTGGGCAAGTTCGTGAAGAAAAACCACGAACTCGGTGGAAAAAAGCAATTTTCCCAGATCGTCAAACTTTATCCGCTAAAGATCAGCAAAGAGGACCTACCAAATACAGCAGATGAGACGAATGAAGTTGATACCAGAAGAATAGTGCCAATGAGAAAGACATCTTAAAACTTGGACAAATTCTTCTAGACATTAATTTTGTGTTCGATTTGAAAATCTTTATAGAGACTGTTAATTTTTAATTTTATCATAGTGATTCCAAGAGGCATCAATAGATGGGATTTTATAGAAGATAAATAATTGCCCTCATATTTTTCCGTTTCATATATGGACAGTTAAAGAAATATTTCAATTTTATGCAAAGATATACTTTTGTGGCCCCCCTTAATATGTTGAGAATATAATGCAAATGTTAACGTTATGTTTCCCGTAGTTACGTCTTATGTTTATGACGTTACTTTGTACCTTTGTATGGGCGCCTTTGATATAGATTTTGAGCATAAAAGTAACACAACACAAAGTATCGAGTTTTAGTCGTTTATTACAATACAATCATGTTTATCAGTGTTAAATGAAAAAAGTTCTGGTTGAGGTCATAATGTTTTTGAGCGCGTCTTGGTCAGGTAAGGCAATGAATCTTAATATAAAAACACTACATACACTTCTGTTTTTAATTGATGTTTCACCCTTGATAGAAAACCAAAACTAGCAACTAATGTTGAGTACTGTGACAGTCCATGAACTGAATCTCTGATCGCAGTCTATGATTAATTTTCAAATGTGATTAAACTCTAGACATATTCTTTGATATTCGTAGAACTTATTTCTATCCTTGGCTATAGCATAAATCTGATCATCAGTAAAGGTGTTTAACCCTCTTGCTGCCGGAGGGACACATATGTCCAAACCGGCAGTGCCGGAGGGACACATATGTCCATGGATAAATTTATGCGAGCTTCTTATCAATGCTGTATCTCTTTCAATTAAAATACGGAAGAATAAACAGGGTTATGTTTTTCTCCAATTGGTCCCAAATGTAGTGGTCATTTTGTCGTGACGTCATATATCGAATGACGTTGTTGTTTGGCATGTTACGTCACAGACGTTGAGCTGTCGTATTTTCCGGCATATGAAATGCAACCTTGAAAAACGATCGGCAGCAAGAGGGTTAAGCGAATTAATAATTCAAAAATCTCAAGATACCGCGGATTAAATACTGTTCCTGGGGAACTAATTATTTGAACTATTACTAGACGTGACATACAGATACAACAGCAGCATGGTATATTTTCCTTCTTTGTTACATATTTGTTTGTTTTTATAGTGATAAAGATTATAACACAAAGTTGACTGCTGTACATCTATTTTTGATATTTTTACATATTATGTCGCTTTGTTTTGTTCACGCATCGTTGTCTATATAATGGAATTTAATGCGACTGTCATACAAGTGAGAGGGTTAGCTAGGTTTAAAACCAGCTTAAGTCCTCCATTTTCTACATCAGAAAAATTCCTGTTTTAAGTCAGGAATATGACGGTTGTTATCCATTCGTTTGATGTGTTTGAGCTTTTGTTTTGCCGTTAAGTTAGGGACTTTCCCTTTTGAATTTTCCTCGGAGTTCAGTATTTTTGTGATTTTACATTCGACAAGAACAGTGACTTACTTGTTACTTTTAGCATCAGAAAGAAAAAATAATAAAAGTCAATCACTTAAAATATACAATATTGAATGCACCCATTTTAGATAAGGAGAAACCAAATTAAAAGGTATTCACCTCAAACTTGTCAAGGCCCCTGTCGCATTTGAAATGTGCTCTCCATCCATTCACCGTGTGATCTGGAACAATTGTAAAAGTCCCATGGAAACCACCATTCCAAGTTTGTGTGATTTTAACTCCTTGTGTTGCGCCATTGGCAACAGACGCAATAGCCAAGAGCAGTGTAAAAGTAATCATTCTGAAATAAGAAAAGACTATCTATCTTTATCTAAATAATAAAATCATTGTCAGAATATGTATTGATATAATTTAAAATAGTGTGGAAATGCGGACGCTGTCGTTAAAAATCACACTTAGAATTATATTTATTATTATATAATTTATATGTATATGATTTAAGATATTTACCGGATCCACCAATATGCCGCAACACACCAGTATGGGTTAATGAACTACGATCAAATATTCTTATCAGTTTATACGTCGACATATAAGAGTTTGATAATTTAAGACGCGTGTCAAGATAGAATCTATGCTGGTATATAATAATATGTTTGTTTCAGAAAGATAGAAAACATGCACGGGTTCAGGTACTCTAAGAATCAGTTTATTATATACTAGAACAAGAAATCAGCATTATTGTTTTGGAAAATCAAGTCATCAAAATTGTATGAATCTTTAAAGAAAATGACTTTAATACCCTTTAGTCCTGCAATGACTTGTATATCTCGAGTGAAACAAACATGTAGCTTTTCAACCAGAAGAATAAATATAAAATTTAAAAAATTGGCACGAACATTCCTTCATGTGTTATGAGAATGATGTCAGGTCTAGAAAGCTGTTTCGAGTTTTTTTCTGTTGCTATGCCAAAATGTTACACATTTCCTAGTCTCAGATTGACAAATACCATATTGTGACATGCTCTCCAGCTTGTGTGCTCTCATAGAAAAAAAAACTGAATTGATCAGGTATCCCGAGTAGAGAAGAACAAACTTGTGACGGGAAATCCTTCCTCAGTACATTAATTTAATAAATTTCCCATCAGTCTTTGTTCATTGTTTATTTCAATATAACGCCTTGTTCAGAAAGTACATTTGTGTAGGTTTTAAATTGAAAATAACATTTTATAAATTTTGTGCTTCAGAAGCGCTATTACTTGAATTTCTTTTTATCGAAACGCTTGAACCAAAAGATTGAAAACGAAATATATGTTAAAAGATAGAATCGTTTTGATTCATACCGTTATAAGAAAAACGTAACCCAAAAACAAAAACTAAATTTTCTAAGATGTTCTTAAAACTTTTCCTTTATTCAAGTTCAGTTGTAAAATGAAACGTTAACTTATCGACAAAAACGACAAACAGCAGACCATAAAACATTAAACAGAAAACTAAAACTTCACAAAACAACATCAAATCTGAGGAGTTGTCAGGCTGTTCTTGAGTATCTTTATTTTTTGGTAATGGGAAATAATCAGTGGGAAAATGTTAGCAACGCTGAAAACATGCGTCCGAAGCTCTTTTCTTGATTTAGATTCATCAGGAACACCCAAATCCAAATATTTGAAAGCCAGTGCTGTATAAGAACAGAGGCAGTTGAACAGCTACTTGACCAATAATAACATAAAAAAATGATATTCTTATCCTTTTAAGGTAAACTTGTCGTTAGAGGGTGGTAATCTTTAAAAGTATATCGAACAATTATTGTAGACCATTGAAATGAAAATATCCTCTATGACTGATAGTCATCCATTAGCGGTATCGAACCAGTGCTGCAAAACAAAACTGAAATTGAGGGTAAGTAAATAGCTCTTGTCTACCCTAAGTTATTGACAAACCAATAAACCATCGATTCTTGCGTATTCACTTACCAATGAATGCTACCAAATATAAGTGTGAAAAGTTAATAGGTTTTCAGAGCAGAAAGTAGTCTCTCTTCATATACATTGTAATAGCATCTTACTTGCTTTTCATTTAAAGTTTGAGCGTGTATTCATGGGCAGGAAACCCTTATTCTGTCTAGTTACTTTTGGAGTTCGTTCACCTTCCTCAGTTTTGTTATCTTAATTTGTATCTTATTGATCGTTTTTTTCCCCAGAAAAGTAATTGCAAGAGACAATGAAGTACCACAATCCTGATAAAACGGTAACAATGGACATCATGGAAGACAAAAAGTGTCTCTTAAATTAAATGCTGCCTCCAATCTATCTGACACTTCTGGGTGATAGCTGTGTATTACATACCCCTTATTCATACAGAAGCAAAGCCTAAAATAATATATTAAAAGAAGCAAAGGAGATTCTTAGAAAAAATGAAAAGAAGCTAGCTCTAACTACCCATTCCGCTATACAGATGATTGCCTGACACTTTAAAAGCCAAATACTTGTATCTATGTTGAACTCATCTATTAAATCGAACTTGAAATAATGGATACTACAGATACAGTTTAGTCTGCCTTATATTTTGACTTACATCTAGAAATTGACATTGAATGTCGATCAGGGGGAAAAAAGTCATTAAACTCAATTGTGAACTTTCCATTTCTAAGTAATAGAATTCATCAGCGCTTGTATATGGATTATATATATCTCCCAGTTAATAGTGGGCTGTGGTACACAAGAAGATAGCTACTGAACCAAAATTTCCTAGTGGTTAAGTTGGAATCATGAAAATTTTACGGATGTCATCACGTGTTGTTTGGTCGTTATTAAATATCTGTTTCACAGATCACGACGGATATGTTCCAATTGTTATGACTACCATGGCGGGACCTTTCACCAGAATTCTACTTACCTGCTTTCTTTTCCGGAGAACCTCAGATCATCCTATTTTTTAATCGGGTTCTTATTGCTCTGTATTTAGATTTCTATCTTGTTTTTGTATACTGTTGTTTGCCTTTTCGTTGATTTTATTGTTTTTTCATTGCATTGTCAGTTTCTTTTCAACATTAGTTTCAGTTTTTTTTTTATTTCAAGAATATCGAATATTCTTTTTCCGTATCAGTAACTGCTTTATCTTTATCTAATCTAACTTATGATATATTTACCTTATATATATATCTGGTAAGGGTCGATATTGGCCTCAAATTTCAGATTCATCTAACGAAAGATTTTGAACACTTTTTAAACACTTAAGTGTCTATTTTAATTGATTTGATTACTTTTCGTGAACAATGGTAACTGATTTAGTCCTTAAAAACGCTCCGATTCAAGCTTAAATATGAAAAATCTATCAAATATGCCAAAAAGTCACTTTTCAGATGGTTTTTGTCAAAAATGAAAGTGGCCGCATCCGTGTTCATCCTAAACCTTTATATATGTTATGTATTATCAAATACAACTTGCATTTCAATATTTTGAATGAACACGAATGCGGCCACTTTCATTTAAGACGAAAACCGTCAAAAATTTAACTAAAATGCTAAAATTGTGAATATTTCAGTAATTTAGCATGACTTAATGAAGCTTGTACCCGATATATGTACATTGTATTGTCAAAATGAGCCTATATTTATGTAGCAGAAGCATTCTACTTTCCAATACATATCGAAAAGATTACAATTTCACAATTTTGTAAAACTGCTATGTTTTTGGGCCAAAAAGGGGTCTTACTGAACCTACTCCTTTGACCTTTTCCCGAATATGACTATAATACCGAGTGTGAATTTGCATTGCTATTTGATGTGTCTCTGTATTTATTTTTGATGTTTCTGTTAAGGTTTCTGTTGGATAATGTGTTATGTCTTATCGTTTGTAATCCATATATATGTTGTGTACATTATTCAGTGTATGTATTTTTGAAATGTAAACTTTGTTTTTTTTTTCTTTTCTAAGTGTGTATTAGTATTATTTTTCAAATGTAAGAAGATTACAAACAAAAGACGGACCAAAGTAACAACATAAGATAACATGACACCTTGATCATATTCAGCTTGTTGCCAAAAAATATGGACTACTGGTGCAAAGTGACAAAGTCATTTTTTTCTGCTACATTCAAAAATTCATTTTTTTTTGTCACTGGTGCAAAATGACAAAGTGATTTTTTTATGGAAATATTCTTTATAAAGCACAAAAATGTAAGTAAATGTAAATTCACCTCAGAAGCTAACAAAACTTTTAGATAGACTTATAAGAAGGGATATAGTTACGATACTGTTGTCAGGTCATTAAAGATTGCATATTTTGGTGTTAATATTGATTCACTTATAGGGTCTTTGCATCGGAACTAAACACATTAATTTAAAAAAAAACAGTTGTTGGCATGACACGGGTTATATATGTTCTCATATATGTTATGATGATATGATACTAAACCCCTTATGGGAAGGATTGTGCCTGATATACATATGATGAAGACATAATCTTTCAATCAGTTTAATTTAAGTCTGGAGCTGGCATGTCAGTTGACTGCTAGTAGTCTGTTGTTATTTATGTATTATTGTCATTTTACATTTGTTTATTTTCTTTTGTTACATCTTCTGACATCAGACTCGGACTTTTCTTGAACTGAATTTTCATGTGCGTATTGTTATGCGTTTTCTTTTATACATTGGCTAGAGGTATAGGGGGAGTTGAGATCTCATAAACATGTTTAAACCCGCCGCATTTTTGCGCCTGTCCCAAGTCAGGAGCCTCTGGCCTTTGTTAGTCTTGTATTATTTTTAATTTTAGTTTCTTGTGTACAATTTGGAGTTTAGTATGGCGTTCATTATCACTGAACTAGTATATATTTGTTTAGAATTCAACTCATTAAGCCAATCATGATTTCAACTTTTATTCCTATTTTATATCAATTTTCAGCAATATTCAGCACAACTCCTTTGATATTCCTACGTCCATCGGACCTCTGTCTACTCTTTGCACTGGTATTATAAAATTGTCTCCAATTTCTTAATCGTTTAATCATCTTTTGAAATGTGCTGTTATTACCGAAGGGTAAGGTTCATCAACTGTACAAGAATACAAAATTTCGGACCCTTTGTGAATGAGTTTTTCTGCTACATTCAAAACACCATACAGCCGTAAGAAATATTTTCAAAGTGCTTAATTTGGCTTCCTATATATTACCAATTTTCTCTCTGTATCTCTGTATCTTACGTGTGTGAGTACTGAATTGTTAGAAGATTTACTGTAATACCACAAGTTAATTATGTTATCATATTATATTTTTTCTACTGTACACTGTTTTGCAACTTTACACCTTAGTTTTGACTTTTTTTTTGAAATTGTGCTTATGTATTTGTTATACAAAAAGTACACATATGTTGAAAGTTTATATCTTTTGACCTTAGTCATACGTTATTTGTATTATTTGTTTAAAGGAAAACGAGTAATTTGTTGAGATCATAAAATAGGCCAATGTAGAATAATGATTTGTACAAGTTATTAACTTTTCTCAGTAAAAATTGTACGAGTAATTACTTGTACAATTGTATTTGTACAGGTAATAACTTGTATAATGGCCTCATACAAGTAATTACTTGTATAAAATGTTTGTACAAGTCCTAACCTGTACAAAATAACAACATGTACACGACATATAAATAAAATTTCCTTTCAATACCATCATTGTCACGAAAATTGTTTGGACTGGTATTGTGAAAATTTTTGTATAAATTCGTCGTTGATGGAAGATGTTCGTTGTTCTTCTGCGGTTTGCATGTTGTGTCGTCTATTATATTGTTTGTTTTCTTGCGTTCGCTGTGATGATTTTTTTCATCTCGTGTTTGTGCTGTATTTCTGGCACGTAGTGTTGTCATTTTAGCGATACTGTTTAACACTGTCATATAAGCGGAAGGTTCGACTAACCATAAAACTAGAATCAACCCATCATTTTTTTCTGAAAATGTACTGTACCAAGTCAGCATTACGGCAGTTGTTTTCAAATAGTTCGTTTCTATGCATGTTGGTGTATATTTTTGTTGCACTTCAGTGTGCCTGTTGTTCCTTTGTTTTCCGCTTATTGTTGATGTGTTTTTCTTGGGTTTAGTTTGTAACCCTGATTTGTTTTCTCTCAATCGATTTATGACTTTTGAAAACCGGTATACAACTGTTCTAGTTTGTAGTAGTCTATCTGTGTTAAGATGAACTTATGGAACAGACCTTATACTTTCGGAAGAATCACTAATATGAAGTTTATTGGAATAACTAAGATATAAGCACTTATTTTTATAAAGGTTATTGACGGGACATCATCATCATATTTGAAGGTGAAAAAAATGAACTTTTTAAATTTGCAAGGTATATTGAAATATATAACATTTAAGGGAGTTATGTCTTAACTTATCAAAAGATGACTGTTTTTTGGATTTTCTATCGTTGGAAATCTCTCTCATTGACATATAATACCACCAGTCCGCTGCCTTTAAGTTTAAAATTATTTTATTCAATATACCATGGCTTTTAAATGAACACACATAGATAAAACATGTCACATGCATTATCATAAATAACTGGTCTGGTCCGAAGCGTCTCACTTCGCCCTTGATATTTTAAAAACATTTAGTTTGAAATTGAAGTTATAACACAACAATTTAAAATAATCCAAGGCAAGAATATTTAGTTTGAAGATTATATAAATTTAAGGGAATAAATTCGGCGAAGAATTTCAATATCAAGCACGGGAATTTTCCTGAAAGAAAATGCTTTGAACAAATAATTTTAATAAGCAACAAAGACTACATATTCAGTTTAACTGCGGACACTGATTAAATCCTTGGTTCTGTCGTTTGCATCTCACGCTGTCAACCGGTTCACAAATACCTACAATGAAGACACGAATGATAATGTTATAAACTTAAACTGATAAATCATTAAATATAATAGAGTCATGTATTAAAACAACATTTTTTTTTGTAACTGAAATATAACTGAAACTGATTCCATGATAATGTAACAGTTTTTTGTTTTAATTCAAACATAATGATACGTTTTCTCTCTATGTTCATTTTTCATTTAAAGTATCAGATACATGATTTTTTATCAGGTGTTTATGGTTTGAAACTAACTGTCATTGCCTGTGTGAACTCCCAGATCTTTACTGATTTTTATCCTGTAATTCAGTGGCTGTCGTTTGTTGCTGTATATCATATCTATTCTTCGTTCATTGTTTTGTACATAAATCAGGCTATTAGTCGTTTGTTGCTAAACATTATATTTGTTCTTTGGTCATTGTTTTGTATATATATTGATCAGGCTGTCAGTCGTTTGTTGCTGTATATCATATGTTATCTTCGTTCAATTGTGTGTACATATATCAGGCTTCTTAGTCGTTTGTTGTATATCATATTGTGTTTTTTTGTTCATTGCTTTGTACATAAATCAGGTTGTTAGTTTTCTCGTTTGAATTGGTTTACATTTTTCATTATGGGGTCCTTTAATAACTGATAATGTGGTATAAATTTTGCTCTTTTTAAAGATCGTACGGTGACGTATAGGCGTCATTAACTTTTATGTCTCTGGTGGGGATTTGTCTGATTTGAAATCATACCACATATTTTTTTAAGCTGTTTACTATACCATATGTTCAAAAAAAAATTTTAAAAATAGCAGTATAAAAAATATTTGTACCTGGATGATTTTTTGCTGGTACTTTGGGTTCTTTTCCTGGCGTCCAAACACAGCTTGGATCTCCTAGCTCTTCTCCATTTGTTTTACCATCACCATCCGAATCAAGATTGCATAATTCAATTGTCCATGTCTTGTTAGAATTCTTAAAATCCTGAAATAAATTCTCTCTATATTCTATGGAATCTTTCATGAATTAAAATCTGAAGTTCAAAATTCAGATTAAAAATTTTCAAATGTGAACGTGAATAGCTGAGTAAGACAAACTATTACTAGAGCTCTTTTTTGATTTACTCCTTTGAAAATATTGAAGTTTTTAATTTTGGATATCTAACTCAGGGTCATGGTACAATATAAAAACAAAAAAATCAAAGTATTTATCAATTTTATCTTATATTACTAGTTTAAGACAGAGGATGATAAGAGTGCTTCAAGTTATAATATACTTTTTTTACTGGAATATCTAAAACACTAAAGATAAAGTTTCAAATATGTCATGATACATTGGAATATGGTCATCATAAATACAAATCATGATTTTTTTTTCTTCATTATTATGATAGGGTAGTTTGTCTCCGTTAGTGTTTTCTTTAAACGAACTGATTTTCTTTAAAACTAAGCGCACAGCATTACGAAGGAAGTTGGATCTTTTTGACCGATACAGCAAATTTTTTTCACAGATTTTGAAGTAGAACTACATTTAATTGTACTATCCGATACAAGATCTTTCACGATGCGATCCGCAATACTTGACAACCAATAGTTAATATTTTACGATAAATTTCTCAATATACCGCAAGACGTCCATATCTTTGGGACTAGCAGTTTACTAACAGAAGCAAAAATCCAGCGCTTGAAAAAAAAAATAACACTTGTTATGTAGGTGCAGCCGGTGGTCTTTTCTGGATGTTACAGCACATTGGTTTGAGTGTAAAGGTAAAGTTAATATCTTTGGTTAGCTTGCTTGCTTGCTACCTGAACCACGAAAAATATTTTACCTAAGGTGCTGTTTTCTTTTGGGTGAAGTGAACCATCGCAGAAGATGGTAACAAAAACTTGAATTTTATTTTATACTGTCCACTAAGATACACTGTTAAATCACTTGTTCATGCATTATTTATGACAGCTGTTATCGAAAAAAATCTATACATTTGTACAATACAACATTCTGTAGCGGTACAGAAAATTGTAAAAATCAGTTAGGAGTCAATACATATTGTTACTTGTATACTGCATTATTTTAGGTATTTAATATTTGCTAAGATATTCTGGACGAGGATAATCCATACAGAATAACTGACAACACAAAAAGAACAATAATAGAAACGGTAAGTTATAACGGTAATTAGAGACATTTGTATGTAAAAAGAATTAAATAATAATTTTCTTTAGATGAAAGATACCTTTCCAAAGGAACTTATTTCTACACCTCCATGAGTGTTGTTAAAATGTCCTACTGCTTTCCAAATACTCTTCTGAATTTCAGTACATGGATTTGGAACACGATTTCCATTAGGTATTCTTTTCTGATATTCTTCATGACAGTATACATTAACAATTACAATACAAAGCGTCAATATTTGGACTACAAACGTCATCTGAAAATACATAACACCTTTTAAGTTTTTGTAGAACAAGAAAATATAAAAAGCAAATTATTCTTTTATCCCGCTCATAAAAAAATAATTCTGAATTCTACGAAAAAGTATTTTTCGTGGTGATCATTCCGATGATTTGTTTGTACAGATTTTACATTTCAGGACTATATCTGAATGAACGGACAGTATACTTTGGACGACCCATTTGAAGTAGTAAAAAGTAAAATCACAAAAATACTGAACTCAGAGGAAAATCAAATCGGAAAGTCCCTAATCACATGGCAAAATCAAATGACAAAACACATAAAAAACGAATGGACAACAACTGTCATATTTCGGACTTCAGTGACAACTCTATAACATATGATTCATCGGATCACCAGCAGTGATAGTGATACATGGCTCTGTAAATTCTGTATATACAACTCGTCTTAACATAAGACCAACAATGTTTGATCTATAAATTTGCTTTCGGAAAAGATTGATTTGAATTATTTTACATCAAAATCATACTAATAAGGGATATTAGTTACATTTGTTCATTTCATTATTTTTTTGTCATGTTCTTACCCTTTAGATTTGTTTAATTATATTTTGTAGTGTACTCTATCATAATTCTATGATTCATCGCCCCGTAATATTTCTCGCTCTATTATTAGTATTCAGTCATTTTATATATATATAAGGGCCAGGGAAGAACAAACAATTTGTTCCCGAAAATTTACAAATCTTACGTTGTCAGGCTGTTATTTAGACGAATGGTATATGCAGAATGTGGTTCATGCTTATATCACATTCACTTGGGATCCGATGGATAAAATCTGTCTCAGAGTCGTCACTGGTTCAGATGTACTCATAATATAATTATTTCTGTGACTGCGTCTCTCATTAATTTGAAGGATCCTTTCAAAATTTGATGACTATGTAGAACGCATCTATCCCATCGAACTAGAGATAAAGGATACTACAGATACAGTTAAGTCGGCCTCATATCTTGACCTACATCTAAAAACTAACAATGAGGGTCGGTTGAAAACAAAACTTTACGACAAAAGAGATGATTTCAGCTTTCCAATTGTGAACTTTCCATTTATAAGTAGCAACATTCCAGCAGCACCTGCATACTGGGTATATATCTCCCAATTGATACGATATTCCCGTGCTTGCATGTCCTATTATGATTTTTTTGATAGAGGGTTGCTGCTCACAAGGAAGCTATTAAACCAAGAGTTCCAAATGGTGAAGTTGAAATCATCGCTTCATAAATTTTACGGACGACATCACGAGTTGGTTGACCGTTATGGAATAACCGTTTCACAAATGATATCGGATATGTTCCTTACGTCGTAACTACAATCCCCTTCCCTTTCATGAATGTGACCTACCGAATTAAACTATTTACCGGATTTGTTATCACATAAGCAACACCACGGGTTCCACATGTGGAGCAGGATCTGCTTACCCTTCCGGAGCACCTGATATCACCCCTAGTTTTTTGGTGGGGTTCGTGTTGTTTATTCTTCAGTTTTCTATGTTGTGTCATGTGTACTATTGTTTGTCTTTTTTGTCTTTCTCATTTTTAGTCATGGCGTTGTCAGTTTATTTCCGATGTATGAGTTTGACTGTCCCTTTGGTATCTTTCGTCCCTCTTTTACAATAAACAGTTAAGCTGATCGGTGAAAATTCTATCGTCATGTTTTATATATCATGTACTGTGTTTCGACGCGATATTAAAGCTGACTAGGAAAGATTACACACGGCCATCGAAAGCTAGATTTTTGTAGAGCCTAGGTGGTCGAATGGTCTAGCGCGTCGGTCACAGCGCAAGACAAATAGTCATGTGTTAGCAAGGACACGTTTATTTATTTAAATTTAAGTCACGAAAAAGTTTTTTCATCATTATCATTTTTTTTTTTTTGTATTTCTGAGCAATTTTGTTGGTAATTACATGTCACACCGAATAACTTCTTGTTTATTTTATAATTACCTAGTGAAAATGACTTGCGGTACACGGCATCACCAAGCGTTGAAACAAATTTGTATGACTATTATGTCATTTGTGTGGTTTAATGATATAAGTAAATTAATTAGATACTAGATATAAATTGACAATGTACTTTTATTCACAAAAGGCTAAAGTAAAAGAAATGTCAAACATGAATAATAAATAATAACACCAGTAAATAAATACAAAACATAAAAAGAAAAGGAAGTGAAAATTAATCAAATATTTATATACAATTTATACATACACTACAGTCTAAAATAGCGGACCAGGTATCTATGTTTAACGTACAGAATAAAATGTCTCATTAAGAAATCAGTAATTTGTAAGATATCATAATTTTTATTTTGAAAAGTGTTTTATAGATTTGCTCTACGGATTCAAATTTCTCTCATCTAATTAAAACCTTAAAAGAACTGGTAAAATAGCCACAAAAATACTTTTAGATGTCTGATGAAAAGTTATCAATGTGGATAAGATGGCCTCGGAGCAGATCTAATTTTGCAAGAAGAGGAGCTATGTGTTAACAAAGGAGGTCGAAAGATACCAGAGAGACAGTCAAACTCATATATTGAAAATAAACTGACAATGCCGTGGCTAAAAACACAAAAAGACAAACAGACAAATAATAGTCCACAAGACAAAATATGGAAAACCCACAAAACCGGGGGTGATCTCAGATGCTCCGGAAGGGTAAGCAGATCCTGCTGGCACCTGTCGTCAAATATAACATATGTCAAATTCAACATATTTATGTAGTCTAATTAAGTGATATCGCATCGCAACTTACATTTCGGCTCTAAATGGTTCAGAAATGGGATATTTTGTGTAGAATGGTAATGGTGGTATATTTCTTTTTATTAAATTGACAACCTTTTTGTAGAAGTCATTGCCGGTGGACGTTTTGTTCCCGATGGTTTCAACAGCCTAGTAATTACAACGTTTTTGTTATACGCATGAAATATTACTGAAATGTGTATATTTACACTAACAGTCACTTACTGTTTACAAAATATGATTTGTTATCGAAAAATACCACTTACGTCACAGTAGCCAAATTGCACCAAGTACCAGAACTATTTAGCAAAAAATACATTCAAATATTCAAAAACGTTTAAAGTATAAATAAACAGATAAAGAAGCATTCACGGGGAAAATTAAAATCTGCGGAATCGTCTCATGCGTAAACTTTACGAACCAAACTTCCGTTGCTCGCTTTTTTCAGATGTGAATTTCAGTAATTTGGGTACTGTACATTTCAGATTCATGGATTGTTTGGAGGTAAATTCAAACCCATTTTTCTATGCTTCAGTATGGATTCATATTAAAATTGGTAAATAAGAATATAAGATCACCCAATACACTATCAACGGAACACCTCCACATTAGAGCGTGAACAAAGGAGCTAAGTGGTGATTGATAGAAGGGCTTTGGAGATGGATTGGCCATGTACTAATAAGGTTGCACTGACATGGAAGAAAAAGGAAAGTTGGGCGTCATAAAACCACATTGAAACAAAATATAAAGACATAGCAAAATCACTCGGATGGAACAGCAGGGCCACAGCAAGAACAGCAGCTAAAAGTCGTGTAAAATAGTAAAAATATGTATCAGGGCCGGCATGATGAGGAAAGGTTAGTTGAGGTGATACCTACATAGCAAACACAAAATGGACACTTTTGTCTGGAGCAGAAATAAACGTATCTCAAATAAACTGTCATAATAGGTGCAATTTTGGGTACGCTCACTTTAGCTATCTGATCAATACTGAGTTCTTGAATTTGAACACCGTTTGTCAGGTCGGCTACAATCTTTTAGAATTGACCAAAACTGAAGAAAATTGTGGATTAAACCTTGCTTTATAGCTAGCTTAACCTCTCACTAATATGATAGTCCAAATTTACCACACAAGAAAATGTCAGTACCAAGTCAGGAACATGGCCGTAGTTTTTCATTCGTTAGATGTGTTTGTGTTTTTAGTTTTACAATTTGATTATGGATTTTCCCTTTTTAATTATCCGCTGGGTTCAGTATTTTTGTGATTTTACTTTTTTTGCGCAGAAAGAATCACCAACATAGACAGGGAAATAACAGTGTTTGTCAATACTAAAATATTGTAGTCGACCGCACACGCGGTGTTGATTTCAAAATCTATAGAATATTACTGAAATCTGAAATAGATCTATATTAATTTGCATTATATTTGACAGCATCAATGTTGCTATGTTTTTTCGACTTGACCAAATCACTTCTGATCATTAAAAATATTGTCCTTGCTTTTTGAAGAGCTAATGACATAACATCTTTAAATAACTTATATTAGCCGTAAAACATCTGAAAATAAATACATTTTAAATACTAGGGCAATAATTGTGGTCTTGGTCAATTTAATAATTCTCGGCCTAGATTTAAAAATAGTTCTACATTGTTCTGAAGGGAATACTAGACTCGCGGAAATAAATAAAACAAAATGGCAAATAACGCATCAAATTTCAAAAGACCACTTCGGGTTTGTCCTTCACCGGAAAAAATCGTCCATTATGCGCGCCTTTATAACGTCATTTACCAGAAAGAGGGGATCGCCTGTATCTTTGCACTATTAATGTTCATCAAGCGTCTTAGTGATCGTCATTGTGAAGGATAAACTAGAAATAATGTTAGTTCCATAGATACTTAATCACAATTCCCTAATGACAGCAGTGATGATGGTCAATTATGAGAATTCAATTAGCCAATACTTCGTACAATATAGCATCATCCAACCACTTGCTCAACATTGGAACGGAGGTGAAGACGCCCCTAAACGCACGAAAGATGTCCACTAAAAACAAAGTTTTTGATGGACTGCACCGAACTCGAAAGTTGTCTATTGGTTTGTATGTCAGGCCGTTTAAATGCTTCAAATATTAGATTCTGAATCTTGAAGCGTACAAAATGCATACATTATTTCATTTAAAAAAATCGATATACCTCCAAAATATGCTTACCACTCCTCAGGTTTAAAAGCTTAAAAATTCAGCATTATGCTAATTATTATCGTTTTGTGTTGTGCGTACCCTTTTCCATTTTACAGTTCACTTTCGAAATTATAAGGTGCAAAATAACACAAAAGTCGCATGCACAATATGAAATCGTTACTACTTACCTTGTGTGCACTTGTATGGAGTGTAATAGAAAACTAAACTGTCAGGTAAACTAATATTAATTTAATTTGGAAACTAATTACGTAAGTTTTTTTTTCAAATGATTAAGTATATAAACAACAACAAAAAACAGCAAACATCTCTTTGTAATGTATGCATAACATATAATTGAACATAACGTCATTGTGTAGTTATTCTTTAGCTTAGTTAAGGACAATACAGATCTTACAGACATCATGTGTAAACGTTGAAGACTAGTGAAAAATGGGTCTTTCAACTATTTTCATGTGTAAAATGCAGTGCTTCCTTGTGCATTTTACATTATATTTTCCGTGTGCATACGGTAGTGTCTGAGGAAGAACGAAAAGGAGGAATAATTATCCCCTTACTTCACATTCCTTTATAAAGATGATGTCATCTCATTAGGTAATTCAAAGTTTAGTGATAATGCTGAATGCATCTATCCAACCAAACTTGAAATAAAAAAATACAACAGATCCAGTTACGTTACGCCTGGCTCATATCTCGACAATGAGTGTCGATTGAGAACAAAATTTTACGAAAAGAGAGATGATTTCAAATACCCTTCCCATTTCTATGTAGCAACATTCCGCAAGCCCCTGTATATGAAGTATACATCTCCAAGTTGATACAATATTCAAGAGCTTTCATTTCCTATTATCATTTCCTTGATGGACGATTGATGTTTACAAGTAGTTCTAAATTGTAAAGTTGTAATTATCCTTTCACTTCAAACATTTTACCCAATCAAGAGTTGGTTGATCGTAATGAAATATTTGTTTCACAGTTAGACGAATATGATCAAATGTTGTTACCACAGTCCCGTTTTCTTCTCAAATATGGGACTAATCACGGACTGAATAGTTATACGAGCAACACGACGTGTGCCAAACGTGGAGCAGGATCTGCCTATTCTTCAGGAATAAGTGAGATCCTCGTTTTTTTAAGTTGGGTTCGTAAGTCTTTTGTTTTCTGTGTGTGTCTTGTGTATCGTTGCTTTTCTTTTCGACGTTTTCATTTGCCATGCCATTGTCAGTTTGTTTTCCGCTTATTAGTTTGAAAATCTCTTTTGTTTATTTCACCTCTATTGCAGCTTTTAAAACCTTTTTGTTTTCAATGTTGTCCCATTTTATATTTGATTTGACCTTCTCACTATCTTAGTGTCTGATGCGGAATGTGAAGCAAAACAAACATTTTCCTACTATGATAAGTCTATGATATCTTATCTTTGAACCGACTGTGCATAGCCAGTCATGGTCGTTAAACCCCATCAAGTTTAGTTTTTTTTTAGATATCAAAGTAAATCAATATCTCGAAGTGACGGCCATGTTGCATTCTAAATCAAGACCAACTTTCCCAAATTTTGGTTGATCGTAATGAAAATTTTGTTTCACAGTTAGACGAATATGATCAAATTGTTGTTACCACAGTCCCGTTTTCTTCTCGAATATGAGACTAATCACTGACTGAATACTTATTCGAGCAACACGACGTGTGCCAAACGTGGAGAAGGATCTGCCTATCCTTCAGGAATAAGTGAGATCCTCGTTTTTTTAGTTGGGTTTGTAAGTTTTTTGTTTTCTGTGTTGTGTCTTGTGTATCGTTGCTTTTCTTTTCGACGTTTTCATCATTGTCAGTTTGTTTTCCGCCTATTATGCAAACTGTTTATTAACACCCACTTATCATTTTTTTTAATATTCTCGTGAAATCAAAAAATGTAATCTCATGAAAATTACAAATTTCAAATCTCACTAAAAAAATGATTTTTATAAAGTGACTTCAAAAGATTTTTGCTACATTTTTCAAACCAATTTACTTTCAAAGTGGCAGAGCCATTTGCAAAATCTATTTTTCATTTTAAAATAAAAAAATGTTTGTCGTAAATGTACACGGACGGAGACAATGTATATGATCACGAGTCTATAGAAAAACAATACACTTTTAATGCATTTCTGTATATTTATTATTTGACAGAGTTCGTGGAGCAAGTTAAAAAAAATCAGTTATAAAACATAATACAGACAGATGTGTACATAATAAGAACTTAATAAATAATATTTTATATACAGAAAAATATTGACGTGAAAGATTTTTTTAATTGGTTTCAGACATGATCTCTATCTATAGCAACAATTTAATACTGTGAAATGCAAATTACCAAAAAGAGGAAATTGAAATACAAACTATGAATATGAAATTAAAATATAATCAACATTTTGAAAAACGATACAAAATGAAATGAATTTAAGAGTATAAATGATCAGCTATTTAAACACTGGTTAGTTTTTGGTATCTCACACAATATGTTTTACTTCTTTGCCAAAGATGAATACCAAGAGAAAGTTTTAAAGAGATTATTATGAATGACCAACGTTTAAAAAAACCTGTTTGATATTTTCCAATTTTGATGTATATAATTAGAACTTTTTTTTATAAAGAAACATAAAAATAAGGTGATAACAAAATGTAAATATTATCATACATGATCTCTCAGACTATTTAAAACAACACTTTAAGACGATGATATGGAAATCATCAAATTACAAAACACTGAAATTTGAAAGTATGATACATATATAATTAACTCAGTAAAGGATAAGGTATAATGAGGTATACAGCCTTTCGAATTGAATTTAGGAGTATAAATTATCAGCTGTTAAAATAAATCATTAGATATACGTGTATCACAATTCTTCTAATATTTCAACGATTAATGTTAACAATAAGTAAAAACGTGATTGATGTAAATTATAAAATCTTAAATGTTCAATTGGATAACCTCTAGTGTTTTTAACGCCTTAGTAAATTTTACTTTGCCTAAAGCTGTATTTAAATATTTTAAAACTATTAAAAGGCAGCAACCAAACCTCCTCCTTAAAACAGTAATAAATACTCAAAACATTATCTGATATGTATCGTTGACATACTAATTTGAAACCCTTCAAATGTGTGCATTATTTCATAATATACCTTTATAGATATTTGATAGAAAATCAACTTATTATCCATGAAGCAATCGTCTCGAGTGATTGTTCAGACTGAAATAGATGTGTTCAGACCGAAATAGATTTTGCTTCATGAGTTTTTACAGAAACCGAGGAAAGTGGTTTATTTATCTTTTTATCTAATACGCATGCTTCACTGATTTTGTATATAAGGACTTAGGACACAATATTTTGATTTGATTTCAAATGAAATTGTATTGAAATTTCAAAGTATACAATATCAATTTCAAATTAGTATTTAGATTTTTTTTTTCAATTTCGGATTACGAAAATCAAAATTTGAATGAATACTGTCGTTTTCTATGACAGCTGCTGTATCTTTGAACTTTCAATATTGGAGATTTTGTGAGAAAACCTTACGTTCCATTCCTTTTTTTGTTGTTTAGTTACTTTTTGGGGTAAACATGCATAATTACTTGAGATATAATGAACAGAAATGTATCGGCAGCTTGTATTGCTATCAAGTTTGAATTTTCTATTTCTTCTTAAAAATAACATTTATAATTTAACAGCGAAATTCTTTTCAACAAGGCATCACAACTGTTCTTTTTCATTTGAGACGCAAAGAAGAACTCTTTTATTTTAGGGCATCATCTTTCAACACAAGCCTATTTATATCGCAATAGTCGTCGAAAACGTCCGAATTTTCAAAATTAGCAATGCTGCGCAATCGAGTTTAATATAAAATCTATCTTCATTTTATAAAACTGAAAAATGAATATTTGTAAATCAAAATGTCTTGGACAACGTTGCCTGTATCATTGGATTCTCCTTTTCTATTTGCTTGTGTCGATTTTCTATCAGCAACTCATTATCCCGTCCACTATTGATTGTTTCGAAAATTACTAAAAGATATGCGACACTTATATCTCGAATTATTTAACTTTCAAAGCATATATAGCTCAAACAGGAGAAACACAACAAAGGGAATATGCTCGGGACGAAAAAGTATTTTGATTTAAACTGGCAAATATCGCAATAATTACACATATACAGTATCCCTCCATTTTCGAATTTTTTTTCTTTGCAAAGAGATGACAACCTTTACTTAAACAATATAGAGATAACAAGGGAGTGCAACAAAAGTTTTAACTTTGTTAGTGCATTGCATGATTGTAAAAATACTCAATTAATATCTCTATAGTAACAGGCTGGGATGTATTTTGTCCATTTTGAGAGGGATTTTCTCTTTGCAAAGTATATGTAAATGAATATCATATTTAAATAATGTGAATGTAAATTAAGAATAAATAATTGATAAAAATTACTTTAATATGTAAAAATCATAAAAATAAACAGCTGCGCCATGAGCGCATGATACGCCCTACGTCTTGTGTGGAAGTTTTATGCAATAATCATAAAAGTTTCTGAGAAAGTTTTAAGCAATAACCATATATTGTTTTTGAGACACGGCGGGACATGTGAAACCCCCCACCCCCTTTTTTTTACAAAAAACTAAATATCACTAAAATAAAATTTTGAATCAAAACCAAAAAGTATACAGATCTTTAGATTAATATAACAAAAAAGTGTGTAAAGTTTTAAGCAATAATAATAAATTATTTTTGAGATACAGCGCGACATGTAAAAAAAACCTCCCCTGTTTCTCCAAAATAAAATTATGAATCATCACCAAAAAGTTTACAGATCTTAAGATTAATATAACAAAGAAGTGTGTAAAGTTTTAAGCAATAATCATAAATTGTTTTTGAGATACAGCACAACATGTAAAAAAAAACTCCCCCTTTTTTACAAAATACTCTATAACTTAAAAATGAAATTTTGAATCATCACCAAAAAGTATACAGATCTTTAGATTAATATAACAAAGACATGTGTAAAGTTTTAAGCAATAATCATAAATCGTTTTTGAGATATGGCGCGACATGTAAAAACAAGAGGCTGTCACAACGACAGCAAACCGGATTTATTAACATTTATTTGTGTCCTGGCTATATCACAAAAACCATTACTGATGAATGGTGAAAGTGAAAATCGTCAATATCAAATTTGACCTCCATTTTGTCATCAGTATCAACATATTAAAATTTGAAAAGCTTAGATTGAATGGTTCATGAGTAAATGCAACAACCTGAATGGAAACGCCATTTTACGATCTTTCAAGAACCATAACTCCTGAACGGTAAAAGTCAAAATCGTCATTATTGAACTTGACCTCTATTTTGTCATCAGTAACAACATATTAAAATTTCAAAAGCTTTGGTTGAATGGTTCATGAGAAAATGCACGGACACGACGGGAAAAACCATTTTTCAATCTTTCAAGAACCATAACTCCTGAACGGTAAAAGTCAAAATCGTCATTATTGAACTTGACCTCCATTTTGTCATCAGTAACAGCATATTAAAATTTCGGAAGCTTTGGTAGAACAGTTCATGCATAAATGCACGGACACGACTGGAAACTCCATTTTTCAATCTTTCAAGAACCATAACTCCTGAACGGTAAAAGTCAAATTCGTCATTATTGAACTTGACCTCCATTCTTTCATTAGTAACAACATATTAAAATTTGGGAAGCTTTGGTAGAACAGTTCATGCGTAAATGCACGGACAACTCCATTTTTCAATCTTTCAAGAACCATAACTCCTGAACGGTAAAAGTCAAAATCGCCATTATTGAACTTGACCTTTGTATAGTTGTCAGTAATAACATATTAAAATTTTAAAAGCTTTGGGTGAACGGTTCATGAGTTAATGCACGGACAACATTTGATTGCCGCCCGCCCGCCCGCCCGCCCGACCGCCCGCCGTACATCCCCAAATCAATAACCGACATTTTTGTCACAAAAATCCGGTTAAAAACCCTCCCCCTTTTTTACAAAATACTCAATAACTCAAAAATGAAATTTTGAATCATCACCAAAAAGTATACAGATATTAAGATTAATATAACTAAGAAGTGTTTAAAGTTTTAAGCCATAATCAAGAATCGTTTTTGAGATACGGTGCGACATGTGAAAAAAACACACCCCTGTTTTAGTTACAAAGTGCCGTAACTCAAAAAGTTTTAATCTTATTTTCACCAAAAAGTATACAGATCATTTGAATATCATAAGAAACAACTATATTAAGTTTCATGAAATTTGGATAAGTCGTTCTCAAGTTACGGTGCGACATGTTTACGCCGGACAGACAGACAGACAGACGGACGGACACCGGACATTTGTATACCATAATACATCCCGTCAAAATTTTGACGGGCGTATAAAAATTATATTTCACAAGAGTATAAAACACATAAATTATATTAAAAAAGTTATAAAAAAATAAATAAAAAAATACTTCATTGTTAAAGGCCGTACAGTGCCCTATAGTTGTATAATAGATCCCCCATGGTCTTTGGTAGATACATTGTCTCATTGGCACATACTCTCTATATATGAACACATGTGATTCATGAAACAAAAAAGTAAATGTAAAAAGTATACTATCTAATAAAGTTAAAGTGTAAAGTTAAAAATAATGTAAAAATTGCTCATGTAAAAATTATCAAAAATATATATATATATATTGTACAAAAGTATAAAATATCATATGAAAAATAATTAAAAAAAAATTCATTGTCAAAGACCGTGCATAACTCTAAAGTTGTTTTATAGCTCCCTCGTGGTCTTTCGTAGACATACTGTCTCATTAGCACATACTCTCTCTGCATAAAAACATGTAACTCACAAACCAAACAAGTAAATGTAAAAAATAATGTATAGGAATATACTATCTAATTAATTTAAAAGTTTAAAAAACAAAAAAGTATACAAAAAAAAATTGCTCATGTAAATATCGTAAAAAAATATGAACAAAAAAGTATAACATACGTTTATTATATTTAAAAAATTATATAAAAAATAAAAAAAATAAAACTTCATTTTAAAAGGCCGTACAGAACCATATAATTGTTTAATAGCTACATGATCTTTGGTAGGTACACTGTCTCATTGGCACATACTCTGTTCCTCTCTCTATTAACACATGTAATTCACAAAACAAAAAAAAGCAAATGTAAATAAATTATGTTTAAAAATATACTATCAAATTATTGTGAAAGTGTAAAGTAAAAATAAATTAGAAATTAAGTAAAAAGTAAATATCATAAAAAAAAAATATGCACAAAAGTATAAATTAAATATATTATATTAAAAAAGATACAAAGAATAAAAAAAAATAATACTCTATTGTCAAAGGCCGCATAGTTGTATAATAGATCCGCCATGGTCTTTGGTAGATACACTGTCTCATTGGCAGATATTCTCTCTATATAAAAACTTGTCATTCACAAAATACATGTAAATGTATAAAATATAGATAGTGTAAAGTAAAAATAAAGTAAAAATTGCTCATGTAAATATCATAAAAAAAAAATGCACAAAAGTAAAAATTACATATTTTATATTAAAATAATTATGAAAAAAAAAATGAATAACTTCATTGTTAAAGGCCGTACATTGCCCTAAAGTTGTATAAAAGATCCCTCATGGTCTTAGGTAGATACATTGTCTCATTGGCACATACCCTCTCTATATAAACACATGTAAATCACAAAACAAAAAAGTAAATGCAAAAAATATATCTAATCAATGTGATAGTGTAAAGTAAAAATAAAGTAAAATTTGCTCTTGTAAAAATATTTAACAAAAACATATATTGCACAAAAATATAACATACATATATCACATTAAAAAGTTATGAAAAACATAAAAAAAATTATCAAAACTTCAGTGTTAAAGGCCGTACAGTTCCCCATAGTTGTATAATAGATCCCCCATGGTCTTTGGTAGATGCACTGTCTCGTTGCCACATACTCTCTCTATATAAACACATGTAATTTACAAAACAAAAAAGTAAATGTAGAAAATGATGTAAAAAAATATACTATCAAATAAATGTAAAAGTTTCAAGTTAAAATGAAGTAAAAGTAAAAATTGCTCATGTAAATATCATAAAAAAGATATGTACAAAAGTATAAAATACATATACCATATTAAAAATAAATTATTAAAACAAATAAACAAATAAAAACTTCAGTGTTAAAGCGCACATTGCCCTCAAGTTGTATAATAGATCCCCCATAGTCTTTGGTATATACACTGTCTCATTGGCACATACCCTCTCTATATAAACACATGTGATTCAGAAAACAAAACAAACATGTAAAAAATAATGTATAGGAATATACTATCTAATTAATGTAAAAATAAAGTAAAAATTGCTCATGTAAATATCATAAATAAAAGTTATAAAAAATTAAAAATCAAAACTTCATAGTTAAAGGCGGTATAATGCCCTATAGTTTATAGATCCACCATGGTCTTTAGTAGATAAACTGTCTCATTGGTACATTATACTCTCATTATATAAACACATGTTATTAAAACAAACAAAAAAGTATATGTCAATAAATAGTGTAGAATATGATATGTTAATAATGTACAAGTGTAAAATTAAAATTTAAGTAAAAATTGCTCATGTAAATATCATAAAACAAAATAAGGTGTTAATGTTTGTGGCATAACATCGTGGCCACAAGTTAATTGTTTTCTGTTTAGTATTAAATTTATATTAAGATCCCTTTTGTTACTTCTTGTGATCAATTTTATTTGGCAATCGCCAATGGCAGTCAGCAGGGTTAAAGAACATCAGTTGTTCGACCTGTTAGTCAAATGCGTTTTGTTTAAATATACTTCTTCACTTTTTTTGGTCTTTTAGAAAATGTTGTTTGTGCTGTATATAAATATATATATTTATAGATCCATCTATCCATCAATCAGTAAATCAACTAACCAACCAACCGATTTATCTATTTATCAATCAATCGATCAATCAATCAACCGACCAATCAATCTAATAACTAATCAATATACTTATTCATCCATCCATCTATCAATCAGGGAATCAACCAACCAATCAATCAATCAAAGTATCTTCGTTTGTATATTTGTTTTTCCAAATACCAATCAATCAATTAATCTTTATATTTATCTATCCAGCCAGTCAGCTATCAATCAACCAATCAATCAATAAATGATGAAATCAAACAATCGATATATCTATCCACTTATATATGTATATTGTCATCAATCAACCAATCAATCTATCGCTCAATCAACCAATCGCTCAATCAACCAATCGCTAAATCAATCAATCAATCAATAAATAGATCGCTCAATCAATCAATCAATCGATAGCATGCCATAAACTGTCGCTTTCATCTCAAGGGTTCCCTAACTTTACCTTAACCAGTTGGTTTGGAGAGTACCAGACCAATAATACTGCTGAAAACCCATAATCAACAGCCTCTAAAAATTTTCCGATGATTTTCAATAATAAACCCCAGTTCATTCTATCCCTAAAAATATCCTTTATATATCCTCCCTTTCTTCCTCCTCCCACTGTACAAATGTTAAACAACAGGCATGTATGATAAGATCCAGTTTCTATTATCTTCTATTAAAGCATCCAACATTGTGTGGTATAACCATAGGCATATAATGGACTAGATTATGAATGCACAATGGAAAAATGATAAATTATGAATGCACAATGGAAAAATGATAAATTATGAATGCACAATGGAAAAATGATAAATTATGAATGCACAATGGAAAAAGGATAAATTACAAAATGAAAGCTTTAAAGTTATCTTGGAAGTGACAAATATAAATACTGGTAAGTACGACATTTATACTCCGGAATAAAAAATCAAATCTTCAAAGTATTAACAATTCTGTGGTTCGAATAGTGGACGGATCAAAGAGTTGCTGATATCTAAATCCGTGAAGACTGGCATATAGCAGTCAATTTCCATATGTTACTGTTTCCATACTGTTATTTACTGTAATAATATTTTTTTAGTTTCGGATGTCTCCGTTTACAACTGACGATATCTAGATGAAAACGTCCGAGAATCATCGCGTTAAAGAAAATGAACGGTTACCTCGCACCTTGTTGGAAGAATTATTCATGCTGAAGATTTGTCTGCTATTTCAGAAGGAAAGGCATTCTGATACAAGTTTTTTTTCTTTAACTTTAAGTATCCTATTATTATTCTGAAATTCTTAAACTATTTTATACCTAGTTAAATCAATCGCAAGTGTTTTAAAGAAATCTAATAATATGAAAAGAAATCTATTGTGCCCAATAAACCATATTCAACATCCTGTAAAACAATGCATACATATATAAATGTATTTATGAAATAATGCACACACTTGTTCTTACTTTATAAATGTATCTATACAAATAATGAAGTATACGTATTCAGAATACTCTAATTTCATATAAAAATATTGTTGTATGACATGATTATCATTCTTATTAAAGTAACAAGAAATTTTAAACAATTATAAACAATCTGGGAAATCATGGCTAGCCCAAGCCTTATAATGTCGTGGTTACTAGTTCATTGTGAACTTTGAATAACATGACTGATGACGTGCAATAATCAATATGTAGCAAAAACCATTTTGGTACGTATTGATTAATGCACGTTAAAAATCGTAGAGAATAGATTCTCACATCGCGACATCACTGATAATTTCTTCCGTAACGCCAAAATGTCATGGTACGAGAATTTCGTGCTTCTATTTTACGGGTGGCAGTTCTTACCTTGTGGTAGGTTAATATTGATACACATTGCCCTAATGAGAGTAAAAAATCACCAGAAGGCGATATCTTTCATACGTATTAATCAATTTACATTCCCATGAATTTATTATACACAATGTCAATACAATGAATCATTTGAAGAACAACACCTTCAGTGTGTAATAGATAACCATCAACACGAAGGCTTGCCATGAGATCCCAGAATATATAAGTTCGTTTGTAGTTTGGTCGTGACTATAATAATCTTCTGATGGATGCCAAGTGATGATATACGACCATGTGACATACATGAATATATATAAATGCAAAGTTGTATGATAGACAAAATTGTCTTTTTAAAATCTTAAAGCTTCATGAAGTGCAAGAACCTGATGTGCATGAAATGGAATTGAACCGATCTGTCACGAAGCGTCCAAATCTTCTGGCATGCTTTCTAATTAAACGGAATATATTTCCTCTTGGCTCCTGCAATGCGGTTCTAATAGGATGTGGCAGAGGTCGTGCTTGTGGCAGAGGACGTGTTGGTGGCAGAGGACGTGCTGGTGGCAGAGGACGTAGTGGTGGCAGAGGACGTAGTGGTGGCAGAGGACGTGCTGGTGGCAGAGCATGTGCTGGTGGTAGAACTACTTGTTCGGACTGAAAATAGAATATTTTATATCTCTGTACCTGTAGTACATAACTAAGCAAGTAAAATGGATATTTACAGTTCAGGAGTCGATTTCACAAAAACAAATCAGTATACATGTGCTAGCGATAAATCTTAGTCGTAAGGTTTTTTTTGTGAAATCGACTCCAGTATTTTAATTCTTTATGCAATAATGTAAATGATGAGATTTAGCAACATCCTTCATCTTCCAGGTGCATGAACAAAAAGGCATATTTATCAGCGTGTAATATATAGGTTCTTCATTTAACCTAACTAGAGAGCCACTAATCCCTTATGTGTTGAAACAATCTTTATCAGATATCAATCAACACTCTAAATTTCAGATATTTCGATTAGTATATGACTTATAAATGACATTGAAGAAAGTACTTTCATATATTGTTAAATCTTCGTTTATCGCTCATGATTAATACCTAAAATGTAACATAATAAACTATAAAGATTAAAAGAAATAGCTCACAATTCAACCACTTGAGAGAAAATAAAGAACTCTAAAATAAAGAACTGAAGAATGTCAAAGGCCGAAACGTCTCAAAAAATTGGTTTATTATTACAAATATCTGACTAAATTAAAGAGATAAAGATATTTACCACTATTCCTAAGTCAATAGTGTCGTAGACTATCATTTGTTCAATTCTGGGATCTGCCAGAAAATTGTTGAACATCATAGCAACTCGTTTATCCTCATGTAATTTAGCTGACTTAGTACTGTTGATTACTGGTATCTTCAATAGAAATAAACAATATTACATCATTTTGTTTTGTTGTATTTTGTTGCCCTTTTTTTCTTTCATATTCATTCAACTATTAATAATGCATGTTCCTTCTCTTTGATCTATCCAAAGTCTTATGGCCGTCAATTCGAATTCATTTGGCTAATTACAAATTCTCAATTCTCAATTTTAAACAAAATAATGGTACTTGAGAATGGAAATGGGGAATGTGTCAAAGTGACAACAACCCTACCATAGAACAGACAACAGCATAAGGTCACCAATAGGTCTTCAAACATTTTTTGGCAAGAAAAGCTAGTTTTGTCTATAAAAATGCAATAGTTTAAGATTCTGTAACATAAACCTTACCTTGGGGTCTGACAGAGTGGGTTGTACTGGTCTGACATTGATCCTTGTTACTTTCAAATTCGGTTTGTTATTTGGCACTTTTGGTTTGACTACAACCTTTAGAATACAAATAATGAAATTGTCTTAAAATCATTAAAGTCCATCTAAATGGCGTTTTTTTTTATGTTCGATACATTTTTTTATGTTTGTGTAGGTGATTTGTATAGCTGACGACACGATAAGGATTTTGTTGAAAGTTGTTGAGATTGTACTGTAACGTGTTCGCAAACCGATGAGAACCTTTCTAACCAACCAAACCAACCACCAGACCAGACAGACACCAACAACGAACCAAAAGAATTTAACAGGAAATATGAAGGCTCAGAATACATGAAATAATTACTAATACTGCTACTGCATACTGCATATCACACAAATATAGTTTCTAGGTCAGCGCAGTCTCCTTTTTATGTGTGTGTGTGTGTGAGACGGATTTTACTTTTATATGTAATGTAATAAGGTAGCAGATCCGCCTTTACGTTGATGCTCTGAATGCAAACACAAAATCGTTTCAAGTGTATAATAACTTTTATTCACCAGACATTATATTTAAAACAACTGGAACACGGATTAACAGAAATAAATCTCTTAAAACAACAATCAGCAATTAACAATATTAAGTATAGACTAGACAAACAGATAATAATACTCTAAAACAGCTTCACCGAAAATCAACATTCAAGAAACACAGATTCTATCAGCAACTCTCCAAATAAATACATGTAAAATACTACACAAATAAATAAGTCTCTTTCTATATCATAAAAATATATTAACAGCAACCTGAATATTTAAAACCAACGGACACTTTTGCCGACTTTACGCACCTTTCTCCTATTCAAAGTTGAAATTCATTATCAAACTTTATTCTCAAAAATTATAATATTTAGAAAACAAGAAAACTATTAAATTTCTGCATCCGTTAAAAACTTGAAACTGGAACAATTAAATGAACTGCTTGCATATATATTGCAATATTCTGGAACTTAAACTGCTGCTTTAGAAAAACTGTACCTTGAAATTTATGAGACACGTAAATAAAGCTGCTAGCCGGCGGTAGGGACAAGCTGGAACTGACGTAAAATACTATGAATCTTACGCTAGTGTTGTTATTTCGCGTGAGAGAAATTCCAAATATGGGTGAAATCAAAGACCTAATGAGGAAACTTCCTTATAAGGTACATATCTTTGCACTAAACGTCTGATCAAATGACGTCATTACAGCCCTATTACTGTGAAATGATGCGCAACGTCGGTGCAAAAATACGGTTCATAAGAAATTATTACAATAATCAGAATAAAACTCTATTCTACATAAACCTTACATAAAATACTCTAACATTTATCCCTATTTTGAAAAACATACAAAAATATAACTTCAACATGTTCAGGACAGTCTACAAATTATGCGATTTCTATTGTCACTATATTTATAATAATACTCGTGACTTCCGGTAAAAACGAAAGTGAAAGTAACGTACAATTAATCAAAAGCTTTCCGTAAGAAAACACACGTTTTCTATCGTTCTGGAACATACAATATTAAAACGATTAAACCACGAATAGGTAATAATGAAATAAAATACACACATTTACTGCTTTAATAAAATAATACAAAGTAGGGTTGGAAGAACTTTAGCCAAAACTATGTAGACAATATCAATAAAAATTTAGGCACTGTTATCTGTCAAAAACGTCACAGTACTATTGTAGCCTACTTATAAAAAAGGAGATTCATTGTCGAAGTTGTATTATCAGTGACGTAGCCGTGGGCGGAAGCATATTAGTTGTATATGAAATGTAATGGCTGAGCAGTTGTCTTTATACATATTCATATGATCAAACTATTATCTATATTCATGGTGCCTTGACCCATGGATCTTAAAATCATCTAAGTTAAGGAAACAACAGCGCTGTTACCAGACTATTCTGCAGATTATATGAAGCAAAGGAGCATACAATTTGCACAAAGAAGAATTCATTGTCACGCTCGGATACTTGAGCGAAAACAAACATGTTTAAACAAATTTTTCAGCTATGAGAACTAAAATTTTTGGAAATTAAAATTATTAGTTCAGATGATAAATATTCGGTGAATATGGAATGAATAAACTCATCATAGATACCAGGACTAAATTCTATATATACGCCAGACGTGCGTTTCGTCTACAAAAGACGCATCAGTGAAGCACGAATCCAATCCAAAAAAGTTTTTAAAAAAAAAGAAAAGAAAAAAGCCAAATAAAGTACGAAGTTGAAGAGCATTGTGATCCAAAATTCCTAAAAGTGTTGCCAAATACAGCTAAGGTAATATATGCCTGATGTGGAATATTCAGCATGTACGTAAGTTCATTCTATAGATTCGTGAGATTGAGTAATTCCATCATTCTACAACTCACACCTTAAGGAGGGTGGTAATGGCGGTACCTTCTTGACGAATAACGGTAAAAATTCTAGAATTGCAAAGTTTGTACCACAGGCACTTGTTTCTATCAATGTGGGGTTTACTATCCATACCCATACGAAAATAACGTGATTTTTCGTACGGGTATGGATAGTAAACCCCACATTAACAGAAACAGTTTGTACTTTAATACTGTTTGTGTTTGGTTTTGGTATTTTTTCAAATTTAAAAGGTACTAGTCTATTCTAGAAGATATGATCTGAACATCAATCCTAGTACAAGCTTATGCTAATAGATAATCTACATTAACACAAAGATAGTACTTAGATAGTGACAGACTGTCAAAACAATGAATTCTGATAGCGTCTGCTATTGATAAGGCAGCAACAATTTGATTTTCTGGGGGGGGGGGGGGTGGGGGGGATGGGGCTATGGGTTTTTTGGGGAAAAAAAAGTTTGTTTCCAGTTTTTGGAGAAAAAAATAATTTGTTTTTGATTCTGAGAAAAAAAAAAATTGTTTGTTTCACCCTCAGCTGCCACTATATGTAATGCTAAAATTGAAAGAAAAAGGTTGCTGCCTAATGTTCAGGGGCATTTTGTAGTCTAGGAAGAGAAACCAACAAATAATTGTGATAAAAAATTATATCAACTCTCCCCAAAGATACTCGTCCCATACTGAATATTACTGTTTTTCCTTATACAATTTATTACAATTATTAGTGGGACAGTACATCTTTGTCTATTACACATAAAAAAGAATACAAAGGCAGCCTGTAGGAGGTTTTGAAAGGGGAAATGAATTTTGTCTCAAAACTCTACTTTTTTCTTGTGCCTTGTTGCATTTAAAGATTTTGAAAATTTCAAACCATCAAATTCGATAAAAGTTTGTGATTTTCAAGTTCAATAACCAATAAATGTTTAAACAATTTTTTGCAGGAATAAAATGACAAGGTTTTTTTCTGGCCAAATTTGAAAATAAAAGTGTTATCTGAGCTTGCCAGACTTTTTTCTGTATCATTTATTAAAAACCATTTTGTTGCATTCAGGCTATTTGTATTACTATGATATTTCAGATTTACTTTGAAACATGTTTCCTCTATGCAGTTTAACAGTCAGGGGTATTTCTAATGACAACATGTGCAAAAACACTCAATGATTTTACCAAGTAGTGTTTTCAACCGTTTTGTGGGGTACGTAGTCCCAGCCTTAACATAGAATGAAACGGTGAATTTCATTAAGACTTTGGCAGATGATGCATGAACCCCTACCTTTTTAATGATGTTACTGTAAGAAAAATTAAACGAGAGGAAGAATTTGGTGTTACCAAGGCCTACCCCCTTAACTCCAAAAAACTATATTGATTGTCCAAACGCAGAAATTATCCAAGCCACACTCGGCACAGTCCTTTTGAAACCTGTTTGTTCAAGCCAGTCACACATTCAAAACTCAACAAAGTACATGATCGGTTGCTAGTAATCAAAGTAACCGCCTACCATTACTTAAGCTTCTAACTTTCAGGCAAATTTCAAAATTGCAAACATTCTGGAGGCCGTTTCACAAAACAACGTTCGACTTAGATGGATCGTAAGTACACTGAATTTTTCATGACTTACGATCAATCTTAGTCGTAAGTTTTTTTGTGAAACCGACTCATAAAACTGACTAATAGTCCGCTGTACATCTAAACCTGTCACTTACTGTCAGGTTACTGTGTTTCGCCCTTACAATTTTAATAACGACGAAATGTGTTGAATGAAAGATACGACAAAGTAGCAATGCATACATGCAAGGAATAATTTATTTCTTAGAAAAAATAACGTCTAAAATCAGCATACTATCTAACAAAGTTTTTACGACAAGATGGAAGGTTATGTCAGGGATTGCAAGCTTTGCAAGCTTTGTTTTAGACACAGAAAAAATACGACACGTTACTAGTATCAGTGATCATGGGCAAATCAATTCATATCCACTGGAAGTTACACGAATAATAATGATCTGTACAGGAATTTATTTTTAAAAACAGACCTTGACGACCGTACTATTTTACTTGTCCATTGTCGACGTCGTACTGTCAGTGACGTCGCCGTGGGCAGAAATACGTCGTGTTAAATATCAAATGGACTAGCATCTTTTAAATTACATGTATAAAAGTATGGACTTAAAAGGAGTAGGTTCAGTAAGACCGCTTTTTGGCCCATAAATTAAGCAGTTTTGCAAAATTGTGAAAATGTAATCTTTTAGCTATTTTTTGGAAAGTAGAATGCTTCTGCTACATAAATATGTGCTGTTTTTGACAATACAATGTACATATATCGTGTACTAGCATCATAAAGTCATGCTTAATTACTGAAATCTTCACTATAATAGCATTTTAGTTAAATTTTAGACGGTTTCCGTCTTAAATAAAAGTGGCCGCATTCGTGTTCATTCATAATATTGAAATGTTAGTTGTATTTGATGATAATACGTAATATATATAAAGGTTGAGGATGAACACGGATGCGGCCACTTTCATTTTTGACGAAAACCATCTGAAAAGTGACGTTTTTTGGCATATTTGATAGATTTTTCATATTTAAGCTTCAATCGGAGCGTTTTTAATGACTCAATCAGTTAAAATCTTTTACATAAACTAATCGAATCAATTGAAATAGACACTTAAGTGTTTAAAAAGTGTCCTAAATATCTCATTAGATGAAACTGAAATTTGGGGCCAAAATCGGCCCTTACCGGACCTACTCCTTTGAAAGCTGTCATTTCCATGATTTCAAAAACAACAAAAATATGTTCCTTTTATATTCAGTCACTTATACAGAGATATTTATTGATTTATTTCACTGTTTGATATTTTGTTCATCCATATTCTAAGTACAATGAAGCTACCGCTTTACAAGCAGAACCAAATACAATGAAAGTCCCAACACTGTTAGTACGGCGGCTTTGTGAAAAATTGTGCACATCCTGCTACAATCATGACATTTGGCATAGACCTTCCTCAACCAATTCTCTTTTATTTCAGATAGGGAGGCATTTGAAAAAAAATGTCTCACTTCCTGTAAAATTCAAAATGGCGGACATCACACTTAAATTAGCCCAATATCGAAGGCTAGTATGTGAAAAGGTGTTATAAACATGCTACTATCATAATATTTATTACAAACCTTTGTTTTGAACTGCTTGTGGATATATGATATAGATAAGATGTCTTCAAAAACCCTACTTCCGGTAAAATCCAACATGGCGGATATAGTAGTAGAATAAGCTTATTTTTAGGGAGTGTAATTGAAATGTGTTTTAAAGTATTGCTACTATCATCATATTGTGCAGTAACCTTTTTTATGTCCTTCTAATGAATAAAATGTATAAGACATTTGTCTTTAAAACCCTTACTTCCGGTGATATCTAATATGGCGAACATAGAAATATTGATATTTTTCATTTTAATATTCAACTTTTTTCAAAATGTATATAAAATGATTTTTTTAGCTGGTCAATAAAATTTTGGCTTGAAGTCATCCTCAAAACCACTAATTCTAGTCAGCTTTATATGTTTAAATACAAAATTAACACTTCCGGTAAAAAGAACCAATATGGCGTAAATTACAAAGATGGGTACTCAATCCATATCTTCGATGTAGAATTTTTGAAAGATTGATTAAAACAAAATAAAATCATTAAAGTTCTTACACATCTTTAGAATGACTTATTTATGGCCTCAAATACATGTTTATTCACATGTAATAAGATCATTGATTTGATATTTTGTTCATCCATATTCTAAGTACAATGAAGCTACCGCTTTACAAGCAGAACCAAATACAATGAAAGTCCCAACACTGTAATAAGATCATTGAATATTGCTTTTTTTGGTATAAATATTGATTTTGTTATCAGTAAATTAAAATCAAACTAAATATAACTAGTATGTTATACTAAATCCATTGAACTTTGGATGTGTACGGATTGATAGTTTAGTCTTAGATGCATGATTTTTTTGTATTAGTTGTTAGTGGCTTTGAACTAGTCTGTCAGATAACTGCGAGTACTCTCAGATCTGTTCCTAGTGTCTTTTTGTTGTCGGGATGTACAAGAACCCGGCCACGTCCACTTGCATTTTCGTCCGTCTGATGAGTTAAGCCTTTTTCAACTGGTTTTTATAGTTCGTTCTTATGTTGGACTGTTATACTACTGTCCCAGGTTAGGGGAAGGGTTGGGATCCCGCTTACACGTTTAACCCCGCCACATTATTTAAGTATGTGCCTGTCCCAAGTCAGGAGCCTGTAATTCAGTGGTTGTCGTTTGTTTATGTGTTACATATTTGTTTATCGTTCTTTTTTTTATATAAATAAGGCCATTAGTTTTCTCGGTTGAATTGTTTTACATTGTCATATCGGGGCCTTTTATAGCTTACTATGCGGTATGGGCTTTGTTCATTGTTGAAGGCCGTACGGTGACCTATAGTTGTTAATGTCTGTGTCATTTTGGTCTCTTGTGGACAGTTGTCTCAATGGCAATCATACCACATCTTCTTTTTTTATATGTATTGACTTCCGAAGCTACACAAAACACCTTACAAATATAGATTTATTGTTCCACTACTAAATTGTCTATTCTTCTTACCAGTACACTTGGTATAATCAAAAACTGATAATAAATTGTTCAAATAAGGCCTTCGAAAATAGTGGAATAATTACTACTTTGGAGTGTCAAGAACTCGTTGGAAGTACTTGATAAATTGCATGCTTATATATATTAGTGATTTTGAATCTGTTCAAATTTTGATTTTTCTACCTTATATACCATATTACCTCACATTTTCATTAAGAAAAAATTCACAGACCTAATTAAATGGGCATTTTTAAAAAGTCAGAATGTGAATATATATGTTCAAACTCTTTTAGGTCATTTTTTAGTAGCAATAAACAAAAAAATATGTCAATTGGACATGCTTTGATACTATATCTGCCCTTGAGTTTTTACTAGATAACATTTTTGTTCGCTTTAGAGATTCCGTATATCGTCAGGTTATCGGAATTCCAATGGGAACTAACTGTGCACCACTTATTGCGGACCTGTTTTTGTATTGCTATGAGTTAAAATGTATGATAAAAATCAGCAAAGACCCATCGAAACAACATCTGATACACAAATTTAATAATACTTTTAGATATTTGGATGATATTTTGGCTCTCAATAATGACGACTTCAGTATGTATACTAAAGAAATGTAACTTACTTTAAATAAAGTTAATACTAACAATGACAACTGTCCTTCCCTCGGTCTTGATATCTATATCATTAACGGAAAGCTTAATACTAAAATTTATGATATAAGAAATGATTTTTCATTTCCTATCGTTAATTATCCATTTTTAGATGGTGACGTTCCATTGTCACCATCTTACGGTGTTTATATATCTCAACTTGTACGATTCGCTCGTGTATGTAACAATGTTTTAGATTTTAACGAGAGAAATTTATGTATTACCGAAAAATTATTACAGCAGGGTTTTCGATATCATAAACTAGTCAAAACATTTACTAAATTTTATCATCGGTATAAGGACATCATTCGTAAAAATAGCTCAACATGTAGACTTCTTATACGTTTAGGTTTTTCACATCCAATTTTTTAAAGTATATTCTTTATAAAGCACAAAAATGTCAGTATTAACCTTAGAAGCTAACAAAACCTTTAAATAGACTTATTAAGAAGGGATACAGTTACGATACTGTTGTCAGGTCATTAAAGATTGCATATTTTGGCGTTAATATTGATTCACTTATAGGGTCTTTGCATCGGAACTAAACACATTTATTTAAAAACCAGTTGTTAACATGACACGGGTTATGTTCTTCTCATATATGTTATGAAGTATGATACTACACCCCTAACGGGAAGGATTGTGTATTATTGTCATTTTGTTTATTTTCTTTGGTTACATCTTCTGACATCAGACTCGGACTTCTCTTGAACTGAATTTTAATGTGTGTATTGTTATGCATTTACTTTTCTACATTGGCTATAGTAACAGGGGGAGGGTTGAGATCTCATAAACATGTTCAACTCCGCCGCATTTTTGCGCCTGTCACAAGTCAGGACTCGGATTTCTCTTGAACTGAATTTTAATGTGCGTATTGTTATGCGTTTACTTTACTACATTGGTTAGAGGTATAGGGGGAGGGTTGAAATCTCACAAACATGTTTAACCCCGCCGCATTTTTGCGCCTGTCCCAAGTCAGGAGCCTCTGGCCTTTGTTAGTCTTGTATTATTTTAATTTTAGTTTCTTGTGTTCAATTTGGAAATTAGTATGGCGTTCATTATCACTGGACTAGTATATATTTGTTAAGGGGCCAGCTGATGGACGCCTCCGGGTGCGAGAATTTCTCGCTACATTGAAGACCTGTTGGTGACCCTCTGCTGTTGTTTTTTATTTGGTCGGGTTGTTGTCTCTTTGACACATTTCCCATTTCCATTCTCAATTTTATTTAGTTTACAAGTATATTTAAAATAAAATAATATTTTTGTCAACTTTTTGGTGAACTGATATGAATTATAGGTACATTTAATCCCTGTTCATACCTGCCAACTTTTCAAAATGCCCTTGGAAGTTTTGCATGCAAGATTGCTCTTATAGTTTTAAAAAACCTTTGAAGGGGGCATTTAAATGCATTTTAGAAGTGTGCGGGTTGTTTTTTTTTTTTTGGCTTTTTCATACTAAAAATTCTAAAGCAATTGTAAAATTAACTGTTTTGTTTAAAATTCTAAATAAATTGTTCTTGCAAAATTTCCATTTGGGAGATTTCATGGGGGAAGTCCCCCAAAAATAGTGAATGTTGGCAGATATGCCTGTTCCTACAATTATTGTCCACAAGGACCAATAAGTGACTCCACAATCTAAATAGAAAGGATTTAATACCTTAACTTAAAAAAAAATACCCTGAGTAGCAAAATGTAAATATCAATGGCAGAACAATTGGTACTAATTCTGCAAAGACGATATTATAATGGGTGTAAACCTTCAATCTGAAATCCAAGATAAGCTTAAATCTAAAAACCAATAAAAAATTAAAACATTTTACCTTATTTTGTTTCAGTTTTTTTTCCAGAAATGGCTCTTCTATTAGATTAGCTCGTACCATTTCTTCGTGTACTAGTCTGTTAATCTCAGTTGTTGTCATGGCTTCTTCACATGCCTCCTGTAAGAAACAAATGATAATAGTAAACCGCATGTGCTTGTAAGCTCCAACTAGTTTTTATTAAGTGTAATAGCGAAATAAGTATGTAGCTTTAAAATAGGATTTAAAATAAAAATGAATTCCTCAGAAATAAACGAAAACGGCAAAATTGAGCTAAAAAGTGTACACTGAATTTAGAGAGGAAGAAAAGTCTAAATTTATCAGATCTTTCAAAAATGCAGAACATTTCGTAGTAGGCTGGATTATGTTTTTGTTTATCCAGAAACAGCAGGAATTGTGTCAAAATAGTTACGGCACATGCGCCTGCAACATTTTACATTATAACTTGACATTAAGTATAGCGACTTGATAACTTTTTTTTGGTTTGAAGAAATAATATAATTAAAGTATCTATTTTTTTTGGTTTGAAGAAATAATATGATTAAAGTATCTATTTTTTTTGGTTTGAAGAAATAATATGATTAAAGTATCTATACACAACGAAAACGTTATGCAGTGTGAAAAATAAAATAAATGTCAAAAATAACAAATTATAAAAAAAAAAGTATGTGTATATAAACTACCAACATTTACCTTCTTGCTGTTCTTGGTGACAGGTTTAGTGAAGATCTTGTTGGTATTCAACTGCTCTAAATTTGTTTTACTATCAATCTTTTCAATGGGCATCTGACTTCCAACGACCTAAAACAGTAAAACTTTGGTTGCTAATAGATTCCATAATATCCAGTGGCAAATATTTCGTGCGCATCCAGTATGAGACTAGCTGGAATATTGTAACCCGAGTTAATGTCATATGTGTTTTACCATATAATGGTAAAGTAAATTAATTTTGACGAGAGAGATTCGTAAACTAAGTTTGTCTTACAATCACAGTGTTGGCCGAGTTTTTTTTAACTGTGCTCTAAATAAGTTCGGTAAATCAGATGGGTCATTTTAAAAAAAATGTCGAATTTTCAGTACACCCATGCTTAATTTTTTGTTTCTAATGGAAATTTCATTTGTAATGGTTTAAATGAAAGCTTGTCGGATTTGTGATTCAGAACATTAATAATAAACACACCTTACATCTATTTAGATAAGATTAAACTGCATTTAAGTCCGATTTTGGGGGTATTTGTCAGAAAAACACATTTCAAATGATTTTTTCCGATTTTCTGATCGCCTTGATATCTGCAAAAGAACTTTTTAAGAACGTTAATTATTACTCTAACGAAAAATCGTAGCTTCTTTATCATTGTATGTAACATATTATCTACAAACTAAATTCAATCAGCGTACGGGAGGTTCATGTCCATCCTGTTACCGCTTCTTAAACCAGCCGTTAAATTATTCTTCCTATGAATATTGAATTAGTCAGTGTTGATTTCAACAGTGCAAAGTAATCTTTACATTTAAAACGCCTCGTTTCTTCAACGAAAGTGTACAGAAAAGAAATTTCAAGACATTAAGTGAAAAAATAAAGTGTACTTTTTTTTATGTCTATGCTGTTACCAACAATTTTGATTAATTACACCAACAGTATGCTTGTAAAAAGTGCAATAACGTGTTGGAAACCAAATTCACAATAGAGAACCATAATCACTTCACCACAGGGAGTAATTATTTCACAACAGCAATCAAAAAAAAAAAGAAATTAGTCTATCCTATTATGTATATCCTGTTACTATGGTTGCTATGGTTACAGTAACAGGATAGACAATTGAAGACAAAAACGTCGTTAAACTTTTTATCTTAACATATAGGTGCAAAACGAATGAAATATTTCGTTGTTTGAACTCATCTTAAGGTTATAACGTCTTAATCTTCCCAATTAAGCATTTGCAGGTACAATACTGGTATCGGTAACAGGATAGACTTTTATTTAAGAATTGAATGCTTCTTTTTGTAACTTTATTGGGGTGTAAAAGCATTGACCGAATTACATTTTGTATGAAGAGCGGAAGCGCTTCATTTTAAAAATGTGCACATGGTCAACGCTTTTACAACCCTATGAAGTTACAAAAAGAAGCATTCAATACTTATGATTACATTTTTTAGCTATGATCATGAAAACACGATTTATTTAATTCACATGTGCACTTTATTGTGGGACCACGTGTTATCATGAATAATAAGTTTTATTGAGTGATGCAATTGATTAAGGAATAACACTGATGTGCAGTTAGCCATTCAGAATAAAGTATTATAATGAAACATACATCTAATGTAATTATATAGTGATATATCAGAAACGTACGTTCCTGTTACCAACGAAATAAAGAGAATAGTAAATGAACTTATGAGGGATTTACTTGATGTTGGGTTTATTTGAAAGGGTGAAAAAATTCCGAACAATATAATTTGCAATCTTAGACTTTCATTATTGGTGGTAATTTTTACAACCTTTGAAAACTAATTTTTAGAGGCATTTTTCAGTACAACCTGGAAAATTGGCAAATAATTTATTATTTTGCAGAATGAATATATATAGAAGTTTATTCTCTTGAAAACTATCTAATTGGCTACGTAAAACAAGCTTAACATTTTATCTAAACCTTTTCTTAATAACCCAAAATTTCTTTTGAAAATGGTAACAGGGCAGACAAAATATTGTACCACCGATCAAAAATGTGTCTTAATATGTTGTTATTAAAGTACTGTTTGTTTTGATTTGCTTATGTAGAGGGTTGTTTGAATAAGTAACTTTTCAATAAATTTTTCAAATTTCGATATTTTTTTTAAATGACCGAGATAGTCCTCTGTTAGAAATCATTGTACGAATTCTAATGACCCTAACAATAAAGGGTCCGAAAGAAAAGGCTATTCGTTAAAAAAATAGGACATGTGTGTTAATCTAGGTATAATGTTTACTTTTGTTAATAAAGGTTAAAAATATGAAAATTTAGATTTGTCTTTGTAAATAATTAAAGACTTTCTACAGAGAAAACCCGAAACAAATCAAGTTTAATATATAAAAAAAGGGGGGAAATCCATCCATGACAAAATCAGTACATTCAAAACTGAGAAGATATGATATAATTGCCTATAAGACAGCTCTCCTTCAGAGATCAAGATAATCAAAAAGCAATAAAATGTCTGCAACAATGAGAATAACTAACACCATATAGTCAGCTGTAAAAGGCCCTGTAATATAACTATTATTTCATTTCGGTTAATCATCTCTTTTGAGATAAAAAGGGCCACATGATATTCTTTATACCGGTCGTTAAAATCTCTGTTAATGACCGATGGGGCGTGTTTCTCTGTTTAGGGAGGTGTCCCTTTAATAAAACATTTTCTTTTTTTTCAATTTTATATTTAAGTTGTTGAATTGGTTACCGCATGTGTTTTGAAATGATAAAATTAGAAAAAAAACTTTATTCAGTATTCATATACTAACAAATTGCACTTAAATGAATGGCAGTGACATATACTAGTAGCTACATGTATTACTACGACTGGTCTTCACATTTTGGTATAGAAATCGTACCATTAACTCGAGTTTGCTCTGAACATTTGAATTTATGAGAATTTATAAAACAAAAAACATGGTTCTTGAATGAAATAAACATAATAGTTATTAAGGAACTGGCTATTATCGTGATACATGGACTGCCCACAGGACTGTGACAGCGATAATGACATCGATTACGACTCAGTCATTATCACAGTCTTAGTTAATACCACTGTCCTGTGTGCAGTCCAGTGTATCACGATAATAACTAGTTTTTCAATAACTATTAATGTAATTAACATATGATCAACAAAACCTTCCAGAAATGAGTAGTCTTATTACGTTTATGCTAACAATGAATATATTATTTAAAAGCATATGGGTATGAAGATGAGCGAATGTAAAGTCCATTTTCACTGTATAAGCAAATAGAATGTAGGGGAAGTATAAATTAGGGGTTCGTGTTGCTTATTCTTTAGTTTTCTATGTTGTGTCATGTGTACTATTGTTTGTCTGTTTGTCTTTTTTTTCATTTTTAGCCATGGTGTTGTCAGTTAATTTTCGATTTATTAGTTTGACTGTCCCTCTGGTATCTTTCGTCCCTCTTTTACTTACACATAATTCTTCAAAGTCTTCTGCTTCTTCTGAAAAATCACTTGAATAACAAAACTCATCTTCACTGCTGTTAATTACAACCCCAACACTACAATTAGAATCATAGTCACCATCAGACAGATCAACATCCGCATGCAGTTCTCGAAAAATGGAGCTTATTGTTCTCTGATTTCTTGGATTATTGAAACTTTCGCTGAGAGACATTTTTCGACTTTTAACATCGACGAATTTACGAAAAGTGAAACGTCGCTAAAGGGGTCGTTAAGTAGAGCTGATAGTGACGTTCTCTCACAAAGGACTGTTTGTTGTATATGAAAGTTCTACTGATCAGGCATGATACCATTGCCGATACACACGTTGTTTGTATAAATTAATCAAAAGCGTAGTAGTATAGTTTAAGCTTTTGTTGTTGTTGTTTTTTTTGTGTGTTTTTATGTTTTTTGTTTGTTTGTTTGTACTCTCAGATTTGTAAATAATGTCTTTTTTGTTGGGATATATATTAAGTACCCGACAAGATCCTCTCTGTGTATTATTTGTATTTTTATTCATCTGATGACTTAAGCCTTTTTTATAATTCGTTCCTATGTTGTACTGTTACGCCACTGTTCCAGTTTAGGGGGAGGGTTTGAATCTTGCTAACATGTTTAACCCGCCATATTCTGTATATATGACTGTGCCTTTCCCAAGTCAGGAGCCTGTAATTCAGTGGTTGTCGTTTGTTGCTGTGTAACATATTTTTTTTCGTTCATTTTTTGTACATAAATTAGTCCATTAGTTTTCTTGTTTGAATTGTTGTACATTTGGCATTTCGGGGCCTTCTATTGCTGACCATGCGGTATGGGCTTTGCTCATTGTTGAAGGCCGTATGGTGACCTATACTTGTTAATTTCTGTACCATTTGGTTTCTTGTGGAGAGTTGTCTCATTTGCAATCATACCATATCCTCTTTTTCATATTCAGTTCAAATATCAATTTCCTATCAATATTTTATTGCAATCACTAAACCCCGCCCCTTCTCTGTACATAAATTTGAAGAAATAAACTTTTGGTTTACGATAGTCATAACTATGTATACTAACGTGATCATATGAAATATTGTTTACCCTCATCAACTTTTATAAAACATGTTCTCCTAACCCATATGATTATTTGTGTGCCACCTATTTAGTCGTTATAATATAAGTGATACCTTTTTTATTATTGGCTAAAAAGAAATATGCAAGTACAAAGTTTAAAAAAAAAATATAACAATAAATGATGGGTTCGGGCAAACAAGCTGAAATTGATAGTTAATCCAATGGAAATATTCCAGCAGTATCGTACTAAACGGAATAACTATTGAAGCGAGTTTCGTGTAAATCAAGCAAACAGTTACACTTTGTACCAGTGACCACGGTTGGTGGAGGATTGGGCGCTCGCAAGCATGTTTAACCCCACCATGTTCTAAATGTGTCGGTCCCAATCCAGGAGCTTGTCTTTTTTTCTGAATTTTATATGGACAGGCGAGACATAACTCTATGTCATCAGTTTATTATTTTTTTCCTGTAAGGTATTATTGACGTACTATACTAATAATATACACACAATTGATTATTAATTGTCATTTTATAAGTGTTTTATTCAAATTCTTATGAATGTGGACTTTTAAAAAACCTATACGATTTAGCATTGCCTTATCAAATATATAAATATCAACATAAAAAAAATGCTTACAAAAAAAAAACAAAAAAAACCAATTTTGTAAGCGTATGGTAGGACGACAACGTTGATGCTATGAAATGTGATCTTATGCCAAAGATGATGATCCCGGCAACTTAAAACGGAACGGAAATTGGGTTTATCAAAAGCGTTATAGGAAAAACAAAAATCATTGTATAAAAAAATGGTGAACGCTGTTTTTTTTCTTCAATTTTACATATGATGGGGTATATTCTCTTGAATTATCTATATTTTTCTCCATTTTTCTAATGCACAAGTCTGAATTAAGAACTTTATATTGCCCACTCACAAAAAGTATCCACCCACAATGAAAAAAAAATTGTGAAACTGTTTACTCGCGTAGTAGTATAAACCATTAACCCCAAAGAACTTCTGGTTTTGAACCCTATATACCACCATTCCCAAAATGAAATTGAAACGTGTTTAAAATACAACGATTTTATGATAAATTATACGAAGGGAGTTAGACCAACACCATTCTCACGGCCGACACTCGGCTAACCGAGAGATTAGTCGGTTAATCTATATTGAGTATGCGGCGATATGGGCGATTGGTCTGTTAATCGGGTTGGTTATACGTCTGTTAAGAGTAAAACGCTTAATTTAATGTTAAACTCTATTAAATATACAGATTTTTGGCATGTTATAAGAACCAAATCAAAAAAAGAAAAGTGTCTGACAAAATGATGTCTATCATAGAACATTTTGCACTTGTAAAAACATTTCTTAGTCTGCGCAGTTTTCAGTAAAACTTAAAGGCTTCGCGCAAGTATGTAGTATTTATGCTTATACGCATAGCAATTTTTTTAATAAAAGGCGAAACAAACAAATTTAGATATCATTTTAAGGACAAGAAATAGTACTGTGGTTCTAAAAAATAAATTGACATTAGTAAATATTTCATAATTGTAAAATAATGTGAATAATACCACGTTTTAGTGAAAATTATGAGAATAAAGTCTGTTAATGGGTTAAACAATTGAAATTGTGTCAGTTAAGAGTTATTTAGCCACGACAATAATTTTGCTACCTTTATATTTTCCCCTTGAAAAATTTACGAATGAGACGGTTCCTGAGTAAACAAAAATGACAATACAGTATCCTAGAAAGAGCATTTTTATTTTGACTTTCTTTGCATTGTATTGAAGGGTGTGTCACTTCAATATAGCGTGATATGGATTGGTCTCTGGAATATGCATGAAATTTTTATTGACGTTTTCAATCAGCCTTAATTTTTGTGTCTGTTCGAAGTAGCACGTTCTCAATTCCGACTGAAAGTGTCTTTCTAATACAACACAGGGTACATATAACGTGTTCTCGTTCACATATGAACATGATATTTGTCACTGGACGTTAAGCCCTAATTCGTCAGCATCATCCAGTTGGTTCTTTTCTTCTATTACTTAATCATATGTTGTTTACAAATCACTCTGAAGAAGTAAACGGAAAGGAGCGAATGCAGCTACATTTGGTTATTTTAAGTTTCAATTCATTTTAATCCGTTTAGTTCCTTTCTACATAAGTGCAGATCTAGAGGAGAACTACAGTTGTCTATGGTGGCCGGTGAAGTCAATTTCGCGTTTTCGCGATTTCACCTTTCATATTCTATAGGGCGAAAACGCGAAATCGCGAAGTCGAAAACGAGAAATCGGTTTTGCGTTTTCGCATTTTCGACTTCGCAATTTCGCTTTTTCGCCAGAAAGAATATGTAAGGCAAAAACGCTGAAGCGCTAAAACGCAAAATGGCATTAACCTGCCACCATAATTTTCATCATGTAAACTTCTAGAATTTGTCACCATTATAAGTACATCGCAGTCCGTTACTTTTTCAACAGCCAACGGTATTTCATGTGTGTATTCTTAATTAAGTATTATTTTTCTCTCGTTTTTAGCAATGTATCACTCTCTACTGTCCTTATATATTATTTTATATTCTGCGTTTCCATCAAGATTCTCGTGTATACAATGAGGGTCCGGATTGGGGGTATTGTTTATTTCTGTATTCTTTAAATTGTTATGTAATTTTTTTCTACATTTATATATCTAACTCATTATTCTTTCTTTATTTTTCATATTTTGTCATCCCAATATATTTTACTTACTGATTATCTTGGTACCGTTAATTTTATTACTACCACTGGGTCGATGCCTCTGCTGGTGGACTATTAGTCCCCGAGGGTATCACCAGCCCAGTAGCCAGTACTTCGGTACTGGCATGAAAATACGGATTATTTGTGATATTAAAATTTTCTGTTACAAAATGATAGAAATTATTATAAATTAAGGAATGTATCTCCCTCATGCAAAGCTCTGATTCCTTTCACGGATTTGGCTATAATTTTTGGACCTTTTGGATTATAGCTCTTCATCCTATACATAAGCTTTGGATTTCAAATATTTTGGCCACGAGCATCACTGAAGAGACATGTATTGTCGAAATGCGCATCTAGTGCAAGAAAATTGGTACCGTTAATTTTATTATCTCTGATTTATATACTGGTTACCAATGTAGATGACAAATTTGTGTCATTCATGACAATTAAACAGAATCATCATGATATATGCGACCATTCTTGGATGAAATTAATATTACTTTAATATTACACTTTTTGAAACCATTTTTTTCAATTTTCAATTTCATGTGTTGTTTCCGTATATGTTGTGTTTCATTGCTCATATGTTGTTTTCGTACATTTTAGCCGCTCGTCGTAAGCCTAATCCTTTGATCCGATAACATCCAATATAGCAATAAAATTATACTTTTATTGCCATTCATAACTCTTAACAGACCAATTAACAGACCGGAATTACACATCCGACCCATTAACAGACCAGGTTTTAAATAAAGATTGATTTATGTCACCAAAATACAGATTTTCGTGTAGATTTTTCACACTATGGTATTAATATGGTTAACAAACATAATGCCTTTCTTTTTTCGATGTTCAAAATATTAAATGCAAGTAAATTTAACCAATGTGTCATTTTGTGTACATTTTATGTTTGTAAAATGTGTATAAATTTATTGATGAGTAACCCGCCTTTTCATTTTATAGATCGTACATCGAAGCTAGAAAAATAATAATTACACCACTGAATTCAGTACATTGAACTGTTTTGTTAGACATGAATACTTTTTATGATGAAAATATATGAAGAAAGTTATACAATGAAACATGCTGAACTTTCAATGATTTTCTCGATAACACCTGATTAACAGACTTTAGTCAACCCGATTAACAGACCAACCGCCGATATAGCCGCATACTCAATATAGATTAACCGACCAATCTCTCGGTTAGCCGAGTGTCGGCCGTGATTCTATGAAAATAAGAAACTCTGGCATACTGATTACTTGCTCCTTTGTGTAACATGTTTTACCTTTTTGTTCACTATTAAAAAAATATGCCGCTTGGTATGCCGAAGTGAAACATTTAAGTGCATGTTATGATTTTTATAATTGAAAAGTATTTTGACTTATTTCTTTTAGACAATTTTTCAATTTCATATTGATATTGTTTGGCCGTACAGGAGACCAATGACTATAGAAAAGATAAATAAATAAAGTTTCTTGCTGGAGCAGCAACGATATCAGCTTGAGTACTCCTGTTCGTATCTACTATTGAAATTATTATTATAATACTAATCATTATTTGTCATGTAAGTAACATTATACTTGTGACATAAACAAAAGTAACAACAACAATAAAATAACTGAGTTGAACACACACATATCTATGTTTTACGTATAATTTTTTAATGACATGGCAATAGATAATCCTATGTTTCCAAATCAATCTGATACTGAAAAACTAGTAGTCCTTCTAAATCCTTCTAATATAAACCAAGTGAAAGAAGGATTTAGAAGGACTACTAGTATTTCAGTATTTATACGTAAAACATTAATAATTTGACAGTAGAGGCGAGATTGATTTTCATCTTATAAGGTTGTTATTGACTCAACCTCTCCTTTCTTTTACTATTTTCAAATTAAATTAATATAAGTAAGACTGTAAAAACAAACTATGAATACAAGACAAAATATTTATTTAAATGTCTAACCTTTGGTAAATAATTTCTAATTTGTAATTGTGCACATTTTAGTTTCATATACCAATACGCAGTCTCTGTTGTAGAAAATAACTTTGTGTGAACTTTAGAATTTTTGAATTATACAAGGGTGTTTGGTTCAAAGTCGAATTTCTTAAGCATTGAAAACGAAAATAAAATAATGACAAGTTTTGCTTGATTTTTGAAATTTGAACAATTCATGTAATGTATGTACTCTGTGAATGCAGGTGACATTCAACTGAAATATCTATATGCCAAATGTTGGTGAGGTTCATGTTGCTCGGTCTTTAGTTTTCAATGTTGTGTTTTTGTGTACTGTTGTTTGTCTGTTCGTCTTTTTTTAGCCTTGGCCTTGTTCATTTATTTTTGACCTATGAGTTTTAATGTCCCGTTATCCTCTCTTTTATTCTTCGATCATTATTATGTAGTATACAGTTGTGAAAATTCGTGTACTAATGCAGTCTGCAACGAAACGTATTTTTTTTAAATTTTATTTCCAAAGACATTTTTACTTACATTTGTCTCTTTACAAATAAAAATTTAAAAAAACACATTAAATCAAAACGTGTATAAAGTATCCAATTCCAACAGCAAGCAGAATTATATAGGATCCATAGAAAAACAGAAAGTCCAATAAATCAATGACATCTTTCTTTGTAACTGATATTTCCTTTTTAGGATCAATTGGTTCTATCGAGGTTAACTTTCTCCTTACTCTCACTCTGGCTAATTTAATGAAGGGAGACCAAATTGCGTCCATACTCTCTGTATGATGGTATTTTATAGTTATAACTGTACCATAAACAATAACCCCACTGATGGTTATAATGACAACCATTATGATAAGTAAAGTACACATTGGATTAGATGTTGCCGGTACGGATGCTGAAGCGAGTGTGAGAAAAATTGCATATGACAGAAGCAGTGTTACAGATAAGCCTATACGGTTACCCGTTTCAACTGGAAGAATAAATACCAGTGGGTTCAAAAAACCAAGCAGCAACGTTGGAAAGACTACCATAATGGCAAAATACAATGACGAACGTTTGATTTTCAATGTGACAAATAATTCCGTATATATATTTGAATTATCTATTCGTAGACTGCACTCTTCTAATGTCCAATCTGAGTTCACAGAGAAGTAATCTAAATTACAAGTACTATTGAATAAGTTCTTGAAAATAGCGTACGGCAGATTTGTTCCCCATGGAAATATGTGAAGAGTACATGTTTGACTGTCAAATGGAAATTTAGAAATATCTGTAACACATTTTACATCAGCGACGAGTCCAGGAGCGTAGTATACTCTACCAGTGCTAGTAAGAGCTCCAGAGAATTTTACTCCATTTCCTATCGGTTCTATTTTGTCAACTCTATTAAGTAACACTATATTAGGTACCCAAATGTTTTCCATATCAATAAGTAACACATTAACATTATTATATGTTGACGGATTCCACGCAAGTCTAGTGTCAGTCCAATCGACTATAAATGAGCAGGTGACAGAAATACTTTCTTCAACTTCTCGAAAGTAATTGATTGATACAATGTAAACCTCAATACTTATGTTTAATGTCTCTGTAGGTGGGGTAGGCATCACTCCTTTTGAATAATCTGTCATCAAATCTTTGAACAACGTATTAACATCAGAAATTGTTTGACCATGCACAAGGCAAAACAACATAGAAACGAAAAGAAAAAACAGTTTCATTTTGAAACAGCCACTTAATAATGAACTTCAGTTACTATCACTTCCTAAAAGTATTTAATTGTTACCACTCTTATTATGACTCATTTCAAATTAAATTACCTTAATGCTTTTTCTACAAATAATAGTTTTAGAATACTTACATTACGGCTTACAACTATTAATATAAGTACTTATTTAGTTCAGTTATATTGTTTGAGAAAAGGTTTAACTTTGATGAAATCTAATTATTAAATGGAATAATCACAATATGAATTTAATTTGATCAACAAGTGTGGACACAGATTGGTGTTGCTTGAATGCCGACTGCCATGTGCACCAGACACTAAAAATGCATGATAATTCTTAGGAGAAACACTCGAAAAATTACCATGACTATTATCCGTCTTTGAAGAGGTGTATACAGACATTAACTAAACAGTTCCCTCATTGCATTTACATATCTGATAAAAAAAATTACTGATATCAATTCCTTCTCTTCTATTTTATCATTCACATTTTCCGAAACCTTATATAAAACGATGTTGAATCAGTCTTTACACATATCCTCAGTGATTGATATAATCTTGCATCCAGTTCATGTTAAGTTATGGGCATAGAAAACTCTAGAGGAAAAAACCGAATACAAGATAATATCTAAACGTTTCAGAAACCAAAATGTGGATGTCTATGCACAATGCATTGCAGTAGAGCTCACTGGATATAGTGCACAGTTGTTTCTCAGTTATAAAACTACTCTGAAGCTCTTATAATGAAGCATTATAATCATGATTATTGTCATCCGAGATATATAATCTTATTTTTACCATTGTAATGAAAAAACAAACACAAGCATACCAATACACTTGCCCTAATTGACCTTTCCCTTGAAAATCGATAAAGCGAAGGTTTGTTTTGTCAACATGATCCAATGGTAATGCTTATGTTTTTCTAATGTTGTCTCAAGCTCATCAACCCAAAATGCATACATTAAATACAAAAACATATCCACATTTTGGTACTAATGGGTGGGAGAGGTGGGAACTTATCAAGAACCTCATCAACCCAAACAGGCAATACATATTGCCTGACCAAACATACTAGCCCTTAAACCAACCACCACTTGGATATTGAAAGAATGAGGATGTATCACATGTACTTCCGCCAAAGATATCAACCAATGAGGTTATACACATATCCTCAGTGATTGATATAATCTTGCATCCAGTTCATGTTAAGTTATGGGCATAGAAAACTCTATAGTCCATACAGTATGTTTGCAGGCCAATCTCAAATTACACCACTAGTAAGGCTTTCCCTTAAGGAATAGTATTCCCAATACTCAAAACAAAAATATCTTCAACACTTTTTATTAAATACTATTCCATAATTTAACAATTAAACGAGTCTTGCCTTGGTAAAAGGCGAAGTTTAATTGTAATTTTATGAGTTGTGTAAACACTGAAGGGATTAAATGAGATTGTGCTGCGCATGTGTGAACTTCAGTCTTCAAAGTAAAGTTTTATCAATATGACAAACAACGAAATACATATATACATATGACCCACAATAACTACATATAGGTCTCCCTTAACTAGGGAGGGAGGGTGTGGCATTTAATCCCTTCAGTGTTTACACAACTCATAAAATTACAATTAAACTTCGCCTTTTACCAAGGCAAGACTCGTTTAATTGTTAAATTTTATTTCGTTGTAACACTTCCGGGACCAAATGAGACTTTAAAGCCATAATGATAAAACTGAATACCAAGATAAGAAATATATAATGTCTTACCTTATGATTAATTCTTCAACACATTAAAGCTGAAAGAATTTTCATCTTTTTCAATCTTTTTATTATAAAATTTTGCAAATGTTTTTGCATCTGACCATCCTGCTTTTTGTAAGATACGAGAAATAGGCACTGCATTCATCTTTGCTTTAGAAACTGATGCAGATCTAACACTGTGAGCTTTGAAAATTGTTGTGTCAATATTAGCTTTTGCCATTACTACTTTTATCCATCTAGAAATTGTATCTCTTGAAACCGGCTGATGTGGTTTCACATAACTTAAAAGTAACGGTTCATGTTTCCCTCTAAACAATTTGGTACGAAATACATATTCTTTATACACAGTATATACACAAAGTCTCCTATCTGGAGGGTAAGCCTTTATATTTACAGTTGGCTCCTTATAACCAGGTCGGCTTTGTTTAACAAGTTCATTCAAAACAAAAATAAATTCTCCCTTCACTTTATGTACATGATTAACATTCATGAAATGAATTGATTGAGCTCGAGCTGCATTTGTCAAAGCTATTAACATTGTAAGTTTTAATGTTAAATCTTTCAATTTTAAATATTTCACTGGTGATAGGCTACGCAAAAATTGTAGTACTTTACTAACGTCCCATGTAGATTCATATCTAGGTCTGGGTGGACGAAGATTAAAAATTCCTTTCATGTATCTTATCACCATTGCATGACGTCCAACTGGAATACTGTCAATAGTAAGTCCTAAAGACGAAAGAGCTCCTCGAGCTAGATTTAAACTACTATAGCCTAAATTACCTTCCTTAAATAAAGTTGTAAAAAATTCAAGCACTGTTCCTACAGAAATTTGAAAGCAATTAATTTGTTTTTTGTTACAATATTTGAACCATTTCCTGATATACACTTGGTACTGTTTCTTTGTACTTGATTTCCAAGACGACATGAGTATGTGGGTTGTTTCTTTAGAAAATCCTCGTTCTCTGAAGCTACTCCTGACACTAGACATGCAATTAGTTTCATTTTCTTGTGTAAAGGATGAACAGATTGTGGATCGTGAGGAAGATTCAAAATCTTCTTGTTCTTTGGAAGAACGATTGGATTGTCTGTTAACAACTGCATTAGTCTCGGAAACCAAGTTTGTGTCTGCCAAAATGGAGCTATTACTACTCCTCTTGCACCGTTCTCTCCGATTTTGAAAATGCACCGGCTCAATAAACTGAAAGGAGGAAACAAATAGACAAACTGAAAATATGACCAATTTATACTAAATGCATCAATAAATGCAGATAATGGATCTGGCTTCCAAGAGCAGTAATTTTCTAATTGGAAGTTTAATCTAGATGCAAACAAATCAATGTCTGGCCTTTGCCACAAAGTACATAATTGGTCAAAAACAGACCTTTTCAATTTCCATTCTAATTTGTCATCAAATTCTCTAGATTTTTTGTCTGCTAGATTTTCTTTGCCTGCTATATGAGTGCATGTCAACCAGATGTCATTATCTTTACAAAACAACCAAATCTGTCTTGAAATTGTATTGCAATCTATGGACTTTGTGCCGCCCATATTTGATATGTAGGCCACTGCCGTAGTATTGTCTGTAAGAACCTTCACATGCTTATTTATGATCAGATGCAGAAAGGATTTTAATGTATAATATATAGCTAATATTTCTAAATAATTTATGTGATTTTTTGATTCTTCATCTGTCCATCTACCTCCAATTTCATTATCACTTAATATGCCACCCCATCCTAATAATGAGGCATCTGTTTGAATCACAATTTGTGGACTACCATGGCTTATATGTCTTAATTCAGTAGACACATTAGCAACCCACCATTCTAAATCTCCTTTCATCTGATTAGAAATAAGCATGCTTTGTTCAAAATCTCCTTTTGAGTTTTTTAAAGCTATAATTTTTTCCTTTTCAAGGTTACGATAAAACAATTTACCGAATTCAACGGCAGAAAAAGAGGAGACTATAAGTCCAATGACTATTGCTACATCTCTAATCTTAGCTAAGTTTCTCTGCAGTAACCATTTACATTCTTTTACTAGGTTTTGTTTTTTGTCTGCCGTAAGGGTTATAATCATATTTTCTGAATCAATAATATTACCCAAGAATATAATTTGTTTTGATGGTTGAAAAACAGATTTGTCTTCATGTATGACAAATCCTAATTTTGACATTAATTCAATTGTGTCATTTACATTTTTATTACATTCTTCTATAGTCTCTCCTAATAAAAGACTATCGTCTATGTAACCAACATTCACATGACCTAAAACTCTAAGACTAGAGTAAACAGGTTTTAATAATTTAGTAAATATTCTAGGTGCGGAGGAAATCCCATTAGGTAAGCATGTGTATTGAAAAAGTTTTCCGTTCCAATAAAACCGTAAAAACTTTTGATGTTCCTCTGCAATTGGAACACTATAATAAGCATGTCTCAAATCAATAGAAGCCATAAATGATTTGCTAGTTACAAGTTTAATGGCACTTTCAAAAGTGTCCATTTTAAAATGATGATACTCAATGTATTCATTCAACTTCTTAAGATTCAAAATCATTCTATATTCCCCATTCTTTTTTGGCCTTAAAAATATAAGCGATAAAAACTGGTCTTTCATTGACTGAACTTCTTTGATAACATCAATTGCCAGTAACTTTTGAATTTCATTTGAAACAATATCACTTTCTTTTGAGTTAAAGACAGATTTTACATTAAAAATGTCTTGCTTAGGTTCAACATTATCTATGAACTCTATATGACAATGGCTTACTATATCTAAAATAAATTTGTCAGAGGTAATTTTTTCCCATTCATCGGAAAACTTTTTCAATACACCAGCTTTAAAACAATGACTTACTTCATTTGATGTATCTAATACTTCTGTGGATTTCCTCCTCTCTGGGAGTTTTTTGGAATAGGGCCGGAACCTCGACCTCTTCCTCCTCGGAAGCCACCTCTTCCTCCACGGTAGCCACCTCTGCTAAAAGTACCTCTGTGGCCTCCTCTACCACCTCTGAAGAAGCCTCCGCCTCTACCTCTGCCACTACCAAACTTCAACTTGTTTCCAACTTTGGAACAATCTTCAATGTCCTTTGCAACTTTAGAGACATCATCTCCAAAAAGGTTGTTTGTGTAAGGAACAGAGTGTGAGCAGAGAGGCACATATTCTGCCATCATTTCGGGCTTTAAAAAATCCCTTCTAGTCATATTCAATTGGCGGTTTGCATGGCCCAACAAAGCCAATACATCATTACATTTGTCAATGTATTCTCCACTACCAGAGTTACCATTGGCATTGTTGTTTTCGTCAATAGCCATTTTGTTGACAGTTTTTGTTAGAATTGTTGCTGCTTTTACAATAGTTCTTTCAAGAAATTGTAATTTTTTATCAGCAGATTGTGCTCCTGGTGAAATTACATTCCACATGAGTTGGTTTATTCTTACAATAGATAAACCTTCACAATTTTCAGGTCTTGCATTATTTTCATCTTTAGTTAACTCAGAGTATTGTTCCTCATTCATACCATTCCTGAACAACTCATTGACATTATTTGCCAAGACCTCATCAATTTTGACATCACAAAGTTCTTGAACCTTACATCTCTTAGACATAGATGAAAACCTATTATCATCTTTGTTCTGCTTCTTAGCAGGTGGTTCACTTTCATTGTCTACATTTTCCCCATCATCATGGGGGTTTTCTTCACCTTCATCATAATTATCATCATAATTATTACCCTCGTCATATTCTTCAATGTCTTGTACCCGGTCTTTTAAAGACCTTATATCGTCAGATTGTCTTTTCTGACCTTCTTGGATTGAGACTAACATTGACATGATTGCATCATGATTGTCTACTTTTGCAGAGGTAGAAGGGCCAGGGTTTTGAGTTTCATTACTATTAACCTTCGCTGGTTTCTTACCCTTTACACTTGAAGTGTTTGCTCCGCCACTCGCGGAAGCTTTCGACTTTGTCGACTCATGTTTCCTTTTACCAGCCGCGCTGGAAACGGAATTTATCTTCTCGGACAGAAGCTCATCTTCGTCCGTATTACTGATGTCTTCAAGTGAAGACTTTCTTTTTGAGGCGGACCCCTTTTCGATCATTTTCTCCGCCATGTGTTTTCTTTATAACCGGTTTACGGCAAAGTGCCGAAACCAGGTGAAAGTCGTAAATTTTTACCGAATTACATCCGGTGATTACTAACTTTTATTTATCTTATATCAAATTTTATTAACTTATAAAATGAATACCAACTACGTTGGTTTAATATTTAATCTGAAGTTAGGACAATTCAAACTACGTCCGAACTGCCCAAGAGCTATCAGCACACTGAAGTTCACACATGCGCAGCACAATCTCATTTGGTCCCGGAAGTGTTACAACGAAATAAAATTACTTTAAAACACTACTAAACATTTCAAGATACGTGTACACAGTTCTTTATAAAAAGTTCATAATTCAATAAATTCTCATGAATTTGACCACATACAGACTTTTAAAAGTTGAGTTAAGGCAATGAACTCATATCAAAATGAACATTGTCATTATTTTAATAACATCTTCAGCATGTGGAAAGCTTGTAAGCAAAGGGACTTCACCTCCAAGTGTTAACTATGCTGGCTTGTCTCTTGCTTTACTGTTGTTGAATCAAACACACTCTTTACTTCCTAATCAAGAACATTGACAATTCTATTTCCACTTGATTCTTCACATGTCTGCTGAAAATATATTAACCAATAACAAATTGTTTATTTGTACTTAAGACAGCATTAGTCACACTTTGAAAAGGAAAAATCCCTTTGCCTACAATTCACGTGGAAAACCACTAGGGAATCAGTGTCCCTCGAACTGTAGACAAAGAAATTTAAATTAAAATTTTTAACCATACATAAAATTTAAGTATACATTTGTACTAGTATAAAAAATCATTCAACATTATATTTATTAAATAAAACAAAACAAAACAAAAATATTGCAATTGTTTAATCTCCCAAGACAAAAAAGATTTTTGTGACATATTTCAACACATCAATGAAAGTATATACACATCCAATAGTAAACATCATGAAATTACGGACAAATTATTAGATTTACTTTTAAATTGGTTCATTTGAACATAAAGCTGCTTCCATCACAGATACATTATTTTCCTATTTTCAGAAATCAAAACATTACTTAAATTACAATTTATTCTCACCATATTCTGATCAGAAAAAATCCTTTCCTTTTAGGTTGTTCGAACTCATTGATATGAATCATCGTGCAATGTCATATCGCTTCTCCTTCATTCATTGTAGGTAACACCATCTGAAAACAAAAACATTCTATTCAATTCTATGTACAATCAAACAGACCGCTGAACGCGGACCTCGACGAAGACACCTTATAATTCAATACACATCACTAGCTCCGGTAAACAGCATTAATATCAAGTGACATCTCACACTAAATTATTCCACTTTCTCAATAAGTCTATTCTTTTCTTACAAAGTCTTTAAAGAGCATTTTCTATCAGTATGCACGATGTAATAATCAATGAAGAGTCCACAACACTCAGAAGTAACAAAAGAAACTATTTACCCTGTATAAACAATTTATTATTCTCCTTTCAACTACAGGTTTCCAAAATGGCCAGAGCCCCCACTTCCACATATATTTTATATAGCGATAGCACTTTGCCCCGCACGGCACAACACATATCTGACCACCTGGGTTGATAATAACTACCCAAGGTCTAAATCCCAAAACATTTTGCCACCAAGGTCAAACATTACCATCTAGTTCTATCAAGAAGCCGCCAAGGCGAATATAAATGACCACCAAGGTCTTGACGCCCCCAATGCTAGTATTTTTAATTCAATGTTGCCACCAAGACAAATGTGAAAAATCATCAAAATAACCACCTAGGTCTATTGCCACCAAGGCATATATAAATGACCACCTAGGTCTATTGCCACCAAGGCATATATAAATGACCACCTAGGTCTATTGCCACCAAGGCATATATAAATGACCACCTGGGTCTATTGCCACCAAGGCATATATAAATGACCACCTAGGTCTTTTGCCACCAAGGCATATATAAATGACCACCAAGGTCTTAAAGCCACCAAGGCAAATGTAAGTAAAAGTTAAAGAATATAGTTACTTTGCCGACAACACGTGGAGCACGACCTTCCCACAGCTTGGATATTGAAAGAATGAGGATGTATCACATGTACTTCCGCCAAAGATATCAACCAATGAGGTTAAACATTGTTAAAGGGCCACTAGCTACGAAATATATAACAATGTAAAATACGATCTTTATTTTGTTCAAAGTGGAATAGTAAAATAATAATTCGCTTCTGGTGGCTGATATGGTTCAATTTTTCAAAATAATCTTAGAAACCTTGATGATGAATTATTCACATGCAAGTAAATAATTCAACCTAATTGAATCCGCATTCACGTGAACTTCAATTTAACTCCTCAGCTAGAGATTAATTACGGATACATTATGCGTGTGGAGTTATTTAAAGGTATAGAATGTCAACATTGAAAGTGAAACAAGGTAACTGATTCGATCCACAAAACATCATTCTTATACAGGTGTAATACCACCAAGTCATGGTACGTCACATCCGGCTGTATACGAAAATAGGTTGAAAAAAAAATAAAACTTTACTCCTGCCAAGTATTTCTTTATTTGAAACAAAGATGAATTCTGCACATTATTTGAAAAGTGCAAATTTAACAAAGACTAAAAGGGGAAAGTCAATAGTGATTAAGATATATTTTAATCTAAAATATGAAATTAAATAGACATTAGAAAAATCCAAATGCACAGGTCTGTTATCTATTTATATCTATATATATGTTAATATCAGTTATATGGCAATCGAAGTTCTTTGGGGTCAACTCGACAGTTTTAAATAAGATGGTGTCTACACTAAAATACACACATTTTCTCGAGCCAATGCCCTGTAAATTGTTTATTTTATACTTTTTATACTTTGGATAAATGTTTTACATTTGTAACGTGTACACCGGGTAAGCGTGTCTGTTTCTATTTCAGAATGAGTCCGTTACCAGTTTGATACTGGATCCAAAATTGCTCTATTTACAAAACATATATAACAAATAATCTTTATTCAAATATTAACGTCAATGAACTAAAATATATACAACTGCTCTTTGCGGCCTCTTATAAACTATATCTAACTATTCTACTTCACATATATACAACTGGTACAAATTTGTCCTAGGTCAGGAACAACTTGTCCACCTGGTACAATAATGTACCCTACAAGTTTACACACTTCGTCTTTGTTCCTCTGGTACAATTATGTACTTTACAAGGTGGTCACACAGACTCACACTTGTCCTATACGGTACAATACGGTTCAGCTTGTAAAAAGTCCGTATTTATTACAGGCACCAACCTGTTCTTTATTACATTTAGTAATATTAACACAACATATAATATATAAGAGACAGCGATCTCGAATATCTACGTACCGTACTTCAGGTCTTCGTCTTGAAACGTATGACAATCGACCCTGAGCTAGGAATCTCTTCTGCTTATATACCCCAATGGTAGCCGTACCATTATTATAGGAGGCCTAGGGGTGTTCTTCCAAAGTGTCTCATTACTCGTATTGACAGTTTTCTTTGACCTGACCCAAAGTTCACCCGCGAAACATCCAAATCTTTACTATGTTTTATTAAAGTATATATACAATGCATAAAATAAGACTTCTGCCGAACTGTAACCAATGTAAACAATTTAACCTTAGATACAAAATCATCACATAACCCACGCCTCAAAAACACATGCGTCCCGCATGTTTAAAATTAAATTTACAACATATAAAACAATGAAGACTATATACACGTTTCAATTCAGTTAAATAAACAAAATCTACTTAACAATATAATCTGCCATCCATGCTGGTTTTCGCCTTGTACGACGCCCTTCATAACTTTTTTCTTGCGTTTCTTCCTCAGGCAACGTTGACTCATGAACAGTAATGTCTTGTGAATAAGGAATCTCTATAGGGTCGTTTTCAGCTGTATCATTTTCAGTGTCTAATGGAACAAAAATGTATAACTTGTGGTTTCCCTCTGTATCCACAGTCAACTTTATATGTAAGGTCACCATATTTGTCGAGAATTTTGAAAGGACCTTTCCAGAAACTAGTCAATTTTGAAGACATCCCAGGTTTCTTAACTGGGACATAAACATACACCTCGTCATCTTTTCTGAAATTTTGGTATGACAATTTGAGGTCGTGATAGTGTTTCTGTCTTCGCATTTGCCCTTTAATTTTACCTCTGACAAAACTGTGGGAATGTTCTAACTTCTCTTTAAGCTCCCAAGCCCATTTATGTGCAGGGATATCTTTAACTGATGGTGGCATTTCATACATGATGTCTAAAGGAGTTGATAGTTCCCTACCTAACATGAGACTATTTGGTGTTTGTCCAGTCGTCTCGTGCTCGGATGCCCTATATGCCATCATGACAAAAGGAATGTATTCATCCCAGTCTCTCTGATTTTGTTCCACAAATGCACTTAACATTGTTGCAAGAGTCTTATTAAACCTTTCCACCATACCATCAGATTTTGGATGATATGGAGTGGTACGTGTTTTCTTAATGTTTAGAATACAACACATCTCTTGAAACAACAAGCTTTCAAATTGCCTGCCTTGATCTGAATGAATCCAATGAGGAACACCAAATCTTACAATGACTTCTTCAACTATAATCTTAGCCACAGTCTTAGCTTCCATTTTTGGCATGGCAAAAGACTCCGTCCACTTTGTGTAGTAGTCAGAAACTACCAAGATATATTTGTTACCACTCTCTGTTTCTGGCAACTCACCAAGGATATCGGTAGCTATCCTTTCCATTGGCCCATTAGCTTCAACTAAAGCCATTGGAGCTCTTTTGGACTTTTGTGGACTTTTTCGCTTTGCACATTTGTCACATCCGTTTACATAAGTCCTGACGTCATTTTGTGACCCAGGCCAATAATAGGATTGTCTAATTTTTGCCAAAGTTTTATGGATACCCAAATGAGCAGAACATTTATCTTCATGGGAAAATTGTAAAACCTTTTTGCGTTCTGATAAAGGAATGATAGCCTGCATTTTTACAATTTTGGTTGCAGGGTCTTCAAATCGTCTATAGATAAGTCCGTCTCTTAACTCTAAGTTGTTCCATTGATTCCAAAGTGATCTAAAAAAAAAAATCCCTTATCAGAAATATCTTTGTAATCCGGACGTTCGTCTGTTTCTACCCAATTTGTCACTATTTTCAGGTCATGATCATTTTTTTGAATTTCCTTTAAAGACAGATCATAATCTTCACTGTCATCATCTCTGTCATTACTACTATCAAAACGGGTGATAGCATTAACAGTGTCATGTTGGTTTTTAGTCTCTTTTTCTAAACCGGAACGATAACCGCATTGTTTACAAGGAATGCGACTAAGTGCGTCTGCATTCATATGCTGCAATCCTGGTCGATGTTGAATTTGCATCTCAAATGATCCTAATGTCTCTATCCATCTAACTATCTGTCCTTCTGGGTTCTTAAAGTTAAGTAACCACTTTAATGATCCGTGATCAGTTCTTACCGTGAATTTTCTACCGTAGAGGTATGGTTTAAAATGTTTAACAAAACAAACCACAGCAAGCAACTCCTTGCGTGTCACACAGTACTTTCGTTCTGATTTTGAAAGTGTACGACTAGCATAAGCCACAACATGTTCAAGTCCTTCATCAGATGTCTGAGATAAGACAGCTCCGACTGCCAAATTGCTTGCATCAGTATACAAAATGAACTCTTTGTTAAAATCTGGATATGCAAGAACTGGTGCGTTTATTATTTTACCTTTTAATTGATCAAAAGCCTCTTGGCAATCTGAAGTCCAAACAAACTTAGTTTCTTTCTCTGTAATTTTGTGTAACGGTTTAGCAATGTGGGCAAAGTTTTTGATAAATTTTCTGTAGTACCCACAAAGACCTAAAAAGGAACGAACTTCAGTTATATTTGTAGGGGTGGGCCACTCTTTTACAGCTTTAATCTTATCGGGGTCAGTGGAAATGCCTTCCTCAGATACAATATGTCCTAAAAAACGAACCTTGGTGGTACACAAGGTGCACTTCTTTGCCTTCAGCTTTAATCCAGCCGAGTTAAGCCTAGCAAAAACGTCTCTTAGATTATCAAGCAAACCATCTAGTGTTTTTCCAAAAACGATTATATCGTCAATGTAAACCAGACATGTCTCCCACTGCAAACCAGCTAGTATGGTTTCCATCAATCGCTCAAATATCTGTGCAGCGCAACACAACCCAAACGGCATGACCCGAAATTGAAATAAACCCCTTCGCGTTGCAAAAGCGGTTTTGTGTTTGTCATTTTCGGCCAGCTCCACCTGCCAATATCCTGAACAACAGTCCAGAGTACTATACCATTTATTTCCAGCTAAATGATCTAACGAATCATCAATCCGCGGTAAAGGATACGCGTCTTTATTAAGGGTCACACTGTTTAAGCGTCTATAATCTACGCAAAAACGATAACTGTCGTCCTTTTTCTTAACTAAGACTATCCCTGCCGCCCAGGGACTGTGGGATGGTTCAATAATCCCTTTTTGTAACATTTTGTCGAGGTTGTCATTTACTACCTTGTTCAAATGATAAGGTGTACGACGAGGTGGTTCTTTAAATGGCCTTGCGTTTCCCGTATTGATTTCGTGTTTTACGAGATTGGTCCTTCCCAAGTCAACATCAGAAGAAGCAAACAAGTTCTGATTTTCTATCAACAAAGATTCTACTTTTTGTTTGTCTTTCGAAGTCAATTCATCTGATGTCCTGTCTAACAGATCTTGTAAATCTGGTCTAAGTCCGTCATGTTTATGTTCATTTGAACTAATATTACCATCTAAAATCGTGTGGATTGTCCGTTGTAATTGATTGTGGTCGAACGTGTGTGTTGGTTCCAGTGACTGTCTAGAAAAGTAAATAAGAGTTGACTGTTTTTGTCGTTTGTTTTTTTTTTTTTTGTTTTTTTTTGTTTTTTTTTTCCCTCACTTTTTATTGTTTTCCTTTATTTTATTTGTTTTGTATTTTTTGTATATTTTTTTTTATTATTATTTTTTTTTTTGCGTGTGTGTGTGTGTTTATTTATTCAATGTATCATATGCTACCATAAAATGAATATACTGTTGGCACGTAATATTGTATGTTAAATAGATGTTTTTTTGGTTTTTTTTTAGGGAGACGGATTTATAAAAGTGTTTCCAAACTTGTTTCCGTATCCCATATTTGCACTTTATGTGACATTGTAATATTTGTCTTGACATTTTTCATTAATAAATACTGTTTAAACTAATATTACCATCTAGTACTTGATCAACACCAGACATTTGGGCTATAGTTGTACCAGGATAGATTGTCTTAGGATCTAGTTCTGTGTTCATTAATCTAACAGGGACTTTTTCGCCTGACCTTACCAACGTTCTAGAAGTCAAAATGTAGTCTTTCCCTGCATGCTCATTTGCTTCTAACAAAGCATTGTCAGCAGGTAATTTTTGACCTTCTGCTAAGAAAACCGTGCCATTAATGACAATTTCTGACCTTGGCGGTATAACAACCGATTCTGCAGCAATCACTCGGTAACAGCCTATTGATCCCTGAAAACACAAATCTACCTTAAAATCCCCAATACAAAAGTGCCCATTCTTAACATCAATTAAACAATTATGTCGTTTCATGAAGTTCAAACCAAGTATACTATCAACTTGCAGATCAGTCACAACAGCTTCAGATTGCAACATATTTGGACCGAAATGCAGATTGAACCTGCCTTTTCCACGAAGCTCTAGCTTATTGCCACACACTGACCTAACAGTTGTCTTAACTTCACTTAGCTATGATTTATCTAATGGAGTCAACCTATCATATAACTTGGAAGATACCAATGTCAAAGTTGCTCCTGTATCAACCACAAAATTGGCTTCAATGTCTCCTACATTTAGTTTGACATACATACCAGCATCTTCAGATGCTGTTGTAACCGCACCTTCCTTTGTCTTATGGTTATGTTGTTTCCCAGTTTTCATTAATGTTTTGACCGACCCATCCCCCATTATAATTGTTCTGATTTCTTCGGGGTAGGCGACAGTTTCTTGCCAAATGACCAAATTTGACACAATTGTAACAACCCTTATTTGTCCTCTCACTTTGGGTATATCTCGTTTTATTATAAGAAGACCCTTCATTTGTATCACTAGTTTTTAATTTTGCCCGGCATTTCAGTCGTAAGAGTACTTAGACTTTTCTCCATTGTTTGCATAAATGATGCAATGTCTTTCGTTGGCAAGTCACTTTTTGAAATCTTTTGTTTCCTATCGGACTCGTCATCATTCATAGTCTTCCGTAAATAACCTCGTCCCTCTCTGACTTTATTTTCGGCTTTATTGTCAGCCTCTAGTTCCACGGCAAGTCTCACGGCATCATTTAAACCTTTCGGTCGCGATTGTTTTATTCTAAGTCGCATTTCCGAATCAACGAGCGCGTCAATAAACTGCTCTTTCCCGAGAGTTTCACGTATGTCTAATGGGGCAGTAGGATATGCCAAGTTGGACAATCTCCAAATTGACTGGCCTAATTCGGGAAGTGATTCGCTGGTTTTCTGACGTCTTTCTTTAAACTGAACTCTGTATAACTCAGTTTGACTAGATGGCGCGAATCGCTCTTCAAGTGCGCTGACTAAATCGGAATAGTTTTGTCTTTTCTAACTTGGTAAATCTCCAAGTACAGATTGTGCTTGTCCCATTAATGATACCGCCAAATATAACCCTTTTTGGTTTTCCGACCAATTATTTACAAGTGCACACATTTCAAAATGGGACAAATAGTCTGTCCATGATGTGCTACCGTTATATTGACATGGTTTAATTTTCACACCAGTATGTCGGTACTTTGATTTGTCAGTTTTGTCTTTTTCCCTAATGTAACTATTATCTATGGGTAAAGGCAAAGTATCCCCTTCCTTTAAATCAATTTGAGAAAATTTAACAGTTTTGTGCGTATTCGTGTTCTTGAATGTTGGTAAATCAACTTTTTCATTATCTCCCTTTCTTGACAATAAGGACCCTCTTGATTCCAGACCCGAATCATTTCTTTTTATAAAAGTATCTTTTGGACGAACACCCTGATCTTTAAGTGTAGACGAAACAAAACTGTTTCTGTACCTTGTTTCTTCCATACCTTCAATTTGTTTTGTCAATTCGTCATCAAAAGACATTTTTGTACTTTAATTTGCGATATAACTATGCATTCACAATATATAATAATGTCAACACAATGTCATAAATGTACAGTGTAATAAATGTCAATCAAAAAATTGCCTGTACCAATATCGATCGTTAATCCCTAATGTAAATAATAATCGTAACTTAACCGTGGGAAATTTAAAACGTTAACAGGACAATTTTGTTCTGTGCAAAAGTGAACAGTAAATTCTCACTAGACAGTTTGGATACAAGTTTATAAGATGATCAAATTTGGATATATAATCTTTCACTATGGATTTAAAAATGAACAATTTGGATCCCACCGCTAGCCACCAAATTATGTAACGTGTACACCGGGTAAGCGTGTCTGTTTCTATTTTAGAATGAGTCCGTTGCCAGTTTGATACTGGATCCAAAATTGCTCTATTTACAAAACATATATAACAAATAATCTTTATTCAAATATTAACGTCAATGAACTAAAATATATACAACTGCTCTTTGCGGCCTCTAATAAACTATATCTAACTATTCTACTTCACATATATACAACTGGTACAAATTTGTCCTAGGTCAGGAACAACTTGTCCACCTGGCACAATAATGTACCCTACAAGTTTACACACTTCGTCTTTGTTCCTCTGGTACAATTATGTACTTTACAAGGTGGTCACACAGACTCACACTTGTCCTATACGGTACAATACGGTTCAGCTTGTAAAAAGTCCGTATTTATTACAGGCACCAACCTGTTCTTTATTACATTTAGTAATATTAACACAACATATAATATATAAGAGACAGCGATCTCGAATATCTACGTACCGTACTTCAGGTCGTCGTCTTCAAACGTATGACAATCGACCCTGAGCTAGGAATCTCTTCTGCTTATATACCCCAATGGTAGCCGTACCATTATTATAGGAGGGGTGTTCTTCCAAAGTGTCTCATTACTCGTATTGACAGTTTTCTTTGACCTGACCCAAAGTTTACCCGCGAAACATCCAAATCTTTACTATGTTTTATTAAAGTATATATACAATGCATAAAATAAGACTTCTGCCGAACTGTAACCAATGTAAACAATTTAACCTTAGATACAAAATCATCACACATTGTTATAAATCAAATATGAGAATTTAAGTCAAATCGGTTGACATGAATTTGACAGCTAGTGCCCCTTAAAATAAGTCTTTGTATCAAGACAATATGTTGCTTTCCATGCATAGCAGGAGTAGCTAACCCTATCTACAACCCGGTTTTGGTCCTTTTTGACTCCATATGATTCAATCAATAATGTGTTACCTTGATTTGTCCCACTTATTTGATTTACGAGGTTTGAACATCGATAAACTACTGTTGCCTCAATATGATACTGAATAGTGTACTTGTTTGTCTTTTCGTCGTCTTCCGCTTTATGGCATGGCGTTGTCAGTTCCTCTTAGGGACTTGTAAGGTTTGAATTTTCCCTTTTTCTTCTGTTATTTTATTAAGATATTTACAAAATAGAAAGTTTAGTTAATTTTACAACAGAGATATCCTGATATTGATTAATCAACGCAACGCTAGTTAATTAAGAAGTCCGAATTCATCATTTTTCTAACAAAGTTTGCTCTTTGAAGTTTCAAAGATCTTTCATGAATTATATCACACTGTATTGACTTTGAAATCACTCGAAGGGTAAAAACAACACATAATAGATATAAGGCTTTTTAAAAGTTGTGATCTGGTATGTAAGAGGCGTGTGGCATCTATATAAGACTTGTATGTGGAACTCAAAGCAAAATATTTAGAAGTCCGAATCAAATACGAAGTTGAAGAGACAAAAAAAACCCAGGAGTAAACCAAGACTCACAAAACCAAAGGACATTTACATCAACAGTTATAAATTATAAATAAAAAACAACACGAACTCCACCAAAACCCGGGAGTAAAATCAGGTGCTCCGGAAGGGTAAGCATTTCCTGCACCGTATACGGCACCCGTCGTGTTATTTCTTTGTACAGTTCGGTAATGATGGAAGGTTATTATGACTGAGGAAGAATATCAGATATGATTTCTGACACACCTTTGTCATAATGGCCAATCAGCTCATAAAGAGCATTCAAACCCCAAAAACTCCGACACATTGTGCCAAGTATGACGCAGACAGCCTATGTCTGCATGTCTGCGTTGGAAAACCCTTAGTGTTTGGTATAGTTCATCGTTCTACAAACAGTAAATTTACAAAATTAAACACATGAATGATATTCATGTTGACACAAAAATGCAAAATATGAAGTATTCGAAACTAAAAAGTAAAATAACAAGCATACCGAATCAAGCTTCGAGGTAAATTCTAAAAGGAAAGTCCATAAGCAAATGGAAAAGCAAAAGCTCAAACACATCGAACGAATTGATGACAACTCTCATATTCCTGACTTGGTACAGTCCAAAGTCACGAGGATGAAAGTCAATTGTTAACTGTTCAAATTAGGATTTCCTTCAGAGTTTTGAAGCTCTTCAGTAAACTGTATATCTCTAGAATTTTCTTTAAATCGGTGTCGTGCTTACATGAAATGATTTACTGTAAACGTTCAGGTCTCACTGAGCTCAATTATTTTGATTTCAATCTTGTTTAATCACATATAAAACTAAGGGGAATAAAGAGGCGAACAAAAAGGATATTCAAAATCATTAAGAAATGGCATAACCACCAGTTACACAACTTTAAAATAAATACCAGATAACTAAAATAAAACAAAAAAGAGATTCCGATGAAAACATAATAGGAGGCACACAATATCATTATGGCTATGATTGGTTAAGGTAGATGGGGGTCTAAATTAAAATCCATAGAATTTTTTAATGATTTGTCAAAATGTAGTTTATATTATGCTATTTTCAAAAATATAATAAAAAGTATGGGTCACGGGGCTTATTTTCACGATACAGGTTGTGCAATATTGTCAAATTTTGTATAGATTACGCATTGAAACCCCAATTTCGTGCCCTACAACAAAAACTACACAATAGAATTTTGAGATAAAATACGAGAAGAAAGCTCTAAGATATAATAATATGGATTCAAATAAGAAAAAGAAAAATGGGATCACGGGACTCGTTTTCTTGCTCCATAATAAAATAGCAACACATTCCTTAGTAAAAGTAACTTTATCTGAGCTATCTCCATTTACATTTGAGTTTTCTCCCCTTTGAGAAATTTGTACACAAAAAAAGAATCAAACAAAAGTAATCTGCTTATTGTAAAATACAGTCAAAAATATGATTGAACATATCGTTTTCTATATTAACATAAAAAAAATTACGCATGAATTATAATTGCTACTCTCGAAAGAACATTTCATTAAAGATGTAGACCGCTTGTTTTCTGGTATTTCAAAATCCAAGATGGAGAAAGACACCCTAGCTACCTAAGAACATGCCAATAAATAAAAGTAAAGGGTTTAGACGGAGTTGTGGATACAAATTGGGTTTCCCCATAAATAAACCAATGGTAAAGTTCATGATTCGGTAAGGAAAACAGCAAAAAATAATCTGATGCATTCGTATTTATGACGAGATTTGAGACATTTTCAATGAATTTTATTAAGGGTTTTACGAGAGGTTGCAGATAGACAAAACCTGACTGGGATCCTTAAAATTAGAATGACATAGTATAATTTGCTTAAATTCAAATATAGTTTGATTTCTTTCCCAATGAAACGGCTTTATCGATTAAATTAAGGTAAAGCGATGATATCAGGACACATATACTTGTGTGTAAGCACGTAGCAGAAGATCCTATTTATGTTTATTGACATGTCTAGTATTTCCACTAGCAATATGTAGTACATGTTATCTTAGATAAGATGATTGACCTTATTAGAACTATATATCGGACTTCAGTACTTGCCACTCAGCTGTTCAGGTAAGCAACCAAGTTATTTATAGAAATTCATTTAAACTTTTTAAAATGTGGAATTGTGTGTAGGTCAGAACATAAATTGTAATCATTCATATTTGTAAATGTGAATTCTACACCTCTTACACTTATTAAGTTTTTGTAAATACATAAAACGAAATTGAGTATCTTGTATACATAAGTCAAAGTAGAAAATGTAGCACATAGATATTTTAGGGTAAAATTCTTTGTTTACATATTAAAAACTATACTCGATATTATGTGTATTGTCCTATGATCTCCTATGGGTATTAATATGTGACAATGAAAATGTTAAAAATACTGTTTAACAAATTACTCGAAAGCTTAAATATTATAATCAATACATAAGAGAGGGTTTGGATGGGGTTAAATGATTAGAGAATAATGCCCTTAAAAAATGAAGATTAGAGAATAACGGGCAAAAAAAATAAAGATTAGAGAAATGCGTGGTCTAAAAATATAATGAATATTGAATGATTAATAAAAGAAAACGCTAAAAATTAACTGTTAACAGAATTTTCCCTTCTTAAAATTTAAAGAAAATTATCAAAATTAGCATTGTAAAAATATGATAAAAGTGAAAACAAACTTGGTAAACCTTTTTTGGTTTCGTGATAACAGACTATAGGATTCAGTCAATGTGAACTGGTTTCCGATACTTCAACTCGGACTTTTAATTCAGTGGCGGATCCAGAGGGGGGCGTAGAGGGCGAATAAAACGTCTCTCAGTCATTTTGAAATTCAAATTACAGTAACACATTGCGTAGGCTGAGGATGACAATCGTGACACCTTCAAAACGACACAGGATTTAGCAAGAACATATTGACTTCTATTTCACTATTCCACCAAACAGAAAGTAATGCTCTATAGACTATTACACTCTCATGAAAAAAAAGTTCCACAGCAATAGTATCTAACTACGGAAACATGTTTAACCCCAAACGCCCCAGCCTATTGTAAAATAATATAGCTGAATAATGATCCCCAGTCAGCATAAGCTCTATATAGATTTAAAGTCGTAAGTACGAACCATTTGATTTGAGGAGACAGTCTTAGATATTTGAGAGAGAAAAAATTAACTCTGATTTTTTGCCTTAAACAAAAATTCTAGACGCAAAACAAAAATTTTGTCCACTTTTTTGCTATTAGAAACGAAAATTCCCAATAGAATTATTTAGCATTAAATAAACATGATGAATAAAAGCGGGCATATTTTTTTGTGGCAGGGGTTTTCATGTCTGACCGGAATGTCTGTTTCGCCGAACTGATATATGGAATACTTTTTTCAAGACCAGACTGCAACCTGCCTGCTGGGTGTGGCCTTTATGTCTTCATTTGACGGCCGGCATTTATAAATTCGTTGTCATTTCAGTCTCATTCTTAGCCTTTGATTGATTTGGAACCCTTTATTTCCCTTAATGTTGTTGGGTGAAACATATCAACCAAACATTTGGATAAAAATTGCTTGTTTGTCTTCTTAACTCGTGTCGGTCGTATTTCAAATTCAATCGAATAGCCCAGCGTATATCTTGTTAACAACAAGAACTCTGTGAGTATATTCTAACTTAACTTACAACAAACGTGCGAGAATTTTCCATGCCTATGTTTTACTGACAAATCACACATTAAATGTATCAGTACATAGCTCTTGGATCCAAATTTTAAAGGAGATACAGCATCTAAAATGTCCAACTCTTACACCTTACCAGCAACTACAAAATATGCATGCCCCACGCCAGGAACCGTTTAAAAAGTGCATATTTCACTTATTTAATGTTTTTAGTCCTAAAAAGGGGCCCAAAAAAATTTCGCCTCGCTCCCCTCAGCGATCTTTACAAACTACGACCCCTCTTTCAAAAAACCTGAATCCGAACCTGTTGATAGCTGACTATGCGGTTGGCTTTTATTCAATTAAATGTTAAATGCCGTAAAGTGACCTATAGTTGTTAATTTATGTGTCATTTGGTCTCTTTGAAGAGTTGTGAGGCCCCTCATGGGGGGGTTCCTAGTAATCACATAATCACCATTTTTTTGCCAATATAATCACATAATCATTAAATATTTGCTTATCTTTAGTAATCAAATAATCATAAACTAAAAATACAGTCCTAGGTAATCAAATAATCATTAACTAAAAATACAGTCCTAGGTAATCAAATAATCATGAAATATTTGGCTTAATAATCAAATAATCATTAAAAAAACGGCCAAGTAATCACATAATCAAAAACCCCATGAGGGCCCTCAGTTGTCTCATTGGCAATTACACCACATCTTCTTATATGTAGTCAAAATCACTGGAAAGAACTGATGAGAATTTGGACTTGTTACTTCAAGGAATTAGCACTTTAGTCATGCAGAACAATACACATCAACACGTTATTGTTGAGAAACAAATGAAAGCCTTGCTGTTGTTTGGAAATCACCGTTCTCATTCATTTAAAAGAATGTTTTTTTTACTTTTTTTTTTAAAGATTAAAGAAAATTGGGGAAAAAATTAGAGAATAATGCGTAAAAAAATCACTTTTAAAGAATAGACTTATTTTTTGAAGATTAGAGAAAAAAGGGGTGAAAATTAAATGTTTACAGAATAACAGACCCCCCCATTCAGACCCTCATAAGAATACCCACAAAATTTTGATTAATCAATTAACCGGTTGTTCCTCTTGAGATTTATATACACAGTGTAGAAAAGTAGGTTAATAAGCATCAGGGAGACAGCACTTTCGGGTAGTGTCCTTCACCAGAAAAATCATAACCTGCATTATCAGTTAACAAAACGTAGATGCATGCCTATATATTTGGACTGCAACTACAGTTTGTGAGGAAGGGACAGAAATATAGTCTTGTTAATGATCACCTTTACTCACCATTTTAAGTACTATATATACCATGGTTTTTACGAGTTAACATATTTAAACAAACGAATCCGAAGGATGAGTTTGTTTAAATATGTTAATGAGTAAAACACATGGTATATAAAATTTGTAATATAAATAAAATGATTGACAGCTTCAAAACCTTCAACTAATATTGGAAATTGATCACGTTACAGTTTTATCCAATGAAATGGAACCTCGCGCAAGTCACTTTTGCGCTTCGTGTATGATCGTCTGTGTACTTTATGTAATAGAACCCCTGAATTTGCAGAAAGTAAAGAAAATGTCGGATTTTCCCTGATTTGTTTTTAGTTTTGCGCCCCGTGTATGATTGTAGGCGCAGGTAATTTCATAATGTCATCAGACTGAGGTAAACAAAAATGTCGGATTCCAGCGACAAGGATTAAATAATTATTCTAATGACGGTAAGAATTGTTTTTTTTTTGTTTGTTTTCAATGTATCATACAAACTAATCATATTTTACAGAATTTTCATCTAATTGAAAAATGCTTCTCTTCCGATTATTTTATTAGATTATTTATTAAAACACAATTTTAATGATAAAATAATATTTTAACAGTGGCGGATCCAGGGGCCTAGATAGTGTACGTCCCCTAATCATGTTTTTTCACAGATATTTGTAGCCGATATTTATTCCTTTTTGTATAGGTACCCCCTTTTTAAATCGAATTTAAATTGAATTTTCGCAAAGGAAATGATAGTGTTACATTTTATTTTTTTCAAAACTGAAAAAAGAAACATTTAGTAATTGTTTCCAAAATTAAGGGAATTCGTAACAATTCTATGTAGTTTGAAAAGGGTTTCTTGAAATGTGGTACCCATATTTTATTGCTTTTTCTTATAAAATGAAAACAAATGAAGATCTTGACCTTTTAGTACGTTTTACAGTTTCCTAAATATTTTAGAGGCGGATACATTTAAAAAAAAAAAGGTGGAGCTTCAGCCATGGAATAACATGAAAATGAATATGTTATATCATGGCTGAAGCTCCGCCTTTTTTCCTTTGGATTCTAGTCGAGTTGCATATTTAATTAGCAAAATATGGTACAACATAAATTTGCATATAATATACCATGGTTTTCCCTCACCACACTTTTTAAGCAAATTATTTCATAAAAAAATCAAAGGAAAAAATCCAATTTATGTTAATAGCTTTTTAGTAGCAAAGAGAATAAAATTCTCCCATCATGAAGCACTGAATTAGATGTCTGCATTATGACAATAGTGTGAAGCTCTGCCATGTCAATCTTATATACAATGCTTGAGTAAACATTAATACAAATAAAGTAACCAAGGCAAGCAGGCTTAACTAAAGACAACAGTAGTATACCGCTGTTCGAAATTCATAAATCGATTGAGAAAAAAAACCAAATCCGGGCTACAAACAAAAACTGAGGGAAACGCATCAGATAAAAGGAGAACTACGACAAAACAGAAACACAACATAAAAATGTAACGCACACAGAAACGAACTGTAATAGAACAATGGCCATTTTGCTGACTTGGTACAGGACATTTTAAGAAAAAAAAATGGTGGGTTGAGCCTGGTTTTGTGGCATGCTAAACCTCCCGCTTTTATGGCAATGTTAAATATAACATTAAAATGACAACATTACCGAAGGATATTCCTGTGCTTGCATTTCCTATCATGATATTCTTGATAGAGGGTTGCTGCTCACAAGAAAGCTATTAAAGCAAGAGTTCCAAATGGTGAAGTTGAAATCATCCCTTCGTAAATTTTACGGACGCCATCACGAGTTGGTTGACCGTTATGGAATAACCGTTTCACAAATGATATCGGATATGTTCCTTACGTCGTAACTACAACCCCCTTCCCTTTCATGAATGTAACCTACCGAATTAGACTATTTGCCGGATTTATTATCACATAAACAACACGACGGGTGCCACATGTGGAGCAGGATCTGCTTACCCTTCCGGAGCACCTGAGATCACCCCTAGTTTTTGGTGGGGTTCGTGTTGCTTATTCTTTAGTTTTCTATGTTATGTCATGTGTACTATTGTTTGTCTGTTTGTCTTTTTCAATTTTAGCCATGGTGTTGTCAGTTTATTTTCGATTTATGAGTTTGACTGTATCTCTGGTATCTTTCGTCCCTCTTTTACATGACAAGACTACAATACAAATAAATGGGATAACATATAGAACAGAAAAAAAAATGTAACTCTGAATGCATTAGGAAATAAACTCATTATATATGCCAGGATTGAAATTTAGTATTTGCACCAGACTCGCGTTTCGTCTACAAAATACTCACCAGTGACGCTCGAATTAAAAAAAAGTTAAAGAAATTGAAGAGCATTGAGGACCGAAATTTCCTAACCATTTTTCCAAATACAGCTAAAGTAATCTATTCCTCAAATCCTGAGGTAGAAAAGCTTTAGTATTTCAAAAATTCAAAGATTTGTAAACAGTTGATTTATAATTGTGACCATATCAATGATAATTCATGTCAGCACAAAAGTGCTGACTACTGGGCTGATGATACAGTCGGGGGGGGGGGGGGGAGGACTCCACCAGCAGTGGATTCGACCTAGGGATTGTAAATTAACTCATCATAGATATCAGGATTGAAATTTAGTATTTGCACCAGACGAGCGTTTCGTCTACAAAAAAATCATCAGTGACGCTCGAATAAAAAAAAAGTAAAAAAGGCCAAATAAATTACGAAAATATAACAAAAATACCGAACTCCGAGGAAAATTCAAGAGAAAGTCTCTAATAAAAAGGCAAAATCATAAGCTCAAACACATGAATGAATAAAACTGTCATATTCCTGACTTGGTACAGGCATTTTTTTGTGTAGAAAATGGTGGATTAAACGTTCTTTTAAAGCTAGTTAAACCTCTCACTTGTATGATAGTCGCATCAAATTCCATTATATTGACAGCAATGTGTGAATAAAACAAAGACATAATAGGTTAAAACAGTAAAAATAGGGGAACAACAGTCAATATTGTGTTAAAATCTTAATCACTATAAAAACAAACAAATTATGAAACAATGAAACACAAAATTACGTATTAACCAAGCATTTTTGAAAAAAACGAAAGAAGTAGAAAGGGTAACATAGAAAGAGCATTGAGGTCCAAAAATTCCTAAAAGTTTTGCCAAATACAAATGCAAATATTTCTGCAAGTACTAGAATATTGACCCCTTATAAACCTAGGATACAGCCCGTAACAGAGTAGTGATCGAATTCGCGTTTCTTTACCGTCAGAATAAGTTACGTTATCGACAAACTTATTTCAGAAGTGACATAATTTAATTTTCTTCATCGACAAAATATTTCATGTCCAACGTGTAAGTTTTCATTGTTTAAGTCGAAGTTTTTTAAACACAGTAAAACATTTTTTATAATCAACCTCTGTCATTTGTATTTTCATTTTAACGGTAAAGGATCAAATACGGGATCTCCGAAATTTCTATCATTTGTTACGAGGAAATCATTATTCAATCGAACATATGTCTTTGTTCATGACACATATTATGAAATACAAAGAATTTTATGCCAGTTTATTCGCCTGATCTCAGCGCTGCAGACTGCCAGTTTTCATGAAGTCGAAAATAGTTTTGAAACAAGAACGATTTCAAACTATCATTAAGGAAAATCTGAAATTTGCTGTTTCTCTAAGTTTTGGGGAAGTAACCACATCAGACGCGAGAGAGTTCTTCAATGGGACAGGAATGTTCAATGTTTGATTTATTGGTAATTGTCACAGTGACTAAAAAGAAAATAAAAGCGTTCATATATTCTTTATATCGTCTATAATCTCTGTACTTTCGTTTCCATGAAAAGGCAAATATAGCTTACGTTTACATACAACAAGAACGAATTGCACTGTACATGCTGTAGTTTATACATTGTTTCTTTGAAAGTTGTTATAAAGAATTATTTGCATCACTGTATCCAGGTTCATTTAATTTTAGAAATCACCGATTATTGCCAGTGCGAATCGATTTTATGTTTACTACCACAAAAACAATGACTGCGACTCAGATAAATTCATTATGAATAGCATAAATACTCAATCTAATTAAAAAGCGATCTCTCATCGCTCCTGTTTCTGATATGTCGCGTGGGAGATCTAACGAAACCGGCTTTGAGGTCACATGTGAGTGAACTAAAAGTTATGCATTTATAAAGATATGCAAATGAGTTGACGACCTATTAATAAGCCAATCAAAAAAGTTTATGAATTATTTTGACTGACGATTTCGTCGTAAATAAAATGAGTTACATCCCTTTGCCTTACGTTAAACTTCAAAGATCGTGGAAGACTCAATTTCATTGGTCGAAAAAGACACACCTACGAGGTCACTCACATGTGACCTCAAAGCGGGTTTCGTTAGATCTCCCACGCGACATATCAGAAACAGGAGCGATGAGAGATCGGTTTTTAATTAGATTGATAAATACTCAGTGATTGAAAGACATTGACCATGACTTTATCGGGGTAGCATCCATCGTTTCTACAATAAACATGACCTCATCGATTTGCTCAATGTAGATATTATATACTGCTTGCATTGTGATTATTTATAGGATTCAACACTGTAATAGTTTTTCTTTCGTCTGATACAGAATACCCCATATCTTTTCTTTTTCATACCTATCTGTTTATCATGTCCCCGGGATTATGTCAATCATACATTGTTGCAATACCGACATGCTTGTACTTTGTCACAGAAAAAACTGAAATAAATGTCCTTCAAATCGAAGTAAAAAATACAAATGTACCCTTTAACATTTGAAATGTTGAAGACAAAATTGCTCTATATCTTAAGTTATTGACGAATATTTGAAATTTAAACCTCTATAAGATGTGATGTACGGCATTTCATTTTATCATTGGTAATGATCCATATCTGACAGAGAGGAAATATTCATAATTCTCAGAAAGTTTTCGTAAATATTGTTAGATACCACTAATCGTTCCAACAATCAAGACAACAGAGACAAACAGGGGAAAAAATATGAAAATGAAAAGATATGACTTAAGTATTAGCATGTTCAGGGAGACGGCACTCAATTTACAAAAAAATAATTGATGTTTTAAGGAACTGTAGAGGTCTCCATAGGTTTTCAACAAGGGTAGAATTCAAAACCTTGAATATGAAAGCCTCGAAATTCATGATACTTTTTCTGTGCGGTAGTTATATCTACAAAATCCAATCATGTACACGACATATAATACATGTATATTCATACATGTATAATATTTATATATTGGGAGTTTATTTTTGTTTCCAAACAGAATTATAAGGTTATGTATAAGTGCATCCGTTCACTGCACAATTGTAAATTGTCTTCCTAAAGACCAGCAAAAATAAATGGCACAAGTTCACGTAGTCATAAAAAAAGTCATATAATTTACGTTATCGAACAAAAAATCAGAAATACGGAATATTATATGTGAATGGCTAGGAAATAGTAATTGAGAACCTATGTTGTTTATGGGTAATAGGTGAAATGTTGCATGATCCCTCAAAATGACAGCAAGCGCAGTTTTCCGGACGATTTTCATTTGTACACTGCTAAAAACTGTCCGGTCCTGGCCATGGTCTATTTTGGAGAATTTTTTTTTTACTGATTTTTACTTTAAAAAAATATTCTCTGTGTGTGCCATTGCAAGAAATAGTTTTGCTCGTTATTTTGTCATATTAAAAAAAATTCTCAACAAAATTTTCCCGTTTAAACTGTACTAGAAAAAAGTTTGGCATGTGAAACGGACGAAGACATATTCTAACAGAAGTACAAATACCAGTCCTCCCTTTTGTGTATACATATGAGAAAACATTTCAAAGTCAGTATTGATTGAATTCAAATCCATCACACATACGGTACACATTAATGTAGTCCGAAAAAATAAAGGACTTCATTCCTATCAAACACCTTTTTAATTGTTTACCAGTATATTTCTTTTAGTTTTTGGTAAAATTGTAAAGGAAATAATACTATCAAGACGTCCTTCCATAAATCTTTTTTTTCTGTTCTGACTTTGAAGAAATGACTACTTTTCGCCCAATCGAAATGGTGCATGGACATATTTTGTTTCATATTATTAGAATTATTTTCAATATTAATATCGGTATTAAACTTGATTATCGACACATGAAAGTTTGTCAGCATTGTCAATCTAACGTAGCTAATTTTGACGGTAAAGAAACATCAATTCGATCACTTCTCTGTTACGGGCTGTAAATCCCTGATTTTATTCAATGAGTTATGAACACAAATTTGATTCAATATTTTCTTGCGATAATGTGATGTATTAAGTATCATTGTTAACCACATAAGTGAACTGTATAACGAGGAAAACAGCTATAATATCAATACATGAACTGTGTTTGATTCATGACTTATACTATACATGTAATAGCAAACACCAATATATTGATATGTCAACTTTCTAGAGAAGGTATTTTGTCAAAAAATAATATTGTATTTAAAAATATTCGCATTTTTTTTCTGTGCTTCATGTTTGTATTGTTTTCTCAGCTATCGTTTTGTTATGTATATGCTTGTTTTTAGTAACAATCAAATTATTTGGATTTTAAACTAATCAAATCTAATTCATACTCTTATTAATTAGAAATAAATCGTCCTACAGTTCTTATGTATTTGCAGAATTTTTCTTCCCATCCATTTTCTCTCTCATCAGATTTCCTCTAATTACTTCATTTTTAAACTTAATTTATCTAGATTAATTGAAAACATGCCTTACTACAACGTAAAGACATTTTATACGTTCAGTTATTTCACATCCTATCGTTTATGTTGATATTCTATATAAAGCACAACAGTGTCGTCATTCACCGCAAAAGCTAACCAAACTTTTAAACCAACTTATTCAGAAGCGATATTGTTGTCATATAATTCTGATGGCATAATATTGAAGTAATATTGATTCATATATATTTTATGATGGTATGATACTAAATCTCTTATAGAAGAGATTGCGCCAGATTTTCATATGATGAAGACATCATATTTCAATCAGTTAATTATGGTCTTGAACTGACATTCCAGTAACAGCTGTTAGTACTATTATAGGTTATGTATTATTGGCACTTGCTAAGTTTCTTCTGTTTCATATTCTGTATTCGGACTCTGACCTCTTTCAAACTGAGTTTTTACTGTGCATACTCTGGCCTTTGTAAACTTTTCTTGTATATTCGTGTTTTTTTTTTTTTCATTTATATGTTTCGAATTAAAATCAATTTTAACTGAACTAGTAAAAATCTTTGTTTTGGGGCCATCCGAAGACCTCTTACATGTCTTTGGGCTTGCTCTATGGTTAAGTTGTTGTCTCTTTGACACATTTCCTTTCTCAATTTTATTTATCTAGTTGACAAATGTCGTCACTATTGACAATCACTTCTGAAGGGATTTAGTTGATGAAAACTTAGTGGTTGTATTGCCGCTAAACTATATGAATATTTTATATGATATGTATTTGCTCAAAACCAAAATTTTCGATTTCTTACCCATTTCTATGTTTGATGTCAGATAGGTTCTCAAACATATTTGTTTCTTCAAATAAAATGATATGAACCGAAGAAAAAGAGAAAACGAAAAGGTGTAAAACAAACACGCAACACAAAGGATAGGCGAAAGATACCAGAGGGACATTCAAAATCACAGATCGAAAATAAACTGACAACGCCATAGCTAAAAAAAAGGGAAACAGACAAATAGACAAATAATAGTACAAAAGACACAACATTGAAAACTAAAGACTAAGTGAAACAACATTCCACCGAAATGTTATTTAAAAAAATGAGACACACATTACTACTTAAGAAATGCAAGATAATAGAAATACAAAGCAGAAGTAAGTATTCCGTGTGTAAGGTATTTTACCCTGCCTCCATTATTCATTTTTGTTTTTGCAGATAAACCATGGTAAATATCGCAGTACTCGGAGCGGGAGTAGTCGGCTTGTCAACAGCCATAAATATCAAGAAAATACTTCCTACTGCTAGAGTGACTGTGATAGCAGATCGATTCAATAGTGAAACGACAAGTTATGGAGCTGGAGGACTTTTTCGTCCTACGATGAAACATACTCCAGGCCTTCCAGTAGATTTACTACGGTAATTTGAATTGTCGGGCTTCAAAGTGCGATTTTCTTTTCTTTGTTTAACATTACGGTCAAAACAAACTCAATATTAAACTGATTTAAACATCCACCAATTTCCAAAACTGAAGGTCAAAGACATACAACTATGAACAATACACTGATAGCCTGAAATGGCACAGACACAGAGTGTGTGGGAGTTTTACCAGTTTTTCGTGGACTATAACCTTCTTATTATGTAACTTTTGGGACGACTAACGTGTTCAAAGAAGTAAAAAATGGAAAACAACACGTTTTATAATTTATTGCGTCCGAAGCGCTTTTCTGGATTTACCTTCATCAGGAACGCTCAAAGCCAAACATTTGAAATCCGAAGATGTATAAGTACCGAAAATCGTTGAAGAGCTTTATGTCAAAAATACCTAAAATAAATAGCCAAATTCATCTAAAGCCAACTTTGCCTGAGGGAGTTGAAACCTTAGTTTCATAATAATTTCAAAATTTATAAACAGACAATTTTAGTAAAGTTTGTTAAATCATGTCAGTACCGAAGTAAAAGACACATACGGTTTTGAGATATAAATATACGCAGACATCGACGGAATTATTCATTTATTATTTATATATATGTATTGTTTTATGCCCCATTTATTGGCATTATGTTTTCTGGTCTATCCGTCCGTCCGTTTGTTCGTCCGTTCGTCCGTCTGTTCGTTCGTCCGTTCGTTCGTCCGTTCGTCCGTCTGTTCCACTTCAGGTTAAAGTTTTTGGTCGAGGTAGTTTTTTTTATGAAGTTTAAGTCCAATCAACTTGAAACTTAGTACATATGTTCTTTATGATATAATCTTTCTTTCCAAATTAGAGGTTTAACCCCATTTTCACGGTCCACTGAACATAGCAAAAAGATAGTGCGGATGGGGCATCCGTGTACTGGGGACACATTCTTGTTTAGAATTATTTTTGATACACATGTATTTATTATTGTTTCTCATAATATATTCATAAAATACTGGTTGTAGGAGATGGGTAGCAGATTCATGGGAATATTTTTCAAATATGACTTTGACTGATAAGGCAGCAGAAACAGGTTGTCAGCTAGTTCCAGGCTACTTCTTCTCAAATGAAGTTCTTATCGTAAGATCTACTTTAACATATGATTTTTTAGCTCACCTGGCCCACAGGGCCAAGTGAGCTTTTCTCATCACTTGGCGTCCGGCGTCCGTCGTCGTCCGTCGTCGTCGTCCTGCGTTAACTTTTACAAAAATCTTCTCCTCTGAAACTACTGGGCCAAATTTAATCAAACTTGGCCACAATCATCATTGGGGTATCTAGTTTAAAAAATGTGTCCGGTGACCCGGCCAACCAACCAAGATGGCCGCCATGGCTAAAAATAGAACATAGGGGTAAAATGCAGTTTTTGGCTTATAACTCAAAAACCAAAGCATTTAGAGCAATCTGCCATGTGGTTAAATTGTTTATTAGGTCAAGATATATCTGCCCTGAAATTTTCAGATGAATCGGACCACCCGTTATGGGGTTGCTGCCCCTGAATTGGTAATTTTAAGGAAATTTTGCAGTTTTTGGTTGTTATCTTGAATATTATTATAGATAGAGATAAACTGTAAACAGCAATAATGTTCACCAAAGTAAGATCTACAAATAATTCAACATGACCAAAATGGTCAGATGACCACTTTAGGAGTTATTGCCCTTTATAGTCAATTTTTAACCATTTTTCGTAAATCTTAGTAATCTTTTAGAAAAATCTTCTCCTCTGAAACTACTGGGCCAAATTTAACTAAACTTGGCCATAATCATCATTGGGGTATCTAGTTTAAAAAATGTGTCCGGTGACCCGGCCAACCAACCAAGATGGCCGCCATGGCTAAAAATAGAACATAGGGGTAAAATGCAGTTTTTGGCTTATAACTCAAAAACCAAAGCATTTAGAGCAAATCTGACATGGGGGTAATATTGTTCAACAGGTCAAGATCTATCTGCCCTGAAATTTTCAGTTGAATCGGACATTTCGTTGTTGGGTTGCTGCCCCTGAAATGGTAATTTTAAGGAAATTTTGCTGTTTTTGGTTATTATCTTGAATATTATTATAGATAGAGATAAACTGTAAACAGAAATAATGTTCAGCAAAGTAAGATCTACAAATAAGTCAACATTACCAAAATGGTCAGATGACCACTTTAGGAGTTATTGCCCTTTATAGTCAATTTTTAACCATTTTTCGTAAATCTTAGTAATCTTTTAGAAAAATCTTCTCCTCTGAAACTACTGGGCCAAATTCAACCAAACTTGGCCATAATCATCATTGGGGTATATAGTTTAAAAAATGTGTCCGGTGACCTGGCCAACGAACCAAGATGGCCGCCATGGCTAAAAATAGAACATAGGGGTAAAATGCAGTTTTTGGCTTATAACTCAAAAACCAAAGCATTTAGAGCAATCTGCCATGTGGTGAAATTGTTTATTAGGTCAAGATATATCTGCCCTGAAATTTTCAGATGAATCGGACCACCCGTTATGGGGTTGCTGCCCCTGAATTGGTAATTTTAAGGAAATTTTGCAGTTTTTGGTTGTTATCTTGAATATTATTATAGATAGAGATAAACTGTAAACAGCAATAATGTACAGCAAAGTAAGAACTAAAAATAAGTCAGTATGACCAAAATAGTCAATTTACCCCCTAAGGAGTTATTGCCCTTCATAGTCAATTTTTAACAATTTTCTTAAAATTTGAAGATTTTCAATAACATTTTCCACAGAAAGTACTGTTATAGATAGAGATAATTGTAAGCAGCAAGAATGTTTAGTAAAGTAAGATCTACAAACACATCACCATCACCAAAACACAATATTGTCATGAATCCATCTGTGTCCATTGTTTGATATTCACATAGACCAAGGTGAGCGACACAGGCTCTTTAGAGCCTCTAGTTTCTAATTCTTGCAAATATTCCTCCGATTACCCTACTAAAAGTTGGGATTATATTGCTCAATCTTCTGAATAATGCATTTGTTTCTGGATGATTATTTTGCATTACACTATCATATATTTTTTTGATTTTGGGTCGTCATTTGTTATTTGGGTTTTAGTTTATGGAACCAATCAGAAGAATATTAAATGAGTAAAACAATATAATTATTAAAAATGAAACATGAGCTGATCATTGAATTCACCGGATTCAAGTTGAGTTTTTGTTGTTCAATCTTGAGCTTCTCTGTTTTGTTATTACTATTTGTGTTTTCGTCGTTATTTTTTTCTGCTTTAACCTTTCTTTTGTCTGTCTCTCTGTTTGTTTGGATTTTTCCCCCTGGTTGTTGTATTTTGGTTTGTTTTTGCCCTTACTGTTGTCTGTTGTATTTTTGTGGCCATAATGTCGTCTATAATACTATTAAAATAAATAGGATAGTCAGTCAAATTTAAAAAAAAATATTTAGCTATACTAATTAAAAATTAACAATTGCTTACGACAATTCTTGGTTCCATTTGTCAATTTTCAAATGTCTTTTCGTCAAAGGTTACAAAACTAAATCATTTCAACAATTTATATAAAATTTGAATTCGAGGCCGTCTTGAAGAAAATGTACATCTCAATAGTATCATGAAGAATATATGATAATAAAAAAAGACGAAAAGAAAAGCAATGGGTAACAAAAAAACTACAAAGAACACGAAAAACTGAACAGCAAGAACCCTGAATTTACATCCGGAAAACCGAGTTCGTGCCATCCGTGGAACATGTCGTGTTGCTAATAACAAATAACGATTCGGTGATGAGTTGCATTTATTGATGTCATTATCGAGGAAAGAGACCGGAGTTTTGGCTAGGACAATTAAACCATAATTAATGTAAATTTTATTTTAGAGTCTTGTTGATAATGATTCTTTTTCATGGAAAATAGAATCAATTCAATTCAAATCAAGTATGTATCGTTCCAAAAAAGGTAGGAATGTAGTCGTGCTTCCCATGTATTTAAATAAACACAAACACGTTGATAGGTCTTAGGTTCTTTATTTCATCAGAATTGATGTTAATATTCTAACAAAAATGACCCTGAAATAATAACAATATATTTCTTATGCAATTCAATAAGTAGTAATTATCAATTACTATAAAATCAATATATCTATATGCATAGAAGAAACTGTAGATTTCCTTTGCTCTTTAAAATAATATTTGTACAAGCTACACAAAACGATATTACACCATTCCGAATTCTGTATTAAATAAGTACATTCTATATTTCTCTGTATTTAGTGCATTGTGAAATATGCAACGACAGACTAAGTTCACAGCTAATACGTAGCTATGCTTGTAGTATCATACCAAAAATAGTTAGTTTAACATAATAATAACACGCAATTGTAAGTGCAAACAAGACATTCCGTTTTGCAACAGTTACACAAAGCAGACAATACATTTAAGCAAAGCAACATAAAAGTAACATGAACAATACAAACTGTATACATATAAACATACCTCACATGTAGTGCAAAGGTCTTTTCACCAACTGATTGATTTGAATCAGTTTACATTCTGTTTCAATAATATAACCTGAAGACAAAATATTAAAATCATAGAAACCTTATTTATACTGCTAGATTAGAATAATCAGAGTTATCTATCCTTAAATCTGGTAAATCAAAATTAATATTTACTTGTATTAACTTTAAAGAAGTATAAAATCATTTAACACTCACTCATACAAACTGTTAAAATAGATTATATATTAATGTTACTAGAAATTAAAGTATAAATCATACTTTTACCAGTTTTATGTAGAATTTATATAGTTTATTAAATCTTACAAATAAAACTATATTATCAAGTTTATCTTTATTACTTTATGAGTTATGAATAGTTTACACATAACTTTACTATTTAATCAATCGCACACACCTTTCATAATACGGTCACCTATTCATACAATTATACACTTGTATATCACTCACTCTTGGACATTAAAACTGGAATGTTATTGTAATGAATATATTAGTAATAAACTGACCTTATAAAAGAATATGAAAGTCCTAGACTATTTCAATATCAAATTAAAGATATAACAACTTCCAATAGAGCTGAAGAAAATGGCTACCACTTCATCTAAATATTTTAGCCAAGTGACCAGAACAAAGAATAGTTAAACAAAAGATTCCCGCCTAAATCATACTGACCAATAGAAAAGATATAAACAATAAGAAATGTTCTACCTGAGTAAACTAGCATATTACAAATTATAATAACTGTAAATAGAATATATCCAGTATATATTCTAATAACATAAAATCTTAAATAACATAAAACATAAAAATATAGCTCTACCACAGGAACATTTACAAGCAACACTTATAATTAGATACGCACACATTATAAGCAGCTCACATGATACATTTGACACTATTATATAATGTGAAAGTGGTTGTTATAGAAACAAACAAGAATTACTTCAAATGTACTTATGGTTTGTTGGGATTGTTAGGTCCAGTGATGAAGCTGATGTTTACAACAGTTAGCTATAAAACAAGGTTTAATCCATCATTTCTACATCAGATAATGCCTTTACAAATCATGAATATGACAGTTGTTATCCATTCTTTTGACATTTTTGTGCTTTTGATTTTGCCATTTGATTCTGGACTTTCCGTTTTGAATTTTCCTCGGAGTTCAGTATTGTTTTGTATTTTACTTTTTTAATCAACATTTTCATCATTAAATATTATAAATAAATGTAGCGTTACTTGACAAACGTCATATGAGATGAAGATGAAATTGTATTTTATTTCAGAACGAATTATTTGGTGAGTTTGTCTATACCTATGCCAAAATGACTGATACTGAACTCAAATCAATGAGAATGGACAAAAAATACAAGTATGTTTTAAACTTCGAATGATTGACTAATTCTTTTTTTTTTATTATTTCTTTTGAGTTTATGATCAGTTCTATATATGTTAAAATGTGTAAAATATTATATTTGATCAAGTATATATATCGAAGAAACATCGCAAAAATGTCATTTTAGACAATGGGCTGTAATGTGTTGTTATGTTATTCTTTTTGAGGTAGAAAAAAAAAATTATTAAAAAAGTTCAAGCAATTCACATCTCATCTATTATGGTAATATTATGTACACATCACAGAAATGTCGCCATAAGCTAACCAAGCCTCTAAACAGACTTAGTCATAAGACATATAGTTACAATATTGCTGTCAAGTAATTACAGATGACTTTTTTATGCCCAATTTACATGCATTATGTTTAATGGTCTGTGAGTCCGTTCTTCAAACCGTTCGTCCGTCTGTCCTGCTTCAGGTACAAGTTTTAGTCATGGTAGTTTTGATGAAGTTGAAGTCCAATGAACTTGCCACTTAGTACACATGTTCCCTATGATATGTTCTTTCTAATTTCATTGCCATATTATATTTTTGACCCCAATTTCACGGTCCACTGAACATAGTAAATGATAGCGCGAGTGGGGCATCCGTGTACTGTGGACACATTCTTGTTTAAATCAACATTCATTAATTCACTCATAGGGTCTTTGCATAAGGAATAAATACATGTATTCTAAAACCATTTATTGGCATGATATGGGCTACGTTCTTCTCGTATAAATTATGATGGCATGATACTAAAGCCCTACCTGGAGGTATTGTTCATGATTTACATGATATAATCTTTTAATGAGTTTAGTTGAGGTCTGGAGCTGTATATCAGTAACTTATATAGTCCTTTGTTAATTTATGTTAATCATTGTTATTTTGCCTAGTTTTTAGCTCACCTGGCCTAAAAGGCTAAGTGAGCTTTTCTCATCACTTGGGGTCCGGCGTCCGTCGTCGTCCGTCGTCGTCGTTAACTTTTACAAAAATCTTCTCCTCTGAAACTACTGGGCCAAATTAAATTAAACTTGGCCACAACGATCATTGGGATATCTAGTTAAAAAAAATGTGTCCGGTGACCCGGCCAACCGTCCAAGATGGCCGCCATGGCTAAAAATAGAACATGGGGGTAAAATGCAGTTTTTGGCTTATAACTCAAAAACCAAAGCATTTAGAGCAAATCTGACAGGGGGTAGAATTGTTAAACAGGTGAAGATCTATCTTCCCTGAAATTTTCAGATGAATCGGATAACCCGTTGTTGGGTTGCTGCCCCTGAATTAGTAATTTTAAGGAAATTTTGCTCTTTTTGGTTATTATCTTGAATATTATTATAGATAGAGATAAACAGTAAACAGCAATAATGTTCAGCAAAGTAAGATTTACAAATAAGTCAACATGACTGAAATGGTCAGTTGACTCCTTTAGGAGTTATTGCCCTTTATAGTAAATTTTTAACCATTTTTCGTAAATCTTAGTAATATTTTACAAAAATCTTAGCTAAATATAGAACATGGGGTAAAATGCAGTTTTTGGCTTATAACTCAAAACCCAAAGCATTTAGAGCAAATCTGACATGGGGTAAAATTGTTTATCAGGTCAAGATTTATCTGCTCTGAAATTTTTAGATGAATTGGACAACCCGTTGTTGGGTTGCTGACCCTGAATTGTTAGTTTTAAGGAAATTTTGCTGTTTTTGGTCATTATCTTGAATATTATTATTGATAGAGATAAACTGTAAACAACAATAATGTTCAGCAAAGTAAGATTTACAAATAAGTCAACATGACCGAAATGGTCAATTGACCCCCTTAGGAGTTATTGTTCTTTATAGTCAATTTTTAACAATTTTCATAAAATTTGTAAATTTTTACTAACATTTTCCACTAAAACTAATGGGCCAAGTTCATTATAGATAAAGATAATTTTAAGCAGCAAAAATGTTCAGTAAAGTAAGATGTACAAACACATCACCATCACCAAAACACAATTTTGTCATGAATCCATCTGCTTCCTTTAATATTCACATAGACCAAGGTGAGCGACACAGGCTCTTTAGAGCCTCTAGTTTCTGTTACCTATTTCAACATCGGACTAGGACATTTTTAAACTAAGCTTTACTGTGTTTATTCGACGTTGGCTAGATATGTTAGGAGGGGTTGACATATTTTACTTCATTAATATGTTTTGGAGTTTAGCGTGGTGTCCATTTCGCTGAATAAGTATAAATATTGTTCACCGTGTAGAACGCCACATGCGGGGTGTCGGGGGTGGCAATTCGAAGCGAAGAAAAGCTATCAAAGTAAGTTCAAGTATCAAAATTTCGTTTTTTTTTTAAATTCTTAGTACCATATAATATATTGCACGGAAGGAACTGCAACACAATCTATTTCCTGCAAGCAGAAGCAGTCGATATCAGTGCTCTGTTTTTTCAAACACCTCTCCCTAGTTTTCTGTGTTGCAGATTTTGGGGCTTTATATGCAAACTTCTGGATAAAAACTACTTAAGACGAACTCCCCCCCCCCCCCCCCCCCCCCCCCCCCCCGTATCATTTACATAGAATTGATTTCATATCATGAAAATTAACCAAATACCAGCTTCTTACTTAAAATTAATCGGTTTTTAAACTAGTTTTTCATCAAAATATAAACTGTCGCTCGGGGTGTCTGATTTTGCATCTCAACGGGTAGAGGTTATTGATAAAAAAAAAAAAAGAATAGATTTGCATATAAATCGGTCTTCATCTGATACTTTTTAACTCAAACACATCTACTATATTATGAAAACACATTAAAAACTGAAGGTACTTTATTTTGTTTTAAATCTGGAAAAGGATTCCTTTTCCATTTCAGTCAATGCCATGGTCAGAAAAAAGTGACGGCTGTAGCTCAATGCACCGAAACATGGAGGAAAATCATAGAGCAAACCTCCATATAAGATTTGGCCGAAGCCACCAACTTTAAACTCTATCATTGGCATCACCAGGAATCCTCTCAAAAGCACTCGGGCACGCCACGGAAAGCACTTTTTCCAAACGAATTTGATTACTCTCTATAATGAAACACTCACTGGCATCTTTTGTTTACTCCATGGTTTTGATTGTTATTGTCTAATCATAAAATGACAATACAGCTTCAACAAAATCTCTGAAACTGACATTACCAAGATGCTTGATTTCTTGATTGACAACATATTTGTTCCTTTCGGAGGACGTGTTTTTCAACAGAGTGTCGGCATTCCAATAAAAACCAATTGTGCCCGACTTGTTTCTTTATTATTAGGAGACCTCATATCTTGATTAACACCTAGAAATTGACAATGAAAATCGGTTGAAAACAAAACTTTATGACAAACGAGAAAATTGTGAACTTTCCATTTCTATGTAGCAACATTCCAATAGCGCCTGCATACGGAGTTTATATCTCCCAATTGATACGACATTCCCGCGCTTGTTTTTCCTGTTATGATTCCCTTGGTAGAGGGTTGCTGCTCACAAGGAAGCTATTAAATCAAGAGTTTCAAATGGTGAAGTTGAAATCCTTCCTTCTAAAATTTTACGGACGCCATCACGAGTTGGTTGACCGTTATGGAATGACCGTTTCACAGATGATATCGGATATGTTGCTCACGTCGTAAATACAATTCCCTTCCCTATTTATGAATGTGACCAACCGAATTAAACTATTTTCCGAATTTGTAATAACATGAGCAACACGACGGGTGCCACTTGTTGAGCAGGATTTGCCTACCCTTCCGGAGCACCTGAGATCACCCCAGTTTTCTATATATGTTGTTTCTTGTGTACTATTATTTGTCTGTTTGTCTTTTTTTATTTTTAACCATGGCGTTGTAAGTTCATTTTCGATTTATGAGTTAAGACAATAAATTTCCTTTAGACAGTATTTCTCTACTTCTTTTTCTGGAGATGGTAAGATTTATGTCAAAGAATAACATCGGAAATTTGGTATCGGGAAACAACAAAAAGGTTTTGGAAAACTGGCTACATGTACAGACTTTTTCACGGTAAATTTTTATAATTTATGGATGAACCAAAAAGTATTGGACATATTACATAAAACTTGTGTGTGCGCGGAATGGCCGATCCCTAAGACTCAGAAATAATTTTGAAGTTCCAAGTCAAAAGATGATATTAAACTTCACCCCTATGGACCTTGACATCCCAAAGTTTGACCTCTGCTTTAGATATCTTGGTTCTTACGTTGAAACATTTCATCATGTCCAATGAGGCTGACATGGTTTCCTTTATACGAGATTTCTACTGTACTTTCATTAACATAATGTGATTGTGTTGCAAATACGTCACTTGCACTAAAAAGAGCCGATTTGATACAAAAAAAATGCCATTTCCCACAAATTTTGTTAGCTGAAACAATGACGCCTGTAATCCATTGATCACACACATAAATCTCGATTAACGCCAATTGTCACCTGCCATTCCTTCAAACTTTTGAACACACAATTCCTGGCCTTTGGAGAGCTCTTTACAGTCTTTCAATCGTAGACCTATCACGTTAAGCGCCTTTAGTACCCTTTTACAAAGAAAAAGTTCCAAAAACTTGTCCGTACCCAATAAATGTTTGCCTAGTAAAAGTACAAAATACTTATTTGGTCTTTTAGTAGTGGTTTTCTTTCCTTAAATGTTATCCCATCTTCAAAACCAAACATTTCTTCATCTCCTTCCTTGCCATCTACCCCTGCTGTTACCCTTTCCCCCGTCAGTACATAACATAAACTCATCATTTTTTGGTTACGTAACATATTAAATACAGGATAAAGAATGCATGAAGAATTGACTTTTGGATATCAAGGTCCATGGCGATGTAGTCTGATAGTATCTTTTGGCTTGGAACTGTAAAATTAATTCCTGCATCTTGGGAATCGGCCATTCCGCGCTCACACATGTTTTCTGTAATGTGTCGAATACTTTTTGGTCCACCCATAAATATAAAAAAAATACCTTAAAAAAGTCTGTAACCAGTTTTCCAAAATCTCTTTGTTGTTACCCGATACCACATTTCCGATGTTATTCTCCTTGACATAAATCTGACTGTCTCTAGTAAAGAAGATTAGAAATATTGTCTAAAGGAAATTTTTTTTACCATTACATATGGATTAAAGATAGAAAATCACTAGCCAGTTTAAGTTTTGATGAAAAAGATGCTGGTGAGTGTTTCATTGGAGAGAGTAATAGAATTGATTTTGGAGTGAGTGCTTTTGCGGCGTGCACAAGTGCTTTTGATGGGAACCTGGTGAATAACTTTGATACCAATGATGGAGTTTGACAGTTGGTGGCTTCGGACAAATCTTATATGGAGGTCTGCTCTATGATTTGCCTCCATGTGCATTGAGCCACAGTCGTGACTTTAGATCTAGCCATGATAAGGAAAAGAAATCCTTTTCCAGCTTTAAAACAAAATATTTTGTGTCATTTTTGATTATTTATGAAATCCAAAACACATGTCTTATCAGACTTAAAAACAGGCAAAGAGAAGTACCTTCAGTTTTTCATGTGTTTTCATTATATGCAAATCTAATTTTTTTAATCAAAAGCCTCTATCCCTTGAGATGCAAAATCTAACACACCGAGCGACACTTTATACTTTGATGAAAAACTAGTTTAAAAACCGATTAATTTTAAGTAAGAAGCTGGTATTTGGTTAATTTCCATGATATGAAATCAATTCTATATAAATGATATGGGGGGAGTTCGTCTAAAGTAGTTTTGTATCCAGAAATTTGCATATGAAGCCTCAAAATCCGCAACACGGAAAACTAGGGAGAGGTGTTTGAAAAAAAAACCAGAGCACTTAAACCGACTGCTTCTGCTTGCAGGAAATAGATTGTGTTGCAGTTCCTTCTGTGCAATATATCATATGGTACTAAGAATTCTAAAAAAAAAAAGAAATTGTTATACTTGAACTTACTTTGATAGTTATCTTCGCTTCGAAATTGCCACCCCGTGTCAAACATAGCCGACACCCCGCATGTGGCGTTCTACACGGTGTTGTTGAGATAGTGTTTCTAAAGAAAAAAAGTAGTCGATACAATATTTTGTCATGATAGAGTATTGAAAGTTTTCTATTTTTTGTAGACATGGCTATCATGTTACGACAGTAATTACCTGTTGTACGCGTTATATGCCTTGGTTGATGAATAAGTATGTATAACTAAATTATCCAAATTTCAATTGCAGTAGCTGTCATATTCATTACTATTCACACTATTTAATATGATGTAGAAAAATACTTACATTTTTACAATAATAACAAAAGTTCCATAAGAAACAATAAAAAATGTATACTATCATCATTAATTATCATCATTTTGTGTTCATTTGAGGACACAACACCGTCTAGTTAACACTAGCGATGGCCACCATCAACTGATGGTCTTGTATACCGATGTAGTTAACTCAAAATTCCTTATATATATAAACTTCAAATTACATGTCAACTTTATGATGTGTTTCCCTCAGTTTTAGTGTATAACTCGGATTTGTTTTTTCTCTATCGATTTATGAATTTCGAACATCGGTATACTACTGTTGTCTTTATTTATAGTCTACAGCTTTAAAAACTTGGTATTTAATGAATCCCATGTTATTCTGCACATTTTGGTTAATTTAATGAGCCCGTATCTTTACGAAAGTGTGGCGGTGGATTTACAAATGAGTGTTTTCCAAATTTAAAGTGTCGATTTTAATTTTCCAAAACGCACGTTTAATCGTATGAAGACAACTTTTTCATTATTGGCCTTATCAGCCGATAAAACGATTTAACGGTTTTTACATATACATTGTATTGAAAAGTCAAAATATTTTATCGGCTTGCCGCGCAAAAAAAAATGTTTCAAATTTGCTCATGAATCTTTGTCTTTCCAAACTAACATGCTGCACCTACAATATATTTCAGCTTGAACATACACACACTTAACAGAAATTCACAGATTTGAGAGGGTTTAGATCTAAGTAGCTAACTTTTTCAAAATATATTATTTATTAAGGTGGCTAGAGCATGGCGGAATAGTTGAGAGTAAAACCATTGGCGATTTCAACCAGGTAACATTTCTCCCATTTCAGATATTTATTGTACACATTTAAACGAATTGTTCGGACAGTAAATTTTAGAATGTGATTTTGTAAAAGGCATAAACTGATAAGTCGAATGGGTACACTATGTGTCTGCTTCAGAATCGTCGAAGGTATGGTGCTCATCCAGGTAGGAGGGTAGTTATCGAAAATCAGATATCCGCAGGGGTCTTAATAATATTATATGTAAATGCCGACTTCACTTAAATCCGCATAAGAGTTGCCCTATAGCATTCTGCTTCATATCAACTAATTAAATATGCAGAACGGTATTCTAAAAACAAAAGGAATGGAGAGAACGAAGATGATTCTAACCCTACATATCTTTTATATGAATTCGATTCGATTCTTTTAATGCATTGTCCCATTCGATAAAGCAATGAATAAGTGATCGTTAATGAACTTTTCAACTTAAAATTATACTATATGAACACCTTCATATATTCATTAGAAATTCCAATGTTGAGCATTATGATATTACTGTAATATATGTTACGTTGGTGTTTCTTTCTTTTTAAGCTTGTAGGTCTATATGACGTTGTTGTTAACTGTACAGGGTTAAGAAGTAATACATTGATTAAAGACGACACAGTCCATCCACTCCGAGGACATTTAATCAGGGTATAGTTATTATTGATAACATTCATATTATAAAAAAGTCAAAAGTAAAATAAAAAATAAAACGTACCGACCTCCTAGGAAAATTCAAAACGGAAAGTCAATATCAAATGGTAAAATAAAAAGCTTGAACACATCAAACGAAGGGAAAACAACTGTCATACTCTTAATGCATTTCCTTATGTAGAAAATAGTAGGTGGGTTAATCCTTGTTTCACAGTTAGCTTAACCTCTCATTCTCTCATGACAGTCGCATAAAATTTAATTATATTGAGAAAATTGTTTGAGCAAAACAAAGACAGTTAAAAATGACAGGCATGCTGCATCAGAAAAATTAAAACAAAAGCAGAGTGCCTACAGGATAGTCATATTGCAAGGCAAACAAAACACACATCATTAATAAAACCTTTAAAACAACATTTCAGCATTTTTAATTCAACAAGAATAACATTTACTAGTTTAGAAATAAATGTAACATTGTCTTTCCTGAAAAGGTAGAAAATACTTTCCTCACATTTCAGGATAATATATACGAATCTGATAGAATTAAATAATAAGTTTAGGTCAACATACAAAACAGATTTTAAGATATATAATTTAACGTATGTAAGGTTTTTTTCCTTGATGATAAATTTCAGGCGATTTATCTCTTCCAAGATTTACATTTACAAATGATTTTTATCATACAACTTATTCAAAATGTATAATCGAAAACATTAATTTTTAGTCTGTTGTGCTAGTACGGGCTAATAATTTCATGTGATCACCACCAGTTTTCGATGGGGTTCGTGTTGTTTAGTCTTTTGTTTTGTATATTGTGTTATGCATACTGTTGTTTGTTGTTTGGTCGTTTTCTGCTTTTTTGCCAAGGTGCTGTCCGTTTGGCATTGACTACGATTCTGAATATTCCTTTTGTATCTTTCACCTCTTTTACCAACCAGTGTATTGTTAAAATGTAGATGTCGTTTGCGTCTTTTAATGTATATCTTTGCATAAATCTTCATCTTCTTTTAAGCATTATAAGTAGTACATGCGATTTGATTATGAGATTTAATAGAGAAAATTTAATACAATCAACTTGTATCTTATAGTATCTATCATCATAATTGATTTTCTTTAGGTTAAAGCTGATTGGATAAAATACTGGATGTATACAGAGGATGGTGCTTATATCATTCCGAAGTAAGTTTTTTTCTGAAACTGTTTATCAACAAACAATCTAAACATTTCAGAATGAAGAGCATATAAAGTTTAGTAAATATTATATTTAACCGAGGGTGTGCTGTAATCTGTTAGCAGTTCTATTCATAAGTCACTGACACTTAAAAATAAACCACACACTGTATAGTTAAAGTGCACACGTGCTATGATTGTGTGAATTCACCAACGAAACCTAACGAATGATTTGTTACGCTGGACGAGCGATTCGTCTACATTATACAGTGGTCATATAATTTAAAAAGTTGAGAGGCCAATCTAAAAGCGAAGTTGAAGAACATTGAAATTTTAAAAAAAATCTCAAAACGTTAAACAAACAGGTACTTAGAAGACGAACTAAAGAAATTAAATTGTTGTGGGGTTAAACATAGAAAAGATATAAAAAAAAAACATAAGTCCGATAAAAGAAAGCAACACCATAGTTAAAAGAAAAACGCCGGAATGAAAATCAACCGTAGTTGTTTCATAATTTTTGCGTTTGGGATTTTGTTGACCGTTGTTTGTCTTTCTGTCATTTTTAATTTGGCCAAATAGTTGTTTATTTTCCCATGAATTGTGGCTTTTGTTTTCACATTGGTAATGTCGTAACTTTGTATCTCAACTGATGAGAAATATTTTCAACGTAATTTTTACTGCAGGAAAGAATCGACACTTTCGAAAGAGAAGTAAATAATCCTAAATCTACTCCCTTTTTAGCTCACCTGGCCCGTCGTCCGACGTCGTCGTCGTTAACTTTTTACATTTTGAACTTCTTCTAGAGAACCACTGAATGAAATGAAACCAAACATGGCATGAATGTTCCTTATGAGGTGCTGACCAAGTGTTGTTACTTTGCAGCCGATCCATCATCCAAGATGGTCGCCAGCGGGGGACTTAGTTTAACATAGGACCCTATGGGAAATGCATACACATGACTTCTTCTAGAGAACCACTGAATGGAATAAAACCAAACATGGCATGAATGTTCCTTATGAGGTGCTGACCGAGTGTTGTTACTTTGTAGCCGATCCATCATCCAAGATGGTCGCCAGCGGGGGACTTAGTTTAACATAGGACCCTGTGGGAAATGCATACACATGACTTCTTCTAGAGAACCACTGAATGGAATAAAACCAAACACGACATGAATGTTCCTTATGAGGTGCTGACCAAGTGTTGTTACTTTGTTCCCGATCCATCATCCAAGATGGCCGCCAGCGGGGGACTTAGTTTTACATAGGACCCTATGGGAAATGCATACAAATGACTTCTCCTACAGAACCACTGAATGGAATGAAACCAAACATGGCATGAATGTTCCTTATAAGGTGCTGACCAAGTTTTGTTACTTTGTAGCCGATCCATCATCCAAGATGGCCGCCAGCGGGGGACTTAGTTTAACATAGGACCCTATGGGAAATGCATACAAATGACTTATTCTAGAGAACCACTGAATGGAATGAAACCAAACATGGCATGAATGTTCCTTATGGGGTGCTGACCAAGTGTTGTTACTTTGTAGCCGATCCATCATCCAAGAAAGCCACTTGCGGGGGACTTAGTTTAACATAGGACCCTGTGGGAAATGCATACAAATGACTTCTTCTAGAGAACCACTGAATGGAATGAAACCAAACATGGCATGAATGTTCCTTATGAGATGCTGACGAAGTGTTGTTACTTTGTAGCCGATCCATCATCCAAGATGGCCGCCAGCGGGGGACTGAGTTTAACATAGGACCCTTTGGGAAATGCATACACATGACTTATTCTAGAGAACCACTGAATGGAATGAAACCAAACATGGTATGAATGTTCCTTATGAGGTGCTGACTAAGTGTTGTAACTTTGTCTCCGATCCATCTTCCAAGATGGCCGCCAGTGGGGGTACTTAGTTTAACATAGGACCCTATGGGAAATGCATACAAATGACTTCTTCTAGAGAACCACTGAATGGAATGAATCCAAACATGGCATGAATGTTCCTTATGGGGTGCTGACCAAGTTTTGTTACTTTGTAGTCGATCCATCATCCAAGATGGCCGCCAGCGGGGGACTTAGTTTAACATAGGACCCTGTGGGAAATGCATACGAATGACTTCCTCTAGAGAACCACTGAATGGAATGAAACCAAACATGGCATGAATGTTCCTTATGAGGTGCTGACTAAGTTTTGTTACTTTGTAGCCGATCCATCATCCAATATGGCCGCCAGCGGGGGACTTAGTTTAACATAGGACCCTATGGGAAAAGCATACAAAAGTCTTCGCCTAGAGAACCACGGAATTGAATGAAATCAAACATAGCATGAATAGTCCTTTTCTTATGAGGTGCTGGCCAAGTGTTGTTACTTTGTAGCCAAATTTTATCCGTTTTTATATGATTTCAAAAACCCAAGTAAAGTCAAGTGAGCGATACAGGCTCTTGAGAGCCTCTAGTTTTTCGAAATGTACTACTACATTATTTATTCATATATTTCCCTGTCTCGGTTGTTCATGCTATAATTTTACTGTGTTCCCGTCATGGAATGTTGTCATTTTAGCGGTATGTTTAACAAAACCAGGTTTAACCCACCAATTTTCTTAAAATGTCCTGTACTAGGTCAGGAATATGGCATTTGTTATATAATAGTTCGACAAAATTAAAGATATCGATAGTGTGATACAGCAAATACTGAAACCTAATTTTATACAAAAAGACAAATACGATAGTATACTAGCATTTTGACAAACATCCATAATTCTCCTTCTTTAAATCTTCCATACATGTCTTAATATTGACACTGTCAACACCATATCTATCAAATGTAAAAGGTGTCTCATTTACCAAATAAACTACATAGCAGAATTAAAGTACAAAAAGTACAAAATAAATAAGAAAGCCAAAGATACCAAGGGGTCATTCAGAACTCATGGTTAGAGAAAAACTGTCAATGCGAAGTAAATTATTCTCTCTCTGGAAAAACAATGCTGATGTATAGCTTACGAGTGTGTATACTTATCTATTTCCATAGTGGTGATGTCATAAGTATCGGTGGTACCAGAGAAAAGGGTAATTATAACACGGACATCGACAAAACAGATAGTAAAGATGTTATGGACAGATGTCTCAATCTATGGCCACCATTAAAGGTTTGATATGTAGAAACTTATACATTGCAAAATATTTCCTGAATATATTGTCCAGAAACAGTATATTGTTGGATATTTTTTTTATCTAGATTGCCATTGTGATGAATTATAATTATATAAATATCTTTCCATAACATCATTGTCATGTCAATCTTTAAGACGAGTATTGTAAAAAGAATTGTATAAAGTTCGAGATTGCATGTTGGTAACGTAAGGGCGTCAATATTTTTTATATCTTGTGGTATTTGTTGTTGATAAAATATGTCCGTTGTTGTTCTGTAGTTTGATGAATGATCTTGTGTGTGTTTGTGCTTTATTTCTGTCACGTAGTGTTGTCATTTCAGCGATATTTTGTCTAGCATTTAAATCAGGTTCAACCCTCAATTTTATCTTAAAATGTCCTCTACCAAGTTAGGAATATTACAGTTGCTATTAAGTAGTTCATTTCTATGTATATTACCGGATTTTTGGGGTGTTTGTTTTATTTCACGTCAGTGTTCCTGATGCTAGTTTGTTTTCCTCTTATAGTTGACGTGTTTCCCTCGGGTTTAGTTTATAACCCGAATTTGTTTTCTCTCAATCGATTTATGACCTTTCAACACCGGTATACTACAGTTGCCCTTATTTGTTCCAAGCGTATTCGGTTTGTCTTCTAAATTTGAATATGACTTTGGCTGTTGTTATCTAATAGTTAGTTCCTATGTATGTTGCATTGTCGTTTGTTTTATGTTACACTTCAGTGTTTCTGTTGTTTCGTTGTTTTCCTCTTATAGTTGATGTGTTCCTCGGTTTTATTTTATTTGCTCTCAATTGATTTTTACCGTTGAACAGCGATCTACTACTGTTGCCTTTATTTTGGTATCTTTCTCATATGTGATGAGTTTATTTATTTAGATGTCTATTTATTATCGCTTATCGTACATATATACATTTAATACTCCGGATAAAGATTAACACAGAAGAGTTCCTTGGATACATTAAATGTTGTTTTTATTTTGTAAATCATTTTCAGGTAATTTTATGGTTTATTTCAAAGTACAATTGAACGAAAATTGTCATAATCTTTACATACCTATATAAATAATCGTATCTGCAGATATTGTTATTCAAATTTTAGGGATGTAAAGTAGTAGAGGAATGGGTTGGGTTGAGACCTGCTAGATCACCACTTCGACTTGAACCAGAAATCTTAAAGACAAATAAAGGACCACTGAAGGTGAGATTAAGTGATATTTATTTCAAGCTAAGACGTGAATATTCTGATCTAAAATGACGTGAATATAGAATGAAGCAATGCTTAAAAAATTAAAGTAACAGTCAAAACATTAAATTGATCTCACTCAAGGAAACATGGTAAGGTTTATATACATTTAAATGAAAATATAATGTATTAGAGTTTAAATGTTTGATACACATTATTTTTTAAAGTAAAAATTACTTCCTCATTCATTACTTTTCATATGAAAACGAAATATGTGTGTGTACTCTAATAGGCAGGTCATTTATATGTGTTAGTATCAATGAATGATCATCACATCTTCTCTTACTTACAGGCTATATACTATTTAAGTTTAGAAATCATGTTAAGTATTTGAAAAACAATAAATTGTTTATAATTGATAATCAGCGACTTTTTTTTTAATTGTAAATGCTGATTTTATAACTAAAATTCTTAAACTTTTCATTTGTAAATGTTTCATTTTAACGAAGTTTTAAGAAAAACTTTCGTAATATACACAAATGTTATATGAATTTGCACCAGACGAGTATGTCGATGAATTTTATTCATATTCTAGGGTTAAAGATATTATATTTTTATTTACTTTATATCGATACGAAATTCATTTTTATTTTGTGGCCAATGAAACTGTGCCTTCATTATATATGTTTCAAGTGGAAGAAATAATCTGTAATATTATTCCTATTTGAACAAATATTATAGTTTCTGTTCCTAATGGAATACATGATATATAATAAGTGTTCCAATAGGAACAACTAGTGTCACTATTAAGTTTCATAGGAAACTTATATTAGGTGAAACAAAAATACTTTGACGTCACAACAGGACGATATTGTTTAATGACAACTATAGTTTATGACTTTACTTCACAAAATGTACCAGCTGAGAATAGATTATTTTATTGTCCAAAAATATAACTAAATATTGGTTTGAACAAGTAAACATATAAACCAAAAGAAAACCGGGAGGTCTAACACTTGAATGTTAATAGTCGTTAGCTTTTCTACAAAAACAATTCATGTTCCGGTTTTTTTTGGGGGAAAATATGATATTGCTGAACGTGCGATGAATATACGAGATGACCTTTGATAGAATTTTATGTTTATAAAGAATGATGATTTTTATCTGGTATTTTTTTTTTATCCATTTAGGTAGTACACAATTATGGACACGGTTCAAATGGAATAGCATTGAGTTGGGGTACAGCCATACATGCTGCCAAGTTAGTGAAAGACATTATGGATTCGAATTCTAGGATGTGATGATAGAAATGTAATTGATACGCATTTAGTATCGAAGAAGTAAATTGTGCAGTTCACATAAATATAGACTGTACAAAAGCAATATTTTAATATGGTATCTTATACGGATTTATATATGGAAATACATTGCAAGGTTAAATCCGGATTATCATTTTCTGAAAGGGGTACATGCCTTCAGAAGAAGAGTGTGAATTGCTGCAGGAGTAATGCAATCATGTAACGTTTATTTATTTAGATGATCACTCTTTATGAAAACTAGTTTAACCTTCCACGTATATCATATTGTTATAAATTTAGCTGTAACCTAGTTTTATAATCAACTGGTTATACTCAAGGAATTGTTCTATTTTGTCTTATTGTTAGTCGTTATTTTGTATGATGTAGTACAGATCTAATAAGGCACCCATTTTTCGTTTGTTTTTAGTTTGTTTCAATGTTTTACACTTTCCCTAGTTAAAGGGTGATTGAGCGGTAACGCACATTTTAAAATCATTTAATTTCTTTCTGTGCTTGTGGAAAGCGATGAGATTATAGTCCGACTAGTTCCCTATATCATTATAAGTTCAGTTATTAGTTCTTCAGTTTTGGCAAGATTTATAGTATAAACAATAATGGCAGACAGCAGTCGACGGCAAAAACATGAAAATAACGGTGTATACAGTTGGTATGCCCGAGTCAACTTTCTTCCTTCATCAGGTACACTCAAACCAAAATAATTCAAGAATGTATAAGTACTCGATTATTTTATGAGCTATGTGACCAATAAAGGCAGTAAATAACAGTAGTATACCGCTGTTCAATACTCATTAATCGATTTAACTGAAACAAATCCGGGTCTCAAATCAAAACCGAGGGAAACACATCAACTATAAGAGGAAAATAACGAAACAACCAAAACAATCATGTCAGTACAACAGCACCGACTATTGAGCTAATGATGCACTCAGTTCATCAGCAGAGGTATCGACCACTTCACAATCTGCAAATAACACTTTATAAATATTTGAAAGTCAGGGATTTTAAAAATAAGAAATATTAGAAGCTATATGTCTAAAAAAATAATACTTCATCTTAGGTTTAACTTTGCTTAAGGGAGTTTTATGAATTATACTTTTATTTATTTATTGCTGGGGACTGTATTTCAAATTACAAATAAAGCGGTTATTTTTCAATTTAAACACCTTTCTGCAAAAACATCCAAACTGAAAATGAAACATGATCGTTGTATGAAAACTCTTGTTAATATGTGACTGAACAATCACTAATAATTATGCGACAAGAATAAAGAAAACAGACATAGAGAGCAGAGTCTTTTAAATTAGATAAAATTGTGTATACCATTATTGTAGAACAGTCATCAATAAGTAGATGATTATTTTTCTGACCAGACCAGATGGATTTACGTAAGGTAATGTGAATTGGGTGAAGTACTTACTTTTGATAGTGAGGTTTTGAAAAATAATCTACATAGAGGCAAGACTTAAAAAAAATGGATAAGCACACATTTAGTACACAAAATAATTATCAGTGACGTTATAAATAAAATTTAAAAAATGACAAATAAATTACGAAGTTGACGATCATTTAATATTCATAAAGATGAAGGGCCTGGTTATGAACTTCAGAAATCATTCAATGATAAAAAGGGGTCCGCAATATTACATTCGATAACACATTAGGACAATATAGTGTGGATTCAATTACTTAATTAAATATGTATTGTTAGTGGACAATAGAAACGAACAAGCATAATTTACTTGAGGAAATGGGAATAAGATTAGAAGCTGTCAAACTATTATGTATATGCTAATTTGCTGAGTGTTAAATTGAATCAACTATGAAGTATTTTATTTCAATGACTTCGAATTCACGATTGGCTGTGGGATTTATCTTTTTATTTATTGACTATATTTATTCGAGATATTTATAAGTTTTATACGAAATACAGATTTTTGTTATAATTAAACATTTTGCACTAGTTTACCATCATCAAAACTAATCCAGTTCCGTGCTTGCGTAGCAGTGATCGTTTTCCGGCAGTGCACTCTTTCACCTTGGAACATATGACTTTAATTACTTTTACAGAAATTTTCAGTTCATCAATTGAGTAGTTTTGTTTCTTTTTTTAATACTAAAAAGATATATAACAAATGTGCTAATCTTTGAAAGGAAAAGTCAGGAGCATTTTAAACGGAGGCCCTTTTTTCGCCTACTGCACAATGTGTTGAGGTTATTGTTTTAACATGGATTTATTTTCTCTTTCGATTTACTTCACATTGTGTTATGCCGGTGTCTTTTATAGTTTACTATACGGTATGGGGTTTTTAATTGCCGATAGCCGAACGTATAGTTATATGTATTTGTTTACATCTGATCTTTTTGTCTTTGGTGAAAAGCTGTCTCATTGACAATCATACAATATCTCATTTTTAGATGAACATTGTATTATTGTTCAATCAATGTTGGGAAAATTTGAGTGTAAATGGTGAATGGCCGATATATATATATATAATTATCTTTGCTATATCGTTTAACTTCTACTGGTTGTAATCGTGAGCCCACATAAGCACTGTCTTTTAAATTCTGTGCTTGGACATCATATTATTTTAGGTACTTCAAACAGAAATTTTCAGTTGGAAACTAAGTAGTGTTGTCGTGAGCCCACATAAGCACTGTCTTTTAAATTCTGTGCTTGGACATCATATTATTTTAGGTACTTCAAACAGAAATTTTCAGTTGGAAACTAAGTAGTGTTGTCCATAATTGAATTATATATATAAAAAAAATGAAAAGTAAAAATGCTTATTTTTGAAAGGAAATATAGTTGTATATGCAAACTTTCCTTTGGCGTTCTCTTTTAAAAATAGTTGAAATCCGTAATAGGTATGAGAAAAGTAAAATCACAAAAATACTGAACTCCGAGGAAAATTCAAAACGGAAAGTCCCTAATCAAATGGCAACATCAAATGATAAAGCACATCAAACGAATGGACAACAACTGTCATAATCCCTGACTTCTTACAAGAGTTTTTAATTATCGTGAGCCAACATGCATGACATAAGCATCCACAGTCTTTTAAATTACATGCTTGGACATCGATATGATTTTAGGTACTTGAAACAGCAATTTTTAGTTCAGAAACTGAAGTGTTGTCCCACGTTGAATTAAAAATAATGAATAGCAAAAAATGATCTTTGAAAGGAAATATGTGAAAACTTTCCTTTATGATTGCAATGTACGGCATAGTACAGTTTTGAAATGTTTATAAATAAACATTTACACTACATGCGTTGTTTGTTTTCAATTTTCCTTCCTTCCAATCAAACAAACAAATTTAATATTTCCATACTAAATATTTGATTTTCGATACATTTTCATTTTAAAAATAATGAATTTCAATTGATCAGGTGGGAAACAGTACTTATCGTGACATTCTATACTGACACGGAAGGGTGATCTCAAACAATCACGGGAAATCCCAACTTTAATGAATAGGTTGTAAATTTCTTTTATAAATCGTATAAATATATATAAATTTATAACACTAAATCAATTCTCAAAATATTTATAGCATGAAATGGGAGCATTGTTAATGGACCTGACTGCTTCGTCTGTTTTCATTATCCTTTTGACAGGTAAACTGTTTTATGAACACAACATCTTTTGTTACGGAAAAAACGTTTTCTACGAAGTGACGAAGTGAAATAAGCAAACAAATACTTTTCTTTATTTCGTTATTACTTATAGTATTGTTTATAATACGAAAATTGACGATACTTCCTTAATTATTGTTTTTCAATGACCCGTGTCCAATTTCTGTTGCTGTTGTTGTTTGACTTTATATTTACTAGTCTAGTAGAATTCTACTATTTTTGACGAATTGTTGTAAAATCGTAAGCTGTCAAAACTTGAAACGACCGTCCCTTACAATAATTATTTTTTATTGTGTCTAAATTTCTTATAACAAAGCAATTATAAGAAGATATGGTATGTGTACCAATGAGAGTAAATGAGATAAATATCCAACAGAGAAAAATCTCACGCAGATATAGAGTATGCAACTATATGTCACCATACAGCATTCCACAATGATCGAACAAAACTCATACCATATAGTAGCGTTAAAGGGTCCCGAAATTCCTGGCTATAATTTACCAGTGATACATGGGTTGTGTCATTAAAACCATAACGTAATAACAGACAACGGAAGGTATAAACACTGCTGAAAGGTTCAAAAGGAACACTACAGTCCCTAACAGGAACATCATCCCCTTTGTCCTATTGTTTTCTTGAATTTCCCGTGTGAAAGTGAAATAACTATATTCAGGAAAGGACTGTTATCGCTGTTTATATTTTATTTATACAAGTAACTTCCCTTTGGTAAATTTCGGCAGTATATTGAGAGAATTAATTCCTAGCCCAAACATACCAACAAGTTTTAAACAGTAAGTAGTGTTGATATACAACAATATAATGGAATTCAGACGGATTTTTTCTGACCATGTTTGACCAGTCTGTCATTAGATTAAAGGGGAGTAGTAAGTGCCCATAGGAATATCTACAACATGTCGAAAATTTACCGCTTTAAACATTCTTTCAAACTTTAATTGAAAAACATAGCATATTTATCTTTTAATTACAGAAATAAGCTTTATGTTTGGCAACAAATAAAAAGTCCAATTAAATCTAATTTAAAAAAAATTGTGTTTGAAATAACTTTGTGGAAGAGAAATTTAAAGAGTCGAAAAGTCATAACTGTCAACCGAATTGAAGGGACCATAAAAGGCACATGAATTTTTAAAAAAACATACTACTTCTTTTACAACTCTGGTGAATAGTTGTATCATTAGCAATTATTATTCCACATTTCCTTTATTTTATATAAATATACACAAGATGATGTGTTATGAGAGCCAATAAGAAAACTTTTCATCCAAGTCGCAATGTATATAAAGCTAACTATTATAGGTCAACGTATGGTCTTCAACACGGAGCCTTGACTCACATCGAGCACTACTCTATAGAAGGTCCCAAATTACAATTGAAACAGGAAAACCTATTGCCTAATCAATATTAAAACACAAGAAACGAGAAACTCCAATGAACAACACAAACAAACGACATCCAATGAACAACACAAACAAACGACATCCAATGAACAACACAAACAAACGACATCCAATGAACAACACAAACAAACGACACCCAATGAACAACGCAAACAAACGACATCCAATGAACAACAGTCTTCTGACTTAAAACAGGTACATACAAATACAGCAGGTTGAACAGGCGCCAAACATTGTCCTAACCTGATACAGAAGGGCAACATTGCAGTATAAAGGTTTACACTTCAAAAGCATTAGAACAAGTGTTTTATATACGTTATTCAAGTTCCTTGATGGTTTTTCATTCTTTCATATTTTTCTAAAGTCTGAAAATCTGAATTTTTCTTATCCTCTTGTGTTTAACTCTATTAATAATGAGTTTAACTGAAAATTCGGATGTCTTCATAAAAAGATAAATCGGATGTTTTTCATCCACTTTATTTGTGCTTTTTTCTACAGTGTTTGTTCTTTTTATACGATCTATAATAACATCTATCCGGCGATCATATCCTCAAATATGTTTTTCAGTTGATTTAATAAGAGCCATATTTCTAAAAATATAAATTTTGCTTTCACTTTTACAGCCAATGCGATTAGTTCAGAGCAAATATGTATCGACAAAAATATAGCTGTAGATACCTGTAAGCAACAAGGAGTCAACATCAGCTGTCCCTCTGGCACTGTTATATATCGACCAGATATAAAAGCAGCGAGTGAGCCCTGTAGAAACAAAAATCCATCTTATAAAGAAAACACGGTAGACCTCCTAGTTGATACTTCAGACTGTTACTGGAAGCAACGTTGTAAGATAAGATTCCCAACAACGCCACTATTAAAATATTTTGTCGAGGTGGAATCTCTTTACATCCACAATTGGCAGTGTGTTAATATGACAAGTAAGTAAAAGCCATGTATATTTGTTCCGGACCATATGAGTATTTGGACCATACGCGTATGGTCATGACCATATGGGTATATACTCATATGGTCCGACCATACGCGTACGGTCGGGGTACATTTATGCTTACCTCTTCATATAACCCTTCTAGTTGTCACGTCACTAAAAAGACACTACTAAAGGTATTTTTTTCATTAAAAATTAGTAATGACAAGATTAACAAAATAAAATAAGCAGTTTCCCATAGTAAATTTCATTACTAGTCAAAACTATAGTAAACATACATTGTTTTTCATTACCGATATGTTATTACGAGTGAATGACAAAATGTCGACCTGGGAAGATAACTTCTAAAGATATCTTAATGAACTGTTAATCAAGAAGTCAACTGTTTTACTATAACCTGACGTAAAAGTCGACAGGGTAAAGAGTCTAAAAAATTGCTTACTTTTGAAACTTAATATAATTAGCATTAGCAGTGCAATATTCATATTTTTTTATACTATTACGTGTTTTGTTTTAAAAAAAAAAAAGAATGACGTCACCGACAAGGACACTAGTTCATTTTTTAAAGTTGTCTGGTGATATGATGTACTTCAGTCATGTTGTGATATTGGAGATCTAGTAGAGATTTTTCACCGTAGACACATCGGAATGACCCCGGACCCAAGAATAGCTATGGTGCCGTGTGGACGTAAATGTCACCCTACGCATCCATGCAAGAATACAATTAGTGATGAAAACTAACTTTCACATCAATATTTAATGTTATTTGAATTGTAAATAATACAATTGCATGTAGCAATCATTGTTATCTTATAAAGTTTTCTCGTGCATATTATTGAAAAATATACCTATATTGTCCAAATACTCATATGGTCCGGCCTGTTTATAACCAAACGAGTATATACTCATATGGTCCGACCATATAAGTATACTCATATGGTCATGACCATACACGTATGGTCCAAATACTCATATGGTCCGGAACATATTTACATTTCTATACAAAAAGTGTTAAAATATAATTTTAAAAATCCATCAAGCGTTGAAGATCAATATTTTAACAAATGTTTTAAGTTTCATTTGGTTCATTCTTCTACTCACTGTTTAGTCTTAATAATGTGAAAATTTACACAATATCTTAGATGTATTAAAACACATTGTATTGTCTATCTTTTTGATTGTATAATTGTCATTTTAGTGACTTATAATTTTAATTAAAAAAATCATTTGTTCTTGCTTTTTTGTCACATTTTCAAAGCAAAGGGTGTATGATTCGACCATATAAGTATACGCATATGGTCATGACCATACACGTATGGTCCAAATACTCATATGGTCCGGAACATATTTACATTTCTATACAAAAAGTGTTAAAATATAATTTTAAAAATCCATCAAGCGTTGAAGATCAATATTTTAACAAATGTTTTAAGTTTCATTTGGTTCATTCTTCTACTCACTGTTTAGTCTTAATAATGTGAAAATTTACACAATATCTTAGATGTATTAAGACACATTGTATTGTCTATCTTTTTGATTGTATAATTGTCATTTTAGTGACTTATAATTTTAATTAAAAAAAATCATTTGTTCTTGCTTTTTTGTCACATTTTCAAAGCAAAGGGTTTATGATTCGATCATATAAGTATACGCATATGGTCATGACCATACACGTATGGTCCAAATACTCATATGGTCCGCAACATATTTACATTTCTATACAAAAAGTGTTAAAATATAATTTTAAAAATCCATCAAGCGTTGAAGATCAATATTTTAACAAATGTTTTAAGTTTCATTTGGTTCATTCTTCTACTCACTGTTTAGTCTTAATAATGTGAAAATTTACACAATATCTTAGATGTATTAAGACACATTGTATTGTCTATCTTTTTGATTGTATAATTGTCATTTTAGTGACTTATAATTTTAATTAAAAAAATCATTTGTTCTTGCTTTTTTGTCACATTTTCAAAGCAAAGGGTGTATGATTCAAAATCCTAAGATGCCACGTGTGATATCGACGGTCTAAGTATGGTTCAATGTTCCAAAAAGCTCAATGCTTCGGTATTGGCACGATTTTAAATGATTCTTTTAGTTTGCAAACCAGACAAATACTCCATATTATTTTGTGGTCGTTCAAAAATTAAGATAGCAACTCTCGAACTTTGCCTTAAATGTAGTTTTGAAAGCTCTTTCGCGTTCTATTCTTTTTCCAAACGTATGGTCAAGGGAATACTAGTGTACCAGATAAAGGCTATTCTAAAACTTTTGTATGCACGAAAATCCTATCATTTGTTTTTTTTTTACTGTAAAAAATGCCTTTCTTATAGTCTATGTATATATTTTACCTCGTTTCAGAAAGTCCCCAAACATATATAGGACAAATCTGTGACAGTGAAGAAGATCTAGGTTCAAATATCAAACAAGGAATTATACGAAGTCATTACAACATTCCATGGCTTTATGGCAAAGATTCATTTACGAAATATATAGATACAACGTTAATAGTTCGGTGTACTAAAACCATCCATTTAAAACTGGTGGCAGACGAACGATTTCTAGTGTCTGTTGACATGATGAATATAGATGAAGACAATGACCATTTTAGTATTAATGGAGTAAATGTGTCCAACAGTTACCATAGGGAATTTTCTGCTGCTGATAGGAAGATCGTGTTTCATTTTAACTCAGATCCTGCTACAACAAAAGGAGGATCTGGCTTTCTTATATGCTTCAAACGTAAGGTTTAAACCTAAATATCTGTCCTTCACTCTGAAAAATAAACCCGTAGAAAACGTTAATCACAAACAAAAATAACAAAGTTGACAGATAATATTTATTCCGAAAGGTGAACTGTACAAATATGTGATAATCTCCTTCTCCTTCCAATATAACATGTAAGTTAACAAGTGTTTTAAGATAGATAAATAGATTTGGCACATTCACCAAAGACAGTCTATACTAGTTAGTATAGACTGTCCCTGCAGTTACTGAACAAAAAAATACATTAATTGTTGTGTTTTTATGGCCCCGCAACGAAGTTGTCGGTGCCATATAGTTTTACCCTGGGTTATAACTTTGAAACCAAAGCATTTAAAGCAAATCTGACAAGCATTTTAATTGTTTATCAAGTTAATATCTATCTACCCTGAAATTTTCAGATGAATTGGACAACTGGTTGTTGGGTTGCGGTCCCCCAATTGGTAATTTTTAAAGAAATTTTGCCATTTTTGGTTATTATCTTGAATACTATTTCAGATAGAGATAAACTGTAAACTGCAATAATGTTAAGCAAAGTAAGATCTACAAATAAATCAACATGACCAAAATGGTTAGTTGACCCCTTAAGGAGTTATTGCCCTTTATAGTCAATTTTTAACAATTTTCATTAATTTTTACAAAATATTTTCCTCTGTAACGAAAGGGCCAAGTATATTATAGAAAGAGAAAATTGTAAGGAGCAAGAATTTAAAAATACATAAAGATCTACAAACACATCACCATCACCAAAACACAATTTTGTCATGGATCCATCTGTGCAATTTGTTAAATATGCACATAGACCAAGGTGAGCGACACAGGCTCTTAAGAGCCTCTAGTTTATTTTAACATTTTTCTGTATGACCTAATCTGCACAATCTACTTGATATACATATATTGTCCACATTTACTATATCTTTTTATGTGATTCATCTGATAATTTCAGGATTGAATGATGGAGAGAGAAGAACAAAAACTATGTCGGCATGTGATGGGCTAATATCAACAGCTAACCATACTAACCAACCAGTTGATATGATTACAACGACGCGTAAGTTAGATAACTCGTATAATAGAAAAATAAAGATACGAGGTCAGAGACAAAAACAGAACAAAGAACATCAAATATGGCATCTTTTGACTACAAAACCGAGAAGACACAAAACATTTTATAACTGATGTGATTTTAAAAGACGAGTTTCATGTCTAAATTTAATAAATCATTCATGAATGTCTATCAATTTCGATCATCGCATATTATGTAGACATATGTATTATACATCTGTGCAGAGCATCCTCTTTATGCTTATCTCAGTGGTGTACATTTTCTTCTCCAACCTTATACAATTGATGTCAAGTTTTTGCTGATTACCTATAATAAGGGGATACGTGTCTCTCTTAAAATATTATAGATATGGTCCTTTCTTAAAACATCTAAATTTTTGTCTCCCTCCTAAAGTATGTTCTTTTGAGTCTTTCTTAGAATAGATATGTAAGGTTATACCTTCAATTTTTCACGACTAGGGTTTATATAATTTATCTTAAGCTAGTAACAATTCCATCTTGATTTATTTCGTTTTAGATGACTTTTGTCTGAAGAAAAAAAGAATATCCAAACTTGCTGAAGACCACGACCCAGACGAAGCCTGTAAACAAATGATGTCACTGTATCATATTTCTACACAAATGCCTGTTTCATATTCACCACTATCAACTAAAGCCCCTGTCATCTTGGATGATTTCTGTATAAAGTGCTTAAAGAGACAAAGGCTTGGAAAGAAATGCAAAAGAAAATGCTGTAAAGGAAAAGTTGTACCAAATAAATGTCCCAAACCTAGACGGAAAGGGTGTAACCTACGTGGAAAACGATTAGACAAGCTATGCAAGAAATGTTCAAATGCAACAAGATGTAAAAAGAAGTTTATAAAAAGATGCAACAAGTGTTGTCGCAGTGAGAAAGATAATCTATCTAAATGCAAGAAGACAAATAAAAGAAGAAAGGGGAAAAAAAGGGTTAAAGGAAAGGGAAAAAGGCGTCTAAGTAAAAAGGATAAGAAGAAAGCGAATTAATGGAACTTTAGAACCTGTGTAATTGATCAACTGCAATCCAATATATTACAGTCTTTTCATAATATGTAAAAACATGTTAAATCAAGATTGACGAGAAAAATTGTATTTCCCCCCTTTAAAGTCATATTAAAATATTTCAAAGAACTTTCTTCAATACAGGGCTATATGACATCAATATTTTGAAAGTTATCCTCATAATCAGCTCTTGGCTTGTTACAAGAAAACGTTTTCCTTACTTAATGAAAGTTACAAGAAGTTTAACCTGACGTTGAACGGTCTAGATTTTGAAAAACGAATGCTTAAAATTGACGAGACAACTTCTATATCAATTGGGGTCCGGTGGTGAGCTTTCTAATCGACAATCTTTCCACATCTTCTAATTTTTTTTTATGTGTTTCTAAACGTCGGCAGTAGGTCTTGTAGATTCCATCTTGGTCATGTTTGGTGGAGGAAAATACAGAATTTTGGTCTTGCAAAAAATACAAAAAATAGAACTGATATTAGTAATCGGTTAAAAGTATAAACGGGGAAGAAAATAAGATGATCATAGAATTCAGGATTGAAATTTTATATTTGCCCTAGATGCGCTTTCGTCTACAAAAGACTCATCAGTGACGCTGGAATAAAAAAAAAAGTGTCAAAAAGGCAAAATAAAGTACGAAGTTGAAGAGCATTGAGGACCAAAAATTCCTTAAAGTGTTGCCAAATACACTTAAGGTAATCTATTCCTAAAGTAGATAAACACTTTGTAGTTCCAAAATTAAAAGTTTTATAAACTTCAATCATTTTGTAGATACACATAAGTAAAAATGATAAAACGATTAATTTGGCGCAATTAAATGAACTTTGACATATATTGTTACAATCAAATAATTATATGAGATTATATTGTAATTATCTGATTTGTACACTTTTCCCGTAAACATGTAATATAAAAAAGAAGATGTGATATGATTGCCAACCTCGCTACCCAAGGAGAGTACGGGAGTCGGTCGTAACCCTTGGCTAGCGAAGATGTATGATTGCCAAGGAAACAGCTCTCCACAAGAGACCAAATGACATAGACATTAACAGCTAAAGGTCACCGTACGGCCTTCGACAATAAGCAAAGCATATACTGCATAATCAGCTTTAAAAGGCCCTGAAATCCCAACTGTAAATAAACTCATCATAGATACAAGGATTGAGTTTTTATGCCCGATTTATGGGCATTATGTTTCTGGTCTGTGGTTCCGTCTGTTCGTTCGTTCGTCCGTTTGTTTGCCCTCAGGATAAAGTTTTTGGTCGATGTAGTTTTTGAAGAAGTTGAAGTTCAATCAACTTTAAACTTAGTATACATGTTCCCTATGATATGATCTTTCTAATTTTAATGCCAAATTAGAGTTATTATCCCATTTTCTCGGTCCACTGAACATAGAACATGATAGTGCGGATGGGGCATTCGTGCACTGGGGACACATTCTTGTTTTATTTACGTCTGGCGCGCGTTTCGTCTACAAAAGACTCATCAGTGACTTTCGAATCAAAACATGTTAAAAAAACAAATAAAGTACGAAATTAAAGACCATTGAGGACCAAAAATTCCTAAAAGTTTTGCCGAATATATCTAAGGTAATCTATTCCTGAGGTAGAGAAGCCTTAGAATTTCAAAAATTCAAAGATTTATTAATAGTTAATTTATAATTATGAACATATCAATGATAACTCAAGTCAACACAGAACTGCAGATTACTGGAATGGTGGTACCCTTGGGGAATTAAAACTCCACCAGCAGTGGCATCGACCCAATGGTTGTAAATAAACTCAGCATAGATACCAGGATTGATTTTTTTAATTTACGCCAGACGCGCGCGTTTCGTCTATTAAAGACTAATCAGTGACTCTCGAATCAAAACATGTAAAAAAAAACAATAAAGTACGAAGTTGAAGAGCATTGAAGACCAAAAAAAATCACAGTTAAGGTAATCTATTCCTGAGGTAGAAAAAGAAAAGCCTTATAATTTCAAAAATTCAAAGTTTTGTTAACAGTTATTTCATAATTATGAACATATCAATTATAACTCAAGTCAACACAGAAGTGCTGTATATTGGGATATTTATACAATCGGGGAATAAAAACTCCACCAGATATGTAAACGAGAAAACTAACGGCCTAATTAATGTACAAAAAAATGAAAAAATATGTTACATAGCAACAAACGTCAACCACTAAATTACAGGCTCCTGACTTGGGACAGGTACATTACCCAGAATGTGGCATGGTTAAACATGTAAGCGGGATCCCAACCCATCCCCTTACCTTGGACAGTGGTGTAACATGCAGTAAAACATAAAAACGAACTATAAAAATCATTAGAGTCAATTTAATGAAAATCATAGTTCAGCACAATTTGATCTAGCCACTCTCTTTAAAAATCATTATTTAGACAATGGATTCTCAACACTTGGTCCTAAATTACAGGGATTCAATGATCAATCGTTATATAGTGGTACTTTCCATTGGTAAAAATAAAGAGAGTTGTGTCTGCCACACGAGTCATTGAGACAAAATATATAGAGAAACTAAAGATGTATCAAATAGACATAGATCAACATACGGTTTCCAATAATATTTATGGTAGGAACTCTAAATGGCAAAAAAACTCATTTTCAAATGTTCACAACAAAAAACAGTTTGTGACTTATTGTATTATGATCCCCTTTTCCGTCTCGTTTCATTTGCCTTATAGTTTTAGATTTTGATTTAGTTTGAATTGTCATGGACAAAGATTTCCATTTGAATCCCCAAAAAAGTCTGTTTTGTCAAATCCTGTTGGAACTAGATGTAAGATTGATTCTCAAATATCATATTTTTGTAAAAGACCAATATATAATCTCAAATCTTCTCTTATTGAATTAGTTCCTAAAAAAACTTGGGGACTTCGTCTGATTATCTTTTTTTATCATATCCGCCACTGAACAGTGTTAACAACTTCATTGATGAAAGGTTTACCTCTGTTAAATATTCTTCTTCATTTGATAATGCTGTTAATATAGTTAAGAAACTTGGAAAAGGCGCCAAGTAAGCAAAAATGGATATTAAAACAGCATTTATATTACTTCTGGTTTATCCACTGAGCACTAGGTTTTAAAATTGAAGATGAATAATACATAGGCAAGGCAATGACAATGTGTTGCTCAATTCCATGTGCTATTTTTGGATTTTTTTTTAACGTTTTTACATTGGGTTTTAAAAATCAAGACTGGTTCAAAAATAATATAGAATACTATTTGAATGCTTTTTTATTTGATGGCAAATTAGATTCGGATGAAAGGAGCAACTGATGTTTCATTATGATGCAATTGTCAAAGATATTGGAGTCCCTATTGCAAATAAAAAATCTGAAGGTCCAACTACACTGATGGAATATGTGGGTCTTACAATTGATACTGTTAACACTCTTGTTAAACTGGATTACAGTTAACATCAACAGTATATAGTTATCAAAGGTGCCAGAATTATAATTTAGTACGCCAGACGCGCGTTCCGTCTATATAAGACTCATCAGTGACGCTCATATTAAAATAGTTATAAAGCCAAACAAGTACAAAGTTGAAGAGCATTGAGGATCAAAAATTCCAAAATGTTGTGCCAAATACGGCTAAGGTAATCTATGCCTGGGATAAGAAAGTCCGTAGTTTTTCGAAAGATTCAAAGTTTTGTAAACAGGAAATTATAAAATTTAACAACATTATTGATATTCATGTCAACACCGAAGTGTTGACTACTTGGCTGGTGATACCAATCATAAATGTATATTATCTTCATTTTTAACACTTTCTGATGTTTTTATTTTGTTTTTGTCCATAGCTGTTAGTATTAAACTAAATGTTGTCGTCGTATGTATTTATTCTGTGTTATCGTTTTTGTACTACATCTTGCTGATAAAATTGCATTTAAAAAAAGCCATTACATGTATAAGTAAATCATTACCAAATCAATGAACATTTGTGAGACTATTCAAGATTTCAATCAAAATATTTCATTTCATAGAAAAATATTGTTAACTGTATTAATTAATCAATTACAGGATGTACAGCTCATCTTATCGTTCAAAAAGAATAGAATAGTTCAGAAATAACTAAAGATATAACATATCTTGAAATCATCCCAATAGCACTTTTTCACATTGATAATCAGGCAGTTGTGAATATTTTAAGCAAAATGTCAAGCAAATCTGAACGAATTATAACCGTTTTGAGTTTATTGTTTACTGTCCACTTATTGATAATTTTCAGTTTAAAGCTGTTCACATTTTGTCAAAAGAGCATGCAATTGCTGATGCATTATCTCGTTCAAATTTTCATAAATTTCGACGTCTAGAACACTAGTCAGCGATTTTCCACACTCAATTCCTGTAGAGTTCTGGAACCTTTCAAAAACTATTTATTATTGGGTATATAAAGCCCTCCTGTTTGTGATGTGAATTACTTTCTGGACTTAAAGAAAGGCAACAGTAGTTTACCGCTGTTTAAAATTCATAAATCGATGGAGAAGAAAACAAATCCTGGTTACAAACTAAAACTGAAGGAAACACATCAGATATAGGAGGAGAACCACGACAATAAAACGCAACACACATAGAAATTAACTATAATTCAACAATACCTATTTTTCTGACTTGGTACAGGACATTTAAGAAAAAAATGTGGGTTGAACATGGTTTTGTGGCTAGCCAAACATCCCGCTTGTATGGCAATGTTTAATATAACATTAAAATGACAACATTACATGATAGGACTACATTTTTGTACAATACAAATAAATGGGAGAACATACAGGACATAGAAACACACACATAAAAGCTATTAAAAAGTCACAGGCCTATATTTGAATACGACAGACGCGCGCCAAGCCCACAGAAGACTCATCAGTAACGCCCAGATAAAAAAAAGTTCGAGAGCCGAAACAAGAACAAAGTTGAAGAGCATTGAGGACCAAAAGTTCAAAAAAGTTATGCTAAATACGGCTCATGTTAACTGCCTGGGATAAGAAAATCCTTAGTATTTAGAATGATTCATACTTTTGCAAACAGTAAATTTATGAAAATTACTATATAATAGATTGGTATCTTTTTCCACATTAAACAAAGATTGCATTGCCAAAAGCATCCTTGTCATCAAGTATCTGCATATTTACAATTTCACAGTAGAAGAGGGACAAAATATACCAGAGGGACAGTCAAACTCATAAATCGAAAATAAACTGACAACGCCATGGCTAAATATGAAAAGGACAAACAGACAAACAATAGTACACATGACACAACATATATATACTCTCAGATCTGTTCATTGCTGTCTTTTTGTGTCGGAATGTATAAGAACCCGTCCACGTCCACTTGTATTTTTGTCCATCTGATGAGTTAAGCCTTTTTCAACTTATTTTTATAGTTCGTTCTTATGTTGTACTGATATACCATTGTCCCAGGTTAGGGGAAGGGTTGGGATCCCGCTAACATGTTTAACCCCGCCACATTATTTATGTATGTGTCTGTCCCAAGTCAGGAGCCTGTAATTCAGTGGTTGTCGTTTGTTTATATGTTACATGTTTGTTTTTCGTTCATTTTTTTATATAAATAAGGCCGTTAGTTATCTCGTTTGAATTGTTTTACATTGTCTTATCGGGGTCTTTTATAGCTGACTATGAGCTTTGCTCATTGTTGAAGGCCGTACAGTGACCTATAGTTGTTAATGTCTGTGTCATTTTGGTCTCTTGTGGACAGTTGTCTCATTGACAATAATACCACATCTTCTTTTTTATATAGAAAACTAAAGAATAAACAACACGAATCCCACCAAAAACTAGGGGTGATCTCAGGTGCTCCGGAAGAGTAGGCAGATCCTGCTCCACATGTGGAAAACATATCACATGTAAGAAACAGTTTTCTCGGTCAGTACTTTCCATTGACTTATTCCATTTAAAATACGTCTACCTTTGAAGTTTACCATGAGAATGTTCCAGACCTTCAAAGGAAAACTTTAAAAAGGCTAAGCTAAATTTAAATGATAGATGTGTAAATCTAGTTGGACAACATAACGATATGATAGATTTTACACAAGCTAGCTTGATTTTGTCAACTTGGTTAGAAATTATCATATAATCACTGTAAACAGTAATAGAGTAGTCATCGAGATGTGTTTAAGTTAGCAAGATAGGCATATATTCACACGATTTAACTCATTCTAGATACATTCACTTATAACACGGATCAACGACAAGTGCGAGGTTAACTAAATAGAGAATATTGGGCAAAAAATAAAGAACAGAAAATGGGCAATTTTTTTTAGAGAAAAAACGAGAATAATGGGTGCAAAAAAAAAAAAGAATGACTGCAAAAACTTAAGAACTGGGTAATAATATGAAATAAAGTTAGCCATTATTTTTTAAGATAAATGATTACATAAATAATGAGCGAAAAAAATATAAAGAATATAGGAATGAAGCACCACCCATCCATATCATCAAGTACCTTTAGATAGTCAACGATTCACAACATAATTTCGATCAGCTGCAATCGTAACATGTTAACAGTCCTACTAATGTTATACATGTATTTTGTACATGTGTTTCGTTTAAAATCTCTTTTTGGTAGTTTGATTTTTGTTTTAAAAATGGTATCTAAATGAATACCAAATTATAAAAAATGAAATACCACTGTCTTGTGTCTGGATTCTTTGCATTTTTATGTCATTTTTTAGCTTTAAAAATTACTTTTATTCTTTAAAATTCTGATGAAAATGCTTTTTTTTTCTGTAGTCTACATGTAGAATTTATGCCTTTTTTGGGGCAGTGGCTATTTGACCGGCACCGGCAAAATAGCAAATTTAATACATTAATGAAACATTAATAATATTAATACATTATTAAATATATTTTTTCTAAAATATATATAAAAAAAAGTTGATTTTCATATCTGTTAGTGTAAAATCTATACTGAGTTTAAATATCCTGCCATGTGATAAAAATAGTGCTATGTAAAACTGCATCATAACAAGAACTATCTTTAAAAAAGATATCCGACGTATTTAAATTTGAGTATATGTTTAAAACTATCATTTCAATAACCTTCAGAAGCACAATGACCTAATGATGCAGGACCTCTTTAATTAAATCTCCATCTAAATGTAACTACAAGAAGGCGATTGCAGTGCACCGAAAACCTGCATAGTTTGACACAATTTGTCCTTGGTGGCAACGCCCGTTCACTACCTTCATCTTGTGAACAACAATGCTCTAACTATCTAAAAATCAATGAATTACCAACAAAAGAACGTTACAAATTGTTTTGTGAATATGCGATTATATTTAAATAAGTGATTTACCATTTCAATAACGTGTTCTCTGTTTTTGTTCAGTATTCTCGGTTCTCGTATCTTTCTGTTTACTGTAACCGGAGAGCACGAATTTCATTACAAAATTGCGTGTCTCCACCGGGACTCGAACCCGGGACCTCTGTGTTACAAGGCAGCGCGCTAACCGACTGAGCTAAAGAAGTACTTCCTTAGCTCAACCGCTGACGGCTGACTAAGTATCTACTTAAGTTTTTTTTAAGGGAAGCAATCCCGTCACACTTCCCCCACCCCAAGAGTCATTATACTCTATAATGATGATATCTTCATCTTTTTTTTTATATTTATATTTTAACCTGGCTAGGTAATTCTTCTAACCGTGGGTTATTATTGGTGGGCGCCAATGTAACCGGAGAGCACGAATTTCATTACAAAATTGCTTGTCTCCACCGGGACTCGAACCCGGTACCTCTGTGTTACAAGGCAGCGCGCTAACCGACTGACTAAGTATCTACTTAAGTTTTTCTAAGGGAAGCAATCCCGTCACATTACATTCACCAAAACCCCGCGGAAATCTCACATGTGTAGGTGCGTTCTAAAAGTCATGTACGTTCGTACAACAAAGTAAATATTAAAAATTATATAATTGTCCCGAATAAACAGCTGTCATGGATGCAAAGAGCTATTGGAGAAACAATTATTTTAATAAAAAATATAAATCTTTGTAAGATCTAGTTCAAATCAAGGACGTATAACTAATATACGTCCTTGTTCAAATATTTATAGTTTTTCACTTGCTTTCCATCACGATATAATTAACGAGACGTTTTTTCAAACACAACCAAATCACCCACCATGACAGAATTTTGTCCAATCACAGAAAGGATTTTCGAGCATGCGTATTCTGTTGCCATAGTTATAAGCGTCCTTAAGTTCAAAGGGCACAAACCGAAACTTTACCGACTACGTCGGAAAAAAGACAATATCAAAAGTTGTTTGCTATGAATTTTAAATAGAAGGATGATTTAACATTTGCAATTGTTATTATAAAACCATTTTTTTGCCTTTCAAAGTTGTTTCATTCTAGCACATGATAAATGTTGCTACTCCAGACAGGAACTACACATTACACTCTCTTCCTTTGAATCAGCGGCATGTGTACATATGTATATAGGATTTTTTTCTCTTTAAATACGCTCTGCATAACTTCCCATGCATCTTTTTGACAAAATTTGTTCATCAGATCAATGTTTATAATTGAGTCCAAACAAGAGGCACTTAAAAGTTCAGGTCTTGTTTCAACTTGTTCCTTGATTATTAAAATGTTATTAACAGAGTTTTTTGCTAATTCTAATATAAGGAATCCATTTTCTTTGAAACTTTTCTTATGAAATGGCAAACAAATTATTACTTTTTTTATCAGCTTTTTTGGAAGTCCAATGTCATTTGGGCCTTTCTGCTTTTGTTTTAATGTAAACCTTATAGAGATTAAAGTTTTATTCCAACTCTGATATTTATATTCAGGTGAATCATTTGAGAATGCTGTAACAGTTTTCTTTTGAAATATACCACTTGTCTTAAGGTTTGTACTAAGTCATATACAGGTACATGATGGATTTTTCCATTTTATTTTATATAAATTATTAATTTAGATATTTAATTATTATTCTTACATTTTGATTCCAGTGAGACATTTTTTTTTAATGATTTTGATTTATTACTTAGCTTTTTAATTCTCTACTAAGCACATTTTATGATCAATCAACCGTTTTATTCAGTGCCGGCAAAATAGCCTTTTTCTATTTTGCCGGCGCCGGCTAGATAGCAAATATTTGCTATTTTGCCGTTGCCGGTCAAATAGCCACTGCCTTTTTTTTATTTGCCACATTTACTTTTGTTGCACCCCATTATTCTACTTTGTGTTGTTTATTTATTTATTTTTCTTTTTTTTTTTTTGCTTATTTTTCGCTGTTCTTTATTTTTTCTCTCAATATCCTATATTCTGTACACCCCATTCAGACCCTTAATAAATATCTAAAATTCAGTCCGTTGTGTATAAATATATATGTAAGTCAATATCGGTAACTGGTCACATTTTGAAATTCCGGAAGTAGAAAAGGAGAAGATAACTGAAATGTAAAGATTTGCCAAGCTGGCGATCCGGGTTGATAAATAAGAAATGTCCTCCTTATATGCTTACGATGACATTTATTAGGTATGAATAGGCAGAAAAAAATATATATTTATTTTGTAAAAGTAATTTAATGTCAAGACTTTGTATCGTCAATTTCATGATTCAATGAACTGATATTGATAAATATTTAAATTTTCCATATAATTTTGCGCAAAAACTGCAAGTAGTATATATACATTTTATTTTAAAGTCGGCTCTTATGTACAATCAACATAAGTCATGAGCTTAAACGAACTCTTTAAATCAACTTTAAGTATAACATGTAACTTCATAGTGTTGTAAAAGCGTTGACCGTGTGCACATTTTTAGAATGAAGCGCTTCCACGCTTCATACAAAATGTACTTCGGTCAACGCTTTTACACCCCAATAAAGTTATAAAAAGAAGCATTCAATTCTTAAATAAATACAAGTACATATACAAAAAATGTAAACATTAAACTGTTTGCACATACAACAGTGATTTACCATGTGTCTAAGTGTCTGGTGATTTTGTGCATTATCTGATTTCTTCATATCCACAATGCAGTAATCGGGAAGGACGTGCACCATGCGCCTATAGCGCATATCGACCACAATTGGCGCATAGAGTGACTTATGTAAGCGCCCTCGTGGTGCATGATATTTTTCACTTCGTTTCGATACGTTTAGATATCATCAAATGGATTTCAGATTGTGTTTCGTGCCGCCATGTGTGTGTAGACAAATTGTGTAATGTTCCTCCAATGATAAGAGCACCTATATATTTTTGGGACGTCTCACGTGTTTTCCTATGGAAATAATAGAACCATGGGGTGTAACTGATTACCCAAAAAATGTAATTAACCATCATTCATGATATGATTTTTTACAACTTTAAATTTGTGAAATTTGGCTAGTACAGACGAGATTTGTCTATAATTATTATCTTTTAAGTTAGTTCAGCGTGCTATAGTTTTGATTGAAAAACCCCAAAGCCTTTTTATGAATATAGTTTTTGTCTCCATAAAAGGTGGAAATAATGATTACATTTTTTGTACTCTCATTTAAGGGGTTGTTCCAAACCTTTTGAATAGATTTCTTCATAACGACAGTTTTCTTTTCTAGACCATCGTAAATGAAGAAGTTGAGAAATAAAACTATGCTTGAAACACGTGTGTCACTGACACATGTATGTGAACGACTTTAAAATAACCACTCAAATCATATATATTTATATTAAAGTCAAAGGATAAAGTTAAAATCAGAGATTTTTATTGCTTTAGAACATTATTCGCCATAATAACAGTTTCCTTTTCTAGACTATCATTAAAAGAAGGAGAGGAGAGGAGCAAGGTTTGGTGGTATTCACCCCACACCCCCAGTATTTATCGCCCTGGACAATACATGTATTCCAGAAGTGGTTAATACTGGCAAATACTGGTCAATTGAAATTTTCATTGTTGTTTTTATTATTAATTGAAGTAAAAACTTGATAAAAAGTCAAATACATTTAAACTTTAATCTTTATGCATGTTTTTTTCATTTATAACACTTATTCTTACTGATTTAAAATTTAGTAACATGTACTATGAATTGTGATATTTCATACTTTAGATATATAAAAATTGACATGTTATACTTCAAAGTTTATAAATCAATATATTTTTTATTCAAAATTTATGATTTTACAGGAAATTAGAATAAAAGTAATAAAACTACAGGTAAATGAAGTTACATGTATCTTTTTACCTATTACCTGATTGCCAGGTGTGAAAATTTAATTACTAAAACGACAGCCCCCAATAAATGTTGACAGTACATGGGTTGAAAGTAATAAAACAGATATTTGAAGACTCCCTTATAAACAATAAAATACCTCCTGTCTATTTAACTGTGTGACAAAAACCGTCTTTATACTGGAAATGGAAAGTTTGAACAGTGTTGAAGCAGGGACAAAACAGTTTTTTTCGTCTTTTTATTAGCTCACCTGGCCCGAAGAGCCAAGTGAGCTTTTCCCATCACTTGGCGTCCCGCATCCATCGTCGTTAACTTTTACAAAAATCTTCTCCTCTGAAACTACTGGGCCATTTAAACAAAACTTGGCCACAATCATCATTGGGGTATCTAGTTTAAAAAATGTGTGGCGTGACCCGGCCAACCAACCAAGATGACCACCATGGCTAAAAATAGAACATAGGGGTAAAATGTAGTTTTTGGCTTATAACTCAATAACCAAAGCATTTAGAGCAAATCTGACATGGGGTAAAATTGTTTATTAGGTCAAGATCTTTCTGCCTACAAATTTTCAGATGAATCCGACAACCCGTTGTTGGGTTGCTGCCCCTGAATTGGTAATTTTAGGGATTTTTTGCTGTTTTTGGTTATTATCTTGAATATTATTATAGATAGAGATAAACTGTAAACAGCAATAATGTTCAGCAAAGTTAGATTTACAAATAAGTCAACAGGACCAAAATGGTCAGTTGACCCCTTTAGGAGTTATTGACCTTTATAGTCAATTTTTAACCATTTTTAGCTCACCTGGCCCGAAGGGCCAAGTGAGCTTTTCCCATCACTTTGCGTCCAGCGTCCAGCGTCAGTCGTCGTTGTTAACTTTTACAAAAATCTTCTCCTCTGAAACTGCTGGGCCAAATTAAACCAAACTTGTCCACAATCATCATTGGGGTATCTAGTTTAAAAAATGTGTCCGGTGACCCGGCCAACCAACCAAGATGGCCGCCATGGCTAAAAATAGAACATAGGGGTAAAATGCAGTTTTTGGCTTATAACTCAAAAACCAAAGCATTTAGAGCAAATCTGACAGGGGTAATATTGTTCATCAGGTCAAGATCTATCTGCCCTGAAATTTTCAGATGAATCGGACATTTCGTTGTTGGGTTGCTGCCCCTGAAATGGTAATTTTAAGGAAATTTTGCTGTTTTTTGTTATTATCTTGAATATTATTATAGATAGAGATAAACTGTAAACAGCAATAATGTTCAGCAAAGTAAGATTTACAAATATGTCAACACGAACGAAATGGTCAGTTGACCCCTTTAGGAGTTATTGCCCTTTATAGTCAAATTTTAACCATTTTTTTGTAAATCTTAGTAATCTTTTACAAAAATCTTCTCCTCTGAAACTACTGGGCCAAATTAAACTTGGCCACAATCATCATTGGGGTATCTAGTTTAAAAAATGTGTGGCGTGACCCGGCCAACCAACCAAGATGGCCGCCATGGCTAAAAATAGAACATAGGAGTAAAATGCAGTTTTTGGCTTATAACTCAAAAACCAAAGCATTTAGAGCAAATCTGACAGCAGTAAAATTGTTCATCAGGTCAAGATCTTTCTGCCCTCGAATTTTCAGATGAATCCAACAACCCGTTGTTGGGTTTCTGCCCCTGAATTGGTAATTTTAGGGAATTTTTGCTGTTTTTGGTTATTATCTTGAATATTATTATAGATAGAGATAAACTGTAAACAGCAATAATGTTCAGCAAAGTTAGATTTACAAATAAGTCAACATGACCAAAATGGTCAACCTTAAAAATATGTTTGTTTGCAGTTTTCCGACTGTACCTTCAGACTGAAGGGTCGGTAGGTAGGAAAAATATTTTATTTTATATGCCAAAATACAGTTTAAACAAGCAGTTACACTAAACCAAGTTTCTTGTGAAGAAAAAAAAAACCATTTTAAAACAACAAACACTGGACATGCTGAAAACCAACATCAAATGAACAGGCATTTTCAGATAAAAATTTTTTAAACCAAAACTGAAACTTTAACATAGTGTCATTATCCAATTTATGACATAAAATATGGTATAATTATTAAATACTGGAACACTTATAAACAAGGAATGTCATTATGACTAGAACTGTTTTAAAGAAATATATTCAGACATGTATGCTTCTTGACTAGAATGTTTTCATGAGTAGAGTATTTTCATCAGAAAAATGTAGATATTAAAGATTTATAAGACAATGTATTAAAGAGTGTATTTTTAATAATAAAAAAAAATAACCATTGAATCTTCCTCAATTGAAAAAAAGGCAACTTGAAAAAAAAGTATTAAGACATTCGACTGTTTTCATATTTCTAACAATATTTAATTATATGTGATAAGGTTATATTTTTGACAGGCTTTAATGAAAACCAAAGAAATCTAAAGTTTGGGGTGAAATCCATAGCACCCCATTAAAAGTAAATGGTCTGTACTGAAATGTTTTTAATGCATAAAAAAAATTGGCAGCATAGCTCCTAAGGACATGTTTTAATTGAATTCACACAGGCCACACAGTTTGGGTATATTTAATATTGTAAGAAAGAGAATAATTGCAATGAGTGGGGCAGCCCCCCTTATCCTAAAGGAGCATACTCATTGCAATCGAAGATAGATTTGATATAGAGAGAGTATATTTATTTTTCAAGCTCATCATTCATTTTCTCTACATCTTTGTGTAGTTAGGGTTGCTTCTTATTGATTTGGCATGATCTATATCCATTAACATTTCAAATGAGCCCTTCCTCCCACAGGCACTTGTTTCTATCCATTGGAAGACCCACTATCAACGTATATTTACGAGGGGGTACTCTAAGGGAAAATACAATGCATATCACTTGAAAGAAAAACTTTTCATGAATCGAATGGTGTATGGAACAAAAAATTTGAGACTGAATTGACAGAGAAATAAGGGTTTTAAGCGGAGAGGTGAAAAAAGTAGTTGGGTACCTTCTCGTAAATATACGTTGATAGTGGGTCTTCCAATGGATAGAAACAAGTGCCTGTGCTTCCTCCGTACAGGCGTGTTTACAGATATCCATGAAGATTTAAGTCGCGGAGGAGTGGTTTCATCTTTGTCGTCTTCACAACGATTTGTAGAAAATATGCCATACTTCAAGCTGCTGTCGAATTATTTAACCACTGAAATTGGTTCCATAACGTCAGGCTCCACAGATTCTGTACCCGATTTGTTTGAGACAGAATGGTTATCGTGTCAGTTATGAATATCCGCTGCATCATCGTCAATGATATCATCACACATCATTACATGTGCCTGAATCTGTATAAACAGTTTACTAATAAACTTTTTTGTTTGTTATCTGTCTTAAAATTGACACGAGACGACAGTGTAAAGTACTCCTCCGTGACTTCATGGATACCTGTAAACAATTTCCATGTGCTTTATCATTAAATGGTCACATGAACGCTTGACGGGAAGCTAAGAAAAACCGAACTTGAAATGCGTAATTGACCCAGACTTTAAATCATTTCTGGAAAGGACCCAAAGTTCCGGATCGCGTCAATAGAAGTATTAAAAAAAATTTCTTCAAATATAAAGCAATAAAATTTTCACAGTCGGGAGGATTTTCAAGGGTCGGTCGGTAAACTGCAAACAAACAATATTTTAATTTAAGCCTTATAGTCAATTTTTAACCATTTTTCGTAAATCTTAGAAATCTTTTACAAAAATCTTCTCCTATGAAACTACTGGGCCAAATTAATCCAAACTTGGCCACAATCATCTTTGGGGTATCTAATTGAAAAAAATGTGTCCAGTGACCCGGCCATCCAACCAAAATGGCTGCCACGGCTAAAAATAGAACATAGGGGTAAAATGCAGTTTTTGGCTTATAACTCAAAAACCGAAGCATTTAGAGAAAGTCTGACAGGGTTAAATTGTCTATCAGGTCAAGATCTATCTGCCCTGATATTTTCAGACAAAACAGACACCCTGTTGTTGGGTTGCTGCCCCAGAATTAGTAATTTTAAGGAAATTTTGCAGTTTTTGGTTATTATCTTGAATATTATAATAGATAGAGATAAACTGTAAACAGCAATAATGTTCAGCAAAGTAAGATCTACAAATAAGTCAAATGACCAAAATTGTCAATTGACCCTTTATTGAGTTATTGCCCTTTATAGTTAATTTTTAGCATTTTTCATAAATTTTTGTAAATTTTTAGAAAATATTTTCCACTGTAATTACTGGGCCAAGTTCATTATAGATAGAGATAATTGTAGCAACAAGAATGTTCAGTAAAGTAAGATCTACAAACACATCACCATCACCAAAACACAATTATGTCATGAATTTATCTGTGTCCATTGTTTAATATGCACATAGACCAAGGTGAGCGACACAGGCTCTTGAGAGCCTCTAGTTATAATATTGTGTATACTTATTTATCAATGTAAATCACTGTTTATTAAGAATTTACAATAGAAATAGAAATAAAAAGCATAAAAAATGATTTAAACTCTTTCTGTATTCCATTATCAATAGTAATTGACCAGGTATAGAGTGTTTATTTGTAGTAATGACCACTTAAAATTTCAGTCGACCAGTATTTGCCAGTATTTCCCGTTAATTACCGGTATTTACCACTGGCATGGTCAACACTAGTATTAACCACTTTTTTGCCAACCTTGAGAAGAGGTGTCAAAATTTTGCTTCAAACACGTGCGTCGCAAAGTGGTAAATCCTTTATGTGAAATGCGACGGACGTCATTTAACCATATCATTTTGTCAAACAATACAATCAACACCTTTATTAATTAATCTTAACAAGTTCAAGGTGAATTACGAGTATTGTCTGATTAGGTAAAGTCTGAGAACCTCGAAAAAAAGTAAATAAACAAGATGGATGAAAATAAATCGCTATACATATTTCTTTCGCCAATGACGATTTTTAAACGCCACAATCATTATTTTTTCGCAAATTGTGAAAATGGCGACCACCAGCAGTAACCCTGGCTCTATCTGAACTTTATTTCGTTTATAGCATAAAATTCTACCTGTATTTTAAAATGGCATGCACAAAATGAACAGACATTTGAAGAGCTGTCAAAACAAGGAATTACTTAATATTGGATAAGGGCTTCCAAAATGGCCATATTGTCCAGACTTGACCTAAAAATTATATATTTTTAACTTGTTGTGTCAGACATCTAATGCAGGTTTGCAATTTTAAAATACATTTAGTTCTGAAGTTTATGCAATCTATTTTATTTTTGACCTGACCTTTTGCCTTAAACAGCAACACATTTCCGGTCATAAAAGAGACTTTTAAATGAGGAATAATTACCATCAAAAACAAACCCTACTTTATTAACATATCAACATAAGTTTTCATTGGGAAGCATGCCTCAAAACCCTTCTAGTTGATTCTGCTAGAATTAGGTGATTGATGAAATTTTCTTGGATTACATGTAGTTAAAATATTTTTAAATAGTAAAATCTAATGACATGTTATTTGCTAGTCCATAGGACTAGTGGCTTATAATGATTTTTGGATCAGATAGTTTGGTATAAAATTGATTTATGACATATGATTTCAAAACTAATTATCTAGAAGTTGTTTTATAAGGAGGGACACTTTCAGGCATGCTATGATATATATTATTAGAATACAGCAAATGATTTTTCCAGCACTATCACCCTTTAATTTATGTTTTTTTGGGGACCAGGGAGAGGGAGTGAAGATATACAATGTAGGAAACAGCTTGTCTGAAAACATTACCATGCGAAGGAATTTTTATTTTGTTTATCCAGATACAATGTATAGAAACTTAGAATGTTTTACCCGTTTCATAACAACTTCTTTTACTTGTTTACATCTACAAATGTACAAGAGACTTTGTACATTGTGGGATCCCTGTATGAAGATGTGCAAATCAATTTAGCTTTTGATACTGTAATTATGCCCCTATCAACCTATACATTTTTACATAACTGACCTTGTCATCACAATTCTTGCACCATTGTTTATGGTATCAAAATAAAACTTCAATCCACAACGCAAAGGATATTAGTGCAGCTTAGTGGACAGTTTTAAATGTAGTTTATACATTTTTATAATTACACTATATGCATTTCATCTCTTTTTGTAGCCATATACACAATTAGCAATGTTTGCCAAATTGAAAAAGAAAATAGAAGAGCAGGATGGAGGTGCTGGAGATGGAAACAGAACATTAAGTCCTCTGAAAGGTAAACAGAGAATTATTCACACAATGTTGTAAATCTTCTTGCTCATTGCATTGAAAGTCACAAAATGTCTCTCCTTCCTTAATGGGGCATTACATATGTAGTTGCAAAATTCATATACACTGATTATCATCAAAATATTATGAAGTGCTTCACTAAATGTAACAATCATTCACAGATATAGTAAAATGCAAGTGGAGGATCAAGTAATTTTTATAAGAGGGGTCCCACTGACTGACTATTTGGGGGCCAGCTCCAGTTATGCTTCAGTGATTCCCTATATAATCAACCAAATTTTTTCACAAAAGACATAAACTTTCTCAACAAACAACAAGTTGTTACTAAGCAAACCGTCTAATTAGTGAATGAAAAATTTCTTTGGAGATTACAGAAATTATCATGTCCTCACTATTACATAAAGATGATAAATTCAGAGGGAAGCAAGCCTGTGCACATTTTCAATGACAATTTTATGTTGAAAAATATTTCAAGAAACTGATTATGACAAAATATTGATTACTACCTAGGAGTATATAAAGGATTGGTTCTGGACTATTCTTATATTATACAAGTCTATTTAATCTCCAGAATAGTGTCAAGTCCTAGGATCCTGAAACAGACAAAGTCTGACATGACATAAACTGAAACCTGTTTGACCAAAATTACAGAATGGGAACAGGTCACAAAATTTTCTGATCAAAGATTATGTCATTTCATTGAGATTGTGGTGTTCTGTCAAAGGCAGTTATTGCTTGCCAATGAATTACATTTACTATTGAATAAAATATTGTTATGCCTTTACAAATACTTTTTTTTTCCATATCAATTTGTAGGAACCTCATCAGTACAAAGTCCTTCATGGAAAGATCATCGTGGATATGAATCCGATAGTTCTAGTTCTGCTTTACAGTCTCCTACACCGTTTGGTGCTTCACGAGAAGATGTGAGTATAGATTATATCGATCTGTATGAAAAGGCTAAAACAAATAATGCATGTGTTTCCGCTTACATCCTGGAAAAAAAACAGGGTTGGTAGGTAGACAATTTCATTTTATTTTACAATCATTTTTTAGCTGGTTACTTCCAGGGAATCAGTCTGGTTTTAACAGTGCTTGTTCTAGAATGTGTCAGGGTGGGCACTAAAAATAAGTGTAGGTAGGGTAAGCGCTAGTTATTTTTTTGTTTGGCTTAAGGTGCATTCGTTGATATTTTGCAAGAGGTGATTAACTACAAAATGACAAAACATTAGTCTCAATCCTGCAAAAAAAATGTTTCAGTTATATAATAATATTCTATAACTAGACTTCACTAAAGCAAATTGTTATAAACATGTACAGAAAGTAGGATGTAGTTTTATTGCTTTTGCTTCTAGCTTCGAGATCCAGGTGGTTCAAGAGAAGAAGTTCTTGCATCCTTGCTAAAAAGAACAGAACAATGTAAAAAATTTGAAGGAAAAATAACTGGTAAGAAATAAACTACATATATATTAAGATAATAATTTATGCATTAGTTTTTAACCAAGATGTAGGAAATGGAAATTCTTTTTTATGTATAGTACCAATTCTCTCCACAAAACTTCAATTAAATTTTAATTTTAGTATATTATATGTTATAGAGAGCATTAGTTTTAAAAGAAATGCATGATTTACTAAGTACCAAATATGCAATTTGCCTAAAATATTGAATATCAAATAAAACGTAATACATGTACAGAAAAAATAAAAGGAGCATTGTCACCCTCCATGAGATGGTACAAGAAAATATTTAAGGAAGGACTGTAATATTTTTTCTATCTATGAAGAAATAACATAAAAAATTTGGTGCACACTGAATAACGTGCGCAGCAGGTTATTTAACAGTGTACATTTTTTATGTTAATACGAATAGACAGACAAAATATTACAGTCATTTCTTAGAATTTAATTCTAAATTCCATTTTAAACCGCAGAAAACCTGTTAAAGTGTTGATGACGTCACGGTCACATAACTAAATTATGTCTATGGGCTGATAACAAAATAACATCAGCCAATCAGAAGACATGTTACATCCAAAATTAAATTATTATTAAATATTCCTGTATGATAAGTTTATTTTATATCTTATTTTATTGGTTAGCATCATGGCAACCAATAAGTTTATACATAAACAGTACAAACTCATTTTGTGATTTGAGGTGTGAAAATTCTTGCAAGGAAATACTTTTTCACACTTTTTATGCCCCCACCATAGCAGAGGGAGAATTTGATTTTACTCTTGTCTGTCTGTGTGTCCCAAAGTTGGTTTCCATTCTCAAACTTTAGTTTGCCTCAACTAAATGTTATGAAACTTATACAAAATGCTTATTACCACAAAACACAGATCAAGTTTGAATTTTGGTGGCATTATTTTATGGTTGTAGAGTTATGATCCTTTACAAATGGTAAAAATAATTGTTTTGTAGAGATTGCAGTGTTTGCATGCTTAAAAAAATGAAACAATTATTAGAAATTATTTTATCTTTTTTACTGCTTTTTCATACATTTGTATATGTATATGAATTTAGCAAATGCTTTCTTTTGAAGAATATGCTGCAATAATAAAGGAGAAAAACAAAAATATAGAAAGACTAGAATCATCATTACAGAGTCAAGAAGCAGGTTAATTATTTACTTCATTTGATTTTTACTTTTGGTTTTTGTTTACATATTATTGTGGATTCATTATAATTTTAACCAATTGTGTTGAGTTTTGTGGGAACAGGTTAACCACTAATTCAAATGGTCACCAAATTACAGAGTTTCTATAGTCTTTTTATGCAGAGATTGGCAAAACCACAAAATCAAATAACTATGAAAATGCAAGTTTTCCTCAAGCCTCTAAAATTGATACCCACAACCAATTTTCGTGGATTGTGGATTTTCCTAGATATGTGATTTTGTGATTCTAGCAAAGTCTGAATACATTTTTATAGTAACTTATATTTTGTTGAACATTTAAATTTGTGGTTCACCTGTACCCACGAAACCCAAGAAAATTGGCATCTGCGAATAATAATGAATCCCCAGTACTATAAATAAGAGGACATAGTAATCCAGTTTTTCTGGCCATATTTTGCATGTTGTTACTCATCAACAACATTGACCAACTTTCACTTCAATCATAACACTCAATATAATTGTACCTGAATTGTTGTGTATAAAAAAGATTGGAATTTCTTTTAAAAGATTTTTCTACTTATAGCATTTGCCTGAATGTTAAAAAAAATTGATTGGTATTTGTAAATCCCTACTACAGGCCTGAGTACCGGAAGATGTACCAAAAACAATTCTACCATCACAGGAAGTGACCAGATACATTCTTACCACCAGGGGATATGATAAAAAAAGTTTATACTAACAATTCTTCAACTGAAAGACCAAATATACAAACATGTCAAAGTTTTCATTCACTTCGCTTCACTGATTTTGCATTTGACATTTTATGGGGTAAAATAAATAACATCTGTAACAGATAAATAATTCCAAGTGACGAATAAAAGAAAGTTGAGGTATATCATGGAATTAAATGATTTTAAATTTTGAATAAAAGATTAAATGTTTCAAAAAGATCTAACTCTATTAATTAACCTACATATGTAGCAGAAATAAACAAACTTTTCATTTGAACTTTCAGGTCATGAACAGAAGATAAATGAATTAAAGGAGCAAAATCAGATGAACCAATCAAAGATGGCTGAAACATTTTCATTTTCTTTAAAGAAGAAAGATGAGGTAAGTTAGGGAATTGCACCTTCCACTAGGGTAGGTAAGTTGTTAGGGAATTGCACCTTCCACTAGAGGAGGTAAGTTGTTAGAGAATCGCACCTTCTCCTAGGGGAGGTAAGTTGTTAGAGAATTGCACCTTCCACTAGGAAATGTCTGTTATAGCATGCAATTACTGACAGATTGTTTTGCCCTTTGCTTGTTGATCAATGTTATTTTCAGTGTTATCCTTTCATGGCATTAATATTCAAAATACATCTTTCCCTCAGTTCCAAAATAGAATTTAAAAGGTTTTTTGTTGTTGTTTCAAACAAATCTAACTCTATAGATTAACCATCTATCTGCATTTCAATTAATTGCTGAAAAACCAAACAAATGTCTTCTATGGAAGACTCACACCAAAGTTACATCTATACCTGCAACAATATGAAAAGCTTTATTTCAAATTACCTCCAGATATATCAGTTCAACTATTTCCAAATGTTTAATTCATAAATTTCTGTGTAGGAAAAAGACGAGTTATGGGCAAAAATAACAGAATATGAAGAATACAAAGATAAATTGTATAAACAAGAGGAGGAAAAAGAAGAACTTCAAGGACTGGCATCACAAGAGCTGGCCAAGATTAAACATTTGGTAAATACTCTTAACAATGTTGATCTCTGTAGTAGAAAGACTCTGCCATAAAGGAATAAAATATAGAGGTTACTTGATATGCCACTAAGAAAAAAACTAAATGTTGAATATTCTGATTACAAAAAATGCATGGCCCATTAATTACTACAGGAAATGTGAAGAATCTTTCCATAGGAATTAATAGAAATGATTTTGAAATCAGAATAATTTATTAAATCAGAAGATTACTTGTACAGTGTACTTCGTGGATTAGGAGTTTTGTAGATAATCTGTAGGGAATAGAAGAAGAGCAATTCCTTGTCCAAAAGTCAGAAATCAAAACCATTTTTATTTGTATGAATATGTTGTGCAATCATTCTAAAAGAATTTAAGTCTGTTAAACATAGAAATAAAAGATGATTCACAATAAGATATTGAGGACTCTGTACTGTATCATAACTTAACAAGCAGAAACTAAATATTTTGTGCAAAAAAAAAGCCATTTAGCTTTATAATGTCATGTTTGTTCATTCCTGTTGCCTAGTCTCTTTTAAAACAATTGTTTGTATGTAAGAACATAAAGTATTTGGGTTTTGTAGCTCTGTTGTATTGTTTTTAAACTTCTTTATTGCTATTTACAGCTTTTTCTTTTTATAAACTATTCATTAACAAATATTTAGATTGAATTCTATTTGTGTTCCAGCTCTTGAATACTGAAGAAGAATTGACAAGAGTTAAAAATGAGTTAAAGGAGACCCAATCTTGTTTAGATGTAGCAGAGAGCACTGTCAAAGATTTAGAAAACAAAATGACAGATCTGGAGGAAGATAGAAAACATGTAACACTTCAAAGGTTTGCTTATTTACAGTCATGCATAATGCAGAAAAAAACATTTATTTAAGGAATGACTGTAATATTTTTTCTGTCTATGAAGAAATAACATAAAAAATGTGGTGCACACTGAATAACATGTGTAGCGTGTTATTTAACAGTGTGCACCACATTATTTATGTTATTTCGAATAGACAGAAAAAAATATTACAGTCATTTCTTATAATTGAATTCTAAATTCCATTTTAAACTGTAGAAAACCATGAAAAAAAGTTGATGACATCACGGTCACATGACTAAATTATGTCTATGGGTTCATAACAAAATAACGTCAGCCAATCAGAAGACGCGTTACATACAAAATTAAATTATTAATCTATAAAGTCCTTTATCTATATAACATAGGTATATATAAAAAATGACAACAACACTTTAGAATTTTCATACGTCTGACACACTTTTCTGGATATATCTTCATCAAGTATGCTAAAAGCTAAATATTTTAAATCTAAGGAAGTATAAGAACTGAAACAGTTGAAGAGCTCTATGACCAAAAAAGACCCCAAAAATAGCCAAATCCATCTATTATATATATTTTCACCTTTTTTGTATGTTTAATTCACTTATGAAATTGGGTTATATCGTGCAAATATTGATGATGTAAAATTTCAAAACACACACAGGAAAATCAAGTTTATAAACACACAAATAACAAATAAAAATATTATATATATTTTTTTAGGAGAAATATGCTAAATATGTCCAAAATATACAAGAAACTGAAATAATTTTTATGCTGGGACTTCCATTTAAAAGATACGGTAATATTTTGTTGAATATGTTCATACTGATTTTTTCAGTGATAAACTAACAGAGGAAAACAGAATTTTGTCAAAGATGATAAGCAGTCTATCTAAAGAGAAAGAAAAATTAAAAGAAGAAAGTGATTTAAACCAGAAAGTATTAAATGAGGTATGACAATAACATTAACTTGGCTGTTAGATTAACCCTTTCAACGCTACACAAAAAAATAGAAAAATGGCTGCTGCTGCTGCATTTTTTTTGTGTTCATTCGTTAGAACAGTATATTCCTTTCAGACTGCTGTATCTTTTTATACGACCGCAAAATTTGAAAAATTTTTCGTCGTATATTGCTATCACGTTGGCGTCGTCGTCTGCGTCGTCGTCGTCGTCCGAAATACTTTTAGTTTTCGCACTCTAACTTTAGTAAAAGTGAATGGAAATCTATGAAATTTTAACACAAGGTTTATGACCACAAAAGGAAGGTTGGTATTGATTTTGGGAGTTTTGGTCCCAACATTTTAGGAATTAGGGGCCAAAAAGGGCCCAAATAAGCATTTTCTTGGTTTTCGCACTATAACTTTAGTTTAAGTAAATAGAAATCTATGAAATTTTGACACAAGGTTTATGACCACAAAAGAACGGTTGGGATTGATTTTGGGAGTTTTGGTTTCAAAGTTTAGGAATAAGGGGCCAAAAAAGGGCCCAAATAAGCATTATTCTTGGTTTTCGCATAATAACTTTAGTTTAAGTAAATAGAAATCAATGAAATTTAAACACAATGTTAATGACTACAAAAGGAAGGTTGGTATTGATTTTGGGAGTTTAGGTCCCAACAGTTTAGGAATTAGGGGCCAAAAAGGGACCCAAATAAGCATTTTTCTTGGTTTTCGCACCATAACGTTAGTATAAGTAAATAGAAATCTATGAAATTTAAACACAAGGTTTATGACCATAAAAGGAAGGTTGGTATTGATTTTGGGAGTTTTGGTCCCAACAGAATAAGGGGCCCAAAGGGTCCAAAATTAAACTTTGTTTGATTTCATCAAAATTGAATAATTGGGGTTCTTTGATATGCCGAATCTAACTGTCATGACTGTGTATGTAGATTCTTAACTTTTGGTCCCGTTTTCAAATTGGTATACATTAAGGTCCAAAGGGTCCAAAATTAAACTTAGTTTGATTTTGACAAAAAATGAATCAGTTAGGTTCTTTGATATGCTGAATCTAAAAATGTACTTAGATTCTTGATTATTGGCCCAGTTTTCAAGTTGGTCCAAATCGGGGTCCAAAATTAAACTTTGTTTGATTTCATCAAAAATTGAATAAATGGGGTTCTTTGATATACCAAATCTAACTGTGTATGTAGATTCTTCATTTTTGGTCCTGTTTTCAAATTGGTCTACACTAAAGTCCCAAGGGTCCAAAATTAAACTTAGTCTGATTTTAACAAAAATTGAAATCTTGGGGTTCTTTGATATGCTGAATCCAAAAATGTACTTAGATTTTTTATTATGGGCCCAGTTTTCAAGTTGGTCCAAATCAGGATCTAAAATTATTACATTAAGTATTGTGCAATAGCAAGTCTTTTCAATTGCACAGTATTGCGCAATGGCAAGAAATATCTAATTGCACAATATTGTGAAATAGCAATTTTTTTTTTAATTAGAGTTATCTTTCTTTGTCCAGAATAGTAAGCAAGAAATATCTAATTGCAAAATATTGTGCAATAGCAAGATTTTTTTATAATTGGAGTTATCTTTCTTTGTCCAGAATCAACTTAAATCTTTGTTATATACAATATACAATGTATATTCACCTTTTACTACCAACTGATAAATTAAAATAATCTTTACCATTCAGTGATAACAAGCAGTTTTTTTACATCTTAATATTTTATGATGTATTTAAATGAGTAGTTATTGTTGCAAACTCCATTAGAAATTTTAATTGAGATTAGTTTTGGAATAAGGGAAAGGGGGATGTGATTAAAAAAATTGGGTTCAATTTTTCTCATTTGAAATTTCATAAATAAAAAAGAAAATTTCTTCAAACATTTTTTTGAGAGGATTAATATTCAACAGCATAGTGAATTGCTCTAAGAGAAACAAAAATTTTAAGTTCATTAGAACACATTCATTCTGTGTCAGAAACCTATGCTGTGTCAACTATTTAATCACAATCCAAATTTAGAGCTGAATCCAGCTTGAATGTTGTGTCCATACTTGCCCCAACCGTTCAGGGTCAACCTCTGCGGTCGTATAAAGCTACGCCCTGCGGAGCATCTGGTTTATTATAAGAGATACAGAGAAAGTTATTGCATGAAAAATGCTCAGGAGAGTATGAACTGTAATGTTTCATTAAAATTTTTATAAGGTTCCCTGCTTTTTCAGGTAATTAATAGGTTAAAGGTGTAATTTATTACATTTGTGTTGAAATTTGAATAAAAACTACTTTTAGTCTTCATCTATTTTGTTGTTTTATCTGCCATATAATAAAGAAGACAACAATTGCTCGATTCCGTAGCATATTGCACCATACACAACGTATTATGTAATTGTGGCACAAATCAGTGGCTCCATCCTCAAAATTTTCAGTCAACCTCTGTTTTTCCCCCTTTTTCTACGTCTCATAATGATCGATCAAATCATATTTCCCACACCAATTGAATGTAATAAACACATTGAGATAACAAGAAACCTTTTAACTCATCCTCGTTGTCAGTTTTGCCATAGAAATGCTGAAATATTTCCATATTTACAGCTTCGTTTCCAATTTTCACCATTTGCATTTGTCAAAATATTTGTTTTTATTTTCCGTCAATTTTCCTTCTGCTGCATGATTTTACAATAAAAATTGCCGGGATTTCAAGTGCAAATGAGACCTTGTATATCCTCGATTCATACAAGGAAAAATTAGAGAGGACCCGAATGAAAACCGAATGGTTTAAGAGTCCTTATGAAAAATCCATTGTCATTGCGGCATATGCCGTGAATAGCAGTGGCGGACGGCGTATGTCATTGCAGCATATGCCATGTATAGCGTTGAAAGGGTTACGGTAAAATATATTGCACAAGAAACTGATATAGAATTTTTGTACCTTATCTAATTTGTTAGACTCATACATATAGAAATCATAACACAAGCAAATAAAGTTAAAGGAACATATACATTAGACTGAAAATGGATCCATTAGCTAAATACCAAAATCATTGACAGTACAGCATTTTCTGGGGAAATTAACATCACAAAGCCATTATCTTCATGTCACATATATAATATAGAGAATAATACATGGCAAAATCTGTATCATATGCCGTATCATCCTGAGATACCAATATCAGCCCGAGGGCCTTTAGGCCCAAGGGATGATATTGGTTGAGTGTGATAAGGCATGTGATACGGATTTGCCATGTTTTATACCTTTATCATATATTTCAACAGGAGAGTATATATGAACTGCTTCCCTAGCACCTGGGTTACCCTCAGTTCTACTTTTATCTTGTTTTAAAGCTTTAAAAGAACAACCAAATTACTCATCCGAAGCACCTGGAATACCTTACAATTTGCGTGCTGTTGTATTAATATTATTTTTTTATTGTAATTGTGTGTGTGTTTTGTATGGTATTTCATTGAGTTCTGTAAGTTGCATTTCGTGTGACACAAATTATGAAAACTCGCCGTTTGTAAAGTCACATGCAAAACACTGACGTCATTCAATAAATTGCGTCACGCCCACACAACCCATTTTAAGGAAAAATATTTCTTGAGAAGCTTGCATAAATTAAAACAGCCTTCATGTAAAAATGAAGAAAAAAAAATTAGTAGGGGTGTGATAAAGGGTGCGCGTCAAAGTTGTGCAATATGTATTAAACAGCAGGCTATTTATCAAATATTCAAAACTACTGTATTAACTTCTAAATATATGATAAATATATTATATTTATTGTAAGCTAGGGGTTTACTAAATGAGTCTGATTAAATTTACTAACCTGAGTCTGATGAAACTTACACTTGTGTAATTGTAAAAATGTATAGAAGATAAAATTAGATTTTATTCAAACTTATCCTATGTTATTAGAACTACATGTACATAGTTCACAATTATATGATATTTTTGCAGAAGTGTGCAGTTTTATCAACAGTAGAAGAAAAGAAAATAGATATAGAAAATCAACATCAAACTCTGCAATATAATTATGATACTCATAAAACTAAGGTAATATAGATTTACTTAGAGAAAGAAGCTAATGATAGAACATATATTTTGAATATTCAGCGACTACTTCTTGTTTAGGTATTTATTTATTTGTAAATAAACTAAATTGTAAAGAGAGGCATGCTTGCCATTGATTTATGGTAAACATACTTCAAAATAACAATTCATTTCCCCACAAACTATGAAAATTAACACCCATGTTATAAGGTTTTTACAACTGTATATTTTAAGAATATAGAATTAAGGTACAACTTAGTGTCTATCTAAGCAGCATTGCTTATATTCAAGAATAAAAGTCACCAAAAAAATGACAAAGAACAATTTACTCATTAAAACTTCTCTACAAATATTGACACTTCTTCAGTATTTTAACTTTTAGTGAAAGGTTGTCAGGTTAATTGAACTCTAACTACCTCAAGGATATAAAAACTGTTATTATTATGTATCCATATTTGACCAAAAGAAATCATTGAGAATACAATTCCATTTTTCAGACAAATAAACTTATAGAGGAAAAAGATGAACATATAGAACAGTTAAAAGAAAGAATACATGTACTAGAACAGAGGTTTCAGGGCCAGGGTTTATCAGGAGATGACAGGGTATCAGCTTTAGAATCAGAGGTCAGTACATATACATGAAGTGTCAGGTTCTGTAAACTGAAACTGTAAAATATCAAATGCAACTCACAGATTTTTTTGAGAGAATAATTACAGTACGTTCAATATAATTGACATCACTACTGTTTATGTAAAGACTTTTCTAAGAGCTGATATTATTATAAATTTACTGAAATTCTTTGCAATCACCAACAGTTGATCCTTATAAGAGATGTTGAAAAGCAATTCAATTTTAAAAATCAGACCTAAAGGAATTTAAATGAAAAGAACTAATATTGTCTTTCAAAGGAATTTATTTAGATAAACGTTATTGTTTTGCCTAAGATTAAAGTTGTAGTGATAGTGATGACACAAAGGGATCACTTCTGTCATCTTGTGGAACTGTCTCATCGCATGTTTTGACATCCACAACTTCTTGAAAAATTGCTTGTGCACCTGCTATTAAATTTTTGGTCCATATTTTTATATTAAAGAATTTGTTATATACAACTACAAGAGTAAATGAATACAAAATAAACGAGTAATTCTGTAAATGATAATAGGAAGTAAGTTCTCTTGTACAAATCAGTCTCCTTTATATCAATTTGTTGATTTGCAACTTCTTGAAAACAGCATGATATATTTCAAGCAAACTTTCACAGATTCTTGGAGGGGGCATTTTTTTATTTTTTTTTTAGTCATCATGGACAGGCATTTACATATATTATCTATAGTGGCACATAATAGAGCAAGCAAAAAAAATAAGCATTGTCAAGCAAATGAGAGTAAACAAAATAGAAAAAATAATACGATATGATATGTCATTTCAGATGTCATACATTTTTAGAAGTAAATACATTTATTTTTTACGTCTTATAAGAATTTATTTATGATTGAAAAGCTACCTTCTCCTAGAATAGCAAAAAGTAATTAATAACTTAGAGTTTTCTTATTATTTTAGAGAGACTGTTTAGAGAAAAAATTGGAGGAATGTAGAGAACAACTCTCAGAAATTAAATCAACTTGGAGTGATAAAATATCCCATTTGGAGGAACAGGTATGGTGCTTATATAATAAAATTGTGTTTGCTGCTAAACCTCACAATATGAAGTCAATAAAGCATGTTTAAATTATTCTCATTATAAGTAGACTGAAATCTAGGGCATAAAACCACTAGGAAAAATAGATCCATGCTTTTGTATTTCAGCAAGGAATTTTGTCTGTCTTTTACATATGATTGATATTGTGACCAGTTTTATTATACTATTCTGACATGATATTCTTAAGAACATATGATACAGAGGAGATCTCATGTGGAATTTTCCTTAAATCCTGACACAATGTCAATTTTGATATGCACTCTCTGTAAATGAACAAATATATACCTTCATGGTTTACTTTTTGAGTTATTTCAGTTTGATCATGACTTGTAATAGATTAAAATAAGATTCAACCTAAAAAAAAAACTTTAAAAAGATGACTCATCTATGAAATTGCATAATTATGAAAATAATTAAAGTATTATTTTTTGTTAGATTTCCCATCTTAATGCCAAAATGGTTGAAGACAGTGATGAACTTTCTAGAAGTGAGCAGAATGCAGAAAGTACTAGGGAGAGTTATCAGTCACAAGTAAGATTCAATAAACATTGTTAATTGTGCAACAACACAACAAAAACTTTTTAAAAACACATATTGTAGTATGAGGTCTACAGAGGAGTGAAATTTCAGGATTTATTTTACATGTAAACTATTGTTTCTTATTTGATGGCGAAGTCAGAGTATTTCATTTCAATCATTGCGACCCAAGTATTGATGTAAGTTTTTATACGACCGCAAAATTTGAAAAATTTTTCGTCGTATATTGCTATCACGTTGGCGTCCGGCGTCCGAATACTTTTAGTTTTCGCACTCTAACTTTAGTAAAAGTGAATGGAAATCTATGAAATTTTAACACAAGGTTTATGACCACAAAAGGAAGGTTGGTATTGATTTTGGGAGTTTTGGTCCCAACATTTTAGGAATTAGGGGCCAAAAAGGGCCCAAATAAGCATTTTCTTGGTTTTCGCACTATAACTTTAGTTTAAGTTAATAGAAATCTATGAAATTTTGACACAAGATTTATGACCACAAAAGAACGGTTGGGATTGATTTTGGGAGTTTAGGTTTCAACAGTTTAGGAATTAGGGGCCAAAAAAGGGCCCAAATAAGCATTATTCTTGGTTTTCGCACAATAACTTTAGTTTAAGTAAATAGAAATCAATGAAATTTAAACACAATGTTAATGACTACAAAAGGAAGGTTGGTATTGATTTTGGGAGTTTAGGTCCCAACAGTTTAGGAATTAGGGGCCAAAAAGGGACCCAAATAAGCATTTTTCTTGGTTTTCGCACCATAACGTTAGTATAAGTAAATAGAAATCTATGAAATTTAAACACAAGGTTTATGACCATAAAAGGAAGGTTGGTATTGATTTTGGGAGTTTTGGTCCCAACAGAATAAGGGGCCCAAAGGGTCCAAAATTAAACTTTGTTTGATTTCATCAAAATTGAATAATTGGGGTTCTTTGATATGCCGAATCTAACTGTCATGACTGTGTATGTAGATTCTTAACTTTTGGTCCCGTTTTCAAATTGGTCTACATTAAGGTCCAAAGGGTCCAAAATTAAACTTAGTTTGATTTTGACAAAAAATGAATCAGTTAGGTTCTTTGATATGCTGAATCTAAAAATGTACTTAGATTCTTGATTATTGGCCCAGTTTTCAAGTTGGTCCAAATCGGGGTCCAAAATTAAACTTTGTTTGATTTCATCAAAAATTGAATAAATGGGGTTCTTTGATATACCAAATCTAACTGTGTATGTAGATTCTTCATTTTTGGTCCTGTTTTCAAATTGGTCTACACTAAAGTCCAAAGGGTCCAAAATTAAACTTAGTCTGATTTTAACAAAAATTGAAATCTTGGGGTTCTTTGATATGCTGAATCCAAAAATGTACTTAGATTTTTTATTATGGGCCCAGTTTTCAAGTTGGTCCAAATCAGGATCTAAAATTATTATATTAAGTATTGTGCAATAGCAAGTCTTTTCAATTGCACAGTATTGCACAATGGCAAGAAATATCTAATTGCACAATATTGTGAAATAGCAAATTTTTTTTTAATTAGAGTTATCTTTCTTTGTCCAGAATAGTAAGCAAGAAATATCTAGTTGCACAATATTGTGCAATAGCAAGATTTTTTTATAATTGGAGTTATCTTTCTTTGTCCAGAATCAACTTAAATCTTTGTTATATACAATATACAATGTATATTCACTTTTTACTACCAACTGATAAATTATAATAAATAAAATTCAGTGATAACAAGCAGTTTTTTTTACATCTTAATATTTTATGATGTATTTAAATGAGTAGTTATTGTTGCAAACTCCATTAGAAATTTTAATTGAGATTAGTTTTGGAATAAGGGAAAGGGGGATGTGATTAAAAAAAATTGGGTTCAATTTTTCTCATTTGAAATTTCATAAATAAAAAAGAAAATTTCTTCAAATATTTTTATGCCCCACCTACGATAGTAGAGGGGCATTATGTTTTCTGGTCTGTGCGTCCGTCCGTCCGTCTGTCCGTTCGTTCGTCCGTCCGTCTGTCCCGCTTCAGGTTAAAGTTTTTGGTCAAGGTAGTTTTTGATGAAGTTTAAGTCCAATCAACTTCAAACTTAGTACACATGTCCCCTATGATATGATCTTTCTAATTTTAATGCCAAATTAGAGTTTTTACCCCAATTTCACGGTCCACTGAACATGGAAAATGATAGTGCGAGTGGGGCATTCGTGTACTGAGGACACATTCTTGTTTTGAGAGGATTAATATTCAACAGCATAGTGAATTGCTCTAAGAGAAAACAAAAATTTTAAGTTCATTAGAACACATTCATTCTGTGTCAGAAACCTATGCTGTGTCAACTATTTAATCACAATCCAAATTTAGAGCTGAATCCAGCTTGAATGTTGTGTCCATACTTGCCCCAACCGTTCAGGGTTCAACCTCTGCGGTCGTATAAAGCTACGCCCTGCGGAGCATCTGGTTATATATTCAAACAATATAAGAAAAATGTTACATCTTGATTTGAATTTAGTTTATAATTTTTTTGATTTGTACAGCTGCAATATAGCCTTTTTGTGCTAATGCGGCTTAAATCATACCTAAATCAATTTATAAATTTTAAAATATATATAATGGATGGTTTATATCAGTAAAGTAAGTATAAAACAATTCAACAAGACCAGCCATTCTTTATTTGAATATCTAAAAAATTTCTAGCTTTTAAGATAAATTCTTTTCATTTATACATTTATTTATTATAGAGCATAAATACAAGAAGTTGTGCATTTTATTTAAGGTGGTTCCAAACACTACAGGGAGATAACTCTGTAAAATTGAATAAACATTTTAATTACGTTGTGTTGTTAAGGGAATATTAAGCTTCTCAATGATCAAATTTAGTGTTTCTCAAACTGCTATATAACCAGTGGAATTTTTCTGATAAATTGGTTGGTTCAAATTTTTTGAATTTTTTACATTTTTGTCAAAGGGTCAAAGTAAATATTTTGTCAAAATTTTATGATAATTAAGCGAGCCAAATAAATTTTAGTCAAGGTGTTAGGTACCACCTTATGAAATATCAAATAAGAATTTTAAAGTATGTTCTTGCCTGAAGACTGTTTTTATTGAAATAATGAATATGTATGTTAGCTAATAATTACACTAGATGTATGTTTTATTATATGTTATTTTGATTGGCTAACACCAAGCTTCCACGATTCATACAAATGTACTTTGCTCATCATATCTTATTTATAATTTAAAGCTAACACAGTTACAAACAAAACTAGAGGATGCTGAACATAAATGTGAAGAAAACTGGGATCTTCTCAACAAAAAAGAAAAACAGTTTGAGAAAGAGGTACCTTTAGAGTTGAAGATATTAGTAACATTAATAAATGTCCTGTCAAGTTATTAGAACCAATATTTTATATTGCACAATATATCACTTTGCTTGAGAACGATAAGAAACTTTATTTGAGAGGTGAAGAAAGATGAATTATACACTGAAAATCTTTTAGAATTTTCACATTCAATATAGAATACTGTTTAAGATAATTTTATAAATTTAGTCTTTGCCATTCATTAGTTATTGAATTATGTTTGTAAACCATAGTATACTTATTTTTAGAAGCACAATTTGGAAACAGAACTGAATAAACAACACTTTGAAAAGATGGATTTAGAAACTCAACTTGTGTCTAAAATTACCTCCCTTGAATCACAGTTAATGTCTGAAAAACAGGCAAAAGAACAAGAAAAATTACTACTGGAGCAAAAAATAGTAAGAAATTATAACTGTTCATTACTATAATTCTTTTTAGTTTCATTAAATAATGAACATATTTTCTACACTTTTCAGACATTTCATTTTTTCCATGAAGAGCTGTACAGTTTACTTAAGAGTGAATGGTCTGAAAAGTGGCTTAACAGATCTAGATTGATATCAGTCAATGTCTGCATGTTAATGGATATTACAATGAGAAAAGTGTCAGAAAAACATACAAAACTATTTGTTTATATAAATAAATCTAGTTGAAGTAGTACGGAATGTCCGATGAGGTATTTTCCATTTTGGAAAAGATACTGACATTTCATTATTAACTTTTACTTTTACTTTCACTTTCATTTTACTGTTGTTAAACCAATAATTGTGACGTTACGTCTTGTTAACCTTTTGTATATTAAAACCCCATATGAACCCCATTTTATGTTCTTCAGCACTAGTTACTTATCATTAAATTGTCCTGAAGACGAAAAAAAAGTTGACCAGAATAAAGCATTTCCTTGTAGTAATCCAGGATGTTGTTGCCTTTTTATAGTTTTATTTTAATAAAAGTTCAACAGTTAAAAAGTGGGCAATAAAAGGCCATCATCACATCCTGTGTTACAATCATGATACAGAAAATAACTCAAATGAATAGTGTTAGTTCTGGTCATACTGTAAACAATTGTAGTAGTTTTATATATCCAGATATAATTTAATTTTGGATGTAACACATCTTCTGATTGGCTGACGTTATTTTGTTATGAGCGCATAGACATAATTTAGTCATTTGACCGTGACGTCATCAACGTTTTTTCATGGTTTTCTATGGTTTAGAATGGAATTTAGAATAAAATAATAAGAAATGACTGTAATATTTTTTCTGTCTATGAAGAAATAACATAAAAAATTTGGTGCACACTGAATAACGCGTGTAGCGGGTTATTTAACAGTGTGCACCAAATTTTTTATGTTATTTCTTCATAGACAGAAAAAATATTACAGTCATTTCTTAAATAAATTCTTGTCTTATGTCTTTGTTTCTGTAGGAACAGTTGGAAAAGCAAGAAAATGATTATCTTGAAAAAGCAGCAAAGCTTGAAGAACAAGTTATGCAGTTAGAAAAGAACAGAGATGTTCTGGAGGTCAGCATTCATTTATATAAGTTTTTGTAAACATACTCTTTTTTATACGACCGCAAAAATTAAAAAAATTTTTTTATACGACTGCAAAAATTTTTGGTTGTATATTGGTATCACATAGTCGTTATTGTAGTTGTCGTCGTCGTCCGAAGACAGATTGTTTCTGGATAATAACTTTTGAATAAGTAAAAAGAAATCAATAAAATTTTAACACAATGTTTATATAAACCACAAAAGGAAGCTTGGGATTGATTTTGGGGGTTATGGTCCCCAAGGTTTAGGAATTAGGGGCCCAAAGGGGCAAAAAACAGCATTTATCTAGTTTCAGGACAAAAAGTTATGTTTTAGTATTTCAATTATTATGAAATTGTACCACAATGTTTTATAGCATAAGTAAAAGGTTGGGATTTATTTTAAGGGGTTATTGGAAAAACAGTCTAGGAATTAAGGACCAAAAAGGGGCCAAAACAAGCATTTTTCTAGTTTAAAGACAATAACTTGTGTGTAACTGTGTGGATATCTCTGACATTGTACCACAAGTTTCCATATAACACAGGGAAGGCTGGGATTCAGTTTGGGGTTAATTTTCTTGAATATGTAGGAAAAAGGGACTAAAAAAGGGCCAAAAAGATGCATTTTTCTACCTTACAGACAGTAACTTGTGTTTAAGTGTTAAGTGTATGGATCTCTAAATTTTTAAAAGAAGGTTCAATACCACTAAAGGAAGGTTGGGATTGATTTTTTGAGTTATGGTCCAAATAGTTCAGGAATTAGGGGCCAAAAAGAGGGCCAAAATAATAATTTTTGTAGTTTTCAAACAACAACTTATGTTTAAGTGTATGAATCTCTCTAAAATTAAACCACAAGTTTCCATACCATGAAGGGATGTTAGTATTGACTTTGGGGGGTAATGGCTCAAAATGTACAGAATTAGGGGCAAAAACGGGGAAAAACTAGATATTTCTGGTCAATGGACAATTAATACAATTTAAAAACAGTGTAATGGAGGTAATTCTAAAACATTTAACATACAATGGCCACAGACCACAATTAATTCTTCTATCAGTTCTTTATAACGTTTTGTATCATTAAAAAAGTTGCACCATGCACTTTTGTCAAATTTTTTGTGTGTGTAATGTATAGTACTAGTCCAAATATATATCCAAAATTCAGAGAGATTGAAGCAATCACTATTCCAAATTTAGCCAATACACATCCATACCCCTATTGACAAGTCAAGAGATGTTCCGAAAACTGTAAATATTACCTTTTTGCACTTGGCCTAATAACTCATTCCATATCAAAATCAGTTTAAATACAACATCCAAAAATTTATTTCACCTCTCTTCATTCATTTCCACCAAAAAAAATCTAAGAAATGAGTGAGGAAGGGAAAGAAAAAGAATTAAGGAAAAATACACTCTAATTAAAAGGAACTATATTCGTGGACAACGAAAAGTTGGGTCATTAATTGTGGTCTTGGGCCTATAAGTTGGGTATGTTCAGGTTTACCTCCGTTACACTACTTGTATATTATGTATAAAGAAATGTCAGGTTTTGGACTTATTACCAAAAAAGGGAGAGGGTAGGTGTTATCAATTTTTCTTCTTCAAATTTCTCAAATTCCAAATTTTTGAAATGTTAAAAGAAGAAATCTTCAATTGCACAATATTGCGCAATAGATTTGTAAGATCTTGACATTTGTTTTGTGTCAGAAACTCATATTATGTCAAAAATTTTATCGCAATGCAAATTCAGAGCTGTATCAAGCTTGAATGTTGTGTCAATACTTGCCCCAACGGTTCAGGGTTCGACTTCTGCGGTCGTATAAAGCTGCACCCTGCGGAGCACCTGGTTAGCATTTAATTTAAAGTCATCTTAGATTTGAATAACCAATAAACAAACATGAAGAAAGTCAAGATAAGGAGTACATGATTATAATACAGCAACACAATGATGCATAAGACTGAAATGACACATAGAGAGAAACATGGAGTCTTTAACAATAGATATATTTGTTTTAGATATTCCAAGCTCTTGATTTTAAATAGAAGAAATGAATTGTGAATGAGTTTTAAAAACTATGGAATATCTGGTGTCAAAATAGATTTGCCTAAAGGACTAAAAACATAACAATACAACTGTAAACAACCACTGACAAAATTCCAAAATATGCAGTAATCAAACTATACAATTATACATAACAACTTGTTATCTTTTACCATCAGAATGAAAAGTACAGTTTATCAAATGATGAATTAGAGTTAAAGAAGAAAGTATGTGAATTGGAGAATACAGAAACAGAATTGAGGAGTATGGTAAATATCTAGTGTAGCTTGTCATATCTCTATGTATGACTCTGAACTGGGATTGTACTCAGAACAGTGATGGTAACACTAAAGTATCATGGTTTGACCTTGAAGTGTATTTTTCATCATGTTTAAGTGGGATGGTGGTATTGTTGACGCTACCTTGCTCATTGCTATGCTGTCAGAAGTGCAATGGATTTAATCATGGATTAAATTTACATCAACTATGGTTTTCATTTTCACATGTTGATGTCACTTAAGACAGCAGTTTTTCATGTTTTTATGTATAGCATAAAGAGTATCATCTGTTTCATTTAAAACAGTCATGATAAATTGTCATTGGATTTACAGTCATAGGAAACTCCTGAGAGGAACAGGCTTTTTACAGGATGATAATTTTTATACAATTCTTTTATTTCAACCATACACATATATATATATATATCATTGAAACCAAAATGGCATGATTATTTTATAGACAATTATAAATGCTTTTATTAAATAAAACAAATTTTACATCGCATAATAATTGCACATCTGTGGATTTTAAACTAGCCTTTACATATCAAATAGATTACAGCAAGTCAGCAAATCCAAAGTATGTTAAATCTACATTCATACATGCATTTGCATAAGGTTAATTTCTATCCAATGCAGCTCATTTGATTCTTTGATGAGTAATTGTACTAAAAAAAGGAAATATATTTGTTTATATTAATGCAATTGTTATATTTTGTTATTATGCCATTAATGAAAAAATATATTTAATGATATTCTTGAATTACTGTACTTATTTCAAATTCACATTGTCAGTAAGTCAAGATTCCTTCATGTTTAATACATCTTTTAGCCAAAATAAAATATGGTCTTTTGCTTTCTCTTGACATCTATTTTCTGATGTAGGCACTTAGAAATATGGATATGGAAACAAATGACTATAAATGTTGAGAAATGTTTGTTTGACATTTCAAACTTTTGCCTTAATAAAAATGGTCATCATGACAAAAAAAATTGGCTTTTCTAAAAATTATGGACTTAATTTAGAGAATATCTGAACCTGTTGATATGATAGACGACGGAAATAGTTCTTATGTGAATGTGACTTGGTGTTACTTTGGTGCTGATTAGTCAACCAAAATAAATGTCAGATGCATTTTTACACTGCATTCTATAGGAAATATATACAAAGTTTTCTTTGCACGATCTGCTCACTGAAAACAAATAAGATTAAAAGGCTATTTTTTTTTTAAGTACAGTGTAACTGACAGAGTATTATTCCTGTAATTTTGTTAGCCTAGTTCATATGACTACTTCTCAGAATTTCATTTTAAATTGAACAAGGGAAACATTTAGCCAAATTATTGGTTAAAGTTTCAGTATATCTAACTGATAAAGATAGAAGATTGTGAGGTTTTTAGATTTCAATCAAATGTTTTTACAAAGTATTATCAGTAAATTATAATTAGGATTTTTTTTATCTAAGATTTCAGATCATGAGAATAAATTAACTCAGTCATCTAAGCAATTGGAAGAATTGGAACAGTTTTTAAAGAGCAAAGAATCTGAGCTTCAAGAATGCATTGCAGGTAATAACAAATATAAATATACGAAAAAATACATGTTATATCTAGAACTTTCAACATAAAAAGGGGGTGCAATTAAAATTCTCATGAAGGATGTGTTAACTGTGATTGTTATATATATAATGAGTCTAAAAATTTAAGTTTATGTGAAGGCATTGTGGTATATGTTGACCGTCTGTCCATCTGTCGTTGACATGTCAGACATTAATTCAAAAATGCTTTAACAAATATGCATGAAACTTTGGTGAATTGTTTATATATATTGACATGAGCTCCCTTTCAATTTTTATAAATTTTGGTACACCGTTTCCATATTTTTTTTTTCAGAAAAAGATGAGTTGTTAGTTAGAAATGCTGAGTTATCACAGAAAAATTTATCTGTTCAGAGCAGCTCAGATAGTATTATTAACCAGCTTAAATCAGAGATAAAAGACCAAGATGATCACATAGATAATTTAAAACAGTCCCATGATTCATTGCAAGAGAATGTTGATTTCCATGAAAAAAAGGTAAGATTGATTAATATGCAGTTTATCCATATTATTTAGTGACCCATCTTTAGCAAGTGTTAAAAATAGTTTAATAACATATGGGTCAGTTGAAAATTAATGTTAGTGGTTTTATATTAGGTTGAAAAAACATTTCCTCATCAGAACTTTCTTGTCTTATATATGTTTCATAACAGTTACTATTATTTGATTTGCTGTGAAATATTGGTAATCATTTGCACCTGATTATGATAAATGCACATGTCATCTTATTTTCAAAGTTTCAAATTACACCTAAACAAAAAGATCAATACTTACCCAACAACTGTGTTCATGAATTAAAGAAGAAAAATTTTGCTGGTAATAGAAAAGTTTTGAACATAATCTACTGTTGTGATTCCATGCTGATTTAGTTTTTTTTATGCCCAGCTGTAGATGAGGGGGCATTAAGTTTTACCATTGTCCGTTTGTACGTCTGTTCAGATCAAGTACCAATTTGAGTAGCGTCACTTAAACAGTTCTTGAGTTATGTCCCTTTATAACATTATATTCAGGCGAAGGCATCATTAATATCCCATGGACCATTCCAAATCTATTTTTAAATGAATACATGAACTATCTTGATATATAAAAAAAAGGAAATTGAATCTATGTCCTCTGTATGTTAATTATACCCCCGCTTGCTTTAAAAAAGGGGGGGTATACTGTTTTACCTCTGTCTGTCAGTCCGTCCATCAGTCAGTCCGTCCCATGAAACTTTCGTCACATTTTTCTCAGGAACTACACATCCACCCTTTCTGTAATTTGGTATCAACATTTATATATGTCAGCCATACCGTGTGATGCGTTTTCAGATTCATCACTTGACAACTTCCTGTTTACCGAAAAAAACTTGTATGATTTTACACATGATATCCAAGTTGAAAATTTTCGTCACATTTTTCTCAGGAACTACAATACAAGGATTTCTGAAATTTGGTTTCAGGATTTATATAAGTCAGCTATACCGTGTGATGCGTTTTCAGATTCATCACTCGACAACTTCCTGTTTACCGAACACTTGTATGATTTTACACATGATAGCCAACTTGAAAATTTTCGTCACATTTTTCTCAGGAACTACAATACAAGGATTTCTGAAATTTGGTTTCAGAATTTATATAAGTCAGCTATACCGTGTGATGCGTTTTCAGATTCATCACTCGACAACTTCCTGTTTACCGAACACTTGTATGATTTTACACATGATAGCCAACTTGAAAATTTTCGTCACATTTTTCTCAGGAACTACAATACAAGGATTTCTGAAATTTGGTTTCAGGATTTATATAAGTCAGCTATACCGTGTGATGCGTTTTCAGATTCATCACTCGACAACTTCCTGTTTACCGAACACTTGCATATTTTTACACTATTAAAATTATCCACTTGCGGCGGGGGTATCATCAGCTGTGAGCAGTAGCTCGCAGTTTCACTTGTAAATAGTAGCAAAGAATGATTGAGATTGATGCTGTTTCATTAACATTATAAATCTGAATAATAGATAAAAGAGCTGGAAGATGGGAAAGAAGAGAATGAACAGACTACTACACAAGTTAGTACTCTGGAGCAAACTGTTACAGACTTACAGGAACAACTGGCAGACAAAAATAAGGTAAACTAATTCTCTATAGAAAAAAAGGCTCTAGTATTTTACATCTTATCTGTGAATAGTAAAGAAAAGATCTAACCAATAAATAATTATGCAAAGATTCAACATAATTAAACTCTAGGTTGAGTCCTTGAATTATTTTTACATACTCAATACTAATTTTCCTATTATATTTTGTGTATGTAATCTAATTTTACTACCTACAGATAGAAACGGAACATTGATTCGTGAATGATTTATCATCCCGCACCTTACACATTTCTCCTTGGCAAAGACTATATGATGATTCAACTAATGCTTTATACTTTACTGTTAGAAAAATTTGTATTGAAAAATGCAGATGATCAAAGTTTTTGATGATTCACCCAGAAAGGACTTGGAGGAAATGACATGAAATTTAAATACTGATAAAAAATACCACTGAATAGAAATAAAAAAAAAAAAATACATGAAAAACCTTTCTACAATAATATAATTCTATCAGCATACTTCTAAAAACTTGAAATTATTTTGTTGAAAAGTAAAAATACTGTTTTTAAAGCCTAAAGTAATAAATGTAAAGGTTGTATCCAGGTGTAATGATAAGTCGTTATCCTAATGCTATTTTTTTCTTATTTTTTCTGTACACTTAGCTTTCATTTTTTATTACCATGCATTGTCAAGCTTGGTAACTCATAATTATTTGTCAGTAACTAAATGTACGATGCTGTCCCATACTGAACCTTCTGACCTTGTTTGTTTACATTTAAATTTCAATGGCGTCAAAATCACGTGATGTCAATTCGTTCTACCCAATCAAATTGCTCTACTGTCAATTAGGGGATTTTCCAGTCTACGGCAATTACGTTATTTCTTTGTGGGATATTGCTTCAAAATAGTTTGCAATAATTTTGGGTTTTATTCAACAGGAAAACTCTTTTTTTGCCATCCCTTTTGACATCAATGGAATTCTGTATGAATATTTATCTACAGTCATGATGGTCAGAATATCGATCTTTTTATAATGAATAAAAAGAAAATTCTATGAAAAATAAATGTAAATTATTTTTCATTAACCTACTCTATATTCCTGTACAAAATTATGGCATGGGCATCGTTTTTTCAATTAGTTTTCCTTTCATTTTGGTTGGGCTTTTTTCGCGGGAAAATCGCGAAAGACGTAAGGAGCATGTCATTTTAAAATTCCTAAAAATACGATTTGCTTGACCTGTATTGCCTGCCACAAGATTGATGACGCTGAATGGAATGTACACAAAGCAATGGAGGCCGGAATGGGGATTTTGTGAAGTTCTAGAATGTTTTTAGACATTCGGAAGTCGGGATTGAAACGGGCATTAGAAATTTGGCATTTTTTAGCAATAATTGAGAACAACAATGAAAACTTACCTTCAGAAATGTTTTTTTATTCAAAAGTGCAGAAAAAACGTATTCTACATTGTTTTTCTACGCCGGAAGTAGCGTAGTGACGTCAATGCGGAGTTTCCCCGTGTGTTAAGTTCAAACACAAATACCTAACGAACTGACAAGATGAACGATTTTAGACTACTACAGGATATCCATATGTCGTGTTGCAGCTCTTATTTGGATTTTGTATGATAAACAAATTTGATTTTATTTTTTCCATCAGGCTTTGAAAAAACAGGAACAAAGACTTAGAGATCTTCAAAAAACTTTACAGCGTGAACTTAGAGTTCAACCTCTCCCCAGTGATGAACCAGTTTTGATTGATGGTGCTTCATTTACTCCGCCAATGCAGCGGAAAATTAGTGAAAGTCGGAATTCACCATTGAAAGACAATATTGATTTTAAGGATCATAATCCTGCAACAATTAGTCATGTGATGAAACCATTTGAAACAAACAATCATTCAGATAATGGAATAGATGTTCATAAAAATAGGACACGTAATTCTGATCATTTACTGAGAAAGGACTTAGAAAATGATGTGAACTTTAAATATTTGAAACATGTGGTTTTAAAATTTATGTTAAGTAGAGAAGCAGAGGTTAGTTGTTTATTTATGATAAATTAAAAAGACCTTTTGACCCAATAAAATATTGAAAGCAACGAATTTAAACAAATCTGAGAGTGCATAATGTCATGAATTCATTCATTTCTTGTATCAGTTGATATGTGCAAAGAATTCCAATGTTACAACTATCCACAGAGACCAAATGAAATAGAAGTTAACAACTATAGGTCTTTTACTGCCTTCAAAAATTAGCAAAAGCTAGCTGAAAAAAAAGCAATGAAATGACAAAAAATAAATCAACTTAAAGGAGAAAAGACTGAATTATGTACAAAACAACAAATTTAAAACAAATATAATATACTGCAACAAAAGAAATCCACTAAATTACAGGCTACTGACAGGTTTATTCTGCTAAATTCAATAAAAGTGTATGTCAATAACAACAACATGTAAATTTAGATATATTATGTCAGTCCACTGTTAATTTATCAGATATGTTATATACATTTTCTATCACGAACCTACCTCATTTGTATTTGGTTTCATTATTTTATTTCAGGCTGTGCATTTAATACGAGCTATATCAGTGTTACTACATTTCTCACCAGATGAACAAAAGATGTTACATGATACATTAGAATACAGAATGTCTTGGTTTGGAATTCGACCAGCGCTAGGCTCAGGACAGAAATCAAAATACATTCCACCACCATTTTAATGTTGTGATTTATATGAGAGTATATATGTCAATGATTAATGATATTTGATTTTCATCAAAATACTTGCTCTTTTTGGCATGACCAGAAAAGTTTTACTGCCCTTTGTTAGACTTTAAACACACTGCATTTATATATAGGTATAATAAAATTTCAAAGTATAGTCAAATGGCAAATGAATGCTGGCACTTTACCAATATTATATTTCATTCTTTGGATTTCCTTTGAAAAGAAGTTAACAATTTTGAATTATACTTTGAAAGAGATTTTCAGATATGCCTTCCTGTTTGATGACACTTTAAACTTTTATCCTACACACTAAGCATAGAATTTTAAGATTATTTACATTAATTATTATCGAGATTCAAAATGGATATTTTCAAACTGTTCTTAATTTTGGCCAAAAAAGTTTGTTTTTATATTTTGATTTTCCATGAAATTGTATTACCATTATCATATCTTATTACTTAATGAATTGATGCACTTGTGATGATGAATCAAACCATCTTGTTTATCTGGTTTTATATAAATTTTGGTACCTAACTGCAAACTTCTGAACATTTTGATTTATTTTGTTTGTAGTAGAAAAAGAGGTTTGTCTCATTTTAAAAAAAAATCTTTGGCTTAGCAAAGGTCAAACTGATGAATATTATGGCATCCTCAGTGATTTCATTTAAATTATAAAAAAAAAATTTTCACTGTTTGGATTTTTTGGCTATATGAATATTTTTTCATCAATTCAAATGAAAACTAATGAATTTTAAATGATTTGATAAATAATGAATATTTTGTTTGAGTGACAATATTAATGATAATAAAAGGTTTTTCTATGTTTTTAGTTAAAATTATTCAAGAGATTTTGAAATTACAATTTGCCAAATACATACAGTTGTTCTATAAAGTATGTTATTTGTCCTTGACAACATTTTCATTTTTAAGGTACTGTTTAAGAAGCTCTATTAATTTTGTCATTAGAATTTCCAACTTGTGAGTAACAAGGATAGCTATATTTGATACATGGGATCCTTGCAAGGTTTTCATTTCCATCAGACAGAGTTTTCCTTACCTTGACCTGAAATCATGGCATTTAAGGTTTGAGTTTTCTCAGATAAGTTAATACCTCAGATACTTTATGCAAAAAGTCAAAGTATTTGGTGTATGACTTCCATCCAATTGTAAAAGTTAAATTTTTTTATGGTATAAAAGTTATTGCCTTATTTCTCAGATATTCTAAGCAATATATAACATTAATGTTTAAAGTGTGCATTGCTGTAAGATGTTAAAGTGTGTCTGGCATGTTTTATCTGACCTTGACTCCCTTTTTTCATATTCATGGTGTATTGGTTTATAAGTGTTTTGTATTCATGATGAGATCTGTTTCACAGATACTGTAAGCAATAGATCTATAAAATAATTGTATGGTGTACATGTTTGTCTGTTAGGTTCATCTGACCTTCACCTCATTTTCTTGGTTCATTGGACCATCTTCTCAGATACGATCGGCAGTAGATTCACTATGTATGGTGTATTTAATGTTAGTAGGTTGTACATGCATGTCTTTCAGTGTTCATCAGGCCCTTATTTATTTGATTCATTGGTCAACACAAACTTTTTATGGTTCAAATCATTTGTCAGATACATTGTACTTTCAGCAATAGGTCAACTAATGGAAACAATGTGAGGTGTGCATGTCTGTCTGGCAGGGTTTATCTTTACTTTTTTACATGGATCATTGATAAAAATACTTGTAGTATAAACCTTAACTTATAAGACTATCTGTCCTATGGCATCTGTAGCAGGACAGAATTAAATTAATGTTTTGACACATAGGATAAAAATTTAGTCTTTAATTATATTGATATAAAACATGCTGTTTCTGTTATGAATGTGTGTACACATATACTCTCAATAATAACAATGGCTGTGAATCTTTTATCGTATATTGTTATTGCTTATTTACATAAATGTATGAATATTATGTGTGTTTTGTTTATTAAACTTACCAGCGGAAAAAATGATTGCCAATGAGACAACTTTTTATTAGGAACCAAATGATGTAGAAAATAGAAACTAGAGGTCACTGTACAACCGTCAACAATGAGAAAACCCCATACTGCTGTATGTCTGTTCAAAGAAACATATCTGTCAAGTTTGACTTCAATATACTAAGTTCTTTAGAAATTTGACAAATCTTTTGTTTGCCCTTTATTCTGGTTTGGATTTTATAACCTTCTGTACAAGAATGTGTTCATAGTACACTTGTGCTACCATTTTATATGTTCAGTGGACTTCGAAATTGGGGTCAGAACTCTTAATTTGGCATTAAAATTAGAAAGATCATATCATAGGGAACATATGTACTAAGTTTCAAGTTGATTGGACTTCTGATTTCATCAAAAACTACCTTGATCAAAAACTTCAACCTAAAGTGGGACAGACAGATGCACTCAGAGACAGGAAAACATAATGCAACCTGGGTGTGGCATAAAAATTGTTTTACTCTATGGTTCTTGAGAAGTTGATTAGGTAGTTATGACATTGACTTGCCACACAGTACTGTAGATTGATTTTTTTTAAGATGTCAATTATTTATAGGATAATAAAAACAACAAAGACTGCAGTTTAAATAATGAACAACATTTTTTAAATTTGTGGTTGAGGATCAGTATCCTTAAATCAGGACCATTCTGCTCATATTCTGTTGTTATAAAATCTTTTGTCAGTCTGTTTAATAACTTTTTTATTTACTGTTTAGACATTTTATTAATTGATTGCCTTTGTTAATCATTACCAAAACCAATAGACTTGCATGGTATATGAATTAAAGATTTAGGGTATACCTCGCTTAGACAGCAACAGTAGTCAATTATCTATTTCATGTTTTCAATATATATGTATGTACTAAGAATTTTTTTTCTAAGATATCCCATTTTTTATATCACTTCATTTATAAGATTGACACTTGACATTTATAGGATTTAATGCAGGATATGATCACCTTAGATAATATAACATAGTAAGTACCATGTTGACACAGGATTCCGTGCAGGATTTGACCACCTTACTTTATATGCCATTTTGAGTACTACATTAACAAAGGATTCCATGCAGGATATGACAACCTTACTTTATATGCCATTTTGAGTACTACATTAACGAAAGATTCCATTCAGGACATGACCACCTTACTTTATATGTCATTGTGAGTACTACATACACAAAGGATTCCATGCAGGATATGACCACTTTACTTTATATGCCATATTGAGTACTACATTAACGAAAGATTCCATGCAGGATATGACCACCTTACTTTATATGTCATTGTGAGTACTACATACACAAAGGATTCCATGCAGGATATGACCACTTTACTTTATATGCCATATTGAGTACTACATTAACGAAAGATTCCATGCAGGATATGACCACCTTACTTTATATGTCATTGTGAGTACTACATACACAAAGGATTTCATGCAGGATATGACCACTTTACTTTATATGGCATTTTGAGTACTACATTAACAAAGGATTTACCACCTTACTTTATATGTCATTGTGACTACTACATTAACAAAGGATTCACCACCTTACTTTATATGTCATTGTGAGTACTACATTAACAAAGGATTCCATGCAGGATATGACCACCTTACTTTATATGTCATTGTGAGTACTACATTAACAAAGGATTCCATGCAGGATATGATCACCTTGCTTTATATGCCATTGTGAGTACTACATTAACAAAGGATTCCATGCAGGATATGACCACCTTACTTTATATGCTCTTGTGAGTACTACATAAATACAGGATTAAATGCAGGAAATAATCATCTTCCTTAGTACACCATGTTGAGTACCAATTATTTAGAGGATTCAATGCAGGATAAGATCACCTTACATAATATATATTGGTGAGTACCACATTAACAGAGGATTCAATGCAGGATATGAAAAAATTACTAAACATACCATAATTCAGAGGATTTCATGCAGGATTTGATCACCTTACTTTTGTCATGGAAAGTACAACATTTACAGATGATTTAATGCATATTTTAAGGATCTCCTTATGTAATATACCACATGTGAGTACAACACTAACAGGATTGAATGCAGTATATAATCACCTTACATAATATACTTTGGCAGATCACCTTACATAATATACCTTGGTGAGTACGATTCGGATCACCTCACTCAATATACAACAGTTATTTCCACACAAAAAGATCATCTTTCTTGAGTGATCAGTCATGTCCCCCTGTAGTAAAATAAAAGGCTGAAATCTTGTAAAGCAATACATTTATTTTGAAAGAGTTTAGATGATATGTTTATGATCATGTAACAGCATTTTACATCAATATGAATTAGAAAACTGAACGACTAATAATTTTAAAATATTTAAAATACTGCTAATTAAATACCAGTAATCTCCATTTTTAAGGACTAAATTATTTCATAAAATATTGCAATGACCCAAGGACTTTTGCATTTTATAAGGTTACACATAAATAAATGGATGTATTAAAAAACAATGTAAAATTACACATCAAAAATTAATTCAAGACTAAAAATAATACTCACAATACAGTGAATACACATGCTTGATGTAAATAAATATAAAAAGTATATGTGTCCATAGGACATCTTCCTCTGCAAATACTATCATATTTACATGTTCAAATATGGGTAAAAAAAATTAAACTGTGAAATCTGGATCAAAACTCATTTTTATGCCCCATTTATGGGCATTATGTTTTCTGGTCTGTGCTTCATTTCGTCAGTTCGTCCATCCATCTGTCCTGTTTCAAAAAGTTTTTGGTCAAGGTATTTTTTGATGAAGTTGAAGTTCTATTAACTTGAAACTTACTACCCATGTTCCTTATGATATGTCCTTTTTAATTTTATGTCAAATTAGAGTTTTGACCACCATTTCACGGTCCACTGAACATAGAAAGTGATAGTGGGGCATCCGTGTGCTATGGACACATTCTTGTTTTCATTTTTTTTTAATATGTCATAGCATGATGAAAATATGAACAAGTGTACTATGTTTTAAATTGATGTAAACACAACTTTACAGTATACTATCAATAATAAATCAATACCTGAACTTGATGCTACTGTAGGCAGAACATATTACTGGAAATATTATATAAATAAATTTTTACAATTTATACAAAGTAAGATATTAAAACAAGAGCTGTCAAAATGACAGTAAACAAGATTCTTTTAATATTTATTTGTGTTCTGGCATTTATCAATATTACAAGGACCAAAACTCCTAATAGGTAAAATTTATGATTATCAACATCAAACTTGACTTCCATGTTGTCAACAATAACAACATATAAACTAGATAGAAAATGACCCTCTAGCAGGACAAACTGTGTGCCCTTAATGAATAAAGTAAGAAAAAATTACGAAGTCCACCTACCTAGGATTTTGAAAATATCTAAAATAAAATTTTAAAAGGTTTGGTTGAACGGTTCATGAGTAAATGCAAGGACACAACATTTTTTAAACTTTCAAGAACCGTAACTCCTGAACGGTAAAAGTAAAAATCGTCATTATTGAACTTGACCTCCATTTTGTTGTCAGTAACAACATATTAAAATTTTAAAAGGTTTGGTTGACTGGTTCATGAGTAAATGCACGGACGCGACATTTTTGAAACTTTCAAGAACCGTAACTCCTGAACGGTAAAAGTAAAAATCGTCATTATTGAACTTGACCTCCTTTATGTTGTCAGTAACAACATATTAAAATTTTAAAAGGTTTGGTTGAACGCTTCATGAGTAAATGCACGGACAACATTTGGTTGCCGCCCGCCCGAATGCCTGCCCGCCCGCCCGCCCGCAAACCCGCCCGCCCGCCCGCCGTACATCCCCAAATCAATAACCGACATTTTTGACACAAAAATCCGGTTAAAAAGAGTTCATTAAAAAAAAGGTACATGTTGAACACTAAGTCAAATCACATAACAGAGATCAGAGGTATATCTGTATACATGATTCTTCAATGATTTAATACTCTGTTGCATAATAACAGTCTCTGCAGATGGACAATGGTAAATCAGCATAACCAAATTAAAAAGGATATCTTTAGATGGAAATTGACAAGTCATCCATATATACCATAATACAAATAAAAGTTATGTTGCAGCTATACAAAAATATTTCTATCACCTGTCCTTGGTACTCTATTGAATTTTCAGGAGCTCATATGTTATAAAGTTTGAACAAAAGACACATAGTTATTTACTCTTTTATAACATTTGACTACTCTTTTGCATAGATCTGACAATGTATAATTAAGCATGCAAGTCTCAATCTCTGTAGACCTGTAATATATTAATAAATGCAATTCTCTGTTGAACTGTAACATGATTCATGCAATTTTCTAAAACATCAAATAAATTTCCTACTTGTATAAATTAAGATATTCAAACCATCAACATTAATCAGTTTTATCACCAACTGATTTGGATTTATTAAATATACAATAATTTCCGTGCTATCGATGACAAATCAAATTCACTCATAACCTCTTCAACTCATGAGTTTTCCCACTTGTTATCAGCTGTCTTTTTTATATAACATCAAGAAATACTTTAAGAAGCTATTTTGGGAGTGTCATTGCCCTAGAATATCTTCCGTTGTTTTTTTTCAAATACTAGATATCTAATAAATACAATTTTCTGGGTTCTCCGTAATAGTCTGTATAGCAGTTTGCCAAAGTAATTGCTGAGCAAATCTACTGACAAAAATAGTAAAATAAAAAATACAAAAATGTTAAATAAAACAAAGAACATACAGCTTTATAATATAAATGTATATCATGTAATGTTAGCGTTTAAAGCGGACACATTTGTTTGATTGATTGTAAGTATGAAACTGCAGTATCATAATTAGTTGAAATGTTTGCATACTATGTATGAATTTCTTCTCAATTACAGAACAGTAATTAATTATACTGTAAATTATTGCATTTGTTATTGCAACTTTTGAAAAATAAACAAAAATGTAAGATTAATTCACCTTTTCAGAATCTAAAGGACTATGGGTAATCTCATTGTTCGTACACCAAAAACAAAAAGTTACGTCATTGGTTGAATTTCAATTGTTTAGAATGTTCTTAACCAATCACAAGGTTTTGGTGTACGCTTTTGAAAATTTGACACAGAATGCATTAGATTATGAAAATGGCAAATTATTGTAATTTTAATAAAATGCTGCATACAGACAGTAGATGATGGACAAGTGATAACAAGTGATGCCATCACAGACATCACAGATGGCAAAAAATGTAATATATTCATTAGTTTTTATAGCACAATTAATGTGTACCATCTTTCAAGTTGATTTTCCTACAACTTGATGGTAAAGGATTTAAACTAAAAACTTTAACTTGAGAATGGCTTGATTTCACAAAATCGTATTTCCAAGTTTAGTGAATTATAAAATAAGTTCTAAACAATAAACTCCCTTAGTTAAAAACTTTAACATGATCAAAAATGTACAAACAGACAAAATAGTGGACAGATGGACAGCTGCACTAACTAGAATACACAATGCCTCTATACTATATTAAGCAGGGCATTTTATACATGTAGTTACCAGCAGACAGTTGTACGAACATGTCATTAACCTAATGTGTCATTAAGTCTTCATTAAGCCCTTATGATGCATTAGGCTAATGACAACTTTATGACTACTTAGGCTAATGACATGTTTGTACAACCAGCTGTTGATATAAAAAAATCATTATTTTTCTAAAAATTATGCATTCCAGGGGGAGATAAATCCTGTATGGGAAATAACTCTTGACAATATAAAATGAACAATTTCTAAGCTCACATTGAGATTTCTTTCATATATTATGCACAATAAAAATGTATATCTATATAAATCTTTAATAAAATCTCTACCTTCATCCATTATATAATGAAATAATATATATTTTTATAATTCTAATAGAAGCTTTAAATTATTTCAATCTTAAAATAAATGCATATTTGTAAATTGTATAATTTGTAATGCCTGTGATACAACTTTAGACTGCATAATCTTTAATTTTTAGCTCACCTGGCCCAAAGGGCCAAGTGAGCTTTTCCCATCACTTGGCGTCCGTCGTCCGTCGTCGTCGTCGTCCGCAACTGATCGTCACCAACTGATTTGGATTTATTAAATATACAATAATTTCCGTGCTATCGATGACAAATCAAATTCACTCATAACCTCTTCAACTCATGAGTTTTCCCACTTGTTATCAGCTGTCTTTTTTATATAACATCAAGAAATACTTTAAGAAGCTATTTTGGGAGTGTCATTGCCCTAGAATATCTTCCGTTGTTTTTTTTCAAATACTAGATATCTAATAAATACAATTTTCTGGGTTCTCCATAATAGTCTGTATAGCAGTTTGCCAAAGTAATTGCTGAGCAAATCTACTGACAAAAATAGTAAAATAAAAAATACAAAAATGTTAAATAAAACAAAGAACATACAGCTTTATAATATAAATGTATATCATGTAATGTTAGCGTTTAAAGCGGACACATTTGTTTGATTGATTGTAAGTATGAAACTGCAGTATCATAATTAGTTGAAATGTTTGCATACTATGTATGAATTTCTTCTCAATTACAGAACAGTAATTAATTATACTGTAAATTATTGCATTTGTTATTGCAACTTTTGAAAAATAAACAAAAATGTAAGATTAATTCACCTTTTCAGAATCTAAAGGACTATGGGTAATCTCATTGTTCGTACACCAAAAACAAAAAGTTACGTCATTGGTTGAATTTCAATTGTTTAGAATGTTCTTAACCAATCACAAGGTTTTGGTGTACGCTTTTGAAAATTTGACACAGAATGCATTAGATTATGAAAATGGCAAATTATTGTAATTTTAATAAAATGCTGCATACAGACAGTAGATGATGGACAAGTGATAACAAGTGATGCCATCACAGACATCACAGATGGCAAAAAATGTAATATATTCATTAGTTTTTATAGCACAATTAATGTGTACCATCTTTCAAGTTGATTTTCCTACAACTTGATGGTAAAGGATTTAAACTAAAAACTTTAACTTGAGAATGGCTTGATTTCACAAAATTGTATTTCCAAGTTTAGTGAATTATAAAATAAGTTCTAAACAATAAACTCCCTTAGTTAAAAACTTTAACATGATCAAAAATGTACAAACAGACAAAATAGTGGACAGATGGACAGCTGCACTAACTAGAATACACAATGCCTCTATACTATATTAAGCAGGGCATTTTATACATGTAGTTACCAGCAGACAGTTGTACGAACATGTCATTAACCTAATGTGTCATTAAGTCTTCATTAAGCCCTTATGATGCATTAGGCTAATGACAACTTTATGACTACTTAGGCTAATGACATGTTTGTACAACCAGCTGTTGATATAAAAAAATCATTATTTTTCTAAAAATTATGCATTCCAGGGGGAGATAAATCCTGTATGGGAAATAACTCTTGACAATATAAAATGAACAATTTCTAAGCTCACATTGAGATTTCTTTCATATATTATGCACAATAAAAATGTATATCTATATAAATCTTTAATAAAATCTCTACCTTCATCCATTATATAATGAAATAATATATATTTTTATAATTCTAATAGAAGCTTTAAATTATTTCAATCTTAAAATAAATGCATATTTGTAAATTGTATAATTTGTAATGCCTGTGATACAACTTTAGACTGCATAATCTTTAATATTTAGCTCACCTGGCCCAAAGGGCCAAGTGAGCTTTTCCCATCACTTGGCGTCCGTCGTCGTCGTCGTCCGTCGTCGTTAACTTTTACAAAAATCTTCTCCTCTGAAACTACTGGGCCAAATTAATCCAAACTTGGCCACAATCATCATTGGGGTATCTAGTTTAAAAAATGTGTGGCGTGACCCGGTCAACCAACCAAGATGGCCGCCATGGCTAAAAATAGAACATAGGGGTAAAATGCAGTTTTTGGCTTATAACTCAAACACCAAAGCATTTAGAGCAAATCTGACATGTGGTAAAAGTGTTTATCAGGTCAAGATCTATCTGTCCTGAAATTTTCATATGAATCCGACAACCCGTTATTGGGTTGCTGCCCCTGAACTGGTAATTGTAGGGAATTTTTGCTGTTTTTGGCTATTATCTTGAATATTATTATAGATAGAGATAAACTGCAAACAGCAATAATGTTCAGCAAAGTAAGATTTACAAATAAGTCAACATGACCAAAATGGTCAGTTGACCCCTTTAGGAGTTATTGACCTTTATAGTCAATTTTTAACCATTTTTCGTAAATCTTAGTAATCTTTTACAAAAATCTTCTCCTCTGAAACTACTGGGCCAAATTAATCCAAACTTGGCCACAATCATCTTTGGGATATCTAGTTTAAAAAATGTGTGGCATGACCCGGCCAACCAACCAAGATGGCCACCATGGCTAAAAATAGAACATAGGGGTAAAATGCAGTTTTTGGCTTATAACTCAAAAACCAAAGCATTTAGAGCAAATCTGACATGTGGTAAAAGTGTTAATCAGGTCAAGATCTATCTGTCCTGAAATTTTCAGATGAATCGGACAACCTGTTGTTGGGTTGCTGCCCCTGAATTGGTAATTTTAAGGAAATTTTGCTGTTTTTGGTTATTATCTTGAATATTATTATAGATAGAGATAAACTGTAAACAGCAATTATGTTCAGCAAAGTAAGATTTACAAATAAGTCAGCATGACCAAAATGGTCAGTTGACCCCTGAAGGAGTTATTGCCCTTTATAGTCAATTTTTAACCATTTTTTCATAAATCTTAGTAATCTTTTACAAAAATCTTCTTCTCTGAAACTACTGGGCCAAATTAAACTAAACTTGGCCACAATCATCATTGGGGTAACTTGTTTAAAAAATGTGTGGCGTGACCTGGCCAATCAACCAAAATGGCTGCCACGGCTAATAATAGAACAGAGGGGTAAAATGCAGTTTTTGGCTTATAACTCAAAAACCGAAGCATTAAGAGAAAATCTGACAGGGTTTAATTGTTTATCAGGTCAAGATCTATCTGCCCTGATGTTTTCACATGGATCGGACAACCCGTTGTTAGGTTACTGTCCTGAATTGGTAATTTTAAGGAAATTTTGCTGTTTTTTGTTATTATCTTGAATATTATTATAGATACAGATAAACTGTATACAGCAATAACGTTCAGCAAAATAAGATCTACAAATAAGTTTACATGACCAAAATAGTCAATTGACCCCTTAAGGAGTTATTGCCCTTTATAGTTAATTTTTAACATTTTTCATAAATTTTTGTAAATTTTTAGAAAATATTTTCCACTGTAATTACTGGGCCAAGTTCATTATAGATAGAGATAATTGTAGCAACAAGAATGTTCAGTAAAGTAAGATCTACAAACACATCACTATCACCAAAACACAATTATGTCATGAATTTATCCGTGTCCATTGTTTAATATGCACAAGACCAAGGTGAGCGACACAGGCTCTTTAGAGCCTCTAGTTTATTCAGTAGTCAGATAAACAACCAAGATTAAAATTTGTGGATAAGTTTGCATCAAATGTTTATGAAAAATAGGATTTGTTATAAGTATGTATAAAGAGTAACGACAGCATGGTTCATTGTACCTTAATACTATAGATTTAATCATAATAATATGGGATCAAGAATACTATAGATTTAATCATTATAATATGGGATCAAGACTACTATAGGTTTAATCATTATAATATGAATCAAGACTACCATAGATTTAATCATTATAATATGGAATCAAGACTACCATAGATTTAATCATTATAATATGGAATCAAGACTACCAAGATTTAATCATTATAATATGGAATCAAGACTACCATAGATTTAAACATTATAATATAGAATCAAGTCTACTATAGATTTAATCATTATAATATGGAATCAAGACTACCAAGATTTAATCATTATAATATGGAATCAAGACTAAAATATTAGTAATACTTATGGCACATTCAAGCAAAGTATATAAAATGAAAGACAACCACACCCATTAGAAACACAGCTAATACATTAGATGTAATCTTCCACTTCCTGTTTTCTTTAATTGACACCATATCTTCTCGCACAACACCATGACTAGCTAAAGATCTTCTGCTGCTTTCATCCATCCCACATAACCAATGTGCTATTCTCTTGAATATGCTTATAGGTTCTGGAAAAAACATTTAAAAATACAAAATCAATATGTATACAAAATGTACATGTAGTACATTTAAATTCTGCAAGAGAGTACTCAGTGGCATGAGTAGATTGATTGGTACTATTTCAGCAACATGATCTGCTACCCTTTAGGCTACTGAGTCACTTCCGTTGGCAGCCATTTTGAACTTTTCATCAGCACTCAAGAAACATATTGCAAGCTAATAACCTTCACAGGATCAATTCTGCCTTGCTTGGTATCCATATGTTCACCTACTTTTGAGAAGAAGTTTCCTTAAATTAAGCCAATCAGAAATTAGAAAAGGTCATGGCAGCAATGTTATTGAACAAATTAGTAACAAAATAGGAACACTTAGTAAGGACCTTGTATGGAATATCTCGTCCATATTAATTTCAGTTTATTCACAAGAAAAATCAAAACTTGATTCCAAAGCTGATATACAGATACCTGGGAGGACATATGCCAATTGTTGGCAAAAGCTGACATTGCCTTCATCCAAGTAAACAAAATCTTGTTTCAATATTTAAATTACCCAAATGGATTCAAGAGGTCCTTGTGAAATAGCTCCTTATGTGAAAGTATTCTGATTCAAATGGTAATTAATTTTATCAATACAGTGTAAACTGTCTAATTATATATAATACAACACACTGGGGGACCAGAAAAATATGTCAGATTAAGAAGGGTGTTAGAATACTCACGGTTTTTCTGCAAGGATAGGCATATTTTGAAACCAGAAAAACGTGTAGGTTAAAGCAGGATGTTGGAATACTCTGGTGTCGGATTAGATAGGTTACAGTATTGTAATCAGCAATATCTCTATATTTACCATTGTATGTGACTTCATTATGTTTATCCTCTAACACCACTTCCACTGGATTGTGTTGTTCATTCAATGCCTCTTTTTCTTTCATACTAATACTACTGTTATCAATTATCTCCTCTTTTGCTTCCTCCTTTCCTGTAATTTCTTTCTCTCTGAAGACATCCATTTCAGTCTTGTCTTTTTCAGGAGAACCATTATTATCATTTTCAACATAGGATACTAGTTCTGGTATTGATGCATCATTCATTACCTTATCAATGTCCAGTCTAGGACGTTTACTGTGTCGAGTCTTCCAGGTCAAACGTTCTAGCTAAAAATATAGGATATGAGAGAAAAAGAGAAAAAAAACACTGACAAACGACTAAACACACTTTGATTAAATTATTAAAGGACAAGGTTCACTAATGGCACAAAATGGCCTAAAGTATCAACTTTATCATAAAACACCAAAAAGGTCTCAATTTGGTTCGTAAATGGGTCTATTTCCAAAGTATAAATGCTAAAAATGTCAGTTCTTTTTATAAGACTACAAGATATTCGCCAAAGTAAGCCCATTTTGGTCATTTTGTCAAAATATGATTTTGTGCATTTTTCAGACCTAAAAGCTTTTGAAACACCTTGGCCGCCACCTAAGATCCAGAATGTGTTGTAACCAAAAGATTCTGATTTTGATATAGATTTCATCAATATAAAAACTTTTTGGATCGTAGATGTAGGCCAAGGTTAATTATGCCAAAAACAATTAAAATTATGGACAAAAAGTACCAAAATTGACCTTTTAATACAAATTATGCTCATTTAAGGGGTCATTGCTCCATAAATAGTAAAGGAAAGTGCCAGAAAAAAATATTTTTGTCTTAGTAGTATTATCACAAGTATTTCTATGTGAAATTTGTAATTTTTTGCCCCAATTTAAAAAACATGAAAAAATAAGGGCCAATTTTAACCCTTCGTGAACCTTCTCCTTTAAGCCATGAGAAGTCAACTCCTTTCTCCAAATTTTGTTTTTTCATCGCAATCTATGAAAACAATAAAATAAAAGTTGCAACATATCAAAGAAAAAATTAAATATACATGTTTAATATAGCTCGCTGTTTGGTATGAGAGGTGTGAGCCAAGGCTCCGTGTTGAAGACCGTACTTTGACCTATAATGGTTTATTTTTAGAAGTTGTGACTTGGATGGAGAGGTGTTTCATTGGCACCCATACCTCATCTTCGTATATCTATGTATTGATATTTCTATAGATTTACAATAGCAATTGTCCGTTTTAAAGTTTAGAGTAAATGAAAGCATGCTTTATAGTTATAAAATACTATAAGATGATTGTTTGTTTCTTCATTAGTGTTACTTACACATCGTTTGTCAATAGGTTTGGTCAACAAACTGATAACAATAGCTGTTATGCCGGTCAGGCAAAAAACAAAGATGGAGAAATACAAGTAATGAAACTTGGATACAATCGCTGGTCGTGGATCTGGTGCTGGATCACCACAATCTGGTACAGTGTAGGAATATTCCACAATAAACCGGATCAATCCAACTACCATACCTATCACCAAACCAGAGAATGCTCCCTAAAAAAACAAAACTAGAGGCTTTCAAGAGCCTGTGTCGCTCACCTTGGTCTATGTGCATATTAAACAATGGACACAGATAAATTCATGACAAAATTGTGTTTTGGGGATCATGATATGTTTGTAGATCTTACTTAACTGGACATTCTTCTTGCTACAATTATCTCTATCTATAATAAACTTGGCCCAGTAATTACAGTGGAAAATATATTCTAAAAATTTACAAAAATTTACGAAAATTGTTAAATATTTACTATAAAGGGCAATAACTCCTTAATGGGTCAACTGACCATTTTGGTCATGTTGACTTTTTTGTAAATCTTACTTTGCTGAACATTATTGCTGTTTACAGTTTATCTCTATCTATAATAATATTCAAGATAATAACCAAAAACAGCAAAATTTCCTTAAAAATACCAATTCAGGGGCAGCAATCCAACAACAGGTTGTCCGATTCATCTGAAAATTTAAGGACAGATAGATCTTGACCTGATAAACACTTTAAACCTCTGTCAGATTTGCTCTAAATGCTTTGGTTTTTGAGTTTTAAGCCAAAAACTGCATTTTACCCCTATGTTCTATTTTTAGCCATGGCGGCCATCTTGGTTGGTTGGCCGGGTCACGCCACACATTTTTTAAACTAGATACCCCAATGACAATTGTGGCCAAGTTTGGTTTAAGTTGGCCCTGTAGTTTCAGAGGAGAAGATTTTTGTAAAAGATAACTAAGATTTACGAAAAATGGTTAAAAATTGACTATAAAGGGCAATAACTCCTAAAGTGGTCAACTGACCATTTCGGTCATGTTGACTTATTTGTAAATCTTACTTTGCTGAACATTATTGCTGTTTACAGTTTATCTCTATCTATAATAATATTCAAGATAATAACCAACCAGATGCTCCGCAGGGCGCAGCTTTATACGACCACAGAGGTTGAACCCTGAACGGTTGGGGCAAGTATGGACACAACATTCAAGCTGGATTCAGCTCTAAATCTGGATTGTGATTAAATAGTTGACACAGCATAGGTTTCTGACACAGAACGAATGTGGTCTAATGAACTTAAAAAAATTTTTTGCCTTTGAGCAATTCACTATGCTGTTGAATATTAATCCTCTCAAAAAAATGTTTGAAGAAATTTTCTTTTTATTTATGAAATCTGAAATGAAAAAAATTGACCCCCCAATTTTTTTTTCACATCCCCCTTTCCCTTATTTCAAAACTGATCTCAATTCAAATTTCTAATGAAGTTTGCAACAATAACTACTCATTTAAATACATCATAAAATATTAAAATGTAAAAAAGTGTTTGTTATTACTGAATGGTAAAGATTGTTTTAATCTATCAGTTGGTAGTAAAAGTGAATATACATTGTATATTGTATAAAACAATGATTTAAGTTGATTCAACTACTATTCTGGACAAAGAAAGATAACTCCAATTGAAATCCAATTGGATTTTCTTGCTATTGCACAATATTGTGCAATTAGATATTTCTTGCTATTGTGCAATACTGTGCAATTGAAAATATTTGCTATTGCACAATACTGTGCAATTGAAGATTTCTTGCTATTGCACAATACTGTGCAATTGAAGATTTCTTGCTATTGCTGAATACTGTGCAATTGAAAATTTCTTGCTATTGCACAATACTTAATATAATAATTTTGGATCCTGATTTGGACCAACTTGAAAACTGGGCCCATAATCAAAAATCTAAGTACATGTTTAGATTCAGCATATCAAAGAGACCCAAGAATTCAATTTTTGTTAAAATCTAACTTAGTTTAATTTTGGACCCTTTGGACTTTAATGTAGACCAATTTTAAAACAGGACCAAAAATTAAGAATCTACATACACAGTTAGATTTGGCATATCAAAGAACCCCAATTATTCAATTTTTGATGAAATCAAACAAAGTTTAATTTTTGACCCCGATTTGGACCAACTTGAAAACTGGGCCAATAATAAAAAATCTAAGTACATTTTTAGATTCAGCATATCAAAGAACCCCAAGGATTGAATTTTTGTTAAAATCAAACTAAGTTTAATTTTGGACCCTTTGGACTTTAATGTAGACCAATTTGAAAACGGGACCAAATATTAAGAATCTATATACACAGTTAGATTCGGCATATCAAAGAACCCCAATTATTCAATTTTTGATGAAATCAAACAAAGTTTAATTTTGGACCCTTTGGGCCCTTTATTCCTAAACTGTTGGGACCAAAACTCCCAAAATCAATACCAATCTTCCTTTTATGGTCATAAACCTTGTGTTTAAATTTCATAGATTTCTATTCACTTATACTAAAGTTATGGTGCGAAAACCAAGAAAAATGCTTATTTGGGTCCCTTTTTGGCCCCTAATTCCTAAACTGTTGTGACCAAAACTCCCAAAATCAATACCAACCTTCCTTTTGTGGTCATAAACATTGTGTTCAAATTTCATTGATTTCTATTTACTTAAACTAAAGTTATTGTGCGAAAACCAAGAATATTGCTTATTTGGGCCCTTTTTTGGCCCCTAATTCCTAAACTGTTGGAACCAAAACTCCCAAAATCAATCCCAACCTTTATTTTGTGGTCATAAACCTTGTGTCAAAATTTCATAGATTTCTATTAACTTAAACTAAAGTTATAGTGCGAAAACCAAGAAAATGCTTATTTGGGCCCTTTTTGGCCCCTAATTCCTAAATGTTGGGACCAAAACTCCCAAAATCAATCCCAACCTTCCTTTTGTGGTCATAAAGCTTGTGTTAAAATTTCATAGATTTCTATTCACTTTTACTAAAGTTAGAGTGCGAAAACTAAAAGTATTCGGACGACGACGACGACGCAGACGACGACGCAGACGACGACGCCAACGTGATAGCAATATACGACGAAAATTTTTTCAAATTTTGCGGTCGTATAAAAACAGCAAAAATTCCCTAAAATTACCAATCAGGGGCAGCAACCCAACAACGGGTTGTCGGATTCATCTGAAAATTTGAGGGCAGAAAGATCTTGACCTGATAAACAATTTTTCAAATGTCAGATTTGCTCTAAATGCTTTGGTTTTTGAGTTATAAGCTAAAAACTGCATTTTACCCCTATGTTCTATTTTTAGCCATGGCGGCCATCTTGGTTGGTTGGCCGGGTCACGTCACACATTTTTTAAACTAGATACCCCAATGATGATTGTGGCCAAGTTTGGATTAATTTGGTCCAGTAGTTTCAGAGGAGAAGATTTTTGTAAAAGTTAACGACGACGGACCACGACGATGACGACGACGGACAACGGACGACGGACGGACGCCAAGTGATGGGAAAAGCTTACTTGGCCCTTCGGGCTAGGTGAGCTAAAAATGATAATATACAAATTGTTCAGTAAATGATATGACTATTTAGTTACTTGGTGGTTTGCCAATGGTACTTCAGATATCTTCACATATAATGATCACTCCATATCTGTCAGGTGACACATTTTTTATGAGACTGTAGAAATAAACATTGCATCTTAATCTTTAAAATATATACAAAATTCTACTACAGTGATTACCAATTCATTCAATCTATCCCATAAAATGGACAGGAGATATACACAGCATATTGGAGGCTGCATAAAACTGGATACTTCTTGTATGTACACAAACAGTTCACTTCCTTCTGAGGCTCTTAAAACAGGGATCCAGACTATACTGATTACAACTAAAACCACAACAAATACCCTGAAAAACAAATCATCTTTGCTTAGAATATCAGCAGATAATAATCATTCCATAATAACTGTTTTTAAAATAACAAATGTATACTATTTTCTCTACTTTGCCAGCATGCGTTGTGACTGACACCTTTAACTAACTGCAATCTCAGTATTTCACAAGTGAAATACAAAAGAATTTATATTTTATTTAATGAATGGCTATTATTTATTTTGTATTTATTGAACCATACAATCAATTTTTGACTCTTCACATTGAATAATCCGCAAAGATTATGTAAAATGTGAAGAGTCAAAAATGAATTTTATGGTTCATTAAATTCAAAATAAATTAAAATAGATAAAATAGATTTTACTTTACTGAACATTCTTGCTACTTACAATTTTGCTCTATTCATAATAAACTTGGCCTTTTAGAAACAGAGGAAAATATTTTGTAAAAATTTACAAAAATTTACCAAATGAATGAAAATTGTTAAAAATTTACTACAAAGGGCAATAACTCCTTAAGGGGTCAACCGACCATTTTGGTCATGTAATTTATTTGTAGATCTTCCTTTGCTGAACATTATTGCTGTTTACAGTTTATCTCTATCTATAATAATATTCAAGATAATAACCAACTAGAGGCTCTAAAGAGCCTGTGTCGCTCACCTTGGTATATGTGAATATTAAACAAAAGAAGCAGATAGATTCATGACAAAATTGTGTTTTGGTGATGGTGATGTGTTTGTAAATCTTACTTTACTGAACATTCTTGCTGCTTACAATTATCTCTATCTATAATGAACTTGGCCCAGTAGTTTCAGTGGAAAATGTTAGTAAAAATTTACAAATTTTGTGAAAATTGTTAAAAATTGACTATAAAGGACAATAACTCCTTAGGGGGTCAATTGACCATTTCAGTCATGTTGACTTATTTGTAAATTTTACTTTTCTAAACATTATTGCTGTTTACAGGTTATCTCTATCTATAAAAGTATTCAAGATAATAACCAAAAACAGCAAAATTTCCTTAAACTTACCAATTTAGGGCAGCAACCCAACAACGGGTTGTCCAATTCATCTGAAAATTTAAGGGCAGATAGATTTTGACCTGATAAACAATTTTACTCCGTCAGATTTGCTCTAAATGCTTTGGTTTTTGAGTTATAAGCCAAAAACTGCATTTTACCCCTATGTTCTATTTTTAGCCATGGCGGCCATCTTGGTTGGATGGCTGGGTTACTGGACACATTTTTTAAACTAGATACCCCAATGATGATTGTGGCCAAGTTTGGTTTAATTTGGCCCAGTAGTTTCAGAGGAGAAGATTTTTGTAAAAGTTAACGACAATGGACGACGGACGCCGGACGCCAAGTGATGGGAAAACCGCAAAATTTCCTTAAAAATTACCAATTGGGGGGCAGCAACCCAACAACCAGTTGTCCAATTCATCTGAAAATAATAGGGCAGATAGATATTGACTTGATAAACGATTTAACAGCATGTCAGATTTGCTATAAATGCTTTGGTTTCAGAGTTATAAGCCAAAATCTACATTTTACCACTATGTCATATTCTAAGCCATGACAGCCATCTTGGTTGGTTGGTTGGGTCACCGCACACATTTTTTAAACTAGATACCCTAATAATGATTGTGGCTAAGTTTTGTTAAATTTGGTCCAGTTGTTACAAAGGGGAGAAGATTTTTGTAAAAGATAACAAAAATTTACGAAAAATTGGTAAAAAATTACTATTAAGGGCAATAACTCCTTAAGGGGTCATCTGACCATTTTGGTCATGCAGACTTATTTGTAGATCTTACTTTGCTGAACATTATTGCTGTTTACAGTTTATCTCTTTCTATAATAATATTCAAGATAATATTCAAAAATGGCAAAATTTCCTTAAAATTACCAATTAAGGGGTAGCATCCCAACAACAGGTTGTCTGATTCATCTAAAAATTTCAGGGCAGATAGATCTTGACTTGATAAACAATTTTAACCCTGTCAGATTTGCTCTAAATGCTTTGGTTTCAGAGTTATAAGTCAAAACCTATATTTTACCCCTATGTTCTATTTTTAGCCATGGCAGCCATCTTGCTTGGCTGGCTTGGTCAACAGACACATTTTAAAACTACATACCCTAATGATGATTGTGGACAAGTTTGGTTAAATTTGCCTTAGTAGTATCACAGAAGAAGATTTTTGTAAAAGTTTACAAAAATTTACGAAAAATTATTAAAAATGGCTAAAAAGGGCAGTAACTCCTTAATGGGTCAATTGACCATTTTGATCATGTTGACTTATTTATAGATCTTACTTTGCTGAACATTATTGCTGTTCACAGTTTACTTCTATCTATAATAATATTCAAGATAATAACCAAAAAATGGCAAAATTTCCTTAAAATTACCAATTTAGGAGCAGCAACCCAACAACAGGTTCTCTGATTCATCTGAAAATTTCAGAGCAGATAGATCTTGACCTGATAAACAATTTTACCCTGTCAGATTTGCTCTGAATATAAGCCAAAATCTACATTTTACCCCTATGTTCTATTTTTAGCCATGGCGGCCATCTTGGTTGGTTGGCTGGGTCATCGGACACATGTTTTAAACTAAATACCCTAATGATGATTGTGGCCAAGTTTGGTTTAATTTGGCACAGTAGTTTTAGGGGAGAAGTTTTTTGTAAAAGTTAAGGACGCCGGATGACGCCAGACGCAAAGTGATGAGAAAAGCTCACTTGGCCCAGGTGAGCTAATAAAAGTAATACTTTTAACCAATCAGAATACAGTGAATACACCAAATTTATTCATAGTATAGTATAAGAGGGTAACTAAATTAGAGCATGTTTTCAAAGTTACAACACTCTTTCAAAATAAAAAATATAATAAATAGTTAGTTTAAAATGTGCAATTAAAAAGCAACATATTAAGTGTCAGCATTTGTTAAAAGGTGTTTTAGACTAAACCCTGTCAAATAAACCTTCAAGATGACTTCTGAAGACTGATTAGGGTCAAATTACCAACATAAACATAATTTAAAACATAAAATGACAAGCACATGCAATTCTATAAAGACCATTTTTCTGGGTCTGTTTGTTCTTTAATGTCATAGATTTAAAAACTACAATACATCTTTGTGCCATTATTTTTACAATCTACCTGCCAATAATCATGATCTCCAACTCAGAAGCCTTCTTCCTTATGTGCAACCAGATATCCATAGCAAAGATAGTACAACTGCTGTTAAATATGGAAGTAAGAGAGGACATCAAGGCAGCCAACATTACAGCAAGCATCAAGCCTCTTGCTCCTTTAATAAAAAGGTTATATATGAAGTACATCTACAAGCAGAAAATATCAGGTATCTTAATAATAAATATCTGCATTAGTTAACAAAATACAAAAATTCGTAAGGGTTCCACAGAACCCAGTGTCTCGCCTACTTTTGCTGTTAATCGCCGACTCAACAAAAATGAGGAAAAACATCAATAAAAATTTCCCTCTCAATACTGTCTTTTGATTGAAAGAAGCTTCCAAGTTTGGTAAAAATCCAGGATAGTTTATGAATCTAATAGATGTTTATAAACTTTAACTGCAGACTGTATGTAATGTTAACTGGAAGAAAAACTAAGTCCATTTATAAGTAAAATACGGAAAAAGTGGATTTTTTTTTCACAAAATTTACTTCTCAATAATATCTTATGATCAGAAACAAGCTTTTGTCCAAGTTTGGTAGAAATCCAGGATAGTTTAAGAACATTATAAAAATTTTAAAAACTTAAACCACAGAGTGAATGTTTTATTTCTGGCAAAAAAACTAAGTCCATTTCTAAGTAAAATACGGAAAAGTGGAAATTCATTTTTACAAAATTTTCTTCTTGATACTATCTTATCATCATAAACAAGTTTCTGTCCAAGTTTGGTATAAATCATGGATAGTTTATGAAAGTTATTAAAATTTTAAAAACTTTGACCACAGAGTGAATGTAATGTTTCCTCGCAGAAAAACTAAGTCCATTTATAAGTAAAATACGAAAAAAATGGAACTTTATTTTTACAAAATTTACTTCTGGATACTTTCTTATGATCATATACAAGCTTCTGTCTGTTTGGTAGAAATCCAGTATAGTTTAAGAAAGTTTTTAAAATTTCAAAAACTAAAACCACAGAGTGAATTATTTGTGGACACCGCCGACGACAACGACGACGGAATGTAGGATCGCTTAGGATCGCTTTTTCTACTAAAGTGGAAGGCTCGACAAAAACCAAAATCATAACAAATCTAAGTGGACACTATAAACAATACCACAAATCTCCAAACACTAATGAAAATGAATTGCCTTGCAACATAAATTTTATAAATAATGAAGGCTAGACAATTCTCATCTATTGTTAGAGTGATGGCAATGACTTACCCGTGATGGCATCAAATTAATTACTAGAGGATAGGCAATATAACTACATTCTTACCTTCTATATAACAAACCTCCATATAGTTTTAGCAATGACTCGCCATGTGGCATTAACTTATTGACTGGTGAAGAATAGGCAATATTACTACATTCTGACCTACTCTCACAATCCTCCTTACAGTTATGATAATGACTTACCTGGTGGCATTAAATCAAAGAATAATGAAGGTTAGGCAATATTACTACATTCTGACCTACTGCCACAATCCTCCTTACAGTTAAGACAATGACTTACCTGGTGGCATCAAATCAATTACTAGTGAAGGATAGGCAATATTACTACATCCTGACCTACTACCACAAACTTCCATACAAGTCTCAGGTGTGGCACACCCTACAGTATCTACAAAATATACACATTATTAATTGTATAAGTTGGAACTACCATCAGCAAAAATTCCATTTTTACGTCTGCTTCCAAAATACCACAGCCTAAAACTTTTATTGGAATTTATTTCTACAATTTTTTGTACATTTGTTTAAAGACAAATCCATCTATTGTTTTTTTATTGTAGCCTTTCTTACAATAATTAATATTTTTCTACCCCCTTTCAAGTAGTTGCCGCTTGTTGTTCAATGATTTTCAACAAAAAATCCAGAAAACATGAATAAATATGTATGACCAAATGAAAGTACATTTCAAGTTTCAAATAATGATTATATCTTTATTATTGTTGTGTAGTTTAATGCACAGACATAGCAAAAATGAAATATATGCATTAATTCATAATTCAAATAACACACATGGATATTACTTGATTAATAGTACATAATATCTTTTCCTACAATCAAATAATGAATAATTATGCATATACATTTACATATACATTCAAGAAAAGAGCTTGAACAATCAGCATGATCATGATTCATTTGTTTATTTATATAGTATTTTATTTCAATTAAAATGAAAATCATAAAATATGAATGGGAACACACAAAATATTAACAGAAAACATGCTCATGCTCAAGAATAAGATAATATTAAAGCATGCAGTGTAGCAGTTCTTTAAGCAGTTGAGATACCTAAACAAGGTACTGTGGATTCATTTATTTCGTGGATACCAGTTTTCGTGGTTTTGAGGAAAACTTGCATTTACATGGATATTTAACTTCGTTTGTTTTTGCAAAGTCTGCATACATTTTTTTTTGCAAATTTATAATTCGTTGAACATTCAAATTCGTGGTTCCCCTGTTCCCAGGAAATCCATGAAAATTGGTATACAACTAATATTAAGTTAATGAATCTCCAGTATCTAGAAATACAATGTTTGCCTTGCTCCAACCCCTTCCTCAATAAAATGTATGTGTGTTATATTGGTGATTTAAATTAAGCAATCAGACAATTGCTTGGGAAGAGTCAGCAAACCCAAGTTGCAATAACCCAAAGTCTCTTAATTCAAATTCATCCAAGTGACATGAATAAAGGTCACTCATATAATCCCAAAGATGCATTACTTTATCAAAATAAATTGTAAACACGAGTATATGAGAAATAAGAGTTCAATCAATATTTTAAAACTAGTTCAAACATATCTAAAGAAAAAAACTAGCCATAAGATATTTTTATTATTCTGATGTATTGAATGGTATGACTCAGCAAGATTTCAATTTAATCCTGTAAGGGACGACATCAAAAGTAGAATGTAGGATTAAAAACTTAATTCACAGTTTTTTCACTGACCCCACCCCCTCTTAACTTAATTTGGGAAAATTGATTTACCTATATGGATATATGTAAAATCGATTTTGGATAAACAAAACTTGCAGCAATGTTGACCCCCCACCCCTCCAAACTATTTGATTTAAGTTTTTTATCCTACATCAATCTTTTGATGTCGTCTCTAAAATAACTGGTTAAACACAGGCTGGAATGTTGATGCAGAGGGTACTACCATGGTCACCTCACTATTATTTTCTAGTAAAATGTCAAAAGTTATATTTCTTTAGTTAGCTTGATAATGACTGGCCCAAACATATGAAGCTATCCACAGTTGGAAGTTATTTGTTTTTTCATGATAATTAAAAGTTTCCCATTTCAACAAAAATTTACTAAAAGTTTTAAGTGACAGTCAAAGTTTTAAGTGACAGTCAAACTTTTAAGTGACAGTCAAAGTTTTAAGTGACAGTCAAACTTTTAAGTGACAGTTAAAGTTTTAAGTGACAGTCAAAGTTTACAGTTTCAGTCAAAGTTTTTTAAGTGTCTGTCAAAGTTTTCAGTGCCAGTCAAAGTTTGAGTGCCAGTCAAAGTTTTAAGTGTCAGTCAAAGTTTTAAGTGTCAGTCAAAGTTTTAAGTGACAGTCAAAGTTTACAGTTTCAGTCAAAGTTTACATTTTTAATCAAAGTTTACAGTTTCAGTCAAAGTTTCAAGTGTCAGTCAAAGTTTCAAGTGTCAGTCAAAGTTTCAAGTTCAGTCAAAGTTTCAAGTGTCAGTCAAAGTTTCAAGTGTCAGTCAAAGTTAACAGTTTCAGTCAAAGTTTTAAGAGCCAGTCAAAGTTATAAGTTCCAGTCAACTATTTTTAAGTGCCACTTTTGAGACTTGCCCTTAAATTGATGAATGGTAACAATATCTGGCACTAAAGAATTTTTAGACACATATTTTTCATACTATTCTAATTCATATCTTATCAAGAGCTAGTCATATCAAATAGATTATGAGTTCATGTTCAAAACAAAAGGGGAGACAGTAACCCCCCCAAAAAAACACAAAAAAAAAAAAACAAAAAGGACAGACATGCATGCTGTAAAAATGTTTGAGCCAGAGTTGTACAAAAGATTTAATCAAATTATTTAAGAGACAAAAATGCAATAAAAAATAATTAAAGATTAACACTTACAAGGTTACAGCATTGAGATGAGGCTGTGTTTTAACAATAGTTTATTTTGTAATTGATAGGTTTATTTATTTTCAGCAGTTTAATGAGCTTGTGTTTTATATTCTGTTTTGTACACGGCCAAGTTTATCAATGAATGAATAGTTTTTTCAATGATAAATTTGCAGTTTCCAATGAATTAACTCCATAGAGAACAAAAACTACTGTATATAAATATAAAATATTCAATGGGACAGAGTACTTTGCAAAAGTTTAAATGGACAGGTAATCACCAACTGATTTTTTTTTTTTTTTTGGGGGGGGGGTTCTATTTCCTTTGCAATAAGTCTGGAAAGCTAACCTATAAAATGTACTGTCTGGTAAGGTCACCATCATTTTATTACAGTTTTCAAGTTAACCGACAAAAAATGTCAAAAATTTGCTTATAAGGGCAATAACTCCTATGGTCATTCAATGGTTTTGGTCATGATATTTTTGCAGCTGTTGTTTTGCTAATCAATTTTGTTCTTTACAGTATCTACTTAGTTTACAAGAAAATTGGCTTTCATGCCAGGTGAGCTAAAAAGATTTTTACACAAATTTTTTTAACAGCTTATTGCTTTTTATCATTCAAACATGCAAATCTTCTACCAATCCTTGAAAAGAAACTACTCTGAACAAATTGAAATAAAACTGAAAAAACTTTTTTAACTCTCTGGACCACTTTCCATTAAAGAATAAACATCTTAAATGATTAAACAAAAGAAAGATTTTAAAAGCATTCTGATATGATACTGCAATGTATTAATTTATTCATAATATAGTAAATAATGTATAAATGTTTGCTCAAGCATTGTAATTTAGATTGATATCTGCAATCAAAAGATAGGCAGGGGCTTTAACTTGTATTCATTGCTTAACTTCCAATAACATTTATAACTGTAATGTATACAAGCTGAAACCCCCACCTATCTATTGAAAGCACGTGTCACTAACAGCTTTACTGCTTTTCTTAAAGCAAATGTGCAATTCTACTCAAAATTCTTTAAAACCTTTCTGCTGCATTTATTTTACCAAATCCTGCTCCTGCACTGCTTTCTTGTTTTCTCTGATGTCTGGCTGGTTATTATGGACGACTATTATCATCATTTTAAATCATATACTGGTGCTATTCATTTGTACGTAACATGAAACGGCTAAAAATCAAGAATTTATACACAAGTAAAGCATGCAAAAAGGCACACTCTGTGTTCATTCTAAGAGATTGTAGTAATATTTTATTTTTGTATAAAATGTGTCCTGCTGAAGTTGATCATATATTGAATAGTTAAATCATAATAAATCATTATTTCAATTATGGTGATTTTACCTAAATATGATAAAAGAAATACATTTTTTTTAGCAAATTTCTGTTTCTCAATTTCAGCAGGAACCAAGAAATAATTTTTGCTTGAACATTTTTTATTTGGAGCTGATTATCTTAAAATTTGTTTATAAGGATATATCATATTGACCATAGTAAATATCTCTTATAGGGGTGATAACTCACAAAATCAAGCACAAACATAAATATGTTCTCAGGTCTACACATATAAAGGAGGGAAAGTAAGAGCCATTATCTTGCCGTTCAAACTGAAATTGTTTAAAATTCTTTAATCATTTGAAAACAAGAATGCAAACATTGTTTTTCAAATAGTAAACAGGATGTAAGTGGCCAACAGATCAAAAAGCGCTCACACATAACAGCTCACTACAATGTCTTGCTACTAGCCAACAAGAAATAATTTTTGCTTGAAAATTTTTTATTTGGAGCTGATTTTTAAAATTTTTTTAATAAGGATATGTCATATTAACCAGAATAAATATCTCTGTTAGGGGAGATAACTCACAAAATCAAGCCAAACACAAACATGTTCTCAGGTTTACACATATAAAGGAGACAAATTTTTAAGAGCCATTATCTTGCCCTTCAAATTGAGATTTGTTATAAAATTCTTTACTCTGTTAAAAACAAGAATGCACACATTGTCATATTATGCATACCCCTACTTGTTATTCATAGTATTGGTAAAAAGGGAGGATTTATCCTGCAAAAAAAAAAAGCACTCACACAATTCACAAATCAACAATGTCAAACTTTCTTCTGAATATGAAGTCATCCTGTTTAGTTCTTTTTTTTTGAAAACTGTGACAAAAGTATTTATATCAATTTGAATGAAAACTAGAGGCTCTCAAGAGCCTGTGTCGCTCACCTGTTACTGTATTTACTGATGTCGACCATCTTGGTTGGCAGGCAGGGTCATTAGACACTTTTTTAAAATAGATACACTTGTAATGATTGTGGCCAAGTTTGGTTAAATTTGGCCCATAGTTTTAGAAAAGAAGATTTTTGTACAAGTCACAAAAATGACGAAAAGTTGTTCAATATTGACTATAAAGGACAATAACTCCTTAAGGAGTTCTGTGACAATTTTGGTCATGTTGACTTATTTGTAGATCTTACTTTGCTGAACATTATTGCTGTTTACAGTTTATCTCTATCTATAATAAAATTCAAGATAATAACCAAAAACAGCAAAATTTCCTTAAAATTATCAATTCAGGGAAAGCAACCCAACAACCAGTTGTCCGATCCATCTGAAAATTTCAGGGCAGATAGATCTTGACCTGATAAACAATTAAACTCTGTCAGATTTGCTCTAAATGCTTTGGTTTTTGAGTTATAAGTCAACCCTTATATTCTATTTTTAGCCGTGGCGGCCATCTTGGTTAGATGGCCGGGTCACCGGACACATTTTTTAAATAAGATACCCCAAAGATGATTGTTGCCAAGTTTGGTTAAATTTGGCCCAGTAGTTTCAGAGGAGAAGATTTTTGTAAAAGATTACTAAGATTTACGAAAAATGGTTAAAAATTGACTATAAAGGGCAATAACTCCTAAAGGGGTCAACTGACCATTTCAGTCATGTTGACTTATTTGTAAATCTTACTTTGCTGAACATTATTGCTGTTTACAGTTTATCTCTATCTATAATAATATTCAAGATAACCAAAAACAGCAAAATTTCTTTAAAAATTACCAATTCAGGGGCAGCAACCCAACAACAGGCTGTTCGATTCATCTGAAAATTTCAGGGCAGATAGATCTTGACCTGATAATCAATTTTACCTATGTCAGATTTGCTTTAATTGCTTTGGTTTTTGAGTTATAAGCCAAAAACTGCATTTTACCCCTGTGTTCTATTTTTAGCCATGGCGGCCATCTTGGTTTGATGGCCAGGTCATCAGACACATTTTTTAAACTAGATACCCCAAGGAAGATTGTGGCCAAGTTTGGTTAAATTTGGTCTAGTAGTTTCAGAGGAGAAGATTTTTGTAAAAGTTTATGGACGACAGACGCCGGACAACGGACACCAAGTGATGAGAAAAGCTCACTTGACCTTTCAGGTCAGGTGAGCTAAAAATCAGTCGAAAAATGCATCTTTTCTAGATATGTCACTGTTTGATGTCACAAAAATAAAATTTTACCATTGCAACTTCATTTCCTCCCCTGTAACTGTATCTTATGCCCTTAACTTTGGCTTCACTAAACCCCAAAAAAAAACAAAATTGTCAGGAAAAAATATTCCTTGTTCATTGGATTTTGTTTCTTCTGAATGTCTAAAAATATATTCCAACATAGTACAAAGAAATGCATTTTGCAGTGAAACATACATAAAAATGGGTTTCACACAGTGACAGATATATTTTTGAAGTCTAGAATATATATATCTGTTTAGAAATAAGAATAGCAGATGAAAAATTATTTACACAATAGATGCAGAGGGTCTAAAGAAGTGCAGAGCAAAGAGATAAAAAGAGCCACACAATTACCAATTCATAATTTTCATCATTATTTTTAGCACATTGATTGTACAATTACTAAATACAGCCATCTGATTAGCTATGAAAAATTTCAATTGTCTACCATTTCAAAAATCTCATTATCAATTACAGAAATTAATGATGACTTGAATTTTCTTTTATTACTGATAACATCAATTATCAATCCTACAATTCATCAGAATTGATGAAGATAGATTACTGATTATACAAACAAATTCCCTTTATTATCATACTCACCTGGGTATAGAATTCTGGCAATCATTCCTGGGAAAATAAGCAGGAAAAGGGGTAGGATCTTAAGATAACCACAGAATAGTGTTCCTGCTTTGGCATGATCAAAGTTCTTTGCTGCTAATGTTCGCTGAACAATCACCTGTAATTGTGTCAAATTTAAGGTGATTATGTTTAATGTTTCATCACCATGAATTATACTGCCATGAAATTGTGAACTGTAATAATGTATTTATTGTACATTTTTTTTTAATAAACACAAACATGTACTGTAAACTAACTTATTTTCGTAGAATATTACAGTGAATATAAATCATCGTGAATATGTAAAACTTACACTGTTTCTTATTCAAATACTTCAAGTAAATTTGAAAATTGCTAAATTAAATCGCTGTGAAAAGGGATAGGAAAAGTTTAACACCAAATAAAGTATCTGCAAAAAAAATTTGCTTACAATATCTTTATTACAATTTGTGAGGTACACCATCCATAAATAACCCCTTAAATTCAAAGTTTGTTAATAATTGGCATTACATTGTTAAGAAAATATAAATGTAGTACTCTAAAGTGCAATGGTACTCTAAAGTGCGGTGGTCACGCTAAAGTGCGATAGTCTACGCTAAAGTATGATGGTGTCTCATCACGCTAAAGTGCAATGGTCTACGCTTAAGTACCATGGTGTCTCACACTTAAGTGTCATGGTTATTTGTTCACTAAAGTACAATGGGGTATCAGCTAAAGTGTGATGGTCCAAAGGGTAAGATTCGAAGTATTAATACATAGAGGTTAAAAAGGTCTTTTTGCAAAAGCTATGATGCTAAGGTATAGCATATGTGATAGGCTTTACAATTTACCGGTAGGCTGAAGTGCTTGTTTCTAAATTAACAAGTCAGACCAAGTAATAATTGCTGTAAAGGTAATTTATGTTTTGCAAATATTATATTTCATGTAAAATGAATTTTAAAAAATTCAGAGCGTATTAAATATTTGGATAATTGGTGAAGATTGCCGTTCACACTAATGTTACAACCTCCCTTACATTTATCATTGAAAATTAAAAATACAAAATTCGTTCATTGTCCAAATATGCAACATTTGTTTGTATAAGCTGTTTTATCTAAATACAAGAGAAATGCAATGTTTGCCGAGCTTTCTCCTTTTTCGTAGCTAGTACAAAAACAGGTTTTATTTTCCTACAATGTACAGTACGAACTAATGTCTTAGCAGACAAATTTTATTTCACGCTTGAAAACATGTATCTCTATTTTACCAATGTTACGTTTCATTCAAGTTGACGGCATTTTAACGGGGATCACAAAATAAACTGCCACATAAACAATGATTCGAATGTATCCGTTCCCTTCAAATAGAAGCAGGATAAGTATGGGCATACTGTTTTGTATTTATATCGTAAAATGGTCGACTGTAGGATACAAGTCCTTCTTCCAGCACTCGAAAAAAATAAACTGTAACACATAAAACCATAAATCATAAAAGATTGTGATTCAGCCAACAAAGAACTGTAAAAATTAAATAAATTACTCGTAAGTCATGGACATTTGGTGTAAAAATTGTTAATCAAATATTCCTAATCTATCTTCCGGCATGTTCATTTTTAGTTTGTATTAACAACTGTTAACGTCATTATCGAACTACGTTTCTAAAGTCTATATTTTCGCGGACCATTGCACTTTAGCGTATGGAAGCATCACACTTTAGCGTAGACCATCTCACTTTAGCGTGACCATTGTACTTTAGCATCCCCAGCGCACTTTAGAGTACTACACATATACAATAGCTTAAGGTGGATCGGGTGTCTTCTTCCATCTTTGATTTTGAAAAAGAAGATAACAATCGGTCTAGATTTTTATTTTGAGAGTAGTTATGTAATTTATGTGTAAAACTTCTAATATTAACATAGAAAAAATTATGTGTTTTATCATATTTGAAGCTGTATTTTCTAAACAACACAAATTTTGTGTGATTCATTTTTCCCGTCAACTTCGCCAAATAAGGGCAGATAACTTAGATAGTAGGAGAAATAAATCAGATAAAATGATTTTACAATAGAAAGCTTTGGAATTTATCTATTTTAATTGTCCAGTGACCCCATTTTTCTTTTTCTTATATGAAAGCATGTTATGAGAGCTATCTTCTCACATTTTATCTTAAAATTCTATGGTGTAGTTTTCTTTGTATCACACAAAATTGGATTTTCAATGCATAATCTATACAAAATCTGACAATTTTGCCCAACATGTAGCGTGAAAAAAATCCTGTAATCCATAATTTTTATTGTATTTTTGAAAAAAGCATGATAAAATCTTCATCTTGAAAAATTACCGTAGTAAAAAATTCTATGGATTTTAATTAAGACGCCCCTATGTTTCAAACTATCTCATATGTTGAATATATGTACTCTAAAATATACCCTTTCAATCCTAACTGTCGCCCAAAAAGATATTTCAACAGTCAGTATATTTTCTACATATTCACTGGCAAATATTTTATTAAGGGCAAGATTAATACCCCAGTTGTCTTACGTACAGTCACCTATAATTGTTAATTTCTGTGTTATTTTGGTCTCTTATGAATAGTTGTCTCATTGACAATCACACCACATCTTCATTTTTATATTAGTAGAATAAATAAGTATAAGTCGCCGTCACGTAAAATTGGCACCCTGTTTTTTGTCAAAATTTTCTTAAATATTGACCGTGATTACTAAAGATCATGTTTTTCAATAAGGGGAAGAAAAATCCTGTCCAAATATACACTACTGTCCTACCTTTTATTGTGTTTGCACTGTATAATCGTGACCTTCTCATAATCCAAGATTATTTTACTTCCTTTAAATGAAAAACATCATCTTCAGTAAAAGCGGCTGACATTTAAATTTTTGTTGACAAAAAACATGGTGCCAATTTTACGTGACGGCAACTATACAAAATATACCAATCTATAGAAAGTAAATACCTGATCTGAACACCAATACCATATGGAGTTAATTGACAGTCCAATAACTCCAGCCCAAGGTATGTCTGCATCTTTGTCTCTCCACAAGTTCATATAGTCCTTCCTAGGATATCCACATGTTGTGTTTGGTATGGTCTGATTAGCAATGGCATTGGGATATTTTTCCACCATTCCACTTAATCCACCAACTTTGGCAAAGGCTGTAATATAAAATAGAAATCAGATATAAAGTTCAATTTTTATTTATTGTGTTGTACATGACAGTAAATACTTAATCAGGATGTTAGTTTTTCGTTTGAACTGTTTTACATTAGTTATTTTCTGGCCTTTTACTAAGCTTACTATGCTGTATTGGTTTTGCTTTTGGTTGAAGGCTGTACAATGACCTATAGTAGTTAACTTCTATGTCAATTGGTCACTGGTGGAGATTATTATCTCATTGTCCATTAGATTACATTTGGGTGAAAAGCAAGGACTCCTGCTAATTCCAAAGACCATCTGATGTGACACTAGTAATGTGGCTGGGGGTGATTTGCATATATGTTGTAAGTTACAGAGCATTCATATATGATTGAAGAATTTTATGTCAAACATTTATTTTTTTTGGTAATTTTGATGTAGAGCATTTAATTTTAACTATTATATTTTTCACATTCAACACTCCTGTCAAGCAATTAACCCATTAAGGGGCCCCTTTTCCCTTTACTGCTTTGCATATACGAAACTACAGTGTAACATCACTGTGCAAGCGGTAAATACTGCATTTCAAAATAAAAGATACTTTATTACAGATGTATTTTTAAAAAAATAAACTTTTTAGCATTATATTTATTGTTAAACAGTTTTTATTAACCAAAGTGTAATAATGTACGTTTTACATATGATTCTTAGAAAAAAAATGTATTTTAAGAATATTTGGTTCTATTTTTGTGTCCAAGTTAAAGGAACTGTCCGAAAAACAAAATGTGCTTAGAATTTATTTAGAGAATAAGAAGACAATAACATGTATGGCATCATACATATAACATTTATTAGAATAAATTATCATTCAATATGTTGTAAGATGATTGCGGCCGTTCATCTTTCTTCTGGGGTTTCCCTACTGATCTTTACTATCGATGTTATTTGACTTTGTAATTTGGCATTTTGGATATTAGCCTACTCCACTTAATTGCATAATTTTATCTGACAAACAGGCTATGCAAATGAAAGGAATCAACTGTACTATACTTACCCAAAATCATCAATGCTATAGCTCCTAAAATCATTAGAATTGCCTGAACAAAATCTGTCCAGATAACTGCTGTTAATCCACCTGAAAGTTACAAGAAATATCATATTAATTTTACATTTTCTTGTGTAGAATTCATTTATCCTTAAGGGAACATACTTTTCATTTTTGTAATAAATAAACCAATTATTATAATTTTCAGTCATTAGCTAGCATATCTATTAGTATTTTTCTATTACTATTATTTAAAAAGACTTGTCAGTTACTAGTACAATATACAATAATCCTGGTATTTGTGATGAGTTATTATACAGAAATTATTAATTAAAATTTGCAGACTGCCTTTTACTTCAATTTTAAGAAATTGCTTGTCCAAAGGGAAGAATTCTCACAATTATCTTAGTTCTATGTGCAATTAGTTTTGCAAAGGGGAGACAACCTAGGAAGTAACAGATGACTAATTGTTTGTCTACTGTTTTATCAAAAATGAAATTATCTTTTTTTTCACTAAAGGATAAAATTCAATGGCTCAAAGCAAACATTTTGTACCCACAATAGTAATTTAATATTTAGTGCTGGTTGACACCTTTTTCTTCATTAAAATGAAAGCATATTTCTATTTTATATTATCATTCAAACATCTCATGATCTAAGGTATTTTACTTTTTAAATATTATCTATTGGTATTTTCCATAGTTCTTTCATGGTTTGTCTCTTGCATTATTAGTTACCCTAGCAAAATTGATACTGTATTTTAGGTATCAATAGAAAAGATATTTTTGAACTGTTACCTGCAATAGTGAAGATGGCTGCAATAGCTAACAACAATGTTATAGATGCATATATATCCCACTTTAGAGACTGTTCAATGAATATAGCCCCAGCATACAGATCTGCCTATGAAATAATTGTAAAACTAATATAATGATATTTACTAGGAAAGCATGCGCATTTTTCAGTAGATTAATTAAAATAAATAGAATCCAAGTAAACAAATAACTTTTTAAAATGATTGAAGCAATTTTTGATGTAGCATAGATTTCTGGCTATAAAATAGTTATACATAAATTAAAGATGAAGCATGCAAGTCTGTCTATAAAATAATACATGGAGAAAATCAAATAAATCTAAACCACTAACAATTAGACTCCAAGGTGCCTGTATCACACACCTATTTAAATATTGAAACATAGCAATGAGAATATTTGAAATAGTTTCAACCAAAAATGCAAACAAATGTGTTAATATCATACTTCAAGGGAAATAACTCATAAAAAAAGTCATCTAACATTTTCAAGTATGTTGACTGACTTGCATTTGTTCTGCTGATAATTTTCTTTGTTACACTTTCTCTCCATCTTCTATAGTTTTTGCAAAAAAAAACAAAAAATGGTTAAAAATTGTCATTAAAGGGCAATAACTCATGCAAAAAATAAACTAACAATATTTCAATCATGTTGCCTTAATAATTCATCTTGCCTTGCTGGTAAATTTGTTCTTTATAGTTTCTCACTAACTACTACAGTGTGCACAATAAACACAAAAGTGGGTAAATATCCTCATTCACAAGTGGTACAAAAACTCTATTTTGGAGTTGACTGTTTCAGCCATGGTGGCTTATTTGTAGGTCTTGTCCTGTTGATAGATTTTAACAATCTATAGTTTCTCTATTATACTTGTATATATTATTAAATTAAACTACACTTGGTGAACCAAAGCCTGTGTGAATCATTTTGATAGAGCATATTTGTCATCACTTTTTACTGACATCCTTTAAATTTATAGAGGCTATTTACAAACTTTTTAGAAACTATATTTTCGTTTCAGTCATTTTGGATTTGCTCTAATGGTCAATGTGAGCTAAAACGGTTGAGTTTAAAGATGATAAAACCACTTACTGAAATCTTGGTGAAGATGTACACAAACAATGACAAGATAGCCAGATAAATCTGAATTCTCTTTCCACCAAATCTCATCTTCATGTATTCTGGCATTGTAAACACCTAAAATACATGATAGTTGAAAAGCTATTTCATAGTAATTCATGTTTTAGTGTGAGTGTTAACAAATAGCACATGTATGACTCTTTACAAGGAACTTAACCAAGAAATAATATTACAGCATATTTCCATTTTTAAGTTCAATTGAAATGTTCCGTGTGAGAGTAGAGTGTCTATGTTAAGTTATTCAATGAGAACCAAAGTAACAATTTTCAAATATCATAATGGTATGGTTTTTGTTCATTGTTGAAGTCTGTACAGTGCCTTATAGTTGTTTTCATTCACATACTATTCTCTCATTGAAAATTGTGCAATGTCTAATATTTTGCATAAAAGAAACATATCTGAAATAAATTGTTTGCATTTGCTTTTTTTTTTGGAGATGGTCTGCTTAGTGTCAATGACAAATAAATGGAGAAAGTGTCCCTGGGACACAGATGATGCCCCCTTGCATATAACATTATAAAAGAATATAGCTGAAGAGCAGTAAATGTAAGGCCATCCAAATTCAAATTTAATCTAAGTTTTGTGGAAATGAGCATTTTGTATGAGTTTCATAACATTTGAGTGAAGCAAATAATAAGCATTGAATAGGAGTTTCTTAACAATTGTTTGAACTAATTTAGCAAGGTATGTACAGAAGTATGAACAGACAAGGGTAATACAAATCGCAAAAAAAAAAAAAAAAAAATATCCCAAGATCTTTTACCAATAGATATTTAAAACAATTGAAATACACAATGAAATACATATTTGTGAATCTTTCTTAATATATTATCAATTTAGGAATATAATAGAAGCAATAAAACAATTCTTACCCCTGAAGAAATATATACTGGCAGAAACAGGTATCCCAATATCAGCAAAATATACATGGCCTAAAAAATGTATGTATTACCATATATCAAATTAAATACATCATCCAATATACTTTTCCTGAAATTAGAACTAACTATCACATTTTACTTGTTTTTTTGGGTTTTTTTCTGTCGAGAATGTGCTATCTTTTTTTGTAATAGAAAGTGTTGTGCACTGCACAAAACTTTAAATTCATTAAAATACAGAATAATCATGGAATTTATTAAAAATTTCTAGCACAAGAAATTGAGCAAATTCCATAATTTAAAATAATTCCAAGTTGAAATAATAGTCTGTTCAATACTTATTTTTGAAGAGTACATGTTGCTCTATTTCATTTTTTTGTGTATTTAGGTTGCTGTTTCATTATTTTATACCGAACATCTACTCTTTTATTCACATCAAGCATGGAAATGAGGTCAAGGTCATTTGGTCTCTGTCAGATTGACATGAACACCTTACATTAAATCTATAGACCAATTTTTTACTAATGAATGGTGAAATAATTGTAAGACAGGAGCCTTATTGTGCTGTTTCACAGATTATATTAGCAGAAGAGGAGTAACACAGATCAGTCATTAGAGTAAAATATAAAGTGTTTTAAAGATATGAGTCTATTTAATGTCCATGCCCAAACACATACTTACATTTATTTCATACAGTCCAACAGAGATACCTGATGCAGCACCGGAACCTGCCAGGCCAACAAAGTGGATACTTCCTATATTACTAGCAAACAATGATGATCCAACCTAAAATGCACAAAAAAATATACAGTCAAACCTGCTGTAATAGTCACTCTTCTCAATTTTAACATGTTTAAGGGAGACCTATCTTCTCAGGTCATCCTCTTCCTGTACTGCTGTAAAACTACTTATAGATTAGACTGTTGGTTTTACACTAATCAATTTTGAGGATCTTTATAGCTTGCTGTTTGGTGTGAACCAATGCTCCATGTTGAAAGCCCTACTTTGACCTATAATGGTATTAACATATACAAATTGTGACTTGGATTGAGAGTTGTATCATTGGCACTCATATAACATTAGATCTTTTTGCATTTTCAACCTGAGGTCCTCAATTTAAAGGTCAATGTATTATCAATTCAGTTTTTTATCCCTATAAGGTGATCTTTATATAATGGTTTGACTGTTTTTCTCATCACTTGGCGTCCGTTGTCGTCGTCCATCGTCGTCCGTCGTCGTTAACTTTTACAAAGATCTTCTCCTCTGAAATTGCTGGGCCAAATTTAACCAAACATGGCCAAAATCATTATTAGGGTATTTAGTTTAATAATTGTGTCCAGTGACCCGCCCAACCAACCAAGATGGCCGCCATGGCTAAAAATTGAACATAGGGGTAAAATGCAGTTTTTGGCTTATAACTCAAAACCCAAAGCATTTAGAGCAAATCTGACATTGGGTAAAATTGTTTATCAGGTTAAGATTTATCTGCCCTGAAATTTTGAGATGAATCGGACAACCCGTTGATAGGTTGCTGCCCTTGAATTAGTAATTTTAAGGAAATTTTGCTGTTTTTGGTTATTATCTTGAATATTATTTTAGATAGAGATGAACTGTAAACAGCAAAAATGTTGAGCAAAGTAAGATCTACAAATAAGTCAACAGGACCAAAATGGTCTGTTGACCCCTCTAGGAGTTATTACCCTTTATAGTCAATTTTTAACCATTTTTCGTAAAATCTTAGTTAACGTTTACAAAAATCTTCTCCTCTGAAACTACTGGGCCAAATTAAACCAAACTTGGCCACAATCATTATTAAAGTATCTAGTTTAAAAATTGTGTCCGGTGACCCGGTCGACCACCCAAGATGGCTGCCATGGCTAAACATAGAACATAGGGGTAAAATGCAGTTTTTGGCTTATAACTCAAAAACCACGGCATTTAGAGCAAATCTGAAAGGTTGTGAATTTGTTTATTAGGTCAAGATCTATCTGCTCTAAAATTTTCAGATGAATTGGACATCTGGTTGTTAGATTGCTGCCCCCCCTCCCCAATTGGTAATTTTTAAAGAAATTTTGCCATTTTTGGTTATCATCTTGAATACTATTATAGATAGAGATAAACTGTAAACAGCAATAATATTCAGCAAAGTAAGATATACAAATAAGTCAACATGATCAAGATGGTCAGTTGACCCCTTTAAGGGAGTTATTGCCCTTTATAGTCAATTTTTAACAATTTTAATTAATTTATGGTTAATTTTTGTAAATTTTTACAAAATAATTTCCACGGTTACTAATGGGCAAAGTTCATTATAGATAGAGATAATTGTAAGTAGCAAGAACGTTCAGTAAAGTAAGAACTTCAAACACATCACCATTACCAAAGCACAATTTTGTCATGAATCGATCTGTGTCCTATGTTTAATTTACACATAGACCAAGGTGAGCGACACAGGCTCTTAAGAGCCTCTAGTTTTCTCTTTATAATAATTCTGTGTTAATTTATAATATACCTAGTCTGGTCAGACATTAACCTAATTTTTCTAATAAGACTATTGCCTCAAGTACCAGACTATACATTGTAATAGTTTATTACTAAGAATATCGTATAAGAATGCTGGATGTTCCTTATCTTCTGGTGTAGGATATTAATAAAAGAACCCTAGAAACCCAAGACAAAGATAATCAAGGGGGGATTGGATTCAATGCAATTGGCACAAAGAGACAATGCATATATCTTTATGATTAAGAGAATATGTTCTCAACTGTTTTTGGTTCAAGGATTTGTATAGTCTTATATATAATATCCAAATCCTTGTTTGGATTAAATGTAAATAGTTAAAACTTTTGTTGAAAGTCTTAAGTGTAAATATCAAGGTATGAAATGAATGAATAAAAGATATTTAATATAATCAATGATCCATGAAAATGAGGTCAAATTCAAGTGTTGCTGACAGAATGACCAATGAACCATAATTAAGACAAAGTTTGATGAAACCTGCCAGACAGACATGTAAACCTTATTGATTCAGCTCAAAATATAGAACTTTGTTCTGACTAAGGCAGTGATCTCACTTGATAATCACCTTAACCTTATGTCTCTACTTTAATAACCGAAAAAAAACCAACATATTTACAGTACTATCTAGGGTGTTCTTGATGTTACACATAACTTGATCTAAATACTGGATAAAGACAATAATGATATACGACAGGAAAAAAACAAATTCATGACATTACATAATTATCAAAGGTACATAAACAAAATGAATAACACTTATTGTAGTGTTCTGCATGTTGATAATCCTAATGTTCATGTAATGCAGACGTCTTTAACCTACATTTATGATATTATTTTGATTTCAAGGTAACTTTTAAACTAGAGGCTCTTAAGAGCCTGGGTCACTCACCTTGGTCAATGTGCATACATGTACTATACAAAGGACACAGATGGATTTATGACAAAATTGTGTTTTGGTGATGGTGATGTGTTTGTAGATTTTACTTTACTGAACATTCTTGCTACCTACAATTTTCTCTATCTATAATAAACTTGGCCCTTTAGTTACACAAAGGAAAATATTTTGTAACTAGAGGCTTTCAAGAGCCTGTGTCGCTCACCTTGGTCTATGTGCATATTAAACAATGGACACAGATAAATTCATGACATAATTGTGTTTTGGTGATGGTGATGTGTTTGTAGATCTTACTTTACTGAACATTCTTGTAGCTACAATTATCTCAATCTATAATGAACTTGGCCCAGTAATTACAGTGGAAAATATTTTCTAAAAATTTACAAAAATTTATGAAAAATGCTAAAAATTAACTATAAAGGGCAATAACTCCTTAAGGGGTCAATTGACTATTTTGGACATGCAAACTTATTTGTAGATCTTGTTTTGCTGAACATTATTGCTGTTTACAGTTTATCTCTATCTATAATAATATTCAAGATAATAACAAAAAACGGCAAAATTTCCTTACAATTACCAACTCAGGGCAGTAACCGATCCATGTGCAAATATCAGGGCAAATAGATCTTGACCTGATAGACAATTTAACTCATGTCAGATTTTCTCTAAATGCTTCGGCTTTTGAGTTATAAGCCAAAAACTGCATTTTACCCCTATGTTCTATTTTTAGCCGTGGCAGCCAATTTGGTTGGATGGCCGGGTCACCGGACACATTTTTTTCAATTAGATACCCCAAAGATGATTGTGGCCAAGTTTGGATTAATTTGGCCCAGTAGTTTCAGAGGAGAAGATTTTTGTAAAAGATTTCTAAGATTTACGAAAAATGGTTAAAAATTGACTATAAAGGTCAATAACTCCTATAGGGGTCAACTGACCACTTTGGTCATGTTGACTTATTTGTAAATCTAACTTTGCTGAACATTATTGCTGTTTACAGTTTATCTCTGTCTATAATAATATTCAAGATAATAACCAAAAACAGCAAAAATTCCCTAAAATTACCAATTCAGGGGCAGCAACCCAACAAAGGGTTGTCGGATTCATCTGAAAATTTGAGGGCAGAAAGATCTTGACCTGATAAACAATTTTACACCTGTCAGATTTGCTCCAAATGCTTTGGTTTTTGAGTTATAAGCCAAAAACTGCATTTTACCCCTATGTTCTATTTTTAGCCATGGTGGCCATTTTGGTTGGTTGGGCTGGTCACGACACATATCTTTTAAACTAGATACCCCAATGATGATTGTGGCCAAGTTTGGGTTTAATTTGGCCCAGTAGTTTCAGAGGAGAAGATTTTTGTAAAAGATTACTAAGATTTACGAAAAAATGGCTAAAATTTGACTATAAAGGGCAATAACTCCTAAAGGGGTCAACTGACCATTTTGGTCGTGTTGACTTATTTGTAAATCTAACTTTGCTGGACATTATTGCTGTGTACAGTTTATCTCTATCTATAATAATATTCAAGATAATAACCAAAAACAGCAAAAAATCCCTAAAATTACCAATTCAGGGGCAGCAACCCAACAACGGGTTGTCGGATTCATCTGAAAATTTGAGGGCAGAAAGATCTTGACCTGATAAACAATTTTACCCTGTCAGATTTGCTCTAAATGCTTTGGGTTTTGAGTTATAAGCCAAAAACTGCATTTTACCCCTATGTTCTATTTTTAGCCATGGCGGCCATCTTGGTTGGTTGGCCGGGTCACGCCACACATTTTTTAAACTAGATACCCCAATGATGATTGTGGCCAAGTTTGGTTTAATTTGGCACAGTAGTTTCAGAGGAGAAGATTTTTTAAAAGTTAACGACGACAGACGACGACGACGGACGCCAAGTGATGGGAAAAGCTCACTTGGCCCTTTGGGCCAGGTGAGCTAAAAAGGAGTAGGTCAGGTAAGGGCCGGTTTTGGCCTCAAATTTCAAGTTCATCTGACGAAAGATTTTGGACACTTTTCAAACACTAAAATGTCTATTTCAATAGATTCAATTATTTTTCGTGAAAGATTTTGACTGATTCACTCATTAAAAACACTCCAATTCAAGCTTAAATATGATAAATCTATCAAACATGCCTAAACATGGCACTTTTTAGATGGGTTTTGTCAAAAATGAAAGTGGCCGCATCCGTGTTCATCCTCGACCTTTATATATGTTATGTATTATCATTAAACACAACTTACATTTCAATATCAAGAATGAACACGAATGCAGGCCACTTTCATTTAAGACAGAAACCGTCTCAAATTTAACTAAAATCCTGAAATTGTGAATATTTCAGTAATTTAGCATGACTTAATGATGCAAGTATCCAATATATGTGCATTGTAATGCCAAAAACAGCCCATATTTTTGTAGCAGAGGCATTATACCTTCCAAAAAATAACTAAAGGTATACATTTAAACAATTTTGAATTACTGCTATATTTTGCGGCCAAAAAGGGGTCTTACTGAACCTACTCCTTTACAAAAATTTATAAAATTAATGAAAATTGTTAAAAATTGACTATAAAGGGCAATAACTCTTTGAGGGGGTCAACTGACCATTTAGGTCATGTTGACTTATTTGTAGATTTTACTTTGCTGAACATTATTGCTGTTGACAGTTTATCTCTATCTATACTAATATTCAAGATAATAACCAAAAACAGCAAAATTTCTATAAAAATTACCAATTGTGGGGCAGCAACCCAACAACCCATTGTCCAATTCTTCGGAAAATTTCAGGCAGATGAATATTGACTAGATAAACAAATTAACCCCCATGTCAGATTTGCTCTAAATGCTTTGGTTTCAGAGTTATAAGCCAAAATCTACATTTTACCCCAATGTTATATTTTTAGCCATGGCGGCCATCTTGGTTGCCCGGGTCACCGGACACATTTTTTAATATAAATACTCCAATAATGATTGTGGCTAAGTTTGGTAAAATTTGGACAAGTAGTTTTAGAGGAGAAGATTTTTGTAAAAGACTAACAAATTTACGAAAAATTGGTAAAAAATGACTATAAAGGGCAATAACTCCTTACAGGGTCAACTGACCATTTTGATCCTGTTGACTTCTTTGTAGATCTTACTTTGCTGAACATTATTGCTGTTTACAGTTTATCTCTATCTATAATAGTATTCAAAATAATAACCAAAAGCGGCAAAATTTCCTTAAAATTACCAATTCATGGGCAGCAACCCAACAACCCATTTTCCGATTCATCTGAAAATTTCAGGGCAGATAGAAATTGACCTGATGAACAATTTAACTCTGTTAGATTTGCTCTAAATGCTTTGGTTTCAGAGTTATAAGCCAAAATCTACATTTTACCCCATGTTCTATTTTTAGCCATGGCGGTCATTTTGGTTGGTTGGCCGGGTCCCTGGACACATCTTTTAAACTAGATACTCCAATGATGATTGTGGCTAAGTTTGGTAAAATTTGGTCTGGTAGTTTCAGAGGAGAAGATTTTTGTAAAAGCTAACAGATGACGCAGGACGACGATGACGGACGACGGATGCAAAGTGATGAGAAAAGCTCACTTCGCGCCAGGTGAGCTAAAAAAGGATGCACTAAAGATACATCTGAATTCCCAACCCTTGTTTCCATTGAAAATAAATAAGTTAAATGAAACATAATGAAATGATACAATTCCTGAAAAGCAGTATCTTAACACTAAGTTACTCCAAGTTAAAAGAAAAAAAATATTTTTAGACCAGGAATAACTATAACTAGAGGCTCTTAAGAGCCTGTGTTGCTCACCTTGGTCTATGTGCATATTCAACAAAAGACACAGATGGATTAATGACAAAATTGTGTTTTGGTGATGGTGATGTGTTTGTAGATCTTACTTTACTGAACATTCTTGCTACTTACAATTATCTTCATCTTTAATGAACTTGGCCCATTAGTTACAGGAGAAAATATTTTGTTAAAAATTTACAAAAATTTACAAAATTTATGAAAATTGTTTAAAGTTGACTGTAGAGGGCTGTAACTCCTTAAGAGGTCAACTGACCATTTTTGTCATGTGGATTTATTTGTAGATCTTACTTTGCTGAACATTATTGCTGTTTACAGTTTATCTCTATCTACAATAATATTCAAGATAATAACCAAAAACAGCAAAATTTCGTTAAAAATTACCAATTCAGGGGCAGCAACCCAACAACCAGTTGTCTGATTCGTCTGAAAATTTCAGGTCAGATAGATCTTAACTTGATGAACAATTAAACCTCTCTAAATGCTTCGGTTTCAGAGTTATAAGCCAAAATCTACATTTTACTCCCTATGTTCTTTTTTTAAGCCATGGCGGCCATCTTGGTTGGTTGGGCAGGTCACGCCACACATTTTTTAACATAGATACCCCAATGATGATTGTGGCCAAGTATGGTTAAATTTGGCACAGTAGTATCAGAGGAGAAGATTTTTGTAAAAGATTACAAAAATTTACGAAAAATTGGTAAAAAATGACTATAAAGGGCAATAACTCCTGAAGAGGTCAACTGACCATTTTGGTCATGATGACTTATTTGTAGATCTTACTTTGCTGATCATTATTGCTGTTTACAGTTTATCTCTATCTATAATAATATTCAAGATATTAACCAACCAGATGCTCCGCAGGGCGCAGCTTTATACGACCGCAGAGGTTGAACCCTGAACAGTTGGGGCAAGTATGGAAACAACATTCAAGCTGGATTCAGCTCTAAATTTGGACTGTGATTAAATAGTTAACACAGCATAGGTTTTTGACACAGAATGAATGTGGTCTAATGAACTTAAAATATTTTTTTTTGCCTTTGAGCAATTCACTATGCTGTTGAATATTAATCCTCTCAAAAAAATGTTTGAAGAAATTTTCTTTTTAATTATGAAATCTGAAATGAGAAATATTTAACCCCCCCCCCCCCATTTTTTTCACATCCCCCTTTCCTTTTTTCCAAAACTGATCTCAATTCAAATTTCTAATGGAGTTTGCAACAATAACTACTAATTTAAATACATCATAAAATATTAAAATGTAAAATAAAGTGCTTGTTATCACTGAATGGTAAAGATTGCTTTAATTTATCAGTTGGTAGTAAAAGTGTATATTGTATATTGTATAAAACAATGATTTAAGTTGATTCAACTACTATTCTGGACAAAGAAAGATAACTCCAATTGAAAATTTCTTGCTATTGCACAATATTGTGCAATTAGATATTTCTTGCTATTGTGCAATACTCAATATTTGCTATTGCACAATACTGTGCAACTGAAGATTTCTTGCTATTGCACAATACTGTGCAATTGAAAATTTCTTGCTATTGCACAATACTGTGCAAATGAAGATTTCTTGCTATTGCTGAATACTGTGCAATTATAAATTTCTTGCTATTGCACAATACTTAATATAATAATTTTGGATCCTGAATTGAACCAACTTGAAAACTGAGCCCATAATCAAAAATCTAAGTACATTTTTAGATTCAGCATATAAAAAAAGCCCAAGAATTCAATTTTTGTTAAAAATCAAACTTTTAGTTTAATTTTGGACCCTTTGGACTTTAATGTAGACCAATTTCAAAACGGGACCAAAAATTAAGAATCTACATAAACAGTTAGATTCGGCATATCAAAGAACCCCAATTATTCAAATTTTGATGAAATCAAACAAAGTTCAATTTTGGACCCTTTGGGCCCCTTATTCCTAAACTGTAGGGACCAAAACTCCCAAAATCAAACCCAACCTTCCTTTTATGGTCATAAACCTTGTGTTTAAATTTCATATATTTCTATGTACTAATACTAAAGTTATTGTGTGAAAACCAAGAATAATGCTTATTTGGGCCCTTTTTTGGCCCCTAATTCCAAAACTGTTGGAACCAAAACTTCCAAAATCAATCTCAACCTTCCTTTTGTGGTCATAAACCTTGTGTCAAAATTTCATAGATTTCTATTTACTTAAACTAAAGTTATAGTGCGAAAACCAAAAAAAATGCTTATTTGGGCCCTTTTTGGCTCTTAATTCCTAAAATGTTGGGACCAAAACTCCCAAAATCAATCCCAACCTTCCTTTTGTGGTCATAAACCTTGTGTTAAAATTTCATAGATTTCTATTCACGTTTACTAAAGTTAGAGTGAGAAAACTAAAAGTATTCGGACGACGACGCCAACATGATACCAATATACGACCAAAAAATTTTCAATTTTCAATTTTTGCGGTCGTATAAAAACTGCAAAATTTCCTTAAAATTGCCAATTTAGGGACAGCAACTCAAAAACCGATTGTCCAATTTGTCTGAAAATTTCAAGGCAGCTAGATCTTGACTTGATAAACTAATAAACCTCATGTCAGATTTGCTCTAAATTCTTTGGTTTCAGAGTTATAAGCCAAAATCTACATTTTACCCCCATGTTTTATTTTTAGCCATGGCTGCCATCTTGGTTGGTTGCCCGGGTCACGCCACACATATTTTAAACTACATACCCCAATGATGATTGTGGCTAAGTTTGATTAAATTTGGCCAAGTAGTTTCAGAGGAGAAGATTTTTGTAAAAGATTACAAAAATTTACGAAAAATTGGTAAAAAATGACTATAAAGGGCAATAACTCCTTAAGAGGTCAACTGACCATTTTGGTCGTGTTGACTTAGGGTGCTATAAACAGTTTCGTACTAAAAACTAGGGGTATTTCCCCAGTGAGATTTACATACTGATGGAATTCCCTGCTATTTATATACCACTAAATGAAAAAGTTGATTGTTTTTTATGTTCAATGTGAAAAACATATATTGAAGTTCAATTAAAATGCCACTTTTGTCAAGATTTAAAAAAAAAAAAAATGTTTTTGTGACTTCCTACTATATGGGAGGCAACTCCATAAACAGCTGATTTTCACCTGTTGCAAAAAGCACTTTGATTTGTCAGGTAAGATAGCTCCTTTCGGAGCAGGCGAACGTAGGCTGAAACTACATTTTCTTAAATCAGCCGGATAAGCTCTTCGAAATACATATTATAAGAAATCTCAAATATATGCACAGGTTACTGATCCGTGTGTCCAAAGGTGGTCTGTTTTTAAGTTTTTTTAGGGGGAAAATGCCTAATTTCCAGCTGATAACTTGTACCAATTTGCATGTTTAAACAAGAGATGTTGGATTTTTTTTTATTTAATCAGAAAGTTCATAGAATTATCTTTCCATTGATGTATAGATATCTATATAACTATGAATATCTGACTTCTGCATGATGGGTCCACTATTACATGCCCTGTTACAGAATGACGTCACGTAAAAAACTGTTGATTGCACCCTTAAGGGACAAATACAAAATATTAGTGATGTTTTAGCATAGACATGTGTTTGCGAATGGAGTAAAATAATTCTGAAAAATATTGTACGGCATGTATACATTAATTTAAAAGCATCAGTTTGGTATATTTAATGCAAATATTACAGATTTGTACATAGCAACCAGATATAAGAAAACCAGACTCTGTGCGAATATTGAAGTTTTTTAATTTTTTGCGACGTCATGATATTTTTATTCAATCCCTCATATATTTGGAACCAAAAGTTGCATATGAAAAGTGTAGATTTTTTCTACTTTGACCTTTACTCCTGATCAGTGTTACATAAAGTTTTATTCATTATAATATATATTTGGTACTTTTTATAGTCAAAAAGGTACACATGCCATTCCTAAGAAAAACACTATTTCAATATTTTCTCAACTCAGCTATAACTTAGTTCATATAGTACTAGGAACAAAATCTATTTAAAGTAACTTTATTCATGCCTATTTCATAGTTTTTATTCTATTTATTTAAAAGAAACCCTATTTTATGATTTATTTTCTTTGTAAAACTGATGAAAATGTGATACAGGAAATGTTTGGAATTTGCCAGTTAAACTGTTTGCCACTGGCCAATATGCCTCTACCGCGCGACATAAAAAAAGAGCTGTAGTTTCACTATTTGTGGTCACAATCCTTAAAGTAAGACATCATTTTAATCGGTATAGTGTACAGATTCAGAAAAGCTGAGAATTTTTTATATATCGCATACAAGGTTTTGCTTAAGGGTGCTATAAACAGTTTCGTACTAAAAACTAGGGGTATTTCCCCAGTGAGATTTACATACTGATGGAATTCCCTGCTATTTATATACCACTAAATGAAAAAGTTGATTGTTTTTTATGTTCAATGTGAAAAACATATATTGAAGTTCAATTAAAATGCCACTTTTGTCAAGATTTAAAAAAAAAAAAATGTTTTTGTGACTTCCTACTATATGGGAGGCAACTCCATAAACAGCTGATTTTCACCTGTTGCAAAAAGCACTTTGATTTGTCAGGTAAGATAGCTCCTTTCGGAGCAGGCGAACGTAGGCTGAAACTACATTTTCTTAAATCAGCCGGATAAGCTCTTCGAAATACATATTATAAGAAATCTCAAATATATGCACAGGTTACTGATCCGTGTGTCCAAAGGTGGTCTGTTTTTAAGTTTTTTTAGGGGGAAAATGCCTAATTTCCAGCTGATAACTTGTACCAATTTGCATGTTTAAACAAGAGATGTTGGATTTTTTTTTATTTAATCAGAAAGTTCATAGAATTATCTTTCCATTGATGTATAGATATCTATATAACTATGAATATCTGACTTCTGCATGATGGGTCCACTATTACATGCCCTGTTACAGAATGACGTCACGTAAAAAACTGTTGATTGCACCCTTATCTGTAGATCTTACTTTGCTGATCATTATTACTGTTTACAGTTTATCTCTATCTATAATAATATTCAAGATATTAACCAAAAACTGCAAAATTTCCTTAAAATTGCCAATTCAGGGACAGCAACACAACAACCGATTGTTCAATTTGTCTGAAAATTTCAGGGCAGCTAGATCTTGACTTGATAAACAAATTAACCCCCATGTCAGATTTGCTCTCAATACTTTGGTTTCAGAGTTATAAGCCAAAATCTACATTTTACTCCCTATGTTCTTTTTTTAAGCCATGGCGGCCATCTTGGTTGGTTGGGCAGGTCACGCCACACATTTTTTAACATAGATACCCCAATGATGATTGTGGCCAAGTATGGTTAAATTTGGCACAGTAGTATCAGAGGAGAAGATTTTTGTAAAAGATTACAAAAATTTACGAAAAATTGGTAAAAAATGACTATAAAGGGCAATAACTCCTGAAGAGGTCAACTGACCATTTTGGTCATGATGACTTATTTGTAGATCTTACTTTGCTGATCATTATTGCTGTTTACAGTTTATCTCTATCTATAATAATATTCAAGATATTAACCAACCAGATGCTCCGCAGGGCGCAGCTTTATACATTTTACCCCTATGTTCTATTTTTAGCCATGGTGGCCATCTTGGTTGGTTGCCCCGGTCACGCCACACATTTTTTAAACTAGATACCCCAATGATGATTGTGGCTAAGTTTGATTAAATTTGGCCAAGTAGTTTCAGAGGAGAAGATTTTTGTAAGTTAACGACGATGGACGACGACGACAATGGACGACTAACGCCTAGTGATGAGAAAAGCTCACTTGGCCTTTTAGGCCAGGTGAGCTAATAATAGAAATAGCAGGGGCATAAAAATGGTAAAATTCGTCGTTTTAAGTTCAATATCTCCAAATAACGAGTAGTCTGACTATTTCAACAATGTTGAGTTATTTGTACATCTTGTCTTACTGATCATTTTTACTATTTCAAACTTTTTCTTTATCTAATTTATTTTCAAGATTATAGAATATTATCTCAATATTATAAACAATTCTTCCTCGTCAGATTTTCTCTGGCATATTACCCATATGTACTGGTTTTTACCATATTGGTCATGCTAAAATTGAGAATGGAAATGGGGAATGTGTCAAAGAGACAACAACCCGACCATAGAACAGACAACAGCAGAAGGTCACCAACAGGTCTTCAATGCAGCGAGAAATTCCCGCAGGCGGAGAAGTCCTTCAGCTGGCCCCTAAACAAATATATATACTAGTTCAGTGATAATGAACACCATACTCAACTCCAAATTGTACACAAGAAACTAAAATTAAAAATAATACAAGACTAACAAAGGCCAGAGGCTCCTGACTTGGGACAGGTGCAAAAATGCGGCAGGGTTAAACATGTTTATGAGATCTCAACCCTCCCCCTATACTTCTAGCCAATGTAGAAAAGTAAACACTAACAATAAGCACATTAAAATTCAGTTCAAGAAAAGTCCGAGTCTGATGCTAGTTGACAGGCTTGGTCATCAGACAATTTGTTTTTAAAAAACTACATGCCCAAATGATTGGCCCTTGGTTGGTTAAAGTTGTCTCAGTAGTTTGGGAGAAGTTACCTGACAACAACACATGCTAAATTGCTAAGTGCTAAAGCTAAAGCTTACTTGGCCCTTGGGTCAGGCAAGATCAATCTAGAAGCTCTAAAGAGCCAGTTTTGCTCACCTTGGTCTATTTGCATATTTAACAAAGGACCCAATATTGTAGATGAATTCATGACAAATATCTGTTTTATTAACCTTATCTTCCTGATCATTTATTTAGTCTGTTAATTTTCTCTCCATCTTCTTTAATTTTTGCTCTGCTCAAAATATTAAACACAGTAAAATAATCCTTGGTTAAGGATAATCACTTCTATAAAGTGTGACAGTTTACTAAATATATAGGCAAAATTTTACTTCTTAGTAGATCTTAGCCTTGCTGATCATTTTTGTGATTTAAAGTGTCCAGTTAGCTATTAAATTTTTTATCTTACAAGGCAATGAGAAAACAAAATGGTGAAAATCATCTTTAAAGGACAATAACTCAATAACCAAGTTGTAGGAAAATTTTCTCCATATTGTTTTTATTGTAGATATATCTTGCTGATCATTTTGTTTATCTAAGTTTATATATATTTATTATAATATTTAAGATATAAAGCAATGGAAAAAAATTTGTAAAAATCTTCATAAAAGTGCAATAACTCTATAAGGAATTGACTAACACTTTAAACAATGAAGACTTTCTATTTGAATGGATTGTCTTGCTGATCATCTTTGATTAAAGTTTCTGTCTATCTATTTTAGATTTTTTAAAGATAATAGGTAAAAACAAAGAATGAAAAACAGTCAAATTTGTCATTCAGGGGCAATAACTCCTATAAAAAGTCAAATGATAGTTTTGACATACATGAACATTTTGTAGAGATCAACAAACTGAATATTTCTATCAGTGTCAGATTTTCTGTTTGTATAATGGTTTCCAAAATAATACGACAAAACTTGCATTTTATTCTAATGTTCCATATTTAGCCATGTCGGCCATCTTGGTTGGCAGGTAAAGTCATTGAACACAATTTTAAACTAGATACCCCATTGATGATTGTGGACAAGTTTGGTTTAACTTGGTCAGTAGTTTCAGAGGAGACGACATTTGTAAAGTTATCATACAATGATGGACAACTGAAGGACAACAGACTGCAGACCCCAGTCAAACTCACATAATTTCCATAAAAATGGTCAAACCAAAATGCTGTTATAAAATAATAAACTTCACATGATGGCAAATAATCTTACCAAGTTTAAGAAGTTTTCTCATCTGGGTGGATCATGTACACCTTATGTTTTAATTTCAGACCCACAACTTCCAGAAAATGAAATTAATAGACTGACAGACTGACTGACATAATTTTCAAAAGTGCAGGAGATTCTGTCTCAACAACTATGAAAGAAATGCTTAATGAGGTGAAGACAGAAGGTCAAACATAAAACTTATTACTAAAAAAAAACATCTTTAAAAAAAGTGTAACACTCATTTGATTGACACAAATTTTCTTATTTATACAGGTAGTTACTATTACTGTTATGTACAGTATCCCACTCAAATAACTAAATCCTACACTATTTATGTATTACTACCTTTTTATATAGCAACAAATTCTTGTATAGGATACTTTAAGCCATTAGTAAATTTGCAATCTAATTAAAATACAGATCCTGTTTATAAGCATCAGTATATTAATCAGATTATTAGTGAACTTCATTTCAACTTTAAGAAATAACAAAACTTTTCATGCTTGTCCCTTCATGCATGTAAAGCTACATTTCAATTTTAAGAACTCATTTGACCAAATGTCACACTTTAAGATTCAAAATGTCTGTACTGACATACAGTTATAATAACATTATACATGTACTAAAAATGTACATTGAAAAATAAATGAAACAAAACCCTTAAAATATTCAAATGACATTTCAAGGGCAACATCTACCAAACTGATAGACATATATTTCTAAGTATTCAGGTATGATAGAACTTGTTGTGCTGACCATTCTAAGTATTCAGGTATGATAGAACTTGTTGTGCTGACCATTCTAAGTATTCAGGTATGATAGAACTTGTTGTGCTGACCATTCTAAGTATTCAGGTATGATAGAACTTGTTGTGCTGACCATTTTTGGAGTTTAGTACATTTTTAACCTAGGCAGGTGTTACCTATGAAAGGGGATGAAGTCTGTGTGAATTATTTTTGAAATTCAAGCATTTTAACTACAGAATCTAGTATTTACAAAAAAAACGAAATACAGAAATGTTTCCGAAGTTGGTCCTGTTGTTCAAGGTATATCTTTTTTTTTAACTATAGTTACCAAATTACCAATATGAAATTCATATTTCTTCCAGCTAAAAAGTAGCCACCTGCACTGCCTCTGTTCTTCCTGGAGGACTGAAATTGTAAAATAAACTCATTTGAAACTAGAAAAAAATTTAAATCTTACCTGTATATATTTCTAAATGGCTTATTATGCATTAACTTTTAAGTATTAATTTTGGTTGAAAAGTATTGAATATGGTAACCTAAGAATACTGCAGCAAGGGATGACACCACAGTTAATCTTTTAAAAGACTGTCACAAATATGGCCAAATTTTGTAAAAATTCAATTGTTTAAACACAATTCTCATATATATATGACATCACAAATACATCACTAATGAATCAATTGTTGAAAATCTTTTTCAACTGAAAAAATTGGGCATATTAACATATAATTTCAAGAAATTTTCACAATATTGTCACAATTAAAAAATTTCAGGGCTAAAATTATGAATTAACGGTGATCATGAACCTTCCAACTACTTCGTTTCTTTCTAATGCTAGCAACATTGGTTGGAACATCAAATCAGCTGACAGCCACATTGATTGGAACATAATCAGCTGACAGCCGTAGACAAAAAATCTATAAACTTGATAGCATATATATATTGCTCCTTTAAAAGAAAATGTTAAATTTAATTGACCGAAATCTTAAGGAATTATTATTTCTAGTACATGTAGTATTGTTGACATAACAGAAAATTTTGTTAAATTATTCAAAACATTTTTTTTAATCTTATTGTGATTTAGAGCTTGACATACTATATAGATGAACTGAGCAATTTGGCTATTATTATAGACCTCCAGATGGCTTAATGTTTTTAGTGTCTTTGATTGAGGTTTCCCTGAATCAAACTTCATTTGTTCTTTTATTCATAAAAACTAATTATATGTCACATCATTGTTGTTACATGTTTATGGCATGACATTGTTGTTATCATTAAATGGCATACCATTGTATACCAAATGCTCCACAGGGCGCAGCTTTATACGACCGCAGAGGTCGAACCCTGAACATTGGGGCAAGTATGGACACAACATTCAAGCTTGATACAGCTCTAAAATTGGATCGTGATTAAATAGAAATTGACACATAATGAATGTGGTCTAAGAACTTAAACTTAAAAACTTAACAAATTTAAATTGGACATTTACCTATTATGGTCCAATATCCAAAATCTAAATACATGATTAGATTCAGCATATCAAAGAAGCCCAAGAATTCAATTTTTGAATAAACCTTGTGTTGAAATTTCATTGATTTCTATTTACTTAAACTAAAGTTATAGTGCGAAAACCAAGAAAATGCTTATTTGGGCCCTTTTTGGCTCTTAATTCCTAAAATGTTGGGACCAAAACTCCCAAAATCAATACCAACCTTCCTTTTGTGGTCATAAACCTTGTGTTTAAATTTCATTGATTTCTATTCACTTATACTAAAGTTATAGTGCGAAAACCAAATGTCTTCGGACGAAGAAGACGCTGACGACGATGATGCCAACGTCATACCAATATACGACAAAAAATGTTTTTGCGGTCATTAATAATATGTCATGCCACTGTTAATATTGGTCACCATATATGATGTACCAATGTTGTTGTCATGACATGCCACTGTTGATATGTCATGTCATACAATTTGTACCACTATTTTGTTCATGTCATGTTCGTTTTTTCGTAAAATGTAGAATTTTATAATGCATATATTCTACCATATATAGACTATTGTAGTTCAGTTTTGGGAAATTTATTACAAAAAGATTCAGATAGAATCGTAAAACTTCAAAAAAGAGTAGCAAGAATTATACTGGAATGCGATATTTCTATTCCATCTTATTTCAAGTTTTCATCTTTAAAATGGCTATCTTTTATCAAAAGAATAAAATACCAACAATCAATTCTAATGTATAAAATTGTAAATGGACTAACACCTGATTACTTAGCAATGCTAAATATTGATGATGTGCAACGCCATAACTTACATTCTGTCTCTAATAATGATCTTTTTGTTCCAAGACCAAATACACATTTTTATAAAAAAATCTTTTCACTATTCTGCAACCAAAGTATGGAATAATTTACCACTCGAAATAAAAAATGTTGTAATGTGGAATTATTCAAGAAACACAGTTATAATCATTTTCTTGAAAATTATATGCAAGTCAAATAATTTGTTTTCCTTTAACAAGACTATATCAAATATTGCCATTTATTACCATTTGTATATTTGAATGATTGAATTGTGTATTAGTAATATATATTGTATTTTAATGTATAAATGTATGAATGTTAACTGTATGCATGTATTTTGTGTGAGGGCCTCAATGAAAATTAGACTAGTTCTAATTGAGTTACCCTCTTTAAATAAAGAATTTATTATTATTATTTTTATTACATGTTCTACTGTTGTTGTCATGTCATGCCACTGTTGATATGTCATGTCAATTTTGTACCACTGTTGTTGTCATGTCATGTTTGTTCTACTGTTGTTGTCATGTCATGCCACGGTTGATATATCATGTCATACATTTTGTACCACTGTTGTTGTCATGTCATGTTCGTTCTACTGTTGTTGTCATGTCATGCCACTGTTGATATGTCATGTCATACATTTTGTTAATTTGTACCACTGATGTTGTCATGTCACTGTTGATATGTCATTTCATACATTTAGTAATACTGATGTTGTCATGTCACTGTTGATATGTCATGGCATACATTTAGTACTACTGTTGCTGTCATGTCATGTCACTGTTGGTATGTCATGACATCATACATTTTGTACTACTGTTGTTGTCATGTCATGCCACTGTTGAAATGTCATGTCATACAATTCATACTTCTATCATTGTAATGTCATGTTTGTACTACTGTTGTTGTCATGTCATGTCATACAATTTGTACCACTGTTGTTGCCATGTCATTAATGTACTACAGTTCTTGTCATGTCATGCCACTGTTGATATGTCACGTCATACATTTTGTTAATTTGTACCACTGTTGTTGTCATGCCATGCCACTGTTGATATCTCATGTCATACATTTTGTACCACTGGTGTTGTCATCTCATGTCACTGTTGATATGTCATGTAATTAATTTTGAAACTTGGTGTTTATATATTGAATATTTATATAATAGTTCTTGAAAAACTGGTCATTATCGTGATATATGGACTGCCCACAGGACAGTGGTATCGACTAAGATAGTGATAATGACTGAGCCAAAGGCGAGATCATTATTGCTGTCGCAGTCAATACCACTGTCCTACGGGCAGTCCACGTATCACGATAATGACCAGTTTTTCAAGAACTATTATGTTTATTTCATTGAGAAACCATGTTTTGGAAAATTCTCGTAAATTCAAAATGCCTAAAGCGAACTCGGGTAGTTGTACGATTTCTATGACAAAGATTGAAAACCAGTCGTAGTAATACTGCCATTCATTTTAGTGCAATTTTTCAGTATATAAATACTTAATCAAGTTATCTTTAATTTTATATTTAACGAAAACATATAATAAACAATTCAACAATATTAAAATCAGGAACATGTTTCATAAAAGGTAAATCTCTCTAAACAGAGAAGCCATGCCCCAGCGGTCATTAACAGAGAAATCACGCCCCAGCGGTCATTATCAGACGGAAACCACGCCCCAACGGTCATTATCAGACGGAAACCACGCCCCACCGGTCATTATCATGTAAAAGTTCGTTAACGACCGGTTTTCTGGTCCGTTTTTTCTGTTAATGACCGATGGAATTTATTACGGAAGAATAATGAATGCCATGGGACCCCTTTTTATCCAATAAGAGAATCTTATTCTCAACCGATATGAAATAAATACGTTTAACAACTGCAGCTCCCATTTTAAACTTCTCATTACAAAATTACTTGATTAAGTTAAAAAGTTTTTAAGTAGCTAGGTCAAAACTCACATATGAAATACAACCAACTATATACATGTATACTCATCATCTGCAAGTATTTTAAATGAGGAGAAAGTAGTCCAAATTATTAGGAAGAAGTCACAGCTAAACAAATAAAATAGCATTTGAAGAATGACAATTATTTGCACTAAGGAGTAATTGAGGTGATACAAAAATTTATTAAAGATGAACAAATCAGTATTAGAAAACTTGGTCATGCATATTGATTCATATTGGCCACATGGCCTTGTTGTGCATTATTATATATTTAATCAATGGCAAATTGATTTAAAACATTGGACAAATCGTATAAAATATATAATACTAAGAAGTATCAAGGTTGTAGTACTAAACGAATCCTTGAATGTAGCCTGGAGTGGAAATTCCCTAAATTCTATAAATAGAATCATTTAGATGAAATTACAACCTTCACCACGATCAATCTATGTTAGCTATACTGTTCCCAGATGTAATGCAATTTTTAATGCGCGAAAATTATTAACCTTTACAATTTTTAAAAGTCTTCTGGAATTTTCCACACCTATCTAATAGAAAAGTGTGTGCTATAAACATGATATAACAACTTACCCATAACCCAATAAACAGAACAAATGCAAAATATCCAACTATAACGATAAAATCGCCAACATGAAGTTTTGTACCAGCAACTGTGTCGGATGCCATATTGAGACCAGAAATTATGAGAATAAAGTTCGAACTGTTAAACCACTGCTTATTTTCTCGAGCTTATTTTACCACAAATAAAAATCCGCCACGCTTGTGTTCATGTATATACAAACACTATAGTGTTGAGTCACGTGATCGATTTTACTTTTTAAATATTTCTGACTTTATTTTCTTAAATACGGTTAATAATTGATTCTGTGTTAAAAGGTTAATGATTGATTCGCTCTAATAAAGATGAGTTCGTCGAATAGGTTATCTTTTTTTTCAGCAAGTCTATATATTATACTCTGGTTCAGTATAATCGAGTCAGACTTAACTTCCCGTTAATTCAACTATTTATCATGCAGTTCTGTTTATTTCCCTTTTATTACTTTAAACATTGGTCTGCATATCTTAGCGTATTCAGTGGCGTAGCTGGAGCCAACGCAACGTTAGATATTGCTACTACCACGAAAAATAGCGTTAAGTAAATATTTGACGGGAAATTTTTATAGAAATGCTGAAATAAATATTTCAAATTATACATGAAAATAAAGATTTATTCTTAAATTTTCACATTATGATAGAGAAAGAATAAAAATATGATATTCATAGGCTTAGGAAGACACAGATTATTCAAAAAACGTTTACTTAGCGTTGTCCCATGTAACAAACTCGAAACATAAAACACGAACAATTCGCGAAATGTTCACGCAACTCTTCGAAATTTTGCATGAACATTCTATGACGTGATATATTCCAGTATTGGTTAATTAACATGGCTGTCTCCCTTTAAAATTTGCATACATATTTTCAAAAGAATATGATGTACGGAAATGTCCCATCGGAAATTTAATTTGGAAACTTGAAACATTTCAGTTCAAAAATAAAATTTTGACAGATTATTCATTAAATTGAAAGCAAGATCGTTTTGTACTTAGTGTAAGCTCCCAAAATTCGAATTGAAAAATATATTGAGCTACATATTCAATTCAAAACAATAGATTTGCAATGTCTTGCGGAAATGTCCGAGTTAAACTTTCATGCCTTCACAAAACTTTTACGGCCAAAAAATCAGAGATTTGATTTCGTGGAGATTATTTTTCGGCTTTGGTAACATACCAATAAAAAGTACTTTTAAAGTTGAAGTTGGTACATCAAATTGTATTAAGATTACAGGGTTATCTATAAAAAATACGGATTAATGAAAATGTCTTGCAAGTTTGTCCGTTATCATAATTTGACGTCGCCACAATCGTAATATACTAGGGACGGCATGAACTGCATTCGCGTGTTCCTTCCTCTACTAAATATAAATGTGCTGCTTTCAACAAAACGAAATGATGCACACATTACAAAAATACATAGCTATAAGACGATCAAAAAGTAAGAAAACTTCAGTATCATAAGTATAAGCTATTGGATGTCACTGATTGAATAAAATCATACTCGGGTTGAATACATAATGCAGTGCTCAATATTCCTCCAAAAACACATAATTACCAGCAGTAAAATTGAATATCCTATGTTTTAAAATTATAAAATCATATTGGATTGGATTCTCACGGCATTTATACTTGTGTGTTATACTTTGCATTTACCCAAAAAAGGAAAGCAGGAAGAATAAGATAAAGCGCGTTTCCAATTTAACGCCATTTTTCAGTTACATTAAATGGTAGCAATATCTGACGTTGCTATATATATATATATATATATATATATATATGGTCATTTTTACGTGTACGCCCGAACCTTGGCGAAGGATATGAGGGGTGTCAACCGCTCAATGTTAAAGCACCTGCTGGTAGTGGGTTCGAAAGGGACGAAGCCCCCGAAAGCTATCGAGAATGAGATACCGTAATGATTCCTGTCAGTAAAAAATCATTGATAGCAACATACTTTTGAATCTAAATGGTTTGTTTGTTTTGGTTAAATCTTGTAATATGTTAACTTATTCATCGTGTTAAACTGGAAGCTAGCCTAATGGTCATTGATTTTACAGAAAACGTCCAAACCAATATTACTTTTAAATAAGTTTAAATGGTGCCGTGAGTGATCATACAATCCACAAAAGCACCTTTTAATGAACACGAAAAAAATTATTTCTAAGAGGTGTAATATAAAAAAATTCTGAAACACCTAGGATTTCTTCCCACAAAAAGTGAATCAATTTATCGTTCCTTTAAAGGGATTTAAAAAAAATCTAAAATTTTCTTTTGATATTTTTTCTTGATCTGGAATATTTCACGACAATCTATGAAGGTTTATAAATTGAGCATGTAAAACAATTAAGTGCGTAAAAAAGAGTCTGGCTATCCTGCTGTCTATCAGAAAAGAACAGAAATATTAACGAAAAAAATGCTTTCAAAATTTTAGCTTTAGAAATAAGTAATAGAAAAAAAGCTTGTTCGGCATTTTCATAAAATTCGATGAAGGTTCGACAAGTAGTTAATGTAATTGAGAAATAACAAAATGTAAGCCCAAACTGCGACCACTTATTAATTGCAGAAAGAAATACATTTTGTCCTTAAAATGCGGGAAAATTAAAGATATAATTGCATTATTATATTGCTCTGAATACTCTTTTGTTCATAAACAGTTCCTGTCCAACTTTCGTAAAATTTCACGGAAAGTCATTCAAAAGACTTTATCCACATTCGGAACCTAAATGTTGACGCCGCTTTGTCTCGCTTTTGGGACATAAATCACTGGCTCGACAAAACTACAAACAGCATATCGAATCTGAGCAGATAGTGAATTGCTTTAAATATAAGAAAAGTACGTAGTATTCATAGTAGATTCAGACTTTTACCAAAGATTCGAACAAATATATTAAATGATCTATTTGAGTAATATTAAATGATCTATTTGATTAAATTTGGTCCCTTTTTATTCAAAATTACAATCCATTGAAAAAAGAAGCACAAGGCTGATGTGCTTTTGACCAGTTTTTCTTATTCTATGTCGAATATTTGTTTTATTTTAACAATTCAAGTGTACGCCCGGGCGTTTTGATGTAAACGTAGCTACGCGCATGGTATTTGATCAACAAAAAATAATAAATTTCTTCTGTTGAAATTAAAAATAATGCGCCCTTAAAAAATTATCAGAAATCATAAAAGTGATGTGAAAGACTGATCATGAACCAGCGACAAATAATACAATACTAACTGCATGCCTCTGTATAAACTAATTGCAACTGTATTCATCCCCAGTGTATTTTTTTTGCATAATCTTCAGTCTTCAGTTTTCAGTATTCATTTCATAGTGTTTTTTTTTTTTTTTGTTGTTTTTTTTTTTTAACCAATATACTGTCTGTTCATCAGCGTATGTTTTTTTTATTGATCCCTTTGTATCTTTTTAAGTTTTGATTACGGCATGCTATCAGACAGGTTGTCGTAAAGTCTTAATAACATCACAGCCATCAATCTTCTATCAAAGATAAATTAATGATAGTCTTTACGGCACGAAAACGATGCCGAATATGTAGACTACCACATATTAGTGATGGAGAGGAATCTGCCTATGTACACAGTGTACGCTGAGATTGACCTCAGTAGAGAAAACAGAAGACAGTTTTTGCTACCTTAAAGCGACTTCTTTCATTAGAACCTATACTAAGATATATATGTCGATGCAACACTACCATTTCGGATTTACGCTGATGATCCTGCAGGAATTGAACTAGGAGCAGTCCAGACTCATAAACATGAAACAGCAGTGTGAGATACGTATGATCAGCTATGAAAGCACATGCATATGGGTCTAACCGAAGTAGAGAAAAATAACCCAGCCCAGTTTTTGAAATTAAAAAGTGCCATTACAGACTATACAAAAATTACCTGCAGACTGTTTGGACAGCAGTTCTCAATGTTAACCGACATCATCCCACTTAAATGATATGTCATGACAACTGCAAATCATGATGTTACCATTAGTAACAAACCTAGTTGCAAATGTAGCTACCACTTCAACATAAAGAACCGTCCGGGAAAAACCAACGCTGATTCAAATGGACTTAGTCAATTGTCAGTAGAAAATAAAAGAACAGACATCAACATTTATTCAGCATCTGCCATCTGTAATGAAGCTGTTTTGACACCTTTTATTGAATGTCTAGCCATCGATCATCAACCACTGACGTTATAGATTGTTAAGGAGCTATATAATAGGACAAATTTATTACATTAAATGTTATATAGATATGATAGAGAAAAAATAGAAAAACTAATAACAGAAACCAGATATGAAAGAGACATTTCAACCATCTACAGATCATTATACAGAGTATCCAACAGTGAAGATGATGAGTGTGAACAACCAACTTGTATTGTCACAACTAGTCACCACCATATGACAGGCTTACCACAACGATACATGTATTAGACACCAAGAAAATGATACAAATACCGACTATGACTCTCTAACTGCTCATATATCGATTTCACCAGATTTGCACAAACCCTACCAAAAAGAACTATGACTACTAGAACAACAGGTGAATCACTGTACAACCACTACATCGTGCACTATCGACATCCTGAAAGACACCACTCGAGACCAAGGAGCTTTTAATCCATTCCAACGAAAGAGATGTGCTACAGGAATTGTTAAAATCAAACACCACAAGTTATCACCAAAAAGAGAATGGACAATTAGAAAGTCGAAACTACAAATTGCTTAGTATATGCTCACTCTCAAACAGAAAGAAACTGGCAGGCTTTCGTACGACTATTGGTAAATCATAATCACATCACCAGACATAATTCAACAGGCTACTTACTAGTACCATACATTTTTTTATGTTTAGGAGAAATCCATGACTACCAGTATAGACACCAGTGTGTTTGGCAAAATGAAGGAGGCAAAGAAACAGAATGACACCAACAACCTTAAAGACAGACTGAAGTATGCACACAAATCTGTAGCAGAGATATCAAAGAAATTATAGTTAAAGTAGAAAAAACTTTAATTTTTATACCAAGGTTAATTTAGAAAGATGACCCATTGAGTTACAAATCTTTCTTAAATACATCTTTCTTTAGCTGATGTACCAAGATCAGAAAGTTTAAAGAAAACTCAGCAGTTTCAAAAAATAAAGGTGCTATATGCAGTGCACAACTTGAGAAATTTGTCCAATTGCATTCTATTTACAGATTATCAACTGAGAGCATAGGTGTACATGTACCCTTAGGTGTTTATAGATAAATTCTCTTATGTATCCAATTCTAATTCAAGATTAGACTTTTTACCTGATATATTTTTTTTTGCTTATACTGCAATGTCCTTGTAGAACAGCCTTTCTGAGCATGTACCTAACATCACTACCTCTTATACATCAAGGTCAAAGTTACTACAACATTCAGTTGGTTGGGGCATTGCAATCTGGTTATTGACCTTTTAACTACATTATTATCAACCCTTGAAGAAGTACACTCTTAAATGATTCTATTTACATGTATGGTATGATAAAATATAGTTTGATCCATTACATGAAACAACTTAAAAATATCACCATTCATTGTATAACAAAAAACCTTCAATATTAAAAGATTTAAAATTAAGTCAGACAAGAGATCTCATTCAGACAGCCCTGTTCACCTTGCAATAACTCTTTTGACATAATATAGTTGACCTGATACCTAATGCAGTGATAAAAGAGGGATAAAAGATACCAGAGGGATAGTCGAAAATAAACTGATAACCTGTATATGCAGACAGAGTATAAAATAAAAAATAAAGAAGGAAAACTGGAATTTATCACAGAGACAACAACCTGACCAAAGGCAAAGAGCATCAAACAACAAAAGGCCACCAATGGGTATTAAACACATTAAAAAAATCTCCAACCAAGAGGCGGGATTCAGCTAGCTCCTGAATAATAATGTATTCTAATTCAGCTAAAAAAATGACACACTTAACTCAAAAACATGTATATGAGCCAAAACTAAAATCAACCTGCTTGTAAGCACTGAAGAGTAAACACTGCTTTAATTTATCAGTGGATAGTAATATTATAAAGCATTGGTTGAACAATTATGGACAAAGGGAGATAACTCCAATTTTAAAGATTACACTAGTTTTAGAACAGATATTAGATTCCTGCACCTTCCACAATTTGTGCAACTTTCTTGCATGGATAACATCATTTTGTAACTTGAATATCTGAGTGTTTATTTCATTGATAAATTTCTGCAAATGTTCATGGATAGGATGTTGAGAATTTATGATCAATGCACTGTATTTTGTGTACCTCAAAGGTAGTGATAAACCTTGGAAAATTTAGATATCTAGTCAGTGCTATAGGGTTTTGATAGCATTTTGTGCAATCTTTACCCCAAAACATATAAACAAAGGCAACAGGTTCCTGACTCGGGACAGGCACAAAAATGCAGCAGTTTTAAACATATTTTGTGAGATTTTAACCTTCCCACTACACCTCTAGCCATCTTTAATAAACAAGCATTCTGAGAGTATTGCATGACAATACATAGTCCTCTACTGGGTAAAAATTCATTATACTGGAATAAAACAACTTGTTCTATAACTTGTCATGGTGTAAACAAAAAGAAAATATTAAGTCAATATCTTCAAGCATGACTAAAAACAATGTGGAAAACGGATTATATGAGTGAATTCTTCAAGTCCAAGGATCATAACTCTGCACAGAATTATCAGACTGAATACAAAAATTTGAACTTGATCATGAGCATGAGAAAAAGAAGTGTGGAAAACACTCTATTAAACATTTGATATGATTAATAGTTCTCTAAAATTAGATATGATGTAATACGATGTATATCTATTTTTAAATTATAATCAAATATAATTAACAGTACAAATAATTTTTCTTTCATTTGTCACAAACTAATAAAGATGTTTAACTTATTTATAAAATGTCAACAACTTTTATCTACACAATGTAATGTAATGAAATATATACCTTAATAAAAATAGATTAATATCTAATTAAAGGATTTTACTTAATAAAACAAAATATATATTTACCATTCAGGAAATTATTTAATACAAAATAAAAAACAAACCTGACACAAAATTCTTACAATTTACCACTGATTGTCTTATAAATTTAAAAAAAAATACCATATCTCCCTTTGTTTAAAAATATGGTTTAACAAAGTTCTCTAACATTAGATATGGGACCATAACTCTAGACTGAATCATCAGATCGGAACAAACACCTAACTTGATCTATAAATTGTCATGTTAAAACTATATACCAAATATCAAATCAATATCTTTAAGAATGAAGAAAAAAGTATTGAAAACTGATTTGCCAGGCCGGCCGGCCTGACAGACAGATGGACAGAAGGACAGACAGACAAACAGACGGAGTGCAAACCTAAAGTCCCCTTTGATTTCATTAGAGAGACATACATATAGAAAAACAGACAGAGTGCAAACCTTAGGTCCAATTCGACTTCGTCAGTTGGGGACTAACAATCACACAGCAGCATGCACAGTAAATCGCAGTTTTAAAAGAAGTCAAAATTGTTAGAAACCTCATTAAAACATAATCATATCAGTGATTATTATATGCCACTAAACAATAGAATGAGGTTAAATAACTGACATGTGCAGGACAAATACATGTCTCATATTAAGCAATGTTTGTTGAAGTGAAACAAAACTCCTAAATCTTCATATATGAACACTTTTTATTAGACATTTGAATAAAATATGATCTAGTACAATCAAAATATGAACAATAACTACACAAAAGTATTTGCTATGAATAGTCATCATCGTCTGTGTTTTGTGACATTTGTTGCTGTTGTTGTTGTAGAGCTTGCTGCATTTGTATCCATTGTTGCTGTTCAAGCACAGCTTGTTCTTGTCGAGCCTGAAAATATAAACAAGTACTGAGGCATATATGTCTAATGTTTATAATGATTATGCATACAATAGCATTTGATGAGTACAAGGTCATCAACGTTATACTTTGGTGTCATGAATCCTTTGTCCTGAATAACAAGATCATGAAGATCAGTTTGAGTCAGGATACTTGTTTCTAATCTCTATGCCTAGTGCACTTATGTACCAGGAATCGGCACTGGAGTTAGGGCATGATAAAATTAAAACACTGTAAGTGCTGTAGGCAGTTAACCAAAAACTAAGGCAAACATAGTTGACAACTTTCGAGTTTGATGCATTTCCGTCAAAAACTTTGGTTTTAGTGAACATCATTCGTGGGTGTCGTTGTTTCAGTTTCAATATTGAGCGAGTGGTTGGAAAACTATTAAGCTATATTGCATGATTTTGTCGGCAAATTGAATTTTCATATCTGTCTGTCATCACTTCTGTCATTAGGGAAATGTGATTAAGTACCTACAGAACAAACATCATTTCTAGTTTATCCCCGAGATCACTAAGACGCTTGATGAACGTTTAAAGTGCAGGGATACAGGCGATCCTCTCTATCTGGTAATTGACATCATAAAAGCGTGCATAATTGACAAGTTTTTTTCAATGACAAACAAACTCTAAAGTGGTCTATTAAGAAAACTGTGGTAATGCTGCTTCAATTTTTTTTTTAAGATTTAAAAGAACTAACATTAAACATTCATATATTGTACATTTATGTTTATTTGATGAATTAATCATTATATATAATTACGGCAAATAATTCATATTTTATCATGGTTTTCAAAAGCAACGCATATATCAAGTATATTTTTTTCATGGACATGAGTCTGCAGTGGTACAAGTTCGCAATGATTGCAAATGTTCTAGTTGATAGTTAATGTTGGTATTAGTTGACTGTTAGTAGTTCAAGTTGACTTTAATACGAGCTTGTAAAAGTATTAATGGACTTCCTTCCCTGGAAAGAAAACTGAGTTTGTGTTCTACAGTACAAAAGTTATGAGACACAAATCAGACAAATGTTTACTACTACAGGGATAAAAGGTGTGGTCTGACTGACCTGCACGTAGTAAATGAAAATGACCCCCACCTTCACCCAAAGTCCATGATCAGTGATGATGTCTTAGTTTGAAATAAAATGACAGGTAATTATAAAACAGTTGGTCAAACATTCTTGGGCTTGAAAGATATGTTTTCTTTAAAATGAGCCATATTAAAATGAAAATTTTTATAGGACCAGAAATAATTCAAAATATAATTAAGGTAAATTCTTTTAACCTATTCATTTATTTCAATCAATAAAATTTTATAATAAACAAGAAATAATTATAACATTATGTTACCAAGTCTCCCAAACAAAGCACCCATAATTATTTATTCCCATGGTTGCCTGACATTGGGCAAAGTCTAGTACACATATGTTAGGTCTAGCAAAGTAATATGCATATGTGACGCCTATGAGATTGACCTTGTATGTCATTCAATCTTATTGAAATGACAAACAGGAATGAATATGGTTTAGGAGTTGGTATCTCAATTTTTTACAAGTTCTCAAAACACAAACAAGAGGGGGTTGGGTGACCCTAGGGACGACCCTAATATTTTATTTGATTTTTTATATTTCCCATACATGAATATATATGGTTTAGGGGTGGGGATCTCGACTGTTATCAAGTTTTTAAACAGGAGGGGGTGGGTAACCCCAGTGACTTCCTCTATATTTTGTTTGATTTGTTATATTGTCAAATACATGAACATGTATGGTTGAGGGGTGGGGATCTGATCTGTTTCCAGGTTATCAAACAGGAGGGGATAGGGTGACCCTAAGGACTCTCCCTATATTTCATTTGATTAGTTCTTTTGTCCCATACATGAATATATATGGTTTAATTAAAAGGTGGGGATCCCCACCTGTTTCCTAGTTCTCAAATAGGAGGGGTGGGGTGACCTCAGGGACAGCCCTATATTTCATTTAATTTAGAGGTGAGGATCTAAACTGTTTCCAAGTTGTCAAACAGGAGGGGTGAGGTGACCACAGGGACTCCCCCTATATTTCATTTTATTTGTTATATACTCCCATTCATGAGCATATATGGTTAAGGGGTGAGGATCTCGACGCTTTCCAAGTTCTCAAACAGGAATGTGTACAGTGACCATAGGGGCTCCCCCTATAATTCATTTGATTTGTTATATTGTCTCATATATGACTATATATGGTTTAAGGGTGGGGATCTCGACCATTTTCAAATTCTCAAAACAGGAAGAGGTAGTGTGGCCCCATGAACACCTATATTTCATATGATTTGTTATATTGTCTCATACATGAATATATATTATTGAGGGGTGGGGATCTCAACCGTTTCCAAGTTCTCAAACAGGAGGGGTGGGGTGACCCCCAGGGACTCCCCCTTTATTTCATTTGATTTATTATATTGTCCCATACATGAATATTTATGGATTAGGGGTGGGGATCTCGACTGTTTCAAAGTTCCCAAAGAGGAAGCTGGGGGATCTCATCCATTTCAAAGTTATCAAACAGGAGGCGGTAGAGTGACCCAAAGGACTCCACCTATACATCATATGATTTGCTTACATTCAGGTATCATATAATCTAGATGCACTATTTGTGAAAATAAAGTAAGAAACTTCCAGTTATTTTAACTGACCCATCAAAATTGAGAAAAAAATACCCATTGAAATTGCAGTAATATGTTTACACTTTCAAAGCCTAACATGCATTACCAATATTTATCATTGATAAAGAAAATTTATACTGTCACCAGGAACATATATATTGTTAGAAATACCATGGAAGTAAAGTAATATATTGTATATCTTTTGGTTTTTGAATTCTAGTGTTTATATTTATTTATCATGCATAGATGTATTTTGTCACCTGTCTGGATTTGTTTTAGTACGCCAAAACCCAGAATTACCCTTATCCGCTTCCGGAATCAGTTCTGATATTATAATTGTCTTCTCACGACAGCTATTTTGTTTTCAATGTTGTTTTTATCAGACACGATTTTACTTGAATTAACACATTATTTGTCTGCAATTTTCTGTATTAAGATAGCGGTTGAACAAAATGAACATCCCTGTGATGAATAAAAATGATAAAAATAAGTTTTGAGATCGTTTATTTGGAGACTTTAGTAAAAAGGTTTGCAAAGTTATTTTTTTATTTTATTTCTAGTGGTAGGTCCGTCGGGCATGTCGGGCGTAGCTTGTTACCAAGTTTAAAGTCGGACTGCAAAAAAAGACCGTCGCAGACCTCGGACCACCGCTAATTTGAAAAGATACGTAAATTTTCTATAATGATTTAAAATTGCCGCCAATAGCATGAATAGTTGAACTCTACTGACGTAATTGACTACGTATTGATGACAAACAATATTCCTATGACTTTTGCCATTTTGGAAATCTGAACTACTTGTCTTTAGAGATGTTGGGTTATTCGGTTATTAAATATTTCATACATTTATTCTTTGACATCTTAGCCAAAAGCTCCGGGGATAATAAACTACATAAGGATTCCTAATGTGCTCTACTTCCTATGTGCAACTTCAAAACTTTTGGGTGATTCGATGATCATTTAAGGTTTTTCTGGTCATATGTTTTGTAATCCAGAATTAAAAGCATGAAAAAACTGTCCAATTAGTTATAAATAACATAATATCCAGCTAGATAATAACAATGGCACATATTTCAGCATTTATTGGATAAAACACAAATCCAGGGTGCTCGCATAAGGCAGCTTAACTGCCTAAAAATATCCAGACAATAACAATCTTCATAAAAGTCCATGCGCTGTAAGTCTGCCAACATTCTGTCAACCTTAACAAAATAGTATGTTATGAGTATTCTTGCTTTTAACAATCTTAAAACTTACCTAAATGATAGGAAAATTGTTGAAGCAAAGTGCATTCAAATTAATTTGGATTTCAATGAATGAAGTGCCATAATAAGCAGAGATTAGTCAAATATTAAGTGGAACTTATTTAATATAATCTAAACTCTGTTAAAATGTTCATTGAGTACTTCTCAAAATAACCTCAAACTGTGGTTAAACATTTACAACAAATTAATGGGCTATGTGTGCACATTGCATTCACTAATCATAAACTGAAAAGTCATGAAAGTAGACCTTTTTGTTTTAAGAGAAGAGCATGATTTTCCATCTTACTGTATTACAGTATTTATATTTCATTATTTATTAGGTCTTTCCACCTTTCCGTGGAAAGACCTATTGGTTTTGTTCTGATTATTATTAGGTCTTTCCACCTTTCCGTGGAAAGACCTATTGAATTTGTTCTGATTATTATTTTTTTTTTTTTTTTTTTCTTCCGCCTAAATTTTGTTCTTGCGTAGTATTGATGTTTCAAAAGATGTTGCTTAGATATTTGGAATATGATGTCGTATAGTTTATTCGCTTTAAAAATTTACAACGGCGTAACAAAATACTTTACGTTGTAAGAGTTATCTCCCCAAACACTGTTTTTCTTGTGGCCACTACTCCTTCGCAACCGTTAAAGATTACGACAAATTTATTTTACCAAATTGCTCGTTACATCTTCAGGATTAGGATATTCATTTAGACCGAAGCTTTAGGGAGACTCCATATGAGAGTTATTCCCCCTTTTCCTTTGAATTAAGTGATATGCATTTCTAACTGGTAAACCATCAGTGATATAGGCCTAGGGTCTTTGGATTTGAGGTCCTTGGTCCAAAAAAATGAAAATAAGGTCAAGGTCAAAGGTCAAGGTCATATTCTAAATTTTGATTTTGGCTTATTTTCTCTTCTTTTCAACAACCGTGAAAGATATTGACAAATTATTTTTACTAAATTGTGAGTTGCGACATGTTGTAACTTATAAATTTTGGTTGGAAGGGTGCGTAAACAATAAATGAGAATTTTCGCCCATCTTATATTCAAAATCATGGCTTAAGTGATACAACTCATAACCATACTACATATTACAGACCTAGGGTCTTTTTATTTCAGGTCCTTGGTTGGTGACCTTGACATTGAGGTCAAGGTCAAAGGTTAATAGGACGTTCTAGATTTTGACCTTTGCTTTAAATTCAGATTTATACATTATAAAGTCATAGGAACTGACATTTGAGATTGATTTTTAATATTTTGATAATAAAATAGATCTTTACTTGTGGAAAGACCTTCAATTGTTCTTTGAACAATTGGTTTTTAATTTTTTTTTTTCTTCCGCCTAATTTTTTTTCTTGCGTAGTATTGTTGTTTCATAAGATGTCGCTTAGATATTTGGAATATGATATCGTATAGTTTATACGCTTTAAAAATTTACAACTGCGTAACAAAATACTTTACATTGTAAGAGTTATCTCCCCAAACACTGTTTTTCTTGTGGCCACTACTCCTTCGCAACCGTAAAAGATTACGACAAATTTATTTTACCAAATTGCTCGTTACATCTTCAGGATTAGGCAATTCATTTGGACCGAAGCTTTCCAGAGACTCCATATGAGAGTTATTTCCCCTTATGCAAATGATATAAGTAATATGCATTTCTAACTGGTAAACCATCAGTGATAGAGACCTGGGGTTTTCAGATTTAAGGTCCTTGGTCCCAAAAAATGAAAATGAGGTCAAGGTCAAAGGTCAATGTCATGTTCTTAATTTTGATTTTTGCTTATTTTCACTGATTTTCAAATACCGTAAGACATATCGACAAATAATTTTTCATAAATTGTTAGTTGCGACATGTCCTAACTTGTATATTTTGGTTGAAAGGGTGTACAGAAAATAAATTGGAGTTTTTGCCCATCTTACATTTAGAATTACGTGTAAAGTGATATTACTCTTTAACCAAACATATTAAAGACCTAGGGTCTTTTGATTTAAGGTCCTTGGTTTGTGACCTTGAAATTGAGGTCAAGGTCATAAGTTAATAGGACGTTCTAGATTTTGACCTTTGCTTTAAATTGATATTTATAATACATCATAAAGCCATGGGAACTAACATTTTAAACTGATTTTTCATATTTCAATATCAAAATACATCTTTACTAGTGGAAAGACTGGTTTTTAATTTAATTTGACTTATGAATTTTAATGCAAGAGCACACCAAACATTTAAATGAAATTGATCTGATCATAAAACTGAGTTTTAGTTTTATGATCAGATCAATCAGATCAATTGTTGACAATGACAAATCAGAAAAGCAACCTTTATATGTCTCACAACATTCCAGCAGACAAGACAATAAATAATGAAAGCAAACATTTAGCTTACTTTTTGTAAGATTTATTCAAAGACGCTAATTATTTCAATAAAGTATAACTTTTAATATAGTAAAATACCTTAGCAAACAATTCTTGTTGTTGTCGTAATAATTCTTCTTCTGGAATTCCTAAATTTTCTAATCTTGAGCTTCCTCTTCTTTTCTTTGCAGCTACAGCTTTTGCTTCTTGCATCACACTCATTGCATCTTCTTTGTAATTACCAAAGCCAAGACTATCTAAGGCTAGAGTTATAAAAAGAAATATGTAATTAAGATTCAAGTATTTTTCAGGATTGGCTCATATACATGTACATTTGTACATGAATAAGTAAGTAAACTTCAGCGGCTAAAGAAAATATTTTTAAACTGGAACAATATTCTTATTTACCTTCAAAATTATTTCTGACATCCAAAACATTTTCAAATTTTAAATATTTGTCCAATTATAGTTTCAGATTGTGTAAAATTGTTAATGAAGATCATGTCTGCTAATCATGAACTTTAAGGATTCCTGTATTCAAAAATATTTTATCAAGGATTGATGGGATTTTTCGTGTCTAATTAAAATTATTTCCTACATACATATATGCCAATAAAATATTTGTATTTGTATATTCAGGTCAATTTTAAATAAACAATAAAGTCAATAATAGAACATTTGATAATGAGTTTCCAAAAAAATTCAAGAGGCAAAGTTTTACAGTACATGTAGGAGTGAGGAAACCAACAAATTTGTAAAGTTATAAAGGGACATAACTCTAATGAGTGATTCACTCCCAATTTGACTCCAGTATGGGAGTTTGGGTTTTAGCATTGTATATGAGTTTCAGAAAATTTGCATGAGGCAAACTTAAGTCAGAGTGCAGAATGAAAATAAATGTAATTTTTTAAGTTATAAAGGGGCATAACTCCGGAACAGAAAGTGACTAACTGCCCAAATCTAACTAATTCAGATACAAGATTTGGTTTCTCAGCATTATGTTTGACTTTCATAAAAATTGGATGAGGAGAACTTAAGTTTGAGTGCCGAAGCTTAAATCCAACATAATAGTTCACCTAGTAGCACATGTTCTGGTGATATTGTCTTTTTCTGTTGCTTGTTACATATTTCATTAGCTTCTGATGAGACCAGATGAATGAATTCTGTACAACAGTTTAGTATTAGTTCCCTTGCATCATTAGCCACTCTAATGTTGGGAATGAGTTCTTTTATCATTTTATTTAATGCAGCCCTGGGTATAGACAATTCATCATCTTCTCTGTTAGCTTCTGCCATTTCTAATTTATCATTCTTCAACAAACTTCATATCTATTTATCTAAAAAGAAAGAAAAGATATATAAGTCATGTAAGTAGATTCTTCTTGGCAATGCATAAATACTGAACAATTTTAATAATATATAAACTTTATAAAATGTGGAAAATATCCTTTTGTGATTGTCATTATACTCCAACAAGTACACAGTATATGTATACTAACAATATTTTGTCATTTAACACTGTATAATATTAACGATTCTAAAACTCAACTTGTCTATTATGAGGGTGGTAAAGGGTTATTTTCTTGCAATGTGATCGCCATTTTTTTTTACATGTTCAACACGTTTTTACTTTTTTATTTGACGTTCAGTTGTGTAAGACAGATGCCTCGTTCAGCGTGTTCTGCTTATCTTATTTTACGTGCATCATGATTTTCAAAGGCTTATTTTGCGTGCTCTGTATTTAAAAAAAATGTCAAATACTAGGCATGGATAGTCAAGAAAAAAATTGATTGAACTTTGTATTCCTTGATAAGATCTGATAAGGCTGAGAGGCCTATGATGTTGTTCCTTTATTTTGCAAATTGCTTTTTAAAAGTTCAGAATATTGTTATACTTTTTTAAAAAAACGTAAATTATTTATAACATAAATGTGTATACTAAATAGGGAATATTAAGTAAAACAGAGAGTTTATATATACAAGAGGACAGTGACTCAGTCACAAAAGGTTCACATCAAAGTCTTTATTTTTCGTGCAACGTTCATGACAGAAATTACATGTTCAACGTGAAATGGTGTCTTATTTCATGTTTTTTCAGGGTCTTTTAACAATTTGACCATATGTTTAGAAAAAGAATGATGAATGGAGGGTATTCAAATTCACATCTGGGTGTAAATCATAATATTTTTTACCTTGAAGAATTTTCAAACTGCTAATTTGCACACCACAACTGGTTAGCTTACATGTACAGTATTATATCATGTATATTAAGTTATAACAGTGCTCTACCTAATAACTGAGAGCAGAGGGGCACAGTCTTCTTTTTTTCACTTATCTGGGTTTCTTTTACCCAATCACATCTTCCTTTTTTTAAAGATACTAGACAATGATTACTCACTATGCAGAGAGGTCATTATTCATTACATAGAAAACTGAAGATTGAGCAACACATTGTCTTACAATGAAGTCAATGAACTCAGGACTTCCTCTCAATCTTCTTACAATGAAGTCAATGAACTCAGGACTTCCTCTCAATCTTCTTACAATGAAGTCAATGAACTCAGGACTTCCTCTCAATCTTCTTACAATGAAGTCAATGAACTCAGGACTTCCTCTCAATCTTCTTACAATGAAGTCAATGAACTCAGGACTTCCTCTCAATCTTCTTACAATGAAGTCAATGAACTCAGGACTTCCTCTCAATCTTCTTACAATGAAGTCAATGAACTCAAGACTTCCTCTCAATTTTATCATCTTCCAATAAATATGATTATTTGTAAAAGTTAAACTCATTTATTTTCTGACAGCAGAATTATTCAGATACATTGTACCTGTTGTAACATAAAACAATCAAGAGTTATCTGCTAAAAACTTTCAAAGTCAAAATAAGATAAAAGATCAATCTGTATTATGAAATTCAAGTAGAAATACAAAGGAAAAACTACAATTGTGATTATCATTTTACAAGAAAAGTTAATTTACATGAAAGATCATCCTGTTATCAAGATGTGATGGGATTGCTTCCTGTAGTAAATGTGGTAGCTACATACAGTTGAGCCAAGGAAGTACATCTTTAGCTCAGTCGATATACACACTGCTTTTTAACAGAGGTACCAGTTGAGACAAGTAATTTTGTATACTTGCTCCTTGTAACTCATGTACAGAGGTCCCAAGTTTGCTAATGGTTTGAGTTCCTTTAGTAATTTTGTAATGAAATTCATGCTCTCCAGTTAGATGGCACCAAACTAAAAGGCCCACGGTGGCTAGAGAGATATTCTAGCTAGGGTATGTGTGTGAGATTCTGATGGTACATTTGTATGATGACTCTTGAGGTGGGGGAAGTGTGACGGGATTGGTTCCCTGAAGTAAATGTGGTAGATACTTAGATACTTAGTCAGCTGTAAGTGGTTGAGCTAAGGAAGTACCTCTTTAGCTTAGCTGGTAAACCCACTGCTTTATAACACAGACTGAGTCCTGGTGGAGACAAGCAATTTTGTAATGAAATTCAAGCTCTCCAGTGACAAAGATAATTGAAGAACAAATGTCATCTAGAGCTATAATAACAAATATCATTAATTCATATCTTTTAACTAATTTGATTTGTTCAGGGATAGTCACATGTTAAACTATATTTTCAAAGGTAGATAGAAAACGGTGGATAGCAAAAAGCATATTGCATAGTTATTTTTAGAATATATAAAAACTGAAATACTTTGTGACGTCATGGGACATTGGAATGAATTTCATGATATTGTTAAAAGTTTTATAAAGAAAAAATCTATGATCGATTATTTAGAGAATGAAAATAGATACAAAAGATGTAGAAAAAGAAAACATAAAGTTTGAATAAAATAACAACTAATATGTAGTTATTGTCTAAGAGACAATATGATATCAATAAAATTCCAATAAAATCCAATGACGATTTTGACACAAATAGGGTTGGAAATTAATAATATACACTTTACAAGTGTTATTCTGATATTAACGGTGTTATTCGGTCATTCGAGGTACCGTCGACCTCATACAAAGGCTACATGTATAATTGTATAGTATTGCAATATGCAAAATGGCTACAATACCAACTGCACAGGGCGCGACATTACCGTTTGTCCGATTGTCCAGGACAAGTGGAAATAGGTGTCGGGCAAGTAGATTCATCATACTACTTGTCCGATGGGACAAGTGAAAAAATCGATGTCAGATGTTTTCATAGATCAAATTCAAGACTTATACATTCCCAAAAATATGAATGATTGTTTTATTGATCATACAAAATGAAATAAATTTTCATTGCTTGAACCAGAGACATATAATACTTATACTATATGTCTCTGATTGAACTATTTGTACATGCTGGCAGCCATTGGCCCAAGACCACAATTAATGACCCCGCTTTTCGTTGTCCACGAATATAGTTCCTTTTAATTAGAGTGTATTTTTCCTTAATTTTTTTTCTTTCCCTTCCTCACTCATTTCTTAGATTTTTTTTGGTGGAAATGAAAGAAGAGAGGTGAAATAAATTTTTGGATGTTGTATTTTAACTTATTTTGATTTGGAATGAGTGATTAGGCCAAGTGCAAAAAGGTAATATTTACAGTTTTCAGAACATCTCTTGACTTGTCAATAGGGGTATGGATGTGTATTGGCTAAATTTGTAAAAGTGATTGCTACAATCTTTCTGAATTTTGGATATATATTTGGACTAGGACTATACATTACACACACAAAAACTTGGACAAAAGTGCATGGTGCAATTTTTTTTAATGATGCAAAAGGTTATAAAGAACTGATAGAGGAATTAATTGTGGTCTGTGGCCAAAGAGGTGCATTTCAGCAAATTTTGAATTTTTACTTTGGCATCTTCTCTGAATGATCTATTGGTATTAATTTGTCAAACTACATGAGAAGAAATGATTTTCACTTTCATTTGATAGAAATTTTTTGAAAAAGTCACTTTTCAGGTTAAATGCCCAAAATGTAGCTTTTTCACTTTTTTCAATATTTTTTCAAAAACAGCATGCTTAATTTGTCTCTGACAGGTTTTTTCTGATATCTATTTGTGTTTGTGGTATTTATTTCAGTTGTTTAACTTATTTGTGAACTCTGAACACAAAAAAAAGTAGATAAAAACATAAAAAGAGTGCAAAATGGGCTGTTTTAATAGTCTAAGTCTAATGGTCAGTATACGCAGCAGGTGAAATGTGAAGTTCTATGCACTTAAAAGTTGTATTCCTAAACAGATTGCACTGAATCTATATAAAAAACACTTATTACTGGTTGCTTAACCATTTCTGTTTCACAGATTACCTTTACTTTCTTCTTTTGGATAGCTAGTGGTTAAAATATTGACCTTTTGAGGCTGAAATTTCATTCAGGTTTTAAACAGTAAAGTTAATAAACTTTGCATCAGACCATACTGTCTACATATATAGTTGAAAGTGACAGTCTTGTTACATCCAGGCTCCATGTTTTATCATATCTAAGCACAGATTTAAGCAAAAAGAAGCATATCTCCATCTCCCATATCATTTATATGCTTTTTAATATGCAAATGTGGGGAACGGCCTAAATTGACAACCTGTTTTTTTAAGCATGACAATGCTAAAGACCATTTTATCCACATGTGTTATGCTATTTGAAACTTATATTTCCATTAAAAGTACATTTATAACATGTTAAAGTTTTTTTGATAACTTAACAACTTCAGAAAATTGTGGTAAGTGAAAAATATTACATTTTATATAAGACCTCACTTTATTTGAAAACCTCTATTTTTTGGCACAGGCTAATATAAAATTAACTTCTGGCCATTTTTCATAAGTCTGATACATGAAGTATGCTTTCTGTTGCTTTAAATAGATGTTAACTTATACATAGAGACATTAAAAAGTGTTAGTTTTGGTATCTTTTGGTTTTTAGAAGCTCAAATTTGGTAGTTGAAATTGTTCTAATTCAACGCCACAATTCAGCACCCAAAGTTCAGATATAAAAAATGCCACATTTTTTTTATTTGGTATCATATGGCTTTGAAACTTTGTAAACTGTTTTATAATATACTAAGCTTGAATCATGCCAAGTTTTATTAGAATTGGTCAAGTTTTAGGCCCCTAATAGGCCCAAGACCACAATTAATGACCCCGCTTTTCGTTGTCCACGAATATAGTTCCTTTTAATTAGAGTGTATTTTTCCTTAATTTTTTTTCTTTCCGTTCCTCACTCATTTCTTAGATTTTTTTTGGTGGAAATGAAAGAAGAGAGGTGAAATAAATTTTTGGAAGTTGTATTTTAACTTATTTTGATTTGGAATGAGTGATTAGGCCAAGTGCAAAAAGGTAATATTTACAGTTTTCGGAACATCTCTTGACTTGTCAATAGGGGTATGGATGTGTATTGGCTAAATTTGTAAAAGTGATTGCTACAATCTTTCTGAATTTTGGATATATATTTGGACTAGGACTATACATTACACACACAAACAAGAGGCTCTCAAGAGCCTGAATCGCTCACCTGGTAAACAATGCCTTATTAACTAAATAAATAAATTAATGTTTGTTGTAAATTAAACAGAGTAACAAAGGCCATGTACTATCCTGGAAGTACCTTTCAAAGCCTCTTAGGAACCTCTGGAAAGAAATGGGCATGAGTTCGCCCTACACTTGATTAAGATACAGTCTAGGTCAATCTGATGATTCACAATACAATTGCTATTAACAGTTTATCTGTATCTATAATAATATTCAAGATAATAACCAAACACTGCAAAATTTCTTTAAAATCATCAATTCAGGGGCATTATACCTGAAAAACCAGTTACCCAATTCGGCTGAAAATTTCAGGACAGGTAGACCTTGACCTAATAAATACTTTAACTTCTTGTCTTATTTGCTCTAAATGCTGGAGTTTTTGAGATATAAGCCAAAAACTGCATTTTACCCTGTGTTCTATTTTTAGCCATGACGGCCATGTTTTTTGACGAAATAGAAAATAAAACACAAACTTTATTTTATACACCCTACTGATCATTCAGTTGAAGTTTGGTTGAATTTGGTTGAGTAGTTTTAGAGGAGAAGATTTTTTAAAGTTAGCTTGAAATATGATGAACAAATTGTGAAAAATTGTCATTAAAGGACAATAACCCCTTAAGAAGTCAATGGACAATTTTGGTCATATTAACTTATTTGTAGATCTTACTTTGCTGATCATTTTTGCTGTTTACAGTTTATCTTTATCTATAATAATATTCAAGGTAATGACCAAAAACTGCAAAATTTTCTTAAAATTACCAATTAAGTGGCAGCAACCCAACAATGGGTTGTTTGATTCATCTGAAAATTTCATGGCTGATAGATCTTGACCTAATGAACATTTTTACCTATGTCAGATTTGCTCTAAATGCTTTCGTTTTTGAGATATAAGCCAAAAACTGCATTTGACCCCTATGTTCTATTTTTAGCAATGGCGACCATGTTTGTCGATAGATCAAAACTTCGGATACAATTTATAAACTAGATACCCAGTGTTCTCCCCAGGCCGTTTTAGCACAGCGCTTTTCAGCGCTATTGCAATTCCCCGCTGTCCTATTGCACTTACCGCAGCGCTATCCCACGCAAACGCGTCGCTATATTTTTTTTCGTATTTTTCAAATTTTTTTCAAATTTCCCGCTTATTTTTCACTTCGGATCACGTGATCGACTGGTTTACGATTTTTGACCAGTCAAATAAATTTTACAAAATGGCGTTTTTTGAAAGATCAAAATAAACAAAGATTTCAACATTGACATCTATTTTTTTAATTTAAAGAATATATAGAGGCATATATGAATGAAATGAGATGAAATGAATTGACCGCATTTCCCGACGTCACTCACAAACTTGTTTTACGAACTTTGAACAAACGAGGATTTTAAAAACGATCAAACACAGGGGTCTGTTACACAGGCACTTGTTTTCTATCCATGGGAAGATCTACTATCCCTATATATTACGAGAAGGTGGCTAACATTGTAATAGCTACTTCCACTTCAAAACTCTATTTCTACATAGTTACTCGTCGTATTTGTGTCCTACCTTGCGCTGTTCACTTCATTATATATTTATCTTTCGCGTATATATAGGGCAGAGACATATATATGTGTATATATGTCTCTGTATAGGGATAGTAGATCTTCCCATGGATAGAAAACAAGTGCCTGTGGTCTGTTACAAATTATTTGCCGGGTTTACTATCCATACGAACCCCGAAAATGAGCAAGTCTTTTAAGTATTCATTATCCCCTATTCGAAACTTATAATTGTTTAGTCAGAAATTCTACCATTTGATAGCAATTTGATAGCATATGATTAGAAAAACAAACCCAAGCTGATAGCCTGATACGACTTGAGAAATTTTACTGTCTCGATGTCCAGCTTGGATAAGGCCATTTAAATATTATAAAACATTAAGGTCATAAAAATGAGAAATCTTTATGCAAAAAAATGTTAATTCCTGTCAAACGTCGTAAGGTTAACAGTACACTGCTACAGTTGATTACAAAACCAAACACTGAAACAGAAGCTGACAATGACTTTATTGTTGGTCCTTACATGTTCTGCAACATTACCTGATAGTGCTAAGAAATCTTCACACAGGCATGTCTGGTGTAGACCCATCATGGAAAAAGACTTCTCCTCCAGTTTTATACATAGATAGTATGAGGATTTAATATATGAATTTACAATGGAGAAAAAAATACTCTTCTTCTCCAGACAATAACATTAACAAACAAAGCCTCATTAAGGGGTACACTCACTGTAACTTCCATGAGCATGATGAGGACATCATAACAAGAGGAAACATCAACAGCATAATATAATAAAAACACATAACAAAACAATTACAAACAAACCGCGCGCCGCGATAAAGTTATTGAGCATTGTCGAAAATTACGTGATTACCACAGCGCTATCCAAAAATCCTGGGGAGAACACTGATACCCTAAGGAACATTCAGTTAAAGTTTGGAAGTATTTGGCCTAGTAGTTTCAGAGGAGAAGATTCTTGAAGTAGTTTACGACGACAGACGACGACGGACGACGACAGACGACGACGGACGCCAAGTGATGGCATAAGCTCATTTTGGCCCTTCGGGCCACATGAGCTAAAAATTGGACAAAAGTGCATGGTGAAATTTTTTTAATGATGCAAAAGGTTATAAAGAACTGATAGAGGAATTAATTGTGGTCTGTGGCCCATTGACCAGGGGAAAATAAGTAAGGGGATGGAAACCAATGGTAATGTTTCTTCTTAGTATAAGCCTCCTTTAATTAGGAGCACCTCCATATGCATGGCATGGAGTTTTACCTTAACTTTAAAATTTTAAATTAAAGTTTGTATCATTTGATTTTGCTTTTAGGCATATCAATACATTAAAAAAGGTTTTATTTAATAAGATCTATATGTTAAAATAATAAGTTAAGATGTAAAAATTAAATAAAATCTAAAAAGGCAGATTTTTTCCTAAAATGTTTTATGTACTTCATGATCATATATCAATGTATGTAAAAATCAAAATAAATGGTAAAATCTAGTTTTGAGACCATCAATAAATTAAAAAGGTTTATTTATAAATAAGGTGCAAGGTGTATTTGGTTTAAACCATACCACTAGCTACTTCAGAATGAATATAGGTCCATGAATAGGAGAACCTACAATGTAGTGGTATGGGAAGAGATATGATTTAATGATCGACACATGATAGTGACAATGAGTCAGAGAGCTCAGTCTTGCAAATAATCCTTCAGTCTGAAATAATAAAATGAATTTTGATGTGGTATTCATATAACATAACAAAATGCTCCCTTTATTAGGGTACAATCAAAGCACAAGTGATATTATTGCATATAACATGTATAATCAATATGTAGGATTTTCAATTATAAATTCGGACAAGTGAGTTAAGAGTTCGGACAAGTTGATTTTCTTGCAACTTGTCCGAAAAATGATAATGTAGAGGCCTGCTGCATCCTATAACAATTATAGTATATGCCTTATTATTACAAAGATATGTATAATGAACTATCAAATATACATTTTACATGTTTGTTTTGATTTCCACAGTTGCTTCGAGTTTGATATTTTGCCATTACGTTTTTGTTTGTCAATCGCTCGTTTGGATTTATATAAAGCATACATTCATTAAAACAGTTGGGATATATTTCGTTAAAAATTCGAGCTCTATATTCTTACAAGGGCTTTGTTGCAATCAATGAAACATGTCTTTCTTTCCTTCTGTTTAGGAAGGGAAGGGAGGTAATTAGAAAATTATAAATGTGTACTCAATTTTCGGCTTTTGTTTCCGGATTTTACGAGATCTCGGTCACCCCAACTCCCACTCTAATTTTGTCAGTTAAATAAGATAGACCTACCAGAGACATAGATACTCATTATATATATGTCTCTGGACCTACTTTGACAAAAATAGAACATTTGATGTTATTGTTTACTAGAACAAACAAAATCCAGAAATGAAACTTTTGTTGCAAGGGAGCTACCATTTGATTTTTATGGGGGGGCTAGGATGAAAAATGTTGTCCTGCATTTTTTTTTAGTTGTAATCTCTCTCCTGCCTTTTTATTTTTCACTCTATTCGGTCCTGCCTTTTTTTTATTAGTTTATCCTGACTTTATTTACCTAAATTGTCATCCTGCCTTTTTTCTGCAAAGTGTCTCATCCTGCCTTTTTTTTTACTCAAAACTCCTGTCCTGCCTTTTTTTTTCAAATTTCATCCTAGCCCCCCCCCCCCCCCCCATAAAAATCAAATGGTAGCTCCCCAAGAGAGATATCAGTGAGAAATATATTGTATCTGATTTTATGCCCTTTATGGGCCCTGTAATTTGGAAAATAAAAATATTCTATTCTATTCTATTCAGGCCATTTTGAGTCAAAATTTAATTGTCTACCGGTTTTGCATTAAAAATTTATGCGCCCCATGGTATACTTCTTTAACAGTTACAGAAATATGGACAAATACGATACACGTTCTAGGGTGCGCTCGATTTAGCTTGCGTGACTGAGAACGAGTATTTCTTTTTTTATATAAAACTCTAGCATAACTTTGAAACAATATTTTATTACAAAAGCCTCTGTATAAAAGTCTGGAATTTTTGTAAAAATCTTGGCTTGCCATGATTTGCCACAATGGAATGGACCACGTGTTGGCAAGTACAACAAGTATAGAAGAGGGTGGTAAAGGGTTATTTTCGTGCAACGTGATCGCCGTTTTTTATTTCACGTTCAACGTGTTTTTACTTTTTTATTTGACGTTCAGTCGTGCAAGACAGGTGCCTCGTTCAATGTGTTCTGCTTATTTAATTTTACGTGCATCGTGATTTTCAAAGTCTTATTTTGCGTGCTCGGTATTTTTCAAATAAAATTCAAACACTTGACAGGGATCGTCAAGAAATACTTTTTTAAAAGCCGTAAACCATTTATATCATAAATGTGTATACTAAATCAGGAATATCAAATAAAACAAAGAGTTAATATATACAAGAAGACAGTGACTCAGTCACAAAAGGTTCAAATAAAAGTATTTATTTTTCGTGCAACGTTCATTACAGAAATTATTTCACGTTCAACGTGAAATTATGTCTTATTTCACGTTTTTTTCGTGCAGGCACCCCCCCCCCCCTTTTTACCACCCTCATAGAAGAGACGAAATTACAAGGAAGGAATTCATCAGATGTGTAGCTTATAAATACTCGGCAAGAACACATTTATAATTCATTGTACATGTATTCCGTTTTGGTAGATTTTAACGTTGTGCTTTTGAATGCTGAAAGTAGATTTTCACTCCGTGATTTTAGTAGATGTATACAGAGTGCTTTTATCTTTTAAATTAACTTAAAGTGCTCAAAATCAAACTTCCACTTCCCCGTGGTTAGCAACATTTTTATTTTATTATCAACAATTCATGTAAGCTTACATATAATTTAGGTGTGGTTTATTCCGGAGTGTAAATTGGGTGCGACTCTTGTTGGTTGTTCGATCCTAGATACACGTGGCAGAAGTCAGTTTTGTTAATTCTGTTTGGAAAGAAGAGCGCTATTTAATTTTGTGAAGCTAATCTTTTGTTTAACCGACACCGGCTCTTCCCACCTCACGCTTTCAATATATTAATGATCAGGGAATTATTTCAGCTACTGGACAATAACGAACTGAAATTTATTGTCTGGATCTATAAACCAAATTTCATTCATTCCCCCAAGAAATCAGTTGTCTCATCACCATTAAACTTTGACCCATATGCATTTGTTTAAGGCAAAACACCAACCATTTATTTTTAATTTGTTGCTTGATGACAAGATATCATGGGGAACATTATCAAACCTACCTACCTACCTACCTATGTAGTCATTTTTATGCCCGGAGTAACATAAGGCAAAGACTAGATCTTTCTACTCATCTTTGTTGTGTGCTTTCTTTTCTATTTCACCCAAGCTCATTCCGTGTTCTTTCATTACAGCTTCAACTGTTCTTCTTCAAGTTGTTTTGTGACTTCTTTCTTTTCTCCTCAGGTGTCCATCTTAGGGCGACTCTAGTCAAGTCCTCATCTGGACTTCAAGAACATTGTTATTCCATTTCCATCTTTTTGTGCTTAAGTATAGTCTCCATGTTATTGAGTCCTATACTAGTTTCAAGGAGATCTTGTTAGTGATCTTGCGTGGCTAGAATATCCTTAATATCTTTCTGAGACAACCGTTGGGAAAACTGGAGCGGAGAGCTTATTGGTATCCTTTTCTGTCATTTTTTTGCAGCTCTGCTAGTAAACAACCGTAGTCGAATTTTAGTATTCTTACTGATGTTGCTTAGCCTCTGATGTAACGTAGCTTTAAAAATGCAGTTCTTGCCTTTACCTATTCTGGCTCTGGTGTTTTTGTCTGCTATTCCTTCAGATGTTACTATGCTGCCCAGGTAAGTGAACGACGAATTGCAGTTCAGGTGTGTCCCATTTCAATCTATTAAAGGAGGCCTTGAGATGTTTTAAAGATCTAGAGTCAATAACTTCTGATTTCGTGATGGTGATATTCAATCCAATCATACTTGCATTCTTTTGCAACTTAGTGGTTTTGTCTTACATGTGTGTTTGTACTTTCTAGATGTGACAGTAAGTCCAGATCATCTGCATAGTGAAGATCTTAACTAGGTAGTTAAAGAGACACCATCTGATACCTGTGTTGTCACTGTTGATGGTGGATTTCATCACCCAATCGACAACTATAAAAAAAAAACTGATGTATGATGAAGTACCTACAATGCATCTGAATTCTGTGCAAAACATTTGGATAAGTTGTACTATTTTTTGCTGATAAAATTGAGAATGGAAATGGGGAATGTGTCAAAGAGACAACAACCCGACCATAGAACAGAAGGGAACCAACAGGTCTTCAATGCAACGAGAAATTCTCGCACCGGAGGCGTCCTTCAGCTGGCCCCTAAACAAATATATACTAGTTCAGTGATAATGAACACCATACTAAACTCCAAATTGTTCACAAGAAGCTAAAAGTTAAAATAATACAAGACTAACAAAGGCCAGATGCTCCTGACTTGGGACAGGCGCAAAATGCGGCGGGGTTAAACATGTTTGTGATATCTCAAACCTCCCCCTATACCTCTAGCCAATGCAGAAAAGTAAACCCATAACAATACGCACATTAAAATTCAGTTCAAGAGAAGTCCGAGTCTGATGCGGCTAGAATATCCTTAAGATACCCCGTATTCCATTGCTTCGTAAGATCTTCCATAAACTTTCTTTGTGTATACTGTCAAAGGCTTTTTTTAATTTCTATTAAGTTTATTATCAGTTGTCTCTGCCATTCTGTGTACTGTTCGATAATGTTTCGTAGCACAAATATGTGGTCGCAACAACTCTTTTGTTTTCTAAAACCCGCCTGTTCTTTTCTGAGTTTGTTGTCAATTGCTGTTTTAATTCTATCTATTAGTATTTTGCTGAAAATTTTATTTGGGATTGGTGATAAGGTGATTCATCTCCAGTTATTGCTGTTTGTGAGATCATCTCTCTTAGCCAGTCTTGTGATGTGTCTTTCTGACCAAATTTTTACAGATTTTTTATATTTTGCAAAATCTTTTTGAATGTTTGGTGTACTAGTATTATGTTCGCTGTTAAGGCTGGATCTGATTAAAATATTTCTGTTGATAGCCTAATGTTCCTGTGGGCTTTATTGTTTTTAAGGCTCTTAACTGCTCTTATAATTTCTGATTTTGATGGAATTTCTATGTTTACTTCGTTTTCTGTGATGGGTATGTTTGCTGTTGTTTCTGGTTCTGTCCTATGTAATACGTCTTTGAAATGTACACTCCATCTTCTCTTGTCGTTCTCTTTCATATGTTATTTTATGATCCTGTTTTTCTTTTCCTATAGCATGCAGGTGTTTCTTTTGTGGCCACATAGTTCTGCTGTAATTTGGTATACATCAATAGGTCATTCTTTGCTCCGAAGCAGCTTTTTCAGTCCCTATTTCAATGAAATCTTCTTTTTTTTTTATCTTTTCTATAGTGGCTTTCTTGTCTTCCTTATTAAAGCTATAGTATTTACTCACTAATCTATCTTAAAGTCTATCAGATTGTCTATGTTAGATCTTTCTTTTTAGTTCTTTCCGGTTGTCAATCAGATTCCAGGTCTCTGGTTTGATCCATTCTTTGTGTTTTTGCCATTTTGAAGATATTTTTTCTGGTCTTTGTAAACAGTTCTTCCACTTCTTGTCATTGTTAATTCATCTACTGTTTCACTTTCTTCTATGTTGTTACATTTACGATTTTCGGAAAGTGGAAAGCGGTTCTTCAGTTCTAATTTGAAGTTTCCCTGTGTCAAAACTCTATACATTGCAAGTTTGAGTTTGATGTGACAAGATAATTGTCACTTCCTACATAAGCTCCACGCCTTACCCAGTCACATCTTGTAAGGATCTCCTACATTTACCATTAATTGCTATGTGTTCATTCGGATTTTTTTATCTCTAATGCCAGGTGAAACCCAAGTCAGCATATGGCCCCCTTGTGTGGGAATAATGTTCCACCTAATACAAGATTGTTCATTCCACAGAAGTCTACTAGATGTTGTCCGATTTCGATCATCATTCTACATCCATATTTCTCCCATTATTATCCCAAAACCACTGTTATCATGCCCTATACCTACTTAAGCATTAAAATCTCCCATGATGGTAACGTTACATATTTTTGGGGGATTTTCTCTAACTCAGCTTGGGCCATTTCATAGAATTCCATCTTTATTTCTTTATCATCTTCATTTGACGGAGAATAGACTTGGATAATGGTCTTTATATAGGTTTTGTGTTCAGTTTTGCTGTTATAATTCTTTCATTGACTGGATTGTACTCAATAACATTAGCACACAGTTTGATTCAAATCTGTTCAGTCATTTCAGAGATTTGAAAAACTCAGAACTTTGTGATTTCAATGTTTCTTTGATCATGTCCAGTTCTACAATATTTTCTATATTGGCACATTTATTTTTTATCATCACCTTTAATTTCTGAAACAGTCAAATTTATCGATGAATGATTGTTTTTTTTTTCAGGATAAATTTAAACTTTCCATCAAATGCAACTCCAAAGATATTGTATTTATTCAAAATCCCATGGCACTCTGAATATAGTGATACCTTTGTTCATCATTCTGAAACCAAACAGCTGCTCTAATATTTTTTTGCAAATATTTGTTGGAATTTGGGTACATTAGTGCATAATGATGACATATTTTAAAGTCTGTGTTTCATTCTGAATTCATGGAAATTTTACTTGACTGGACATAGCATTATGTCTCCAAAAGGTGAGCTGGTTTTTGGGACATGAGTGAATAATCATAACTTAAACTAGAGGCTCTAAAGAGCCTGTGTCGCTCACCTTGGTCTATGTGAATATTAAACAAAGGAAACAGATGGATTCATGACAAAATTGTGTTTTGGTGATGGTGATGTGTTAGTACATCTTACTTTACTAAACAGTCTTGCTGCTTAAAATTATCTCTATCTATAATGAACTTGGCCCAGTAGTTTCAGTGGAAAATGTTAATAAAAATTTACAAATTTTATGAAAATTGTTAAAAATTGACTTTAAAGGACAATTTCTCCTTAGGGGGTCAATTGACCATTTCTGTCATGTTGACTTATTTGTAAATCTTACTTTGCTGAACATTATTGCTGTTTACAGTTTATCTCTATCTATAATAATATTCAAGATACATGTAATAACCAAAAACAGCAAAATTTCCTTAAAATTACCGATTCAGGAGCAGCAACCCAATAACAGGTTGTCCGATTCATCTGAAAATTTCAGGGCAGATAGATCTTGACCTGATAAAAAATTGTACCCCATGTCAGATTTGCTCTAAATGCTTTGGTTTTTGAGTTATAAGCCAAAAACTGCATTTTACCCCTATGTTCTATTTTTAGCCATGGTGGCCATTTTGGTTGGTTGGCCTGGTCACCGGACACAATTTTCAAACAAGATACCCCAATGATGGTTGTGGCCAAGTTTTGTTCAATTTGGCCCAGTAGTTTCAGAGGAGAAGATTTTTGTAAAAGATAACTAAGATTTATGAAAAATGGTTAAAAATTGACTATAAAGGGCAATAACTCCTAAAGGGGTCAACTGACCATTTCAGTCATGTTGACTTATTTTTAGGTCTTACTTTGCTGAACATTTTTGCTGTTTACAGTTTATCTATACCTATAATAATATTCATGATAACCAAAAACAGCAAAATTTCCTTAAAATTTCTAATTCAGGGGCAGCAACCCAACAACGGGTTGTCCGATTCATCTGAAAATTTCAGGGCAGATAGATCTTGACCTGATAATCAATTTTACACCATGTCAGATTTGCTCTAAATGCTTCGGTTTTTGAGTTATAAGCCAAAAACTGCATTTGACCCCTATGTTCTATTTTTAGCAATGGCGACCATGTTTGTTGATAGATCAAAACTTCAAATAAAATTTATAAACTAGATACCCTAAGGAACATTCAGTTAAAGTTTGGAAGTATTTGGCCTAGTAGTTTCAGAGGAGAAGATTCTTGAAATAGTTTACGACGACGACAGATGATGACGGACGACGACAGACGACGACAGACGACGGACGAAGACGGACGCCAAGTGATGGCATAAGCTCACTTGGCCCTTTGGGCCATGTGAGCTAAAAAGCCCAAGAATTCAATTTTTGTTAAAATCAAACTTAGTTTAATTTTGGACCCTTTGGACTTTAATGTAGACCAATTTGAAAACGGGACCAAAAATTAAGAATCTACATACACAGTTAGATTTGACATATCAAAGAACCCCAATTATTCAATTTTTGATGAAATCAAACAAAGTTTTTAATTTTGGACCCTTTGGACCTTAATTTAGACCAATTTGAAAACAGGACCAAAAATTAAGAATCTACATACACAGTTAGATTCAGCATATCAAAGAACCCCAATTATTCAATTTTTGATGAAATCAAACAAAGTTCAATTTTGGACCCTTTGGGCCCCTCATTCCTAAACTGTTGGGACCAAAACTCCCAAAATCAACCCCAACCTTCCTTTTATGGTCATAAACCTTGTGTTTAAATTTCATAGATTTCTATTTACTTATACTAAAGTTATGGTGCGAAAACCAAGAATAATGCTTATTTGGGCCCTTTTTGGCCCCTAATTCCTAAACTGTTGGGACCTCAACTCCCAAAATCAATCCCAACCTTCATTTTGTGGACATAAACCTTGTGTTTAAATTTCATTGATTTCTATTTACTTAAACTAAAGTTAGAGTGCGAAAACTAAAAGTATTCAGACGACGACGACAACGATGATGCAGACGACGACGCCAACGTGATACCAATATACGACCAAAAAATTTTCAATTTTTGCAGTCGTATAAAAACAGAAAAAAGTAGTAAATTCTGTTAAATAAATTGTACAATACAAATGCCAATTCTTTGTGATCATTTCTATTAAATCACATACTAACAACATCTCATAAAAAACAAACTAAAAATGAAAAGGTAAATACTTTTATTTTGCAAAAATGTGTTCTATGGCAGTGATTGAGCTAGTTGTCATGCTGTTCTGTGATTGGACGGATAATAAGTAAAATACAAATGTTTAAATTCTCCTTATTTTACACAAAAACATAACAAGCGATTAAAAGTAAGTTCCAATAAAAGAGAAACTGTATGAAAATGCATTCCTTTTAAAAAAATTATTACAAATGTTTTCTGAGAAAATAACAAATATTTAAACATTTGCAAATAAAAAAATCATAAAAAAGTAAAAACAATGATACAAAATTACATAATACAATGTTAAATCACAGAACCAGCTTCTCCTTACAGACTATATAGATTAGATATATGTTTTATTTCCACTTGGCCCCTGCCTGCTGTATATAAACAAACAATTGTCAAGCCTGTCACAAATCTACTTTTGTTATTGCCAGAATAATTTAAAGCCTCTCACCTGCTAATAGGTGTAATTTGTTTTCCATTACGAATCATAAGTACTAACCAATATTCTTGCAAGTAGTCATTTTGTATTTTTTGTAAATTAAAAAAAACCCAACTTGTTCAGAGGTAATGGAAAAAGTCATCTAAAGTAAAACATTTCCCCAGGGGCAATACAGATTCCAATACAGAAAAAAAACATCAAAACAGCTATAGCTATAGAAAGGAGGAAAGTTAGAAAACAGTTAAAAGAACAAAAAAATACACATAGAAATTTCTGACAGGCTTGAATTCTAATAATATTTACAATTCAAAATAAGCAGCTGTAAAATTACAAAACAATACTTCCTAGAAATTGACAAAAATATATGGTGTGTAATGTTCTACTTTATGTTGAGCAGTATATAAAAACATTTTTATTTTTTTTATAAAATGAAGTATAACTTTTTGATTGGTAGCTTAAAATGAAAAATGTGTAATAAGAAATAAATGAATAGAAAGAACAAAAGTGAGACAATAAAATTGGTCTGTGCTTGATTATCAAATTTCCTAACATTTTCTTTCTAACATATACATTGTTTGTGATGGATTATTCAATTACAAAAGCTTACATTTCTTTCTAACATATACAATTATCTCACATACATGGCATGTAATATTTAAAAAATAAATAATATGTGCAGTATTTTTTTATTTTTTTTGGAAGCACCAATTAAGCAAATTTATTGAGCAATGCAAATTTCCTAAGACATGTTTTGTATATTCATTTTTAAAACTACTGAAAAATAAAGCAACATAAAGTGTTTTGCTGTGTAGAACATTAAGCAGTGCATACTGTGGTTGTCCAAGTTTCTATTTGAACTGCATGACACAGACATGTAGGTTCTAGAAGAAACAAACAGGTCCTGCTTCAAATCCAAACTCTTGGCCATCTGCTCCATAATCTTTAGGTGCAAAGTCCATGATTGGTAGAATTGAAACATCAGAGGCATAGACATCAAATATAGTCTTGCCCTCTCCAGAACGATCCTGCAAATATAAGAAATCTGAGGCATGAAAATAGGAAATATATGTTGATTGCTGACAAATCTGATTAAATCCTCACATAATGAAGGGATATTGACAAACAAAAAACATAGGTATTCACAAAGGAAATCCTTGTTAAAATAAAGCGTGTAATGAAAAAATTGAAATAATTAAAGAAAATTAAAGTCTTTTTTAATCAGACCTTAAACATTTGTGCAATGCAACTCCTGCAGTAATGTCCATTTTGACCTCCAGGGTTGATAAAAACCCAACTGACTTGCAAATTCAAATGTAACATCAAGTACATGTAACCTATGTTTTATTTAATTAAGAACAAAGCTTTGTTTACAAAAGAAGAATGTCATTTTTAGAATGAGATACCATGTGCTTTTAAACTTATTGCATGTTAAAACTGCAACAGCTTTTTATCATCCCTAACTCATATCAAACACCATCGAAAGCACTTTGTTTTACTAATTTTGTTTTATATTATTCTATTACAAAATGTAAATAGAGAAAATATTTTATTATGAAGGTGTGTAATAACATTTAAAATAAGACATTCATGTTTGTTTCCTGAAGGAAGATGATTTGACCTCATTAATGACTTTTAAAAGCAATGTTTTTATTTTCTGGTTTGTTTGTTGTAATCATAGTATTTAACTCACAGCACATCCATCGCTGACATTGCTGACATCAGTTGTGTCTATCTTTTCTTTATTGTAACCTTCAAGTGTGATGGCTTGGTCATAATTGGACATTTCTGAGTCAAACCATGCTATTGATTTCTTACAATAGTAAGTAAACTTCTGTGATGCTTCCAGACTACTTAAACGGAGGAAAGCCAATTGGACTTCATCAGGATATTCAATCTGTAAATGGAAAAAATGTGACTCATGTTAACAAAGCAATCATAAACTAAAAATACCAATCAAGAAATAATAAATGTACATTCATTTTTATGTTTTGAACCAAATGTCTTCTTATTATTTTTCCTAAAAAGATTTGGCTAATCTCCTTTCGGTATTTTGAACTTTTAATAAATGGGGAATGTGTCCATGCTGGCATATCATATAAAGTTATAAAGGAACATAACTGAAGAAAAGTAAAAGGGACTCTACCCAAATTTGTACTTAATCTCAGTTTTGTGGTTATAAGTATAAGTTTCTTAAAATTTGGTTGATGCAAACTTATTTTAGAGTACAGAAACGAAAAATTCAGCAATTTTCCATTTGTAGAGTGGCATAACTCTAGCAAGGTTAAAGTGAAGCCACCAAAATTCAAACTTGATATGTTTGGTTTTTTTTGGTAATAAGCATTGTGTATAAGTTCCACAACATTTGCTTGAAGCAAACTGAAGTCAGAGAACAGAAACCAACTTTGGGACATACAGACGGATGTACATACTGATGTACATTCAGACGGACAAGGGTAAAACTTAATGCCCCTACACTGGGGCATACAAAGTGTATTTTCACACCAACTGCAAAAAAAAAAAATCTAATAAATCAAATGATCTCCTTTGTTACAGTACTCAAATAAGAAATAAAGAGCTCAAACATAAATTGTAATGAATCAATTAACATATATTCGAAGTATGGTCATATATGAACCTTTCATATAGCGAGAAATAAATCAATAACATATATTAAAGATAAATTAGTAAATCTTACCGTTGAACCTCCTTTCATTTCACTAAAGAATGGATTGCCATCCTTCTTTCTTGGCCAAGCTTTAAGAGGTACCTGAAACAGATTTTTTTTTAAATAAGACTAATTTTTTATTTACAATCAATAAAGTTACCATTAAGAGTTGAGTGTGATAATAAACAAATTAAGTTATCATCATTAAGAAATCAAATTATTTTTGCCATCAATGTAATGTAATAATAATATATATAGCTCCCTTGTTCAATAGCGCATCATCAAATTAAAATGTACCATTTACTAACAAAATTTTTGTTTGAAAAGAATAGATACACAAATTTTTGACAAGTCAGCAAAATATTCACAAGACATATTAACCAATCAGTCAGAGATTAGACAAGTTATCCTTAGAAAACTTACCCCTCCTGATTTTTTCAGAGGATGAACACAAGTCTGGCCTCCAGCCTCCATGTTACACCAGACTTTCATCGCATCACTTGGAGAACCAAGATTAGGATCAACCCAATACCAACCTAAAATACAAATATCATTAATAACTTACATCTGTGAAATGTCTTAGAAAACTGAAAATAAGATTTAAAGCTTGTTAGAGTTGACTGGAAATCTAACAATTTTCAGACAAAATGGAATTTTTAATTCAAAAATGTAAAGGGACATGTGAGCATTTTCATATGGTAAATAACATTTTATATCACAGCAAATAAAAGATAATTTAAAATCATTTTAATCGTTCCAATGAAATACCTTGTTTTTTAAGACAAATAAAATATAATATTTTAAAAAGTCAAAGACATCCTGTAATTGCACTACTCTGTCGTCATACAGCAATATGTTTTGTCAAGACATTGTTTAAGTTAAAATCACAACCAAGTGAGACCGTACAGGAACATATATAGTTGTTTGCATTTTCTTCTTTATTTACATCAATAGCTTATGCAATGAAAAGAATATTCAACTCGGGACTGAACAACAGTGAAAAATCCCTTCTACCTACCTACAATACTTTTGATTCTATTATTTAGTTCAATGTTCTATAATTTGTCCAACTTAAAAAATATTCATTGAAAATATCAACAACAAAACATCCATGGAAATAGCCAGGAGTGTTTAGGAAATCTAACATACCATCTTTAGCGTCTTCATGGACCATTTGAATGTCACGGCAGGTTGGTGCTGGACTGTCTTCTTGTCCAGTAGGGTATCTTATCTTCTTTACCTCGGCTCTAAGCTGATCTATCTGACTAAACAGTCTACTAACTACTAGAGTTACTCCTTCTTTCAGTTCAACCTGTTTTGAACCCATGTCTTCTACCATAACAGCCATATCACTCTGGAAGTCTGGTACAGACCTTCGTCTACGACCATTTGAACCAGCTTTGTCACCTTGATTTATGTATCTACCAAGAAGTTCAGCTGGGAAGGCCTGTTGTTCACCTGGTGGCCCCATTGGCCCAGCTGGACCCTAAAGAAAAGAAAATTATTGTTTAAATATAGCCATCAAATTTCATATGTCATTGATCAAAACTTCTTTTTGTCAGCAATTTCTTTCTTTCTCCTTTTTTTAATATAAAATAACAATAAATAGTAAATAAAACTATTTTTTTTTAATCTAAAATCTTGTAATAGTTGTTCGATTATATGAATGAAGCCACTTGAATTTCATTTAAAAATTGATTACAAGGGCATCATGTTTGACAGTGCTGTAGTGCAATATGACAGCATTGCCAAATATTTTCCTGCATCATATCCTGTCCATGTTCTTAAAATAATTTTAGCCAGTAGGATCAACAGCATCTCCCCATCTCACTTATTATATCAGCTTGATCTTTGATGTCTGTGACCTTCATATCAAATAGGAAATCACCTTTCCTATTGGGGAAATCTTTGTTTTCGGGCCAGGTGAGCTAAAAACAATGGACATGTATCTTTATGTATTATTATTAACAAAATAAGGTGCCACTGACATAAATAACTTGTCAAGCAAGGAGACCTAAGACAAGTTTACTATATAACATCTATTGGTTTCCATGCAAAAATACAAAAATGTATCAGACATTTATCACTTCAATGTTTGATCAATCTAGCCAATTTCCAATATGGATTAAATCATACAAAATTAAATCTACTCTTAATGATTAAAATGTTAATGAAAAGTAACTTACCGGTGGACCAATATTTCCCTTTGGACCATCAAGTCCCTAAAATAAAATAATAACTTTAAACAACTAATTGTTGCAACTCCAGCATGGAGGACAACTATAAATGTCACGTGTATTATGCTAATGAGTGTATTTGTTGAATTGATCATTAGTTCTATCATTAAAGGAAATCCAAGTATATAAATATTGGCAAATTCACCAGAAGTTGAAATTAAAAGTGAATATCTGTCAGTAAAATACATATTCACAGCAAGAAAAACTGTTTTCCCTGAATATTTTTTTTTTCTTATCATCTCACATCAAAAATATCAATTATAAAATAATTAAAGCAAAAGTCATTATCTGTAAACAAAGTATGAACAGACAAGAAAACAAACGGCAACTAAGATGATCTGGCAAGATGATCCAGCTATGAGAACCAAGCAATATGATGAGGGTCCACCAACTTCCTGGATGGAAGAATGATAGACTGTTACTCTTTGCTTTCAAATATGCTGATGTGATGACCATGTTTAAACCAGTGAAGTGTATATTTAAAAGAATTGTGTATAGTTATTCAAGTACAAAATGGTTTCAAAATTGCCTGTTCAAATTGTTCATCTTAAAATATAAAAAAAACATCTTCCTTTCTGGTTTCTAGTGCAGCAAATTAAGTCAGGAACACATCATCAGAATTGTGATGATTGGAAACACAACACACAATATACAACCCTATATAAAAAAAAAAGATGTGGTGTGATTGCCAATTACACAACTCTCCACAAGAGACCAAATGACACAGAAATTAACAACTATAGGTCACCATACAGCCTTCAACAATGAGAACAGTCCATACCACATAGTCAGCTATAGAAGGCCAGTCATACTCACTTGTTCTCCTTTAGGTCCTGGAGGTCCTTCTTGGCCCTGAAATATAATAAACACTTTATGGTAATCATAATTTACAGAAACAATAGAAAAACATGATGGAAATAAACTTATATTCAATCTGCTTCATAAAAAAAGTTATGTGTGTACATGTATTCAAATACAACATCCATTCTAGCTAATCTACTATTGGCAAATAAAACTCGATACAATGTCCTATTTACATCTTCATTACTTTTAACAGTATTTTATAATTTTCCATGCAAACAAATTTTCATTGTTTCTTCATTTTTTAAGGTTAACTTTTGGAGCCAAATAATATCTTTTATTACAAATGGCTTATAAAAAGTAGGTTATGCCAAAACACATAACAAACAGATCAATATTTCTTAGTACATATTGCCTTTGTATCTTATATTTATAAGCTACATATATGTTGAATAAATTACTTACTGGTGAGCCTGGCATGCCTTCAACTCCCATTAATCCTGGTGGTCCATTTTGACCCTGTAAAAATATATGACTTTAAAACACACATATAATAAGTATTCATGTCTAAGTTCTTGAATGTATACTAGTTCATCAAGAATAGCAAAGTTCCACATTGAATTTGAAAGGAAAATAAATGATTGAGTTGTGGATATTTACTTAGCACTATTTCAAACAAAGTGTCACATGAAATATAGCTTTTAAACATAAAAAAAAATCTGTTTTGTTGATCTTGTATAGCTGATCATTTAGCTTGTTTAGTTTATCTTTATTGTCTTTAATTTTGCTCAAAACACAAAAGAATAAATCCTCATTTAAGGGCAATCACTCCTATAAAGAGTGACAATCTACTAGCTATATTGTCAAAATTTGACTTGTTAGTAAATCTTGACTTGCTTATAATCTTTGCTTATCTTATATAAGTTTCTATCTATCTATCTATCATAATTTTTAAGATATAAGGCAAAACCACAAAAAAATGGTATAAATTGTCATCAAAGGGCAATAACTCTAATAGGGAGCAATAAGGTGGGCTATAAAGGTGAAAGTATCTGAGGAGATGAGTGCATTCATGCTTTGCAATTTCCCCAGTTAAAATAGAATGGCAATTGACTCACTGCACAGATTTGAATTCTGTGTATGAGTTTCATAAAATTTGGATGAGAAAAACTTGAGTTAGAGTGCTGAAACTAAATGTGGGACAGACAAAACGACAGAAAGAAGGAAGGACTTATGTAAAACTTAATGTCCCCATTGCCTAAAGGGGGGGGGGGGGATAAAAAAAATTAATAGACAATCATCATCCATAAAACACTACACTGAAAACTACATTGAACAATAGAAATCAAAACAAAACCTAAGAATTTAGGAGCTCTAAAAGGGAAAATAGATCTCCTAAAAAATGGCATCTTCTATGTACAAATTATTGAGGCATTCAGGATTTTGCTGTACTAATATTAGGCTATAATGTATTCTATGAAACATGATCAGTACAAAATAAGTAAAACAGATAAAATTCTTAATATCAATGTACTATTTTCTATCAGACAGAGATCACAAATGTATATCTTAATTTGTAAATAAATCATTAAGTGGACAATTAGAAGTTTTAAACCCCTATTTTCATTTCCCCTGAAAATCAATAACGAGTACTTGAGTACAGTGCTTGCTAAGTATCTTATTTTAAATTTAAACATACTTTTAACATCAGTTTTAAATTAACTTACTAAAGGTCCACGATCTCCTTTCTCTCCAGGTGGGCCTTGAGGTCCAGGATGTCCTTTTGGTCCAGGATCACCAATTACACCAGGTGGTCCAACTCTACCAGTATTTCCCTAAAGGACAAAGTTATTACTTTAATTTGACTATAACAGGTATGTGCAATCAAGTTTTTGGGGTATTTAGTTAAATATATTATTAATCAAAATAAAATCACTATCAGACATATGCATCCTGTGGGGCACTGATAAGGGAAACTCCACAACATACAAAGGTGGTGTAGGATTACAGCTGGGGCATGTCTGCCTCTCGGACGTCAGTCCATATTTGGTCAAGAGACTGACTGAAACCAATAGGAAGGTGGCTCTCATGTTGACCAGTCACATGACTAATTAAACCAGGTGCTCCGCAGGGCGCAGCTTTATACGACCGCAGAGGTCGAACCCTGAACAGTTGGGGCAAGTATGGACAAAACATTCAAGCGTGATACAGCTCTGAATTTGGATTGTGATCAAATTTTTGACATTACATGGGTTTTTTTTACACAAAACAAATGTCAAGATTTTACAAATCAATTAAAGATTTCTTCTTCAAACTTTTTAAATCTAAAATTAAATAGTTGACACAGCATAGGTTTCTGACACAGAATGAATGTGGTCTAATGAACTTAAAAGTTTTTTTTTGCCTTTGAGCAATTCACTATGCTGTTGAATATTAATCCTCTCAAAAAAATGTTTGAAGAAATTTTCTTTTTATTTATGAAATCTGAAATGAGAAAAATTTAAACCCCCCCCCTTTTTTTCACATCCCCGTTTCCCTTTCTCCAAAACTGATATCAATTCAAATTTCTAATGGAGTTTGCAACAATAACTACTCTTTTAAATACATCATAAAATATTAAAATGTAAAATAAAGTGCTTGTTATCACTGAATGGTAAAGATTGGTTGGTAGTAAAAGTGAATATACATTGTTTATTGTATAAAACAATAAAAAAAACTTCATCAGCAACATTTTATATTGGCAAATTTCCAATGAAGTTATTTACATAAAGTTATTGGCAAATAAAAATAGAAAATGACATCATAGTCATGTCTGGCAAATGTCCAACATACATTATCTAAAAACATTTTAGATAAGATAAGGAAAAAAAGCTTCATCAGCAACATTTTATATTGGCAAATTTCCAATGAAGTTATTTACATAAAGTTATTGGCAAATAAAAATAAAAAATGACATCATAGTCATGTCTGGCAAATTTCCAACATATATTATCAACTACTATTCTATACAAAGAAAGATAACTCCAATTGAAAATTAATTGCTATTGCACAATATTGTGCAATTAGATATTTCTTGCTATTGTGCAATACTGTGCAATTGAAAATTTCTTGCTATTGCACAATACTTGATATGGAATCCTGATTTGGACCAACTTGAAAACTGGGCCCATAATCAAAAATCAAAGTACATATTTAGATAAAGCATATCAAATAAGCCCAAGAATTTAATTTTTGTTAAAATCAAACTTAGTTTAATTTTGGACCCTTTGGACCTTAATGTAGACCAATTTGAAAACTGGACCAAAAATTAAGAATCTACATACACAGTTAGATTTGGCATATCAAAGAACCCATTTATTCAATTTTTGATGAAATCAAACAAAGTTTAATTTTGGACCCCCATTTGGACCAACTTGAAAACTAGGCCAATAATTAAAAATCTAAGTATATTTTTAAATTCAGCATATCAAAGAACCCCAAGGATTCAATTTTTGTTAAAATCAAACTAAGTTTAATTTTGGACCCTTTGGACCTTAATGTAGACCAATTTGAAAACGGGACCAAAAATTAAGAATCTACATACATAGTTAGATTCGGCATATCAAAGAACCCCAATTATTCAATTTTTGATGAAATCACACAAAGTTCAATTTTGGACCCTTTGGGCCCCTTATTCCTAAACTGTTAGGACCAAAACTCCCAAAATCAAACCCAACCTTCCTTTTATGGTCATAAACCTTGTATTTAAATTTCATAGATTTCTATTTACTTATACTAAAGTTATGGTGCAAAAACCAAAAATAATGCTTATTTGGGCCCCTTTTTGGCCCCTAATTCATAAACTGTTGTGACCTCAACTCCAAAAATCAATCCCAACCTTCCTTTTGTGGTCATAAACCTTGTGTTAAAATTTCATTGATTTCTATTTACTTAAAGAAGATAAAGTTGCTAGTCATAATTAAGTTTTGTTTAATACATATTGTAAGCAATTGTAGTTAGATTTTGTTTTGCTTTCTGTCTTGTATAAACTTAAATTGTCATTTATAATTATATAGGACAAGAAAAGGTTAACCCATTTTTACCTTTCCTCAGTTAGAGGATTTAGTTATTTCATAAGAGGGAAAAGAGTTTTATTACTTTACAAGGATTTCATATTCATATTACATTGTACCTGCCCAAAAGCTAACTATCTATCTAAAAAAAAAAATATTGTACAACTTAAAAGTGGTCATCAGAGGGAAATTAAAAAAAAAAAAAAAAAAAAAATTTGATTAAAGAGCAATTATGACCAGTCAAAAGAAAAATAATTTTTTCCACAACATAACATTTTGATAAAATAACAGACCCCCTTTTTCTTCAAGAGATAAGAAATTATGATGTTGTACTATTAACTGAGACCCATGTAGGTTATAACACTATAGTCAATATTGAGGGTTTTAACTATTACCCTATTTGTAGACCACAATCAACTAATTCTAGATACTATGGGGGCCTAGGTATTTTGGTAAAATATGAAGTTCGCAAGGGCATTAAGATTTTAACAAATACATGTAAAGATTATCAATGGTTGCAATTCGATAAACATTATTTTAATCTAAATACAGATATATTATATATATGGAAGTGTTTAACGACCTTGACTGGCTTTTCAGCCCTCGCACGGTCGGCTCGGTGCCCGAAGACGATTGGTGAGCATTTAAATATTTTGTGCCGTGGGTCAGGAACGGGTAGCAAAGGACGCCGAATGGAGGCCGCCATCTTGGTTTTGGTGAGTTGATTTTACTTTTTGACTATTTTTGTTGTTTTCTTTACTTCACAACGGCTGCTTTCAGGGCCAGTTTGGTCAGCTTGGCAGCCCGCTAGCCTCGATGATGGAGTACTGGCAGATGAATCGTGGACGTAGTTCTAAGATGACAGGAAGCGTTATCAGGACCAAAGCCCTGAGGCAGTGAAATGTAGGTCGTATCACCCAACAGCCTAGGATACAGCCCTCGGACGTTAATCGGCATGACACTCCCCATAATAGACAATGGTTTTGGAGGCATGTTAACGCGGGTACGCCTACTACTACGTCTCTCTGTACGGCATGGATTGGTTTCTGTCATCTTAGTAGTATGTCGTTGACCATCTAGCAATAAACCCTCATCGAAGATAGCGGGTAAAGGAGAGCTGACCCAGCACGTCCGTTCAGCTGTAAGGACTGAGACGTGAGTGAAAAACAGATATATTTCTATGTTTGGCATATATTATACCTGCAACCTCATTTTATGTTGACCAATCAGAAGACGACACACTTGAAAACATAGAAAAAGATATTATTAAATTTAGTCAACAAGGTAGTATTATAGTGTGTGGGGACTTAAATGCAAGGACAGGGTCAGAGCCAGATTTTATAATTAATGATGTTAATGATACACATATACCAATGTATGATAATTATAGTTGTGATGTTATTCAAGAAAAAAGATGTAGTTATGATATGAAAGTAGATTCAAGAGGTAAACAACTTCTGGACTTGTGTATTGCGTCCAAATTACGTATTTTAAATGGGAGAATGTGGGGCGATTCTTATGGTAAATACACTTGTATGAAAGCAGTGGGTAGTAGTGTGGTTGACTATGTTATCGTGTCAGAAGACTTGATTGCAGACACTTTATTTTTTCATGTCGCTGATTTTTTATCAACTCTGTCAGACTGTCACTGTAAACTAACATTTGGCATGTTAGCTAGTTATTCACATAAAAATAATGAGCAAGACATTACTAGTTTATTTCCAGGAAAATATATATGGTCAGAAACTTCTACACAAAAACTTCAAGATACTTTATGCCAGCCAAATATTAAAAACAGTATTAAAAAATTTTTAGACTCAAAAATTAATCTTTCAGAGGACTATATTGAACAAGCGGCTAATGAATGTTTTAATATAATAGATAACGCTGCTAGTAAATGTTTAATATTTCGTAAAACAAAATTAAAAGGTGTACGTAAACATAAAAATAAAAAATGGTTTGACATAGACCTAGTACAAAAACGTAAAAGTCTTATTTCTAAAGGTAAGCTATTATCAAAATTCCCGTGGGACCCAATTATAAAAGGGTCTTACTATAAATGTTATAGAGAGTATAATAAGCTACGTAAATATAAAGAAAGGAAATTTAAACAAAACATTCTTGACAGTCTGGATAATCTAAGGGATAATAATCCAAAGAGTTATTGGAATCTCATTAAAGAATTAAAAGAAGACAATTCGGATGGTCCAGAAAATTCTATTCAAAGTAATGTCTGGTTTTCATATTTTCAATCTTTAAATTTTAACTCTGACAAATTTAAAGACAGATTAGAGGAAATTAGTAAAAAAGTAAAAAATTTAGAAAAAAATTCAACTTTCTGTGAACTAGATTACAAAATAACCCTAAAAGAAATTTTAGATGCTATAAATAAACTTAAGAATAATAAAGCTGCAGGATTGGATGGTATTCCAAATGAGATATTAAAAGCTGGGGGAAGTATATTTGCACCTGTTTTGCAGAAACTTTTTAATTTAGTATTCTGCTCTGGAAAATACCCTCACAAATGGGCATTATCTTATTTATGTCCAATTTTTAAAGCAGGGAGTCCTAGTAAACCTGAAAATTACAGAGGCATAGCAATAAATTCATGCATTGGAAAATTATTTAACAGTATTCTTAATAAAAGACTTGACATTCATCTTGATAAAAATAATATAATTCATCCATGTCAGATTGGTTTTTCAAAAAAGAGTAGAACATCTGATCATATGTTTGTTTTAAAAACCATATTAGATAAATATACTAACAAAAAAGGGGGGAAAATCTATGCTTGCTTTGTGGACTTTAAAAAAGCTTTCGACAGGGTCATACACTGTGGTATTAAATATAAATTATTGGAAAATAACATATCTGGAAAATTTTATACTATTTTAAAAGATATGTACAGCAAGAATGAAATGTCTGTGAAAGTGGGCAATGTATTAACACCATCTTTCAGTTCACTAGTTGGGGTAAGACAAGGGGATGTTCTAAGTCCAAACTTATTTAAGCTTTTCATTAACAATCTGCCTCCAAAATTTGAGCCAAGTCCAGATGCTGTTGATATCAATGGGCGTAGAATTGATTGTCTTATGTACGCTAATGACATTATTGTATTATCAAACACTAAAAAAGGTCTTCAAAACCGACTTGATATATTGCATACTTATTGTATTGACTGGTGTCTAGATGTAAACTTGTCCAAAACAAAAGTTTTAATTTTTAACAAGCCTGGAAAATTTTTAAAGGAATCATTTTATTTAGATAAAGAGGCTATAGAATGTGTTAATAAATGTAAATATTTAGGGATAGTCTTTACTTCTAGTGGTCTTTTTCAACAGGGGAAAGAAGAGCTATTCAAAAAATCCTTAAAGGCAAAATTTAAATTACAAAAATCCATGTCAGCTTGTAATCCAAGTATTGATACTGCAATTCATTTATATGATCACACAATAAAACCAATTTTATTATATTGTAGTGAAATTTGGGGTTCATTTAAAATTAACTCTGCTGCTTGCAAGAAAAAAAGTGATTATCTATTTGAATTAATCTACATAAATGATTATTTGGAAAAATCACATTTCAGATATTTAAAGTATATTCTTGGTGTAAATAAGAAAGCCTCAAATTTAGCAGTGTTATCAGAGGTTGCAAGATTTCCTCTTTATTTTTCTGTCATTATATCTATGGTAAAATATGTACACAGGCTTAACAAGTTGGACACAGGGTTACTTTATGATGCTTATGTTTGTAATAAAATTTTAGATGCAGAAAACATTAATTGTTGGTATTCATCTATGAAATATGTACTTCAATCACTTGATATACAAAATTTAGATACAAAGCTCAATAAATTAATTAAATTTGTAAAATGTAAACTTTGTAATAGTTTCAAAACATTTTGGTTGGTCAAAAGATCTGAAACCTTATCACAAGGTAATAGTAAATTAGAGAATTATTTCAACCTCAAGACTGACTTTGTAAAGGAGGCCTATTTATCAATTAAAGATTTTAGTATAAGAAGAGCTATATGTAAAATGAGAATAAGTGCTCATGATCTTAAAATTGAGAAAGATAGATATAATAAAAAATACATAGAGAGAACTCAACGTCTATGTCATCATTGCTTATCACATGGATCAAATTCTATTGAAGATGAGACCCATTTTACAGTAAATTGTCCATTATATGATGAACAGAGGAAATTACTATATGATAAAGTTATAACTTTTTGTACTAATTTTAAAGAACTACCTAATGATAAGAAATATTTCTGGCTGTTCACAAATGAGCATTTACCAACTCTCATGTGCCTAGGAAATTACATTATTAAAGGGTTAGAAATAAGATCCAGATGTAAACAAAATATATGAAGTAATTTAGTATTTTATTGTTATAAGATTTAATATAATAGTTGTATAAAACACATGTTGTGTTAGGCTCTGATCCTGTTCATAACGTTAAAATATGTATTAGTTTTCTGTTTTGCTTTTTCCAATCATATTGTGTTGTAAAATGATGCCCTTTATGGGTTCTTGATTAGATTAATAAAATTCTTATTCTTATTCTTAAAATTCTTATACTAAAGTTATTGTGCGAAAACCAAGAATAATGCTTATTTGGGCCCTTTTTTGGCCCTTAATTCCTAAACTGTTGGAACCAAAACTCCCAAAATCAATCCCAACCTTCCTTTTGTGGTCATAAACCTTGTGTCAAAATTTCATAGATTTCTATTCACTTAAACTAAAGTTATAGTGCGAAAACCAAGAAAATGCATATTTGGGCCCTTTTTGGCCCCTAATTCCTAAAATGTTGGGACCAAAACTCCCAAAATCAATCCCAACCTTACTTTTGTGGTCATAAACCTTGTGTTAAAATTTCATTGATTTCTATTCACTTTTACTAAAGTTAGAGTGCGAAAACTAAAAGTATTCGGACGACGACGACGACGCCGACGCCAACGTGATAGCAATATACGACGAAAAATTTTTCAAATTTTGCGGTCGTATAAAAATTGTTTGAAACAAAGTGTGCTAACTTCATTTTCAATTTGGCGTGGCTGTAAGCAACAAAGTTTTCAGCAGAAACTATTTTTGATTTAATTTTACATACAGGAATATTAAGCATTCGTAAATGATATGCAAGTCTAGAACATTTTCATGCTATGGCCGCTGTTTTGGAACAATTTAAACTTTTATTGGGAATTCCAGAGTGGTTCCTTCTGTCCAAGGAAGAAATTTCATCATTTGATTACTACCTGACCGAAACAGAGAATGATCTTTCTCGGGCTTTGTGGTCATTAAAACTAGACTGTGGCGCTTGGGATGCATTTTTTGCAACATAAATGCTATATTGCCGATATGTGTGACATGTAAACAGCCTCGCGCTGATTAAGAGATTGTCTACTCGATTTAGTACCAAGTTCTTCAAGATTAGTGTATGGATGTTAACTGAACCGCAAGTTCTGCAGTGACATTATTGTTAACGATTTTCTGCGTAAATCATCACAATGGAAGACATAGACAGAGTAAGAGAGTGGGTGGCAGACAAGAAACTCAACGAAAGCACGACGGATGAACTTAATATCCATTCTATGAATCTGATTTACTTATCTGAATGGTTTCCTTTTCTCTTTTAAATGTAAAACAACCACCCAACAAAATAAATATATTTTTGATAAAATACAGATAGTTGCTTTTTTTATAATTTATACAACTCCAACTTTGGAAAATACCAAAGAAGCAAAATAATTGCAAAGAATATCACAGTTGAGAAAATTAAATGCCACATAGCTAAACCTCTTAGAAGTACTAAAATTATGATAATAATATAAAAAACAATCTGAGATAGGAAGTGTCAACAAATTTTCTGACAAGTGTAATTAATTATCATCAGGTGCTGATATTAAGTTGTAAGAGCATATATTTTCCTATATTCTATTAAATGTTAGAACACTGAGATCTATTTTACTCACTTGACAATTGGATTTGTAATAGAATAATCTTACCTTTATCCCCTTCTCTCCTCTTTCTCCCTTTGAGCCAGATGGTCCTAGTGGTCCCTACAACATACAAAATTACCACAATTTAAAAAGGTAACAAGGCCAAATAATGGTTATCCTACCACCTTGTATTATCTGTTGTAAAAAAAATTAAAAGTCATCATTTCTCACCCAGATACCATTAACATAAAGACTTAATTAACCTTATCTAGTTTAATATCTTATCAGCTCTTCATGAAGTTAAACTCTTTTTGAAAATCTCAAACATTCTGATAAAAAATATCTCTCAGTTTTATCTGTTTGATTCCAACTTAAGTAATTGTTTGTCCATTACATGTAAACCATTGTCAGAACATGTAAGATTGCATTTTTAGCTGTTCTTTTTTCTTACAGCTATCCATTATTTGTGGTTGATGTAAAATCTGTTCAGTGGTCTCCTTCCCCTCTTTAAGGTAAAATCTTTACAACATGAAGTCAAATTTTGTCAATTTTTTTTTTATAGCAGAAGACCTTTCCCTCTTCATACAACTTGTGACACCACATATTCTTTCATGATACTAGAAATTGAACAAAAGTTGTAGTGTTATGTATACTTACAAGAAGTCCCTGTTCTCCAGATAAACCAGGTGGTCCTGTGGAACCAGCTTCTCCCTGTAATATTGTATTTATAATTATCATACTTTTACCATTCATTACTTTTAAACATTTTTTTTACCCATTAAAGATACAAAATTCTCAAATTCCTTTGGCATAAATTGCTACCATATATGAATTTGTTGTCCATATTTCTGTTCTCACAGAAGAGAAAACACACATACAACATACATCATACATTAAAAATTGACATAAGCCTACATATTGTACAAAAGTAAGGTAAATTGAGTTGTCTATTTTTCTTACAGATAAGTTATAGGTAGTATATAATAGCAGCATGAATTCATGATAAGAGCAACTCTCAATGACACATATTCTAACATCATGTAAACACAAGAGTGCACACGCTGAAATGTCTCGCCTTCTATACTAATCATTGATATTATGTTGATAGTCCTAAGTATAAAGATAAGCTTTAATACAACTGTCACATTAACTTAACATTAACCAAGATAACTAAACAAAGACCAATGAACCTTGAAAATGAGGTCAAGGTCAGATGAACCATGCCAGGCAGACATGTACAGCTAACAATGCTTCTATACAACATATATAGTTGACCTATTACTTATAGTTTAAGAAAAATAGACCAAAACACAAAAACTTAACACTGTGCAATGAACCGTGAAAATGAGGTCATGGTCAAATAAAACCTGCGCGACTGACATAAAGATCATAAAATATTTCCATACACCAAATATAGTTGACCTATGGCATATAGTATTAAATAAAAAGACCAAAACTCAAAAACTTAACTTTGACCACTGAACCATGAAAATGAGGTCAAGGTCACATGACATCTGCCCGCTAGATAGGTACACCTTACAATCATTCCATACAACAAATATAGTAGACCTATTGCATATAGTATGAGAAAAACAGACCAAAACACAAAAATTTAACTATAACCAGTGAACCATGAAAATGAGGTCAAGGTCAGATGACACCTGCCAGTTGGACATGTACACCATACAGTCCTTCCATACACCGAATATACTAGCCCTATTGCTTGTAGTATCTGAGATATGGACTTGACCACCAAAACTTAACCTTGTTCACTGATCCATGAAATGAGGTCGAGGTCAAGTGAAAACTGTCTGACAGACATGAGGACCTTTCAAGGTACGCACATATCAAATATAGTTATCCTATTACTTATAATAAGAGAGAATTCAACATTACAAAAAATTTGAACTTTTTTTTCAAGTGGTCACTGAACCATGAAAATGAGGTCAAGGACATTGGAGATGTGACTGACGGAAACTTCGTAACATGAGGCATCTATATACAAAGTATGAAGCATCCAGGTCTTCCACCTTCTAAAATATAAAGCTTTTAAGAAGTTAGCTAACACCGCCGCCCCACCGCCCCACCGCCGTAGCCGCCGCCACTGGATCACTATCCCTATATCGAGCTTTCTGCAACAAAAGTTGCAGGCTCGACAAAAATTGTTAGTTGCTGTCGTCCATATTCGTTTTTCTGTCATTGGACTATTAAAATCAGGCCATTGGTTTTCTCTTCTGATTGGGGCTCAATATAGCTTTTTATTTTGTATGGGAATTATTGCTCATTGTTGAAGGTTGAAGTGTTCACATCTGTTCTTTTTAGTCTATGGATAGTTGCCTACTTTACTATTTATCCTATGTATAGTTGCCTACTCTACTCTGTAGCCTATGGATAGTTGCCTACTTAACTCTTTAGCCTATCAATAGTTGCCTACTTTACTTTTAACTATTTATAGTTGCCTAATTGGCAATACATACCACAATTCTTAACTTTATTTTCAAAAAGATTAAATGGATTAACTGAAAAGTTAGATATCATGTACCGGTAATCATAAAACCTTTTGACAGAAATCTTTATGTTTGCACTTTATAAAACAAGTGAAACTGCGAGCTACTGCTCACTGATGATACCCCCGCCGCAAGTGGATAATATTAATAGTGTAAAAATATGCAAGTGTTCGGTAAACAGGAAGTTGTCGAGTGATGAATCTGAAAACGCATCACACGGTATAGCTGACTTATATAAATCCTGAAACCAAATTTCAGAAATCCTTGTATTGTAGTTCCTGAGAAAAATGTGACGAAAATTTTCAACTTGGCTATCATGTGTAAAATCAGACAAGTGTTCGGTAAACAGGAAGTTGTCAAGTGATGAATCTGAAAACGCATCACACGGTATGGCTGACATATATAAATGTTGATACCAAATTACAGAAAGGGTGGATGTGTAGTTCCTGAGAAAAATGTGACGAAAGTTTCATGGGACGGACTGACTGACGGACGGACTGACGGACTGATGGATGGACTGACGGACAGACAGAGGTAAAACAGTATACCCCCCCTTTTTTAAAGCGGGGGTATAAAAATCAAATATTTCTTTACAATTACCGGTAATAGCTGTGGTTTGGCCTTTTTGCCCTATAAGGCAGCATAAAGCAAACACTTATCAATCAAATCATACAACATTTGCTATCATACATTAAATCTACATGTGACAAACACTTGTATATACATACCACAGGGCCTGGATTTCCTCTAGGTCCTGAAGTTCCTTGTACTCCTGGTTGGCCCTAACAAAGTAATTACTTTAATATTAATTTTCCATCAAAAGTTGTGTTCAAATAAAAAATCCTTTGTAATAAATCTTGTTGATTCTCTTCTAAAATTAATCACTAGAAAGTCTTTTTAAACATATAAGGTTATGCACTTATGACTTTGCAGTCAGATCTACATTAATTTTTTTCATAGTGAGCTTTTTTTTTTGCTTTAGATATAATTTCCCAGATTAAAATTATCAAAGTTGAACAGTTTTTACACAATTTTTATTCTTTAAAATATGTGCTGTCCAACTACTTTTTGAATTAACTTTTTTTTAGATAGTACTTACTGCGGGTCCGGCTGGTCCTCTTGGTCCAGAATTTCCCTTCATTCCTTGACTTCCTTTAATTCCAACTTCTCCTATTGCCCCAGGTACACCAGGTGCACCTGCGTCTCCCTGCAATGTAATATTGTGTAAAATTACACCAATCAACATTAAAAATTACTTTTTCTAAAAGTTTGAAACTTAAGATATATTCAGTGGCGGATCAAGAAATTCTCAGAAGTGGGGGCCCACTGACTGCCTAAGAGGGGGCCTGCTCCAGTCACGCTTCAGTGATTCTCTATATCAGCAACCAAATTTTTTCCAAAAAAAGGGGGGGCTGGCCCCCCGCCCCCCCCTAAATCCGCCTCTGATATTCTTGTTTAATTGATCATTGTTTAACTCAAACTTAATCAACTATCAGATATACAATAGCACCTTGTATTTATATTATCCAGACTGGCTGAAAAAATGTCACACAAAATTTTGTTAATGATACAATGTTTTTTGTTTTTTTTTTTATTTTAAAAAATATAAGAAGTTGATCAAATGCTACTGTAAAGTATAAAATTTATCCATGAAAACCATGTATGAAATGAGTGTCTGTTTGTATGCCCTACATAACAAATCCTGGTGATAGGATCTCATGAAATTCTGTATATCTATTGGTACTGCTAATTTGCAATAACTTTCAAACATTTGAAGTTTGGTAGCATGTAGCTAATGTATAAAGAGCTCAACTTTTATTACTTCAATTTGACACCAAATGAAAACATGAAATGTTTGAGTTTTGCAGTATGCAAAACAAATGTCATTTCTTAAATTATTCATCATTGGCAGCTTACAATTGAACATTTTAACATATATAAGTTTTATTCAATTCTTATGAAGGACACAAGTTTGTTAGTTACCCAAGATAAGTAAATCTTAAACTAATTAAATCAAAAGTAGAAGATAAGAAAAGTAAACTCTTTCAGCATTTTGAATAAAAAAATCTAAAAATTATATAAATTTAAAAATCATAATTTCTAATGATTGAATAATTTAACTTTTTAAAGTGGTACCAAACACCTTCACTGAAATTAATTTGGCTAGTTTAATTTTCTTAAAATTTTGACAGAATATTTACTTTGACCCTTTGACAAAAATAAAAAAATTTCAAAATTCCTAGTCTATATTGCAGTTTGATAAAAACACTAATTTTGATCATTGAGAAGCTTAATTTTCATTAACAATTGAACGGTATTAAATTGTTCAGTAGATTTTTACAGAGTTATCTCCCTTTAGTGTAATGTACCACCTTAAGCAAATTCATTGGTTCTAGCTATACCTCCTCCTTAAAAAATGAAACCAAATTCATATCATATTTCTCAATTTATGAGTGTTCATAATTTTTATTTTCAAATGTGAATGTCTTACCTGTTTTCCATTTCTTCCAGGTAACCCTGGGTCACCAGGTGAGCCAACTGGTCCCTGTAATTCACAAATTATGTTACGATCAAACAATTACTTAATGAGAATGTATTTAAAATTGCAAAACATTTGTGTACTTGTATGTAAAGGTCTAGTTTTAAAAGTCAGAGACAGTTTGAATTAACATGAAAACCAATAGTGAACATTTGAAAACAGTTTGACTGATTTATTAATTAAATCATAAATTTATTTTTGAATCTGTACAATCAATATCTAAAATGTAGTAAATAAAGGGTCCTGTTGGGAATCATACCACATCTTCTTTTTTAACATTAGCTAAGTTTGATAAACGAATTTTGTAACTTACTGCTGGGCCTGGCGGTCCCTTGGGTCCTTCTGGTCCATCTCTGCCTGCCTCTCCCTACAAAGTATAAATTGGGATGCAGTATACCTTGAATACAATCTAAATCCTCAATACAAATTATAAGCTTGCATTTGTATGATAAATGTCCTTTGGCAAATCATACACAAAAAAAATATGAATCTGTTATCACAACCCAAAACCTCTGCCATTGATCTTTCTAAGTTTTTCATCACTACTGTCTACATTTGTTCTCTTTGCCACATTTACATATCAAACATGCATAAAAAATATATAAATGGTTTCAGTATTTCACAACAGCATTTAACATTAAGTTTTGTGTAATGTGCTGCCTTGTCATAAATTTTCCATACAAGACAAATTTCCTTCGAGGTAATTTCTGTCAAATATATTTGCTTTTGTTTTTAGAAATTTATATGAAAAATCTAGATACTGTTTTGAAAATTGCTACACCTAAGTTAAGTCATCAATATGCTTGAATGTTCATTTTACTTCATGACCTTAAGAGAAATGCTATCCATGACCTTAAGAGAAATGCTATCCATGACCTTCAGAGAAATGGTATGCATGACTAAGCTTTAAAACATTTAGATGGACAATAACCTGAAGTAATACTAACCTTGTGACCTGGTTCCCCAGATGGTCCTGTCATTCCTGGATTTCCGGGCATACCCTGAAAATGTAAATTATTGAATCTATCATTTCTGTTAGCTCTTTTCATAAGGTAATATTTACTTCTAACAATTTAGTGCTCACAAACAGGTAAAAAAGAATATAAAATTATTTATTTTATTACAATTACATTTCATTTTACCATATAAAACATTACATTGCAGAATACGTATTAGAAAAGTCTTAACCCTTTTGAATGTTTGTTGTTGTTACTCCATACAAGACAAATTTATAATTTGCAATATAAATGACATGAAGTTACTGCCAAAGGTTAAAAAAAAGACCAAATAATAAGAGTAGACACCATATTAGTCTGTTACTGATAAAAAAACTTACAGCATGGCCTTTAGGTCCAAATGGTCCAACTTCACCCCTTTCACCAGCTGGTCCTTGGTTACCTTGTCTTCCACTGTCACCTTTGTCTCCTGGTTGTCCTTGTGGTCCCTATAAGGATACATAATAAAAACATTAACATATTTCCCAACCTAATACCAACACATCTATGTCTGTGAAACTTTAACATTTGAGCTGTGTCTGATAGATATCAACCTTATGCAAGTGTACATAAACATGTAAATGTATAAGTAGATATAGGAAGATGTGGTATGAGTGCCAATGAGACAACTCTCCATCCAAGTCACAATTATAAAAGTAAACCATTATAGGTCAAGGTACGGCCTTCAACACGGAGCCTTGGCTCACACCTAACAACAAGCTATGAAGGGCCCCAAAATTACTATTGGTCTAATCTATGTAAAAAAACTGAGAAAAACGTATAAATTACATAAACAAACGACAACTACTGTACATCAGATTCCTGACTTAGGACAGATGCAAACATTTGCAGCGGGATTAAATGTTTTAATGGTACCAAACCTTCTCCCTTTTTCTGAAACAATAGTATAACATCACCACATATAAGACATTGATTTATAATAGAACATTTAAATATCAAATAAATTTTGGTTTGTTTTGTATGGTTCTTATAAAACTCAATTATCAAACAGTTATAGACAATTCTTAACCCTTTCAACGCTACACAAAAAAATATAAAAATGGCTGCTGCTGCTGCATTTTTTTTGTGTTCATTCATTAGAACAGTATATTCCTTTTCAGACTGCTGTATCTTTTTTATTATAAGAGATACAGAAAAAGTTATTGCATGAAAAATGCTCAGGAGAGTATGAACTGTAATGTTAGGCAGTTATTTCAGTAAAATTTTTATCAGGTTACCTGCATTTTCAGGTAATTAACAGGTAAAAGGTGTAATTTGTTACATTTGTGTTGAATTTTGAATAAAAACTACTTTTCGTCTTCATCTATTTTGTTTTTTTATCTGCCATATAATAAAGAAGACACCAATTGCTCGATTCCGTAGCGTATTGCACCATACACAACGTATTATGTAATCATGGCACAAATCAGTGGCTCCGTCCTCAAAATTTTCAGTCAACCTCCGTTTTCCCCCCTTTTTCTACGTCTCGTAATGATCGATCAAATCATATTTCCCACACGAATTGAATGTAATAAACACATTGAGATAACAAGAAACCTTTTAACTAATCCTCGTCATCAGTTTCGCCATAGAAATGCTGAAATATTTCCATATTTACAGCTTCGTTTCCAATTTCCGCCATTTGCATTTGTCAAAATATTTGTTTTTATTTTCCTTCAATTTTCCTTCTACTGCATGATTTTACAATAAAAATTGCCGGGATTTCAAGCGCAAATGAGACCTTGCATATCCTCGATTCATACAAGGAAAAATTAGAGAGGACCCGAATGAAAACCGAATGGTTTAAGAGTCCTTATGAAAAATCCGTTGTCATCGCGGCATATGCCGCGAATAGCAGTGGCGGACGGCGTATGTCATCGTGGCATATGCCGTGTATAGCGTTGAAAGGGTTAAAGATGTTTTTCAAACCAAAATAAGAAAACAGATGCATTGATATTCAATTGCATAAGGTCCGTTTCTATCCGACGCAGCTCATTTGTTAATATTCAAATGTGCCTTATATTATCAATAATATTTCTTTATGGAAGCCTGTCTGTAACACATTTTTTTTATTGTTTAAAGAGACATAATTTTTTTGAAATGGTTAAAACTACACACAAACAATAACATTACCACAACAATAAACAAATCTTTAAAAGTAGACAGATATAAACTAGTAAATCTTTAAAAGTACACCTAATCTGATTGATTATGAACCAACAAGTAAGATCAAACTGTTGAGTTGTTATGCAAGTGAATATTTTTTGTTATTGAGTACCAAAAAGACCATTTCAATTCGCCATTTCAAAATCTAATGCATTCTGGGTAATGTTTTCAAATGCTTACACCAAAACGTTACGATTGGTATAAAACCATTCTAAACAATGGAAATTCAACCAATGACGTTACGTTTTTTTCATTTTGGTTTTGCGAACAATGAGAATACCATAGTCCATTAAAAAAGCCAATTGCCTGTAGGATGGTTTTGCTTACTGAAAAAAGGTACCAATACATGAAATTGTAAATGAATAGTCTCCCCTAAATAACTTATGCATCAAGGAGCTGGAATTACTTACCTATTTTTATATTTTTTAAAACCTTTCACAGTCAAATCTTTTCAGTTTTTGTTTGTTGATTATATATTTCAAAACAAAAAGCAAAAATGTTTGAATTGGCCAAAACGTGTCATTCGAGGACAAGAACTAAATGTACCATAGAGAGCCAAACCATGGTTTCCATCATGTATGTATTTTTGTAGATCAGATTTTGCAGTCAACAGTCACTATCTTTTGCTGATTATTTCATACTGTCTACAGTTTCTGTCTATGAACAAATTTTAAGGTAACGAAAAAAAAAAATAGCAATTAAGAATTCAAATTGATGACAATACCTTTACAATTGGTTATCTTACCATCATTCCATCTAGTCCCCTGTATCCTGGTTCACCTGGAGTTCCCTGCTCTCCCTTCTGTCCTTGCTTTCCTTCAGGTCCTAATTGTCCTTCGCTTCCAGGAACACCCTATTGAAAAATGAAAGAATACAAGTTTTCTCATCTGAAATTAAATGCTACAGAACAAAATACATATACATATGATTAATTCCTTTTACAAATTTTGAACAATAGTACATCAAGTTTTAACATTGTTGTTCTATGTATTACTATTCTAATCTGATATTATGACAAAGGGTTATGTGCAAAGAAACAATTCTAGAGAATCTAAATTGAATAAAAATATGAAATTTTTATTTGAAAAAACCTTGAGAGGCAATTGACAAATAATGCCCTGGAATCAATGCTTTGACAACAGATGTAATTATCAAGGAACATACTCTGAAAAGGTCTGAAAGCTATAAAGTTTATGGAATATACTGATCGCTAACACAACCAAAGAACATATTGATGTTCTGGAAACTATTATTTTAAGTACTACTGTGGATTCCTCATCACTCATTGGATACCAATTTTTGTTGATTTCATGGGAACAGGTGGTCCATGAATTTTAAAGTTCAACGAAGTAAACAAAATTTATAGTCTTGTATGCAGACTTTGGAAAATACAGGAAATTAAATATATCCAAGAAAATGTAAGTTTCCCTCATTCAACTTAAAATGCTATCTACAAAAATAAATTTATCCACACTAATTTGTGTAACTTACTGGTGGTCCTGCTGTTCCTGGTTTTCCAACAGGTCCAGGTGGGCCAGGTGGTCCAACTTTACCAAGATCTCCACTCTCTCCCTTAGATCCTTCAGCTCCAGGTAAACCTTGTAGTCCCTCTAAACCTGGAGGTCCAACTAATCCTCTTGGTCCCTCAGTACCCTATAATCAATTAAATTAAATCATAAAATATACAAAATAGACCCTCCTACTCCAGGTAATCCTTGTAGTCCCACTAAACCTGGAGGTCCAACTAATCCTCTTGGTCCCTCAGTACCCTATAATCAATTAAATTAAATCATAAAATATACAAAATAGACCCTCCTACTCCAGGTAATCCTTGTAGTCCCACTAAACATGGAGATCCAACTAATCCTCTAGGTCCCTCAGCACCCTAAATCCATTAAATTAAATCATAAAATATACAAGTAGAAAAAAGATTAAATTGTCTACTCAACCAATCATGGGCTTTTTGTCTTTAATTCATTTCATACCATAGTACTTACTCTACATGAACTTAAACTGTATTCAAATTCCAATGAGATATAAGTTTTTCAAATGGGACAAAAAACATAGGATCCTTGTGCTTTCCGTAAGAAAACATTCTTGAAAAAGTATTAAATTTAATAACCAATTATAAAGTCTTTATCTTCACATTGTTAAGCGCCTAATAATAAAATTTACCTTCATTCCAACTGGACCTTGGATTCCTTGAATTCCAGGCTCACCAATTGGTCCCTAAAATAAATAGACATCATTTACTAGAATAAAATGATACATACACATTTTAAGTGCAGCATATCAATCTTAAATCATAAATATATTGGTGCAATTTTATCTGTCTGTTGCATTCTTTAAAATAGTCACCATCATCACAACTATGTATTAATCAATAGATTGCATTGCATTTAAAATATGTAGTATTTAATTTGTGTCAAAAAGTAAATAATTACTCTGTACCATTTTACATGTTACATAAATGACTGTCTCTTTCATTGTATTTTGCATCCTTATTATAAGGTGTGTTAAAAAAATTGTGGAGTACATCCATAGGTTTCAATTGGTTTATGCTATTTTTTCATATAGGAATGAATGTCACTTCAACACATGCATATTACTTAGAGTATTGAAGAATATAAACAAGTAATATAGATGCAAAAAAGAATCTGTGTGTAACAGATGGGGACATACATCCTTTTATGATGCAAACAGAAACTGGAGATAATCTTGTTAATACCTTCTTATCAAATATTTCAAATTTATCCTAGTCAATATCTTACTTTTATTTAGTTTTATTTATTCTATTAACCTGTATTATTGATGCAAATCATATGTGGTTTGATTCACATATGAAAGTTCAAATAGCACTAATACTAAGCACTGTTTATTTTGTTGATGACGATAAATCCTCCAATTTCATTTTAGGATGAAGCAACTTACCGGTGGTCCAAGTGGTCCAACTATACCCTGGGGTCCTGATGGTCCAGGTGGGCCCTGAAATTATCAATTATATGGATATCTACATATTCACGATTCATACTTTAACTAATGTATCACATGTATGCTTTATTCAGATTGACTTATATCTAACTGCTTTAAATTTCAACATCTCTGTTTAGGTTCAATGTTATATTTGATAATACTGGTATTATTTAGGCAAATATTAATCTCTTTTCAAACTATAAAAATCAAATATAAAGGGGAGAAATGATAAATTGTTTCCATAAAGACAGGACATGCAATTAAAATAACGTACTTTATATAAAAAAAAAAAAGAAGATGTTGTATGATTGCCAATGAGACAACTTTCCACAAGAGACCATAAATCATTAACAAAACTGACTTCGTAATTCAACATTATAGAAATACTTCTTAGCATTTTATAGTGGAATATAAACACGTACCATATCACCATGTTCTCCTTTTTGTCCCCTTTGTCCTGGAGCTCCAATTTCTCCCTTTAAATAAATTTAAATAAAGAACAAATATACAATTATACTAACCTTGGAAAAACATAATATGGCTGGAATCAATAAGTCCATCAATTGCAATCAGTTAAAAAAGTTTTTAACCAAATCAAAACTTTTAACGAATTGGAAAATCATTTCATAACAGTTGGCCTCAATTTTAGTTCTTAACAGTTTCAATCAAGTTTATTTTTATCTGTATTATAAACTGTTATATCTTCTTGTCATGTGTATAACAACGTAGAAGAAATATTAATATTTCAAATGCATTCTAATAAAACAAATTCTATATGTATTTAAAAAACTATTCTAGTGAAAAATTTGTCATATTTTTATAAAAGCACCTTATCTCCATCTTGTCCAGGTGAGCCAATTGGTCCTGGTGGTCCAGCATATCCCTAGAAAATAAAAACAAATGATTTAGTAATGCAATATTTACAGTAATCAATGTCCTATATCCCTAAAATCTAACATCATATTTTCAACATTATATCTTAAAAAAATTCCACATCAATAAAAGTTATTCAGCTTACCATATATTCCTTATCAACAAATAAAGCATAAATCAACCCATTGCTATGTATATGCATATTTTTAAATTTTTTTTATTAATATATGAGACTTGTCTTCCATTGACCATGATTGTTGTGTACTTTGTTTTTCTATCAAACATGTCTCCTCTGATCCTAACCGGTTGATGAGTTCTAGTCAGCCTTCCTTGTGCTTTCAGTGACCGATGTTTTGTGTAAAGTATTCAATGTTAAATTTCTATTCTTAGTTGTGCTGACATGATGGAACAACAGAGTCATTCTTGTATATCTATTTACCTCCTCAAAGGGTATAAAAGTACTGTTTGTGCAAGACCCTCATGGGTAGTCAAGGTCGTTAAAAACCACCCTTGTCGTAAGTATAAAAATACAAGGCTCAGATCATATGGAAACTTCAAATTAAAAGATTGATTGTAGCCAAGATAATAATAGTAATTAGTTCAGTGATTTTAGTTAAGGATTATTTTTTTAATCAAGAACATTGATAGACCTTCACTGCAGATTATGAATTCCAGTGATGAAGAGAACACATGTTGACCTTTGGGGTCTGCAAGCAATACAAAAAGGCCCCTAAAATAAGTACTTACTCTTGGTCCATCAGGTCCTGTTGGTCCGGGTAAGCCTGACTGGCCTTCAACACCCTGAATAATAATATTATTGAAATATGAAAATACATATGAGATTACTTCTTTATACTGTTTAACTATCATAATATTGTAAGAATATATATTATACAAAATAACAAGGTTTTGCTTAAAGAACAAATTATTATTCAACATTTATGCAGATTTCATTTTTTACCTACATGTTTAACCATTCATACTTGATATAACTTAAGTTCAATACTGACAATTGTTTGTTTAAATATGTTTTAGATTTAATTACCATGTCTCCTTTAGTTCCCATCATTCCCTCTTGTCCTGGGGCTCCTGGCTGACCCTAAAATTATATAAATAACAATATACATTGTGTCTAAATAAATTGTCTTTTGGGCAAATATTTTCTTTTTGTATTTGCAGTTTCTGAAATTCAAAATTCAAATTTAATAAAAGAATAGATTTATCGAGAGATCAATTGATTTAGAACAGCAGATAAAACAAGAGCAGATATTGTGTATATCAAATATTTAAGCTAATTGTATTCTTCTTTAATAAACCTTCATCAAAGCTAGCCCTACTTAACTTAATCATCTTTATTGTATGATACAAATAAATTCACTTTATCTTTCCGGTACATGCAATCAATCATCCTGAATATGCATGAAGTTATTCCCAAGGATATGATAAATAAGAAATATTCCTATAATCAATCTGATACATGTGTTTTACTAATGTAATGATCTACATCTGTAATGCATTATTTATTTCCCTTGTATGGATACAAATTTACTAATTAAATAAGGGCTATTCCAGAAAAAAATGTAGGGGGTTGGAAGGCACATAGTATTAATAATACATGGGTGATTGGCATCAGAGAAACTTTTCACACTATAATGCACTATAATTCTCAATTACAATTGTCTGGGTGGCAGGTGCTGACAAAAACTGCCTTTCAACCCCCCCCCCCCCCCCCCCCCCCCCCTCATACATTTTTTTCTAGAATAGCCCTAACTAAAGATCATCATAAATCTTACTGGAGGTCCATGTGTTCCTGCTGATCCTGGGAAGCCTACTGATCCTTTCTCTCCCTGAAAAATTAACAACATAAAATCATTATTTACATTAATTATGGTAGTACATAGAGTTATAAAATGTTCACATTCAAAATCCTATATTAAAAATAATTCATCTGATTTGATAAAGTGCAATTAATCAATCATGTGCACACAAAACAAATCCTGCTTTCTTTGACATACAGTTCAGTTCAATGGATTAAGTCTATTATGTTTACCTACATTGAGGTCAATATTTACAATTATTTTTACAACTTTCTAAATCAAAAAATTCAACATGCAAAGAAGAACGACATTAAAAAAACAGTACTTCTCTGTTTACAATCAAATTAATATCATTATTTCCAATTATTAACCAACTAAGTACATTATTGCCAAAAATGACTGGTTATTAAAAATAACATATTTTCTGTAATGGCCCTGTTTTTCTGTAATGGCCCTGTTTTTTTCTGTAATGGCCCTGTTTTTCTGTAATGGCCCTGTTGTTTAGGGTTCGACGACTTACAGAAAAGAGCGACGATTTACAGAAAAGAACCGAAAAGGACCGAAAAGGACCAAAAAGAACCGAAAAGGACCGAAAAGAACCGAAAAGGAGATCGAAGTTTTTTGTAATCGAAGAAAATTAAGAATTGCAAAATTATATAAGTCTATTATAAATAAAAAGATATTTTTCACAAAAGTTTATTCTTAGGTTTTGAAACCTTATACTGCGACAGGACTACATATAATAACTTACTGTACATGTAAAATATTATAGGTAGGGTCGGATGCCTATCTTATGGAATAAAAAACATAGAACAGACAAGAAAATAAAAGATATTAATTCATTACTGTCAAACAATCGTTCTACGTGAAGTATATTTATAAGCTAAGTGCCATTATTTTGTTCAATCTTGGTCGCTAATTCATTTCGAACATTACAACAGTTCCTTATATTTTTTTAGGAATGTGTTCATTCATCAGTGAATATATATTATAACACGGACATTCGGACAATCGGACAAAAACAAAATAAAACAAAATATCGTTTAAAACATGACGGAAAACTTTACAGGAGTTATTGAATAAATACGAAATTTCGTTCTTTTCGTGTGTGTGTACGTGTATTACATATTAAATGGAAACACATCATGATTGTTACTTTGACACGTTAAACCTGTCAAGGATTTGAATTCGTTAAGGAAAAGCCCCGTTATCTCCATGCACAAGTTTTTCTATAGATACATGTAGCACCACAGGCCAACATTTATCACCATCTGACATCATTCCACTAATCTACATATCTGTTTTTTAAAAGTGGTTTATTAGATAAAATTAATAGAAATCAACAGGCCATTAACTTTTTCACACCCTTTAATCTATACGCTATTATGGCGGCTATATAAAGAGTAAACAATTATCAATTATACCGAAAGCGGGTACGCTTTTCATTTATGTATATTTCTTGAAAGACGAAATGAAATGACTGTGTTTTGCACAAAATTTATAATATATATAGATAATGATGTATTTTTTTTAATTGATTAATCTCATTTTATTCCCATGTAGCCCATCGTTTAATACCGTAAATTGAATTAAGAAATTGAAACGAATCAAGAACATCGTAAAGTTTGCCAAGGTTTACATGTAGCAGGAATTGAAAATTTCTTCAAATGTTTTTTACAATTCTATTTTCGAAAACAACGGAATTGACACTTTGATTTTTTTTTTCAAAAATATTTAAATGCCTTAATCTGATACAGAGAAATCTAACTTTTTTGTAAGACTACATGTCCATATAAATGTACAATCTAAATTTGAATTATACATTCCTTTATTACGAGGGGGACATTGGTGTATAGATATATACATTGTTTTAATTTTAAATAATAATCAATAATCATATGTATGTTCTTTTCGGTTCTTTTCGGTCCTTTTCGGTTCTTTTTGGTCCTTTTCGGTTCTTTTCGGTTCTTTTCTGTAAATCGTCGCTCTTTTCTGTAAATCGTTGGACCGTTATTTCTGCAATGGCCCTGTGTTTCTGTAATGGCCCTGTATTAATGCCCAGCTTGTCTGTATCAAGCCCAGTTAGGGTTTTTAATAAAGTTAATAAAATTAAGCTGTAAAGAGTATAATACCCTTTTGTATTTTATTTAATTTAGTAACCAGGAACAAACATTAAAGAACCATATAAAGGGATCACTGTTCATCCTGTTTTTCAACACATAACTTCTTTCAACTTAATATCTTGGATATTTGGTATATTTTTAAAAGCTTGATCATGGTGAAGTACAAATTATTTTTTTTCAAACTAAAGTCATTAAAGGAGTAAGAGAGTACATCAAGTTGGCAGCAACACATACACTTTTTTCAGTTGGTTAATAAATGTATTAAGAAATGGGTGTTTTTATAATGGCCCTGTTATATGTCCTTGGTCAGTAATAATGGCCTCGGATATCTGTAATGGCCTGAGGCAACAGACTTCCTCGACCATTATTACAGACCTTGGACATATAACAGGGCCATTATAAAAATACCCATTCATTAATACTATAATATTGTATGAAATATTAGACTTTACACATTATCTGTAGTTTCAGAAGATAAAATGAATCATTTTCACATCTTAACATTAAATAACTTACAGGTGACCCTACTCGTCCTCTTTGTCCTGTTGGTCCAATGGGTCCATCTTTTCCCTGAAAAATGGAGAAATGTTTTAAAATTCAGCATTAACATATAATCATATGATAGAAAACTGTATAAAATGTAGAATGCAATGGCCATAACTACATCATATCATAAATAAACCTTTTTAAAAGTTTAAACATAATCTTGGTTTGCAACCAGGGAACATTCTTGTCAAAAACAAAGTCACATAAATGATCAACAACTTTTTCTGAAATATTAATATCAAAATATCAGGTTAACTTGTCTTTTAAGTTCTAGTGAACAATTTTCTTTTGCAGACCATAAAGAAAAGATCTAATGAAATTGTTCATATTTTCCAACAGTTCAATGTGTCCCTTGATAACGGGAGGTCAGGGAAAGGGACTGCTTTGTATTTGCATATTAATTCGTTGTTAAGGGTATGGTATGTAAGCATGTAATGCTACAAGATTCCTTAATGATAAAGACTACTATATATACTTACTTGTGGTCCAGGATATCCTCTGTCTCCTTGGAAACCAGGTGGGCCTGGGGGACCCATCACTCCAGTTTCTCCTTGTGGTCCAGTGTTTCCCTACAAAACAAACATATAGAGGTCTTCTTATAAGGTAGCAATACACAGCTCGGAGTGTGGTTTTTCATTTTGTCCCCTATGGATTTTTCAAAAGTTATTGTGTAATAAAATTCATTTTTAGAGAGCTGAGTAATAATTTAGCCTTCTAAGTTGGTTTATAAGAACATCAAGATTATTTTTGTATGTTTCATTGGCTATATTCTGTTTGACTGTCCCTATGCTTTATTCATTACTTGTTTATTCCTTGTAATTGAGTATAGGACTAAATCAATATTTTCTGCCTTCTATTCATATACAATCAACATATTCTTTTAAGTTATTTTTGTGTCTGTCCTAGAAAATATATCATAACTTTTGTTAGACAAAGTTACACATAAAAACCTGGAAAGTTAGAACTAGAGGCTCTCAAGAGCCTGTGTCGCTCACCTTGGTCTATGTGCATATTAAACAATGGACACAGATAAATTCATGACAAAATTGTGTTTTGGTGATGGTGATGTGTTTGTAGATCTTTCTTTACTGAACATTATTGTTGCTACAATTATCTCTATCTATAATGAACTTGGCCCAGTAATTACAGTTGAAAATATTTTCTAAAAATTTACAAAATTTATGAAAATTGTTAAAAATTGACAATTCCTTAAGGGGTCAGTTGGCAATTTTGGTCATGTAGACTTATTTATAGATCTTATTTTGCTGAACATTATTGCTGTTTACAGTTTAACTCTATCTATAACAACATTCAAGATAATAACCAAAATCTGCAAATTTCCTTAAAATTACTAATTCGAGGGCAGCAACCCAACAACTGGTTGTCCGATTTGTCTGAAAATTTCAGGGCAGATAGATCTTGACCTAATAGACCTAATTTTAACCCCGCGTCAGATTTGTTCTAAATGCTTTGGTTTCAGAGATATAAGCCAAAATCTACATTTCACCCCTATGTACTATTTTTAGCCACGGCAGCCATCTTGGTTGGTTGGCCGGGTCACGCCACACATTTTTTAAACTACATACCCAGAGTTCGCGAAAATGGTCGGTCCTGTCGGTCCTATCTGTCAAAATGAGGCTCGGACCAGTATTTTGAAAGCTAGTGCCGGTCCTGATGACCGATGTAAAAAACGGCCGTTGTAGTTCCTTTTTTATCGGTAATTAGTTGTACCGCAACTAATTCCAATATGTGTTTACATAGGTCTTCAGATGTACCTGCTGCTAATTTCCGGTACTGGTTTCCTGTTATAAACAAACTGAAACCTATGGACACCAAAGTGCCGATCTACATGTGGCCTGCTAAATTTGTTCTTGGCAAACAATCGGCAATTGAAATCTTAGATGGAGATAACAAATACTGAGAAAATGATTCAGTTGATGAAATAGATAGAGAAATGACTTTAATTAAGAACAATCAGAAGATCAGAACTCGTACTTCAGTCTTCATTATTAATTTGTCCGTGGCTGTGAAAAATGAAACTAATAATAATAAAAGATATTTTTGGATACAATATGTTAGGCAGCAACCATTTGATTTTCTGGGGGGGGCTATGGGGTTTTTTTCTGAACAAATTTTTTTTTTCGCCTGTGGCGAAAAACAATCTATTTTTTTCGCGACAAGTCAAAAACAATTTTTTTCTTTCAATTTTAGCATTACATATAGTGGCAGCTGAGGGTTAAACAAACAATTTTTTTTCTCAGAATCAAAAGCAAATTATTTTTTTCTCCAAAAACTGGAAACAAACTTTTTTTTCCAAAAAAAAACCATAGCCCCCCCCCCCCCCCCCTCGAAAATCAAATGGTTGCTGCCTTATTATTTTTATTTTAGGATCAAATTGACAGATTTTTTAGGACTGGCTAAAATTTTGTAGGATTGACAAATAATCTTGCTTTGTTGGTCCCATGACTGACGGGTCAAACGAAGTTTTCGCGAACTCTGCATACCCCAATGATGATTGTGGCCAAGTTTGGTTAAATTTGGCCCAGCAGTTTCAGAGGAAAAGATTTTTGTAAAAGTTTATGGACGCCGGACGCCAAGTGATGAGAAAAGCTCACTTGACCTTTCAGGTCAGGTAAGCTAAAAAAATAACATCATAAAACCCAAAATTGGCTCCAATTTTAAACTATAAATAGAAGCTGTGACCTTTATCTTTGAACTATTGACATCAAAACTAATAGGATCCCCAATTTGAAAGCAGTGGTGAGAAAAGAGTGTTTTGTTGTTACCATAGGAACTAACAAACTTACTTGCTCTCCTCTTTCTCCAGTATTTCCTGGTACGCCAGTTTCTCCTGGTGGACCCTGTTATAAAAACACTTCCATATATTACAGTATGCTACATTATATCCAATGCATATTATGAGGAAATAAAAATTTCCCTGCCAGCAACTTGTTAAACTAATAAAAAATGGATTTTACATAAAGATTTCTTCAAATTTTCATATTCTGTCCTGTTTGTCATGTGTAGTTTGGAAATTTATTTTATTCAACATTTTTTTTATTTGGATCAGCATGAAAAATAATTAAGATTTTGTCTGGATAAATATCACAAGAAATTGAAAATAAAATAAATTACAAATTATCAGCATGTTAACAATTTAACTGGCCTATATATTTGTCCTCTTAATTTAAAAGTAAAAGATAATCAATACAGTACTTACGGGGTTCCCTGGGGCACCTCTATCTCCTGCAGCACCGGGTTCTCCGGAAGATCCCTAAATATTTATATTTGTCATGTCATCTTATTTGTTAAATTGATATATTAATACAAACACAGTCTTTTCATTTTATTTCTAAAAATTGTAAAAAATCACATGATTTCTGATAAAGGTACTGCAATCTTATAACAAATTCAATAGTTTCAAATTTCTGTAAAAAAACTTTATTTTTTTTTGTTATGAACCAAGCTATAATTATTAAAAACCATTAAAATAAGACAACTTTCAGATTGGTCAAAGCTTTTGTCCTACTTAAGTATCTAATTTAGGTGTTTTTCAATATTTTTTTTTATCTTCATATGAAACAGAAATCAAAAGTTAAAACTTGCAATATACTTCTAACAAGATATCTTAACATTTAACATTTGTCAAAATTTACACTTTATAAATTAAATTTGATAGACTTTAAAATGAAATGAGGAGAGTTTTCTGACCCTATAGAGTAATCTAATAAATAACTTACTGTTGCACCCATAACACCAGCTTGTCCTGGTAAACCTGGCCTTCCTGGTGAACCCTGTCAAGTAATGTAATATATAAACTACCCGTCAAAAAAAGATATATAATCATGTCATACAACCTTTCTTATGTAACCTATTTACTCTGCAATAAAAACTGTTCAAGCTTTATTTCAACATAAGCAAGGAAAATGGAAACAACTGAAACCAAAATTATACCTCCTATCTAGAATTAAGCTTTAAAAATTTATCTATATTAGCAATAACAGTGCCTGATTTGTGCTAAAACAGTAAAGAAAAACATATACGGCAGACAGCCACCAACAACAAATCCCCAGAAATTACAGTATATCATATTGATACTATACAATATTAGTTTTGCTCATTGTTGATGGTCTTACAGTGACCTGTACATGTAAGTATTTACTTTTTGTGGATGGTTGTCTAGTTTCCAATCATACTAAATCTCCTTACATTCATATTAATTCAAAATGAAAATAACACTTTCTAAATTTGAAATATCTGAAGTGGTTTTCTTGATTCATCTTTTAAAATCAGGAACGTGCAAACCCAAAACTGTTGAAGCAAAGACACTATAAGTACCCAAGAATCAATCAGACCAATTTGGTGGAAATTGTCTAATGGTTTTATATCATTTTTTTTTTAATTTGACATTGGAGGACAAAAATAGATGCCAAAAGATACCGATGGCTCACTTGGTTAATAATTTATAGGCCAGATAGGCTTTTTAAATATTTGAGTAATATTCTTGAGTTACACTTGCCTATACATTGCTTCTAAATAACAGTATTTTGATCTTGAAAAAAATATATTTTTGAATTGCATTTTCCTTTGCTCTGAAACAATGTGGGGACATGAGGTAGTTGTCATTATTTAGTTCCTGTGGCAAACCTTTGTGGTGTATACATTACTATTTATACTTACTGATTCACCTCTTTCTCCAGGGGGTCCAAACATTCCTTCTTTTCCTGGTAATCCCTACAATGATGAAATTATACATCTCAATCTTATCAATAGCTGTTAAGCTCCAGTTCTATACCAGTACAAAATGGTATCAAATATGTGTTCTTCTATTTTATCTAATAATCTTGCAAGAAATAACAATATTCAAAATGATTAAACCAATCAAGAAATTAAAAGATGAAATCAGCTCTAAAAATAAGTACTAGAAGACAAACAAGTATTAATTTTTTGCTTACCGGTGGACCGAAGGGGCCCATCAAACCTGGTGGTCCAGGAGGCCCTTGGATTCCTTGTTCTCCCGTAAAACCTGGTGGACCTGGTACACCTGAATCTCCCTTTGGTCCCAAGGGACCTGGTGTTCCTTGCTTTCCTCTTTCACCATTTGGTCCCTATAAAATATATCAAACATCATCACTTATTTTTTATAATTCAATCAACTCATCGTAAACGACCATCAATTTCATGCATAGTTTTTTTTTTTCTAAAACAAGCATGAATCATCTTCAGTGTATATTGTCTGTACCAAGTCAGGAGTATTACAGTTGTTTTACATTCATTGAATGTGTTTGAGCTTTTTCCATTTGGTTAGACTTTTTTTCATAACATTAATTAAAACAGCACTTCTAGCAGTTGCAATGACTATCAATATATCAAGAATCTGATTGAGCTTTCGCATATTTCTTTCAGAACTTTTGATTTTGACAACAAAGCTATAAGCAGAGAGTTATACTACAAAGAGTTGCAATCAATTCAATCATCAACAACCTTATTTCATATGATTAAATTGCTTTATAAAATACTACTAAACAGAACTTTTGTGTAGCATGATTCAATCAATTTTTATAAATGTCATCTCCTTACCTGTGGTCCAGGCTCTCCACGGTCTCCAACTTGTCCAGGTTTTCCCTGAAAAAAAAATATTGTTAGAAAGAACTGATAAATATTTTATATAAATGTAACTCATTTTGTTGTAGACATTTTTTTCACTGGACATACTGATTCAGCAAAATTGCAGCCTATCTTATATTAAAAACTATCCCTATTCCCTTTTATTCTAACTTTTCTATATGAGGGGCCTGATGGGTTATTTTCATTCTTCGTGATCAGCACATTTTCGCTATCGTGACCCGTTTTTCTACAGATTTTTTTTTTATATTTTCGTGATCCGTGATCATGGAAATTTATTTTCTGTAAATCGTGATTGACCAAAAAATCAACTAGTGAATCGTGATGAGACCCCAATCACACCCATCCTATATGTTTTCAGTTGCTTGGTTCGGGTCAATCTATCAAGTCTTCAAATTGAAATGAATGTTTCTTTGAGTAATATATGTTTCCTTGCATTAAGCAAAATGAAATTTCTTACAGTGTATAACTCAAATATAGAACAATTAGGTGTATATAATCCAACTAAGACATATAAACAACTTACAGATTTTCCTCTTGTGCCTCTTCTTCCACGGCGTCCATGACGACCAGCTGGTCCCTGTAAGTATCAAACACAATAATTAAAATGATCAAATTATGATACATTTATTGCTGCTTACTTAGTGTCTAGTGGCAAATACTTCATGACAACAAAATTTAAATAAAAAATAGCCATGCTTCAACAAACTTAAAGTCAGTTATTTTAATTCATTCAGTAATTTTAATTCACTACATGGAGCAAAAGTTCCAAAACTAATTTGGAAAGAATCTGGGTTTTTTAATAGTTTAATTACCTTTGCTCCATTTGGTCCTGGGTATCCTGTTATACCAGGCATTCCTTGTCGTCCCTAAAAATATATTGGACTAAATAAGTGAACATTCATAAGACATTGTAAAATAATTTACAGAATATGTATTACACAGATTGTTCGTGACCTGATGGGGTATATAGTACATATACACATTCGATTTCATATGAGTTGAAAGCATAGGTAAGAGTCCCCTTACAAAGTTTACAGACCTTGCCCTGAATTCATAAAACTTTCGAGTCAGTTTTTTGTACTCATACTCCAAAATAAACCAATCAAAATGCTGGATTTCATGTTTTAAGCATGATTTTTGTGCTCGGACCAATGAGCAAAGTTTTATGACTTCAACCCCTTGTATATACCATATTAAGCCAATGATGGACTGTGTAATATTTATTTACTACTGACTATCTGATACTTGCAATACACCATGAGTATCTTTTACTAGCTTTTAATATCTTACAGATGCTTTCTTATAATTGGCAATGTTAAGAGCAACACTCTTGTACACACTGTGCAATACATATAATGGTACACAGTCAGCATGTGACTTTGTACATTCAATTCAATTCTCTAATATCTATAGAAGGTAGGGTATATTATTATATTTAACCTTCTAGTTTAACTGAACTATTATTCTATTTCATAATGATATTTTTAAGGTTTCCCCTGTTTCAATCAAACAGTATACTGTGGATTCATTTATTTTGATAGATACCAATTTTTTAAGGAATTGAGTAAAAGATGTAAGTTAGTGGATATTTGATTTTGCCAAAAGTCTGTATTATAACAAGCCTTTATGAAATTTGTTTTTCATTGAACAAATATCCACATAAGCACTGAAAAATGACATACAAAGAATAATAATGATCCCACAGTAGTCAACTGTAATATGTAGCTTGTTTTGATCTTTTATTATTTATATTCAAAGGGAACTATGATTACACTATTAATCACGCTCCAATTAATCTCACCTTTTCTCCTTGAGTACCTTGTTCTCCTACTTCTCCTCTTTGTCCTGGATCTCCCTATAAATAAAAAACAAAAGTTTAAATTATATTTTTATTAGGTTTAATTCATACAGACAGAACTACATGTATATAACAAGAGTTCATCTGGTTACTGGGTGGATGCATGTCCTTGTGTTTCAGGTGGCGCCGTTCAATAACATTTACAGATTTATTTTTTTTTTGTAAAGATCTTTTGATTTCCCTACTTATGACAAAGGAGAAGGTCCAGTTAGGTTTTATTTTGGCCTTATATTTGAAGTACATATGATGAAAAATTATTTAAGATTTTTTAAAAGTGTCTCAAATTCAAGCTTAAATCTATGAAGAATCTATCAATTATATACATGCCCTTAACACCCTTTTCCTGATGCTTTTTTTAAATGAAAGCGCTAGCATTCATTTTTAATCTCAACCTTTACATATGTTATGTAATATCATTAAGTACAACACATATTTAAATATTAAGAATAAACATGTGCTGCCCTACCATTTCAGAACAAAAGTGTCTACAAATTAGCAAAAATGTAAAAATTGTGAAGATTGTAGTAATTTTGCTTCACATAATGATGTTAGTATCTGATTCTTGTACAATATGAAATGGATTTTGAAATTTTCACATCCGTTTAATTACCTTTGTTCCTTCAATTCCTTCGAAACCTTGAGGTCCATTGGTCCCTTTAAGTCCTTTATCCCCTTTATATCCATAGTCACCTTTCATACCATCCATACCTGGGCCACCCTAAAACAACAATGACGATGTAAACTATAATTATGTATTGTATTATAATATTGGCCAAAGAACATAATTAAAAGAACTCAGCATGCAATATTCTAAGATATTGCATCATTGCAAATAGAAAAATTAGATTATCAAGAATTGGTGACAAAAATATGTCATTTTTTGCACTAACTTTTTAACTACCTACTTTGCTTCTCTTTCCTGTACGTGTTCACACGGAAATAAGACGTGAAAAATTTCAGCACATCCCTTCTTATTCTTTTGTATTTATGATATAATGGAACCATGAAAATTAAAACTGATATATTTTTTTCAGTTTTTGATTGTCAGAGAGTACCTCAAGTACACATGTTTTTGCTCTAACCGTACAGTCATTTCTTCAGAATCCATTGTAATATGAAAGGAAAAAGATTGAGAAAGACATTATCTGTTAAAACTTACCATGTCACCTTTAATCCCAAGTGGCCCTGTGTTACCTGTATCTCCCTACAAGTACACAAAATATATTTACAGATATGTCAGTTTTAGACAATTCAATATATGTTAAAAAAAATATACACATCAACATAGTTTTTTTCTCTCCAATTATTCAATTATTTACAGTTTTTTACAAACTACACAGTACATTGAACAAAAATAAGTCAAAGTCTCAAATTGCTGGTTTGCAATATTTGTGACTGTATCTAAATGTACCTTAAATATTAAAGTACCTTAATTCCTCTTGGTCCTGGATATCCAATAATACCCTGCATTCCTTGTGAGCCCTGAAATTTAATAAATTATAACAATTCATGAATGCAAAACAGACAATAGTTCCTTTAGAGTAAAGTAGCTAATTTTTACATCAATATAAAAAAAAAAATGAAAACAAATTTCATGAAATATATGCATTGATAAAAATAAGTATGATTTTTTTGGGTCAAACTTCATGTTAGATATAGGAGACATCATTGTAAATAAATGTGTTAGTGAAATGTGCAATAAGGGTTATTTTTTTATGCACAGGGTTATTTAAGTTAAATGAACAATGATGATCAAAATATGTTTTTACATCTTTTAGAAACAAGCCAAGTTTCAGTACTGAGTTTTAAAGTGAGAGAGTCAAACAATGTATTTAATGAACAAACACAGTGTGGGACAAGCTGATTACTATATAGGCACTCAAAAACTTAAAGGTATTAAAACTATTTATATCTCTTGGATTTTACTCTCTTTTTAATCCAAAAATATTTTCTATCCCCTTTTTGTTTGTAATTAGAAGAAATAAAATCTACCCTTCAAAGTATTTGTTTTCCCTTTTGTTTACTTCCTTACTCTGGAATGAATGGAGTTACACAAACATTTTCTATGTATGCATCTTTTCAAAGACGAAAATCACACCTATCCCTTGAAACTGATTCAAGACCTTAAACAGACCCACTGAAATACTGTTTCTGGAAACTGGTTCAGGAACTTAAACAAACCCATACTGTAACAAAATGTTAAATGCTGGGTAAATTTGAATACTGTTTGACATAAACTTTGGAGTAGTTGCTTTCGTCTTTATATTTTTCTTACCTGATCTCCTTTAATTCCAGGATCACCCTCTCTGCCAGGTAATCCCTGTCAAGAAATAATTAAAGTATTTAGTACAATCTAATATTATATATTGATAAATCACACAAAACATGTTTCCTCTTTCTTTGGCCTATCTTCTTAAACATTCAAATATTTATACTTATTTATAGATGAATATTCTCGGAAAAATTATCTTTACAGAGGGAATAATGTACAACTATTAATAATGAAAAAAACCAACTGTCATTGGTCAGGGAATTACCCTGAACTATCATGATGTTCATTCAATATCACATTTCATTCAAAAGCAAACAAAATTTACGCCTAAACATTTTTTGACATACTATTTTGCAAGAGGATACCACATATAACCATGTAAAATCAATATTGACACTGTTTTTTATTTTGATTTGTCAATATACATGTATACCAGGGGTCATACTTCAGAATTTGATAGCAAACTGACTTCTTCTTGCTAAACCAAGAGAAGTGAGGAAACAAAATAATGCTTTTAAACAATAGATTTGGAGTCTTTCTCATGACAAATGTTCTAATTTTATTTTAAGTCCTTGTTGTCTGAAAGAGTTTTACAGAACTCCAAAGCTTATTCAAACAAAATGATATTAAGATTTGTTAATACTGGTTCTAAATTACCATAAATAAATATAAAACAAGAATGTGTCCTCAGTACACGAATGCCCCACTCGCACTATCATTTTCTCTGTTCAGTGGACCGTGAAATTGGGGTAAAATCTCTAATTTGGCATTAAAATTAGAAAGATCATATCATAGGGAACATGTGTACCAAGTTTGAAGTCGATTGGACTTCAACTTCATCAAAAACTACCTCGACCAAAAACTTTAACCTGAAGCGGGACAGACGGACGAACGAACGGACGAACGAACGAACGGACGGACGGACGAACGAACGGACGCACAGACCAGAAAACATATTGCCCCTCTACTATCGTAAGTGGGGCATAAAAAATATGATAGATCCTAAAATCATCTAGTGTGGTGAGCTCTTGTATACTATAAGACCCAGAAAATCTTGTTGCCAAGGTTATCAAATGTAGCTAATCTCATAAATATTATACAAAAACAAGAAATAAAATTATTACTGTAATATACTTACAGCTGGACCAAGTGGTCCAGGTAAACCAGGTAGTCCAGGTTTTCCTACAGGTCCAGAAATGCCTGGTGGTCCCATTGGTCCAGGTGGTCCTGGTGGACCCTAAAAAACAAAACTAGTATTCTAAATATCTGCTGCCAAAAATTGTTCACATCTACTTGTACCTTGTCTTGAAATGTTTATATGCAAATTTTTCAGAGATATTTTGTGGAAACCACATATTTCACAAATATAATCTATGTCTAACACATTTATATCTATATTAAATCTCCATTTGATAAAAAAAAAAAAAAATTACAATTCTAGTAAAGAAAGGTCTTTTAAACTTTTAAATAATCTTTGTAGCAGGTATAAAATATCCTGGCTCACTTTCTAGAAACCACTCTTGTGATTAAAGAGGGTAGTAATGCCCTTTACCGTCAGGCATCAAACAGTCATTTTCAGCTACTGTTAGAGTCATATTGGTTAAATTTTTACCGTGATTCGTCAAATTATTCTTATCGTTATTCGTCAGAGGTCTCCGATAATTGTCGTTACCTTAATTTTTGGGGAAAATTTAACATGATTCGTCAAAATCAGTCAATTTTCTTATCGTCTAAAAGAAAGTGTACATTTTATCGTCATGCATAAAAAATAACCGTTAACGTAATTTGGCAAGAAGGTACCCCCATTACCACCCTCATTAAACCATAAAGTTAAGAATGATTTTGGACAAATAGTCTGCATGAAAATCAACAGACAGATAATGTCTACTGATCATACATTTGCTACAGGATGAAAGGGTCAAACTATAAAAAATAATACTGACATTTAAAGTGGAAATCTGATTATAACATTTAATCTGCTTAATTAGCACTTTTGATTGAAAAAGAATGACTAAACAACAGATAAAAAGACATGTACTGAAATTGTCAAGGCAAAAGAAAGATTTTGAGACATGTTACATGGAATACTCACAGTTGGTCCTGGTGCTCCTCCATTACCAGGGGCACCTGGTGCTCCTACTGTTCCCTGTAATAAATAGTTTTTGTTTACATTTGTTATGTCATAACTGGTATCAATAGTAATATTAAAGACTCATTCAGCATAAATAACCTGTTGTACTACAGTGAAAACATTTTTTTTAATTACAAATTTTGTATTATGAGTTGAGACAACTTAAATATAAAAAATCAAAATGATAAAAAAACCCATGATAAATTGATGACATACAACATAAGTATGTATATAATCATTCTAAAAGACTGCCAACTACTGTGTTTCTTTCATAATGCTTTAGTCTTACCTCATTTCCTTTTGGCCCAGGTGGTCCCTCAGTTCCTGGTACACCCTAAAATTAAATAAACAGTATGTAAAATATAATCTGGTAGCTCCTATTTATTTTTTATACATGTAAATTTTAAAACAAATATTAAAAACCATTGTTATGACCAAACAACTATCTTCACAAATTGTGTTTCTTTAATGTAAAATATTTCACTTTCATTTCACTTTCTTATTTCTAAAATAAAGCATCTAATTTCTTTATGTTTATGTATTGCCTTTGAGATTATCTATACATTAAACTTTAAATGAATAAAATCTTCAATAAGTTGACACTGAGTGATATTTTACAGCTATCATACTTACAGGACTTCCCATTGGTCCATATCTACCTCTTGTTCCCATAAAACCTCTTGGACCCTGAATATAAAATCATATACACTTAACATGGAATATATATAAATTGACAATGTAGTGCAGGAAAAAAACATAAGTCTTAATTGACAAGGAACAAATAATGAATGTGTACCCCTTCCCATAATTCAAAGTATTGGAAAACGAGAAGTAGGTGCATGACAAATTGGCAAAAAGATTCAAACACTGCAACTCATCACTGTAAAGTTCCTGATCAAAAATTAAATCCTTCTTTATAATGGTTCTTGAGAAAAAAGTAATGAAAATATTTGTTGGATGACCATTTGGATAGACTGCTAGATAAGGTTGATACGTAAGTCTGAGAGAACATAATCTATTTGTTTTAATTGCCTTTGAACTTCTGTAGACTTCAGTAACTACTCTTAGATTTGAACCTTGTGTTATCTCATACCACAGCTTTGTGAAGATGGAGAAGAATCAAGCAAAACATATCAGCAACTTCATATTGTGTGAAGAGAACTTATCTCATATAAAAGACATCATAATAATATGATAGACTAAGCAAGGTAAAATATGAACTGTTAGAATCAAAACGGCTAATTAACACAATTTGATGCATTTTGTTCCATAAGTTGTACCAACACTGTAAATTGGTTCTGATTGTTACTTGTAGCTGATATTCTTATCTTTCAAATCATACTTATTCATTTTTTTACATAAATAAGGCCGTTAGTTTTCTTGTTTGAATTGTTTTACATCTTCTTATCGGGGCCTATTATTGCTGACTATGCGGTTTGGGCTTTGCTCATTGTTGAAGGCCGTACGGTGACCTATAGTTGTTAATGTCTGTGTCATTTTGGTCTTTTGTGGATAGTTGTCTCATTGGCAATCATACCACATCTTCTTTTTTATATTATACCAAAAGCATTTGTTTCTGGGCAGATGGCACCCACATAACTGTCATTCCTATAGTCATAAAACCAACATGGAGGCATTTATACAATATAAATCTATGATACCAAATTCAATAGGATAAACACAACTTTCTAATTAACCGTCGTAAGATAAAGTCAAAAGTTTATAAAAAAAAAATTGTTTGAAGTTTTTGCATCATATGACATAAAAGCTTTAGGTAATAGTTATTTAAAAAAAATATGCACACATAATATAGAACATTGCAATTTAAATTGATTTTTGTTTGTGTAGATGAATATTGTGCTTATTTTATGGAGCTATTTTCTGTTTGCATGATTATCATACATTTCATGTCAGAGCACCATCTAAAGTAATAAACAACATCCGACTTACCAATTCTCCTGGTGGTCCCACTGGTCCTGGCTCTCCAATATCTCCCTGAAATGACAATTCACATTGTATAATAAAATAAATGGTGGGACACAGATGATGCCCATGTTGCATATCATATGAATTTATAGAGACATAACTGTAGAACAGTAAAAGTGATGCTACCCAAATTTGAACTTGATCTGATTTTTGTTGGAATAAGTATTGTGTATAAGTTTCAAGTGGTGAGGTTTAAATTGAAATCATATTATGTATTAGTTTCATAATAAGTATTGAATATAAGTTTCAAGCCGTGAAGTTGAAGTTGAAATCATCCCATAAAATTTTACAGAGGCCATCACAAGTTGGTTGACCCTTACAGAATATTTGTTTCACAGAAGATAGCGGATATGTTCCTGATGTTGTAACTTCAATGCCTTCCTCTTTTCCTGAATGTGACCTACCTAATAAGACTGATTACCTGGTTTGTACAAACATGAGTAACATGAAGAGTGCCACATGTGGAGCAGGATCTGCTTACCCTTCTCGAGCAGCTGAGATACCCCAAGTTTTTGGTGGGGTTCATGTAGATCAGTCTTTATTTTTCTATGTTGCCTTTTGTGTACTTTTGTTTGTCTTTTAGTTTTCTAGCCATGGCATGATTGTCCATTTATTTTGGATTAATGAATTGATGTCCCTTTGGTATCTTTTGTCCTTCTTTCATAAAATTTGGTTGAGGGAAACTCAAGTTAGAGAATGGAATTGAAAAATTCAGCAACTTTTCCATTTGTAAAGATGCACAACTCTAGAACAGTAAAAGTGACACCACCAAAATTAAAATTTGATCTGTATTTTGTGGTTATAAGCATCCTGTATTAGTTTCATAACATTTGGTTGAGGCTAACTAACTTTGTAAAGGGGCATAACTCTATCATTTGTTTTTGTCTCTCTTTATTCAACTTAGGCTTATTAAAGACCAACATATGTTTTTGTTTTGGTCTACCTCTATACAACTTAGGCTTTTAAAAGGCCAACCTTTGCATTTATTTTAGTTGTTCTCCTACTTATAAACAATTTAGGTTTATGAAAGCCCAAAATCTGCATTTCTTTTGGTCTACCTATCAACAACGTATGCCAATAAAGGCCCAACCTCTGCATTTGTTTCAATCTTAGTCCGTCCTTTAAACAACTTATGTTTGCTCAAGACTATTAACATCTTGTAACTAAACAAAGTTTCAGCAAAAGCTGGAAAAATTATTTCTAACATTCACAGAGTAATAAAATAGGATGTTTGTAAAACATAAATGTGTAGAACACAAGTATTTCTGAAGAAAACATGAAAAATATTCATTCAACCTTTTGTTTTTTAAGTTATTACAAAAATTCTCTATGAAATTGTTCTGTTTACCTGTGGACCTTCTGGTCCAACTGGTCCAGGTACTCCAGCAGCTCCAAGATGACCCTAAAAGTAAGATATTGAAAAAGATAACATATAACTGCATACTAGAAATCTAATTCTGACCTTCCACAGTATAAATATTGTAATCAAACAAAATAGTAATATCTCATCTCAAGCAAAACTCAACAAAATCTTCAATTATCTGGTCTTAAAATACATAAAAAAGAATACTACAGAGTAGATGATTCCTTGCTATCTAGTTAAACACTAATTGCATTTAGACTTCATTGTATTGATTTGAATTTAAACAATTTCTTTTACAAATTTTAATTTATCATTATTAATCTGAAAATAAACAACAACCATGTCTTGGGAATAACTTGTTTCCATGGGAGTTACTAGTTTCCACAGGAATTACTTGTTTCCATGGGAATAACTTGTTTCCACAGGAATTACTTGTTTCCACATACCCGATCTCCTTTCATTCCAAAAGGTCCTGGCATTCCATTGTAACCAGCAACTCCCTGAAATGGACAAAATATCTCATTCAAAATAAACTACAAAGATAACAAAAGAAAAATAAAACTTTGCCCTTATTCTTCATAACATATATATGGCATCTATATACAAAATATGAATGATCCAGGTCTTCTTAATATAAAGCTTTTAAAAAGTTATCTAACACTGCTGCCCTATTACTTTCCCTATGGTTATCTAACACTGCTGCCCTATTACTTTCCCTATGGTTATCTAACACTGCTGTACTATTACTTTCCCTATGGTTATCTAACACTGCTGCCCTATTACTTTCCCTATGGTTATCTAACACTGCTGCCCTATTACTTTCCCTATGGTTATCTAACACTGCTGCCCTATTACTTTCCCTATGGTTATCTAACACTGCTGTCCTATTGCTGTCCTATTACTTTCCCTATGGTTATCTAACACTGCTGCCCTATTACTTTCCCTATGGTTATCTAACACTGCTGCCCTATTACTTTCCCTATGGTTATCTAACACTGCTGCCCTATTACTTTCCCTATGGTTATCTAACACTACTGCCCTATTACTTTCCCTATGGTTATCTAACACTGCTGCCCTATTACTTTCCCAATGGTTATCTAACACTGCTGCCCTATTACTTTCCCTATGGTTATCTAACACTACTGCCCTATTACTTTCCCTATGGTTATCTAACACTACTGCCCTATTACTTTCCCTATGGTTATCTAACACTGCTGCCCTATTACTTTCCCTATGGTTATCTAACACTGCTGTCCTATTACTTTCCCTATGGTTATCTAACACTGCTGCCCTATTACTTTCCCTATGGTTATCTAACACTGCTGCCCTATTACTTTCCCTATGGTTATCTAACACTGCTGCCCTATTACTTTCCCTATGGTTATCTAACACTGCTGCCCTATTACTTTCCCTATGTTATCTAACACTGCTGTCCTATTACTTTCCCTATGGTTATCTAACACTGCTGTCCTATTACTTTCCCTAAAGTTATCTAACACTGCTGTCCTATTACTTTCCCTATGGTTATCTAACACTACTGCCCTATTACTTTCCCTATGGTTATCTAACACTACTGCCCTATTACTTTCCCTATGGTTATCTAACACTGCTGTCATATTACTTTCCCTAAAGTTATCTAACACTACTGCCCTATTACTTTCCCTATGGTTATCTAACACTGCTGTCATATTACTTTCCCTAAAGTTATCTTACACTGCTGCCCTATTACTTTCCCTATGGTTATCTAACACTGCTGTCATATTACTTTCCCTATGGTTATCTAACACTGCTGTCATATTACTTTCCCTATGTTGAACTTTCTGTGACAAAAGTTGAAGGCTTGACATAAATCTCTGTTATTTATGACCGTTGATCAAATATGAAATCATTCTGGTAAGAATTCCGGATGAAAGTTTATTAAAGCAATTGAAACTAGAGGCTCTAAAGAGCCTGTGTCGCTCATCTGTTAATGTGTTTACTGATGTCGGCCATCTTTGTTGGTAGGCGGGGTCATTAGACACTCTTTTTAAAAATAGATACCCTAGTATTATGATTGTGGCCAAGTTTGGTTAAATTTGGCCAAGTAGTTTTAGAAAAGATTTTTATACAAGTTACAAAAATGAGGAAAAGTTGTTTAATATTGACTCTAAAGGGCAATAACTCCTTAGGGGGTCCTCTAACAATTTTGATCATGCTGACTTATTTGTAGATCTTACTTTGCTGAACATTATTGCTGTTTACAGTCTATCTCTATCTATAATAGTATTCAAGATAATAACCAAAAACTGCAAAATTTTCTTAAAATAACCAATTTAAGGGCAGCAACCCAACAACAGGTTGTCCGATTCAACTGAAAATTTGTGAGGGGATATATCTTATTCTGATGGACATTAAAATCTTGAAAGATTTGCCCTAAATGTCTTGGTTTCAAAGATATAAAGCAAAAACTGCATTTTACCACTATGTCCTCTAATTTTAGCCATGTCGGCCATTTTGTTTGGTAGGCTGGGTCATCGGACACATTTTTTAAACTATAAACCACAATGATAATTGGTGCCAAGTTTGATTAAATTTGGCAAAGTAGTTTTAGAGAAGAAGATTTTTAGAAAAGTTGCAAAAAATGATGAAAAGTTGTTAAAAATTGACTATAAAGGGCAATAACTCCTTAAGGGGTCGACTGGCAATTTTGGTCATGTTGACTTATTTGTAGGTCTTACTCTGCTGAACATTATTGCTGTTTACAGTTTATCTCTATCTATAATAGTATTCAAGATAATAACCAAAAACTGCAAAATTTCCTTAAATAACCATTTCAGGGGCAGCAACCCAACAACAGGTTGTCCGATTCGTCTGAACATTTCAGGGCAGATAGATCTTCACCTGATAAACAATTTTACTCCATGTCAGATTTGCTCTAAATGCTTTGGTTTTTGAGTTATAAGCCAAAAACTGCATTTTACCCCTATCTTCTATTTTTAGCCATGGCGGCCATCTTGGTTGGTTTGACGGGTCACGCCACACATTTTTTAAACTAGATATCCCAAGGATGATAGTGGCCAAGTTTGGTAGAATTTGGCCCAGTAGTTTCAGAGGAGAAGATTTTTGTAAAAGTTTACGGACGACGGACGACGGACGCCAAGTGATGAGAAAAGCTCACTTGACCTTTCAGGTCAGGTGAGCTAAAAAAGTATCAAGAAACAGGAAATAACTACACATAAATAAAAGTTCAAGTGTCCCCAATGTTGCACATATTTAATTTGTCCAAGGGCAATAGCTAAAAAAAAAATTCTTCAACAACTATTTTTTTTTTTATGCAATAATTTTCGAGCCAATCCAAGACAATGCTGAAATAAACCTATGATATAAATTTCACAAGAGTGCACACGCTGAAATGTCTCGCCTTCTTTACTAATCATTGATATTATGTTGATAGACTTAAATATAAAGCTTTATTACAACTGTCACATAAACTCAACACTAACCAAGAAAACGAAACATGGATCAATGAACCATGAAAATGAGGTCAAGGTCAGATGAACCATGCCAGACAGACATGTACAACTAACAATTCTTCAATTCAACAAATATAGTTGACTTATTGCTTATAAATTAAGAAAAACAGACCAAAACACAAACACTTAACACTTAGCAATGGACCGTGAAAATGAGGTCAAGGTCAAATAAAACCTGTGCAACAGACATATAGATCATAAAATATTCCCATACACCAAATATAGTTGACCTAATGCATAACGTATTAGAAAAATAGACCAAAACTCAAAAACTTAACTTTGACCACTGAACCATGAAAATGAGGTCAAGGTCAGATGACACCCGTCAGCTAGACATGTACATCTTACAATCATTCCATACACCAAATATAGTAGACATATTGCATATAGTATAAGAAAAAACAGACCAAAACATAAAAACTTAACTATAACCACTCAACCATGAAAATGAGGTCAAGGTCAGATGACACCTGCCAGTTGGACATGTACACCTTACAGTCCTTCCATACACCGAATATACTAGACCTATTGCTTATAGTATCTGAGATATGGACTTGACCACCAAAACTTAACCTTGTTCACTGATCCATGAAATGAAATTGAGGTCAAGCGAAAACTGTCAGACGGGCATGAAGACCTTGCAAGGTACGCACATACGAAATATAGTTATCCAATTACTTATAATAAGAGAGAATTTAACATTACAAAAAGTATTAACTTTTTTTTCAAGTAGTCACTGAACCATGAAAATGAGGTCAAGGACATTGGACATGTGACTGACGGAAAGTTAGTAACATGAGGCATCTATATACAAAGTATGAAGCATCTAGGTCTTCTACCTTCTCAAATATAAAGCTTTTAAGAAGTTAGCTAATGCGCTGCCGCCGTCGGATCACTATCCCTATGTCGAGCTTTCTGCAACAAAAGTTGCAGGCATGACAATAAATAACTGACATGACTGGTACATGTTAGAACTCTTACTTACATAAAATTAATATTTCAAAGGGGCTCTTTTTAAAATACTTGATCGACACTGCTTTTTTTAAATAGTACCAGACATTCCTGGCCTTGAAGGCATAAAACTTTGCTCAGTGCTCGGAGCACAAAAATCATGCTCGAAACATCAAATTCAGCAATTTGATTGGTTGATTTTCGAGTCTGAGTACAAAAATCATGCTCAAAAGTTTTATGACCATGAGGCCAGGTGTTAACCTTGGATATAAATTTCAAAGAATCCTTGTAGAAATGTAGGCATGAGATCTTCAATGCAATTTTCTTTATAATTAAAACCCCTCCAGGGGCATAACTCTTTTAAAATAGTTTGATCAGCACTGATATATGAACTTGTCCAAGAAATTTCTGATATTAACCTTTGATACAAATTCAATAAAAATTGGCAAATATTGTACATTTAAGAGATAACTGTATTTGAAGCTTTAAGGATGTCCATCGGTAGTTTTACTATCGCAAAGGAGTAGGTCCGGTAAGGACCGATTTTGGCCTCAAATTTCAGGTTCATCTGACGAAAGATTTTGACCACTTTTTAAACACTTAAGTGTCTATTTTATTTGAATTAATTAGTTTATGAGAAAGATTTTAACAGATTTAGTCATTAAAAACGATCTGATTCAAGCTCAAATATGAAAAATCTACCTAATATGCCGAAATATGTCACTTTTCAGATGGTTTTTGGTAAAAATGAATGTGGCCGCATCCGTGTTCATCCTCAACCTTTATATATGTTATGTATTATCATACAATACAACTTACATTGCAATATTATGGATGAACACGAATGCGGCCACTTTCGTTTTACACGAAAACCGTCTAAAATTTAACTAAAATGCTAGAATTATGAGGATTTCAGTAATTTAGCATGACTTAATGGTGCTAGTACCGGATATATGTGCATTGCATTGTCAAAAACAGCCCATATTTATGTAGCAGAAGCATTTTACTGTCCAATAAATAACTAAAGGTTTACATTTTAACAATTTTGTAAAACTGCTATATTTTGGGGCCAAAAAGGGGTCTTACTGAACCTACTCCTTTAGTTTACCTGGCGACGCGTAGCGGAGACAGGTAAACGAGTATTTGCGACAGTAATACTACCGATGGACATCCACAAAGCTTCAAATACAATACAGTTATCTCTATTCTAATGCAAAACAAGTTCCTAATTAAATTTCAATCATTACTTCAGTGTCAAATCTTCATTAAAGAAACATAGCAGTTTTCTGGCGACTGCGCTGCTTCAGAATGTAATAAAATTGATAAAAAGAAGATTTTTAGATGCAACATGTCAGTGTTTTGGTTTATTATTGTAGAAATAACATGTCAATACATTCAGCAATTCAAAATGTCGACTTCCTTAGTTACAGACAAGGAGATAGAGAATTTTATGCTAACTGTCATCCAATCAGAACCATTGATACAAAATAATTGCATTAGAATTGAGAGTGCTTACAATGCAATTTTCCATATAATATAATATTTCCTAGGGACATATCTCATTTACAAATTATTGATTTTCTAACTTGGTTGAGACATTGCTGATATTAACCAGTCTATTTTTCTATGGTTGGGTTGTTGTCTCTTTGACACATTCCCCATTTCCATTCTCAATTTTACTTGATATGAATTTCATAATCATCAGGCAAGCATTGTACACACAAGAGCACAGGTAGGATCTTTCTATGCACCCTCACAAAAAAAAACAAAAAAAAAACAGATTTTGCTCATGGGACACAGTTGCCCCTTGTAAGTTTATGACAAATTCATCAATTTTAGACTATAAAGAGAAGTATAAGTTACATAAAAATGTGTTAAGGCAAACTAAAGTAAGAGTGTGGAAACAACAAATTTGCAAAGATTTCCATTTATAGAGGGACATAAACTTGAAAACAGGGGAAATAATGCTACCCATGTTAGAAATGAAATTGTGTTAGGGGGTTATAAGCATTCTGTATAAGTTTCATAACATTTGGTTGAAGCCAACTAAAGTTATAGTGTGGAAACAGTAAATCTAGAAATTTTTAATGGCAAAATACATGAACATTAGTTTCATAACATCTGATCAAAGGAAACCAAAGATATGAATTCTAAATTTTGGCTGTATGGACAGATGTACAGACAAACAAGGGTAAAAGTTAATGCTGCCACAGTACATAAAAACTTTCCCAGCCTCATTTCAGCTTTTTCTTTGACCTTGTACAGATTGATATAAAAAGGAATAGAGATCTTCCACTGATTGAGTTACATTTCTATCCCACATATTTTTTCTAGAGTTATAATCAGGAAACTAATAACACCTCTCAATTATTCCTGCACTTATTTTGATCAGTAACTATGGAGACCTTAAACGTAGTGACTTCAAAAATCAAAAGAGATCTAAGTCTTATTATATGTGACAGTACATTTGTATTTCAGTATGAAGTATTTGATTTATCTTTTGTAAAATTAGATGACAGCCTAGCTACTTTGTAGCATGAGGTAGAACTAGCTCTGAGCCTTTTGCCATCTGTCTTATATATCGTACCTTATCTCCTTGATCTCCCATAGCTCCTCTTTCACCGTCTCTTCCAGTTCTTCCCTGTAATAAATATCAAAACTTGTTCACTAATTGTGAAAATTTTCTATGCTAAGCATTCTACTGTATTTCTTAATCATTATTACCATCAAATAATCAATGAAATCAAAACTAACTGTTTTTGTTATATAGTACAAATTTTGACCCAGTAAATTTTGGAATTGTTAATTTTTTTAACATATTGACACTTTAAAGGCAATAAGAGTAATTATATATATGAAATTGTTGTAACACTTTGCTTTATAATAAACTTTTAAAAAAGTAATTGAAGAATTAAACATGATTTCTCGTTTTTAAAAAATAATTAATTTCAACAGATCCCAAAAGCATCATAAATATTAGTTAAATTGAAGACATTTTGTTGAATTTTTGGCCTTTTGAGTTTAGCATATTGTTGCCATTTAATTTCCATCAAGCAAAACCTTGTTAATTGAAGTAGAAACTATATTTGCTCTTAATGAGTATTTTTTACTGGATATTTTAAGAAATCAAAACATTCTAAAGGTAATGGGTATGCATACTATGCAATGCAATCTCCTCTACTGGAAAGAAGAAACAACACATAACTTTAAGCAATTTTCTCTCTCAAAGGAACATATTCTGCAGATATCACACAAGCAGAATAAAATTCAAAATCAGATAAAACTTCTCATCATATGACTGTGAACAAATATCCAATCACTTGAATCAGGCATAACAAAAAAAGTGAGGAAAGCTGAATTGACCTGAAGGATTGATGGACCGAGTGGTCAGACTAAAGGAATATATACCAATAACCTAATTGATTGTTGTTTACTGTCCTGCATAAACTTACTCGTTTTCCTGGATTACCCTGTGGTCCTGGAGCACCACGGCCTCCTTGAGGTCCCTAAAATAAAAATAAAAAGTTCCAGGATGAGATATGGGTCATATCCTCATGGAATGAAATATGTTCAAAATTGTCATAGAATTTCAGTTAAAACATTTAATTAAAAGTACAAAAGTACCCATTTTCTTTATATTTAAATATACAAATAAACAAAATCTGAGGTTTGATAAATTTAGATAGTAATTCAAAATTCTTCAAAAATTTTAACGCAAGAATAGTGTTTAGGGCATACGATACAGTTACAGGGGAGGTAATGATGTTACTAACGTAAATTGTTATTTTCGCGACGTCAAACAGTGACTCATCAAGAAAAGATGCAGTTTTCGGCTGATTTCTATCATTCAAACTGATTTAACTTGAAAACAAGTTCATGGACCCCTCTTTTTTAAAATGGCATTTGGTTTGATTACGTAAGAAGATTATGTGTACCAATTTTCATGAAAACGTAAATAGTGCAATTTCTTAAAATTTGATTAATATACAGCAAAAAATGACAGTTTTTTCCTACATTCATGAACATTTGATAAATTTGAGTTCTTTGTAGAAATAAAATGTACAAATTTATGCAATATTTATATAACACATAAATTACAAATAATTTAACAAAAAACAGATTGTGTTTATCTTTTAAAACAAAAAAGTTATGTATTTCTATCGAAAGGAAAAATAAGTCAACAAATCCGTATTTTGCGGAAATATCTGAAATTTGAACCTCAATTTACTCAAAAAGTAGCACATTTTATTTATACATATTTGATTTAATCAGGTAAAAAATAGCCTACATGCAAGTTTTCATCAAAATTTAAATACGACATCAAAACTGTAAAAACTGTATTGTATGCCCTTAAAGGGAAACTTCGCAAAAAAATCAAAAATTGATATTATGTCCATTCTGTATAAAAATGCTCAAATTTATAGATATTAAAGTTTTATTCCGCTAAATAAGAGATCACCATCGATTTTAAATTTTGAGTATCAGTTCTCTACTCTCCGCCATCTTGTCACCTTCTCCGATGAAAAATCCCGATATGTCAATAAACCACAAAGGAACAAAACTACAGTAAACGATGTAGTCGTAATTGCGTGTCGATATCTTGTCAATCGTACGGTTGTTTTATCTGACTGACTAACTTGATACGGAAAATGGTCTTATATTTTTAAATAACCATATAGTCTGTTATTTTTAAACTGATAATATTGTAATTAGTTAAAAAGTCAAAGTTCAAATCATAAAATGATAAATAAGTGTTCCGTGGAAATTGTTTTCGAAAATCTAATTCGTTCATAATTCTTTCAAGTAATAAACTTTATTTAAATAAATTCGGATCTTCCCTTATCTGATCACCAGCATGGCTTAAGGTATTACTCCCAAAGGTATTGGAAGGGGTGTAAGGTGACACGTCCAGGTATTCAATCGATTTCCTGTCCGGCGGGCTTGCAAGTTCATGCATCGTTTCACTTCTGTAGGTATTGATCAGTGTACACGACCGTTACTTATAACTTTCCATTTTGAACTATCAGGTGCATGTATAATATACATTTTTGTCTTGCGTGTCCGAAAGTGATATAATATACTAGTCATTACTGAACTCATACGCTTGTTTATAAATAACATTTCTGGTGTAAAGAATATTATTTATAAAAAAAAAATAATACAAAAAAAAATAATTGAAGAAATACAAATCTATTTACATATTTTTCCAAGGGTTAATTTGGGAAAATGTAATATATACTCGTTGTCAATAGTTTAGGACAGATTGGAACATACCAGAATTATTGATCTAAAAAAATGTGCGCACTTGTCGACGATTCGTGTATACATGCCTGGTAGAAAGTTACGGAACTATAGTCAGTAGCGCAATTTAAAATATGTATACATGTATACATTGAACATAAGAAAGAAACATACATTTTGTGTAAATTGTGGTAAAAGTTTTGTAAATAGACTAGTCCATGTATGCCAACAGTATGTAATCAACGAATTCGATAGACTATTGTATACCAAAAGAAGAAGAAGAAAAAAAAGAAACAATTTGATTTAAATACAGGTCAATTTATAACTTGCTTTGGTTCATCGAAGTTAAGAACATAGTAAACTCACAGATTTATATATCAATTAAATTGTTCTCGAATAAAGGACGAAATTCGTCATCATCACAATTGTTCCAACATTCATGTAAAATATATGCAACTGGACGTACACTAATAATCCCCAAGGAATGTGAATATTTTCTAGGAAAACTATTGAGTATCAATTTCGGGATTTATTTTCTTTCTTGATATTCAATGACAGCAATTTAAAGAATAAACTGCTTGTCGGATATTTGTCCGCTTTAGGGGTATTCTTGCAAGTTGAACAGACTTATAATAACATTCAAAAATAGGGAAAGATAACATTAAATTCGTTGTCTTTTAATTTTAAACATCGTTGATCAAATAGTTATTTAAGTATATATATACGTTGGGAGACGACGATTATTATAGTTGTCTCAGATTTTAATAAGGACGTTCCCCATTATGAATAAATTTGGTTGACGTTTATCACACTTGAAAAGAATATCTATTCGTAATTTTTCGATTCCATTACAAAAATATTTTTTTCTTTATTCGCACATATTATATTCCGCTTCGGTAGAGTTATCTTCAGATAGTTTCATATATTAATTAATACATGGCTTTCAAAAGTCTAAATGTAAGTGTTCTCGTACATTTTTTCGCCTAATAAAGACAAATAAAAATGATTTAGTAAAGCTATTTCTAATTTCTAAGTCCCCCTTTTTTATGAGACATAAATCAAGGACAAGACTTGTATATCATTTCATTCTGACATATGAATTAAGTTTCCCGTCTTTAACCGAAAATTGTGTATTTCTTAGTAAATTAACTTATTTGAATTCAAATAAATAATAGCACCAAATATAATTAAATAATTCCACGGCGACCAATTTTTATTTGTCACCAACTTGAATATGTATTTTTAATGTGTGTATTAAATGCTACCACTGATCCGAATAGACAGTCACACCTGGCAAGGTGTGCCCTAGAGGCGTGGTTAAATACCGAAGTGCAAATAACAATTTACCTTTCAACAAGCCATCTACGAGTATTGCCACAGAACCGTGAATACACACATCGTATAAACCTAGCCATAGCAGAGATAGTAAAAGGTCAATAATAGTACACCAACATATTGTCTTTACAGATTATTGTACTTTAATTTGTTCACCTTATCAGTCCGAAAATGCATTTATTAAAAATAAATTTATAACTTTTTGTGTTGTCTACAAAAATAATTCGAATATATACGTTTAACATAGATAATTTATCTCACGAATGAGTACAATTGAACGTCTGTGCGTTTTATCTTCTTATTATCGGATGGTTATTAGATAAAGCATAAGTCATCGGCGCGCTTACGATTACGTTAAAATATGATTAAAAACCAAGACTTTTAATGATTGTATTTTAAATCCCGGCATGCAAAAATCAGGAGAAAACGTCACGACCTACAGGAAGTAGTTGATATTTTTTCATTAATTATTGAATTTCTCCTTTATTACTGCACATATAGCGATAAAACTTTGTGAATATATATATTATGTCATAATGAACATATTTAAACCATAAGTAAAAAATCGTGAATTTTCCCTTTAAGGTAAAGTTGACAAGGAGCTGATAAACTTTGTCCTGTTAATTGTAAATTATATATCAATATGAAAAGAAAATACATCTTGCACAAAATAAGAAACATTACAAAAAATTAGAACTCTGAGTGTGTATGTCATAGTTATGTCAATGATATGTTCCCGACTTAAAACCAATGTTGATTTTAAAGATTAATGTGAAAAAAACCTATTTAGACCATCAAGGGACAATAATTAACAGTTGAGATTATAATACCTGTTCTCCTGGGTGTCCAATATCTCCCTTTAATCCACCATCTCCTGGAGGTCCCTGTAATTAATTTATATTTTAAAAATTGTAATAATAATAATACATGTAATATATAAACAATAACAGTGCTTCTTTCTTTCAAGTATATTTCCAAAATGAGCCAAAGCAAAAAATTCTTTGTATTTAACTCAGGTTTTTTAAGGACAAAAATAAAAAATCTATTATATCGAACAAAATACTGTCAAGAATCAATTAAAAGTTGTAGAAAATCAATTTTTTGTTAAATTAAATAGTTCATTTTCTTCCAATTTATCCATTATTCCAGTAACCATTATTTCATTGAACTAAGTTATCTAAGGGAGACAATTCATTAGATATTCTAATTTCCATTAAATAATTTATTTAGGGGAGAACAATTAGTTAGGAAATCATGTTTCACTTAAATAAGTTATCGAGGGAAGACAATTAAGTAGGAATTCAATTTCACTTAAATAAGTTATATAGGGGAGACAATTCATTAGGAATTCAAATTTCACTTAAATAAGTTATCTAGGGGAGACAATTAATTAGGAATTTAATTTCACTTCAAAAAGTTATCTAAGGGCGACAATTCATAAGGAATTCAATCTTAAAATAACGTACCACTGGTCCTGAATTCCCAGTCATACCCTGTGGTCCATTTGCTCCATGCATAGACATCTGTAATAAGAATATGTAAAATATTTTAAAATGTTATAAAATAAATGAAAGATTTTCAGAAGTCTGTTTTTTAGACCATATTCTTCGTAAATATTTATATTTAACTACCGTACAACATGCATTTTTAATTGCTGCAAAAAACATGATGCATTTACATCAATTTAGTTTCATATTAGAGTTCCATCTTTTCCTTATCGTTTGATCAATTGTATCTGATAAGTGTTACAGAAAATATGTTACGATAGATATCTGCATGATGTGCAGATAGAAAGGTTATGAGTTATCATAGCATCATGTACATAAATTCTCTAATCGTAATGCACATTGTATTCATAAATTCCTAAACAATAAAAGTTCAACCACTGACTTAAGATTCTAAAAGTAAAATTTTGAGATGTAAAAACAAAAAGCAAAAGACTTGATTATAGATAAGAAGCCCATGTTTAACTGAGTAAATTACAGTAACTTGATTTTCCTTTAGCAGGTAATTATAAGATCACAAAGTTCTGTCAGTATACTTCCAATGTGTTAACACTTACCATATGCTGTGATAACATTTGTCGGAAGGCCTCAGCTTGTGGAGCCCTCTTTTGGTCCCAATTCATCTACAAAGCAAACAAACAAATAGTTACTGATGCTATCTCTATGATACAGTATGTATGGCCAACTAAACTTATTTTATTTTTATTGAATAAGAAATTAAAAGCTAGGTAATGAAAAAAAAAATGTATATACACAACAAGTTACAGAATATATTCATGTAAAACATTTAAAATAGATATTTCCTTTTTAAACACATCTGCATTTAATAAACTACTCATATATACCAGGATTAAAATTTTGTAGCCAGACATGTGTTTTGTCAGAATTGAAAAACTTCTTTCTGAACATCTATAATACTAAAATAACGAGGTCCAATTTGTCAGCCGTAATGGGGAAAAAACAACAAATCAAAGAATTCATCTTTATATATAGCTAATATAGGACAACAGTGTTGATTAAAAATTGCACCACTCCAGAGTCCAGACCATTTTGTTTTCCCAATAATTAATATTGCCAATAATTAACAAGTTCCGAGTCAAATCCGATATCGATACCAATAGTATATTCACATGTTACCTATACCTTATCTGTAAGTTCCGCATCTGACCAAACGGTGTATTTAGGATTTGCTATATACATGGGTCATTATCACAGGGATGACATTACTGAATTCTATCATTGTCACACTGTTTCCTATTGTAGTATTTTAATCAGTATGACAATACGAACACTAAAAATCTAGACTTAAAATAAGGCGTATAGGTACAGTTAATTTCCAATTTGTTAGCCAACATGACGCAAAACAGAGATACAAAGAATTCAACTTTATTTATAACTAATATTGGACAATGCTGTTGATAAAAAATTACTCCATTCCAAGCCCTATTGTTTTTCAAATAATTAATATTACCAATAATTGATAAGTTCCAGGTTGACAGTTTCAAACAGAAAGATTTTGAAAGTAGAGAAAACTGTGCATCTTATAATCAGCATGACTTTATCAGATGACAATATCAATACATGTACTCAAAATCCAGGCTGAAATAAGGCTTACACATAGTTATATACTTTAATTCAGTTACGGATCAGCGATTTCACAAGTGTGTTCTAGTATCTTTAATATATGTAGCTTCGGCGTTTTGCATTTGCGCCTATCTGCATTTCATTTGCGCCGATTTTTTCTTTCATTTGCACCGATTTTTGTTTTCATTTGCGCCAATTTTTTACAGGTAAATTACAGGTTAATTACAGGTGAATAGATATAAGAAGATGTGGTATGAGTGCAAATGAGACAACTCTCCATCCAAGTCATGTTATTTTTCATTTATCATTATAGACCTCTTCCGTCATCCAGTTGTACACTATATTCACATACTTTAAAATCAAGAAGTAAAAACCTTAAATAAAAGCACTCTGGTTTATACTAAAATGACGAATTGAAAATCTATTTACAGCATTTAAATACATAAAAACGGAATACATTAAAATCATAAATCTGTTATTCCTGAGTATTTATAGGCAACATATCTAATATATTCCTTTCTTGTGATTTCGTCTTTTCTATATTTGTTGTAATTGTCAATAACGAAATCCATCTTTTCTTTGTCTTGCTATTAACGTACTTATGTGTATGGCCGTCGATGGTTAAAAAAATTGACTCCTAGGATCGTTGCAGTGTGCAATATGTCCATCAATTACAGCAAAGTTCAGAACAATATGAATCAAAATTAACTAAAACCTTTGTTTATAAACAGATTTTACCAATATACCTGCAGGGTATAGTATATGTACAAGTATTAACTTACCTGTAAATCTAATTAGGAGCAAATATTAATCGGCGCAAATGAAAAAATGAAATCGGCGCAAATGAAAAAATCAAAATTTTAAAAATCGGCGCAAATGTCATACGCCCATGTAGCTTATATTATACATGTTCATTAATTTAATTTAGAATAAAATTGAGCAAATCAATATTATCTTAATAGGGGATTTGAATACAGACCATCATTATATTTGCCAGGTAAGATGTTGCCATAACAATAAGCAGTAGCACCATCATTACATTAGCCAGGTAAGATGTTGCCATAACATAAGCAAAACTAAGACCTTAGATGAAACTAGAATCATTCATAATTTATGATTAGCTTGTATTTAAATACGGAAACCTTCAATCCAAGATTGATTATACCATCACTTTGAGCACAAATTTGACTGATAAAATAAATAAATGTCAACAATAACTAACTTACAGGAATGACAAAAACATGGCCTGGGGCTCCTGGTAGACCAGCGGATCCCGGTACTCCATCCCTGCCAGAATATCCCTGCAAAATGAAAGTACATTGTATAGTACATTGTATTAACCCAAAAAAATATTTTTACTTTCAATCTGGTAGTATTTAAAATTGTTCATAATAACAGTTCAATTGCTATACAAGATTGAATTTTTTATTACTGGATCAGTTATTTCCATTTTGAAAAAAAACATCCCCAAGAAAGCCTATGTGAGAATTTTTGTCTTGTATGCTTGCACTGAAAGGAGGAGTCACATATGACCCAAAGTTGAACAGTTAGTCATGCTTTATTTTTAATTGAAATCTTATTTTTTTAAATTTTGTTTCTGTAATACAGTGTAGTACTAAACTTACTGAATCTCCTTTTGGACCTTGTGGTCCAGCTGGTCCTCTTGGGCCTGGTGGTCCAGGTGGGCCCTGAAATATTATATATGTATGGTAACTAATTTGAATCAATGAACCAGAAAATAAAGAAAAAAGGGAAATTAACTAATATATGCCAGTTAGCATTATTGCATTAATCCTTAACATTTTTCTGGTTAAAAGAATAAAAATTTAATACTCAACAGTGTCACTCAAATAAATGTCCTTATTGTATCATTTTTAAACACAATTCTAATTGGCTTATTCTCATTAAGTTCAATCCAAGTGTCAAGAAAAGATGGATGAGATGAGATTCCACTAAAGTCTGTAAAATTTTTCTCTGATCATTGTCACTTTATTGTTAAGTTAAAGTTTGATAGTGGCAAGAGGTCTTAACTCTCAAATTGTCCCAAACATATGGAGATGAAAACATATGTGATCAAAAGTGAACTTACATATCTGTAAGCATAGGACACTCCGGCAGCTGCATCATATTCTACTAGCTGAAAAATACAGGGTACAAACAATGTATAGCAATTACATGAACAGCTTAACAAAATTAAACATTACAATTATATACTATTAAATAACAGCTAAGAATTTCATTACATACAAAGGCAAATGTGTATGAAAAAAATATTTTGTTGAAATAAGTTTAGGTCATAACTCCACAAGAAGTTAAGGACTAGTAATCATAACTGTGATGTGTGATATTCAGACACATAAAACTGATATACGTTTTGGTTTAGGTTTAATTTAGTGTACATTACACACAATCAATAGACTTGCTTCAATCACTGGTTTATGGATAATTAATTTTATTTGAATGTAATTTAAATGTACAATATATAGAAAACAAATTTACCAGACTGCCATCTTTTCCAACTATATATCCTTCTTTATCGTAAACCTTATCTCCAACAACAAATTGCCCTCCAGTCTTTTTATCACCACCTCCAACTGGCATTCCTAATCCACCATCAACATACATGCCTCCATTTTTATCACCCCCTGGTAATGGAGAATATGGCACAAAAGTTTCATTCTCTGTCAAAGCAAGTCCTTGTCCATTTTTATCAACCATTTGAAGTCCAGCTCCATCTTTTCCAACCATTTGAATGCCAGCTCCATCTTTACCTACCATTTGAAGTGCAGCGCCATCTTTACCAAGTAAGGGCATTCCACCTCCAAGTTTGTCACCACCCATAACATACATACCACCATCTTCAGTATAGACGGGGAGTGGAGGCTGCTCAGACTTAACGCCATTACCTGGACCCGCCATACATTCAGGACAGAACTCTATACAATGTTTCATACCATGATCTCCTGGTAGTACTGCTAGATCTTGGATTAATCCCTATAAACCAATAGCAAGATCAAATGTATAAGGATTAAGGACCTTTGATTCATATCTAGGATCTAGACATAAACCTGTTTCAATTTTCTGGCATATGAAACAATTTCTGCAATTTTTTAAATTGATGGGATGGGCTATTCAACTAAGTATTTGGTAATTTTATTTAAAAAAAGTAAATCCCCTTTTTAATTTTAACCTTTTTACAATCACCTTTAGAAACTAAATATTCTCTCATTTGGTGTTATCTTTTTTTAATATATATATCTTAGTGGACTTAGGAATTTCAAATGTGTATGACAATACTTTGTTGACTTAAAAATACTTGTGCAAATAAAATCATCATAGATACCAGGATTGAAATTATGTATTTGCGGCAGATGGGAGTTTCGTCTATAAAAGACTCATCAATGACGCTCGATTCGAAAAAGTTAAAAAGGCCAAAAAAGTACGAAACTGAAGAGCATTGAGGACAAAAAGTTCCTAAAACTTTTGCCATATACAGCTAAGGTTTTCTTTTGCTAAGGTTATCTGAGGTAGAAAATGACACAAAAAGTAAAGACATTTTAGTAACGGTTATGTCATTATAATATATAGAAGGTAAATAAGTTTGAATATAAACTGTTTTAAATATATTTCACAATTGTTGATATGAGAAGTACAGTATGACCTCTAGTACCCACACATGACAAAAGCTATGGTGTACTTAAAAGGTCTCAGAATACAAAATAGTTTAGTGAATAGGATCTAAACAGATTGTGATATATTCATACAGTTTTACATTTAGCGGTGGGCACTATTCCCAAGGACAAAATCTACCTCTATGGTGTACTGTAAAGGTCTTTTGTATTAATGACAATTTTTAAAAAAGGTAAATGGTACAGGGGTGAGACTCTGAACCTTATTTTTTAGTTATTAAACAATTAATGATATGAAAGGAGTAGGTCATGGTTGAGGGACAAAACCTATCGTTGACTAGCATGGTCTAGAATATAAATACATTGTAACTCACATTAAATAAGGTTGATTCTTGAAAATCCCTGCCAATAAGAACAAGTCCTTCTCTGCTCATTTGTGCTGGAATGTCTCGTTTCAGATTCTTTGGCGATTGAGCATCACAATCTAACCAAGCTGTAATTTCCTGACCTTGTACTACTATAGCAACTCGGTGCCAACTGAAATATACAAAATAAATGGATAATTAACTAGATAAAAATTATAATATTTATAGATATGGGTGGTGCTTCAAACAAGAGGGTGTTTCTCAGCTTCAATCTCATCTGAGACAATATTGAGTTTGAAAGACCATTGATCTGATTATTGCTAATTTGTCTATGATATCATTGATATTAATATTGACAATGTCATATGCCTCCAGGGTTTCCGCTGGCGGTCGCCATTTTCGCAATTTGCGAAAAAATAATAATTGTGGCGATAAAAATTTGTCATTTGCGAAAGAGTTTGGCGAAAGAAATATATGTAACGATTTATTTTCCTCCATCTTGTTTATTTACTTTTTTCGATTTTCTCGGACTTTACCTGATCAGACAATACTCGGAATTCACCTTGACTTCGTTAAGATTTTGACAGAATATCAATAATCAGCTGATTGCATTTCATAGCTATCTACATCAAAGGACTAATTAATAAAGGTGTTGATTGAATTGTTTGACAAAATGATATGGTTAAATGGCTTCCGGTAAATGTCACATAAAGGATTTATTCACTACTTTGCAACGCAGGTGTTGGAAGCAAACTTTTGACGTCTCCTCTCCTTTTAAAGATAGTTTAGAAAAGAAAGCTGTAGTTGTGACGAAAAATATTCAAAAGCAAGAAAGTCTCTGATTTAGGATTAGGGAGACTACTTTTAAAGTCGTTTGAGTGACACACGTGTTTCAAGCATAGTTTTATGTCTCAACTTTTTCATTTACGATAGTCAAGAAAAGAAAACTGTCGTTATGAAGAAATATATCCAAAAGGTTTGGAACAACCCTTCGAATGAGAGTAACCCTTCAATGTAATGACTACACATGAAAAAGGGATCAATTTCATGTGATTTAAGCTTTTGTTTTGTTTTAAAACCGCTTCTTAGTACAAAGGGCACATCAGTATTTTTCTTTTAAAGTAACTTTCCCAACGAACTAGACTGGTATTAAATGATCAAAACATGTCCATGAATTTTGTTATATTCCAGGACTTATATCTTCTTTATTACTAAAGTGTAGTGGCCTCCTCATTTAGAAAAGTTTTTTTAAATACAATGATTTTGTTCCCCCTTTTAAGTTAAAATAAAATCTGTTGTTTTATAGTAAAAGTTTAGTGTTCATTTCTCACAATGTAGACTCTAAAATAAGTTTGAGAGAATAATCATGTCTACAAAATGGGACAAAATCATCTTATTTAAGGGATAGGGGGGGGGGGGGTAGAAAAAAAGGTAAATTTAAAACGAAAAATATATTTATGTTAATTGGCGAAAAAAATAATAAAGTGGCGAAAAATATATGGATTTGGCGAAAGAGATGGCGAAAAAAATTATTGACCCAGAGGAAACTCTGCATGCCTCCTTAGTTTCTGATAATAATTTTCAATATCAAGAGAGTAGCATGATATGAAAAATTATCACAAAAAAAAGATTTATCATGTAAATATAGGGGATAAGAACACAAAATAGCAATAACAAAGTTGTAGCAATCCTTAATTTGGATAACCATTAAAGGTTGACAGTAATCTTTAAATGATGCAGAATTTTGACAGAAAGTGTGGCCCATGTGAATTTCTATTCAAACAATAATGCAAATGAAAAATATGGTAAATTTGCATTATAATCTGTGCACTTGTCTCATAAATTCAACCTTTAATAAAGGGCTGCGCTTTAGCGCATGATACGCCCGTTGCTCTTTTAACTTGTCTTTTATGCTTTAAATGAATTTATATGATCAACTAGAAATATATATACAAATCAAAAGGGATGTTACATTAATATATTCACCAAAGTTTCATAAAATCCCCCTTTTTTAAGTATAAAAATTCATTACTTTAGAAAACGTAAAATCTAAAATTTATAAAAATGGAAAGGGAGCTTATGTCAATAGATATAAACAATTTATCAAAGTTGCATAAAATTTTGTGAAAGTGTTAGTTATTGTCCCAAAATTGGAAAATCCCCCCTTTTTTAAGCATAAAAATTCATAACACGTAAATGTAAAATCTGAAATTTATAAAAATTGAAAGGGAGCTTACATCAATAGAAATAAATAATTCACCAAAGTTTCATGGACATTGGTGAAAGCCTTTTTGAGTTATTGTCTGAAGTGTTGAAAATCCCACTTTTTTTTTATGAATAAAGCCCCATAAATCCAAAACTTAAAATTTGAAATTTATAAAAATTGAAAGGGAGCTTACATCAATAGATATAAACAATTCACCAAAGTTTCATGGACATTGGTGAAAGCCTTTTTGAGTTATTGTCCGAAGTGTTGAAAATCCCACTTTTTTTATGAATAAAGTCCCATAAATCCAAAACTTAAAATCTGAAATTTATAAAAATTAAAAGGGAGCTTACATCAATAGATATAAACAATTCACCAAAGTTTCGTGGACATTGGTGAAAGCCTTTTTGAGTTATTGTCCGAAGTGTTGAAAATCCCGCCTTTTTTATGAATAAAGCCCCATAAATCCAAAACTTAAAAGCTGAAATTAAAAAAAAACGAAAGGGAGCTTACGTCAATAGATATAAACAATTCACTTAAGTTTCATGGAAATTGGAGAAAGTGTTTTTGAGTTATTGTCCGAAGTGTGGACGACGGACAGACGGACGGACGGACAACGGTATACCATAATACGTCCCGTCTAAAAGACGACGGGCGTATAAAAATGAATAATGAAGATCAAGATTATATAATTCTAGGGTGGACTTCCATCACTTTGTTGGGCGTAGTCATAAAATATTTTAACTGCAGAGTCAATTAGTCAAACTAAGTATGAAATAATGCATTAACTTTCAAAGAATTGTTTAATATAAACTTTACATACACATATATTAGCTTAATAAAAATGTCTAATGTCAAACCACTTGGATGTAAACAATTAGGACTTTTGTATAAAAAATAATTAATGAAATTTTGAATTTTGAACAAGCAAAGGACCTGACCGAAACTTAATTCATTCGTCTTCACGATGACTTTTAATTATTATTAAAAATCAGTAATTCTTGGTGTACTAGGAAGAATGAATAGCTGTCCAAATTCGAAATTTGTCTGCATGTTGTGGATCTTAGCGTTGTGTGTGAGTCTAATAATATTTGGATAAGCAAAACTGAAGTAAGATTGCAGAAATGTAAAAATTGCACTTCCAAGTTTTAAAGGGGCATAACTCTAGAATGTAAATGAAGTAAACTTCAGTAAGAGTGCACCCTTGGCATCTGTGTTGCAAAATATTATCATTTGAACTTAACACATTAGTGTTAGAGTCTAGTGTTAATTTTGACATGTTTTGAAAAATTATACAAATGACAACAAAAGAATATGTGTATAATCCGTTGTCACATATAGTTATGATTAATCATTGATATATTGTGGTGTTTAAATAAATGTGAGATGGGTTGATTTATACCTATGGCCAAAAAAACAATTTCTCACCTATCATCATTAGTGTTAAAGTTGAATCTAGCTGGCCTGTCATTTTTGATTGTGTTGTCACTATAGAGAAACGTTGTTCGTGAACCAACATACACGCTAAGGATTTCCCTAACCTCTTCTTGGTTATAGATGGTCAGCAAGGGAATTTTCAATTTTTTCTTCCCATCAGCAGGGTCAATTTTTCCCTGCTTAAATGTGGAGATGATTGTGAATGTTTCTGGAATACCCTCTGTAATTAAAATATGGATATAATTTAATGAAATTATCCCCAATACAAGTAAAATTATCTTTACATTAATCTAAACCTGATAAAAAACAGATTTAGAATCACTGCACTTCTACGTTTCATTAAACAATCATGTTTAGTTACATGTAGTACAATATAGGGCATCTGGTTTTCTTCTTTAAGATTCAATATATCAGTTTAAGACCAATTTACCTTCTGCAAAATTTATTCCAGGTGTGGATAAGATTTTTGGTAAAGGTTAATGACTTTTCATAGAAAATCTAGAATGGTTCAAGTCTGTCACAAGATGCCAATTTACTGATGAATACTATGGTCCTACCCATCCTCAGTACAGTACGGTAGCCTTTCTTTGGATTTTGTTGTTGTACCTTTTATTCATAATAATAACCTATCCAAATTTTGAACCAAATCAAATGTACTTGTGGTTCAATGTAATCCTTAAGCCTGAACAATTTACAGCAGATTATTCATTCAGGAATTTTTTCTCAAGATAGAAAGAAATTTAAATAAATATGCAATAGATTTCTTAAATCTTTATAAAGGATAGCTTTAAGTATAACATTTCAAATTCAATTTGACAAAAATTGTTCAAACAAAATATTTTCTAGAAAAAATAGGGTTCTGAATAAAACTAGTAAATACAGGTTATATAAAGGGGAACTGTACAAGAAATAAAATATTATAACACAGAGAAATGTCAAGACTTTTTGTAATTTTAATAATGCAACAGTAAAACTTAAACATGTAAGTTATGCAAATATTCAAAGTCAATGAACCATGACTGACGGTACATTCTCTCTTAAAAGTATCCATGAAAATGAGATGTGCCAATGCTTATACATGTACAACTGCATACCAAATATCATTGACTCATCATTAAGGGTTCACCTTACAGTTACACTGAACTTATCACAAACTAATTCATGCATGCAAACTAAGCCAAAGTATTAAAGCCAGTAGACCATGGGGGCAGGGCCAAATATTCTCCAGGGAAATGAGATGTGCTAATCCTTATACAACTGCATATCAATTAACATTGGCCTACCACTAATGGTTCCCCTTGAACTGACGTAATCACAAACTAATACATGTAAACTAAGCAAAAGTTTCAAGGTCAATATACCTTGACTGATGGGGCAGGGCCAAATCATCTCCTAGCCATAAGTGAAATAAGATGTGCTAATGCTAATACAACTGCATACCATATATCATTGAACTACCACAAGTGGTTCACCATTAACTAGTCCTAATTATGAACTAATACAATTGTTGACCCCGCTGCCGACCCCACCAACACTGGAATCAGCATACCTATGTCTCGCTTTTTGACTCTGTCAAGGCGAAACAACATTGATATATTCATTCAAGATTTTTGTTACATTCATGACAAACCCTATTTAAAAATAAAAATATCAAAAGGACACCTCTTATACCTTTTAATATTTTACACAAATTACAAAATCGGGTTTAGAAACATGATAGCAGCAAAAGCAAATAACTTTTTTCATTATTTTTATATTCATGATGAGGAGAGTATAACCAATCAATCAACTAACCAACCAACCAATCAATCAAACAGTCAATAAATCAATTAATCAACCAATCAATCAATCAATCAAAAAAATCTACAAAAAAACTTTTTAATATTAATTAATACCAACAATCATGTTGAGTTATACCTGGAAATGCATCTTGTAGCTGAAAGTTGAGCTCTTCACTTCCTGTAAGGGGGTAAGCCACATCTCTCCCTGGACACATGCCATCTTGGGTTCCTGATATTTTTGTTTCTATATTAGCTACCTTTAATAAATCTGTTGCACCTGGAACAAAAGGAAAAAAAATATTATACACTTTAAAAATAATAAATTTCTCAAATTATTTAATAGCTGATACTGTCAAGTTCTAAACTTTCTGCTTTGTTTCAATCTGATGAGTTAAGCCAATTACAACAGAATTTCAAAGTTTGTCCTTATGTTGTGCTATAATGCCACTGTCCCACATTAGGGGAAGGTTGAGCACTCACAGACATGTTTATTAAGGAAACCACGTACTTTATCTGCCTGTCCAAAGTCAGGAGCATGTGTTTCAGAAGTTGTTGGTTCATGTCAGTAAATTTGTTTTCTTAAAAAAGAATGTTATAAATTAGTAGGCCATTAGTTTTCTCAATTGAATAGTCTGTTTGTCAATTCCAGTAATTGACCCTGTAATTAAAGAACACTTTTTATTGTCTCACATAGAAAGGACATACATTTTCTATTGCCAATGTCAGACTTGGGGTAATTGTAATTGTAATCGTTAATCAGCTGTAATTGATTACAATTTTTCAAGTAATCATTGTAATCATTAATCAGCCAAAAATCTGATTACATGTAATTTAATTTAATTAATTACTTTTCAAAATACCCTGTAATCCTGATTACTTTATGATTACATTCTGATTACAATGAAAAAAATCTTAAACTGTGTTTATGGTCAATAAATAAAATTGAGAATGGAAATGGGGAATGTGTCAAAGAGACAACAACCCGCCCAAATAAAAAACAACAGCAGAGGGTCACCAACAGGTCTTCAATGTAGCGAGAAATTCCCGCACCCGGAGGCGTCCTTCAGCTGGCCCCTAAACAAATATATACTAGTCCAGTGATAATGAACGCCATACTAATTTCAAAATTGTACACAAGAAACTAAAATTAAAATAATACAAGACTAACAAAGGCCAGAGGCTCCTGACTTGGGACAGGCGCAAAAATGCGGCGGGGTTAAACATGTTTGTGAGATCTCAACCCTCCCCCTATACCTCTAACCAATGTAGTAAAGTAAACGCATAACAATTCGCACATTAAAATTCAGTTCAAGAGAAATCCGAGTCTGATGTCAGAAGATGTAACCAAAGAAAATAAACAAAATGACAATAATACATAAATAACAACAGACTACTAGCAGTTAACTGACACGCCAGCTCCAGACTTCAACTAAACTGACTGAAAGATTATGATTTCATCATATGAACATCAGGCACAATCCTTCCCGTTAGGGGTTTAGTATCATACCATCATAACATATATGAGAAGAACATAACCCGTGTCATGCCAACAACTGTTTTTAGAATAAATGTGTTTAGTTCCGATGCAAAGACCTTATCAATGACTCAATATTAACGCCAAAATATGCAATCTTTAATGACTTGACAACAGTATCGTAATTATATCCCTTCTTAATAAGTCTATTCAAAGGTTTTGTAAGTTTCTGAGGTGAATACTGACACCTTTGTGCCTAATAAAGAATATAACCATAAAAAATTGGATGTGAAATACCTGAACGTATTAAAAGTCTGCATGTTGAGCTATATTTACGAATAATGAACCTTTTTGTTATTCTTATTTAATTACTAATAATATTTAACATGTTAAGATAGTTTGGTTTACTTTTTTTTTTATAAAGCATGATAATTGGTTTGTATACTTCAGTAAAAGATAACTGTTACAGTATTGAAAAGTCATCAATGGCCTAAGTAAAAGATATTGTACATATATTCACAATTTAAAAATTTACATATATATTTGATAATAACTGTTATATTCAAGTAATAGTTTTCTTTAACCCTTAATTATAATCTTTTGTTAATGTTGTGATTTTTGTCAACTTTGAATTGACAGGTAGGAAACCAATTAAGGTTTGTTTTTGTTGCAATTACCAATTGAGTATAGCTGTAGGACAATATATATGGTAAAAGATAAATCAGACATGTGATCATTTATCTAATTAGCACAAAATTAATTTAAAAGTGGGACAAATATCTTGTTAAAAATTAGCAAATTTTTATTTGTATGTATTTGGACTGGACATGTAAAATGCAATGATTTTTAGTACTTGTATTTTGTTTACAATTTGATTAAACTGGTAACTTTATTTCATCCATGTTTTAACGTCCCTAAACTGCACCTTGAAACAAATATAAATTAAAGTCTAGAATAGGTCAGAAGACAAACAGCAAACTCTTTTTATAAAGCTATATTCATTTGAAGTCAAAATAATTCAGAGATCAATGATGATAAAGTGCAATGGGTCATAACCAGTGACACAATGTTCATGGATGAGTGAAGTGAACTTTTGTGGTTAATTAAATAGATGAAGTTTTAAGTTATCATTTTATAATATAGCAAACAAAATACTTTCTAAACAAGAGGCTCTCAAGAGCCTGAATCGCTCACCTGAATTTTTTTGGTTTAATCTCTCATCAATGATTATTTGAGCTTTTCAATTTATTTAAATGTTCTTTGAATCGTCCTATTTTCTTCAAAAGCAAAAAAAAATCATTTTCTCCTATGTTCTATTTTAGCCATAGGAGCTATGTTTCTTGACATACAAGGAAATGAAATATAAAATTTATACTAGATACTCTGAAACTCTGAAACTCTGAAACTCATTTAGCCTAAGTTTGGCTGAAATTGATACAGCAGTTTCATAAGAGAAGATTTTTTAAAGTAAGTCAACATGATGAACAAATTGTGAAAAAAGTCTTTAAAGGGCAATAACTCCTAAAGAGGTCAATTGACAATTTTGGTCAAATTGACTTATTTGTAGATCTTACTTTGCTGATCATATTTGCTGTTTACAGTTTATCTTTATCTATAATAATATTCAAGATAATGACCAAAAACTGCAAAATTTCCTTAAAATTACCAATTAAGTGGCAGCAACCCAACAATTGGATGTTTGATTCATCTGAAAATTTCAGGGCTGATAGATATTGACCTAATGAACATTTTTACTCCTTGTCAGATTTGCTCTTAATGCTTTCGTTTTTGAGATATAAGCCAAAAACTGCATTTGACCCCTATGTTCTATTTTAAGTAACGGCGGCCATGTTTTTTGACGGATCAAAAATCAAAGCACACACTTTGTGCAGGATAATCTAAGGAACAACCATGCTAAGTTTTAACCAAATCCATTCAGTAGTTTCAGAGGAGAAGATTTTTTAAAGTTAGCAAATATGATGAACAAATTGTGAAAAATTGTCATTAAAGGACAATAACCCCTTAAGGGGTCAATTGACAATTTTGGTCATATTAACTTATTTGTAGATCTTACTTTGCTGATCTTTTTTGCTGTTTACAGTTTATCTTTATCTATAATAATATTCAAGATAATGACCAAAATCTGCAAAATTTCCTTAAAATTACCAATTAAGTGGCAGCAACCCAACAATTGGATGTTTGATTCATCTGAAATTTTCAGGGCTGATAGATATTGACCTAATGAACATTTTTACTCCATGTCAGATTTGCTCTAAATGCTTTCGTTTTTGAGATATAAGCCAAAAACTGCATTTGACCCCTATGTTCTATTTTAAGTAACGGCGGCCATGTTTTTTGACGGATCAAAAATCAAAGCACACACTTTGTGCAGGATAATCTAAGAAACAACCATGCTAAGTTTTAACCAAATCCATTCAGTAGTTTCAGAGGAGAAGATTTTTTAAAGTTAGCAAATATGATGAACAAATTGTGAAAAATTGTCATTAAAGGACAATAACCCCTTAAGGGGTCAATTGACAATTTTGGTCATATTAACTTATTTGTAGATCTTACTTTGCTGATCTTTTTTGCTGTTTACAGTTTATCTTTATCTATAATAATATTCAAGATAATGACCAAAAACTGCAAAATTTCCTTAAAATTACCAATTAAGTGGCAGCAACCCAACAATGGTTTGTTTGATTCATCTGAAAATTTCAGGGCTGATAGATCTTGACCTAATGAATATTTTTACCCCATGTCAGATTTGCTCTAAATGCTTTCGTTTTTGAGATATAAGCCAAAAACTGCATTTGACCCCTATGTTCTATTTTAAGTAACGGCGGCCATGTTTTTTGACGGATCAAAAATCGAAGCGCACATTTTGTGCAGGATATACTAAGGAACAATCATGTTAAGTTTCATTCAAATCCATTCAGTAGTTTCAGAGGAGAAGATGTTTGAAAAATTGTTAACGACGACGACGACGTCGACGACGACGACGTCGACGACGACGACGGACGCCAAGTGATGAGAAAAGCTCACATGGCCTTTTAGGCCAGGTGAGCTAAAAATGCTATAGTTATATTAAACGTTTCTTCATTCACATCATACAAAATGTATTTTTTTTTAAATTCATTGTAATCAGATGTAATCATGATTACTTTGCAAATGTAATCATTAATTTAATCAGACACTTTTAGAAATGATGTAATCATTAATTTAATTTAATCGTACAAATGACAAAGTAATTGTAATTTAATCAATTACATTGAAAGTAATCGGACCCATCTCTGGCCAATGTAGAGCTAGCGGAAAGTACAAATTTGTCTGTACTAATGTTTCAAATCTTTTAATCTGTTGATAAGGTGAATACTTTTGATAACAGAAGTTATTTTTCACTAAAAAATTGTAAAAAACCCTGATTTATCCCTCTTAACTTTGCATGCTATGCGAAATTAAAAGCCAATTCAGCAATTGTGTTTGGCATTGAACCAGTCTACAATTGACAAAGGGAAGTAATTTGTTAACAAGAGGCTGTAACAACGACAGCAAACCGGATTTATTAATATTTATTTGTGTCCTGGCAATATCACAAGAACCATTACTGATGAATGGTGAAAGTGAAAATCGTCAATATCAAATTTGACCTCCATTTTGTCATCAGTATCAACATCTTAAAATTTGAAAAGCTTAGATTGAATGAGTAAATGCAACAATGTGAATGGAAACGCCATTTCACAATCTTTCAAGAACCATAACTCCTGAACGGTAAAAGTCAAAATCGTCATTATTGAACTTGACCTCTAGTTTGCCATCAGTAACAACATATAAAAATTTCAAAAGCTTTGGTTGAATGGTTCATGAGAAAATGCACGGACACGACTGGAAACACCATTTTTCTATCTTTCAAGAACCATAACTCCTGAACGGTAAAATTCAAAATCGTCATTATTGAACTTGACATCTATTTTGTCATCAGTAACAACATATTAAAATTTGGGAAGCTTTGGTAAAACAGTTCATGCGTAAATGCACAGACTTGACTGGAAACACCATTTTTCAATCTTTCAAGAACCATAACTCCTGAACGGTAAAAGTCAAAATCGTCATTATTGAACTTGACCTCCATTTTGTCATCAGTAACAACATATTAAAATTTGGGAAGCTTAGGTAGAACAGTTCATGCGTAAATGCATGGACATGACTGGAAACTCCATTTTTCAATCTTTCAAGAACCATAACTCATGAATTAGGCACAAAAGCTGAATTGTAATCAGTTTTACAGCTAAATGACTTGTATGTTTAGGTAAATGTTACATCTTTGGTTAGCTAGCTTGCTAGCTGAACAATGAAGTAATTATTAGGTTAGGTATACATGTACTGCCCTCATTTGAGAGTAGACAGACTGACTAGTCCCACAGATAGCCAATCTATCAGTTTGTAGGACTAGACTTCTCTGAAAGGAGGTAAGTATACCTAATGGTCCTAACCTATAATGATCTCACGGTTCAGCTACCGGTAATATGCAAGCTTGCCAAATATATTACCTTTACCTACACACTCAAGTCATTCTGCTGTAATGAATGATCTAAGGCATGTTAGTAGTATTACAAGTATACTAATTAACTTGTAAATAGACTCATTTGCAAGTACATGATGTAAGTATGCTTCTTAGCTTATAAGTATACTTATTAATAAGTAAGTATAAGTACACTATAATTAGCATGTAAGTACTCTAATTAGAATGTAAATATGATAATTAATGTGTAAGTATGGGAAGAAACATGTGGAGTCACCAGTACCAATTTACATGAAAGTATACTTTAGAAAGCACAAAAATGTCATCATTCTCCTCAAAAGCTAACCAAACCTTTTAAAAACATACTTATTCTTAAGTAGGGAGAATCAGATATATTTACCATACCATTGTCAAGTCATTACAGATGTATTTTTTGGAATTAATATTGATCTTTGCAACTGAAATAAACACATTTACTCTAAAAACAGTTGTTGGTGTGATAAGAGTTGTGTTTATGATGACATGATACATGTACTTCATAGCTAACGGGAGGGATTATGCTTGATTTTCATTATCTTTTGATCAGTTTACTTGATGTCTGCATGACTCTGGAGCTGGCATGTCAGTATTAAACTGATAGCAGTTCTTTACTAATTTATGTTTATCATTGTCAATTGCTTTGTTTCTCATGTTACCTGCAATAGGTGATTAACCAGGCTGCATTTATGCATTGGTCCCAATTCAGGAACTTCTAGCCTTTGTTTGTCTTGTGTGTTTTATTATTTTGGTAAATTTATATGTTTCAAAATTTAGTGTGACGTCCATTTCCCTGAACTAGTATGCATTATTGATTAGGAGTCAGTTGCAGCTTCCCTCCCAGTGCAAGATATTCTCACTGCATTGAAGAACTATTTGTGGCCTTCATTTTTTATCTGTTCTATGTTTAGGTTGTTGTCTATTTGATGCTATGCCTACAAACTTTTCCAGATGCACAGGTTTGTCTGTACTCAGTCAGAGTAAATTTTGAGGTGATAAAACAGCAATTTTAGCAAAAGGGTCAACATGAACCTTAATTCAGAACTGGACAGAAACACGTCTGATTTCAAAAATTTTAATGGATTTCACAATAAACCCTACTTTCTAATGAGTTCATTTATGTCATTACAGTATTTGTCTTTCAGTTTATGACTATATTGTTACATGTATGAAAAAACATTGCAAATTGTGATTGTATAATAAATTGGTTAAAATTGAAATGCAGTCCGACCCATTCTGTTTACAAATTAATTGAATTTGAGGATAGTTGTGACTCATCAGAAAGGACGATTACATGTAACAACTCATTAATTTATGACAACTGTTGTTATCCTTGATTAGCTTAGTGTTGTTAATGACATTAAGTTGCCATAAATATGTCGCCAACATCGGGATAGTTGGAAGGTCTGCTTTGGTAGAAAATCAAATCCATGATATGATTATTAAAATTTCAAAAACTTTAACCCCAGAGTGAATATTTGTGGGTGGTGACGACGAAGACACATTGTGGAATTGCTATGTCTTGAATTTTTTGTCGCAGGATCAACGAAAATACCAGTCTGCACGGTTAGCAACTAGTCCGATGCCCCAGACTGGTAAAATTTCTTTCAGACTAGTAAGTTTTTTCAAAACTTTGTTTGGACTAATAAGAAAAATGTCAGAATATTATTCTTCGGACTAGTAGTTGAAAAAGTTTTTGGTGCAGACTGAAATACACGAGAAAAATCATTTACAGTTCTGTTTTGATTTTGTCTTTGGATGTTTCCTAAATATCTTGGTGAAAAAATATCCTACCAAGCTGTTCTAAATAGAAAGGACATCTTGAACATGTTGAACGGATATTTCAAATTTTTTGTGAAACCGATTTTATAGGGTAATGATGGTGAAGGCCCTTTCAAAAGCTTTATGTATATACCGACCCTTACGAGGGCATCAGGGATTATAGTTTTAAAGCTTAGTGCATTAATTAATATGTATTTGAAGTAGAAGTGCAATCATTTCCCACACACATGTCACTTTCGTAATTTTCAGTACGAGACGCACGGTTAAAACCGGAAATCTATTTTCTAACAAGAAAGTCGGTTACGGCTAATCGTGAAAATCCGGTTTGACAACACTCACCGTGACACTCAAATACTGATCTCTTCAATAATATTCAGGTTTGTTTAAAGGATGCCAGATATCATCTTAGATAAATAATGACATTACAAACGTTAAACAAATCACAAATCTATGCATGGCAGTTCTTCAGTCACGGTATAATATTTTTTCCAATGTACATATGGCGATTTGGATATATTAAAAAAAATGTTCATCACAATTTTAAAAATAACGTGATGTAATGTTCAATCCGCCGCTAACAATGCCAGTATTGTTATAAAGAAAGAAATCGGGAGGGGAATGTGTCCATGATGGGACACAGCCGTGGCCGCAGGGGCGGATCCAGTCATTTTAAAAAGGGGGTTCCAACCACATGTCCCCATTCAAATGCATTGATCAGCCCCCCAAAAAGGCGGGTTCCAACCACTACCCCCCCTAAATCCGCCAATGGCCCGGGCCCCCTTTTACATATCATATTATAAAGGCATAAAAAGTTATAAAGAGACATTAATGAAGATTGGTAAAAGTGACGCTACCCAAATTTGTACTTGATCTGTATTTTGTGGTAATAAGTATTGTGTATAAGTTTCATGAAATTTGGTTGAGGCAAACCTACGTTAGAGAACGGAAACGAAAAATCGTCAGCAATTTTTCAATGTGTAAAGGGACACAACTCCAGAACAGTAAAAATGACAACTCCAAAATTAATACTTGATCTATATTTCGTGGTAATAAGCATTGTATATAACATTTGGTTGAGGCAAACTTAAGTTAGAGAATGGAAACGAAAAATTAATTTTTAAAGGGGCATTACACTAGAAAGGTGAATTATAGAAAAGTAAACTAGCACTACCAAAATTCAAACTTGATCTGTGGTTAGTGTTTTCAACAAAAAAATTGTGTATAAGTTTCAAAACATTTAGTTGAGGAAAAATAAGAGAATGGGAAACAAAGGGTAAAACGTAATGCCCCCTCCGCTACGGAAATACAAAAGTATCCAAAATTATATCATTCCTCATTCATAAATTGAACAAGAATGTGTCCTCAGTACACGAATGCCCCACTCGCACTATCATTTTCCATGTTCAGTGGACCGTGAAATTGGGGTAAAAACTCTAATTTGGCATTAAAATTATAAAGATCATATCATAGGGAACATGTGTACTAAGTTTGAAGTCGATTGGACTTCAACTTCATCAAAAACTACCTTGACCAAAAACTTTAACCTGGAGTGGGACAGACGGACGGACGAACAGACGGACGTATTATGGTATACCGCTGTCCGTCTGTCCGCTAGACTTCCGTTTTCAACATGTCGGACATTAATTTAAAAACGTTTTTAAAAAAATGTGCATAAACTTTGATGAATTGTTCATATTTATTGACGTGAGATCCCTTTCGTGTTTTTAATTTTTTTGCTTTGATTACAAAGATATAAGCAAAAATCTGCATTTAACCCCTATGTTCTATTTTTAGCCATGGCGGCCATCTTGGTTGGTTGGCCGGGTCATTGGACACATTTTTTAAACTAGATACCCCAATTATAATTGTGGCCAAGTTTAGTTAACTTTGGCCCAGTAGGTTCAGAGAAATTTTTTGTAAAAGTTAACGACGACAGACGACGGACGCCAAGTGATAAGAAAAGCTCACTTGGCCCGTCAGCATATCAAATAACCCCATATATTTAATTCGTGTTGAAATCAAACAAAGTTTAATTTTGGACCCCGATTTGAGTCATTATGAAAATAGGCCCAACATCGGAAATCTAAATTTTAGTTAAGATTTATCCTACTGGTATTAAAGAACCATTTGAACTCAGATTTCGTATAAATCCTACTTAGTTTAGTGTTGGACCCTTTGGACCTTACTATAGAATCATAAACCAGTCCCAAAATTACATCCCGAAAAAAATATTGTTATTTTAATATCAGGGAAAGTTTAATTTTGAACCATTTGGACCTAAATGTGGATCAATTTGAAAATGGACCACTCATTTTAAAAAAATCCAATAACACGGCATATGAAAGAATCACAATAATTCATTTTTTTTTATAAAATTAAACAAAGTTTAATCTTATACCCTTGGGACCTTAATACGGACCATTTCAAAATCAACGCCCAAAATCCAAAATCTAATGACACAGTTTGTTTCAGTCGACAAGACTTTGGATTAGACCACATTGAAACTGGTTCAAAAATTAACACTTTATACAACGTATATCTAGCCCGTTTTGCCTAAACTGTTTTGGTAATAATCATGACAACCCCAAAAAAATCAAGCCCACTCTTCCTTTTCAGGTTTGAAACCTTGTGGTACAATTCTATAGAGATCCCATGATATATGTTATTACAAGTTACTGTCCTGAAAAAAAGGAAAATGTTTTTCTATATTTTAAAAAATATTCCCAATTCTAAAAGCCCTTAAGCAGTTTCCTGATATGGGACCAGAAGTTATGGTGGATATCCATTAGACAAAATCCCAATGAAAAAAAAAATTAAAGTTACAAATGAACTGTGCTTTTATTGATGTCATTCATCTAAACTGTTTCTGTAAAAGCTCATCAAATTGTACACATCATTTTAAAACATGCCGGGTACTGACTCCACTTTGATCTAAAAATTATGTTATGTAATTGTGGTTATTAATCACAACTATCGTGACTTCTGCAAAAACCACAAAATTCTAAAAATGTACAATTTGCCACTGTCTGTTGAATTTGATGTATCTACTAGTGAACAAATGTTTCACAAGTTAATTGATACCACGTTACATTTCCAAAAGTGCTGTATAAGCAGTTCAACTGTGTGAACAAACGCAAGCACTCGTAAATCAATTTATGTTATAATAAACTAGGCGAGACATCCTATGCTTCACATGTTTCCACGCATGCTGTGCACATATATGTTTTAAACTTCACACTTATATTTTATATATCATTTTATAAGATTTCTCTCATGATGTAAGCATACGTGGCACACACAACATTTTTTTTCAGCTTTTCTCTTAGAGTCGATCTTCAGTTACATTGATTGACCTAGGAGATTGACCAGATAATACACATTCAGTGTTTAAAGAAAAATGTTTTGTAACGAGGTCATTGTACTGCTGGTTATTGGCACTCCACATGCTAAGTTTTCAGGGATAGCTTTAAGATATATAGTTTTTTTTTGTGTTTTTTTTAACCTATCACCGAACAAAATGTACGTTTGTCTGAGATAACTTTTTATTATAACGGCAAAAACATAAGACGAAAATGAGGCAGGCTGTTTGGCTTGAGTTGGCTGTGATGGAATAAATTGCGCTAAATATTAAAGGTGTTGGTTTTTTTTTTCTTTGTTACAGTTTTTTCTTTGGGTAGCATTCCAGTCTTATATAAATGAATGTTTTAAAGGCAATACTTAGAACGACGCAAAAAATGGGCAATACAGTAACTAATAAAAAGAACTTGAGTATATACAACTTTCATAATTTGCATAATCAATTTCATGAAATACTATATGACGCCATTAACACAAACGGAAAACGTAAAAGTTTTTAAAAAAAGTTGTCACCAAAAGAAAGAAATGCAAAATAAAGTATGCACGAAAACTTACCAGATGGAAACGGTACAACAGCTCCTAAAACCGATGGAATTATACAAAGAATTGAAATAAAAACTAGTTCCATGTTTGGCGATAATATCAATGAACTCCGCTTTAAGAAATTGGAAGCGGAAAAACTATATGAATGTAAAGGTTTTCGCATAGTCCTGGACACAATCCCTGTCATATGATTTTCAGGAATAAAACTTTTGCCTTTTTCTTCGTCTTAAATCATTTCAGGATCTTTCCATTCAGCGTAAAGCCTGTGAAAGGCTTGTCCAGTGTCCGTTCCTGCTTTCTGCCGCTTTTAAGCGACTACCGACTCTCTTCCCCTGTTTAAAAAAAGCAGGAGCGAGCTAGCAGTAGTGCCTCAAAATGGCGGAAGGTTTGAATTGCAGACTACTTGACACGTTTAAAATTTTTTGATGACGTAGCTCTCTAACTGCAACAGTTTTCTGTAACAGAGAGAGTAAGCGAGGAATTAGGTAGCTGAGAAAAAAGATAAAACACTACAGTCTGCGAGATCTTTATCGAACTTTGACCCTTTCTGTATGATTTGCAGACACCGTGAAGTATCGTTTTTCTTGTAAAGCATCTCGATTACTGCCCTGTTTCTACTACATAATAAATTTCTTCAGATTACTTATAATTGCGCGCATTGTAAAGTAAAAGTATATAAATGTATGTCGAGAAAATTACAAACATAATTTGGGATTATATCACAAGTTTCGACAGTTTATTGAAGTGCTGTCTTTATGGGAGATTGTGTTTTAGCAAAAAAAGGTCTTTGAAAGTGAATACATTCTATAGTCATGTGCAATCTAAATTTAAGAAAAACGCAAAAATCAAGGAATTTTATTTTATTTTGACACTCTAGGACAACTTTAGCACTTATGACTAAGAAAACACAAGATATGATATGGTTGCGGTGGCTCGAAAATCGCAAACGTGTCATTAAAAATTAAACGGTTTTAACCTATGAGAAACTACCGTCATACACAATCACTTAATTTATCAGATGTGTCTTCGGGGTGTCTCTTCGTAGCACAATTTATCAAAGGCGTGTAATTGAGGTGTCTCCTTGTAGCATACTAACTGCTGGCATCGGCTGTGGGAGGTCGTGGCTTAGATCCGCGCTAGGCTCACGAAATTTTAGAGTTACATAAAAAAAAAGGCTTACTAATGTTTCCAATGTGTACGCAAGGTATATATATTTATGTATTCATATATTGCGATTATCCTGAATTACTACTGGTATGTAATATTTGTTGATGGACTTCAAGCATCGACTTACCAAAGACGCGTACATTTTACAATAAAAATCCTTGGTTGAACGAGGAGTGTAAAACTATGCTGAGTTCACACGTAATTCGAATTCGATTCGCATTAACTAATTCGAATTCGTCCTAACGCCAATTCTAATTCGAATTGCAATGCGCTTCAAATTCACTTTACTGTCCAATCGACGTTCACTTTTAATTCGTATTAACAAAAGCGTACATATTTCTAAATCGACGTTAACTTTTTTTAAATTCGTATTAACAAAAGCGTATTTCTAATGCGAATAAGATCAATTCGAATGAAAAAAGAAGGGTGTGTGAACTCGATAAGCGAATTCGATTCGCAATCAATTCGAATTTAATTCGAATTAAATATTCGTGTGAACGAGCCATTAACTGGACTATAATTAAAAAGTTCTTTCACATTAAATCATTCTAGTTTTTAATATAATTTTTCAGATTACATTTTGAATTTCTTTCATATAGGTATAGTAGTGACGTTTGAGTCACCGTGGCTCAGAGTTGGGTGGCATATCGTCACTGCATTTTGGTTTTAGAGAGTCGTATACTATTGTTTTACTAAAACTACTTTTTAACACAAATCGGCTTGGAGAGAGAAAATCGTTGATATTCCAAAATACCATTCATTAAGACCAATCAATATATGAAATATGACATGTTACAAAATGGTCAATCTCAATTGTTTGTAAAGTTTGCTTCCAAAATGTTGTATGTAAACTTGAAATTGGTGTAAAATGGCCTCGGGAATAAAAAAAAAAAAAAAAAAAAAGGTTCTACAGATTTATATTTCTGTGAAAATTATATTAGTTTTTGTGTTATCCAAAATTGTCCAAGTTTTTATTTCACAGCCATTCAAAAAATTATTCAAGTTCATGCACATACAACTGAGTTTTATTATTATACATGTAATTAGATTAAACATTTTGGAAGCACACATTTCAGCTAAACTTTCAAAGCCTGGTGGTTAGATATTTTGTTGTTGATAATTCCTTTTAGAAGCCCAGCTTCATGGTATGAAACAGATAATCTATTTTTTGTAGTATCCTTTATCTCAAGTTTTCTAAGATATATTAGATGTCAGGACTCATTGCAATTTGTGAATCAAATGAGTGATCATCATCAATATATCTGAAAGTGAAACTAAAGAATTTTGCAAGTTCCTTATTTTTTCTTTTTGTCGTTAAGAATCTGTATGAATTATGCTTCGTTTGCGTGCAAAAACAAGTCGACCAGAAGCGGTGCACATATTAGTACCCATTTGAAAACCAACTGTCGCTAAAATATCAATCAACCAAACTTAATGATGTCAATGAAAAAGTCCGGCATTTTAATATAATCGTTCGAGTATTTGTTATTGGAATCTGTTGTGGTATTCGCAAGGTAAAGATTTGTTCATGACCCTTTACAAGGAATTCATCATCGTAAAAAAGGAAAGCTAAGTGCGGTGTATCAACTTATCTTAATATCTTTTTTTGAAAATCGATTATCTGCTATATATATCGTCTCAAATTCCTACCAAAAGTAAGTAAAACGAAGTATTAAACATGTGCACCTTCAGAGAACTAACCTTGCTTCATGCATGCAGTGAATGATGAAGCATATTTAATAAGGGGCTTTATAAACACCAGAAGGGCGAAAATGTCATAATCGATCTGGTTTAGTAGGCGATGACACCTGCATGAATAAGACAATCAAGCTTTTGTTTCATGTTTATTCTCCCCGGGTTGTGTAAACGTTATTAACAAGTTATTCATATCAAAACTGGAACATATGTTTTGCTGCTGTTGCAACAATTCGGATTTAGCTTAGTGTTTTCGAGCGTTTTTTCATTCATCGTACACCATACAATGGAAACAATTTATAGTAAAATAGGTTCAATGTATGTATCCTTTTGTGGGTATATATGCAGAGCAGTATAATTATGCTAGGTATAGTCAGTAGTAAGATTTTACCCTACCCTACGCTTTGTTGGCATGCATTCATATCTGTATGGTTGATTGCCTACTTGTTTTTGTCTTTTTGAAATAAGGAGATGTAATGTGGTTGCCCATGGGACAAATATCCAGCTGAATCCAAAACGACGTCGATTTTAAAAGCAGATCTAAGCAGGTATAGCTCACCGTAAGACATTCAACAATAAGCAAAATCCATCATATGTAGTCAGCAAGAAAAGTCCCCAACCTGACAAAATTTGAAATAAAAACAATCCAATTAAATGACAACACAAAAACACGTAAAAACAGACAACAACCGACGACTACCACTGAAGTACAGGCTCCTGACTTGGGACAATCACATATATACAATGTGGCGAGATTAAACATGTTTGTGAGCGAACAACTCCTCCAAACCTTGGACAGTTGTGTAACAGTACACCATAAGAACACACTGAAAAAGTCTGTTGCAAACGCATGGCTTGACTCATCAGATTGCCACGGAGTGAGAGAAAAAAAAACACACAAACAAAGTGACAAAAGACATGAATAATCGACCTAAGAGTACTTACACTCACCGAAAGCTAGTTACCTCGAGCTAGTTACGAGCCAATAACCAACTAATAAATAATTCATGTTCTCTACGACTTCTTATGTTGTCCCACGTTTTCAGTTTTTGACCGTACTCTTTTGTTATCCTCTTTTTAAAAAAAGTAACAATGCCTAGCCTGTTTCTAATTTGCTTTTGCCTTGAATTGAGCTTCCAGTAAACACACATACATTTGAAAAACGAACATACACCAGCTAGAAGCAATGTTTAACATAAATTATTCTTTTCACACAACTTCTAACTTGCAAACTAGAGATCCTTATACTATGGTGGCCGGATGCGGCCATTTCCCCTTTTCGTGTTTTCGCGTTTTCTCCTCTCACTTTTCCAACGCGAAATCGGGAAATCGAGAAATCGAGAAAGCAAAATCGAGAAATTGAGAAATTGGGAAATCGGGAATCGGGAAATCGAGAAAGAAAAATCGAGAAATTGAGAAATCGGGAAATCGAGAAAGCAAAAAACGCGAAATCGAGAAATTCATTTCGCGTTTTCGCTTTCGTTTTTTCGCGTTTTTGCTTTCTCGATTTCTCGATTTCCCGATTTCCCTTTTTCTCGATTTCCCTATTTCCCAATTTCTCAATTTCTCGATTTCTCGATTTCCCGATTTCCCGATTTCGCGTTTGCAAAGTGAAGGAACAACACGAAAACGCGAAAAGGCGAAACGGCCGCATCTGGCCACCATATCATATTATATTCTTATGTTTTTAATTAATTTGAGCTAATCATTTAGAATTTTCATATAAATACAGGTTAGATACACCTTCAATTTTTTTTTATGGAATGTTAGAAATTTAGTGTGTGTGTGCGAACAACGAAAATAGATTTTACCAGATTCATTTATTGACCACTATCTCACTTTTTTGCACTTTTTAAGAGTCTTATATATAAATTCCTTGATGGTTATCTTTTTAATTCACTTTTGTCGGCTCTATTTTATGTACATGCCTGTTAGTTTATTGGCTTAATTGACAAAACTATCGAAGGGGTGAAATCATTACAAAATATTGGCATTCACCAATCCTTTAGAGTAAATCATTTAAAAACTGAAACAGGTTTAGAGTTGACCCAAAAAATAAAATTTGACCTTTGAGTGTTAATAATGTTATACTTAAATATTCATATAGTCATATCTCAACCCCATTGGTCCCCTTCTCTTGGTGAAGTCAGATTTGAAGAAGAAGAAGAAAATACTTTTGAAGTAGCCAAAGGAAATGCTTTAATTTAATTAAATCAGAAATAAATCGTGTGTGCCTCTCAAGTGCGAGCGATCGAATCAGATGGTTTAAAAAAAAAGAGCAAAAGAAGCAACAAAGAATGTAAAATGAGATTATGAAAATAATTATTGAATTTTCCGTAGCCTTACGACAACCAAACACACATACATACAAGATCAAAATTTGACTAAGGCCTATCCTTAAATTACATTCATCAAATAAATGTAACACATGATTCAGAAAAAAGCAACTGTTCCGTTTTCTTGCATTACAAGTTACCAATGTGAAAAGCATGAAGTCATTTTAGTGCTTTTTCGTTTGTGTTTATTTTTTCTATAGACATATTTGTATTGTATTGATTGTATTTAACATTGCCATAAAACACGAGGTTTGGCTAGCCAAAAAACCAGGTCCAACCATCATTTTCTTTTCTTAAAATGTCCTGTACCAAGTCAGGAAAATAGTTATTGTTATCTTATAGTTCGTTTCTGTGTGTGTTGCATTGTCGTTTGTTTATTGTTGCACTTCAGTGTTTCTATTGTTTCGTTTTTCCACTTATAGTTGATGTGTTTCCCTCGGTTTTATTTTGTAACCCGGATTTGTTTTCTCTCAATCGATTTATAACTTTTGAACAGAGGTATACTACTGTTGCATTTATATATAACTCTGAATTTCCCATATTCAATTACATTTTTAGAAATATTTTTGATTCGAGCATCACTAAAGAGGCATTCATTGTAACCACGCGCATCTCTGGTGAAGTAAAGTTGATCACATTTATGTTGTTAAAGGGACACTAGCTCCGAGATATATAAAAGATCTAAAGTATGTTTTTTTTTTGTTCGATCATTAATGAAAGTGAAATGGTAAAATAATAATTCGCTTTTAACAGCCAGTATGGTTCAATTTTGCCAAATTAAGATAAGAAACATTGATGATGAATTATTCAATTGCAAGTCAATAATTCTATCTTATTCAATCCGTATTCAGGTGAACTTCAATTCAACCCCTTACCTAGAGATGAATAATGCATGAGGAATGCGTGTACGTTTATTCAAAGGAAAAGTGTTCAACATTGAACGTGAAACAAAGGTTAATCATTTGATTGACTGTTTCGATCCACAAAAAAAAAAACCATTCTAATGCAGGTAAATATGATGATAAACATATATTCTTAATCAATAATATGAAATTAAACAGATCTAGAAAAGTCCAATTGCAAGAGTTTCTCTTTCTTTTTCCATCTGTAGTTATGTTTATATCGCTTATTTAACCATCGGAGGCCTTTGGATGTCAACTCGATAGTTGATTAGATGGCGTCTAGACTACAATACACACGAAACGAAGCTTCATATTATTGAACCCATGCCCTGTAAATTGTTTATTTAAGACTTTTTTATAATTTGGATAAATGTTTTACATGGTTATAAATCAAACATGAGAATTTGAGTCAAATCGGTGAACATGAATTTGACAGCAAGTGCCCCTTTGAAAAAATTGCCCGTCACTAGGTCGATGCCGCTGCTGGTGGAATGTTATTTTCCGAGAGCATCACCATCCCAGAAGCCAGTACTTTGATACTGGCATAACAATTCGGATATTCTTTAATTGGATTTTGCTATATAACAAAAGGTGAATCTTTGCAATCAAAGAAGTATACATCATACTAGAACACACCCGTGATATTTCGGGTCCGTGACTGAATTAAAGTATATAACTTTGCGCAAGCCTTATTTTAGTATTAGTATTGTCATCTGATAAAGTCATGCCGATTATAAGATACACAGTTTTCTCTGTTTTCAAATCTTCTCTGTTTGAACCCGTCGAACTGGAACTTATCAATTATTGGTAATATCAAGGATTTGTACTATACAAATCCTTGGTAATATTAATTATTTGGAAAACAAAAGGTCCTAGAATGGAGTATTTTTTAACTTCAACAGCATTGTCCTATATATTTAGTTATAAATAAAGTTGAATTCTTTGATTCGCTGTTTTACGTCATGCCCGCTAACAAATTGAAAACTGTACCTATACGCCTTATATATTACAAACAATTTAAAACTGAGGATGAATATATTAAACTATTACTTAATAACAAGTGTAGAAAAACACTTAGATTAATATCATCTTTTATTAATCATTCATTTGAATCAAGGAAAAATTTCCTTATAAATGAGTAATATGAACAATTTGAAGCTATAACATACAATATACTTATGTCAGTAGTCTATTCTTACAAATTAACCTATATATATTGATATTTATAACTGCACATTTCATTGTTCGAAATGTGCCCAATGATATGCTATGTAGTATTTATTGTTTAATTGCTGCATCATTACTATTAGTATACTAGTTGTATGGGCCGTTGCCAATTATTGTAATTGAGTTTGTGCCAATAAAATATTTGTATTTGTATTTGTATTTGTATATTTAGTCCAGATGTTTAGTATTCGTATTGTTATCTTAGAAAGTCTTACTGTAATTTTTAATCTACACCTTTGTACTATATTAGTTATATATAAAGTTGAATTCTTTGATTCGTCGTTTTTACGTGATGACGGCTGACAAATTGGACCTCGTAATTTTAGTATTATAGATATGTATCCGCGACTAATAATATGTGTATATATAAGTGTAAAATATAGAAAAAAAATGACCTTAATTAAGCGTCTGCAATAACTTTAAATAGTCATGGAAATTGGTCACCGTCGCTTTAAAAGAGGGTCGAAAGATACCAGAGGGGCAAAAGAGTAAACAATATTTTATTTTGAAACATTACAATTATGACAGTTTTATTAGGATTTGAAAAGAATTGAATTTTCCCTTTTACAAATACCTCTCACATTCAAATTCGTATGTCGAATATATAAACGTAAAACGTTTTAGTCTAAAAAAAGAAGACGAACAACAAACAAACAATTATAGCAAACAAAATATAACCTAAAAAACGTCAAAACTAAGCAACATGAACCCCAACAAAAACTTTGGATGATCTCAGAGTTGACTGATAAATTCAGTCAAAACAAATGTGGTAAAAAAATAGAATAAGAAATATTTATCAATTTAAAAAAAAAATCCTAAATACTGAACCCACGCACATATGAAACAGCCAAAACATTATGTGTCATCTTTTTTATTTTTTATCTTTTATAATTAAGACGGTTCCATTTCAACTGGATATTCGCCTGATTAAGCAAGATGTTTTGTTAATTTTATGCAAACTATTCCCAACCTTATCTCGCATTTCGAATTTTCACCAATAAGACTGCACACGCTGATATTTGTTGCATGCTCTCCTGGTCATGGTTAATCTTATGTTGAGATCAAGAGATTTCCTAAAGGTGATATATAAACTACATATTGTCAGTGAACCATGAAAATCTGGTCGAAACCTGACAGATCGAGATGTAAATCTTATAATAAATCTTTAAACTAAGTAAAGTTGACATATTGATTATAGTATCCGAGAAACGAATCTTATCACAAAAACTAAAAATATGACCAGTGAAGCAGAAAAATGAGGTCGAAGTAAGGCCGTGAGTCCCGTCAGACAGGCATGAACACATGACAATCTTTACATACACAAAATAAAGTTGACTTATTTTTTACATGCAATATCTGAAAGAAAAAAAAAGAATCACGAAAAATCTTACGTTAACCAATGAACCAGGAAAATTAGATCAAGATCAATTTGACAAAAGAATCCAATCAGACACATGAACACCTCACAATTTGGCATTACATACACCAAATACACTGACTTGCTTACAGTTTTGGAAAAATACTCCTATTCATAAAAACTTACAGTTGACCAAAAAAAAAATTAAAAATTAGGTCAATATCAGATGAATCCACTTCAATGGAATAATTGTAATGTAAATGGGGTGTGTTGGGATCCGTCACAAAATTTTGCAACTCCGGCGCATGCTTGCGTCTGTCCCAAGTCGGGAACTACTAGACTCTGTTTGTCTTGACTGTGTGTTTTTTAAATTTTGGTTCTTTCACATGTTTTGGAGTTTAATGTAGTGTCATTAAGCTGAGCTAGTATACATTTGTGTTTAGGGGCCTAATGGAATCCGTATCTGATTAATTATTGTCTTGCTGCATTGAAGGCTCATTGGTGGCCTTGGGCTGTTTTCATGCCCTTTGGTCAGGTTGTTTGTCTCTTTGGCACATTCCCCGTTTCCATACTCAATTTCAAATAGTGCTGACCTATTGCTGTTAATATTTGAAAAACAGATCAAACCAGCAAAAAGTAATAACCAACAACCCAGGAAAACGTAATAACCAACAAACCAGGAAAATTAGGTCAAGGTCAGTTGGGCATTTGTAACTTATAAATTTAATACACCAGAAACAATTAATATTCATTATGAATCTGAGATATGGAAACTTTGATCACTGATCCATAAATGAGGTCAAGATCAGAGGAATTTATTTCTACCTTGAAACTGACTTTCTATACTAAATTTGAAAATTTTAGGGCAGATAGATTTTGACCTGATTACCAATTCACCCTATGTCAGATTTTCTCTAAATGTTTTGGTTTCAGAGTTATAATCCAAAAACTGCATTTTACTGCTATGTTCTACTTTTAGCAATGATGGCAATCTTGGTTTATGGGCAGGGTCATCAGACACATTTTTAAAACTAGATACTCTAATAATGATTGCGGCCAAGTATAGTTAAATTTGTCCCAGTAGTTTTCGAGGAGAAGGTTTTTGTAAAAATTAACAGACATCAACGGACGACGGACGACAAGTGATGAGAAAAGCTCACTTCTCACTTGGCCCTTCAGGCCAGGTGAGCTGAAAAGTAAATATCTGTTGGAAAAGGCTTGAATCATCTTATTGCATGAAGAACAAAAGAAATATTAAAAGCTAAAACACAAAGTATAATCTTAGAGTACAGAAAGCAAGTTTAAAGCGAAATTCATCTTATAAATAAACCATGTTTTCCAAGACTAGGACTGAGACTTCCTAAAAAATATTTTAGTCCTTTTCATTAATGGTTGCAACTTTTTTGATACCGCTTAGTGGGTTAATCGCGATTTTCATTGAATTAGGTATACAAAATATTTGGCGGTTACTATTATGGTGGTTTCAAAACCTTCATTAATTCCTTTGCATATGCACTTTAAAATTGGCGGAATTTATTTTTAGCTCACCTGGCCCAAAAGGCCAAGTGAGCTTTTCTCATCACTTGGCGTCCGGCGTCCGTCGTCGTCCTGCGTTAACTTTTACAAAAATCTTCTCCTCTGAAACTACTGGGCCAAATTTAACCAAACTTGGCCACAATCATCATTGGGGTATCTAGTTTAAAAAATGTATCCGGTGACCCGGCAAACCAACCAAGATGACCGCCATGGCTAAAAATAGAACATAGGGGTAAAATGCAGTTTTTGGCTTATAACTCAAAAACCAAAGCATTTAGAGCAAATCTGACATGGGGTAAAAATGTTTATCAGGTCAAGATCTATCTGCCCTGAAATTTTCAGATGAATCGGACAACTTGTTGTTGGGTTGCTGCCCCTGAATCGGTAATTTTAATAAAATTTTGCTGTTTTTGGTTATTATCTTGAATATTATTATAGATAGAGATAAACTGTAAACAGCAATAATGTTCAGCAAAGTAAGATCTACAAATCAGTCAACATGACCAAAATGGTCAGTTGACCACTTTAGGAGTTATTGCCCTTTATAGTCAATTTTTAACCATTTTTCGTAAATCTTAGTAATCTTTTAGAAAAATCTTCTCCATTGAAACTGCTGGGCCAAATTTAACCAAACTTGTCCATAATGATCATTGGGGTATTTAGTTAAAAAAATGTGTCCGGTGACCCGGTCAACCAACCAAGATGGCCGCCATGGCTAAAAATAGAACATAGGGGTAAAATGCAGTTTTTGGCTTATAACTCAGAAACCAAAGCATTTAGAGCAAATCTGACAGGAGTAAAATTGTTCATCAGGTCAAGATCTATCTGCCCTGAAATTTTCAGATGAATCGGACATTCCGTTGTTGGGTTGCTACCCCTGAAATGGTAATTTTAAGAAAATTTTGCTGTTTTTGGTTATTATCTTGAATATTATTATAGATAGAGATAAACTGTAAACAGCAATAATTTCCAGCAAAGTAAAATCTACAAATAAGTCAACATGACCAAAATGGTCAGTTAACCACTTTAGGAGTTATTGCCCTTTATAGTCAATTTTTAACCATTTTTCGTAAATCTTAGTAATCTTTTAGAAAAATCTTCTTCTCTGAAACTACTGGGCCAAATTTAACCAAACTTAGCCATAATCATCATTGGGGTATCTAGTTAAAAAAATGTGTCCGGTAACTTGGCCAACAAACCAAGATGGCCTCCTTGGCTAAAATTAGAACATTGGGTAAAATGCAGTTTTTGGCTTATAACTCAAAAACCAAAGCATTAAGAGCAAATCTGACAGGAAGTAAAATTGTTGATCAGGTCACGATCTATCTGCCATAGAATTTTCAGATGAATCAGATAATCGGTTGTTAGGTTGATGCCCCTGAATTGGTAATTTTGAGGAAATTTTACTGTTTTTTTGTTATTATCTTGAATATTATTATAGATAGAGATAAACTGTAAACAGCAATAATGTACAGCAAAGTAAGAACTTAAAATAAGTAAGTATGACCAAAATAGTCAATTGACCCCCTAAGGAGTTATTGCCCTTCATAGTCAATTTTTAACAATTTTCTTAAAATTTGAAGATTTTCAATAACATTTTCCACAGAAAGTACTGTTATAGATAGAGATAATTGTAAGCAGCAAGAATGTTTAGTAAAGTAAGATCTACAAACACATCACCATCACCAAAACACAATTTTGTCATGAATCCATCTGTGTCCATTGTTTAATTTTCACATAGACCAAGGTGAGCGACACAAGCTCTTTAGAGCCTCTAGTTAAGATTTTTTTTGAATCCACAAAAATAAATGTACACTCCGCGAAAATAACCCACTATACAGTAGTTGTTTGGGATATCAACCATTCTTCCAATATAAAAGATTATGGAAGTATCATTCTTTCAATCACATTTAAGCTACAGAAGGGGGTGGGGGCTCTGTGGCAGAGTGGTCTAAATAGTTCAGCCACTGTATCACCTGCATATCAACAATATGTGTGTGAGTTTAAGTCCCCCATATGGCAGTTGTGTTATGACTCCAATCTTAATTGACTAGAATTGTCAGTTTTTGTACCAAAGGAGTGTGGTACAATCTGGCGGCTTTCTCAACCAAAATAAAAATGGCCACCAAAAATCAGCCAACAGTGCTGAAAGAGATGTTAAACACTAAGCAATCAATCTTGCAACTTTCAAGTTTTCACTTCTGGTGGCAACCATGTTTGAAGGCAGTTTGGGGTCATTAACCATTATTTTCTTTACTAATAGTAAATTTAATGAATATGTTATTTCAACAATTTATTCAAAACATTTTTTTTAAATAAAAATAATAACGAAATACACATGATGTATCATTTAAGTCTTTTAACACACTAAACTCCTCCTTCTGAATGGTCTGTACTGCTCTGGCTTTTATTTACCTTTTTTCGCTCCTTTCTGTGGCTAAAAGTAGAAAAAAATAATGCATTTTTCTTATATATGTATGGTGAATATGCCCAGATGCAATCAACAAAAATATCAAAAAATCAACTTTGAAATAAATCAAATGTAAATAAATCAAATACCAAAGTAAACTTGAAGAGGCTAAAATCCCTGATTATCATAAAGTAGCTATATTTGCATTTAATTATTTTGGAGTTTTTCACTATGCAATTATGGAGTTGCTGTTAGAAATTTGCTTAAACTATGAAATGTGCCCATAATCAAAATTTTACTGCAGTATAAATCATTTCAAAATTACATAGCTATAGCCTTTAAGTCATTTATCAATGATATGGGAGACACCTCTTCTCTTTTTCTCTATATGCACACAAATTCAGAAAGAAAAGTACAAAAATGTATATATTTTTCATAAATTCTTTAATTTGTCTTACAAGCATTACAAAAAATTACAAAACTTAGAATTCCCAAGTGATAAAAAGATTTCAGGTTGATGAGTCTTGTCAGTTTTATATTGTTTGGAAAAGATTAATATACAAGATAAGATTAAAATCAAATACATGCATTTACAAAGATCCTGTAAGAGTTATAATATTAAAATATACTGAGCCAAAAAAGTTTAGCAACAAAAATGTGAAATTTTATTTTATTACAAAATCATAACAACATATAATTTGAATAATAACAAAATGGAATTAAGACATGTCAGAAGCAACATGAATGTTTATCATTCAAATTCATTTGGATTTTCTTTGTATGGAGCGTGGGAAGGTCAAATTGCAGAAATGAGTATAGTGTTATTCAAAATCAATTTCCGAGCCATGCCCTAAGTGCACCAATGAAGGATTGGCAGGCACACCAGCAGCTGCCCTTAGTAATGCATTACTATTGTGGCCGGAAAAACACTTGTCACGTGTTGACGTAAAGCAAAGGTAGCGCTCCTCCCCTGACGATAGTTTTTTTTTGGTCTATGAGATATCGACCTATCCTGTGCAGTTGCAATTTGTTGATGTCTGTTTGTTAGTCTTTAAACTGATGCCTTATGCAAATTAAATCGAGCCAAGATGTCAGCAACACTCATTCTGGCATCAACCATTCCAAGAGCTTTCTGGAGATCATTTTCGAGGTGGCCTGGTTGACGCCACACACAATTTTTTCAAAGGTGTATGTGTTTTTCTTACCAATGGTGTGTTTCTGAACATTAGTGAAAAAGAAATTTTTAATATTGTTTTAAAAGTACAGGTACAGAAGGTAAAACATCAATTACACTTGCAAAGCTGAAATGGCGCCAAATCAATCACCAGGGGAAAAAATACGACAGTTTTAAATTACAGGTAATTATATCAATGATGTTTAAAAAAAATAATTCCAGAAACAACCAAAAAAAAATTAAAAAAAAAAAGTGTTGCTAAACTTTTTTGGCTCAGTATATGAATCAAATATTGTCAAATTATAGCATAAAGTTCTTTCTTCATGAACAGAAACAATTCACACATTTACCACCTGAATTCAGTCCAGTAAAACATGCACTGGCAGAGTTTTCTATAAGCATTGCTGCCCTACTTATCTGGAGAAAATTTTCTGATATGTTTCAAATATTACATATAATCATCATACGTATATTGAAGTTGACAGCTAAGAAAAAAGACCTAAGTTGCACCTAAGTTGCAGGTAACAAAAATTGTTTTACACTAGGCAGCCAAGAATTGAATTTGGATATGTTAACTTAACCAAAATCGATGAAGCATAACTTATATGCCAGGTTTGGTTTACTTCTGGTTAGACTCACACTTTTAAGACAATTTAAATTTCTTGTACCAGATAAAATATTTACAATACATTTAGTTATTTCTATCTGTGTCAATAAATCACTGAACTCAGATAATAGAAACCCCAGACCCTTTTAAGGAAAATTAGAGTCAAACTCACTAGCTGCATTCCAATACCAAAAAAAGACCCATGTTTGTCTGCTATAGCTTCAATAGCACAAAAATCATATTGATCAAGTATTTAGATTATTTTTCTTTTTCAAAATCTCTCTGAAATGTTACAAAAATTTAATTTCTGTTATCCCATACATTATAGGGGCAGCATGAGCAAAATGACTGAACAGTTATAGAATAATAGACAAGTTTCAAGTGTGATGCATTTCCGTCAAAAATTTGGTTTTAGTGAATATCAATCGTGCGTTAAGGGGCCTCTTCAGGGGCGGATGCAGGAATTTTCGAAAGGGGGGGTGCTAACCCAGGGCAAAGGGGGGGTGCAGGGGGGTACAAAACATATGTCCCGATACAAATGCATTGATCGGCAAAAATAAAGGGGGGTGCGCACCCCCGGAACCCCCCCCCTGGATCCGCCACTGCTCTTCACTTCTGTTCCCATGTTGAGTAAGTGGTTGTAAAACTATGATGCTATATTGCACGAATTATTCTGCAAATTAAATTCCCATAATTGACAATCAGCACTGCTGTCATTAGGAAATTGTGATTAACTACCTACAGAACAAACATAATTTCTAGTTTATTCTGCACAATGACGATCACTAAGACGCTTGAAGAACGTTAATAGTGCAGGCATACAGGCAATCCCTCCATCTGGTAAATTAATGTTATAAAGGTGCGCATAATTGACGAGTTTTTTCCGGTGAATGACTAATTCAAAAGTGGTCAATTCTCACATGCATTTGCATGTGTATTGTTTTTTTCTATATTCAATTTTCTATTCTGTCATTTTCAAATGCACTAAAGATGAAAATTCAAGTCTATTAAAAAGCTTTAAATTGTTTTAATCAAAATGTTCAACTACTGTCAGAAAAAATGTGCACTGCAATGATTAAATCTGCTTACAGAATGTTACAAAAACAGATGGTGAAATCAACACTACGTAACATTCTCGTGAAACCAGAGTTCCATGTCCACATATTGGTCTAAATCATGAACATCTGGTTAAGTTTGTCTGCAATTCTGTACTGAGGTTTATCAAATTAATATTTTTCAATTAGTTAGAAGTTCATACTTTAATGTAGAAAAGCAATAGCCAGAATATTAACTTACATTTTAGCTTCATACTGTCAGATTTAACTTTATACACAAAATCAAACATCTTATGTGTTGTTCTTTGAACTTTTCAGGAAAATTACAGAGCACATGTTTTAAGAAAAAAAATATAAATTTGTCTTTAAATAACTCTAATTTAAAAATCAGTATAATGATAAAGAATACTGCAAAAGTAACTTTTCTGACATCTAAATTAACTGAATGAACTTTTATAATTTGAGATGAACCATGTAGTACACTAAAGGTCTTGTCTCAGATTTGAGGAAAGATAATTAATAGTATGCACAGTATAGTCAGAAACTCTGGGCAACGAGAATGAGCACACTCAAAATTCATTCTAATTCACAGAACGATTTCAATGTAAAGTCAAGTTTACAAACACACAGGATTCAAATTGACATACACACATTAGTCTAGTACTTACTGATTCAACTGTGATTAAAATGAAATTATACAAACATAACATTTCAAGAGCCAACACATGCAAAAAACATAAAAATAAATACAAAAAATCCTTTTAACGGTACGATTTAAATTTTAAGGCAAAACAAACTGATTGTGATACAGCTGTGATACATGTATTACATAATCTGTCATTTGATGCTTTTAGTTAGTATTCATGTACATTCTTTTCTTATCTCAATTTGGTTGAAATTACAAATAATTTTGTGCATACATGACGTATTCAGGCTTTACTAGACTATATAATTAGGTTAGATGTATATAAGGCAGTGAGTCCTAAGACACAGACATTCAGTTTGAACAAGTTTCTGTTTAACTAGAGATCACTTTAGAAGGATTTCACTATTACAAACAGCTGACCACTGATGCGAAAGAGAAGGTTACTTAGTATATTGGTTAACATAAAAAAATTGAAAATGGTGGAAGCTGAAGGGGGACAACTCTGTATCTCATCTCATAGGCCTTTAATGGAATGGAGTTACAGATATTGCTAAAAAGATGGAACAAAGTAACAAATCAACATAAACAATATCAAGGATTTTAATCATAAACTTACCCAATGACAGAGCACTTATTTCTACTAAATTATCAATTTAAAATATTACCAATGTGAACAAATTTTTAAATCTAGTATGGCATGTACATTTTCATCAACATTTTTTTACAACAGCAAATTTTAATTTAAAAAAGGTAAGTTAAAAAAATCGCCTATGCTTAATTTAGGTCATTTAAATTTTCTGTATGCATACATTTACTTCAAGTTTAAGAAAATCAATGGTATAGGATAAAATAAACAACGGAAATAAGTCTAATAAAATTATATTTATATGCAATTCCATGATCTACCAAAATATGTTCAAGTGTTTATGAATACATGTCGAAGAATAAATGTTAACCTGCTGGTCTGAGAAATTATAGCCAGTGCATATTTGAAGACTTGCTTTGCTTTTTAACTGGCAAACACTATCATCCATTAGACACGTACAATCAAAATGGTCTACTTTTAAATAGATATAAGAAAATGTGGTACGAGTGCCAATGTGACAACTCGATCTCCACCCAAGTCACAATTTGTTAAAAACTTTTTAACCCTGAAATTCACAAAATAACCTATACCAATTGCCAAAACCAAAAAGTTACACAAACCTGCCCAACAAATACATGTACAAGAAATAAATAAATATAAATGTGTACATACGAGGTTCATTAAGTTTTTGCATGATAGGATTGATTACTTCCTCTAGTGCCATTTTCTGTGTGATAAAATCTTTAGTTGTAGCATCAGTTGTCCTCTCTACCCATTCAGCTTTCTCTTTACATGTATTTGTAATAATGTTCTGAAAAAAACCAACATAATACATGTATATACCACGTTTATGGGATATTTGACAACACCATAAATAAGTAAACTTATTGTTTTCTAAAAAACATTACTATCTAGTATTTATAATGAAAGATAATAAGGCAAAGAAGTACAAATGTAGGTTTCAAAGTGGTTCAATATTGGCACTGACATGTAAATTCATAAGGGGCTTATGTTGCCTTCAATTGACTGTTTTTTGCTTCAGACAACATTAGCAACAGGCATGCCATTGGATGAACCTTTTTTTTGTTTTGTTAGAAGGAACTTTTTGTTACAATGTGCTTAAGAATATGAAAGCCTGCCATTTATGCACCCTTATCTTGAATGTAGATGATACAATGTATGATTGTGGACTATTTAGTATGAGACCTGAACTCCGATATATACAATTTAATTGATTAATTTATTAATTTCATTAAGATAAAATGTTTACAAGAAAAAATGTACATGTACATGTAAAGTTGTAAACCCATTAGATTCAAAAGCTAAACCCCTGTGATTTTTAATAGATATAAGAAGATATGGTACGAGTGCCAATGTGACAACTCGATCTCCACCCAAGTCACAATTTGTAAAAGTAAACCATTATTGGTCTTCAACACAGAGCCTTAAACCACGTGCTTAAACCCATAAAGGGCGCCCAAAAACTTGTCTAGCTTATTATAGAAGATTATATCTTGACTTGCCAATGCTATTTGATTGTTACGTAATTAAATTGCTGTCTCCACTTACTTTGTCATCTTTGGTTAACCTCCCTTGGACTTTCTCTCCATCTGCCAGAGTTTCTTGTGTTGTTTTAATGAAGTTTTGCAGATCAACTTTAGCTTCTACAAAAATATCAACGTCAAAGCTCATGAGAAGATTCTAGACTAGTGTAAGAACAATCACTCTTTTATGCCAACAAGCATTACACTCAAAAATAAAGATGACTAAACAATTAAATTGTTTTATGCATTGCAAATATTAGTATAAATACATGTCAGATAAATATGTTTTTTAAAAGATAAAGCAAGCAATTATCTTTACAGGACAATTTCTATGAGAATCTCATTATCAGAAAGATTTTTAAAAACACAAACCGGCCCAGTCTAAAAAGTCAACACATTCAGTCTTGTTATATCGGAGGGCTGTTTCTCTTGGTCTTTCTCCGTGAATGTTCTTCTGTTGTAAATCTGATAGTGCTTCTACCAAAACTTTCAATACACCTAACTTTCCCCAGGCAGCTGCATGATGCATTGCGCAGTAACCTAAAATAAAATTTAAAATAATCGACATATTATTAACCTTTTGTGAAAGTTAAGCAATATTTTCTAGATTTAAACTTCATACATTTGTACTTTGAATTAATTAGTAGTTTTGATCTATGATGGTAATAAGCATTGTGTACATGTTTCATAATATTTGGTTCAGGCAAACTTCAGTTAGAGAACTGAAACAAATTAAAGTAAGAACGTACAGACAAGGGTAAACCCTTTTAAAAATACACCTCATTGGTATTTCATTTTGTCCAAATTAATACTGGACATTCCAAAGGTTCCTTTATAATTTTGATGTCATAATAGATAGTATCTGACACCGCAATGAAACAGTTATTGTTGTATGATGTCAATAGTTCAAGAGGCACAGATTCATGGGTCAAGCAGCACAGATTCATGGGTCAAGCAGCACAGATTTCAATTTTAATAGCAATAAGGTGTACATGTATGCCCCCTCTGCTACTGATGGGGCTTAAAAAATAAATTGAACTAGAATGCAAGGTTAGCATCCAGTATTGTTTGTATTTAGTAGTACAATGTACATGTGCCATGTAGTATTACCTTGACAGTTAACTGCCAAAACATCAGCACCTCGCTGAATCAATTCCTTCGATATATCACCACGTCCTAAAGTAGCTGCTAGATCAAGTGGCGATTTTCCATCTTCTCCACGTTGATTTATCAACTCAGCAACTGTATCTTTGTAAGCATCCTCCTCATCTTCAAAACACTTCACAAATCTTTGTGAATCATTTTTCAAAATACAGTGTGTAACGATTGTGGTGTTTGGAAGCAGAATTTCAACTTCTTTTTCCTCTTGTTCTCCGTCAGGTGTCATCTTTTTTCTTCTTCTGCCACTTTTACATCCGCCACACTTGGCTGATTTTGTTGTCTGCTTTTTCCGGTTTTCCCTACAGAAATGTAAACAATTTCACGTTGATATGGAAATGGATCTCTATCCAATAGATGTTTGACTTTAACCAATGCACTCATGAAAGCAAACACCACACCACACCACTGTGTTAGGGTTAACAATTTCAAATGTTACATGTTTATGTGATTAGTGAGATTATATCAAATATACTATGCGTTATATGTGTTAAATCTAACAATCGCCCCTACATATTTTTGGGATAGCGTCAAGGTAAACAACACAAAATTAAACGCTCAGAGGATTTCTATATTTATGAAAAGTGATAATAAAGTATAAAACCGTTACCGGTCACCCAGTGCTTGGACTCCTGACTTAGGAATTAAAAAAAAAATAATGAAAATACACTATGACTACATATACAATGACTATTTCAACAAATCAATATTTTTTTTATAAGATTTGTGACAAAAAATCTAATAAGGATACAAACTGGTAAAATCACAAAAATACTGAACTTTGAGGAAAATTCAAAAAGGAAAGTCTCTAATCTTATCCGAAGGCAAAAGGCAAAATCAAATGCTGAAACACATCAGACGAAATTCGGAATGGATAGCAATTGACATATTCCTAACTTGGCACAGGTTTTTTCTTATGTAGAGAATGTCGGATTCAAGATTTTAATATCCCATTAACAAAATTCTAACTCATTTTTACTGTTTTGTAATTAGCATTTACAACTAAAAAAAATTCATGATGACGATACAAACTAAGTATTATCTGTTGTGATTAGTTTAAATGCATGTTTAAGCCACATTTGCAATTTTCGAAAAACATATTAACGACTAAAATTAATGAATTTTGATGTAAATTATTTTTTTCATAGTATACTGGTACCCGACAAATACAACTTCTTTTTGAAACTAAGTCACCCACTTTCAAACCAGTCCTACATTGTTCTTTATGACTAGCCGCTAGGGACTATAGACTCTGCTCCAATAAATAGTAATCATGTGGATAGTACAACAGAAAATTTCTTCCGGAAAAAAGGTTTCCGAACCATTCTCTCTTTAGTTCTTTATGGCTAGGGATTATAAACCGTTGACTGTACTTACGTATATCTTTTGGATAGCACTACAACGGGAGGGTAAAGAATTTCTTGGGTGAGCATTCTTAAAGGCCGTATTACGGAAAAAAAAGTATAATTTGATAAAATACGCATTGGGGTTATCCACAAGTTGAAACCCATTACCTCGGCAGTTCTGTATGGCTAGAGATTATAGACTCTGCTAAAATAAATAGCAATTGGGTAGTACTACAAAGAAAGGGCACATAATTTGTGGGGTAAGCATTGCTAACGGCCGAACATTTAGTCCGAAACATGGAAATAAAGCCAATTCGATAAAATACGCATTGGGGGCACCCACCTCCGACCCATTGTCTCGCTAGTTCTTTATGGTTAGGGATTATAGACGCTATCCTTTTGCATAGCTCTTGGATAGTATTACAACGTGAGGGCATAGACTTTCTGGGGTAAACATTCTTAAAGGCCGAAAATGTCGTCCGTAACAAAAGTTAAAATTTGATAAAATACGCATTGGGGTCACCTACTTGTTAAAACCAATTATCCGGCAGTTCTGATCTAATGAATAGCAATTTAATAGTTATATAACGAAAAGGCAAAGAATTTCTATAGTTAGCAATAGAAAATTTCGTCCGAAACATGAAAGTAAAGCCAAATGCGATAAAATACGCATTGAGGGCACCCACTTCCCGACCCATTGTCTCTGTAGTTCCTTATGATAAGGGATTATAACTGGTGCTCTAATGTATAGCTATCGGATGGTACTACAACATGAGGGTACATAATTTCTAGGATAATCATTCCTAACGGCCGAAAATGTCGTCAGAAACATAAAAATAAAGCCATATTCGATAATATACGCATTGGGGCAACCCACTTTCCGAACCATTGTCTCTTTAGTTCTGTAAGGCTATGGATTATAAAGGCTGCACTTACGTATATCAATTGGATAGTCCTTCAACAAGAGGATAAAGAATTTCTTGGGTTAGCATTTTTAAAGGCCGAACATTTCGTCCGTAACACGAAAAAAAAGGTCAAAATTGATAAAATACGCGTTGGGGCTACCAACATGTTTAACCCATTGCCTCGGCAGTTCTGTATGGCTAGGGGTTATAGGCTCTGCTCTAATAAATAGCAATTGGGTAGTACTACAACGAAAGGGCAAATAATTTCTGTGGCTAGTATTCTTGAAGGCCGAAATATTGTTCCATACACGGGGAAAATGTCAAATTTGATAAAATACGCATTGGGGTCACCCACAAGAATTTCTGGAGTAGGCTTTCTTAAAGGCCGAACATTTCGCCCGTAACACGGGAAAAAAGTCAAATTTAATCAATTACGCATTGGGGTCACCCACTTTAACCCATTGTCCGGAAGTTGTGCATGGCTAGGGATTATAGGCTTTGCTTTCATAAAAGCTAACGAATAGAACTACAGCGGGAGGATGAAGAATTTTTGGGGTGAGCATTTAGAACACCCACTTTCCGACCCACTGTCTCTGTAGTTTTTTTATGGCTAGGGATTATTAACTCTACCCTAACGTATGTCTATTGAATAGTAATACAACATGAGGGTAGAGAATTTCTGGGGTAAGTATTCTCAAAGGCCGAACATTTCGTCCGTTACACGGAAAAAAGTCAAATTTGATAAAATACGCATGGGGACACCCACTTTCCGACCAATTATCTCTCAACTATCGAATTTGGCCTTATCTCCATGTTTCGGACGACATTTGCGCCCTTTAAAAATGCTTACCCAAGAAATTCTTTAAAATTCTTTTTTAAACAGAGACAATTTGGGAAAGATATTTTTCTTAGTTATGCACAACATACGAGTCGACGGAAAAAGGAAAAAAAACAAATGAATATTTAAATGGTTCCAAATCAAATTATGTCACAAATCAAGTGACATGTATCTTACTGTTAAGGATGTTATTTTTAGACATTCCTGTCACACAAAAGAAAATATTAAAACTATAAGTATACAAATGTATAAGTACTTACATTGCACGCAGGCTTGTCGTCTGGGCTTTTTAAAAGTGTCGTATTTAAGGTAGTTGCATGTTTTATTACCAAAGTAAAATTCATCAGAACGTTTAACTAAATCGATACGAAAGTGAATAATTGCTACTTTGGACGTCTAAAGCCTGGTTGGAATCAAATATTTTAAACCGACCGGATAACGATAACTACATATTCAATAATGGTAATATTATGCAGTTTATCCGGCTATTATTAACCTATAATTACGGAATACTTTGGCACTTCTTTCTTTGTTCATAATTTGTTTACTTTCGTAATATAAATATTAGCAAGTGTAATTATGTTGTCCATTGACAGAATTCACAAAAGAAACACCGCATCATTCAGTCAACTACCTCAACTAGCAAAAATGTCAAACTTACTTTTTAGAGTACGTGCTTATAATTTAAACGAAAAGTAAAATTTGAAATAAAAAGCTGTAAAGGCAAGAGATTAAGGGATTTGAAATTGCGCGATTGCTTAACGTCCAGTTGCAACTATTTCATTCAGCTTCAGGACGAGGAAAAACTAACAATTTATACACAACATGCTCTGCAAAGTAGATCGACGCGGTGATTGACCGACAGGATATCTGGACTGTCACTGAAGTAAGGGTATGATGGATATGGGCAACCACATGCTAGCAAATAAACCCAGATTTCCTCTAGTCAATGACATGTTCACATGCCTGTCAACGCAGTATGTTTCTGTAGTGATTGTCTGGTTATATCTTTATGCCTTTGTCATTTCTGGAATATTTATGGTTAATCGAAGATAGTCTGTGTTATATTTCATCACAACTTTTAAGATTCTGAGCAACTGAGAGTATGATGTTTTGTGTAGTTGAATTGTGTGCTTTGCAAGAGTTCCATATGTCACTCTCAGTATACTGAAAGAACAAACTAACAAATTACCGTTTATTCCGTGGGATTCTATTATGACATATGGAACTCTCAAGTGAAGATCGTTTGTTGACTTCTATAGATATCATTGGTTTATACGTCTTCGGTTGACCGTATGATTGTTGTCTCTTGAAGTATTAGATGTATACAACGCAACAACTTTTAATCATATAAAAATATGATAGTTATTTCCGTGTCAGTAAATACGTAACAGTCGTATTGTATGATCTGGACCAAAACTTTAATCATAGATATCAACAAACGAAAATGATAACCATGCACAAGACATATAGAATACAAACAACAATAGACAAATATCATTGCAATAGGCCAAGCTCTAAATAGCCCCGTAAATAAATGTAGCAAAAACAATCAAAGATCTGCATTTAAATTCACCTCTCGACCCAAATCATCCGAAAAATTTAACGAAAATCCTGACTTGAAAATGTGGTTTTGCTAAATCAGTTTTAAAAAAAAAACCCAACACAATCTTCACCCTTTTTTAATTCCGATCAGTAAATAAACTGACAAAACCCACACAAAGTAACATACTATTAAAACCAGTGCATGAAAATCTTTTAATTCCGAAGACAATATAAAAGATTACAAACAAAAGAAAATAAATGACAAATTGCATCGTATCAAATATACTAGCAGCTACCGAAAGCGACCTAGATTTGATGATAAGAAATGTTATATACACTTACAGCACTTCATAACAAAATTCATACATCAACTTCACGAAGTCTTGTGCAAATCCCAAAACAAAAGAAACGGTTTAGTATTTCTTCCACCTATTTTCTGTATTTAAAAAATGGCCATACCAAGTCAGGAATATGACAGTTGTTTTCCACCCGTTTGATGTGGTTGAGCTTTTGATTTTCCCTTTTGATAAAAGACTTTCCGTTTTGAATTTTCCTTGGAGTTCACAATTTTTTCTTTTTCCTTTTTCTCTATATATGTTTGCCAATTGATATGTTTCAAAAAATATACGAAATGTAATGATTGAAAAATTACAGTTTAACCATAACATGTATTAATGAGTCTATTAAGTCAATGGGAGGGCTAGACTTTATGAACAATTTCTAAAAACTTTGGTGATCCTGTTGGTAGTAAGACCAAACAAAATTTATTGTGTGTTTTAGTTTGATATGGTCTACATATGCTAAGGGGTTTTGCATATTGAGCATGATCACTTACCATTTTGGAGCATCAGTGATCAACCCTGTTTTTGGTTGGATTAATGTTGCTTATAGTCTTTAGTTTTTTTATGTTGTGTGTTATGCACTGTTATTTTTCTGATGTTCTTTTTCTTTAAACCCTGTCATTGTCACTATATTTTTGACCTATAAGTTTATATTTCACTTTGGTATCTTATAAAAAATAACAAAAAAGATGAATTAAAACACCCTACTTTAACTAATTTCAGTTTTAAGGTGACAATGAGATATTTTAAACATACTCTCATGCATGCGAATAACCAATATCTGTTAAATTCCTGCTAATAGAACAATTCTTCTACAATGATGAAGAGAGTATTTTCTTATCTTAGGGCGAAATTAATGAACTGAAAAGTTTTAGCGAAACATGTATGAAAAAGTTTCAGTTATCTTCTAAAGAGAATTGAAATACACTCCCTGGTCTGCCACTGTATGTATTCATGAATGTGAAATGATATAAGAAAAGAATATACTCATTTATTTGCACCATATTGATTAACAGATTTTAAACAATAATAACAATACAAATGTCATCCAAGTTTGTATTACTAGACTATATAAATTGTTACAACTTCCTATTAAGGATGTATTCTTCTGACTTTTCAGTCTCGTTCAGTCTCGTTGAAATCTCGTTCTTGACAATTCCCAAAACATGTGATACAAGTTGAAAATATCAATGAATTTTAAAAATATTATAATCAAACATAATTCTGTGAAAAAATTGTGTATTTACAATGAATGGTTTTTGAGTAATCCAGTTTTCAAATTTTACCAGCAATCAAGTCTGTATTTTTAGCCAAAATTTTGAGAAAATGGGTGAGGGGTACAAAAACTGATTTTACAAGAACTATGTACATCCCATATCATTTTTGTCTTTTCAAATTTCTTAGATATGTATTTTTTCAATCATTTATAACAAAAAAACTAAATAATATGCATTTTGTTCTTAAAATTGAGAAAAATCACAAAAATACAAAATTGAAAGCATAGTAAATTTTACACAAAAAAGCCTAAAAATAAGATAAAACTTTCTTATATTAACACCTGCCTATAGTTTTTTTAAGTCAAATTTATTCAGATTTGTCCACTTCATCTTTATAGAGAGTATGAAAAAAAGTTTAATTGTGGAACTGTGATTTTTTTTCACGATAATAGCCCAAAAATAGGTTAAAATCGATGAAAAATTGGAAAATCATCAAAATTGGGCATTTTCAAAGGGCCGTAGCAAAAAAAGAAGTGCACCACCATATAATTTTTTCTTCACCAATTATTTTGTTACAGTCTTATAAACCCAAAAATCGGGTTAAGAAAAAAAGTTTAATTCTAGAATTGTTTGGCTCCTCAGAGGTGTACATCCTTAAACAGCTTATTTTCATACATATAGGCTGAATAAAATGTGTGTCACACTTTTTCAAAACCACCTTTCAAAACTTCTTTCTCAAAATAAAAAAAAACCCATATATTTGAACGTACCCTTGGTATCTTCTGAATATTTTTAATAAAGAAAATAAATGCAACCGTTGTTATTTACGATATTGACTCCAAAATGTCGTGAATTCTTCTGGAAGAAAGAAGTGGTTGGACCATATGTTATTAATAAGTACAAACATATCTACTTGATCGAGCTAAACGCAATCAAATAAAGCACAAAGTACAAAGTTTTTCAATCCTTATAAGATTGAAAAGATGTTTGATTATTTTGTGCTTTTTGAGACGTGATTGAGTAGAATTCTGACTAATCTAGAGAGATATTTGATTTGTTTATCGAGGATATCACTATCAATTTTGATGTCTTCAATCTTAGAGTCCATATTAGTTTCAATGTCAGATTTGAATGTCTGTAATCTTGTTTCGGTTTCTTTGATATTTTTCACAAGACCTTCCTTAACCTCTGTTATTTCCTCTTCAAACCTCTCTGATGAGCCTTTGTTTGTAGATATATGGCTTCTCACCATCTATAAAAAAAAAAGAGTCAAAGTATGCTAAGGACTAGTTGTATATAACTCTCAGATATAACTACACAGCGTTCTATGGTTATCACCAATTACATATTCCTAGCATCTTGGTTAACATCTTATTTCTAAAAACAAGGGTTGACATAGATCAGTGTGGATAGTATTTTTGGATGTTTGACAGTGTGTTATGTCAAAAAGAGTTGTCTGTTTTTTTTCCCATAGGTTTTTATGTTAAGCTGTTGTGCACAATGACCGCCAACATGACATTTGTACCAAACACCAAAATATAAGCAGTATCTTTTATTGAATGTTTAGTTTTAGTTCAAGTCTGTGTGGTAGAGACACTAATTGCATGGATTAACAAATGATTCTGATAAAATATGTACCACATCTTTGATCTTAAATAGCAGCAAAAACTAAAAATTAACATGAATAAGAGAGGAATACATTGGGTACATTTCTGAATGATGTGGATTTAATACTAGTATGTGAGATGACTTCAGAGAACCTGCATCAATGAAATAATTGTATAGTTCTATTTATACTCCTTTGTGTTGGTCATTCCTTAATTGGGTTTATCCACAAAAACTGTTAATTAGTTATGAATTTTCTTAATATCATTGGTACAAATTTCGTTTCAATGTCGAAATAAATTGTTTCTTCGAAGATTTCTAACAGTTTTATGTAGCGATACTACCTGGCATGAAGCTTGGGGCTATATTTCTAGAAATCATGACCAACACTGCGTTATACAATGACATTTTATGTAATGGAAATTGTTTTTGCTATAAGTTAAAAATGTTAACTTTATCAATAATAATAATTATTATTAATGTCGTCATATCATAATTTTGATTTCTACACGGTACGAATTTAAGAAAAAAAACCAAGTGGAAACTTCTCAAAAATGCAAATACAAGTAAGAAAAGAAAAGAAAAAAGGACAGTTCTTATTATATATTTTGTATGTGTTTTTTCTATTGTTTTTTTTTATGTTTAGCAATGTTCGTTCTTTTAATCAGACATCGAAAAGTTATAGATAACTATCATAAATATGTATAGCCCTTATTCAATTTGTTAAGTTAATATTTTACTTTTCTGAAATCTTCATTACTGAACCCATCTATATGAACATTTTTCTCCAGGCTTTCCAGTTTTTTAACAACAGTTTGAATGAGGTTTTTAGCTTCTGCTTCTAAGAGACTTATCGTTCGGTCCAGTTGGTCCATTTCCTTTGTGTTCTGATCTTTAATCAAGTCCTGGAGTGAGAAAACAATTGTGCAAGACCGCACTTGAACCGTTTGTTCAGTATCAAAATGTTGTAGAGCACAAGCATATTTTCAAAATCGTTCGAATATACTACAAAATAATAATTAAAAAAAAGCACAGGTAAATTGAACAACAGACACACTCCTAATAAATCTACTTACTATGATTTATGAAAGGATCATTTAATGATTGATTTAATTGATTTTATCGATTTGTGTTAAGCGCCACTTTTATCATTATTCTGCTATTTCAATTTTTACTTAAAGAGAAGCCAAGTACCCACCAACCTTCGACAAGACAACTGACAATCTTAGTCAATAAAGATTGGACTCGAGTGCACCTGCCATGTGATGGATTCGGACTCACAATATCAGTGTTGACAGGCTAGTGATACAGTAGTTTCACTACTTGAGCCATGCGGCAACCGTGGAAGATGTATTTGTTCAAGGCAATCGAGACAGTAAAGAATAGTTTCCAATATTCAAAGGGAAACTAGACGAGAGAATAAAGAAAGACAGCAAAGAAGAAACAAAACAAAAGGAGAAAACCAGTCATTTCCCTGATTAACAACAGATAAATCGACTAATCAAACTGTAAAGAAACCATGCTAATTATCATAACTAGAAAACGAGGTAGCTGCAAAATTGAAAATTATTTAGAATACCATAAATAAGGTAAAATAAGAAAACGACAGCTCTTTAAATAGACTTATTGGTGATATCAAACAAAATACGAAAATTCTCTAGATATACCAAAAGCCAGAAAGCAAATCAAGTAATGAAAATAGCAGAAACTAATTGCAAGAATGCGGAATCGATATATTACAAACTGCTACAAAAAATTCATAATGCTACCAAAGCAAAGTGACCTGATGCATCCACCACTGTGTATTGCAAGAAATATCAACTGAGGTAAAAGCGGCAGAAACAGTAGTTTAGATGTGTTCAAATCTTGCCAATCGATTAGGACGAAAAAAAACCAAGGTACATCACTACATCTGATTGTATAGTTAATATTTGGAAGATTGGTTTTCTTTTTGTCTTTGGGAAAATTCTGTGTGAATTCTGCTTCAAATGTGTACAAACAAGTCAGCATGAAGAGTAAATAAGTACCCATTAAAATACTGACTGTTTGCTGAAATATCAATCCACCAAACTCAAAAAAATTGTTGTCGATCAAAATGTCTAACATTTTGATGATATCATCTTCGGTGTGTTTGTGAAAAAAAAAAGTTTAATAAAAATACCGAACTACAAAGCAAATTTTCAGTGTGGTTTTCATTTACTAGTAGTTACATTTTTCATGACCTTACTAGCTAATAATTTCATCTTCCTTTCCCATATTTTGCAGAACACACTCTGTTTAATGTGATAGAGCATAGATTATAGTATGAAAGAATAGAAAAATCAAATGTTTTGATATATTGAACTGAAAATTGTATAGATTGTGATCGAAGCGTTCGGAGTAGATCTTTAGAATTTTCAAGAATCCACATCCAATTAATAACGCTGGAGTGTATATACATAATAAATATTTCTTCCCAATATTTTTGAAAGCCATCGTTTACATGTGTAAAATGCTTTTATGATATTATAAGTTATCTACGTTCATATCCGTAGATATGGATATTTTAACACCCTGAAGTACCTCAGTACACCATGAGTCGTAGCCGAAGGGTGTACAGGGTACTGAAGGGTGTTAAAATATCCATATCTACGGATATGAACGTAGATAACGAATTTATCCCCGGTCTTAGTCCGAATCGGGCGAGTTTTATGAAAATTCGGGTACAAAGTGTATCGTGAAAACAACGTTTTTTTCATTATCTAAAAAAGTTTTATTGTAATTTGGAAATTTTACATATTTTTTACGGGGTGTAGGGTACTACCTTTGGTAGAACCCTACAGGTAGTCAAATTTAAGACGTTTTTAATACGGAGACAGAGAAACTGGATTGAGTCAAATTTGGCGCTCAATGTTGTGAGAGTTACGTCATAGATGGTATGACGTCAACGTGGGTTCTTTGCATAGCTAGGTCAGTAGTCCCATTCCTTGAAAATGTGGCAGTCAAGTGATGCATTTAATGAAATGAGTGTAGATGATCGGCATAATAGGACAAAATCGTTAATGAATTAAATATTTAATTACAAACATCATGGATAATCTACAGAATTCAATATTTCACAAGGAGCAATCATGGAACTAAGGAAAACTTGCGTGAAGTTCCCCGGGATAATGGTTAGCAACGTCCGGGGATATGGGTTTATCCCCGGCTTAGTATATTTCTAGGATTTCGATTGGTTAACGCACGTCGTTACAAAACCCATAGCCCCTGGGTGTTGCTAACCCATATCCCCGGACGTTGCTAACCATTATCCCGGGGAACTTCACGCAAGTTTCCCTTAGTTCCATGATTGCTCCTTGTGAAATATTGAATTCTGTAGATTATCCATGACGTTTGTTATTAAATATTTAATTCATTAACGATTTTGTCCTATTATGCCGATCATTTACACTCATCACTTAACTGCCTCATTTTCAAGGAATGGGACTGCTGACCTAGCTTTGCAAATGACCCACGTTGACGTCACACCATCTATGACGTAACTCTCACAACATAGAGCGCCAAATTTGACTCAATCCAGTTACTCTGTCTCCGTATTAAAAACGTCTTATATTTGACTACCTGTAGGGTTCTACCAAAGGTAGTACCCTACACCCCGTAAAAAATATGTAAAATATCCAAATTTCAATAAAACTTTTTTAGATAATGAAAAAAACGTTGTTTTCACGTTACACTTTGTATCCGAATTTCCATAAAACTCGCCCGATTCGGACTAAGACCGGGGATAAATTCGTTATCTACGTTCATATCCGTAGATATGGATATTTTAACACCCTGAAGTACCCCAGTACGCCATTATATATTTATAAACGAGTCTAAATTGAAAACTACGTTCAAACCTATGATTGCGTTGGATAAAAACCGCAATTTTTATACGTGTGCATGTAAAACAAATTTAGTTGTAGAAGGGTCTAAAAACAGCACAAACAACATTTTCCAAAAGACCAAAAAAGTGAAGAAGTATATTTAAACAAAACACATTTGACTAACAGGTCGAACAACTGATGTTCTTTAACCCTGCTGACTGCCATTGGCGATTGCCAAATAAAATTGATCACAAGATGTAACAAAATGGATCTTAATTTAAATTTAATACTAAACAGAATTTTTTTTACTTGTGGCCACGATGTTATGCCACAAACATAAAGTGACAATATTTTTTTAGTACACCAGATCCGGATTTCGACAATAAATGTCTCTTCAGTGATGTTAGGGATCGAAACGGTATTTGGAAGGCCATATAAAAAGTATCCTCATTTTTAGATAGACTCTTGAATTTTAAGAGCCAATATAGGATGAACGGATCATATAAACCGGAGGGAAAATATGATACAAGCCCAAACGAAAAAATATTAACGAGTCTAATTTGAAAACTACGTTCAAACCTATGATTGCGTTGGATAAAAACCGCAATTTTTATACGTGTGCATGTAAAACAAATTTCGTTGTATATTTATGATATACATGTATATATTTATGATATACATGTATATATTTATGATATACATGTATATATTTATGCTATACATGTATATATTTATGATATACATGTATATATTTATGATATACCTATAAGCTGTTTTGCTCCTGGTCTGAAATAAAGGAAACTAGTAAACAAGTGAACTTAAATTTTGTCCAGGCGAATTTTCTAAAGTTCAATAAAACATTCATAATTGATTTTTAAAAATCGTAAAAGGGCAGGCCAGACATTTTCATTGATTAATACTGTGACTAAAACATTAATTGATTCCGTTTGAAGACTAAAATCACATATTACATAATAATTTTAATCAATACATTTTATTCTCCATTTAGCAGTTGATACTGCACAGAGGAATAATTACTAGTAATATCAGAAATTGTTTGGAAATATAATCATAGATTTTTGGTACATATCATTATGAATTAAAAAATCCTTGACGAAATAAACAAAAACAAAGTATTATAATATGAGTATGTGATTTTTTATTTTAATCCTGCAAGCAGCAAACAATAATACTTATTATTTGCTCTTTGTGTGGTGTCCTACCTCTATATTGAGCACCCAGTGTTCACTTTTTAAACATGTCGATTTCTACAAGAATATCTAAGAAACCTGTTCGGTATATAAGAGTTAAAAGTTTCAAAGTTAGATACAAGAATACAAAAGAAGTTCATACATGACATAGATTGATAGTAAATATACAGATTATTTGAACTTGCTATATGAATCGAAACAGGAGAAAAACTTGGTGAACATCAGTTTGTACAGATTATACAAATCAATTGATTTCCAATAGACGAGTGTGCATTACACATGTTACATAATTGTCTATGTAAAATACAGATTGAATCTGTGATTGTATATTGTGTTCATTTATTTGACTTATTGGAATAAGAGAGAGGCGAAAAACACCAAAGGGACATTCAAACTCATAAATCGAAAATAAACTGACAAAGCCATGACGAAAAAGACCAACATAGAAAACTTAAGACTGAGCGACACGAACCAAACAAAAAATCTTAGATGCTCCGGCGGGGTAAGCAGATCCGGCTCCATATGTGACACCGTCGTTTTTGCTCATGTTAATACAAACCTGGGAACAAGTCTAATTGGGAAGATCTCATTTGTCGAAAAGGGGACGGATTGTAGTAACGATATTTGAAAAATCATATTAGGAAATACAAGTCCAGGAATATCGTATCAACTGGGCGATATATACTCCGTATGAAGACACTGCTTGCATGTTGTTTATTAAATTGGAAAGTTAACCATTGGAAAGCTGTATTCATTTCTTTTGTCGTAAAGTTTTGTTTTTCAACCAATCTGCATAGTTAATTTCTAGATGCAAGTCAATATAAGAGGCAGACTTAATTGTTAATTGTATCTGTTGTATCCTTTATCTCAAGTTCGATGGGATAGAAGCGTTCAACATAGTCATTACATTTTGAAATATTTAGTGAGAGAACATCATCTGCAGATAGCGAAAAGTTAAGTTAAACTTTCTTTGTAGTTCCTTTATGAAGTCAATCCCATGTGGATACAGGAACAAGTCGTCACAAAGAGAGGCCAGTTGGTTTTCCCATGAGAATGTCGAATATTTGTAGACAAACACATCCTCCAAACGTTACTAATATGTTGTCAATAAAAAAATCAAGCATCTTGACCATGTTTGTTTCAGATTTTTTTTTTTTTTTTTTTTTTTTTTTTTTTTTTTATATCAGAGTGATTTTTTACAAAGTAGGATTTTTCAATCTCTAAAACAAGATACTTTTGTCTACGTTAGTCATTCTTTTTATGAAACAAAGAAGGACTAACTCTTCTAATTTGTCATTTAGTTTGGAATGGGGAATACTAGTGTACAGAGTAGAAAGGACAACTGTTGTAATACTACTGCAAGATGAAAGAGTCTTAGAATGTATGTACTCAAAAAGATCTTTGGAATTGTTTAGTATCCACATCTGATTCACGTCATTTCTAGAATAGTTAGTTTCACAATAACTTTAATTCACGACTTAGATTGCTGATAAAAAATAATGTTAATAATTTAGAGAGGTTTCGTGCAGCACTTGAAAGACCCGGCAATATACCGTTGTTTGTAAGGAAACCTCAGGAAACTTATGTAGTTGATGTATCGAATGAAGTAATGGACTAGTTCATATATTCATCTTTGGTTAAAAGACCAAAGGAAAATTGAACAGACCTATGATTAAAATCATAATAGAATAAGACAAGGAAAATATCGTTTTTCTTATTCTCTTTTTCCTCAAATGCGTTTGCTTTTATTTTATAAACAAATGGTGTTATTGGTCTAAGTTGTATGGTTAAAAAAAGTATATTTATCTTTTGAAATAACCCTTTCCTTTAATAATGCAAACATAGACCTATATAGTAGCTTACTTCTTCGTAATTTGATCTCGGGTGGAAAGTTGTCTCATTTGCATACCATTAGTGGTTTGAAATATTCCTCATTTCAAAACTAAATATATGTGAGTAAAATAACAAAGTAATGATCGGTACATTTGATTCATTTACTGAACTAATTATTCTCTTATGAAAGGGTTGTTGTCAATAAAATCTTACAGAATTTAATAATAAAAGATGGAAAGATAGAAAGTAGCAGATTGAGCTAATTTTGAAATTACATATATTCCAACATAATATGTATTGAGCGAACAATCCTTGCCCCCTTTATTCGTACTATTAAACGAAATCGGCCGCGATACATTCAGATACGTTGGTTATGTATAGAGTAATGTCATTTCATTGGAAATTTCTATTGATTTAGTATTTTATTACCATATCATTCTTCCATGTGATTCTCTCTTCCTTCAGTTTAGTAGTGATGCTGTGGTTTGTTCTCGCTAAGGACTTCAATGCTGCTTTTTTCCACACTTGTAAGGCATTTCTGGTGAACATGTTAGAGGTATGAACTCTACCTCTTATACTGTCCATGTAAATTCTCCTCTTCTCATCCGATGCGTATAATTCTTTCTTGATACAATTAATCAATGACTCGATCTCATCGTTCAGTTTACATAGCTCCAATATATTCTGTAGATAAATTAGGAAAGAATATATATTAAGATTAAAAACGTATTTGACGTACACCTGCTAAATTAAATTGGATATGCTCATTTTCCATGAAAATGTGTTACTTATGTTTGATTTCTTTTCGCATATAAAAAAAAACCATATCAATCCTGCAATCGTTTTTATAGTCACATATCTAAATACTTGGGAAAAAAATAGAAGGTGAACAATGGCATTATACGGATGAGCAATTCGGAGCAGAGGTATATGGGTATATACATTTGTTTTGTAGTGTTAACATGATTTACGAATTGATATGCAACTATGAAAATAGCAGGCCAATACTTCCAAATCAGTGTCAGAAGATTTTATAACTTTTTGGAATTTTGGATCCTCAATGCTCTTCAACTTTGTACTTGTTTGGCTTTATAAATATTTTGATATGAGCGTCACTGATGAGTCTTATGTAGACGAAACGCGCGTCTGGCGTAAATTATAATCCTGGTACCTTTGATAACTATTTACACCACTGGGTCGATGCCACTGCTGGTGGACGTTTCGTCCCCGAGGGTATCACCAGCCCAGTAGTTAACACTTCGGTGTTGACATGAATATCAATAATGTGGTCAGTTTTATAAATTTCCTGTTTACCAAACTTTGAATTTTTGAAAAACTAAGGATTTTCTTATCCCAGGCATAGATTACCTTAGCCGTATTTGGCACAACTTTTTTGGAATTTTGGATGCTCAATGCTCTTCAACTTTGTACTTGTTTGGCTTTATAAATATTTTATTATGAGCGTCACTGATGAGTCTTATGTAGACGAAACGCGCGTCTGGCGTACTAAATTATTATCCTGGTACCTTTGATAACTATTATAACAATGGAATCGTAACCTTTGTCAGTTGCATATTTTTGCATGAAGAAAAGTTTTTGTATCGGCTTCTTCCTGTTTGATTATAAGCTCATACCATTCTACGCTATTTCATTTTCAACATATATTTTGTGGCACATACTTCCATGTGATACAAATAAATCAATACACGCAAGTGTAAATCTATAGGATTGTTTACTCTATTCCGAAACAAAGAATTCAAAAAAGAGCAACTTTGTTTCTCCCAACTGACAAACATTTCTTCCATTGCAAAGAACACGATTGTGATGGTCTAGAACTTATCGTAATGATTTGTCCTCCCAAGGACCTGCCGTTCTAATTTTCTATGGATATTGTGGGATACTAATCAGTGACAAAATCAATGCGGGATCTCTTTTCGAAACTAAACGGATGGTTTTTGAAATAACAATTGCCGAATTAGAAAAAGTGCTTGGTATCCTAGTAATGGATTGAATAACTGCCATGCCATCAAATATCCACATGCTTTCCTAAGGAATGGCCCTTTTCTAAAAGACCACACAGGACAGATTTATTATTCTTTACATGTGTACCATCAAAATTTGCAAGAGACCATGGAATGGGACCTAATTCAAACTGGAGAACCTCTCTCATATCCAACTGTCTTGTCTGGGCTATGACAAGCAGGAGACTTTTATTTCCTTTTTTGAAAATGTAAGTAAGGATTTTCTTTTGATCGGTTTGAAGATATCGGTTGACTTTTGAATAAGCCGTTCAGTAAAGAAAATATCTGAAGCAAATTTTCCCTTTTCATAAGCGTTTAGAAGGTCACACATTAATTCCGAAGAAGCAACAGAACCCGAGAACAAGCCATATAACTGCTCAGATGTTTCAAATGGATTTGGCCACTTTTGCAGTATCTGAAACAATTTCAAAACATCAGCTTCGTCTCGATTCATTCGAGTTTTAAGGATATTGAAGCTCTTTCATGTGCATTTAACAACCAACGTTTAACAGAATCTTTTTTTTTTAACTGAAAACAACAATGCCAATTTTTTTTGTATCTCTAAGAAACCTGAGAAAGTAAAAAGTCTAGCCAAATCCCAAAACTGACTATTTGACGTTCGTTCAAAGCGATGTTTGTCGATTGAATGACTTAACAATCTCAAGTCAATCACTACATATCTAAAACACAAAATATTATCAGGCACACTTTTATTGAGTTCGATAGAGTGTACCTTTTTTGAACGCAAAAATTTAACATTAATTTGTAATTTTTTCATAAATATTTCGTTACACATTCACTTTATAAAAAAAATTGTCTCACAAAAACAACATTAATAGACAATTAAATGTTTGTTTTCAGTTGCAAATTGTTAATGCTTATGTGTGAATACATTGTAAATGTTGTATACTGAATCGAAGATGGTAATGTGATGATTTCCGCACGTACATATGTTTTATTAAATAATTCACATTTTAGACGATATTTAAATACTGCAAATGGTTTAAACATTGCATAATGATCAATTCTAAAGTTTAATTTACAAAAACGGGTAATTGTATAACGAATTTCTTTATGAAATGAGAAAATATACCTTAATTTTAAACCAAAAAAATCGGATTGTTTGTAATGTAAAAAAAATAAAATCTAGTGTTACATGTACATTAAATATGATAGTTTAATATCTGTTTTGGGATGTTTATACTCATACTTAAGTCTTTTGTTTTTTATAATCGTTTTATATTAAAAAATTTATATACAAATTACTTACTCGTTATTGATTAATGAGAGGACCAATGAAAGGGACGTTTTCAAACCTCTTTTGTGCACTTTTTTTTTTAGTATAACACCTTGTATTTTATCAATAAGATAATGAAGTTGAATTCTATCAAAAAAATCGCGGTACTCTGGGGTGTAACACAAACTCCTTAACTAGAGCGCTTTTGAAAACTAGCTTTTGGACTTAAGAGGTATAAAGCAATGTAACGAAAATGTTTTGGTAAGGAAATTCAAATTTTGAATAATTCGCATAAAAAACTAAATAGGGACGCATGAAGACATAGTGTGTTTGAGATTATGAGAAAGATTCAATAAAAGTTATAATTGGCTTGTTAATCCTGGTATCTATGATGAGTTTATTTGCGAGGAGTTGCGGATACAAAATGTGAACCATTAAAATAATGTAATTTGCAAAATCCATGTGTGGGTAAAGGAAATGTAAATAAATAAAATTTGGTGTTTTTACTGTCTTCTGATTAGTTAAAATTATTAGTTTTATTTTCAATGTTGTCAATTTTGATGGCGACACGCCCACTCTGACGTTGTGTATTCATACGCCAACATGTGTGTACGTTGTTATTGTTATATAAATAATATAAAAAGTTCTTTGAGCCTTATTTTTGATAGAAATTTATTTATAATGAATGGCAATAATTTATTTTGATTTTATTGAACCATAAAACTATTTTTTGACTCTTCACATTTAAATAATCCGCTTCGCGGAATATTCAATGTGAAGAGTCAAAAATTAGTTTTATGGTTCGATAAATTCAAATAGATAATAGCCATTCATTAAATAAAAAATACTTCTGACCAAAAAAAAATCATCGGAGGAGGAAATTGTATTTTATATGGAAAACATTTTGAAACAGTTTCATTAAATCATGATATTAAAGGGTCTAAGGAGGAGATGCAGTTTTATATAATCTTATAATGTACCTATATGAAGTTCCATTTTCCTATTTTTTCAAGTTCAAAGTTCAAAAACCTTATCCATAGAAGAATATCAGTACTTTTTAGAAAAAATAAGCATTTATATCGTCTTATTCTTAGCCCCAATCATTATTCAGATTAACCCATAAGCCAGCGGCTATAAAAGGCCTGTGTCGCTCATTGTATCTTCAACAAAGGTAACTTTTTATTTAAAAAAATAACTAGAGGCCCTCAAGAGCTTGATTCACTAACCTGTATTTGTTTGCTTAAATTGGAGAAGATTTTCAAATGTGGCAAATATGATCATTTTGTGTAAAATTGTCTTTAATAACTCCTTAAGGGACAATTGACAATTTTGGTCATTTTAACTTTTTTGTAGATCTTACTTTGCTGAACATTATTGCTGTTTACAGTTTATCTCTATCTATGATAATATTCAAGAGAATAACAAAAACTGCAAAATTTCCCTAAAATTATCACCTCTGTATTGTATCTCGTTAGTCTGTCGTCTGTGATCAAGGCCTTTTCGCTGTTTAGTATCATCAGCTGTTCTACTCTTTGTTTAGTCTGCTTGGTCTCATAGGTTGCTTGGATGTAGCGTCCGTTGCAATCACTTAACTTTGCTGACATACATTGGACTGCTTGGCTTAACGATTTTTCCAAGTGTGTGTAAGACGACCGCATGTGATTAATAGCATTGTCATTTCTGTTCACCACTTTTAACATTCTCTACAAGAGAAGATAATCAGAAAATATGGACACATTACTTCATTATAAGAATGAAGAAAATTATAGCAGGTCTTAAAAACACTAGTATTAGATAAAGGCAACAGTAGTATTCTGGAGTTCAAAAGTCATAAATACATTTAAAAAAAAAACGGGTTACAAACCAAAACGGAGAGAAACACATAAACTATAACACAGAGACACAGAAGTGCAAAAAAAAAAAACAAACGCCAACACACATATAAACGAACTATTCGATTACAACTGCCATATTCCTGGCTTGATAAAGGACATTTTAAGAAAAAAAATGGTGGGTTGAACCTGGTTAAATGGCAAGCCAAACCTCATGCATTTAATGGCTAGCCAAACCTCCATGCAGGCATTAATAGCTAGCCAAACCTCCATGCAGGCATTAATAGCTAGCCAAACCTCCATGCAGGCATTAATAGCTAGCCAAACCTCCAGGCATTAAGAACTATTAGTACATTTAAAGGTCGATCAAACGAATGTTCTAACGGACCGCATCCTTTTCGGAGAATAAGTCATTCATTCATAAATATGGCAAAAAATGGACTTGCAGCAGTATTCATAAATTTGTTGAAAAGGAGTAGGTCCAGTAAGGGCCAATTTTGGCCCCAAATTTCAGGTTCATCTGATGAAAATTTTTGACACTTTTTAAACACTTAAGTGTCTACTTTAGTTGATTCAATTAATTTATGTGAAAGATTTGAACTGATTTAGTCATTAAGGACGCTCACATTCAAGCTTTTAAATGTTATAAATCTATCAAATATGCCATAATATGTCACTTTTCACATAGTTTTTGTCAAAAATGAAAGTGGCCGCATCCGTGTTCATCCTCAATCTTTATATATATTAGGTATTATCATCAAATACAACTTACTTTTAAGTATAAAAGAATGAACACAAATGCGGCCACATCCATTTAAGGCGGAAACCGTCTAAAATTTAGCTCAAATGCTAAAACTATGAAGATTTCAGTAATTTAGCATGACTTAATGATGCTAGAACCCGTCAAATATGCATTGTAGTGTCAAAATCAGCCCTTATGTATGTAACAGAAGTATTCTACTTTCCAATAAATAGCTAAACGTTTACATTTTGAATTTCACAGTTTTGTAAAACTGCTACATTTTGGGGCCAAAAAGGGGTCTTACTGAATCTACTCCTTTACTTAAATCAAATTCTCGACATACCTTCATCGTGTGCATTCAATTTTGCAAATTAAAACTACCCTACCTAAAACAAAGTGTCTGATAAAATAGTGAACAAAATAAAAACAAATGAACAAAAACAAATTAGGTCAAGGTGAACTGACATTTGCCTGATTGTACTGTTGCAGATTGAGATTTACACTCATCTAGTAGTACTGACTATTTTCTGTTTGGAGCTGTATTTTTCAATATCGTTACATGTATGTTAGATAGCGGTCAGACACGCTCTCAATTTCATAACTGAAATCCAATATCTGATTTCTTACTTTTGCTAAGTTTTCAGTGATGTTCACAAGTTGTATACGGGAGTGTTTATCACTTGATCAATACTGGTTTGATGGAAGGAGTTATTTCCATCCAGATAGTTTATAACACATCTAAAGATAATATGATTTATAATCTTGGAATTGGTCTGACGTAATGGAAATAATTCCGAATTTATTTATTTTCAAACTAAAGAATAAAGAAATGAAGGACCCCCCTATCCAGAACCTCGTATATTTAGTTCTGGTTTCACTTCTATTTTCTGTAATGGCATAATATTAGATTTTAGTTGCTGGTAGTACAAATCTAGAATGTTGTTTTCTTTTATGATTTCGGTTACAACTTTTTTGATGTTGTGCTCGCTCGTTATGATAGATATTTGTACGATATTATTAAGGTTGATGATTCTAGTGTTTCGTTTTTCCAGTTTTAATAATATTCAGGAAAATTGAAGTCGCCCATCAATATGTATCTGTTCTATGTGTGTCTTTCTTTATTAAGTGGAAGGAATGCTAGCCTTAGTGTTAATGCGAACATTACGAATGGCACTTAATGTTATTGACAAACCTCGAAATCTTCAGTGGCAGTTTTTACTGAAGTTTCCATGGTTCCAATAATCCATTTCCTTTGAAGTTTAAGAGTTTCTCGGAAAAACTGCACTACTGCTGCATCCCGACTGTTACGAGGGAGTGGATCTTCCTGGTCCAAAGAATGTGCGGATGTTGTGATAGAGTTATTTCTACCGTCTTCAAGATGAGAACCATGTTTGAAATGTTCATATAATGGTCGGTTTGATGCCATTCCTGTTTGCGGATAGTTTTTTACCAGATGACATTCTTTTCGATTTTGGCTATTGTGCGGACATTCGTCCTGTAGACTTTTTGTTCCTCGTGTTGTATTCATTCTACATACAGATCCACTTTTGTCCATGTCTACGTAAAGATAAAGAATGATTCTTTAAATTTGTAGCTAATATTTAAAAAGAAAATGTGTTAATGATTTGCTAAATTATCACCCTCAAAGTTTTCAATTGATTTTCTTTACGTGAGAAGACCGCATAAAAACACCTGCTTTATATGAATGTCATTTGAAAATAATGTACTCCGCATAACAATCCCTGAATGTACTAACATGTAGTCTGCAACTTAAACTATAGTCGATTGCATAGCATACTCTCGTGAATAGATTCAGTCGTAAAAAAATATTAGAGAAAATAAAAAAAAATAAGTAGAAAGAAAGACAGGCATTTAACATTATAAGGAAAACTAAAAACAACTCTAGTAATCGTGTGGCGTAGCTTGCATGTATGCCCAGATGCTGAAGAATCCACGTCATATTGACAATTTTTTTTAAAATGAACAATTATGTGTTCGTAGCAGATATCATAACTCGGAGGTATCCGAATGTAAGAAGGGTTAGGATATGAGGATGACGTCCAATTATTTCAGAAGCAGTGTGTTTGGACAAAATTGCCTTAAAAGTAATGATTTAATAAAACTGTTTCACATATGAAATAACTATCTTATGCCATTACGGCTACCGCAAGCGCCGTGGATGATGATACGCACACCCCGGACATGTTTCATGTGAAAACGAATTAAGGAGCGATGGCTTCTTCATCTGGCGCATCAACGTTATATACAAACAACTAAACCACCATATCCTCATATCATTTGGTTGTACTGTGACATGGAAGACGATGTGATAAACACTCACATTGTAAAAGAGTGTGGTCGCTCTTGGTCTTATAAATATCCTTCTAGGTACAAATATTAATTTCATTTTCAATAAAAAAATTAGTTCCAATGTCCCCCGCATTGCACATAATTTATCAATCCAAGGAACAACAGGGGCAATTACTAAAAAAAGGCACTTTTTCTCTAACATTTTTTTATTAATTTCTTGAGAGAAAAAAAAATCTTCAGAGCTAATGCAACGGGATTTCCATTATAATTTATATTTCCAAGGGGTATAACTGGTTAAAATATTTGATCAGGACTTAATTTCGAATGTGTCAAAGACATTGCTGATGATATTAATTTCATAAAAATTTGGCAAGAATCATACACATGAGAGTGCGAACTAAAACAAACTAACAAGCATAGACGGACGGACGGACGCTATTTGCATGAGAGGCTCAAATTCCGGGAAAGATTTTTAGCTTTCATATGCTCAAAAGCAATAAAGTCTCACTGGTTTTATCCTCTAAATAAAGATTTTCCCGAAAAGGATGTCCGACTTGCAAGCAAAATCTGCACATCCAGACTGTTCAGCCTCTGAACACACAAAGGCAGATCTAAATCGACTGACTGTTACCATCATTAACTACACTGCCATTGCTTGGTCTTGTGAGTTTTGAGAATGAGATAGGTTTTGAATAAGAAAATTTGTCAGGGGGGTATCCGGGGGTTGGAACCCCCTTTTTTGCCATCAATGCTTTTAAATAGGGAAGTAATGGTTAGCCACCCTTTCCTGGGTATGAAAAAAACATTATAGTCACTAAAATTTCAGTTTTATAATGGAACTAAGAAAATGTATTTGCACTTCCTTGTTGGACATAGTAGTACTGTATTGCCCATGTTTTATTAGAAATACACCATAAACTGGTTGGTTAATGTTGATCGATCCCGATAGAAACCCGGATGCTATCGAATAGACCGAAGTCGGTTCGTGTCATATCACGATTTCGTAACTTCCTATTTCCAAATTTGGCTCAGAAGAATGTCAACAAATGGTCACATATTTTACCTACAAAATGATTTACTTTAACTCCATTGTAAACTGAAAAGTCAAATGGTTTGTTTAAGTTCAATATTTGTCGAACCCAGATGATGATTACTACACGTCTTCTTCAAATTCATCAGTAGAATCGTGAAATCTTATTTATTTGGGTCGGGATAATTTTTACAGAGGAAGTTTAAACAAATATTAATCAAAATAATATTTAAAAAGACAGGAAGATTCTTAAAAACTCCAGGATAAATTTTATATTTGTAAGTTGTAGTTGATCAGCTAAATTGTGTTAGTTAATTAATCAGCTTGATGAAACCGAAACTGAATAAAAGCAGAATGGAAGCAACATAAACAAATATTTAAACTTTAAACATAAACATTATGAATATTGAGGATTAGACCAGTTTACTTACTTGACAAGGGGCATAGAATGGGTACATCAGAGACATATATAGGGGGGGTCTATATACACAACATAAACTTCTCCCATTTGACACATGATGATTTTGCAGAGTAAATATGGACAGAGTTATAATATTTTCTAACTTGTTCTTACAAATCCTAATTTGTATGATATCTTTAATTTGTCATTCTTAATTAATACAAAAAAGGGTATGAAATAGACCACTTTCGAGTCGATGCATTTCTGTAAAAAAAACAAAAAAAAACAAACTTGGTTTTAGTGAACATCACATGTGTGTTTAGGGGCTTCGAGTTGTCACTACCATTCCCATGTTGATCAAGTGGTTGAAAAAACTATAATGCTGTAGTGCAGGAATTATTCGGCAAATTTTATTCTAATAATTGATAATTAGCACTTATGTCATTAGGGAATTGTGATTAAGTACTGTCAGAACAAATATTATTGCTAGTTTGTCCTGCTCAATGACGATTACTAAGACGCTTGATGAACGTTAATAGTGCAAGCAGTGTTCTCCCAAGGCAGTACCACGATGCTATATTTTCTTCCCGTGACCCTATAATAATTTCCGCGATGATATGATTATTTTCAGGATGTTATTTTATCGTTTCTAAATGTACAGGGCAAAGCCATGCTCTAAATTTTGAACTTTCATCTAATTACCGCTTAAAAATGATCATAAAAAAATATATCACCTTTTATTGTAATCCCTTCAAGTCGGACAATAGAGGCAATTCAGAGTGATTAAATAGGTGTTTATTGCCCTTTGGGTAATAACTGTTTGGATACGAATACCCCAAGCTGTCACTTGTGACATGATTAATACCACATGGTCTGCAATCACAAATTTCGACAAGGAGAAAATGTAATCAGAAAATAAAAAAAAAAAAAAAAAAATTTATGTTTGCAAAATGAAAATTCAAAGAAACAAACAATTTGTATACAACTGCAAAAAATCAAAAAAAAATTGGTCGTATATTGGTATCACGTCGTCGTCGTCTTTGTCAGCGTCATCCAAAGACGGATTGTTTCCGGATAATAACTTTTGAATAAGTGAAAAGAAATTGATAAAATTTTAACACAATGTTTATAACCACAAAAGGATGCATGGGATTGATTTTGGTGGTTATTGTCCCAAAGGTTTAGGAATTAGGGGCCCAAAGGGGCCAAAAACAGCATTTATCTAGTTTCAGGACAAATGGTTGTGTATTAGTATTTCAATTGTTTTGAAATTGTATCACAATGTTTAATACCATAAGTAGAAGGTTGGGATTTATTTTAAGGGGTAATTGGGCAAACAGTCTTGGAATTGAGGGCAAAGAAGGGGCCAAAAACAAGCATTTTTCTAGTTTCAAGACAATAACTTGTGTGTAACTGTATGGATCTCTCTGACATTGTGCCACAATTTTCCCTATAACACAAAGAAGGCTGGAATACAGTTTGGGGTTTATTTTCCCTAATATGTAGGAATTAAGTGGCCAAAAAGAAGCATTTTTCTAGTTTACAGACAATAACTTGTGTTTAAGTGTATGGATCTCTATAAATTTTTACATGAAGGTTCCATACCACTGACTGAAGGTTGGGATTGATTTTAGGGGTTATGGTTCCAATAGTTAGGAATTGGGGGCCAAAAAGGGGGCCCAAAATAATCATTTTTGTAGTTTTCAAACAATTACTTATGTTTAAGTGTATGAATCTCTCTGAAATTTAACCACAAGTTTCCATACCATAGAGGGATGATTAGTATTGACTTTGGGAGGTAATGGCTCAAAATGTTTCAGAATTAGGGGCAAAAAAAGGGAAAAAATAAGTATTTCTGGTCAATGGACAATTAAGACAATTTAAAAGCAGTGTATGGGAGGTAATTCTAAAACATTTAACATACAATGTTGGGTACATGTATGTTCGGATTTACCTCCCTTACATTATTTATTTATTATGTATAAAGAAATGTCAGGTTTTAGACTAATTGCAAAAAAAAGGGGGGTGGTAGTTGTTCTCAATTTTTTTCTTCTTCAAATTTCTCAAATTTCAAATTTTTGAAAAGTTAAAAGAAGAAATCTTTAATTGCACAATATTGCGCAATAGATTTGTAAGATCTTGACATTTGCTTTGTGTCAGAAACTCATATTATGTCAAAAACTTGATCGCAATCCAAATTCAAAGCTGTATCAAGCTTGAATGTTGTGTCCATACTTGTCCGTACTGTTCTGGGTTCGACTTCTGCGGTTGTATAAAGCTGCACCCTGCGGAGCACCTGGTTCTCTTTTAAAAAGAGGTGACAAACTTTTTATGACTTTCAAAAGATAAGTATTACTTTCTATCTCTTCCTATTATTTTTTGTAAATCGAGAGTGAAAATTTTGATTTTGAGCTTAATAAGTTTTGTACTTTCTTTAGAAAGTGATTATAATTGGCTTTAGTTTATGTTTCATCCATTTTATGCATTAAAAAAGCCAAATTCATTCCCAATCTCTTGTCAAACATTGTTTATTTTCATATTTTTCATTGCTTTCAGTGGCCATTAGATATTTTAGTGTAAACTACTGATTGGAACCTGACCAGATATGACAAAAATCCGTATTTATGATAATAACTACATATGCACAATTGGCACAGTAGACAGAAAACAATGATACCTAACAAAAAAACTAAGCAATAAGAGACTATTTGTTAGATAACTTTGTTTAAAATATATATCATTTTGATAAAAAGAAACAACTGGGACTAATTCATTGAGTACGATGAACCAATATATTTCATAGACATGATAAAGAAAAAGTTTTTTAATTTAAATTTTATTGCTAAATGATACTTTCTCTTCTCTCTTTTTTTTTTTTTTTTTTATAAGGAACAGTGTTTTTTCCTACGTTTTTAGTGCAATTGTACCTATACAAGTTGCACTATAATAAACCATTCATCATTTAGCTGAGTAGGTACATTTTTGTAGGGTAACTGGAACCACATATATATTTTTATTTGGCACAAGAGGAAATAAATAATTCTGGAACTATAAATGAATATAGAAAACATAAACTGAAAATACTGTTATCATGGTTATAGTTTAATTGTATTCTCAGTCATGAATTCAACAATATAGACACAAAGAATAGGGTGGAATAAAATATTTTATTCACCAAATAAGGGCCCATAGCATACAAACAATATTATACATTTTGTAATAAACAATAACGTATATAACATAAAGGAAATAGAGCATTGCAACGACGCCATAAATTACATTGAAAAAATACAATTTATTTTTGTACGTCAAATATGATGCTATCCAAAATTTCTAAGGAAAACACTGGCAGGGATACAGGTGATCCCCTCATTATGGTTAATGATGTCATAAGGCGTGCATAATTGACGAATTTTTTCCAGTGATGGACAAACTCAAAAGGGGTCTATTAGATTGCAATATATTAATCTAGATACATTTGTAACCATTTGTATATTTACAGCTACATGGAAAAAAGCAAATCTTACAGATTTATATTTTTAAGGAATTTTTTTTGCGGGAAACAACTGTTGGTGCTGTTTTAACTGAAAGAAATTTGCTTGTTTGTCTATATGCTGCTTGTGCAAGAAATTTTAATTTAAGCTATTTTTTAAAGGTGAAATTTTCATGCCTCTTAAAATAACAGATTATTTGTATTTCCTGTCTATGCATATCTTAATTATTAATGTACAAATGTATGTTATCAAATATTGCAATCAAAAACTTAAATGATACATGTATGTATGATTTTTTATACGACCGCAAAAATTTTAATTTTTTGGTCGTATATTGCTATCACGTTGGCGTCGTCGTCGTCGTCGTCGTCGTCGTCGTCCGAATACTTTTAGTTTTCGCACTCTAACTTTAGTAACAGTGAATAGAAATCAATGAAATTTTAACACAAGGTTTATGAACACAAAAGGAAGGTTGGGATTGATTTCGGGAGTTTTGGTCCCAACATTTTAGGAATTAGGGACCAAAAAGGGCCCAAATAAGCATTTTCTTGGTTTTCACACTATAACTTTAGTTTAAGTGAATAGAAATCTATGAAATTTTGACACAAGGTTTATGACCACAAAAGAGAGGTTGGGATTGATTTTGGGAGTTTTGGTTCCAACAGTTTAGGAATTAAGGGCCAAAAAAGGGCCCAAATAAGCATTATTCTTGGTTTTCGCACAATAACTTTAGTATAAGTTAATAGAAATATATGACATTTTAACACAAGGTTTATGACCACAAAAGGAAGGTTGGGATTGATTTTTGGAGTTGAGGTCACAACAGTTTATGAATTAAGGGCCAAAAAGGGGCCCAAATAAGCATTATTTTTGGTTTTTGCACCATAACTTTAGTATAAGTAAATAGAAATCTATGAAATTTAAACACAAGATTTATGACCATAAAAACAAGGTTGGGTTTGATTTTGGGAGTTTTGGTCCTAACAGTTTAGGAATAAGGGGCCCAAAGGGTCCAAAATTGAACTTTGTGTGATTTCATCAAAAATTGAATAATTGGGGTTCTTTGATATGCCGAATCTAACTATGTATGTAGATTCTTAATTTTTGGTCCCGTTTTCAAATTGGTCTACATTAAGGTCCAAAGGGTCCAAAATTAAACTTAGTTTGATTTTAACAAAAATTGAATCCTTGGGGTTCTTTGATATGCTGAATTTAAAAATGTACTTAGATTTTTAATTATTGCCCTAGTTTTCAAGTTGGTCCAAATGGGGGTCCAAAATTAAACTTTGTTTGATTTCATCAAAAATTGAATAAATGGGTTCTTTGATATGCCAAATCTAACTGTGTATGTAGATTCTTAATTTTTGGTCCTGTTTTCAAATTGGTCTATATTAAGGTCCAAAGGGTCCAAAATTAAACTAAGTTTGATTTTAACAAAAATTAAATTCTTGGACTTATTTGATATGCTTTATCTAAATATGTACTTTGATTTTTGATAATGGGCCCAGTTTTCAAGTTGGTCCAAATCAGGATTCCATATCAAGTATTGTGCAATAGCAAGAAATTTTCAATTGCACAGTATTGCACAAAAGCAAGAAATATCTAATTGCACAATATTGTGCAATAGCAATTAATTTTCAATTGGAGTTATCTTTCTTTGTATAGAATAGTAGTTGATAATAAATGTTGGAAATTTGCCAGACATGACTATGATGTCATTTTCTATTTTTATTTGCCAATAACTTTATGTAAATAACTTCATTGGAAATTTGCCAATATAAAATGTTGCTGATGAAGCTTTTTTTCCTTATCTTATCTAAAATGTTTTTAGATAATGTATGTTGGACATTTGCCAGACATGACTATGATGTCATTTTCTATTTTTATTTGCCAATAACTTTATGTAAATAACTTCATTGGAAATTTGCCAATATAAAATGTTGCTGATGAAGTTTTTATACGACCGCAAAATTTGAAAAATTTTTCGTCGTATATTGCTATCACGTTGGCGTCGTCGTCGTTGTCCGGCGTCCGAATACTTTTAGTTTTCGCACTCTAACTTTAGTAAAAGTGAATGGAAATCTATGAAATTTTAACACAAGGTTTATGACCACAAAAGGAAGGTTGTTATTGATTTTGGGAGTTTTGGTCCCAACATTTTAGGAATTAGGGGCCAAAAAGGGCCCAAATAAGCATTTTCTTGGTTTTCGCACTATAACTTTAGTTTAAGTGAATAGAAATTTATGAATTTTTGACACAAGGTTTATGACCACAAAAGGAAGGTTGGGATTGATTTTGGGGGTTTTGGTTCCAACAGTTTAGGAATTAAGGGCCAAAAAAGGGCCCAAATAAGCATTATTCTTGGTTTTCGCACAATAACTTTAGTATAAGTAAATAGAAATCAATGAAATTTTAGCACAAGGTTTATGACCACAAAAGGAAGGTTGGGATTGATTTTTGGAGTTGAGGTCACAACAGTTTATGAATTCGGGGCCAAAAAGGGGCCCTATTAAGCATTATTTTTGGTTTTTGCACCTTACTTTAGTATAAGTAAATAGAAATCTATGAAATTTAAACACAAGGTTTATGACCATAAAAGGAAGGTTGGGTTTGATTTTGGGAGTTTTGGTCCTAACAGTTTAGGAATAAGGGGCCCAAAGGGTCCAAAATTGAACTTTGTGTGATTTCATCAAAAATTGAATAATTGGGGTTCTTTGATATGCCGAATCTAACTATGTATGTAGATTTTTAATTTTTGGTCCCGTTTTCAAATTGGTCTACATTAAGGTCCAAAGGGTCCAAAATTAAACTGAGTTTGATTTTAACAAAAATTGAATCCTTGGGGTTCTTTGATATGCTGGTCCGAGAACACAATTAATTCGTAGTGCATTTCTTTTAGAACATAAATGAAAATAAAAAAAATCCCACCTGCGCTTTCCCAATGAAACTTTTACAGTGTGTTGTACTACTTTTGGGACAAATTATATCAAAATTATAGAAAACTTCATCGCCTCTAACTCAAAATATGGACAATTTTGTGTTTAGGGTGTCTTGAAATCTTTTGACAGCTTCCGAAGTGCTAATTTTTAACCTTTTTCAGCTGGACCAAATCACTACTTTCCTGTAAAATTCTGGACCCAAATTTTTTTACAGTGTAATTTCACCCCCTACTTACAATTTGAGGCATTAAACTCGGAGAAATAAATTTGGAAGGGGTATAAAAATTATTGGCAAGTAACCCACTGTTAACACTAGGGACTATATTCGTGAACAACGAAAATCAAGGGACGACAATTGTGGTCTCAGACCTAATAGGATAGAAAGAGTTGACAAATCTTAAAAAAACTTGGTATGACCAAAGCTTAATAAATTATAACACTGCTTGCAAAGTTTCATAACAATAGGATATATATTATAGACACTATGTTAAATTCTATACTCATCTTTGCGTGTTAAATTTTGACGTTAAAATTGAAAAATTTCAACTATCAACATTTTGGGCTTTGAAAATTAAAATGTTGCAAAAAAATACTTTTCAAATGCCCTAATATATCATTTATTATGTACTAAAAGCAATAGAGTACTCATTTGATTTATCAGACTTAGCATAATTATTCAAAAGTCAAATTTATATCAGCCTGGGCCTAAAAATTGAGGTTTTTCAATGAAAGGGGGCCTTACATGAAGATGTAATATATTCCAGCAATTTTAAATTTGTGAAGCTTTTTGGTTATAAATAATCCTTACATATGTATTGAATGTACTTTAAATAGAAAGAAAAGTTACAAATAGCATATCATATTACTTTAAAAGGGTCTTAAGCCAAGCAAGACTGGAAAAAAATAAGGGTCAATTTAAGCCGTGCCACATATTTACATTAAAAAATGCATATTGAGGCTATAAGAAATAAAAAAATTGTGTCCTTTTTATCATTTCTATACTCATGTGACATGATACAACAAATCTGAGCACAAAAAGGCTCTTGCAATTAACTTTTCTTACAGACAGTATGGTCTGATACAAAGATTTTTGCCTTTTTAATAAAAACTTGAATGCAATTTTAGTCTCAACAGGCTTATATTTAAACCACTTGCTATCCTACAGAAGAAAAGAAAGATATTATGTGAAATGGAACAGGTACATTAGACATTGTAAAGTGCTTTTGATACAAATTTAGTGAGGTCTTTATTGTAGACTTCAAATTTTATATACCAAGAACCCCACTTTTGACTTCATCCAAACAGGGTGTTAGACAAGGGTCATTTATACAACACATTTTGTACATATTATCTGAAATAACCTTCTTTTCTGTAGATTCTGAGTTCATAAACAAGTAAAAGTACTAGATGAAGGCACATAAACACAAGTATTCACACATGAAAACCTGTCAGATAGAAAGTCAGGATGCCATGAATGCATCAATATTGAAAAAGCCTTGAAATGCCTATTTTGACCATAAAATGCCAAAATTGGTCATTTTTGCAGAAATTCTATAAAATAAAAGTTTAAATCCTTTAGTTTCATGCTATTTGACAAAGTGACACCACCAAATCATTTAGGGAAGTTGCCAAAGTTCAGATTCTTTATTTACAGACTTCACCTCTTAGGTCCGAGAACACAATTAATTCGTAGTGCATTTCTTTTAGAACATAAATGAAAATAAAAAAAATCCCACCTGCGCTTTCCCAATGAAACTTTTACAGTGTGTTGTACTACTTTTGGGACAAATTATATCAAAATTATAGAAAACTTCATCGCCTCTAACTCAAAATATGGACAATTTTGTGTTTAGGGTGTCTTGAAATCTTTTGACAGCTTCCGAAGTGCTAATTTTTAACCTTTTTCAGCTGGACCAAATCACTACTTTCCTGTAAAATTCTGGACCCAAATTTTTTTACAGTGTAATTTCACCCCCTACTTACAATTTGAGGCATTAAACTCGGAGAAATAAATTTGGAAGGGGTATAAAAATTATTGGCAAGTAACCCACTGTTAACACTAGGGACTATATTCGTGAACAACGAAAATCAAGGGACGACAATTGTGGTCTCGGACCTGCTGAATTTAAAAATGTACTTAGATTTTTAATTATTGGCCTAGTTTTCAAGTTGGTCCAAATGGGGGTCCAAAATTAAACTTTGTTTGATTTCTTCAAAAATTGAATAAATGGGTTCTTTGATATGCCAAATCTAACTGTGTATGTAGATTCTTAATTTTTGGTCCAGTTTTCAAATTGGTCTACATTAAGGTCCAAAGGGTCCAAATTAAACTAAGTTTGATTTTAACAAAAATTAAATTCTTGGGCTTATTTGATATGCTTTATCTAAATATGTACTTTGATTTTTGATTATGGGCCCAGTTTTCAAGTTGGTCCAAATCAGGATTCCATATCAAGTATTGTGCAATAGCAAGAAATTTTCAATTGCACAGTATTGCACAATAGCAAGAAATATCTAATTGCACAATATTGTGCAATAGCAATTAATTTTCAATTGGAGTTATCTTTCTTTGTATAGAATAGTAGTTGATAATATATGTTGGAAATTTGCCAGACATGACTATGATGTCATTTTCTATTTTTATTTGCCAATAACTTTATGTAAATAACTTCATTGGAAATTTGCCAATATAAAATGTTGCTGATGAAGCTTTTTTTCCTTATCTTATCTAAAATGTTTTTAGATAATGTATGTTGGAAATTTGCCAGACATGACTATGATGTCATTTTCTATTTTTATTTGCCAATAACTTTATGTAAATAACTTCATTGGAAATTTGCCAATATAAAATGTTGCTGATGAAGTTTTTTTTATTGTTTTATACAATAAACAATGTATATTCACTTTTACTACCAACCAATCTTTACCATTCAGTGATAACAAGCACTTTATTTTACATTTTAATATTTTATGATGTATTTAAAAGAGTAGTTATTGTTGCAAACTCCATTAGAAATTTGAATTGATATCAGTTTTGGAAAAAGGGAAACGGGGATGTGAAAAAAAAAGGGGGGGGGTTTAAATTTTTCTCATTTCAGATTTCATAAATAAAAAGAAAATTTCTTCAAACATTTTTTTGAGAGGATTAATATTCAACAGCATAGTGAATTGCTCAAAGGCAAAAAAAATATTTTAAGTTCATTAGACCACATTCATTCTGTGTCAGAAACCTATGCTGTGTCAACTATTTAATTTTAGATTTAAAAAGTTTGAAGAAGAAATCTTTAATTGATTTGTAAAATCTTGACATTTGTTTTGTGTAAAAAAAAAACATGTAATGTCAAAAATTTGATCACAATCCAAATTCAGAGCTGTATCACGCTTGAATGTTTTGTCCATACTTGCCCCAACTGTTCAGGGTTCGACCTCTGCGGTCGTATAAAGCTGTGCCCTGCGGAGCACCTGGTTTTTATTGTTTTATACAATAAACAATGTATATTCACTTTTACTACCAACCAATCTTTACCATTCAGTGATAACAAGCACTTTATTTTACATTTTAATATTTTATGATGTATTTAAAAGAGTAGTTATTGTTGCAAACTCCATTAGAAATTTGACTTGATATCAGTTTTGGAAAAAGGGAAACGGGGATGTGAAAAAAAAAGGGGGGGGGGTTAAATTTTTCTCATTTCAGATTTCATAAATAAAAAGAAAATTTCTTCAAACATTTTTTTGAGAGGATTAATATTCAACAGCATAGTGAATTGCTCAAAGGCAAAAAAATATTTTAAGTTCATTAGACCACATTCATTCTGTGTCAGAAACCTATGCTGTGTCAACTATTTAATTTTAGATTTAAAAAGTTTGAAGAAGAAATCTTTAATTGATTTGTAAAATCTTGACATTTGTTTTGTGTAAAAAAAAAAACATGTAATGTCAAAAATTTGATCACAATCCAAATTCAGAGCTGTATCACGCTTGAATGTTTTGTCCATACTTGCCCCAACTGTTCAGGGTTCGACCTCTGCGGTCGTATAAAGCTGCACCCTGTGGAGCACCTGGTTTTTATTGTTTTATACAATAAACAATGTATATTCACTTTTACTACCAACCAATCTTTACCATTCAGTGATAACAAGCACTTTATTTTACATTTTAATATTTTATGATGTATTTAAAAGAGTAGTTATTGTTGCAAACTCCATTAGAAATTTGAATTGATATCAGTTTTGGAAAAAGGGAAACGGGGATGTGAAAAAAAGGGGGGGGGGGGGGGGGTTAAATTTTTTATCATTTCAGATTTCATAAATAAAAAGAAATTTCTTCAAATATTTTTTTGAGAGGATTAATATTCAACAGCATATTGAATTGCTCAAAGGCAAAAAAAACCTTTTAAGTTCATTAGACCACATTCATTCTGTGTCAGAAACCTATGCTGTGTCAACTATTTAATTTTAGATTTAAAAGTTTGAAGAAGAAATCTTTAATTGATTTGTAAAATCTTGACATTTGTTTTGTGTAAAAAAAACCCATGTAATGTCAAAAATTTGATCACAATCCAAATTCAGAGCTGTATCACGCTTGAATGTTTTGTCCATACTTGCCCCAACTGTTCAGGGTTCGACCTCTGCGGTTGTATAAAGCTGCGCCCTGCGGAGCACCTGGTTATTGCCTACATCAATTTGAAATATGTGAGCGAAAGACTATGCTATTTGGCTCATATATTCCAAATTTATGTAGTTGTTTTTAGCCAACACAACCATAGGTTTGAACATTTTTTTCAAATTAGACTTACAAGTCTGATATTGTATTTTACTTTTGCAACATTTTCATTTCAGAAAGGAATGCCAAACAATTATTTTCTGTAAAGTAGGACTAGCATCATTAATCAGATGAACAACAAAATGGAGAGAGCTGCTTCTCCTGCCAGACTTGCCTACACATCAGATAAACATCCAAGACATACATTAGAATCAATCAATGTCTTAAGGAAACACAGAGAACTATGTGATGTTGTCCTTATTGTTGGTCAAAGGAAAATTTTTGCTCATCGTGTGATACTTTCTGCATGCAGTCCATATTTTCATGCCATGTTTACAGGTGAACTGGCAGAGAGTAGACAAACTGAAGTGACAATTAGAGACATTGATGAGGCAGCTATGGAACTCCTCATTGACTTTTGTTACACATCCAACATAACAGTGGAAGAAAGTAATGTACAAACACTATTGCCAGCAGCTTGTTTATTACAGCTTGCTGAAATACAAGATGTTTGTTGTGAATTTCTTAAGAGACAATTAGATCCATCAAATTGTCTTGGTATAAGAGCATTTGCTGATACACATGCATGTAGAGATTTGTTACGGATAGCGGATAAATTTACCCAACATAATTTTCAAGAGGTAAAGTACTACTCTGTATTAAAACAAATTTTCTAACCAACAGGACTATGTGATCAATTCGATTCAAAATTGTTTATAAATATCCTGAAAACATTAGGATTAAACTACATGTAGCATTAAATATATAAGTAATCCTCCACTGTTCTTATATGAAGGCAACTTGTGACGATACATGTAGTTATAGATGATAAAGGACTGGTCTCAAATTTTTAGTGTTAAGAGCTGACACAAGCAAAACATGTATGTTTTTTTTTCATGGACTAATAGTTTTAACTCTAGATATCAAGTTTTTATTTGATTAAAAATACCTCAGATAAATGTATATGTACATATAATTTTGTGATGTATATCTGCTTGATTACAGGTAATGGAAAGTGAAGAATTCATGCTTTTACCAGTGAACCAGTTAGTGGATATAATATCTAGTGATGAATTAAATGTTGGATCAGAGGAACAAGTGTTTAATGCTGTCATGTCCTGGGTAAAATACAACACACAGGAACGAAGATGTCACCTACCCACTGTAAGTTCTTGCAGTTTGGCAAATTACACTATATCATAAGAGAACTGTATATGTAAATTAATAAATTAATGTGTACATTTATTGTTACTAGTATCCTATAGCTGGTTATTTTGTTGAGTGTAAATTTCGTGATTTTTTTTACAAAGTATAATAATGAGTATTAATTGAATAAGGTATACAAAATATTTATGCGGTTAACATTTTGGCAAATTCAAAATTTTTTATCAATACCTTTGCATGTGCACTTTTAAATTGGTGGAATTTATTTTGGCGATTTTTTTCTATCCATGAAAATTTATACCCCGCGAAAATTGCCCACTATAAGATAACTAATTACTAATAAGGTGAAATGTCAGAATTCCATGATTTAAACTAACATTTGTCTTACAGGTCACACAACATGTTAGATTACCCCTTATGAGCCCAAAGTTTTTAGTTGGAACAGTTGGTTCAGACATTTTAATAAAGAGTGATGAATCCTGTCGAGATCTTGTTGATGAAGCCAAAAATTATCTGTTATTACCACAAGAAAGGCCATTGATGCAAGGACCAAGAACAAGACCAAGAAAACCAATTAGATGTGGAGAAGTACTCTTTGCAGGTATAATTTGGTTTGTGGTAAACATTTTCGCTTTAACAGTTAATGAGTTATGGTCCTTGGAAGATTGAAAAATTGGTTCAGACCATGGCAGGATGAACAAGCCTGAAAGTGACTTAAAAAAACAGAAAATCCTGTTTGCTGTCAATTTGACAGTCATTTCTTGAAAGATTTGTATTTGTTCTTTACAGTACATATTAAAAAATGTAAGGGGCAATGTATTATATAATTAATTGAATTTATTCACAACTGTACAGAGTTGTAGCACTCTTAAATGTAAAATACCCGGTACATGACAGTATGGATTTATTGCAATTTTTTAGAAAATTCTCCTTTTGTATATTCATACATTTTGATAATTCTATGTTTAATAATTTGACAGTCACTTACTTTTTTCTAAAACAATTCTTGATGCATTTTTAGTTGGAGGTTGGTGCAGTGGTGATGCAATTTCAAGTGTTGAACGTTATGATCCTCAAACAAATGAATGGCGGATGGTTGCACCAATGAGTAAACGGAGATGTGGAGTGGGAGTAACTGTTCTAAATGATCTATTGTATGCAGTTGGAGGACATGATGGCCAGTCATATTTAAATAGCATTGAAAGGTAATTGCCACACTGTCAATCAAAGCAAAGAAACAGCTGGTATGCAAATGTCTACTTCTCTTTTATTTGTAAATGAGCTACACCCTGATGCTGATGTATAATGATTCTATAGGGGATCACATGTTTGATCAGTTCAGGTGTGGAGCTAGTGGTGGGTGGACAGGAATCAGCAAAATAATTGATTGTCCATTAACATTGGTGGGAAGGGGGGGGTATCAATATTAATTTACATCTTATCTTCAAGAATTTTAGTTGAATAAGCACTGCATTCTATCATATTGGTTATATCTGTCTATACATTTGTAGGTTGGGTTATAAACTAATAGATTATAATATTTAGTCACTTTCAATAGCAGTATATGTTTATTCTTCTTTCAGATTTGATCCCCAGACAAATCAGTGGAGTGGTGAGGTAGCTCCTACCAGTTCCTGTAGAACAAGTGTGGGTGTGGCAGTGTTAGATGGATATATGTATGCTGTTGGGGGTCAGGATGGGGTATCATGTCTCAATTTTGTTGAAAGGTATATTGACTATACCATTTACACATTATGAATTCAGTAAAGTTTACAATTAGAATATGCAATATATGTCAGTGTCTGTTTGGTCCACAGAGTAAATAAATAAACAAAGTCAAGTATGAGTATCAGATCAATTTCTTTAATTACATTTAATACAACGTATACAATACAATTTTCTGCAAATACATAAATTATAAATCATATTCAACAGTGAAACTAAGTTCTGTTACTCATAAAAACAATATACAGTGCATTAAATACTTTTCAATCCAAAAAAAAGATATAGAAACATATTTTCTAATAAAGTACAAAGTTTTCGCAAAAAAATAAGTCAATATATTTCATTTATGGAACATTGTTACAATTCTTGTTAAATAAATGAATGCTAAAGTCAAATCAAATATGTGCTTACTGATTATGCTCTTTTATAAAAATCATTTTGTGTGTAAATACAATCCAAATGATAAACTGCCATAAACAAATTGAATTACACATTTGATAGAACTATTGTATGAAAAGCACCAAAGACAGAGCTGCTTGTAGGGGGAACATTACATTTGCACTCATTTGGGGATTAAAATGTTTTTACATTTGCGCGCAGCTTTTGATTACATTTGCACACATTTATTTTACAGGTAAAAAAGGTAATATAAAAACAAATATATAAAAATTTAAATTATACTTTAATTTGTAATTTTCATAACAAAAGACTATAGATTATTAATTTTGAAAATATTTTACTTTCCATATTGTTCATATTAAATTCTAAATCAAAATAAAACATGCTCATGATAAATCCGGTTTGAGACTAAGACATACATGTAACTTTATTGTGAATATTTCAGAATATTTGATGGAGCAATTCAGAAAATATTAGGTTTAAGAAATTAATAGACTTTCATTTCTCAAAGCAATTGGCTTCAAATTTTCTACACCTACCAATATGAAACGCCATGTACTATCAGTGCTTTTACTTTTACTTTTTAGATTAGCTGTTTTAACATTTCAAAATTTTCAATTGTACATTTTTAAGTGCTTGTGCATAATAAAACGGACTTATCCTGTTCGAAATCCCAGTTCCATCTCCTCGTTGGTGCGCAGAGGACTTTGACTGAAGGAAGGGGTACTTGTACTTTATAAAATAACTGAACAAATTTATAAATAAATAAGTGATATTACCGGTATTTACCTGAGTTTACCTGTCAAATAAATGCGCTCAAATGTAACCAAAAGCTGCACGCAAACGTAATGATTTTTGAGCGCAAATGTAATGGTAATGCGTGCAAACGTAATGCACCTCTTGTAGGAAGGTAATGTGGAATAGTTTGATTTACGTTTTGTCTAAAAAATTAAGCATTGTGTAACATAATTTTATGGCTTTTCTTGCAGATATGACCCTCAATTAAATAAATGGGCTAAGGTAGCCTCAATGAGTACGAGAAGATTAGGAGTAGGTGTAGCTGTATTGATGGGCTACCTTTATGCTGTAGGAGGAAGTGATGGTACATCACCTCTAAATACAGGTTTGTTATCAAATACATACATATATTTTAGTACATGTGTGGCTTTGGTTGCCATTAAGTTTAGATAGCATTTATTCTTGTATATAATTAAGCACCCTGGACTTCCAAAAATGATTTCAGAGACACAGGGTTCAATGGAACCCGTCATAAATTATTTATGATAAAAACAATAGAATCTGAGATTTAATGAAACCAATAAATTTAAACTACTTATATCTTGGTACCAGTTATAAAGACTTTGTTTTTTGTTTTTAAAAGCAATGCTGTAGTAAAAAAGTTAACATCATTTAAAATATATAACAAAAGTTTATCGATATTTTACAGTTGAACGTTATGATCCAAGAACCAATCGTTGGACACCTGTTGCTCCCATGGGAACAAGACGTAAACACCTAGGTGTAGCAGTGTATAATAACATGATATATGCTGTTGGAGGCAGGGATGATACCACAGAATTGAGCAGTGCTGAAAGATATAATCCACATTCTAATACATGGCAACCTGTTGTTGCTATGACCTCTAGAAGAAGTGGGGTAGGTTAATATTTAAAAAGGAATAAAAGATATTTAGGATAAATTTTATTATAAAATATAACTTCAAGACAGTAACACACAAGTTACAGTGTTAAGAAAATTAAGGAAAATAGATGTTTCCATATGTTATAAAGGACAAGGACAAGCTATCATTCTCATTTCATAAAAACAATCTTTATGCTAGAGACTTTGCCTTTCTTAATACTAAAGTGCTTAACACTTTTTCAAGATGCAGCTTGAAATGAATTATTTGAACTGATCAACTTATTTTAAAATTTCAGCGCATTTTACAAGCACTGTGTTATGAAAATATGCTATTATTTTATTATGACTTTCGGCTTCATCTGAAAATTTGAAAATCCAAACACATTAAATTCACAAACTCGTGTTAAAAAAAGTCAAACTAATTTTGGCATTTTTATGTAAAAAAATAGTGAAATATATTTGTATAGTCAGTGAAAGGTCTTGTGAGAAATGTTTGATGCATAATATAAATGGGAGACAATTTTGGTCATGTGAAGATCAACCATTTTATTTCCTTTACCCATTGAAAAGAAGATCTAAATTCACTCTAGAACCTGAATGAAATTTTTGGCTCATATAAATCTTAGAAGAACAGAGCCAATTTTATATGATTTGTTATTTAGATTAATTGGTTTTATTAAAGGATCATCAATACCTTTAAAATATGCACAGTTATATAAATTAGAATATTTTCCCAGATGTGATTCTGCGCTTTAAGTTCTTTATTTATAACTAATCTATGGGTTATACAGGTTGGTTTAGCAGTAGTAAATGGGCAGCTTATGGCTATTGGAGGATTTGATGGTACAACATACTTAAAAACAATTGAAGTTTATGATCCTGAAACAAACAGCTGGAAATTATGTGGTGGAATGAACTACCGACGGCTTGGAGGAGGTGTAGGTGTGGTCAGAATGCCACAGAATGAATCTCATTTATGGTGATGCGAAGCATAAAAAAATTTACAGACCTTCATCACACAGTAGAAAGTTTTATCTGATAGAGAAAAAACCCTTCATTGTATATTTAGTTTATTGGTGCCACATTTATATTAAATTGCATTTATTTGAATTAATTCTAAAATATTTGTGATTTTGTATTTTAACCATACTGACATTCTTTAAGAAGTCTTAGGATACTACTAGACATTTTGCATTTTGTTATTTTACCACATGCATCCTGTTAATTAAACAGGAATTTTCATACATTGGTTTTTTTTGGGATTAATGTTCTAACATTCTTTAAGATTGAGAGTATTGTTTTTATCTTTTTTAATGTATTAATATGCTTGAGGTAAATATTTAAATATATTGCATATTAAATTTCAAATACCTGTCACAGAGTGTATGATGCATATACTATTTTCCCTATATTCCTCATTCTAACTTGCATGAATACACCAATTGTTAAGTATTTTTTTCAGGCTCCAATGAAGTTGTTTGTTTTGTTTTTGTTTCAATTTTCATTTAGGTCAGTTTAAAAGAATCCATTGTACACGGTAAATGTCAATTGATATTTTTTTTACCATGTTTTTGTGTGTGTTTACTTATTGACATGAAAACTATAATAGATAAATAGAAACTTTAAACTTGCAAAGTGATCAGCTGGACAAGATCTACAAAAAAGACTACATCATGAACACAGGTAGTCATACAGTGTGTCCAATTTGCATTATACTGTATTTACAAGTAAATTGTACATCAAAATAACATACAGATGGGACATTACTCTATGCCAATAAATTATTTTTATCAAAATATAGTGTTTTCTTTTGAAAGAAATATGCTGTCTAACAATAGAGAGAAATATTTTTTACCAATATCCAATAAGAATTTTAATTAGGAGATTTCTTCTGCACTCAACATTTAAGTTTCAGATCAACTAGGGGCAACTGAACACTAAAACTAATTTTCTTCTGTTTTTCTACAGAGCAAATTAAGATTCCTTCTAAAAAAAAATATTATTATTTTGCAACTATTTTGATAAGTACAATAAGGGTGTATTATGTGCTTGTGGCACAGCTATTTATTTAATTTTTTCATTCAAAAAGTATGTATCAAGATTGTTTAACGGATTATATTTCAACAAGCTTAACTGGATATTTGTGTCAAGTTATGGTTACTTGTTGCTGTCTCATAGTTTTTTTGTTGTCTTATTTGTTTTATATCATTATTGGGCATTATAACATATGTATGTATGATATTTATAATTTATTAGGCTATAATTTTCTTTTGATAAATTAAATGAACAAATGATAAGAGACAAATGTAAATGTAAAACTTAGGACTATTCCATTAAAATGTGTGGGGGAGGGTAGGAAGGGAAGTTTAATTATTAAATGTGGGTCATGGGTCTTTTTCAGTATGCTAGACGTCTATTACTGTTATGCAAAATTATCTGCAAAAAGGGTTTTTGGTTTTAGGGATATCTTGAAAGTCCCTTCCTACCCTTCCCTTCCACATACATTTTATGGAATAGCCCTTATTATATGCTGTTTAGGGTTTAAGTTTATTTCATTTAATGAATTAAACAGTTTAGTACACTTCAGATAATTTATATAAGGATTGTTTTTTTTATGATAGAAAAGTCACCACTTTGCTATCAATACATGTATCAGCATTCTTTGTAGTATGGTAAATTCAGTAATTGATATATATAATTCAGGCTTTTGTTAGTGCAAATCTGTGATGTATAATTTATTTTGTGTTAAGGGCATACAATATAGTTTTGAAACCTTGATGATCTTTGACTGCAATTTGTAAACAAGCTATTATTTACCTATTCAATTCAAATAAGTAATAAAAAATACAGCTTCGTATGCTACTTTTATAGATAAATGGGGTTGAAATTTTAGACATTTGCTAAACCTTTCAGTTTCTTAGAAATTTCTATTCTTTGGACAAACATACCTAACTTTTTTGTTTAAAAGGATTTGTGAGAGAACTAAAATTTACATTAGCAATGTGATTATCTCCCCTGTAACTGTATTTTATGCCCTTAAATTTGTATTGGCTTGTTTGACTGATTCAAAGATGAACAATAGTTGAATCAGTTGATTTGAACACTATAATTAGTTTGGACGGATTCAATGGTCTTCATCTGAAAATTTGAAAATCCAAACACATTAAATTCACAAACTCGTGTTAAAAAAAGTCAAACTAATTTTGGCATTTTTATGTAAAAAAATAGTGAAATATATTTGTATAGTCAGTGAAAGGTCTTGTGAGAAATGTTTGATGCATAATATAAATGGGAGACAATTTTGGTCATGTGAAGATCAACCATTTTATTTCCTTTACCCATTGAAAAGAAGATCTAAATTCACTCTAGAACCTGAATGAAATTTTTGGCTCATATAAATCTTAGAAGAACAGAGCCAATTTTATATGATTTGTTATTTAGATTAATTGGTTTTATTAAAGGATCATCAATACCTTTAAAATATGCACAGTTATATAAATTAGAATATTTTCCCAGATGTGATTCTGCGCTTTAATATCAATTCTCTGTAATTATCAAACAATGTCAATACTGGCTGGCCACACTACCTTTTCAAATTTCTTTAAACTTATTGTGTGTAGTCACACTACATTACCATTAATGTTTTCAATAAAAAAAAATTACCAAAATGATGGGTTGCTATGGAAACGGTGTTACCTATTTTTCATACAATGGCCTCCTGTGAAAAAACACAAAAACTGCAATTCTGACCAATTTAATTGACATAATATAGTATAATATTTACAATACAGTGGAATATGCTTTATTTATCTTAAACTACTGTATTTCAAGTTTCTTATCATATAAAAAAATATTCCTAAAAATAATTTTGCATAATTCAAAACGGCACTTTATATATACAAATTTTGGCATTTTACCAAATCAAGAAAATTCCCTTTGGGAGCCTATTTTGAATAGATTTTTTTTACCTTTGCACACTGATTTGAAATTAAACTAATGGTAATATACGTAGATGATATATAGTTGGATTTAAACCCCCCAAAAAAATTGTGGGAAATTTCAAGACCTTTCTGTACATAAATCCTAAAAAATGACAAAAAATTGCAAAATATGCATATTTCCATGGAAATGGTAGTTCATTTCAAATTGCAATATATTGTCTCTTGGCAAAATATTTCACTAAACAATCAACAAAAATAATGATACTCAGCCACATTTTATAAAGGTTAATTATTTTTTTTAGGTTTTCATTAAGAAACTTTTAAAAGGGTGGGGGTGGGGGAGAAGGGGGTGCAAAACTTGAAAACTTGAAAATAGCATAATTCTCACATTTTTTGTTCAATTTAAATGAAAATTGAAGGAGACTTTTGTTTTTTAGTACTGAAACACTGTGTAAAGTTTTAAATTAAAGGTTTATCTGTTTTCAATTTGTCATCTGGACCCTTCCAAAAAAGGGGGAGGGGGGGGGGGGTCAGATGCAAAACTTAAAAATAGCATAAATCATAAAACTTTTTGTTGGATTTAGATGAAAACTGAACTTGATCTGTTGTTTATAGGATTAAAACACTGTGTTAAGATTGTTACACATTTTTTGATTGGTTCTCAAGTTATCATCTGGATTCATCAGGGACTGACAAACATAACTTCAATTAAAGTTTGTCTTCGTCTAAAAACATGTCTCCTTCCGTTTAGTAGTTTCAGAGGTAAAGTAAGTTCAAAAGGGCATAACTTCAACAAATTTAGCTGATCAAAATTTCCTGTTAACATGCACAACTACATACCAAGTTTCATCATAAAATTCAGTTCTTTAGTTCAACAGGAGTTGCACTGATAAACTGTGAGACGGACAGACAAATAAGCCAAAACAATATGTCTCTCCATTAAATTTGTGGTAGTGGGGAGAAAAAATATATAAATTTTCGGGTTAATAGTTTTTTTTATCTTTCAGTGCCCTTTCCCTGCCAAAAATCAGGGAAAATGTCATGATCAGGGTTGTGTTTTTATGCATAGGTGTTAGGCCAGGATTTTTTAATTTATTGGTTTACGGATCCGCCGACCCGATTTTGCTGATTTCCAGAATAAAAATAAAATTCACTTTTCACGCTTTTATTCCCGCCGACCTTAACAAATGCATTATCCCTGAAAAATAATTAAAATATTTTTTTTCCTGAAATGAAATGCATTAATCACTAACAAAATTGACAACACTTTCTGGTGTGAAAAAAAAACCTTCCAGTTTACATTTCTAAATATAGACAAATCAATTATAACTGACCTTGAAATGTCGTTTGCGCAAATAATTTTGCGGAACGAAACTTGTGTTTAAAACCAATTACACAATAAGTTCGTTTACCTTATTTGTCATCAGTCCGTAAGATGCATCATCTCATAGAAATAGACTTGTCCAAATGTGGACAGGGTGAAGGCATCAAATTAAAGCACTGAATATTAACAAATCATTAGGAATTTTCTTGTTTTTATAGGTAATAAAAAAAATGTGGTTCATTTGGATAAAAAAACGGGAATGCAAGACAACAGATTAACCCGATATCGTTTTTCCAGTGGACGATTCTATTAGGTTTTTGACACGTATGTTGAAACTTATTTTCGTACGACGTTTATGCATTTTTTCTTTATCAGTTTTCGTGCTTGAAGATCATTATTTACCAAGTTTTCTGGAATTGATTAAGAGCTACGCGAATCTATTTTTCTTGTTTCTGAAATGATGATTTAATTTCGTCTTTGTCCGTGCATCCCCTTTTTTTTTACTGTAAATTACTAACAGCTGAGCAATAATATTTCATCGAACTAAAATTTTAGAAATGATGATAAAATAGCATAACAAACTGTTAACATATTGCTAGAAAGGTGAAATATATATTGATTTTGCATATTTTTTTGTCTTCAAAGATGATTTTTTTTCTTTTTTTTTTCCCGACCGACCGACCCGACTTTTTCATGGGGAAAATCCGTAAACCAACAAATTAAAAAACCGTGGCCTTATAAAAGGTATACTGAAAATTAAAAAAATATTGTAATGTTTTTATTAATGCGAAAAATGTGAAAAATGTAAGAATCAGGTTTGCAATAACCTAAATTGGCATTGACATTTTTAGTGGCGATTTTCCTATACAAAAAAGTTTGTCACTGGTCAGAGATTTGCAATAATAAATACATTCATTACTTTTTGAATTTACAGTTAATATAAATATTAAAACAAACAAGTATTTTAAAAAGACTTATAAAATACAGATATTTCACTGATAAACATCTTAATCTAAAATTATAGAGAACATTCTTTCAAAACCTTCCTTTTCAAAACAGAACATTTACTGTCTGCAGTTGCAGCTATTAAATCTGTTTCATCGATCTTCTTTTCTTTTTGCACAAGTCTTGAGAAATAGCTAGCTATTTGTTGTGAGGTTAGATATTGAGATCTAGTGAACCTGTTTTCTCCATTTTTTAAGACATATCGCATCTCCTCAGCTACTTTTGATGGGTCCTCTTTTCTTCCAGTTGTTTTCCCAATCATAAATTTTTCATGCAAGTAAGCCTTTTGGTCTAATGTAAAAATGGTTTTTGGTTTGTTCACTTTTAATGCCCATCCTTTGTTTAGTTTGTCAGTAGCAGCATTGTTGTTGTTGTCAGATTGTTTGGTAAATGACACTCCTAAATTCCCATCTTCCAACTTCTGAGCATATAAAACCTTTGTTCTATCTGCCAGGCTAAGTTTTTCTTCCTTCACATTACAGTTCCCCACCATGATGTGTTGATATAGTGAAGATGAATGTTTAAAAGAACGTGTACATCCTTCCTCAGGACAAGTAAAGATTTTTGATATTGTCCGTCTCTTCTTAGGAACTGGCTCTGTAATTTTATCTTCATCATTACTCTCATTTTGTGTATCTTCATCTTCATTATCATCCTCCTCATCATCATCACCATCATCATCCTCTACAAAAACATTAATAGAAAATTAAGTGTTTTGTTATACTAAACAAATCATAATTTTCATGGAAAGACATCATGCAAAATATATAAAAAAATCCATCATAATATAACATAAAAGTTGTCTATACGTGACCTTGTAAGTGTTGTGCCATTAAATGGTTGTGAAGGTGTGAGCTTTTGTTCCATGTTGAAGGCCTAACTTTATTACAAAAACAATAATAAAAACACTTTTTGTTTTTTTTTGTCATGTATGTACAAGGATTCTGTATCATGAATTTATATGTTAAAACTTTTTTATTGTATCTTTTGAAATAATTTCACAAAGAAACACAAATTGTTACATATACACAGTTTTTTCAATAAAACATAACTACCTCTGTCAACAACTACTGAACCCACGGTAGCAAACTGGGTATACGACCAATCATGATGAACAAAAAGCTGTATCACAGGAATTTTCTTATCAATAATGCTGTTCCATGATATCAACTTTCCTAAAATGCAAAATATAAGCAAATAAATTATTTTATATAAATTAATCAAAAGGGATCTTGTATGGATGCTAATATCAATATACTGAAGTACATATAGCTCAGGTGGTCGTGTGGTCAAGCAGGACAGCTACAGTGCAGGCGATTTGGTGTCACGATATCTCAGTAGTATGGGTTCAAATCCCAGTGAGGGAAGAACAAAAAAATTCTGAAAGCAAATTTACAGATCTAATATTGTTGGGTTGATTTTTAGGACTGTCAATTACAACGCAATATTGTATGAAACATGAAGATTCATGTATAGAGCAAAATTTCTTTAGTTGTGAATTTATAACAGATACATGCTGAAGGTCAAATGACATAACCCCTAGGTTTGTTTTTTTTTTAACTGGTCACCTGTAGTATCAAAAATAGACATTATTTCTTCCCTTTATTATCTATGCAAGCCATTTTAGTTATGATTTTGTCAATTTGGTTAAGAGATATCACATTGTGTAACAAGATAGAGGTACCATTATTGATTAACAAAATAACATTATGAGAGGCAACATATTGTCGTTCACTTAAACTATTTATCTAGAAACAATTATGTGGGTAGCAGAAATTGATACAGTTGAAAATCATAATAGAAGGAAACTTTCTTCCATTCTCTGGAGTAATGAAATATTCTTGAGAAATGTTAACATTGATATCCAAAGTGAATAAAATGGCTCTTCAAGCTACAGTTGAGCTGATAAGTAAATCATAAAATTATATTACCTTGACCAATATCATAAGCTCTCCAAACTTGCAATCCATTATCAGTAAACTTAAAATTATGGAGCATAGAAATCAATGGAATACTTCTAAGTGAGACCTTATCATCATCAGCATTAATAACAGGACTTATCACTTTCACCATGTACTGGCCTCTTTGTTGCGAATCAATTGCCTGAAAAAAAATAATAAAAGAAATAAAATTTCGCGAAAAGAAGTTATCTTCTTTGGTCCCTACACTAGGTGACATCATATGTATGCTTCCGACGTCAAACATAAACACCAGGCGTTTTCTGGCTTCTGTGCAGCTTCAGAATGTAATAAAATTTTATAAACAGAAGATTTTGAGGTGCAACATGTGAGGTTTTGTTTTGCTTATTATAGTAGAAATTACATGTCAATACATTCAGCAATTCAAAATGTCGGCTTTCTAAGTTACAGACAAGGAGACAGAGAATTTTACGCTAACTGTCATCCAATCAGATCCATTGATACAAAATAATTGCATTAGAATTTGACATGCACTTGATAGGTTAAATACATTTTGAGTGAATTTTACAAGTCCAAGGACAATAACTCTGCAAAAAAAATCATCAGACTGTAACTTGTCATGGTTATACTATATACCAAATATCAAACCAATATCTTCAAGCATGAAACGTGTGGAAAGCTGGTTTGCTGGACTGACAGACCTCATTCAAGCTTTCTAGGGTTATACTTTGACTTTAATTGTATATCAAATATTCTTAAACTCATTACTATAATTAACATACCAGTTTCATTTGGTGTGCAGTTGTCACATTATTGCCCTCGTTTACATATCTTTTTATAGCCGACTTGATATGGGATGCCTTCCTGTCACATGCGCCCTTCCCATCCTGAGCCTCACAAAAATTGTAGGATTTTATTTTCTTGTCTAGCTCTTGATGTAAAGTAGCAATGGTCAATGTACTTTTGTAGCAACCGGCATTATCTGACCATATGTTGACCTTTTTGACAGATGGAATATTTTGAACCACATCGACAAGAATAGCTCCAGTTGTAGCTGCATCTTGAGGGATTGGTTGTTCAAATATATGCACATGTGTAAGAAATTTCACACTTCCCTCTGATTTTAACATAGTAACAGTGATGTGCCAATTAATGCCTCTCTTTCCAAACCAATCTGTCTGGCCCTCTCTAAACTTTCGCGGTAAAAATTTCATAGCCCAGTCAGCTACCATGAAAGCCTCATTTTCCCCAAGACAGTTCACAACAGCTTGTCTTGCCTTTTCTTGATTTTTTGATCGAAGGATATGACTCTTCCATTCATAGATATCAGCTATTGCTTTTTCAACCTAAAACAAAAACAATTTTGAACTTGTTTTTGTAAATTTATAAGAACAAAATACAATAACACTTGTGCTTATGTTCAAGTTCATATTCACCTCATTCTCACAATTATATCTAGAATTTACAGTAAAGGCTCTAAAGAGCCTGTCGCTCATCCTTGGCCTGTGTGCAAGTAGCATATTAAACAAAGGACACATAATATAGAGGAGAATAGAAATGTAGAATTCATGATCAAATTTTGTTTTGGTGATGATAATAACAAAAAAATGCAAAATTTTCTTAAAATTACTAATTCAACTGGTTGCCTGATTTGTCTAAAAATTTCAGGGCGGTTAGATCTTTACTTAATGAATAATTTTACTAATATCAAATTTGCTCTAAATGCTTTGGTCTCAGATATATATACTAGCCAAAAACTGCATTTTACACCTTATGTAATTTTTTTTGCTAAGTTGGTCAGCTTGGTTGGTGGGCTGGGTCATTGGACACAATTTCTATACTAGATACCCAATGATGATTGTGACCAAGTGTGATTTAATTTGGCTCAGTAGTTTTGGAACAGATTTTTGTAAACGTTTGCGGACCACGGACACAGGACGCCAAATAATGAAAAAAGCTCACTTCGTCCTTTAGGCCAGGTGATCTAAAAACCAGAGAAATGTGTAATGTAGGTCAAATTTACATGTTTTGGAAGGATGGTCTCAGACTTGCGGTGCTGCATCTCCTATACCAAGTCGCATACATGTAACTTTTTTCTATATTTAGTACTTGAGAAAAGATTGGATCTATCTACACTAAAACCAATAAAGGGCTGCGCTTTAGCGCATGATACGCCCGTTGCTCTTTTAACTTGTCTTTTATGCTTTAAATGAATTTATATGATCAACTAGAAATATATATACAAATCAAAAGGGATGTTACATTAATATATTCACCAAAGTTTCATAAAATCCCCCTTTTTAAAGTATAAAAATTCATTACTTAAGAACGTAAAATCTAAAATTTATAAAAATGGAAAGGGAGTTTATGTCAATAGATATAAACAATTTATTAAAGTTGCATAAAATTTTGTGAAAGTGTTAGTTATTGTCCCAAAATTGGAAAATCCCCCCTTTTTTAAGCATAAAAATTCATAACACGGAAATGTAAAATCTGAAATTTATAAAAATTGAAAGGGAGCTTACATCAATAGATATAAACAATTCACCAAAGTTTCATGGACATTGGTGAAAGCCTTTTTGAGTTATTGTCCGAAGTGTTGAAAATCCCCCTTTTGTTTATGAATAAAGCCCCATAAATCCAAAACTTAAAATCTGAAATTTATAAAAATTGAAAGGGAGCTTATATCAATAGATATAAACAATTCACCAAAGTTTCATGGACATTGGTGAAAGCCTTTTTGAGTTATTGGCCGAAGTGTTGAAAATCCCCCTTTTTTTATGAATAAAGCCCCATAAATCCAAAACTTAAAATCTGAAATTTATAAAAATTGAAAGGGAGCTTACATCAATAGATATAAACAATTCACCAAAGTTTCATGGACATTGGTGAAAGCCTTTTTGAGTTATTGTCCGAAGTGTTGAAAATCCCCCTTTTTTTATGAATAAAGCCCCATAAATCCAAAACTTAAAATCTGAAATTTATAAAAATTGAAAGGGAGCTTACATCAATAGATATAAACAATTCACCAAAGTTTCATGGACATTGGTGAAAGCCTTTTTGAGTTATTGTCCGAAGTGTTGAAAATCCCCCCTTTTTTATGAATAAAGCCCCATAAATCCAAAACTTAAATTCTGAAATTAAAAAAAAACGAAAGGGAGCTTACGTCAATAGATATAAACAATTCACTAAAGTTTCATGGAAATTGGTGAAACCGTTTTTGAGTTATTGTCCGAAGTGTGGACGACGGACGGACGGACGGACGGACAGACGGACGGACGGACAACGGTATACCATAATACGTCCCGTCTAAAAGACGACGGGCGTATAAAAACTATCATGAGGAATAAAATTTGATAAGATGTTGTCTCGCATCTGTATTAGTCACACAGTAACTTAGTAATGAAGAAGTTGATATTTTATCGTATGTTTTTCTATGTTGTGATGTTATGCTATTGTTTCAGAAAAAGGGAGAAGGTTTGGATCCATTAAAACGTTTAATCCCGCTGCAAATGTTTGCACCTGTCCTAAGTCAGGAATCTGATGTACAGTAGTTGTCGTTTGTTTATGTAATATACGTGTTTCTCGTTTCTCGTTTTGTTTATATAGATTAGACCATTGGTTTTCCCGTTTGAATGGTTTTACACTAGTAATTTTGGGGCCCTTTATAGCTTGTTGTTCGGTGTGAGCCAAGGCTCCGTGTTGAAGGCCGTACTTTAACCTATAATGGTTTACTTTTTAAATTGTTATTTGGATGGAGAGTTGTCTCATTGGCACTCACACCACATCTTCCTATATCTATAGGACATAACATTTTACCAGAATTTAAAAATACCTTAAAGAGCACAGCTTCAGGATTATCCCAGTGTCTTTCAATTGCACTCTTTGAAATAAAAGATAGTGTTTCATCAACAAAACTACACTGTTGGCATTCATCAGTATGTGAATGGTTATCACATTTTTGGCAGAAGGGTCCTTTTTCTTCACTCAAAGCATACGAACAACAATGGTCTGCTATGGATGATGATGTATTTACATGTAGCTGAAAAAAAAATTAGTTGATTCAATCTTTGGATTAGTTTCTTTAAAGATATATATATATATATACCCTTTCTCTCTCTATATATATAAATATAAAGAATAATATAAAAAAGAAGATGTGGTATGATTGCCAATGAGACAACTATCCACAAAAGACCAAAATGACACAAACATTAACAATTATAGGTCACCATACGGCCTTCAACAATGAGCAAAGCCCATACCGCATATAGTCAGCTATAAAAGGCCCTGATAATGGTTGCTTTGAAAGTCATATTCCTATACACCCCAAAAACTTTGTATTGAGGGGAAGGGGGACAAAAGTACTATATCAGACCTTGGCATATAACCAAAGTAATATGCCAATAAAATGTGTAAACATTTCATAAGGCTCTATTAATTAGCCAAATTAGACACAAAACCATAATTTTTATGGATGGATAACAGACCCATAACCTTATAACAATGTACAACCACAAAATATTTTGAAGTCGTATGAAAAAGGGAATATAAAAACTAATAAAAACCTTATAATCTGTTTTTAGGTAATGCTTTGCTACCACCAAATTATCCAGTGTTTTCTTCTTTTCATCCAAGGTTAAATCTAACTGTTCTACAGTTTCTGTGAGATCTGTAAATGCTCGACTTCCCTCAGAAATATAGTAGTCAAGACCCTCCATAGACTGTCTGACTGAAGCACTGCAGTCGGTCAAAATCTTGTACATAGTACTTGTGCCTGCAAATGGAATTAAAATAGTTTAAGAAGAAAAAAAAGAACACCAATCTTTGACATTATTTCACATGAAGTGTATGTATGTAATGAACATAAATATGAAATGAAGCCTGCTTTGTACTAGTCGGACAAGCTGAACCTGATCTTTAACTTAATGCTACCACACAAGGTAACAGTCTACAGGAAGACATGCCACCCCAAGGCGAGCATGCTACCACCAAAAAGGGCGGTTAAAAATAAAATGTTTTTGGACATTATATTTTAAGGTAATCCAATGAAATGGGATTAGCCAGAAAACCTTAAATTTTGTTAACAAAATGGCTGACGTCATCAGCAAACATACTAAATTCATAAAATTCAAACTGTTAATGCAGAATTGTAATCCAAATGAAATAAATACCTAAACGCTGAATGTTTTCATCCTCACAGAGCTGTGCATACTGCCTGATGATTGTTGCAGGGGCAATACTTCTGATTACATTTGGTGTTTGAATGAGTTCTCCAGTTGAAAGCTGTAATGTTTTTTCTCCAATTGGTAAATCTTTGATCAAGTGGTTTGAAGTAATGAAGTCTAAAAAATGGTCAAGCTGTCCATCATTTATTTTTGAACGAGGAATCTTTGATGTTTGTGCAGGAACACCTAAACCAATATTTTGTGCATGTTTCTTAGCAGAATAAAACTTGTAGTGAGATAATCCTGGTATACTGGCACTGACTTCTGCAAAACTGTAATCATTTGTTGCTATTGATAATAACTGTCTCCTCAACGTTGGGGTGTTTGCAACCATGTATGAGCTGACAATAGCATCCAACAAAGAGCTTGTGGTTTTATTTTTGTCATTTTCTTGCTCTCCAAAAAGAGATTTTTTGATGAACTCAGAATCATCAGGACAAATAGTGTTCAGTAGAGCAGTTATACAAGTATTAGCTTTTGATAAATATCTTCTTTTTGTTCTCTCACTTGACTTCTCTAAAGATTCAGTTAGACACTTTACAGGGCTTATGTCACATGTTTCCAAGAATTCATTGAATTTTCCAAGTCTATCAATTCTGATAACAGATGCTTCTGTACCCTGACTATCAGTATTGCAGTAACTTTCAGTTTCAACATAACTGGTTGTTTCCTGACTTGATGATGTGGAAGCATGTACAGCAAACTGAAAATAAATGTTATTTTAAAAATATAAATAAAAATTCACAAATTTTATTAAATGTGTGCCTTTGATTAATACAGACAAAATAATTTTAATGCTATATTTATTTAACATGTCATGTGTTTAGGGAGCTACCATTTGATTTTTATGGGGGGGCTAGGATGAAAAATTTTGTCCTGCATTTTTTTTTAGCTGTAATCTCTGTCCTGCCTTTTTATTTTTCACTCTAATCGGTCCTGCCTTTTTTTTTAAAGATTATCTGGACTTTTTTTACCTAAATTGTCGTCCTGACTTTTTTTTTTTTTGCAAGTGTCACATCCTGCCTTTTTTTTTACTCAAAACTCCTGTCCTGCCTATTTTTTTCAAATTTCATCCTAGCCCCCCCATAAAAATCAAATGGTAGCTCCCTTAATGGGATTTGAAAAATTACTGCTGAAATAACAAATGCATGCTTTTCTTACTATGAAGCTTGTATATAAATTGGAAGTCAATTAATTAACAAATAAAAAAGCTAGAATGTTTACAAATGAAATTCATTAAAAAAAACAATCAAAGGGCAATAACCCCTATAAAATAGGAATTTCCCAAATTTGAACTTGGCCAAGAGATTTTCACTTAAACGCTTGTTTGTAAGTTTAAAGTCAATCAGTTAAGAAATAAAAATTCTTGAGTGCTTACAAATTCAGGCAAACAGAACCCACATTTCCATATATATCCTCTACATTGCACAATAATTTAATTTTGGATGTAAAGTGTCTTCTGATTGGCTGGCATAATTTTGTTATGAGCCTATAGACATAATTTAGTCATTTGACCGTGACGTCATCAACGTTTTTTCATGGTTTTCAATGTTTAAAATGGAATCTGAATGGAATTATAAGAAATGACTGTAATATTTTTTCTGTCTATTCAAATAACAGAAAAATTTGGTGCACACTGTTAAATAACCTGCCACACGTGTTATTCAGTGTGCACCAAATTTTTTATGTTATTTCTTCAAAGACAGACAAAATATTACAGTCATTTCTTAAATGTGCCAGGAACAAAAGTCAGATTGAATAAACAGCCTTTACGATCAGAGTGATCTCAAATGAACCAAATTATCAAATATGCAGTTAGTACATTGAAAGTTCTTGAAATCTTTTAGTCTTTAGTCATGACGAAAAGGAGATGCTTCATCTTGTTGTATAGGGCTAAGATACGGTCTGTGGTCTCGTTATGTAGCAAAATAAATTCAGAGTAACATTCAACATATAGACAATTTTTTATATAACTTCCTATTCAATAGAATCAATTCAAACATCATTTATTGAAAACATGATGTCATTCCGTTAACGTGGACCCAACCAGCGTAAGGCTGTGAGTGGGCCTACTTTATTGTATCTAGCTTTAATACTGCAAATTTTGATATAAATGAAATTTTCAATGATACTTACATTATATCCACTATTAAGTCGATGAGGTCTGAGATTATACTGTTCTTCATATTGATAGCTACATGTATCACCAATGTTGTCACTGTTCATCAAACACTGCATAAAAAAAATGTTTACTTATATCAGATGATAACTGAGTCTTTAAAAACATAAACCACAGTAAGCTTATCCATTAACAGGCTATCAGGACTCTGTTAATTTTACGTTTGTTTTTGTTCCATCATATGTCATGTATGTGTTCAACCCTCATGTGCAAATTCAACAAAACATTTTGATGAGTTTATTTGTACTGAAAAAATGGGATAACACAATTTGCATAATGATATATATGCAATATATATATGACTAGAGGTTTTAAAGTACTGAATGAACCCACATATTCAATAATAATAATGTTAATATTCTGCCGTTGCTTATTGCACTAATATTGATTGTAATTTGTACATAGTTCAAGTTTTCAATAAAACTATGAACTGTAGAAGAAATTAATACTACATGTACTATGCACTTTAAAATAACACACATAAAACTTGAAGTATATTTTTTTTTCTCAATATATATATTAAAAATGCTGAAGTATACTGAATGTCAATAGAAACACAACACCTACATGTACATGTATGTTGCATTGAATAAAAATTCACTGTCAGATCTTCTAACAAAATTCGCCTGTATCTGTCATTTTTCTCAGTTCAAAATTGATAGAAAAATTAACCCAACCAAATTTCTGTTTAACTTTAATTTAATATTCAACAAATATTTTAATATCTTTTTAATAAAAATAAATTGGGAGAATCGTTATAAATTATTTTGGTATTCAGACTTTCAGTGCTAGGGGTAAACTATTTTAATGTATCATGATGTTTGATATACCCCTTTATATGACATGTATGACAGTCGGACTGATACAATTAAGCCCATTAACAGATAGAGATACCATACATACATGTACATTGACTCTGAATAAAATAATAGCATGTACTAGCATTATAACTTACATTTGTATTTGCACAAATTTCAGCCACGCTACATGAAGTGGATTGCCCACAATAAAGGGTCTTTCTGCATCTTGGACATATTGTTGAAACATACAGTTCAAATTATTTTTTTTTATAAATAAAGATACATTTTTAGTATATGCAAATTAAATAGATGTTTGTCCCATAAGAGAAAAAAAATGAATTTAGAAGAAATGGATTCTTATAAATTCCTTATTAAGTTTATAGTACACTACTGATTGTGACAAATTTAAATATTTCGAAATAAAACCTGTCAGTTTTTGCTGAACTTATTCTGTACCTTTGTTGTTGACAGGTTAAGCTACATGTTTTTGGAGAGAAATTCTGTTTCTTGTTTACTTTCTTCAAACATCGGTAATATTTTGGGTAGGGGAAAGAAATGGATAAAATCATGCAATTTAAAGGTGTTTTTCCTTCTTTAATAACTTTAGAAACTGAAAGATTTCAGCTATTTATGCAATATCCTGACTGTTCCTTGTAAATTTAATAATAGGTCTCTTATTTTGGAAATAAAAGACATTTTGATTTAATTTATAATGGTCCAGTATTGCCTGGGAGGTGGGTTGGGGTCCACTTCAATACTTAATTGATAGGGGGTGCCGCTGGGGTTCTGTTACCCTACCCTTTTCATATAATTTAGAAAAAACTTAAATCAAATACCCTTTGCAGGGTCGGTTCCAGCCATTTTAAAAGGGGGGGGGGGGTTCCAAACCCAGGACAAAGGGGGGTTCCAATTACATGTCCCCATTCAAATGCATTGATTGTCAAAAAAAAAGGGTTCCAACCCCTGGAACCCCCCCCCCCCCTTTTTCTGGATCCGCGCCTGCTTTGTAGGTTTTTTATGTGGAGGGGGGTAAACTTCTGCAAATTTAGTATATCTAAAATCAATTTTTACATATATATCCCTATTGTTCAATCAATTTTGCCCAAATCAAGTTAAGAGGGGGGTTGGGGGTCAGTGAAAAAAAAACACTATGTGAATTAAGTTTTTTATCCTACATTGAACTTTTGATGTTATCCCCATGCTGGTTAATAAATATAAATAACAAATTATGATACTAAATTATAAAAAAAGAAATCATTTTAATTATTTTACTTACGAGTTCCAACTGGAACTATGATTCCTGTTCTAGCATGAATCTCTTTCACTTTTTCCAAAGATACATTTCTGTCTGCCTTTACCCCATACCATCCTCCATATATTTTGTTGTCTTTGTTGTGAGAGGAAATTATATCAGGTATTCCACATATCTTTGATTTGCAACCTGCTTTGTTTTTATTCAAAAACCTGTGAAAATGTTCACTGCACACTTGAAACTTCTGTGTAATATCACTTGGCAGTAGACCAGCCTCAGTAAGAACAATGGACTGCAATTCTGATGACAAAGAAGTCAGTGGGGAATTTTCACCTACACATTCACATATCTGTGAGCTTTTAAAGCTACAGAAGGACATGGTTATTTACAGACCATAACTATTGTTTTAACACTGACTGTTGATCACTGATATCGTCTGCAAAGTTTCTCCCATTTGTGTGTACATGTGTGCTTTAGATCAGAAGAGTTCTACCAGGGGAGATAACTCTATATTATCAATAATGAATAATGAAGATTTTCTTAATACTTTTTTAAGGACATGCTTGAATATCCCATTCAATTTACAAGTTTACTTGGTTATTTATATAATATAGATTATATTTAGGTCAGATAGTACTTTGAAATCAGTGTGGAAAGGAATGAAAACATCTACAGATTTTAAGGATCTATGGAACACTGTAGAACCACTAAATTCTTTAAAATGTAGAAAACCTTGATAAATCTGCATATTGGCCTATCAAAACTTTTGAAAACATTAAAATAAGCTTGGAGAACATTTTTCATGACATTAAGCAGTCTTCAAACAAAAATTTAACAATATTTTAATTACCTTTATTTTTACCTGAAAAGTCATGTTTCCATGGCAACAACAGGGTGACACATTATAATTATGGAGTGGCAAATATTTTTTTTTTGAAAATTAAGACATTAAATGTATTGAGGCGAAATTTGGTGGAATTCTGTATCATGTCATGGCCAGCTCATTTTTATATTTACAGAGAATTGATATTAAGTTCTTTATTTATAACTAATCTATGGGTTATACAGGTTGGTTTAGCAGTAGTAAATGGGCAGCTTATGGCTATTGGAGGATTTGATGGTACAACATACTTAAAAACAATTGAAGTTTATGATCCTGAAACAAACAGCTGGAAATTATGTGGTGGAATGAACTACCGACGGCTTGGAGGAGGTGTAGGTGTGGTCAGAATGCCACAGAATGAATCTCATTTATGGTGATGCGAAGCATAAAAAAATTTACAGACCTTCATCACACAGTAGAAAGTTTTATCTGATAGAGAAAAAACCCTTCATTGTATATTTAGTTTATTGGTGCCACATTTATATTAAATTGCATTTATTTGAATTAATTCTAAAATATTTGTGATTTTGTATTTTAACCATACTGACATTCTTTAAGAAGTCTTAGGATACTACTAGACATTTTGCATTTTGTTATTTTACCACATGCATCCTGTTAATTAAACAGGAATTTTCATACATTGGTTTTTTTTGGGATTAATGTTCTAACATTCTTTAAGATTGAGAGTATTGTTTTTATCTTTTTTAATGTATTAATATGCTTGAGGTAAATATTTAAATATATTGCATATTAAATTTCAAATACCTGTCACAGAGTGTATGATGCATATACTATTTTCCCTATATTCCTCATTCTAACTTGCATGAATACACCAATTGTTAAGTATTTTTTTCAGGCTCCAATGAAGTTGTTTGTTTTGTTTTTGTTTCAATTTTCATTTAGGTCAGTTTAAAAGAATCCATTGTACACGGTAAATGTCAATTGATATTTTTTTTACCATGTTTTTGTGTGTGTTTACTTATTGACTTGAAAACTATAATAGATAAATAGAAACTTTAAACTTGCAAAGTGATCAGCTGGACAAGATCTACAAAAAAGACTACATCATGAACACAGGTAGTCATACAGTGTGTCCAATTTGCATTATACTGTATTTACAAGTAAATTGTACATCAAAATAACATACAGATGGGACATTACTCTATGCCAATAAATTATTTTTATCAAAATATAGTGTTTTCTTTTGAAAGAAATATGCTGTCTAACAATAGAGAGAAATATTTTTTACCAATATCCAATAAGAATTTTAATTAGGAGATTTCTTCTGCACTCAACATTTAAGTTTCAGATCAACTAGGGGCAACTGAACACTAAAACTAATTTTCTTCTGTTTTTCTACAGAGCAAATTAAGATTCCTTCTAAAAAAAAATATTATTATTTTGCAACTATTTTGATAAGTACAATAAGGGTGTATTATGTGCTTGTGGCACAGCTATTTATTTAATTTTTTCATTCAAAAAGTATGTATCAAGATTGTTTAACGGATTATATTTCAACAAGCTTAACTGGATATTTGTGTCAAGTTATGGTTACTTGTTGCTGTCTCATAGTTTTTTTGTTGTCTTATTTGTTTTATATCATTATTGGGCATTATAACATATGTATGTATGATATTTATAATTTATTAGGCTATAATTTTCTTTTGATAAATTAAATGAACAAATGATAAGAGACAAATGTAAATGTAAAACTTAGGACTATTCCATTAAAATGTGTGGGGGAGGGTAGGAAGGGAAGTTTAATTATTAAATGTGGGTCATGGGTCTTTTTCAGTATGCTAGACGTCTATTACTGTTATGCAAAATTATCTGCAAAAAGGGTTTTTGGTTTTAGGGATATCTTGAAAGTCCCTTCCTACCCTTCCCTTCCACATACATTTTATGGAATAGCCCTTATTATATGCTGTTTAGGGTTTAAGTTTATTTCATTTAATGAATTAAACAGTTTAGTACACTTCAGATAATTTATATAAGGATTGTTTTTTTTATGATAGAAAAGTCACCACTTTGCTATCAATACATGTATCAGCATTCTTTGTAGTATGGTAAATTCAGTAATTGATATATATAATTCAGGCTTTTGTTAGTGCAAATCTGTGATGTATAATTTATTTTGTGTTAAGGGCATACAATATAGTTTTGAAACCTTGATGATCTTTGACTGCAATTTGTAAACAAGCTATTATTTACCTATTCAATTCAAATAAGTAATAAAAAATACAGCTTCGTATGCTACTTTTATAGATAAATGGGGTTGAAATTTTAGACATTTGCTAAACCTTTCAGTTTCTTAGAAATTTCTATTCTTTGGACAAACATACCTAACTTTTTTGTTTAAAAGGATTTGTGAGAGAACTAAAATTTACATTAGCAATGTGATTATCTCCCCTGTAACTGTATTTTATGCCCTTAAATTTGTATTGGCTTGTTTGACTGATTCAAAGATGAACAATAGTTGAATCAGTTGATTTGAACACTATAATTAGTTTGGACGGATTCAATGGTCTTAATTGTCGAACAAAATCAGTTTAGTTTTGGTGTGGATTTGGTTTGACATGTTTTGCAATGCGGTTTCATTGAAACTATTTAGGCAACTAAACTAAATTTGTTCAAATCATTGTCCTTTTATGGCAGTTGAATCACATCTCCTTAAGTTTTATATTATTATATGAATGATATTTTTTTAAGTTGTATATACTATCAAAACTTAATATGCAATTTTAAGTTATTATAATGATGATCCTATTGTATTTTTAATAGCTATAAATTTACTATTATGTAGTATGTAGGCTATAAATGTGATATTAACTTTCCTTAAAAATTATTCCTTTTAAATCATTATATATATCATAGAGTGCTAAATATTTATATGTTCAATGTTTTCTTGAAGTTATGATCATTAAAGTATGTCTTCTGTAAATATTTGTATCTGGCTTTTTTTCTCTCTTCTTCCTTCAATTAAGATCCTTTACAAATTAAACTATGAGAATTGATCCTTAAAAAAAAAGTTCACAAGATTTAACATTGTACATATTAAACATTGCCCATTTGCAGTACAACAGAAAAACATTTGCAGTACAACAAAATAAAATTAAATTGAAAGAGGAAAATTGTACAACCTTTGTGAAGTAATTCTCCCAAGTTTGTTCTAGTGCTAAGCAAACTTTAGGAGATTTTATGTTGGCAAACTTAAGTGATGGAAAGACATATACTTAAAAAACAAGTGCTGTTTGATTATCATCTGAAAATATTTCAAAATCTTCTTGGTTGAAGAAATTTTAAAACTAAATTATCACAGTCTATATCTTAGATCAACTTTTCTTTCGCCTCTAAGAAATAGCATGTGAACAGTCTTAACCAAGAATGTTAGGACAATAATAAATGTTTTATTTACACCTTTAACATCTTGCTTTGGACTATACCAGTTTAAAATATAATTGCATCAATGACTTTTTGTATAACATTATTTCAAATAATTTGTATATTTCCTGTTGCGACCAATTTATTATTATGCTACCTTCATTGTATTGTTTAGATTATAGTTATGTCTGATCAAATCAGAAGTTTTTTTCATAAATTAATGTATTCATAAGAACAGATTTGTGTCTATTAATAAATATTAAATTGAAATCTGTATTGTATTAATTTTTTCTGCCTTAGTTGGCAGTGGTCAAAACCTACAAGAGAAGACACACTAAAATGTTGTGACTTCAGATTTTTGACTGAATAGCATGTGAATATATGAGTTTAAATTCAACTAAATGCATTCAATTACAGGCTGTACTTGTAAAGATCTTATTTCAAGAGGATATATTATCTTTATTTTACAATAATTACATTAGATGTATGTTTCATTATAATACGTTATTCTGATTGGCCAACTGCACATCTCGTGCTATTCCTGAAACAATTGTATTTGACAATAACATTTATCATTCATGATGACACGAGGTCCCACAATAAAGTGCACAGGTAAATTAAATGAAAACTTGATAAAAATCGTGTTTTCATGATTCTAGCTAAAAAAAATGTAATTATAAGTATTGAATGCGTCTTTTTGTAACTTTATAGGGTTGTAAAAGCGTTGACCGTGCGCACATTTTTAGTATGAAGCGCTTCCGCGCTTCATACAAAATGTACTTCGGTCAACGCTTTTATACCCCAATAAATTTACAAAAAGCAGCATTCAATTCTTAAGTAACCTCCTATAAAGAGGAGAGAATGGAAATAGGGAATGTGTCAAATAGAAAATAGGAGGCAGTGGGGTGCAAGTTGCAAAAAAAATGGGGTGGAGTGGGAACAATTTTAGATATTTTTTTTTGGGGGGGGGGGGGTCAATTTGCAACAGCATCGTGTGTAGCTAAAAAGCAAAAAAATGAATATGAATTAAAATCACATAACCAGTTCAAGTTCTTGTACATTTGTACTACAGTTATTCTGTGTCAGAAACCTAATGTGTGTCAAATATTTAATTACAATCCAAATTCAGAACTGTATCAAGTGTGGTTATTGTGTTCATTTTTGCCTTAACTGTTCAGGGTTGAACCTTTGTAGTTGTATCCAGCTGTGTGCGGCAAAGCAATTTATAGGTACCTTCATCAGAATTTTTAAAATAGTAACTTCTAAAAATAAATTGACAGCTAATCACCTCAAGACAATACAACATTTCTTTATACATAATTTAATAACAGTGTAAGGGAGGTAATTGAGAATGTTTTTGAATTACCTCCCTTTAATTATGTTTTGTTGTCCATTAACCAGTACACCCTTATTTTCCCCCTAATTCCTAGACAATTTGAGACATTATCCCCAAAAGCTAATTCTTACCATCCCTTTGTGGGGTAGAAACTGTTGGTATAATTTCAGAGAGATCCATATACCATTCTACAAGTTATTTTCTGAAAATAAGAAAAATGCCTCTTCTGGGCCCTTAATTCCTAAACTCTTGGAACTATATACCCCAAAATAAATCCCAACCTTCCTTTTGTGGTCATAATCCTTGTGTTACAATTTCATATATTTCTATTTACTTATAATAAAGTTTTTGTCTGAAAAAAATGTTTTGGACAACAACGACCTGATACCAATATAAGACCGCAATTTTAGCAGTCGTATTTAAAATATAAACCCATGAGGAGACTCAATGATCAGCCCTTGAATGATTTTTTGTTTGTTTGCCAGAATTGGTAAATTTTGTTGTTGCATATTAATGATTTTATGCAAAATGCTAGGTGTACCAAATCAACTCATAGTTCAATGTTGTTATTCTCTGTATCTGGTTAGGGTGTCATATTCAGGTGGATGTTTACACCTCAGTGGCAGAACCAGAAATTTTTATAAGAGGGGCTCACTGACTGCCTAAAAGGGGGCCCGCTCCGGTCATGCTTCAGTGATTCCTATATATCAAAAATTTTCCAAGAAAAAAGGGGGGAGGAATCTGAAACTCAAATTGGGTCATCATCTTAGATCAGTGGAATGAAACTTTTCTTGTAGTAGCATTGACTAGGATTTATATTTACTGATCCTAAAAATGTATATGGGTTTCGTTTCTTTCTAACCTAATCTTGATACATTTGCATTTGGTTTCTAAAGATTATCTGTTAAAATCATTATAAATAGGGTTTTCTCAATCTCGAACAGTCACTGGAACCATGTATTTTGTTTTTACTTAAAGTATACCACCTATGCATTTACTTGTTACATTGAGAGCCAAGAAATAAATTTCATTCATGTCCTAGACTGTTTACCATGTCTTGCAAAACCTAGGTAAAAAGCAGGGAAAGTGTCAGATAATACTTTGGCAAATTCAAATTCAATAAAATCTCTGAGATACTTTTTTGTACTGCAGGATACATTGCGATTCAGACTATTCGTGGCTCTACAGTCTGTCGATATCTGTATAATGGTATTTCACAAGGTCATGTTTTTCTCTTGGCTGTAAATAATATTTTTCTCTTTTTTAATATCAATTAGATGTAGGATGTGTACAGATTGGTAATTTTAATAGTTCAAGATGCCTTTTTTTTTCTGAGCCTGCGACTTTTGTCGCAGAAAGCTTGACATAGGGATAGTGATCCCACAGCGGCGTTATTTTACTTCTTAAAAGCTTTAGAAGGCGGAACCTGGTTGCTTCATACTTTGTATATAGATGCCACATGTTATGCAGTTTCAGTCAGTCATATGTCCAATGTCCTTAACCTCCTTTGCATGGTTCTGTGGCTACTTGAAAAAAATATTTTTTGTAATGTTAAATTCTCTCTTATTATAAGTAATAGGATAACTATACAGTATAAGGTATGTGCGTACCTTGCAAGGTCCTCGTGACCATCAGACAGTTTTCACTTGACCTCATTTCATGGATCAGTGCTCAGTGTTGTTTTTGTGTTTGTAATATTTTAGGTCAACTATAACTGTTGTATGGAAAAAATGTTAGCTGTACATGTCTGCCTGGTATGGTTCATTTGACCTTGACCTCATTTTTAATGTTCATTGGTCAATGTTTAGTTTTCTTGGTTAATGTTAAATTTATGTGAGTTGCAATAAAGCTTCATATTTAGGACTATCAACATATATTAATATCATTGATTAGTTAAGAAGGCATGACATTTCAGCATGTGTACTCTTTGTTGTTATTGGATTTTGAATCAGATGTCAGTAACTGCTAGTACTCTCAGGTCTGTTCCGAGTGTCTTCTTGTTGTGGGGGTGAATAAGTACCCTGCCAGGTCCACTCGTGCTTGTTAAGATGAATCATTGCTTTGTATCCATCTGATGTTGAGCCCTTTTCAACTGATTTTTTAAGATTGTTCTATGTTATATAATGTACTATTACACCATTGTCCTAGACTCCTAGGTGAGGGTAGGGTTTGCACCTTCAAACTAGTTTAACCCCACTACACACTATATGTGCCTGTCAAAAGTCAGGAGCCGTGGTAATTTTTTGTTGGTTCTCATGTATGATAATGTTTTTCTAAGTTTGTGCCAATGCACCAAACTAGTTTTTGAGTATTTGGCTGTGAGTGTGCGTGTTAAAGGTAAATTCTGAGAAGCACTCTGGATGCGTAAAATTTATAACATTGTTTTCATTTTTAACAGCACTGGTCGGTACTTTCCTGCTGAAAGTTTATCTAGAAAAGCACAAAGATTACATGAAATTTATAATGTGCAAGTTTCATTTTTAACTCTGTCACATTCTGTGTGTGCCTGTATTTCAGTGGTTGTTGTTTCTGGATATCATATTTATTTTTTGTTCCATTATTTTGCACGTAAATTAGGCTGTTATTTGGTTTGAATTGTTTTACATTTGTTGTTTCACAGCCTTTTAAAGGAGACTATGATGTATTGGTTTTACTTATAAATGAAGGCCGTACAGTGACCTATAGTTGTTAGTTCGTGTCATTTGGAAGTCATACCACATCTTCTTTAATATTTTTATATGCACCTATTTTATTGCCAGACAGATATTTAAATTCTCTTCCAGACATGAAGACAAGAACATAACATAATTACAAATCCTCTTCATTGTAAATCAGAATGTTCATGTTTTGAATATTTATCGGGTAAATCTATGTATATTTGGGCCAATTACAAGGGGTACAATCAAAATCACGTGATGGATATACACACACCAGAAGTAACAGTCGAGCAGACCGCTTGAAAGGTAATTAGTCGTATTTACATTATTTACTTGTTTATATCAATAAAATTTAATAAATAAGGTAGGGCACCGAATGTCGGATACTATCTTGTTTTGAAATACACAATTATCCTAGCTGGAAAACGTGCAGTTAATGCTAACACTTCGACACAGTTCCAAAATTTCACCAGATAACTGTGTCGAAGTGTTTGCAATAACTGCACGCTTTCTAGCAAAAATAATTGTGTATTTTAAAACTACATACTATCCGACATTCGGTGTGCCAACTTATTAATCAAAATTTAATTGATATAAACAAGAAAATGCAACTACAAACCTTTCAAGCGACGAGTTCGACTGTAACTTCCGGTGTGTGTATATCCATCACGTGATTTTGATTGTACCCCTTGAATTAATACCAGCAAATATGGAAAATTACAAACCTCACAAGATAATAATGATTTTTTTGTAGGCAATATCACTAATAACACAAGAAATTACTCTCTTAGTTTATTAATTTATTCCTTGACAGCATACTTTCGGACAGGGTACAGACGTTCCTTGCGCTGTTGTTTAGCTGTTTTTATGGAAAGTTCATAACTGTTGAGGGCTCTCCTCATGGCTCTTGTCTTTTTTGGACGTAAGTCCTTTGGCTTGTGGCGTTTTGTCTTGTAGAACTTTCTCAGATTTTCTTTTTGAGTCTGGTGCATCACTGTCAAGACACGGGCAATTGATTTACGCACAACTCGACTGAAAAAAAACCAACACATATTTATTATAAACTCAGAATAAAATGGTTTCATTACTTTACTGTTAGAATTTCAAATAGTTTCTATATTAAATTATACTTTTTATCAAACTAAAGCTCATTAATATTATTCACATTGTATTTATGCATTCTATAGCCTTTAATTTATCTCAACCAACTGAAAACTAATCAAGATTCCTTAACTTGGTCAATTTGCACGATTTCTTGCAACAACATAAGATTATTACCAACCAAACCAGGAAAATAAATACTATAATCATAATATAAAAGCTCAGAAAAACTGTTATTATGAGATGAGGCGATAATATCAATGATGATAGCATCATTGAAGATTTCCGACCTTCAATTGGAAATGATATTGCATTGGTTCCATCCTAAATTAGGTCACACTTAAGACTTAAAATTAGCATCAATTTATGAAGAACTTAAAAATTGGAAGTTATTAGAACAAGAGCTTATAAACTGAATCAGGCCTATCGATCCAATGTTTTATTATTCAACATTTCTGTTCAGATAGAAACATTTCATCATATACAGTTTATTTTTCTCTCTATTCTCAAGATATAAGATGAGACAACATCAATGATGTCAGATGATAGCATCAAGGAAGACTTCTGGCCTTCATTGGGAGATGTCTATGTATCAATCCTAAACTAAGTCATACTAAAGACATAAAATTTAGAATTTAAAGATCAGAACACAGTAAAATCCTCAAAATGACAAAAGTTAACTGTTAGTACTTAGTTAATAACAGAAATGTACTATTATGGTGAACGGTGTAAGCCACAAATCTTTGCTAGTTTCTGGGCTTACAAATTGTAAGTTATTAGAACAAGAGCTTATAAACTGAATCAGGCCTATCGATCCAATGTTTTATTATTCAACATTTCTGTTCAGATAGAAACATTTCATCATATACAGTTTATTTTTCTCTCTAGTCTAAAGATATAAGATAGGGCAATAACATCAATGTCAAGATGGTAGCATCATGGAAGAATTCTGGCCTTCAGTGTGGGATGTTATATATATTGGTTCTATCGTAAACTAGGTCAAACTAGAAGTAAAGACTTAAAATTCTGAATTTAATTATCAGAACACAGTAACTTCTTCAAAATGAATAGAGTTAATGTAAATGGTTAATAACAGAAATGTACTATTATGGTGACAGGTGTTAGCCACATATCTTTGCTAGTTTCTGTCTTCTTCAAATAAAAGCAGCATTCATTTGTCAAATTAACGGGCTTACAAATTGTAAGTTATTAGAACAAGAGCTAATAAACTGAATCAGGCCTATCGATCCAATGTTTTATTATTCAACATTTCTGTTCAGATAGAAACATTTCATCATATACAGTTTATTTATCTCTCTTTTCTCAAGATATAAAATAGGGCAATAATAACATCAATGTCAGATGGTAGCATCATTGAAGAATTATGGCCTTCAGTGTGGGATGTTATTAGTTCTATCATAAACTAAGCCACACTAAAGACTTAAAATTTGGAATTCAATGTCAGATCAGAACACAGTTAATTTCTCAAAATGACGAAAGTTAACTGTTATTTAAGAAATAATTCATGGAAGCCATAGATTTGTTGGAAATTTACACACGGCCCATTGCATTGATTATTTCGTTAATAACTGCTAGAAAAAATATGTTTTATTTTCAAACCCAATATTTCTGATTTTTAATTTACATGTTTTCTCGTAAGCTACCGTAAAATTCAAAATTGACATTTCGTAACGGAGGAGTTGCCATGTTGACTCGCTGAAATCAAAGGCAATAGAATAGAAAACAAAACAAAACCTACCTCAGAATTCCATTTTAATACAATATTATACAAACTTCGATGGTTACAAAAAAGTTTATATTTTTGTTACATTTAACTTATTATTGTTTTTATACTGCAACTTAAAATTAGTATATTGATAGCTTTTAAAATTGTAACATAAATATCAAGCTTATTTTCATCCCTTAATGAACCCCTGATTGTGGAGAAAGTGTTCCATGATGAAATTGATATTGCACAAAATATAGCTGTGTTACTACATTTAGGAAATAGACAAAACTACATGTAGTTGCAATAAATTAATTCTTTTGTCTTTTGTTTTGTTACAATTTCGAATACAATAAAATTGGCAAAGCGTTTGCAAAGAAGGTTCAAATATATGTAGATTTACGTGGGAGGTATATGTAACATCCATTTTATGTATATCTCCGAGTCTGCGCGAAGTATAGATATATCGAGAATTTTCACACAGTGTTGTTTACAAAGCAAAATAGCATGTCATATCAGAATAGTTTATAACAGAGATGTACTATTATGGTGACAGGTGTTAGCCACAGATTTTTTCTTTCTTCTGACTTAATTCAAATAAAAGCAGCATTCCTTTGTAAAAATCTAACAAAATTGTAAGTTATTAGAAAAAGGGCTAATAAACTGAATCAGGCCTATCGATCCAATGTTTTATTATTCAACATTTCTGTTCAGATAGAAACATTTCATCATATACAGTTTATTTATCTCTCTTTTCTCAAGATATAAGACAGGGCAATACGATCAATGATGATAGCTTCAAGGAAGAATTCTGGCCTTCAGTGGGACATGTTAATGCTTCAATTCTAATCTAAGTCACACTAAAGACATACCATTAAGATTTATAGATCAGAACAAGTAAATTCCTCAAAATGAAGAGAGTTAACTGTAAATAGTTTATAACAGATATGTACTAATTGATAGGCATTAGCCACAAATCTTTGCCAGTTTCTAATATAAAGAAATGCAGCATCCATCAATGAAGAACTTAAAGATTGGAAGTTTTGACAAAAGCTAAATAAACTGAATCAGGCCTATCGATCCAATGTTTGATTATTCAACATGTTTGTTCAGATAGAAACATTTCATCATGTACAGTTTATTTTCTCTCTTTTCTCAAGATATAAGATAGGGCAATACGATCAATGATGATAGCTTCAAGGAAGAATTCTGGCCTTCAGTGGGACATGTTAATGCTTCAATTCTAATCTAAGTCACACTAAAGACATACCATTAAGATTTATAGATCAGAACAAGTAAATTCCTCAAAATGAAGAGAGTTAACTGTAAATAGTTTATAACAGATATGTACTAATTGATAGGCATTAGCCACAAATCTTTGCCAGTTTCTAATATAAAGAAATGCAGCATCCATTAATGAAGAACTTAAAGATTGGAAGTTTTGACAAAAGCTAAATAAACTGAATCAGGCCTATCGATCCAATGTTTGATTATTCAACATGTTTGTTCAGATAGAAACATTTCATCATGTACAGTTTATTTTCTCTCTTTTCTCAAGATATAAGATAGGGCAATACGATCAATGATGATAGCTTCAAGGAAGAATTCTGGCCTTCAGTGGGACATGTTAATGCTTCAATTCTAATCTAAGTCACACTAAAGACATACCATTAAGATTTATAGATCAGAACAAGTAAATTCCTCAAAATGAAGAGAGTTAACTGTAAATAGTTTATAACAGATATGTACTAATTGATAGGCATTAGCCACAAATCTTTGCCAGTTTCTAATATAAAGAAATGCAGCATCCATTAATGAAGAACTTAAAAATTGGAAGTTTTGACAAAAGCTAAATAAACTGAATCAGGCCTATCGATCCAATGTTTGATTATTCAACATGTTTGTTCAGATAGAAACATTTCATCATCTACAGTTTATTTTCTCTCTTTTCTCAAGATATAAGATAGGGCAATACGATCAATGATGATAGCTTCAAGGAAGAATTCTGGCCTTCAGTGGGACATGTTAATGCTTCAATTCTAATCTAAGTCACACTAAAGACATACCATTAAGATTTATAGATCAGAACAAGTAAATTCCTCAAAATGAAGAGAGTTAACTGTAAATAGTTTATAACAGATATGTACTAATTGATAGGCATTAGCCACAAATCTTTGCCAGTTTCTAATATAAAGAAATGCAGCATCCATTAATGAAGAACTTAAAGATTGGAAGTTTTGACAAAAGCTAAATAAACTGAATCAGGCCTATCGATCCAATGTTTGATTATTCAACATGTTTGTTCAGATAGAAACATTTCATCATGTACAGTTTATTTTCTCTCTTTTCTCAAGATATAAGATAGGGCAATACGATCAATGATGATAGCTTCAAGGAAGAATTCTGGCCTTCAGTGGGACATGTTAATGCTTCAATTCTAATCTAAGTCACACTAAAGACATACCATTAAGATTTATAGATCAGAACAAGTAAATTCCTCAAAATGAAGAGAGTTAACTGTAAATAGTTTATAACAGATATGTACTAATTGATAGGCATTAGCCACAAATCTTTGCCAGTTTCTAATATAAAGAAATGCAGCATCCATTAATGAAGAACTTAAAAATTGGAAGTTTTGACAAAAGCTAAATAAACTGAATCAGGCCTATCGATCCAATGTTTGATTATTCAACATGTTTGTTCAGATAGAAACATTTCATCATCTACAGTTTATTTTCTCTCTTTTCTCGACTATATAATAATGCAATCAATAATGATAGCATCATGGTAAGAATTCTAGAAATGCAGCATCCATTTATATATAGATCTTCAAATTGGAAGTTTAGACAAAAGCTAAATAAACTGAATCAGGCCTATCGATCCAATGTTTTATTATTCAACATTTTTTGTTCAGATAGAAACATTTCATCATGTACAGTTTATTTTTCTTTCTATTCACAAGATATAGGATGAGGCAATCGATTCAATAATGATAGCATCATGGTAAAATTCTGGCCTGTGGGATGTCACTGGTTCAATACTTAACTGTGTCATCTTAAAAAATTAAACTTCAAAGTTGGAATTTCTACCATTTAAGGATCAGAACAAATTAAAAGAGTTTCTGACAGTGCAGCATCCCTTTTATGAAGAACTAAAAAATTGGAAGTTTAGACAAAAAGCGAAATAAACTGAATCAGGCCTATCGATCCAATGTTTTATTATTCAACATGTTTGTTCAGATAGAAACATTTCATCATATACAGTTTATATATAAATTTTTAATATAACAGAAATGTACTATAAATGGTGACAAGTATTCAGTCTGCACCTTTAGTCACTAGTCCAATTCTGCAGACTAGTATAATTTAAATTGAAGTAGAAAGTATTTGAAAAACTTTGTTTGTTTGGCACATATGGTAATTTGGACTAGAAGTTTGAAATGTTTTTAGTGCAGACTGGGTGTTTGCTTCTGTTTTAATTTAAAAAGTAACATCAATTTATAAAGGATTAAAAGCGGGAAGTCCAGACAGACAAGAGCTAAATAAACTGAATCAGGCCTATCGATCCAATGTTTTATTATTCAACATTATTGTTCAGATAGAAACATTTCATCATATACAGTTCATATCTCTCTGTATTTACTAGATATCAGATGAGGCAATATAATCAATAATGATAGCATCATGGTAAAAATCTGCCCTTAACCCTTTCAACGCTACACAAAAAAATAGAAAAATGGCTGCTGCTGCTGCATTTTTTTTGTGTTCATTCATTAGAACAGTATATTCCTTTTCAGACTGCTGTATCTTTTTTATTATAAGAGATAAAGAAAAAGTTATTGCATGAAAAATGCTCAGGAGAGTATGAACTGTAATGTAAGGCAGTTATTTCAGTAAAATTTTTATCAGGTTACCTGCATTTTCAGGTAATTAACAGGTAAAAGGTGTTATTTATTACATTTGTGTTGAATTTTGAATAAAAACTACTTTTAGTCTTCATCTATTTTGTTTTTTTATCTGCCATATAATAAAGAAGACACCAATTGCTCGATTCCGTAGCGTATTGCACCATACACAACGTATTATGTAATCATGGCACAAATCTTTGGCTCCGTCCTCAAAATTTTCAGTCAACCTTCGTTTTCCCCCCTTTTTCTACGTCTCGTAATGATCGATCAAATCATATTTCCCACACGAATTGAATGTAATAAACACATTGAGATAGCAAGAAACCTTTTAACTAATCCTCGTCGTCAGTTTCGCCATAGAAATGCTGAAATATTTCCATATTTACAGCTTCGTTTCCGATTTCCGCCATTTGCATTTGTCAAAATATTTGTTTTTATTTTCCTTCAATTTTCCTTCTACTACATGATTTTACAATAAAAATTGCCGGGATTTCAAGCGCAAATGAGATCTTGCATATCCTCGATTCATACAAAGAAAAATTAGAGAGGACCCGAATGAAAACCGAATGGTTTAAAGAGTCCTTATGAAAAATCCGTTGTCATCGCGGCATATGCTGTTTATAGCGTTGAAAGGGTTAAGCATGTTTGGTGTGGGATGCTATAAGATCAATAATTGTAAACGGTGCTCGAATAGTTTTATGTAAGAATTTCTTTTCAATCCTTTAAAGATTAGAACAAAGAAAATTGATTAAAATGACAAAAGTCAATTGTAAAATAGTTTCTGAAAGATAGATGTTGGCCACAGATCTTTGGTACCTTCAGTCGAATTTAAAGAAAAGCAGTATCCATTTGTAAAGGCCCTAAAAATTGCAAATTAAGACAAAAGCTTAATAAACTGAATCAGGCCTATCGATCCAATGTTTTATTATTCAACATTTTTGTTCAGATAGAAACATTTCATCATATACAGTTTATTTTCTCTCTATTCTCAATATATTTGGTATGGCAACAACTTAAACAAGAGGCTGTCACAATGACAGTAAACCGGATTTATTAACATTTATTTGATTCCTGGCAATATCACAAGAACCACAACTGATAAACAGTGAAAGTGAAAATCGTCAATATCAAAGTTGACCTTCATTTTGTCATCAGTATCAACATATCAAAATTTGAAAAGCTTAGGTTAAATGGCTCATGAGTAAATGCAACAACATGAATGGAAACGCCATTTTTCGATATTTCAAGAACCATAACTCCTGAACGGTAAAAGTCAAAATCAACATTACTAAACTTCACCTCCCTTTTGTCATCAGTAACAACATATTAAAATTTGAAAAGCTTTGGTTGAACAGTTCATGAGTAAATGCACGGACATGACTGGAAACACCATTTTTGATCTTCTAAAAACCCTGAACGGTAGTCTGCACCGTTAGCCACTAGTCCAATGCCCCAGACTAGTAAATATTGATTTGGACGAGTGAAAAATTTCAAATTTTATATAGTCATTAAGGGACAAATTTTCATATTTAGATTCTAGACTAGTAGATGTAAAAGTTTTTGGCACAGACTGGAACGGTAAAAGTCAAAATTGACATTATTGAACTTGACCTCCAATTCCTCATCAGTAACAACATATTAAAATTTGAAAAGCTTTGGTTGAACAGTTCATGAGTAAATGCACGGACATGACTGGAAACACCATTTTTCAATCTTTCAAGAACCATAACTCCTGAACAGTAAAAGTCAAAATCGACATTATTGAACTTGACCTCCATTTTGTCATCAGTAACAACATATTAAAATTTGAAAAGCTTTGGTTGAACAGTTCATGTGTAAATGCATGGACACGACTGGAAACACCATTTTTCAATCTTTCAAGAACCATAACTCCTGAACGGTAAAAGTCAAAATTGTCATTATCAAACTTGACCTTTATTTTTTGTCAGTAACAACATATCAAAATTTTACAAGCTTTGGTTGAACGGTTCATGAGTAAATGCACGGACAACATTTGTGTTTCCGCCCGCCTGACCGATAGCCATACATCCCCAAATCAATAACCGACATTTTTGTCACAAAAATCCGGTTAAAAATTATAGCATCATGGTAGAATTCTACCATTGGTCAGCTATTTGCTATTTGCTAGTTTCTGTTTAGTTTATTCTCACTATTCAGTCTGTGCCAAACTGTTTTAGAGTTTGTCTGACCGAAAGAGAAATTTGGACTTTTCTACTATATATTCAACAAAAACATTTTAAAATTTCTGTCTGTCCGAATGATTTTTTATCTGACATTTTGTTGGTGAGACAGAGTTTGGGATACACTGACTATAACAGATTTGGAGTGACTTAATGGTTGGCATATTTTTTTTATAGACAAGTGACGTCTTTTATTTAGACCTTCACCACCTAAGATGTCTCTTGAATAATTTTGTTGTCGGATTGGGTTGCTGTCTCAGTCTCATTAAGATACATGTATTTCTTCAATTGATATTTCAAAATACCAATCCTATCAAGCCTTTAAGGTGTTGTACATTCATTAAATGAAACAGGCACCTCTTGACTGTTTCATCACTTGTATGATTAAAAGTATTGTTTACAGCTTACACATGAACTATCTACTTAAGTACCATTTCCTGGGTTACAAAGAAAAGCAACATCCATATAGTAGTAGTCTTAAATTCAGAAATTACTGTATACAAAAGCTTAATAAACTGAATCAGGCCTATCGATCCAATGTTTTATTATTCAACATATTTGTTCAGATAAAAACATTTCATCATATACAGTTTATTTTCTCAATCTTAAAGTCATAAGAAACCCCAAATCAAAAAAAATAATGCATATGTTTTTTTTTTAACTCAATGGATAGTTTTCATTATAAAACTTATGTACATATACTTTTTTCTGAAGAAAATTCTTTAATTTATTCATATTTAGAAGAAGTTTACTTTATTTTGATTGCTTCCTTCCAGGAATTCCCCGGAAATATTTTCCGTATGCAAAGTGACCTCAGTGTGACCCATCTCGTAAAAATACAGTGATCACAATACGCATGGATGTCCATAAAATAGACTATTATCTGAATTTACATGTTTAACACATGCTCAATTTCCATGCTATTTTGTTAATTTTTGTCGATTGTTGACAAACCGGTGACAATCGTTAAACTTCGGCTTCAAAACATGAACTTTAATTACCTTTCATATTTTGACAACAACACTGACTGATTGAGAAAAAAAAATTGACGATTATACGATATTTACAGGAAAAAAATGATAAATTCGTGCACAGAAGACTAAGTTTATGATGTTTGTATGCATTGGTTCAAGAATTGGAAGAACATTATTTTTCACCGGTCACTCGTTTCTTATGACTTTAAACTAAAATCTTTATGAAGACTTAAAATTTTCAATTTGGTTTTATTCTGCAATTAAGTTCAGAATAAAGTTAATTGAGTTAACTTATTAAACATGGAACTAGTTCTGACACACAGTGATGTACTACTGATGATAGTCTGACACAGATCCTCGCTAGTTTCAGTCTATAAATTTATCCTCAAATATTACAGACTTCCCACAACTAAAACCTTGACACATTATACATAATTTGTATTTTTTTATTCTTATATCACTTACATCTTTGACAACTTTGATGCTGCTCCACCTGTTACTTTAGCAACTCTAAGTGTAGCAAGCTCCTAAAATATAGAGAAATTTGAAAGTTAGGATGAACCGTACAATCCTGATTTTAATTAAGAATTTTTCTACTCATTTTAAATAAATTGTCCTAAAGCAGGGTTTGACACAGGATACTGAGAAAGAAGATATCATGATCAAGAGAATTATATGAATTGACAGCCAAACACACGATTCTGTTATCCAACCCTGTCAAATAGAATATAAAAAATTGTTTCTTCTACCAACTTTTAAACCAGGTGAAAGAAACACAGTAAAATAAAAAAAAATACTATTTGTTTTCGTACATTAATTAGGGTTTAGTTTTCACTTTTGAATTGTTTAATATTTGTGATTTTATAGCTGACTATGCTATATGGGCTTTGCTCATTGTTGAAAGCCATATGGTGACCTGTAGCTGTTAATTTCAGTGTCATTTGGTGTCTTGTGAAAAGTCGTCTCATTGGCAAACATACCACATCTTATTTTTTTATATATATCTATCATAATTGCATTGGTGTATGTAAGTTTAGGTCAAAGCCAATAATTTGTTGTTAACAACCTAGAAAGGTTGAGTTTTTCATGCACTTAATTAAGTTCTTCAATCACTATTCAACCTGTTTTTGGTTCAACTATTACAGGTACTTTTTAAGTTTAAGCCGGAAAGGCCTTGAAGTAATACATCATCACTTTTCTCATACTTACATTTTTCAGTTCATCAAGCTGCTTCACAAGTTCATCTTTCTTTTTACCCCTCAATTCCTTTGCTTTAACTTTGGCCTACAAGTTTTAAATAGATGTGTTTAAGAAATGAATGAGTATATTACTTATTTCAAGCCATACAATGAGATGAATGCATATTTTACAATAGTGATGTTGATTGGATCTTCCAGCCATAAAAAGGTCTAAGCCTGCTTTAATGAAAAGGCTACATGTAGATCTGATCAGCAAGATGTTTTATGTTCCAACTGATTTGGTTCATGACAAGTTTTAACCCTGTTCTCGTTAATGCATTAGGACAAGCAACCACCCTGGTACGCGCAATGGACGCTTTCTGATACCAATAGATTAGTCTTGTTATCCCCATCATCCCTCAAGTCTTAAAAAGAAGCTAAACACATGCTTTTATTCAATATGTTTACCGGAAATTTACTTTCGTTTCAATCCATTGCATACTGTAATGATAAATCCTGAGCAATACGAAAAGAATGATGACGACATGACAAACGGTAATTCGATAAAGACAGATCTAGAGAAGATCGAAAAGTTTACATCACCCTGTGTTCCTTTGGAGTAACAGAAAAATTCAACAGAAAACCTTTCAATGCGCTATTTTAAGAACGAAAGGACATTTCCAACTTCAAATATTTACACGATGACTATGAAATAGATGAGGGTAAACCAGGCATAGATTTATCTGGAGCTCTGATGTGATAAATATTAAATAAAATAAAACCAAAATGTATATGCAGTCTACATTTTTGTAATTAATATTTATTTCAAAACGGGTTATCATGTAACTTCGTGCATTCTTACTTTATGGGACGAGTAGTCTTAGGCAGAGTTGACTGTATATGGTGACTGGTTTACGGTAGAAATTATACCCTCCAGTACCAAATAGATTGTGGAACCAGTGTAAACAATATTTGACGAAGCTGTTAGATATGACCAGCATTTGGACAACAGATTGATGTTCAATGACAAATAAATTTACTAGCCCCTAGGGCTAATGCGCCAAGGACATTTACTAGAGTTAGTGTCGAACCCTGTGTTACGTGTATGGATTAATATAAATATAGTTGTGTATGTGGAGGGGGGATAGGAGGGGTCCTGATCCCGAAATCCCGGACTTAAAAAAACGAAATCCAGAGGTCCCGAATTTAAATAAAGTTAATCCCGACGTCCCGAAATCGGAAAAAAAGGATTCCCAGATCACGAAAGGGTCAATCCCGAAATCCCGAGCTTAAAAAGACCCGATCCCGGAGTCCCGATAAAGGTCCTATCCCCCCTCTATGTGGCTTTTCTGAACTGAGTGCCACTGAAAAACTTGTTTAAAACAGATGTACATGTATGTTGACCCTGCATTTCTTTTTTCATATACCATTATATATTCATCTCGAATGTTTAATCTAATATTAGGCTTTATTCACGCATATGCCATTTAGTATAAATCAGTAGTTTATAAATAGAACAGATTGCTGAGATGCAGAATTCGAACTAGTAATATGCACCCCTTGAAATAAACAGATTTTATGAGGTTGGAAGGTATAATGATACGATGGGATAACAATGACAAGACCAGTTTCGATCAAAAGGTCCTACAAGATTGTATTAACATTGTTAAATGTAGCCGAAATACATATAGACATTCCCATTTCAGTTCACAACCTTCAGAAAAGGAAGGAATCATGCATCTTTTAAAATAAGGATAAAAGAAATATAAGTGAAATGGCCTAGAATAGATTATGTTTTGTCCCAACGACATATATTTATCAATTAATCTGATATCAGTGTAAAAGATTCCGTTGGATTATTTTGCATTAAAATTTCTACCATGTTAGATGAGAGTGCGATTGGAAAAGGCGGAAGTGGAATAACGAGCTGGTAATCTATCCAAATACAGATTCGTCCCAATTATGATATTTCGGTCCAGTAATATTAAATACGATATTTTTAATAACTTTAATACTCCCAACAATAACATATCATTAAACTACATTTATTGTCACAAAAATAGTAGACGAATTACAAACAGCGTCAAAATGAATTTTCGACAGCAATTTTCTACCAGCTATTTAAAGGGGCGAATTTGTCTTTTATAAAACCGGAAATATTGACTGTAAATTTCCGGGGTGTGAGTTTACTTCCTTGTTTCACCAAAGACTGAAAGATGTCCAAGTCAGGCAATTCTAGAGCTTTTCGTAAAGTTGACGTGGACCAGTTTGACGAAGATAAATACGAAGAACAAGATGATGAGAACGAGCAGATTTCTGGCCCGAATGAGTCTGATGTTAACGCTCTCTTGGCTCAATATCCTTTTTTATAACATTGATATACAAAAATGTAGCATGTACATTGTAGTTGATAAAGACGGAAACAAAACAATATTTTATGCGCCCTTTGCAGAAGATACCAACACACCTTGGCATACAAAATAACATTATCACATGAGATTTATACGATGCATCCTGACTTGGACATCCCAACTTATTTAAATATTTATCAGCATTTATTAAATGAGAAGACCTCATTTTGTTTGTTGCTTCTCTTCCTTTCTGATAAACTAATCATCACACTTTATGTCATATAGGTACCATGCATAGTCGCATTTGTCATCCTCACTTGTGATAATTTAGTTTGTGTTATTTTGGGAGAAAAACAAAAATAAAGGCGTCTGAAGATTGGTTCTGTCATCAGACAGAATTTAAGTTATGGAAAAGACTTCCATTTAGGACTGTTTTTAGCTCACCTGGCCCAAAGGGCCAAGTGAGCTTTTCTCATCACTTGGCGTCCGTCGTCGTCCATCATTGTTAACTTTTACAAAAATCTTCTCCTCTGAAACTACTAAGACAAATTAAATCAAGGCAGTGTCTGCGCGTACCCGCATGTGGGTACGAATAGTCATATTGCCAGTCTTGGCTGCGGGTACCCACATCCGATTTTCTATTAAAATGCCATCGGATCGGGAATGAAACATCGAATATATACGGAAATTATCGATAATATAGGGATTTCGTGTAGAACGAGTGAAGAGTAGGAAAAATAATATTTTCAAATTGTATTTATTAAATAATGATACATAATAAACATTGCAAAAATTAAATGCACAATGATGGAAAATGAAACTGTACATTCCCTGTAAAAGAAAACATGATAGAAATTAATACTATTATAAAATTTAAATCAAAATTTTAAGAATAAAATTTTAATAATTTAAAAAAATACCCATATGATATTTTAAAATAATCTTTTAGTAAAATGTAAAACAGAAACTGAAATTTTAAAATATATAAAAATTCTAAAATTTAAGCTTGAGTTTATAAGAATTAAAGAAGCAAGTAATGATATCAATTTAAACCAATTGTAAAAGATTCATGTAACTAATTAAGGTTTTGTCCATCTTTTTTAGTTACGCCAAGTTTAATGTGGAACTGAAGGACATTCCATTTGGAAAGTACTGAAATTAGACATATCCTTAATATCACGAACGATTTACAATACAAAAACTATAAGCAATCGACATTTAATAAATATAAAAAAAACTTAAATGAAACGCGTGGCAAATTCGATTAAAAACTACAATTTAAAACAAATACCTTGTATTAGGCCTTTTTCTTGTCGAATTTGTTTGGAATTGCTTCCCACCATGAATGCAGGAAAAATTTATTCTGTTGTACTTTAAATCTTCTTTAATTTTTGTGCTCCCGGTTCTTCTTTCTTTTCTCTGCGGCTTCTATAAATTCTTATATACAATTGTATGAAATATATATGTGTATATTTATGAAAATTCTGAGTAGTTTTAATCAATTTATTCACTAATTGCAACAAATTCCGTATATATTTCACGTTTCATTCCCGATCCGACGGCATTTTATTATAAAACCAGATGTGGGTACGCGCAGCCTAGAACGGCAATTTGACTATTCGTACCCACATGCGGGTACGCGCAGACACTGCCTGTATATCAAACTGGTCCACAATCATCATTAGGGTATGTAGTTTAAAAAATGTTCATGAATGACACCAAAGCTGTTTTTGAGAGATGGGTGGTAAGTTAGAACACATGGAGTCCTTTTATTTTTATTTTTAACTTTGTATTCCAATAGTTCACTCCTCGGAATTGAATTCGCTTTCTGAAAGGTTTTTTTGATATTTCTGTGTTTGTAGCCCCTTTTCTTCAAGCAAGTTTCAAGTTGACTTAGTTGTCTTTTAGTTGTTTCTGTAATGGAACATATTCGCTTGACTCTAAGTGCCTGACTGAGTGACTGTATGGGATGCTCTGGGTAAGATGAGCAGGATGGCAACTTTTAGGGGACAAATATTGATGAGTGTCAGTAGGTTTAGAATATAAATCTGTAGATATGATGCCCTCTGTGAAGTACAAAAAAATGTATCGTGGAAGGCGATTTTGGATTTAGACTTCTCATGAGTAAATTTGATACTTGGATGTGTTTGTCAACACGATTTAATAACAACATTTTCGTATAATAACATCTTATATCAGTACAGTTGTGCAAATTTTTAGACTGATATAATTTTTTCCTTATCTGCATAGTATCGCCTATTCTAGACGATCCGGTACGTAGTAAATTTGCTGGTTGGTCCTTTTTATAGACTTTTATATATATATATAATATATATATATGTTAAAATTAAATTCCGCGAGGTGAACCAACGCCTGTGAAATCGTTTTGGTAGAGTCCCTGAAGTGGATACCTTGGTATGCCGGGTTGTCAAATCATGCAAATGAATGCAATCCTTAAATAATAATTAAAATTGACAACAACACTTCAAAAGATCTGCAATTTTATTATCTATGTCTACATGTTTCGCCTGCAAGGCAGGCTTCATCAGGACAATTTTTATACAGAAATTGAGCCCCTGAAGTACTCAAAGTGGTGCATTGAATTTGACGTCGTCATGGTGAGAGAAACAATGAAAAGTGAAAGTAGCAATACAGAGTTATAAATAGATAAGATAAATATAGAAAATTAAAGTTTGTATACAATGTAACTTGAGTTCGTTTTACTATTATATGATACATGAAATTGTTCTAAAGGCTTGGCATCTAATAGGACGAACTTCCCATGGTTCCTACCACTTCGCAAGGCTTCTCTTCCAACCTGGCCATAGTTAGACATGTAGACATAGATAATAAAATTGCAGATCTTTTGAAGTGTTGTTGTCAATTTTAATTATTATATATGTTAAAAGTGTACAGAAATTTAAAAACAGAAAAAAACAAAAAAATAAATGACTTTGTGGGCTAAAACAAATTGTCCTATCACCAAGTACTTATGACTTTTTATACCTTAATTTCCTGAAATTTGCCAGTCTTAAATCTTTTACAAAAATTTATCCTACAACAGTTTACATACTTTCAACAACCCTCTATTTGCCCGCAATTTTGCAGGTGTTTTCTAGTATGATATATATATACAAATACTAAATTGTATTAGTGAATAATTTGAATTAGTGAATTACCATGATTACATGTGACAATAGTATTCAATACCCTAAATTATTAAATTGTTCCTCTCATTAAGTCATTTATTTTTTATCAAAGTTAATGGTCAATTTGTTCCATCTGATTTTGTTAATTATTTCATAATATTACTGTGAATGAATAATCATCATGATCATAACTTAGTGTCTGTCAAAATATCATTTCTTAAGAATAAACCATAGAACTAAATTTTGATTAAATATTTGTTTACATTATAAAAAGGCATTTATAAATTACATAGGCTCAGCACTAAAAATAAAGACAATAACCTTATTGTTATCATGATTATTGTCAGATCTTATTTTTTCATACATTATATTGATTTGTACTATGCATGCTTTTTCAATGGAAATTTTGAGGTCACAACACATTTTTAAAAGCACACAAACCCATGGCCGTGAGATGCAGATAGTTGTATGGTCAAATAGCTTCTATATAAAGATGAAACAAATTGACCAAGCAGTTTTGGATGAGTTTTTTGGTATTAATGATCAGAGTTGAAACAATCATCCAGATACCCCCTCATTACATACAATGTAGTGTGCCTGGGTTCGTGTGCCCAATTAAAAAATATGTATAAGGTTTAGTCATGTTAGTGGTATTTAGGTTTGATATACCAATGTTAATATTTATTTTGAAAAATAAGAAAGACAACACATATAAAAATAAAATGAGAATGGAAATGGGGAATGTGTCAAAAAGACAACAATGGGTCTTCAATGCAGCGAGAAACTCCTGCACCCTGACGCATCCTTCAGCTGGCCCCTAAACAAATATGTACATGTATACTAGTTCAGTGATAATGGACGTGATACTAAACTCAGAATTATACACAAGAAACTAAAATTAAAAATCATACAAGACTAACAAAGGCCAGAGGCTCCTGACTTCGAACAGGCGCAAAAATGCATCAAGGTTAAACATGTTTTTTGAGATCGCAATCTATGTATCTTAATATCCATGAAATAACATGGAAATATTTTAAATTTAATTGATTTTGTTCAATGTCTTCATTGTTATGTATACATGTATATTTGTTTTTAATGACTGTGTTAAAGTGTTTATTATTCTGCTAATGACATGATATATTTACATGTATAATGTATTTGATCTCACATTGTTATATACTCTTGAATGGTAAAACAATAGTCCTATAAAGTATTAGTAACACAAGCATAGCCTTTGTTGGTTCTTATTGCTTACTTTCAACGTCTTTTAACAGATTTCTTTTTTACGATCAATGCCAAAACCACAATATGTACCTACATGTTTGAAGGCTTATTTTATAGGACTAGTAAAAAATTGAAGAAAAAAACAATCAATAAAATAAACTACTGGTAGCAACCTTGGAATTGGTAAAAACAATGTATATACAATGTCAAATTGTAAGGGAATTTAATTTTTAGCAGATGTGTGATTTTAGTGAAAAATTTGTAACGTTACTGTTCAATACTGATAATTCTAATTGATACATGACTTACATATATTCTAAAGATCTGTTGATTTAAACTATTATCTGCCTTAACTGTAGAACAGGAAAGAACAGTGATGCCTTAAAAAGTGCACTGAAAAATGCACCAGTTGGAAGTAAAGATCAAAAGTTAAAAGTAAGTATTTTGAATTAAAGATAATAAGAAATATTCAATTTTATGTTGCCCTGCTTTAAATGAAGTATACACAATTGTACTGTATTATGGTTAAATATTTTCACTGGGATATCTGTTTCGATTACTAGTGAAATTTGCAGAGATGGCAATCTAAAAGTTATCTTTTTATATTGAAGGCCATTTACACTTACATATTTAAGAATTGAATGCTTCTTTTTGTAAATTTATTGGGGTGTAAACGGTTGACCGAAGTACATTTTGTATGAAGCGCCAAAGCGCTTCATTCTAAAAATGTGCGCACGGTCAAGGCTTTTACAACCCTATAAAGTTACAAAAAGAAGCATTCAATACTTATAATTACATTTTTTAGCTAGAATCATAAAAAATTTATCAAGTTTTTATTTTATTCACTTGTTCACTTTATTGTGGGACCTTGTGTCATCATGAATGATACATTTTATTGTGTGATGCAATTGCTTACGGAATAACATGTGATGTGCAGTTAGCCAATCAGAATAATGTATTATAATGAAACATACATCTAATGTAATTATATAATATATATATATAAAATTATTTTTATTTCCAATACATGTCCTAAATATGCATGCAATATATGCCACTGGGAGTAAATCAAACAACAATGAATATTTTTTAAAGTATATATATTTTTATTTTGATATCATAAAAACAAGTGGAAAATCACTAAATAAGGTTAAACTGTTGGGAATGCATAAAGCATGTGCAACGTTTTGTTATATCAATTTACATATAATTTTTTTTCAGAATAAAGCTGTGCAATTAGTGACAAGAGTCCTCACATCTTTTAAGTCAAATGAAATTGACTCGTGTGTGAAATCTTTAGATACAGTGACATTAGATTTACTTATGAAATATATATATAAAGGATTTGAAAACCCATCAGAGGGAAGCAGTGGTGCACTTTTAACTTGGCATGAAAAGGTTTGTTAATAGAAATATAAAATTAATGTGATGTTGTATGATTATTATGATTATCCAATGCTTAATCAAAATATATTCACCAAGAAAAAAAGGATAAGGATAAACACGATTTTAACATTAGAATTTTAAAAATAAAAAACAAGGGAGGCCCTAGTGACTTTTTGGTCTGAGTTATCAAACTACATGTACCTACTATATCTCTAGCCTGTCAACACTGAATTTATGAGTTCTAATCCCACAATATAGGAGGCGGTCGACTCCAATCTTAATTGACTAGATGGCTGTCAATTTTTTCTACTGAGGTTAATGGTTCACTTGGGCTTCCTCCACCAATATAAACTGGCCGCCATGAAATACCAAAACACCTATTTAATATTCAATAAAAATAAAAATGGCAAAGGTGGAAATTTATTTACCTAAATTTCTCTGTGTAAAGTTTTCTTTAGTTTAATTGGAAATACAGTACTAGTGTTGTTCAAGCTTAGATATGATATATATATACACTATACCTTTGTTCTACAAAAAAAAAAGATAAATGTCTTTTAACAAGTTTGAACTTGTCACATGCTTTATTTGTTGAACATGTTCCCCCTATGTAATTGACAATTTTATAAAGGAAAAAGAAAGAGAATAAAGGGTCATAATCAGCCTTAATTATTAATAAAGTATAGCTATATTCAGAAATCAGTATCACAAAACTTAACTTGTCAGAAGTACAGCTTTCAACACGGAGAAATTTAAAAACAAATTATCAACAATTAATCAAATATTACATTTAAATGTTGTGTTCTTTTCTCTGATAAGCTTCACATACCATTTATTGTAAATGTGTGTGTGCTAGTCATCAATTAGGCTGCAGTTTGCAAATACGATTCAAAATTTTCCATTAAATTTGAATATAATTAAGTTTGGATCAGTGATGAAACCAGTGATTCATATATATAGTCTTTGTAGCTCACCTGGCCCCAATGGCCAAGTGAGCTTTTCTCATCACTTGGCGTCCATAGTCCGTCTGTTTACTTTTACAAAAATCTTCTCCTCTGAAACTACTGGGCCAAATTTAACCAAACTTGGCTACAATCATCATTGGTGTATCTATTTCAAACATGTGTTTGGTGATCCGGCCAGACAACCAAGATGGCTGCCATGGCTAAAAATAGAACAAAGGGGGTAAAATGTAGATTTTGGCTTATAACTCTGAAACAAAAGCATTAAGAGCAAATCTGACAAGGGGGTAAAATTGTTTATTAAATCAAGATCTATTTGCCCTGAAATTTTCAAATGAATCGGACAACCCATTGTTGGGTTACTGCTCCTGAATTGGTAATTTTAAGGAAATTTTGCTGTTTTTGGTTATTATCTTGAATATTATTATAGAGATAAAATGTAAACAGCGATAATGTTCAGCAAAGTAAGATCTATAAATAAGTCAGCATGACCAAAATGGTCAGTTAACCCCTTAAGGAGTTATTGCCCTTTATAGTCAATTTTACCATTTTTCTTCAATTTTTATTATCTTTTACAAAAATCTTCTCCTCTGAACTACTGGGCCAAATTTAACCAAATTTTTCAAAATTTCATCATTGGGGTATCTTGTTTAAAAACTTTGTCTGGTGACCTGGCCAGCCAACCAAGATGGCTGCCATGGCTAAAAGTAGAACATAAGGGTAAAATGTAACAATTTAAAAAAATTTCGGTAAATTTTTACAAAATGTTTTTCTCTGTAATTACTGGGCAAAGTGCATTATAGATAGATATTATGTTAACAGCAAGAGTGTTCAGTAAAGTAATATGACGTTACAAGGGTGGGCCAATATCTACCTTAGTACGAACACATCACCATCACCAAAACACAATTTTGTCATGAATCCATCTGTGTCCTTTGATTAATATGCACATAGACCAAGGTGAGAGACAGGCTCTTTAGAGCCTCTAGTTTTATTGTACATATATTAAACCTAAAAATTGTGGATGCATAGACTAAAGATAAACAAATTTTCCCTCTTTTTCAGGCTTTTGCTTCAGGTGGTTTAGGAACAGTTATGAGAGTTTTAACAGACAGGAAGTGTGTATGATAACATGACAAAGTACATTCTAAATTTTTTATATGAGCGCAGAAACTCTGATATATTTTATAAATATAAACAATTTTATTACAAATACTTATGTTATGACTGATATTTGCAAAAAAAAAGGAAATCAAGTTGTTCCAGTGCCAGCTGTAACATTCAATATGTACATATGTCCTGTATGTATGTCTGTTTTTCTGTAGGCTACCAATTTATTTCATTATTAAAAATATATACATAACTGGTATTATGAACTGCTGAGAATTTTGTAGTAATAAATAATGTAAAAAATCTTTGGAAAGTCATATTTTTTTTTATATTAACATGATATGCCAGCATAAAATAAACTTACTAAGTAATTAAAATATTGTATCTTTATCACTAGTTATAGTGGTTTTTTGTATTATGCATGAATTCATTTGACTTGTTATTGGCTGAAACAGTCTGAAACACTTATTATAACTCACAGACCAAGCATAAAAACTGAGGGAGTGCAGAGATTTAGTTTTAAATAGATTGAACTTATATTTGACATTGTTGTCGTCTGTTTACTTTAAAAAAAAAACTTGTCCTCTGAAACTTCTAGGAAAAATGGGACAAAACTTGTTTACAATAATGTTTTTTTTTTTGGGACCGAAACTGGTCAGGCTATGAAACATCACCAGGCGCTGTTAATTATGTGTATTGGTATATATCCTATATTTTTAGCTCACCTGGCCCGAAGGGCCAAGTGAGCTTTTCTCATCACTTGGCGTCCGTCGTCCGTCGTCGTCGTCCGTCGTCGTTAACTTTTACAAAAATCTTCTCCTCTGAAACTACTGGGCCAAATCAAACCAAACTTGGCCACAATCATCTTTGGGGTATCTAGTTTAAAAAATGTGTGGCGTGACCCGGTCAACCAACCAAGATGGCCGCCACGGCTAAAAATAGAACATAGGGGTAAAATGCAGTTTTTGGCTTATAACTCAAAAACCAAAGCATTTAGAGCAAATCTGACATGGGGTAAAAATGTTTATCAGGTCAAGATCTATCTGCCCTGAAATTTTCAGATGAATCGGTCAATCGGTGGTTGGGTTGCTGCCCCTGAATTGGTAATTTTGAAGAAATTTTGCTGTTTTTGGTTATTATCTTGAATATTATTATAGTTAGAGATAAACTGTAAACAGCAATAATGTTCAGCAAAGTAAGATCTACAAATAAGTCAACATGACCAAAATGGTCAGTTGACCCGTTTAGGAGTTATTGCCCTTTATAGTCAATTTTTAACCATTTTTCGTTAATTAAAGTAATCTTTTACAAAAATCTTCTCCTCTGAAACTACTTGGCCAAATTAATCCAAACTTGGCCACAATCATCTTTGGGGTATCTAGTTTATAAATGTGTGGCGTGACCTGGTCAACCAACCAAGATGGCCGCCACGGCTAAAAATAGAACAAAGGGGTAAAATGCAGTTTTTGGCTTATAACTCAAAAACCAAAGCATTTTGAGGAAATCTGACATGGGATAAAAATGTTTATCAGGTCAAGATCTATCTGCCCTAAAATTTTCAGATGAATCGGTCAATCGGTTGTTGGGTTGCTGCCCCTGAATTGATAATTTTGAGGAAATTTTGCTGTTTTTGGTTATTATCTTGAATATTATTATAGATAGAGATAAACTGTAAACAGCAATAATGTTCAGCAAAGTAAGATCTACAAATAAGTCAACATGACCAAAATGGTCAGTTGACCCGTTTAGGAGTTATTGCCCTTTATAGTCAATTTTTAACCATTTTTCGTAAATTAAAGTAATCTTTTACAAAAATCTTATCCTCTGAAACTACTTGGCCAAATTAATCCAAACTTGGCCACAATCATCTTTGGGGTATCTAGTTTAAAAAATGTGTGGCGTGACCTGGTCAACCAACCAAGATGGCCGCCACCGCTAAAAATAGAACATAGGGGTAAAATGCAGTTTTTGGCTTATAACTCAAAAACCAAAGCATTTTGAGGAAATCTGACAGGGGATAGAAATGTTTATCAGGTCAAGAACTATCTGCCCTGAAATTTTCAGATGAATCGGTCAATCGGTTGTTGGGTTGCTGCCCCTGAATTGGTAATTTTGAAGAAATTTTGCTGTTTTTGGTTATTATCTTGAATATTATTATAGTTAGAGATAAACTGTAAACAGCAATAATGTTCAGCAAAGTAAGATCTACAAATAAGTCAACATGACCTAAATGGTCAATTGACCCCTTAAGGAGTTATTGCCCTTTATAGTCAATTTTTTACAATTTTCATTAATTTGGTAAATTTATGTAAATTTTTACCAAATATAGTTCTCTGTTACTAATGGGCAAAGTTCATGATAGATATAATTGTAAGAAGCAAAATCGTTCAGTAAAGTAAGAACTTCAAACACATCACCATCACCAAAATACAATTTTGTCATGAATCCATTTGTGTCCTTTGTTTAATATGCACATAGACCAAGGTGAGCGACACAGGCTCTTTAGAGCCTCTAGTTATTGTTTACAATCATCCTTTAGGGCATATAGTCTGGAGAAATTCCTCTCCCATGTCACCAATACTCATTCCCGTAGCCAGGGGGGTTCAGGGGGTTCGTCCGAACCCCCCCTTAAAAACAAATAATTACTGTTAAAGTCAACGTTCTGTTCGAATTGTGACTGTTAAAGTCAAGTTTTTGAGGCCAAATAACCCCCCTTTGGAAATTCCTGGCTATGGGCCTGATACTATAGTACAACATAAGTATAAATTGCAAATATTATCTTTTAAACTTTTATAGCTAAAAACATCTGACAGGTCACAAATGATCAGCCGATTTATACATAAAACATTAGTGACGTATCTTCAGTTTATTCCTAATATTGAAATCAATACCCTTGAAATTTGGAATTTACCAAGTTCTAGATTGATAAAATTGAGAATGGAAATGGGGAATGTGTCAAAGAGACAACAACCCGACCAAATAAAAACAAAAAAAAAAACAAAAAAAAAAAAACAACAGCAGAGGGTCACCAACAGGTCTTCATTGTAGCGAGAAATTTCCGCACCCGGAGGCGTCCTTCAGCTGGCCCCTAAACAAATATATACTAGCCCAGTGATAATGAATGCCATACTAATTTCCAAATTGTACACAAGAAACTAAAATTAAAATAATACAAGACTAACAAAGGCCAGAGGCTCCTGACTTGGGACAGGCGCAAAAATGCGGCGGGGTTAAACATGTTTGTGAGATCTAAAAACGGATAATTAACGATAGGAAATGAAAAATCATCCCTTTTATCATAAATTTTAGTATTCAGTTTTCCATTAGTGATATAGATATCAAGATCGAGAAAAGGGCAGTGGTCATTGTTAGTATTAGCTTTATTTAAAGTAAGTTCAACAGGATAAATTTCATTAATATACATACTGAAGTCGTCATTATTGAGAGCCAAAATATCATCCAAATATCTAAAAGTATTATTAAATTTGTTTATCAGATGTTGTTTCGATGGGTCTTTGCTTATTTTTGTCATAAATTGTAACTCATAACAATACAAAAACAGGTCCGCAATAAGTGGTGCACAGTTAGTCCCCATTGGAATTCCGATAATCTGACGATATACGGAATCCCCAAAGCGAACAAAAATGTTATCTAGTAAAAATTCAAGGGCATATATAGTATCAAAGCATGTTTAATTAACATAGTTTTTTTGTTTATTGCTACTAAAAAATGACCTAAAAGAGTTTGAACATATATATTCACATTCTGATTTTTTGAATGTCCATTTAATTAGGTGTGTGATTTTTTTCTTAATGAGAATGTGAGGCAATGTGGTATACAGGGTAGAAAAATCAAAACTTTGAACAGATTCAAAATCACCAATATAAGCATGCAATTTATCAAGTACTTCCAACGAGTTCTTGACACTCCAAAAGTAATTTATTCCACTATTTTCCAAGGCCTTATTTGAACAATTTATTATCAGGTTTTTAATTGTACCAAGTGTGCTGGTAAGAAGAATAGACAATTTAGTAGTTGAACAATGGCTTGAAGACGAAATAAATCTATATTTGTAAGGGGTTTTGTGTAGCTTCGGAAGCCAATACATAGTTGGGAATTTGGTTGACTTCACTTTTATTGACCTGGATTTATGTCCTTTTAGAAATGGAAAAATTGCTAAATTTGCCATTTCTGCAATTTTCCTTAGTTTGCCTGAAAAAATGTTATCATACATACTCAATGCTTATTAATACCGAAACACTGATGAGGGAGGGTAGGAGGGGTCCTGATCCCGAAATTCTGGGCTTATAAACACAAAAATCCAGAGTTCCCGAATTTAAATAAATTAAAATCCCGACATCCCGAAACTCAAAAATAGAATTCCTGGTACCTGAAAGGGTCAATCGGGAAATCCCAAGCTTAAAAACACCCGATCCCGGAGTCCCCATAAAGGTCCTATCCCCCCAAACTGATCAAGATAAAACTTGTAAATTGAAAGATTGAAGAATTTGCAGTATATTTCCATGCAGGGGTATATGTGTTGCTTAGACACATTCATCATTTAAGGAAGCTATTTATAGTACAATGAGGGAGGAACTTATCATACTAGGAATGTACATTTACAATAAAAAAAATCATCGTAGTTGAAAAAGATTTTGTTACCAGATAATTACTTTAGTATAAGTATATAGAAATCTATGAAATTTTAAACACAAGGTTTATAACAAGGATTGATTTTGGGAGTTATGGTACTAACAGTTAAGGAATTAGGGGCCATAAAGGGACCAATATCAGCATTTTTCTAGTTTCCAGGCAATTACTTGTGTTTAAGTGTATGAATATCAATGAAATTATACAAGTTTCCATACCACTAAGGGATGGTTAGGATTGGCTTTGGGGGGTTATGGCTCAAATCATTTAGAAATTAGGAGCAAAAAATGGGGGAACACCAGGGTTTCCTGGTGAATTGACATATTTAAGACAATTTAAAAGCAGTGTAAGGGAGGTAATTCAAATACATTTATGATGTATTTTAATGGGTTATTATTGTTGCAAACTCCATTCGGAATTTGAATTGAGATTATGACCATATCTTGAGGGAAAGATTTTTTAAAGGGGGAGGTGAAAAAATGGGAGGGGGGGGGGCATTTTTTTCTCATTTCAATTTAAAAAATTTAAAAGAACATTTCTTTGAATATTATTTTTTTTTGCAACAGCATAGTGTTATTGCACAATAGCAATAAAAAAAAAAGGGGAGTTAAAAAAAAATAAAAACCTATTATGTGTCAAATATTTAATAACAATCCAAATTCAGACCTGGATCAAGCGAGAATATTCTGTCCATTTTTGCCCTTACTGTTCAGGGTTGGACCTCTGCGGTCGTATCCAACTGTGCTCAACGAAGCAATTTATTCATTTATTTTTATGTTTGTTTTTTTTTGGTACATCTTATGTATTTGAAGATTTTTTTCTTCAAATAATTAATCATAAATGTATTTTTTCAAAACTTTAAACAATATCATCAAATTCATTACATGACGTCACAAACTGACACAAAGTATATCAGTTTTTAGATATTCTAAAAAGAACTGTGCAATATGCTTTTTGCTACCCGCCTATCTGCCTATAAGCAGGCAGGTCAGTTTGGCTTTAGGTGCAACTACATGCATCCTCACATTTCCAAAGGCAGATCCATTTTTAATAGGGGTACTAATCCCATGATTAAGGGATAGTTTAAAACATTGATCCTTACAAAAGGGGGTTTATACCCCCTTGATCCACTACTGCTATTCAGTCTCAAGAAGAATACAAATGTATGGAACGCCATGACTGCCTTATGTTAATGATCAGCATTATATGCAGTGCTCACAACATTATATGCACTGCTCACACCATTATATGCAGTGCTCACAACATTATATGCAGTGCTCACAACATTATACGCAGTGGTCCAAACATTATATGCAGTGGTCACAACATTATATGTAGTGGTCACAACATTATATGAAGTGGTCACAACATAATATGAAGTGGTCACAACATTATACGTTTTTGTTGATGAAGGTGATGATCAATTTGATGGTGATGATGATGTTTGATATATGATGAGATTGATGTATAATGAGATTGATGTATGATGAGATGGTGGTGGTTCAGATCACAGGCGCTTGGGTCTATGATACAGTTTTTTTTTGTTTTTTTTTTTTTATTAAAATATTCAATTTTCTACATTTATAATACATATCTATCACTTCTGTGCATGTCTCACCTAGTTTCGAGTGATTTAAACGACCCAGAGAAAATACCCAATTTTACTATCCATACTAAGAATTAGAGAAAATACCCAATTTTACTATCCATACTAAGAATTTGTTTCTTAGTATGGATAGTAAAATTGGGTATTTTCTCTGGGTCGTTTAAATCACTCGAAACTAGGTGAGACATGCACAGAAGTGATAGATATGTATTATAAATGTAGAAAATTGAATATTTTAATAAAAAAAAAAAACAAAAAAAAACTGTATCATAGACCCAAGCGCCTGTGGTTCAGATTCGATAAACTTCGTTTATTTGAGCGAAAATTAAAATTTAAACAGTTATTAAAGTCATGTTATCATTAAGGCAGTATACAGTATTTAAAACTGATTAAAATAAGGAAATTAAGAAGTATGATCAATTAACTGCAAATTTATTCCACACCAGGGCATCTTAAACTTATTTTGATGATCACTTTCATCATATTCACATACTTTTAAGTGTTTTATGAATTGCTTCGTCCAATGCAGCTGGATACGACCGCAGAGGTCCAACCCTGAACCGTTTGGACAAAAATGGACACTATTCACGCGTGATATTTGAATGTCTGAATTTGGATTGTAATTAAATATTTGACACATAATATGTTTCTGACACAGAATAACTGTAGTCAAAGAACTTAAAATTGGTTATATAATTTGATTTTATACTTATTTTTTTGCTTTTGCACTACGCTGTTGCGAACTGCCCTCCCCCCTTCCAAAAATGAAAAAAAAAAAAACCTTTTTTGGTTGATTTTGTGCAATACACTATGCTGTTGCATATTGACCCCAACCTGAAAAAGAAAAGAAAAATGTATCCCCCTCTTTTTTTTTAATTTCTGATATAAGAAAAAAAATTCTTTACACATCATTTTAAAGCAGTGTAAGGGAGGTAATCAAACATGTTTGGATTACCTTAATATATTTGGATTACCTTCCTCACACTGGTTTCAAGTTGTCTTAATTGGCAATTAACCAAGAAACCCTTGTTTTTCCCTCTTTTTTGCCTCTAATCCCTTAACGGTTTGAGCCATAACACCTTCCCCCACCCAGTTTATATTTTAATAAATTTTAATTGCGGATCCAGAACTTAAAAACTATACCATTGCCTAGGTATGAATTCGAGTTTATTTTAATTTGAGTTAATGTTTCAAGAAGCTAAAATTACAGATCCAGAACTGTGAAAGACTATACAACTATTCCATGATTTCGAGACTGAGTATGAATTTGAACTGGAGTCTCGGAGTTAAACAGAATTATATTGATAAAGAATCAAACCAGAGGCGAAAGATACCAAAGGGACATTCAAACACATATATATATGTCGAAAAATAAACTGACAACGTCATTGCAAAAAAAAAGAGAAAAGAATCAAAAGACAACATAGAAAACTACAGACTGAGCAGCACGAACCCCACTGTGACGGCACAAAAAAACCGGAGTTGATCTCATGTGCTCCTAAAGGGTAAGCAGAAACTTCTCCACATGTGGCACCCGTTAGTCACCCGGTGATGAGTCTTATTCGGTAGGTCACTCACATTCTCGAGAAAGAAGACTGGATTGCGCAACATATCAGTCGTCATCTGTGAAACAGATATTTCATAATGGTCAACATTCTCGAAATGGCGTCTGTAAAATTTACGACGGAATTATTTCAACTTCACCACTTGGAATTCATGGTTTAATAACTTTCTTCTGAGCAACATCCCTTTACATGCACACCGAACAAAGTACCACGTTATAGTTGCTCACTTTTGTCATATCTAAGGGTACATCATGAACCGTTTGCAAGGGTGACGGTGTTCTTCATTAAATCTTGAATTCAATTATGACACGAAAAGTTAAACATAAGCCAGATATTTGGTTCCGTTTATTTCATAAAAAAATATACTCATTGTAAAACTGAACAAACGATTTTGCTTATATCACATGTCGGTACGTGTTTGCTGATTCTCTGCCAATCCGGCAACATTTAGAGGTTATAGTTAAAACTGGTCGATACGCATTATAATAACGTGTCGTACATCGTTCATATTCATTTCACTTTAAATTAACATGTTCTCATCCTAAGAATGTAATATTTGTCACATGACATCGAACAATCTGAATTCGTCCATCATTTGTAAAGTGTTTACGGGTTGGGGAGATTTCCAAAGTTTTGCCTTTAAACTAAGAATCTCATCGTATTCCCGAGCTGTAAACATTGTCAATTTAAGATCATTTTTTTCTCTCTCAGAATAACTTCAGATCTCTTTTATTTGTTTAAATGCCTAACATGGTCATTGAAAGATCTCTTGCATTGTAAATTGCATGTGCATAAAACGTTTTATAGTATTGGATCTTTATATACAGATATATATTACACCTACATTTAAAAAAGATAATATATGTCTGTTTGATAACTCCATTCATTCATATATTAATTAGAAGATTTGGTATTATTGCAAATGAAACAACTATCCACCAGAATTAAAATGAAGTGGTAGCAGGCGAGTATAGTTTACGATAAAACGGAAGGTAAATCAGTTGAATATTTCCGTCCCAAAGCGAATGGTTTATATATTATGAATCAAGGGGTTATCATTCAATACAGTATGATTATCAATAGCAACAAAATTAGAAAACTTTTATAACTATAATGAGAAGTAACTATAAAATCACCAGCGAATCCTGTCAAAGCTAAAATTGAAATTATGGTTAGCAATATGGAGTACCATACAAAAAGAAAATATATTTTTTTTTAATTGAAAACTAGAATATCATGTGTTCATAAACACCCTTTTCCGTTCATTTCACGTCACATCAGCACATTACATTTTCGGTGAACTGAGAAATCTAAATCTGGTTCAAACCCTTCGTTGGGATATACTGATTTTTAAGTTCACATCATATTTATGACTAATAATTGCCATGCTGCAACTTTAAAGTATTAGAAGTATTTAGAAGATCGAAAAGTAAAAGTGACTTTCATTCGCTATTTTGACAGACCTAATAAAAGAACAGCCTCCGCACAGCTAAACATCATATCAGATGACGAACCGTATATTTGTGCTCCACATTTCTGGCCAAGTGGAATTTTTACGAAACCATGGCTTTCTTGGCAACAATTTGTGAGTGAACATTCGACAGCATCTTACAGACGCAATGGCATATAACAATCTAAATTTGATGTGCTGAAACTGTAGGGGACTTTTTTCTAGTATATCATGTCTCTCCGATTTATTAGCTGAATACAAAGTTAACATTTGTGCTATTTCTGAACATTGGTTACGTACATACCAGCTTCATGTACTTAACACTATAGATAATAACTTTGTCTCCATATCAAAAGGTGTGGACATACATAATCCTGAATCAATGTCTGACATGCAACAGTCGGTGTGGGGTAGCCTTCTTAGTGTCAAAAGACATTGTTTCATTTGTTACTGAAATAGACATTGACAGTGACAGAATCATAGGCATCCAAGTTAACTTACCTAACGTACAAACTTTTATTATTCTATCAATTTATTTACCAGCTACAACTCAACCACATCAATTGTACCAGTATAATGTTGAACTTTTGCATGAAATTTGTTCTATATATAAAGATATGGGATCTGTCATACTAATGGGTGACTTCAATACAAAGATTCAAGGCCCGCGTTATAAATTTAATCCCGATGAAAGAAGTAGGCTTATGTATTCCTTAATACAAGAGTACGAATTGTTTTCAGTAAATACGCAGATGTTTTGCCATGGACCAGTAACAACGTTTCAATCATACGATAATGGTCCGTCTACTGGTATCGATCATATTCTTATGCCACTATCAGAAATTGAAAAGGTGTCAAATGCAAAAGTTATAGACAGTCAACCTTTTTCAGTATCTGACCATCGACCAATATTATGTCCAATAACATTAGAAAACTCAGTTTTCACTCATACTGAAAGTGAACAATCAACTCGTTCCGTTTCGTGGGATCGTGCATGCAAGTATGGTTACATAAATGATTATTCGTTCGCACTTTCACAACACTTGTGGACGGCCGAATTTCCAAGACACGAAATTAATAAACTAACTATTGAGGATTACTACAACAAGATAGTGTCTGCAATTAAGCAAGCCGAACAAGAGACATTGCCGTACTCTATATTCAAACCTTATCAAAAGCCATATTGGAATAAAAGTCTCACTCATTTGCGCGACATGATGCGTCTGAACAGAATCGAATGGTTAAACAACTGTAACTGCCATGATTTAAAATGCGATGCGTTCAATCATTACAAGCAGGCGAAAAGGGCTTTTCGTGACGCTCAAAGATCCGCAATTGACGAATATGAAAGTGCTATTGCGCAGAAAATTGAAAATGACATTGACGTTGACCAAAAGTCCGTATGGATCATTCTTAATAAGCGGAAACAGAAGCCACACACCTGTACAGCTTTAAAGAAAGATGGCACTTTGTTTACGGATAGTAATGATCTAATGAGTATATGGTATGACCATTTTCAAAACGTTTTTTCGCAATCTGTGTACAGTGAACCAGACCGTGAAACCTACATATCAGACCGCGTATCAACCATTCGTGAAGTAAATAGAACTCTCAACGAGAAGGATGTTTTACAATTTAGTTACTCTGATGTCATTAACATTTGTTCGCATTTGAAAAACAACAAAGCGTGCGGCCATGATCAAATCACTTATGAGCACATCAAATACGGAGGAAAACTACTTTTGAGACATCTACATCACTTGTTCAACATGGTAATACAATGCGGATATATACCGGGTGAGTGGCGAAAAAGAATTATTTTTCTTCTTTTTAAAGGTGGAAAAAAACCTCGCACTGATACTAACTCATACCGTGGGATATCTCTAGTGCCAAGTATCGCTAAAATATTTGAAAAACTGCTTGAGAACGAACTTACAAAATTGAGACCCGACTTTCCGAATCACCAGCAAGTTGCTTACCAAAAACAATTAAGTAGCATGAATGCATCATACAATCTACAAGAAGTTAAATTTCATCACATTGAAAAAGGTGGACCCGTCAAAATCGTTCTATTAGACAGTACTAAGGCGTTTGACACTGTCCCACACGACGGTTTGCGCATCAAATTATACGAATATGGCCTTCCCGCAAAATTATGGTGTCTTCTTGATAATATGTATTCTGATCTTACGAGTGCGGTATTCTCTGGTGGAAAGCTGTCAAATTGGTTCAAGTTGCATCGTGGTGTTAGGCAAGGAAGTGTACTTTCAGCAAAAACTGTACTTAATTTTTATCAACGACCTCATTGACAAATTAGAGTCCAGCCAACAAGGTGCTTTTATACATGACCTCAACGCTAGTACACCTGTTCAAGCTGACGATATTTCAATAATCGCAACTGATCGCCAATCTTCACAAGTTATGGTCAAAATTTGCGAAGAGTACAGCATCCATTGGAGCTTTGCGTTCTCTGCAGGTAAAAGTCAGCTCTTACATTTTGGTAAACCTACAACTGGAACCGATGTTCTTCTATATAATGAACCAATATCGACAGTTAAGATAGCAAAACATTGTGGAATTAATCTTTATACGTGCCTTAAGTCGATGGATCGTACAATAGACGTTTGTAGAACACTGCGTGCAACCGTTATATCTTTAATCCGTCTAGGTGTTCATCCAGCTATTTTAAACCCTATTGTTTGTTCAAAATTCGTAAAACAAGTTTGTTATCCGAAAGCGTTGTACGGATGTAAACTATGGGGCAAACTTACTTCAACTGAATGGTTAATGTTGGAAAGAACTCAGCACTACATTTGCAAAAATATTCAAGGATTACCACGGCGCACACGAAGTGATATGTGCCTTCCGATGATCGGTTGGTTTAGCATTGAAAGTTATGTGGACGAGAAGAAACTTCTATTCCTAGGACGGATATGTAATCTTCCGTGCGAAAGTGTATCTTGACGTATATTAATTCGTAGAGTTAACGATTTTAAATACAACGACGGAAGCCATTCAAATTTGGGATTCACTGTTGACATTATAAACATTTTGAGGAAGTATGAGTTATCAACCTATTTTAACGATTTCTGTGAAACAGGACTTTTTCCAACACCTCTAATATGGAAGCGTACTGTGAAAACAACAGTGGCTGCTTTCGAGATTGTTAATTGGAAAAGACGTATTAACATTGATGATGATTTTGTTGCTTTTAAAATGATCAAAAAAGAATATGCACCTCACCCTGCATGGACTATAGCATTGAAGCATCCAAATATACGGAAACAAGCACAATATTTAACTTCTGTTTGCTGTTTAGTAAAAGACTATGACAATGGGCAAAACATTCTCTGTGACAGATGTGGTAAAATGTTTTTGGATCCTTTAGTGCACGCTATCGCTTCATGTGACTATCTTGACGAAACACGTGATAACTTTTGGTGTGAAATTATAAACATCAACCCAATTACTTTTAGTATCTTCCTAGCAAACATGTCTGATGAAGAACTATTTTATTACTTACTTTCTTGCAATTCGGACAATTTCCCACTTGAAACCGACCAATTAGAGACATTCCAAGCTATATGCGTTCGATATATCCATAAATTTGGAACTTTACTTCAAGATTAATATAACTGTAATATCCGTTACTGACAATTACTCACTTCAACTGATCATGACATTTTCTGATTTAATTTGCCTATGTTGTTCAATTGTTTAATTTTTGTGTTTATCATGTTTATTATTTTTCACTCACCTCCTGGAGGCAATAAAGAATATATATATATATATATTTTCGGTGAACTGAGAAATCTAAATCTGGTTCAAACCCTTCGTTGGGATATACTGATTTTTAAGTTCACATCATATTTATGACTAATAATTGCCATGCTGCAACTTTAAAGTATTACAATAATAGAATATCAAATCTTAAACTTTAAGTAATTACATGTAATTCTTAAACTTTTAGTAATTACATGACGTAATTCTTAAACTTTTAGTAATTACATGTAATTATTAAACTTTTAGTAATTACATGTAATTCTTAAACTTTTAGTAATTACATGTAATTATTAAACTTTTAGTAATTACATGTAATTCTTAAACTTTTAGTAATTACATGTAATTCTTAAACTTTTAGTAATGGCTATTGGTACTTTACGGAACGGAACGGAACGGAAAGGAATTTCATTTAAGGTATCCAAAGGGGGCATTTATCAAAATTTCGAAAAATCTTTAAAACAAAACAAACTTTAAAATTTCTGTGTTTTACGGTTTTCCATATACAAATAACACAAATGTATACTTAATCTCATCTTCACAGGTGAAATTAATGTGTAATAATGTATAACATCGGAAAATATTCTGTAGATGAATATGTCGGATTGTCCTGATAAATTATCATGAAATTAACGCATTTGCAAGTCATGCATTATTATATCTAGACTGACCTCACGTCGTCCTTGATTAGAGACAGTGATCAAAATGAATCTGATTTAAACTTTTTAATTTATTTTTCCGTTCCGTTCCGTTCCGTTCCGCAAAGTACCAATTGCTCTGAGGAATTGGTATTTAACGGAAAAAACGGAAACAGACATCTTTAATGTAATTAAAGCAGTATGATAAAAAAAAATTGTCTGACACCTCTTTTTGCATGAGTGGTATGTGTTTTAGATAGCATTTTCGACTTGATCAATAATAAAAAATTTAACACAAAGGCAGGTTACACAAAAAGTCTTTCTCCTTCCATCGGTAATTATATTTTAAAAAAGAGGCCTTCAACAGCCCGTTCCGACGATGATTAGAGACAGTGATCAAGTTGAATCTGATGTAAACTTTTTAATTTATTTTTCCGTTCCGTTCCGTTCCGCAAAGTACCAATTGCTCTGAGGAATTGGTATTTAACGGAAAAAACGGAAACAGACATCTTTAATGTAATTAAAGCAGTATGATAAAAAAAAATTGTTTGACACCTCTTTTTGCATGAGTGGTATGTGTTTTAGATAGCATTATCGACTTGATCAATAATAAAAAATTTAACACAAAGGCAGGTTACACAAAAAGTCTTTCTCCTTCCATCGGTAATTATATTTTAAAAAAGGGGCCTTCAACAGCCCGTTCCGACGATGATTAGAGACAGTGATCCAGTTGAATCTGATGTAAACTTTTTAATTTATTTTTCCGTTCCGTTCCGTTCCGCAAAGTACCAATTGCTCTGAGGAATTGGTATTTAACGGAAAAAACGGAAACAGACATCTTTAATGTAATTAAAGCAGTATGATAAAAAAAAATTGTCTGACACCTCTTTTTGCATGAGTGGTATGTGTTTTAGATAGCATTTTCGACTTGATCAATAATAAAAAAATTTAACACAAAGGCAGGTTACACAAAAAGTCTTTCTCCTTCCATCGGTAATTATATTTTAAAAAAGAGGCCTTCAACAGCCCGTTCCGACGATGATTAGAGACAGTGATCAAGTTGAATCTGATGTAAACTTTTTAATTTATTTTTCCGTTCCGTTCCGTTCCGCAAAGTACCAATTGCTCTGAGGAATTGGTATTTAACGGAAAAAAAGGAAACAGACATCTTTAATGTAATTAAAGCAGTATGATAAAAAAAAAAATTGTCTGACACCTCCTTTTGCATGAGTGGTATGTGTTTTAGATAGCATTATCGACTTGATCAATAATAAAAAATTTAACACAAAGGCAGGTTACACAAAAAGTCTTTCTCCTTCCATCGGTAATTATATTAGTAATTACATGTAATTCTTAAACTTTTAGTAATTACATGTAATTCCTAATTGCACCTATTTATGCTACTGTAATAAATATATACGGAGTATTGGCCTTTCATTTTGATATATTGCATTCACTAATATACTCTCGCACTATTTAATAATTTGTATACAAAAACTTTATGGAGAAAAAAAAAGGCAGTGGCTATTTTGCCTCTTAGAGTTTTGCTATTTTGCCGGTCCTATTTCGGAATTTTAATCAAGATGATATGAAATATATTGTTTAAAGAACTATTTATGCACACATGATTTTTGTGGCTACATGTCAATAACCTTTTAATCTTCGCCTTGCCTTCCTGGTCAGTTAAATTCGGAGAACTCCACTCATTTTATTACATGTACATACGTTAATTTCTGTTAAACATTACACGTTCAAAAATAGAAAACAACAAATGTGATCATGTTATAAAACAAACTTGATTTTCGACAGATATGAAAAGCTTCAGCAGGTTTTGGAGCACTTTGAAAACGACAACTATGTGTAACTGAGAAAACGCGAAAAAGGACTAAAAAAATCATGAAAACTAGACAAAACGTTAAAGATGAATACATAAAAAAAATTTGTACACACAATGCATCTAAATGGAAATCTAGCTATTGACAGCATTTATTTTATGAGTTTTATGAATGGTGAATACTAAAATGTATATATATATATCTGCATTTCAGTCTGCAAAAGTGATGCAGACACAAAAGAAACAAAATTTTGTTGTGTTCAGTTCATGTCTGCAGTGGCAGCACCTTTCTGGTGCTGGCGCAAAAGAATATCACAAAAAAGCAAGGCACTGGTTTTGTAACGCTCGTCAAGCAGTTTGAAGTTGTTGGGTGTTACTTTTTGTTTCAAAACTAATATAATATTTTTATAAAAAGTTTTAATCAGAATGTAGATTTTTTTTATGGGTTTGTATGCTTTTCTTTTAAGAAAAATATTTTAGTCTTCCTATGAAAGAAAAAAAATACTAGTATCAATTTCAGTAAAAATGGAAAACAACACGTTTTATAATTTATTGCGTCCGAAGAAGCGCTTTTCTGGATTTACCTTCATCAGCAACGCAGTCAAAGCCAAACATTTGAAATCCGAAGATGTATATAAGTACCGAAAATCGTTGAAGAGCTTTATGTCAAAAATACCTAAAATAAATAGCCAAATTCATCTAAAGCCAACTTTGCCTGAGGGAGTTGAAGCCTAAGTTTCATAATAATTTCAAAATTTATAAACAGACAATTTTAGTAAAGTTTATGTTATGATGCTTTATTTTAGACTTCCCATTAAAGAAATAAGTACTAGCATCAATTTTGATATTTATGCTTTTCTTTTTAAAATATTAAAAAAATACACATTTTTAGAGACTACTTAGTCTAAAAGTAAAGAATATCAATTGAAATGTTTTTGTAATGAAGACATTTTGGTATAAAGATTCTTTATTAAAGTGTATGTTTCTATTTTTTTCTATTCTTGATTTCTATACTTCTATTAAAATCTTTATTAAGACCGGCAAAACAGCAAAACTTTATGTAAAATATAAATCACTATTTTGCCGCAGCCGGTAAAATAGCCCAGCCAAAAAAGTAGTGGTGTAAAAAATTAACGCCAATATTGTAGACCGTAAAATATCTGTTTTTGACGTTTTTACCGGCTACTGACTTCTGAACTCAATAGATTACATACTGCTGTACATGTTTTATAGTTATCAGTATCAGTAAGAAACAAACACGAGAATTTCTTAACATTTCTAAATAATCGATTAGCGAGGGGGGATAGGAGGGGTCCTGATCCCGAAATCCTGGGCTTGAAAAAACTAAATCCCGAAATCCCGGGCTTAAAAACACAAAATCCCGAGGTCCCGAAATTCGCAAAAAAGAATTCCCGGATCCCGAAAGGGTCAATCCCGAAATCGCGAGCTTAAAAACACCCGATCCCGGAGTCCCGATAAAGGTCCTATCCCCCCTCATTAGCAAAAGTCAATTTCTGATTCCGGATTTTTATCCGAATAAATTAAACTTTTACACACGGTACCTCCATCCGGGTTCCAAAACACGGCGATGAAGAAAGGTATTTTTGCAAAAAAAAGCATTGAGGATATTTAACCATTCAAAGCTCCTATTTGATATTCCACTGACCCTTTTAATAGTCTCAACATAGCATTAACGAAAAATTATACGCATATTGAACCTTGATCTGTTAATGGATGATAAACGATCAATTACCCTTTTGACAAGTTTTGTGACAAAAAAGTGTACAATGTCAATGTTTATAATCTTGTGCCGGTTTAGCCACAGGGGCGCGTATCATAGATGTTTTGGGGCGGAAATATATATGCCTGCCAGTCGACTGGTATACGTTATACATATTGTTTTGTTGATAGCGTACACTATTATACATTCACATTGTGTTGATAGCGTACACTATTATACATTCACATTGTGTTGATAGCGTACACTATTTACACAATGTATAACGCATACCAGTCGACTGCCATATATTTGGTAGGCTTTATACATTGTTGATTGTGTACGCTATTACTGGTATTAGTATTGACACAATGTATAATGCATACAAGTCGACTGGCATATATTTCTGCCCCAAAACATCTGATACGCGCCCCTGTGGTTTAGGTTATCAAAAGAATTTTAAGGCTTAACTTAAATAGAATACACCTTATCGCTAATCCTGGCTGATCCGGCCGCTTGAACTTTTGGCGCATACAACAATCACTTTTCCATTGTGGCGTCAGATATTTTGTTTTATGACGTCAAAATATTACGGGAACCTGTGTGATATCCAGCAATGGCGGACAAATAGCGATAAGGTGTATTATAATAAGTAATTGCAATTTGTGTAACAAAAGTTAAATTAACTCTTTTTTTAAAAATTATTTATGATGGACATTTTTCCCTGTTTAACGTTCTTGCAAAAGGTGTAAAAATAAAAACAAAAGATAGAAGAAGATGTGTTATCAGTGCCAATGAGACAACTCGCTATCTAAATAACAATTTCTATAAATAAACCATTACAGGTCAAAGTATGGTCTTCAACATGAAGGCTTGGAGTCTTGGCTCACATTAAACAGCAAGCTATAAAGGGCCCCAAAAATTACTGGTGTAAAATCATTCAAACGAGAAAAAGAATCCAGCTAATCTAAATAAAAAACAAAAAACACATATATATTATTATGAATCACATCAGCAAACGAGAACACAACAGGTTCTTGACTTAGGACAGGTGCAAAAACAATAGTGTAACATCACAACATATACAGAAAGACACACTACAAGATACCAATTAAAATGGCTAAATCCAAGCAAAAGACATAAATACAAGTGAACATACACTGAATGAATAAATTTGATCTACATGTATGACACAATGTGATTACAAAATATAAAAATGTAAGGTTAAATCTTTGAGGTGCACCCTCTCTGGTAACAATTGTGTTTAACATGTTTAATGGAACTTAATCAAAACACATATTAACACTACTGAACAAACACTGAGCGAATACATTTGATTTAAAAAAACCTGATGATACAATCAATAAAATAAGGGCACATGAAGAAATAAAGGCAACAGTAGTATACAGCTATGAGATGTTAAACAATAAAAAAAAAACACCAACCTGGCAATTACCTTGAACCAAAAGCCGCCATATACAATAATATACACCATGTACACAGGTAAATGAAATTAATTTTTGAATGTTCGTTTTTATAAATATATATATATACAGATATACATGATATATGTATATATTGATTAACAAAATTGTACTTTTATCCTTACCTGTCATAATAAGCCCCTACCTATGGAAGTCTCCTGTTCTGAGCTTATTTTGAATAATTAATTAGTAAACTTTTCATTTACAATACCTTCAGGCATTAATTGTAGTCATTGTAGAGCAGAAGAATATAATGAGTTTTCGCCTGAATTATTTGGGTATCTTGATCCCTCTGAAAACATCTTATTTTCCAATGGACGACTCATATAAACAATCAGTCATTGAGATATTTTTAAACCAAAACTTATGCCATTAAGTCAGAAATACTAAGGAAATAAAAACAAAGCCAAGTGTAGGGTGAGTGCATTTACAATCTTCATTGTTAAAAAAATCCTTGCATGAACTGTAAAAAGTTTATTATGATATCTATTGCAAGGCAGAATTTCTGCCAAATCCAGTATAGATGCATGTACCATTACTTTTCAGTGGCAGTCCAAGTTTTCTTCTTTTGAACCAGTAAAAAACATGTGCAGTAATAAAATTGATAATTCATTCTATTCTGAATATGAATGAAATATTTACCACAGGATGTTAAACAAGAACCAAACATACAATCAATCAATGGGGATATTGAAAAATAGAAACAAATACATGAAACCATGTCATTATTTGATATAAATATTTGAAGTGTTGTGAGAACAATAGATATTTGAATAATGCATAAAAAGATTGACAGAAATTAAAATTGATATTAGAAAGTAGTAAAACAGACCACATCAACAGCCACATAGGAGAATACATGTATATATAGAATTATAAATAAAGATACCAACAATCAGCAAATACCGAATGACCAGACTGGCCTGACTTGGAACAGGCACTAAAAGTGTTTGGGTGAAAACCAGTTTTACATGCACACAAATCTATTTTTAATACATGTATATAGATGATACATGTATAAATTGTATCATCAAAGTAAAACATAATAAAAAGCTTCAGTTTAGCTTCTAACAGAATGATCATGACCAATTACTTAATATAAAAGAGGACACATGCTATTTACAAGAGTAAAATAAAATCATCTGTTACAGAAAGCTACTTAGCTAGCTAATACACACAGATTTAGATTATGTCAGATATTTACAATCACTTTTTGAAAATTAGTTAGATGTCATATGAGATGATATGACATTATACCATTGTCAGAATAAAAAATGATATTTATATTAAAACAGAATCTTACTTTGAACTATTGGTGATACAAATGAAATTTGATTTTGCAGTTAATATGTTTTATGTCAATAAACAATTCAACTGAAATGCAGAAACATGACAATTAATGACACAATGTCAAAATGTAAGTTAAAGCGACCGATAAATTGAAATGACCTGATGCTACTGTTTAATTTGTGCTATCATGTTCAATTTTCTCTTGTCAGGTTGTCAGCAAACAGAATAAGAAGGAAAACTAATTGGCAATTTACTGCCACCTAGTGGATCAAATCCAGAAGTAAGGAGCAGGTAACTGCACCAAACAGGTGTGCTACAAGCCTTTCAGTGTGTATGTTTGGAAAGTGTATGAACATGGCAAGGCAAAGGGCTACCTATGGTGCAGTAACTTCTCAGTTGTTTCACGTCTTGTTAGAATACTGCGATCAATGAATTGCATTCTGGCATGACGTGTGGATGTGTTGTTTAAAAAAATAACCAATTTAGCAATGAACAAAATTGGCAAAACTCAGATGTTTTTTAAAATACCTCTAAATTACAGAGGCAAAATTTAATCATTAAGAAATAATTCTTTGTTAACTTTTAAGAAAAACATATTTATAATTGAAAAAATCTCAGGGTTTTGTTCAGTAACAACTTTGAGTTGAACCAAACCCTAGATTTTCTGCTTCTCAGTTATAAGGCAAAATGCAGAGACTGGAAATATATTTCTGATTTCACACAAATAAATATTGTATGTACATGTATTTGCTAAATATGGTTATATTACATCTCATTTGATATTTATAAGATTTTAATTTAATTACATGTTACACAAGTATTCGATTCAACTATTAAGTAATAAAAAAAAACCAAGTGTCTTGGTGAAAAAAGAAAAGTAATTCAGATTTACAATCAAGTTTTCAACAATTATACACATTTATTTAGTACTTGTATGCTATATATTCAGAAATTATTGTGAGGTTATTATTATTGCAAAAAATGCAACATTGTTATAATTGCAATGATTTGAAGTAGCATTTTGATTTTTTTTTAATGAATTAAACAGGATTTTTTCTCAATATCGCAAAAATAAAAATCGCTTTTTATTCAAAAATGACAAAATAACAATAATAAATACACACAATAATTTCTGAATTTCCAGTATTCATGATAAAAAAGGAGTAATAGTGCTTCATGCAAATGTTTTGCCAAATGAACAAACAAAATGTGGATGTATATGGGTAAATACAAGTAACTCATTTGCACTTACATTGGTTTTAGGACCTTGTCTGCATATTGTACAATAGAATGATATTTCAGAGGAAGAGATACATTGTAGCTTGTACAATAAGGAATCATTGAATTGTATTTAACATTTCATCCACTTAGTTGGGTTGAATATAACTTAAAATCTCTGTGGTTTAAAAAAGAATATCTTCTTGTTTTCTTTTGTATTTACAGTAGTGATCTACAACACTAAATACAAAAGAAAATATTCTAAACATGATATTTATAAAATACAATATATCACCTATGATATGATAATTCTAAATTTACAGTTCAACGCTTATTTCACAATTTTCTGCATCTGTTGTGTTATTTCTTTATATTGCATTTAATTGAAAAGATTGCACTTTTTCTTTTCAAAGTTTGGTAAAAAAAAATGTATATAATTCATTTAATAAGTCTTCATGAACAAGTTTTTGATTAATAATCTGTATATCCAGCTTCAATAAAATGTCATTAACTAGATAGACAAGACTTGTATAATATTATAATATGCATGAGAAAAAACAAATCCATTGCTCTGTTTTATGTCAAATCTGAAAACCCTTATGTTGATGACGAGTTGTCTCATTGGCAATCACACTATATTGTCTTAAAGGTAAATGATACAGACTAGCTGTACTACATTTTGTGTACATGTACATGTAGCTGAATAATAACATCACAAGATTGACTCTAATTTTCGATTTTTTTTCTGATGATGAAATGACTCAAACATAGAAGATAATTATAGAAACAATCTTTTTTATGGCACTGTAATTTTAAACTTTCATTTTGATTTCTATTTTTGCATTTTCTTTTACATGCATGTGTACAAAATGTATATGGCTTGTTCATACACCTCTGATTGAGGTTTATACTATTAACACGATAGTATAACACAAGAAAATCACAATATAAAGAGAAATATTTGAATATGAATTATTATATATTTTGTCTAGCCATTATGCATTTAAAAGAATATTGATTAATACATACCAGTATATGCACTGACTCAAATTGTTCTTCGAGGTTTTATTCCAGATTTTAAAACTTAAAATTTTATTGCCCAAACTATTTTATTTTATGTAGCATGTTAAGAATTGTGTAAACAAATTCCAAATTTATTTAAGGAATGACTGTAATATTTTTTTCAGTCTATGAAAAAATAACAAAAAATTGGTGATCACTGAATAACGTGCGTAGCGGGTTATTTAACAGTGTGCACCACATTTTTTATGTTATTTTGAATAGACAGAATAAATATTACAGTCATTTCTTATAATTTATTTCTAAATTCTATTTTAAACCGTAGAAAACCATGAAAAACCGTTAATGACGTCACGGTCACATGACTAAATTATGTCTATGGGCTGATAACAAAATAACGTCAGCCAATCAGAAAACGTGTTACATCCAAAATAAAATTATATATATATAACATTTAGGTACTATGAATTTGTACCATAAAAATTTATCTAAAAATTGTTGTGGATAATTTTTCTTCCTTTTCTTCACATAGGTACAGCAACTGGTTGGTTATTAGAGTCACAGTGTGACGTTCGTCTCTCTCGGATCCTTTCAGGCATAGGTAATGCACTACATGAACAAAATTGAAATATGAATAGACTGTTGTAGAATTTTTTGGGCTTAAAGTTTGATATGCCTAAATACCATGATGCATCAAAGACTCTTTTTAGCTCACCTAACCCATTGGTCAAGTGAGTTACTGATTTGTTCAATAATCATGGTGGTCTTGCATGTTCACCTTGAGTGCTGGAGATTGTAGGTTTGAACCCCTGTCAGATCAAACCAAAGATTTAAAAATATGTATATGCAACTTCTCAGTTAAGCACACAGCATTAAGTATTAAGAGCAAAGACTTGTTGGATCTGCATCCAAATATTGTTATGGGAAAGGTAACATGACTTGTTGTAGACAGAAGTATGTTAAAAATGCTGCTCTGTGTGTTGGTCAAGTACAAAACTGGGTGATATTCTTGCCCTTAATGTGCATTTGATTTGCTGCTGGATGTCTATCATCCATCCATCATCATCTCTTAAATTGGGACCAAACTTTACCACAATCATCCTTGGGGTATTTAGTTAAATAAAGTTTGTCTGATGATTCAGCCTGCAAAAAAATCTGGCAGACATATATATGCATGGTTAAGACTAGAATAAAGACATCTTTACAGAGGTAAATTGCAAGTTTTTCTTTTATCTTGAAAAATGCTGTAGACAGTGAAAACTTTTAGATCTACTAATTATGCTAATTGACAATTTACATCAAAACTGTTAGCAAAGTTATTTCAGGAGTTATAGCCTTTTTTCCCTTCATTTTTGCCTATTATCTGGATAGAAAGTAAAAAATCTTATAGAATTGTCCTCAATTGTGGTTATTGTTGAAGATGAACATAGGCAATGGTGAGTGACACTGACTCTTTTAGGGTCTCTATTTCCCCCCATCTTTTTACACTTTTTTAGGTAAAGGGTTATTGGGTTGGGAATGGCCTTCCAGCTATACCGAGGATTCAAAGAAGATGGGACTATGTGTGTTAGAATAAAAAGGTAATGGTGGAAAATTTTGGGATAATATTTGTTTTAATAGTTATTATTTCTTGCTCAAAGAAGAATTTATCTTAACCTTAAATTGGGAAACTTAGAAAACACAGATTTTCTTTCAATGAAGTGTCAGAACAATATCTTTTAACAGAACTGTTTTAAACTTTCAGTCTGTATTTAATGTTGTCAATCTGGAGTTAAAATTTAGGTAACATATAACTATTAGCCCTGGGTTGTAATTTAGATTGTTCACCAATTAATAATAGTTGCTGTGGTATAGTGCAGAAATTCACCCTTAAATTAAATGTGAATTTATTAAATCAAAATTAATTATGAGATAACATAGAATAACCTGATATTGTCATATCTTGATAGGCTGGGTGTGCTGTTTAGGTGTTGGTACCAGTGCCAAATTATTTTGCCATGAACATTTAGTCATGGTTCAATGACTTTGAAATTTTGCATATTTTGCATGATGAAGAATTGCTATTTGAAATTTAACATGTGCATTTTTTCAAAACCACATACAGGCTAAACGTATCTCCGTGTCAGCAGAATTTTATTTTATTTCTTATGTTATGATTGTTATAATTTAGCTCATTCTGGGTGCTTTGATTGGCACATACAACTTTAGTTTTTTTTGTTCTGTTTTATTTTTAAAGTTATTTAAATTGTTACAAATTAACTATTAATATTATTAAATAGTCTAACATGCACTAATGTCTTAGAAGATAAGAAAACTGGATTCTTATTTTGCTAGCAGCACAGTAAAAGCTACTTCTTAATGTGTAAAGCTCTAAATTTCAGACAGTATAATAGATGATTAATCCATATCTTGTTAATTTGACTCGCATGTTACTCTTGAAATCATTTGACTAAATCTTGTAAGTTCTGCATGAATCAAAATATCTCTGCATTGAAATACAGGAATTACATAAATTTATTCTGGAGATGATATTAGGGGACTAAATAAATCATCTGAAAGTACAATGAACCCCTAAATTTTGATCCTCAAACCAAAATGTTACACACCTCTTATCAATACATGATACAAGGATTAATGTCTTCAACACACTATAATTACACCTCATACACATTACATTTAAGTTTCTTGCATTTTGATTGGTTGATAGCTAGTTTATATAAGATTTTTGTTATAAAAATTGAGATGAATATTGTTCATTTCCCACCACTACAGGGGTATATGTTTAATATAACAATATAAATTGGTATTCAGTGTAATAAAACAGATTTATACATCACGTAAAGAAGGTGTATTTTCAACATAGTCATGATAGTTAGTATGCATAAAAGTTGTGAAAGGGTTCTTGCCTGTCTGGTGGCAATCAGTGTGTAGTTGCAGGAAGTTTACAAGTTACACCAACCATAATTTGTATATAGTATAAACATGAAAATAATTATTACATGATTAACAATTTGCATAATGTATTTTTCAGTTTGGAAGTTGAAGAAAATAAAATGGATGAAGATGACATGATGGGAGGTGGTCAGTGGAGGAAAAGACCTTTCCAGGATGATGATATGTATGGTATGGGAGGATATCCATCTGATCCATCATATAGAGGAATGGAACCTCCATCTTCTAACTACCGGAAACAAGATCCATATCAAAATTACAATCAGTCTTATACTGGTGGATATAACGAACAAGGAGGAGGTGTAGCTCAGGAATCTGAGATGGGAGGTAACAGTTGGAGTTCTTTCTTTGATGAAGCTGGTTCATTTAACCCTGATGGAAGCCTACCTAAACAGATACCACCAAAACCTATTAAGCAGCAAAGTCAAGGGTATGGTGGACAGAGTATGTATTCTCAAGGTTATGACTTTTCACAGGATGTTCCCATAGAGAAGGATTATAACCAGTGGAGTCGTGGAGGTGGCGGTGGTGCCAAAAGAAGTAAACCCAACAGGGGTGGTGGTAGAGGTGGACGAGGAGGTGGAGGTGGGCAGTCTACTAAGCCATGGGGACAAGGACCATCACCATGGAGTTCGGGTGGTTCTTCATGGGATGGACCTTCATCATGGGAGGAGACTTCTAGCTGGCAGGATATGGGATATAGTAGTTATCCACCAAAGAGTGAAAATCAAAGAGGAGGAGGTTTTAAGAGAGGTGGAAGAGGAGGTAGTGACCGTGGAAGAGGAGGTGGTGACCGTGGTAGAGGAGGTGGTGATCGCGGTAGAGGTCAAAGTCGTGGAGGAGGAAGAGGTAGAGGTAGTTTTGATCGAGGTCAAAGTCGAGGACAAAGAGGTGGCAGAGGAAGAGGAAATCAAGGTAAATCAACTGCTAATTGACTTACATGATAATTAAAAAAGAAAATAGCAAGTGAAGTGAGAGACAGTCCAATAGGGGGTATGGATTAAAAAAAACCCAGGACACAGAAAACCAGCCTGAGCAAAACACAAACCCCAATAAAATAGTCGAGGTATACTCCTCTGCTCATCACAGTATAAAGTTTTATGTGGTTGTTCTTTTCCTTGTTTACTTCATAAAGAAAAGTACATATTGAAACTCCAAGCTGGTATTTTAGGAAAGTTACTTTGTTACATTATCAAAATGCAACAGATCTGATGATTGTGAAACAAAAAAGACGAGTTATTATTGCTTCTTCAGTAAATTGAAAGGACTATTGAAATGCCAATCCACATGTTTGATCTGTTATATACAATTTTAATTTATAGGAATTCAGCAAAATAAACCAGGAATGCCACCAAACCAGATTGGAGGTTTTGCGAAAAAACGAGGTGGGATGAAACAAACCTCTGTACCTCCAGTACACAGTATGGCTAATGTAGCAAGATTAGATGTCTCCCAGATGTCAACAGCTGAAAAGATTCGTAGATTCTGTTTGTTCTTGCAAACTGATGTCTCAAAGGTCAATGCCATCCAAACAATAGAAAATGGAATTACTGGAAGCAAATTGGGTTTAAAGACAGAATACAAGGTACTCACATAATGTATGATTTGATGCATATAGATATAGGAAGATGTATTATGAGTGCCAATGAGACAACTCTCCATCCAAATAACAATTTATAAAACTAAACCATTATAGGTCAAGGTACGCCCTTCAACACGGAGCCTTTGCTGACACCGAACAAGCTATAAAGGGCCCCAAAGATTATGTTCGCTATACAGGGTATTATGTTCATTGTTTGTTAAAAACAAACATGATATTATTTGAAATATTTATAGATGGAATAAAATAAAAAGTGACTTCTTAATACAATTGATGTCGGACATCTTTCCAAAATTGCTTGCTGGGAAATTATTGTTTTAATACATTTGTTAGTATGATTTTTTTGTGCTTTTCTTAAATTATTATCATTTTTGCACAAATAAAACACATTACTGTTGTAATTTTTATGGTTTTGTTTTAGTGTGAAGAGCTTATGAAAGTTGCCAACAAATGGATGTATACAGGATGTCTGCATCTGTCTGGAGTATTTCTAGCTAGGTCTGTTGGTGGCAACAAGAAGGAGGTCAAACATGACACATATTCTAAAGGTTTAGATATACTAAAATTAAAGACAGTTGCTGAAATATATTCTGGTATAGACCCTGGTCCTGATGCCATCAGGTGAGATTGACTATGTAACAAATCAAAAATACAAACATTCACAAAGTAAAAAACAAAAAGATAATTCATTTTAATACAATATTTATGTATGATTAATTTTGGACTTGTAAAGGTAAAGTTATATGATTGATATAAAAGCTTTTTTAGATATGGTACTATAGGGTTATTGCATGAATATTGGGGAATATTGTCCCGAGTAGAATTCTATATTGCACGAGCTTGCGAGTGCAATATATGTTCTACGAGGGACAATATTCCCCAATATTCATGCAATAACCCTTTCATTGTATAGCAATATAATATTTGACAGTAAAAATTGGTTTAAACTAAGATTTAAACGTTGATGATGTCATGAATTTTGAAGATTTATTGCACTAGTGCAATATTAGAATTTATTGCACGCTAACTCTTGGTTACGTTCTGTGGGAAATATTATATTGCATTACAATAATATTTATTATTTATTTAAAAAGTACATGCATTCATATTATTTCAATGCTTCAGTTCCATTAAAATGACTATGTTGAAGAAAAAAGATCATTGAACATAGACTACTGTTGAAAAAATAAATTATTGTGCACATGCATGATTAAAAACCACTTTCAGCTATTAATATTGTTGCTGCCTTTTTTGAAGCATGACATGAATACACAATCGTCTTTATCCCCGGTAATTTCAAAGCTAAACAACCTAAAAAAGGAATCAGTTGAAAACACTAATAGATCATTGGATTTAGCAATGACTCAAATTATTCTATGTAAGATTACAAAATTTACAAATGAGAAGCATAAAGATATAAACTTTTACATTATGTACAGCTTGCATTGTTTTACATTTAAGTGTGTTACATTCACACAAAAGGAACATATATTATGCCTAAATCTTCTGCTTCTTTTTCTGCCTGATAATGGCCACAATCAACGAGCTGATTATTATGCCATGACGTAGGTGTGCATACAAACCATCTCCGAACCCCCAATTTAATAATATAGTTCAGCTTTGTCAGCGAGGCTTTAAAAGCCTCGACTGACAGTGCTGATGCTACCCCAGGAGGGAGAGCGTTCCAATCCCTGATCGTTCTCGGGGAAAAATGAGTATTTCCTGTAATCACTTCTGCATGCTTGAATTTGGAAACTTTTGTCGTGCATGTTCCTTGACAGTCGTGTTGGTTGCATAAGACGACCTTCCTTAGTTACAGCCACTTTGTTGTATTCTATTTTATAGAGCATAGTTAGTCTAAGTCTTTTCGCCTTTTTTCTAGAGATGGCCATTCCAGGTGCTCAATCATTTTGCTGAGGCCAAAAAAAAATATATGTCTGTTTCCTGCTTCCAAGGCAAATAAATCAGGGTCGGTAGGTCGGGATTTTTTTTTTTTTTTTTTTTTTTTTTTTTTTTTTTATTTTTGCACTCCCTGTCAGATTTGCAGTCGGTTACATGTCATGTTTGGTTAGGGTCCTGTACCCCAAAATGATTTAATCCCTTTAAAGAAGCTTTAATTGAATAATCCTCCCAGTGCAGACATTTTTTAAACCTTAATTGTAGCACATTTATGCTGGGAGCAGCCATTTTGATTGTAAAATACGGATCTGGATCGGACCGGAAACGATTTTTTTCCGGATTTGAATAAAAAGATCTAGGGTCGGGGGGTTTGAGTCAGGGTCGGTCGGGAAACAGGAAACAGACATATATTTTTTTTTGGCCTGACTCTTGAGTGATTATGGTGTTTGTTGGACATCTTAAAAGCAATAAGTGTATTTTTTTCCTTACCTGTAAATATAAGCAAGGAAGTGTTTAGTATGGAATTATTTGCATGTTTAATACTTCAAGTTTTGAATTTTTTTTTAATTCATTTTGTAGAAATGAATTAAGCAGTTCATTAGATAAGGATATGGACATCAGTAAGCAAGCATCTAATGCTTTACAGAAACAAGAACTGATAGCAACAACTTTAGCTACAAAAGAAGAAGGGTTTGTAAAACTGGTCCATTACCTCAAAACCTATGAAAAATTACCTGAATCAAAAATTGGAGCCATTGAACAAGCTGTTACTGCTTCTAAATGTGGAATGGATCATAAATATGAGGATAGACAGGCTAGACTGCCAACAGGCAAGATGATTTTCAGGGGAACATTGACCATTGAAGGTATTGTCATTGCACACTCAACTGGTCCAAAAAGGAAAGAAACAAAGGCAGCAACATATGCTATGGCTTATGAAAGTTTTAGTGATAAACCAATCCATGAAATATTGAGAGGTATTCCTGATGAAGAAGACTTTATTAATAGTGAGAAAGCTCTCTTCAGTTCTCCTGATGTCAAGAAAAATATGACCTTAGAAGAAAAATTAACAGCCCTAATGGGAATTGTCAAGGACACTCAGTTTCAAGAGAACAATATAAACACTATTGATTGTAGTGCCCTCCATTTGGGACTTACTCCAACTTGTATCTACAGGAAAAGTGTGGAGGATGGGTCAACAGGTAATCTTATCTGTGAACTATACTTGGATAATGTACTTATTGGTACAGGAGAGTCAGAAAGGAGGAAAGAATCACAGATGGAGGCTTACAACAGTGCATACGATACACTCTCTACATCCACCAGTGATTATATTCTGAGAGAACACAAACGTCTTAAGCCTGAAGATACTAATGATCCAAACATTGTGGATGTTTGGGTGAAAGGAGAAGGAAAGCATAACATTGACTCTAACATGGCTGGTTTGAAAAGGTACAGACATAATCCAGATGATGCAAAGAAGACTGTGGAGACATTTGTCATTTTAGAACATGATGACTGGGCCATGGATAGGAAAAGGCAGGCATTCTGTATACTAAATTACAGTGCTACCTTAAATGGCATGCTACTTCAGTGGAATATTGAAGCAGATGGAAGTCTCTTTAAGTAAGATTAAGATTATAGTAATTAGGTACCAGTAACCTACATATGATTAATGTTTATAGATGTTCACGATAATAGTCAAATTGGTTGTTGGGTCAAGAATAGTTTAGGCCATTTGCATAACTATATACTACATGTACTAGTCTAGCATAATTTGTTTTACTGTAAAGTCATTGTAAGTAGGTACCTATTTTGTGTAAGCAAAGTACCACCAGGGAATTATTATTTTTTAAATATTCAATTCTATTATATGTTAAAAACCTAAAAACATATTTGATTTTTTTTTTCAATTTTCACGGTCAAAATCATAAAATTGGTTGCTTGGACAGATTGCAATATTGAAGCACACAGTACTACTTTCAATGTGAGTTATAGGTGAGAGACATTCCATGTTTTCCTTCCAGATGTGAGATCAAATTACAAGGACAACACATTGGAGAAGCCTATGGACCAAGTAAGGGTACTGTAAGGAACTTGGCAGCTGCCGATGCTTTGTTTAGATTGTATGAAACACAAAGTGTGGTCAAGGTTAGTCTTAGTCATGTTCAAAGCAATTTAATTATTAGGGAAGATATCAGCAATACACATACTATCACTGTATGGAATATCTTTCAAAAATTAACCATTTGGTGACCAAAGTGTTCAGACCAGACTGAGAGAGATGCAGACTAAATGACAAAACATTAAAATTACTAATTACAAATGCAATGCTTAAACTATGCTTACATGAATATTTTACACATGCATTATATATACATGTATAATATTGTTAAAAAACATTATGATGAAATGTAATGTGTAATTTAATTAATTACTTTAGTAAAGTAATTGTAATTTAATTAATTACATTTCAGAAACTGTGTAATTAGTGTAATTGAGCATTTTTGCCATGTAAGGTGTAATTTAAATAATTACATTCCAATGTAATTGACACCAAGTCTGATAATTTATTTTTGGTCACTTCTAAACTAAGGATTTTCTTATCCCAGGCATAGATTACCTTAGCCGTTTTTGGCACAACTTTTTGGACTTTTGGATCCTCAATGCTCTTCAACTTTATACTTGTTTGGCTTTATAAATATTTTGATTTGAGCGTCACTATCTCACTGATGAGTCTTATGTAGACGAAACGCGCGTCTGGCGTACTAAATTATAATCCTGGTACCTTTGATAACTATCAACATTTTACCAATGACAGGTTATTGAACAATTATTGCATAAAGGGTCATATTTCAGCACTGCATGTTATTTAAAATGATTCTTTTTTTCAGTAAGCTTACCAGTCTTTGTAAGCAGTATAAACAGTGATCAGATTTTTTAATATGAACATAGATATCTGTTATGTTGCAGATTTTTATTTTCAATATGTTCCAGTATAGTATAATCAGCAGAAAAGGTTTTTTTTTATGTGTCTAATACTTTTTCTTTTGCACAATTGCATTAAATTCAAGGTTAATAATAAAAAATCTTTACATTCCTGCATCTTAATTTACTTTTGAACATGCATGTTATATTTTATGTGAATCTATGTGTGATAATGTATGTATTGTGTCTATTTCTTCTTGGTTTGTCATCTACAGATTTTGAGAAGAGACGATAGTAAACTATGGATTGCCTATGAGAATATAGCATCAAAGGCTGATGCTGTCATGCAGGCCAGTGGTGAGGAAGAGGTCAAACCTGAGGAACCTCCAAAGGAGGTGAAGGAAGGGGAACCAATACCTTTAGCTCCTCCCAACAAATGGGTGATGAAAATTGTTGAGGAAATTCTGAACACATTCAATAATAATTTCACACTTGATGAGCTCATATTTGGTCCTGGTATGTAAACTTTGTTTTACTTACATGCACTGATTATATTATTCTTTATTTTATCCATCCACCAGTGAAGGTTGCAACAATTTGTTAGAAATCAAATAAAAAAATAACAATAATTACTTTTAGTAAGAAGATATCTATTAACAAAATAACTTTTATAAAACTTTCTCCTTCATTATGCAGTAGACCTCACAATACAATATATAGTTTAATAGTTGGTCTGCTTTCTTAAATATATGATATGTGTTCAATAAAATCAAAAAATTGAAGCTTCTAAAAAAGTACAAACATGTAGACAACAATATTAAATGCTAATAGAGATAAACTTAGCAGGAAATAATAAATTTCAGTTAGACTCTGTAAGTTGTAACACCACCGACTGGCATTAAAGGGAGATGATGAGGTGAAAAACATAAAAAAAAAAGTTTCTCAGAAAATATACACCATAACAGTTCACTTAAAAAAAAAGAAGAAAGAGCATACATCTCAACTCTTTCAGTTGTAGGATTAACATGAAGCTTTTATATCATTATAAAAAAATTTGCGGTCGTATATTGGTATGACATTGGCGTTGTCGTCGTCAGAAGACACATTGGTTTTCACACTTTAACTTTAGTTTAAGTAAATAGAAATCTATGAAATTTAAACACAAGGTTTATGACCACAAAAGGGAAGTTTGGGATTGATTTTTGGAATTTTGGTGCCAACAGTTTAGGAATTAGGGGCCAAAAAAGGGCCCAAATAAGCATTTTTCTTGGTTTTCGCACAATAACTTTAGTATAAGTAAATAGAAATCTATGAAATTTAAACACAAGGTTTATGACCACAAAAGGAAGGTTGGGATTGATTTTGGGAGTTTTGGTCCCCACAGTTTAGGAATTAGGGGACCAAAGGGTAAAAAATTAAACTTTGTTTGATTTCATCAAAAATTGAAAAATTGGGGTTCTTTGATATGCCGAATCTAACTGTGTATGTAAATTCTTAATTTTTGATCCCGTTTTCAAATTGGACTACATTAAGGTCCAAAGGGTTCAAAATTAAACTTACTTTGATTTTAACAAAAATTGAATTCTTGGGGTTCTTTGATATGCTGAATCTAAACATGTACTTAGATTTTTGATTATGGGCCCAGTTTTCAAGTTGGTCCAAATCGGGGTCCAAAATTAAACTTTGTTTGATTTCAACAAAAATTGAATAAATGGGGTTCTTTGATATGCTGAATCTAATTATGTATTAAGATTTTTGCTTATGGGGCCAGTTTTTAAGTTGGTCCAAATCGGCGTCTAAAATTAAACTTTGTTTGATTTTAACAAAAATTTGATATATGGGGTTCTTTGATATGCTGAATCTAAACATGTATTAAGATTTTTGCTTATGGAGCCAGTTTTCAAGTTGGTCCAAATCGTGGTCCAAAATTAAACTTTGTTTGATATCAACAAAAATTGAATCGTTGGGGTTCTTTGATATGCTGAATCTAAACATGTATTTCGATTTTTGATTATAGGCCAGGTTATCAAATTGGTCCACATTGAGGTCTAAAGGGTCCAAAATTGAACTTTATTTGAGTTCATTAAAAATTGAATTCTTGGGGTTCTTTGATATGCTGAATCTAACCATGTATTTAGATTTTGGATATTGGACCATAATAGGTAAATTTCCAATTTAAACATTTTAAGTTTTTAAGTTTAAGTTCTTAGACCAAATTCATTCTTTGTCAGAAACCTATGTTGTGTCAACTATTTAATCACAATCCAAAATCAGAGCTGTATCAAGCTTGAATGTTGTGTCCATACTTGCCCCAACTGTTTAGGGTTCAAACTTTGCAGTCGTATAAAGCTGTGCCCTGTAGAGCATCTGGTTAGGTTGGGAGGGATATACATTGAATGTTACATGCTTCACTATATTAAATAATTAAGTGCTGTTTATGATTGCAGGTATGCCTGTTCCTGAAAAGAAAGCAGTCACAGACCTAGCTAAACTTCTGGATTTGAAAGTGAGCACTCGTCAGAGAGATGGGCAAGGGTATATAGTCATTCATAAAAGCAGGACACCACAAGAAATGGTCAAATGTTTGTCACAACATCAAGGAACAAGCGGAAGATATTCCTTAATTCCAGCAGCCAACCTTCCAAAGCACTCTGACATAGAAGAGGAAATTCGTAGAACTACTCCAAATGCCACTGTCGCTAATCCTAAGCCCATAATTCAGACAAAGAAACGTGTGTCTCATATCAAAGGTCAACAAGCTCAGAGTATAATGATGAAATTAGCTGGTGTGGCTGAAGCTTCTATGGAAACATTACAGTTTAAACAAGAACCATCATTTGATCAGCCAAAGATAAATTGGCTCTAGTCAGATTTTAGTTCATCTTTTTATTTCATTTCAAAAACAATATGGATGTTTCATTAACAAGTGTAATTTATCAGTTTGTTTTTATTCAAACCAATGTCAACTGTTACAAAATCAGTTGTCAATTATCATTAGCATATGAAATTTAAGACCACTTTTGGGATATTTTTTTTTAAATCTCAAGTTTTAGGGACATGTATATTGCTTTTATAATTCACAGAAAATACTTCTGTTTCTGTTTTAAAAGTTGGATTTTTTTTACAACTTGGTGGGTTCTTTCAGACTAAAGAATAAACAAGTAGTAATTGTATTTAGTTTGACATTTATATCTGATTTGAAGCAACATTCCACTTCTAATGCTATTTTATTACATAATTGTCTTACTTAGATATGTTTAATAACTTATACAAAACTAGCATATATAGAAACTAGAAAGTGGTAATTCCAATCGCTAGTATAGGAATATGAAAAAGGAAGGGAAAATTATCTGTACAGCACACTGTTGAGGGCCCTATAATAACATTAACGGTACAAATTTTTCTGCACCAAATACGCATTTCGACAAAACATGTCTCTTCAGTGATGCTCGTGGCCAAAATATGTAAAATCCAAAGCTTATATAAAAGATGTAGAGCTACAATCCAAAAGTTCCGAAAAGTATAGCCAAATCCGTGGAAGGAATCAGAGCTTTGTATGAGGGAGATACATTCCTTAATTTATAATAATTTTTAACATTTTGTAACAACAAATTTAATAACACAAAAAATCTGTATTTTCATGCCAGTACCGAAGTACTGGCTACTGATTGTACCTGATTGTAGAGCTCCCTTGTTACAACTGTAGAAACTGCTTTAAAAAAAATATTTCTAGATTACTATTCATTCTTTAAAAAACAGAAGTAATATTTTCCCCCTCATCAAAACACTTCCTGACTACTTTTAAATAATGTATGTATAAGGGTAAACTAATTTTATAGTGTAAAGAATGGAAAACATACATGTATTTGCCGTTTTTCACATACATGTATTTGCAGTTTTTCATTTGAAACTGGATTTTTTTACATAATTGGTTTTAAGCTGCAGCCAACATATTATCATGTATCATGTCATGTCATTTAAAGGAAAAGAAATGTATAAATCACATTAATGAAATAAAAAATACTTACCTGTAGACTTCACTCTGATATGTCTTACATAGTTTGAACTGTTTTCATTTCACCTGTGATGAAATCACAAAAGCAAGACGTCAGTGTGCAGTTTCTGGTGTTGGTAAGGTTTGTAGTAATATCAGTTTAAGAGGAAACACCAATGGCAAGTCAATGATATTTTGTATTAATATGTTATTGCCTCTCATTTAAATAAAGGTTATCTTCCCTCTATGTCGTGGTCAATTGACTGAAATTGTAAGTTAATGATATCTATAAATATGCTGTTGAATAATTGTTTGAAACTCATTTTCAAGGAGGTAATTATCACCCCCTCAGTCATTATCCATTGATTTTTTATACGACCGCAAAATTTGAAAAATTTTTCGTCGTATATTGCTATCACGTTGGCGTCGGCGTCGGCGTCGTCGTCGTCCGGCGTCCGAATACTTTTAGTTTTCGCACTCTAACTTTAGTAAAAGTGAATGGAAATCTATGAAATTTTAACACAAGGTTTATGACCACAAAAGGAAGGTTGGTATTGATTTTGGGAGTTTTGGTCCCAACATTTTAGGAATTAGGGGCCAAAAAGGGCCCAAATAAGCATTTTCTTGGTTTTCGCACTATAAATTTAGTTTAAGTTAATAGAAATCTATGAAATTTTGACACAAGGTTTATGACCACAAAAGAACGGTTGGGATTGATTTTGGGAGTTTAGGTTTCAACAGTTTAGGAATTAGGGGCCAAAAAAGGGCCCAAATAAGCATTATTCTTGGTTTTCGCACAATAACTTTAGTTTAAGTAAATAGAAATCAATGAAATTTAAACACAATGTTAATGACTACAAAAGGAAGGTTGGTATTGATTTTGGGAGTTTAGGTCCCAACAGTTTAGGAATTAGGGGCCAAAAAGGGACCCAAATAAGCATTTTTCTTGGTTTTCGCACCATAACGTTAGTATAAGTAAATAGAAATCTATGAAATTTAAACACAAGGTTTATGACCATAAAAGGAAGGTTGGTATTGATTTTGGGAGTTTTGGTCCCAACAGAATAAGGGGCCCAAAGGGTCCAAAATTAAACTTTGTTTGATTTCATCAAAATTGAATTCTTGGGGTTCTTTGATATGCCGAATCTAACTGTCATGACTGTGTATGTAGATTCTTAACTTTTGGTCCCGTTTTCAAATTGGTCTACATTAAGGTCCAAAGGGTCCAAAATTAAACTTAGTTTGATTTTGACAAAAAATGAATCAGTTAGGTTCTTTGATATGCTAAATCTAAAAATGTACTTAGATTCTTGATTATTGGCCCAGTTTTCAAGTTGGTCCAAATCGGGGTCCAAAATTAAACTTTGTTTGATTTCATCAAAAATTGAATAAATGGGGTTCTTTGATATACCAAATCTAACTGTGTATGTAGATTCTTCATTTTTGGTCCTGTTTTCAAATTGGTCTACACTAAAGTCCAAAGGGTCCAAAATTAAACTTAGTCTGATTTCAACAAAAATTGAAATCTTGGGGTTCTTTGATATGCTGAATCCAAAAATGTACTTAGATTTTTTATTATGGGCCCAGTTTTCAAGTTGGTCCAAATCAGGATCTAAAATTATTATATTAAGTGTTGTGCAATAGCAAGTCTTTTCAATTGCACAGTATTGCGCAATGGCAAGAAATATCTAATTGCACAATATTGTGAAATAGCAAATTTTTTTTTAATTAGAGTTATCTTTCTTTGTCCAGAATAGTAAGCAAGAAATATCTAATTGCAAAATATTGTGCAATAGCAAGATTTTTTTTTAATTGGAGTTATCTTTCTTTGTCCAGAATCAACTTAAATCTTTGTTATATACAATATACAATGTATATTCACTTTTTACTACCAACTGATAAATTATAATAAATAACATTCAGTGATAACAAGCAGTTTTTTTTACATCTTAATATTTTATGATGTATTTAAATGAGTAGTTATTGTTGCAAACTCCATTAGAAATTTTAATTGAGATTAGTTTTGGAATAAGGGAAAGGGGGATGTGATTAAAAAAATTGGGTTCAATTTTTCTCATTTGAAATTTCATAAATAAAAAAGAAAATTTCTTCAAACATTTTTATGCCCCACCTATGATAGTAGAGGGGCATTATGTTTTCTGGTCTGTGCGTCCGTCCGTCCGTCCGTCTGTCCGTTCGTTCGTCCGTCCGTTCGTCCGTCCGTCTGTCCCGCTTCAGGTTAAAGTTTTTGGTCAAGGTAGTTTTTGATGAAGTTTAAGTCCAATCGACTTCAAACTTAGTACACATGTCCCCTATGATATGATCTTTCTAATTTTAATGCCAAATTAGAGTTTTTACCCCAATTTCACGGTCCACTGAACATGGAAAATGATAGTGCGAGTGGGGCATTCGTGTACTGAGGACACATTCTTGTTTTGAGAGGATTAATATTCAACAGCATAGTGAATTGCTCTAAGAGAAAACAAAAATTTTAAGTTCATTAGAACACATTCATTCTGTGTCAGAAACCTATGCTGTGTCAACTATTTAATCACAATCCAAATTTAGAGCTGAATCCAGCTTGAATGTTGTGTCCATACTTGCCCCAACCGTTCAGGGTTCAACCTCTGCGGTCGTATAAAGCTACGCCCTGCGGAGCATCTGGTTAAACTTTTATATAGTTCACATGTGAAAGTATTTTTGTACATTTCAGACTTAATACAGGAGTAAGTGTTATAGAAAATTGATCTATTTCGTTCCAAAGCTGGCCCTTTTTTCATCAAATGCTGTATTGGTATTCAGTATCTACATACTGGTGTAGATAGAGTATTTGTTGTAGATCTTGATGCTGTTACTTCATTGGATTTTTTCACCTCGGAAATCATACAAAGAATATATAATTATCATAAGGAAATAATTATGGGCAATTACTTTAAAGTAAATAAACAATCAATCCTAATTTAAAACAAAACATTTTTTGGTCGTATATTATTGGTATCACGTTGGTGTCCTTGTCGTCGTCGTCCGAAGACATTTGGTTTTCGCACTCTAACTTTAATAAAAGTAAATAGAAATCTATGAAATTTAAACACAAGGTTTATGACCATAAAAGGAAGGTTAGGATTGATTTTGGGTGTTTAGGTCCCAACAGTTTAGGAATTAGGGGCCAAAAAACGGCCCAAATAAGCATTTTTCTTGGTTTTCGCACAACAACTTTAGTATAAGTTAATAGAAATCTATGAAATTTAAATACAAGGTTTATGACCACAAAAGGAAGGTTTGGATTGATTTTGGGAGTTTTGGTCCCAACGAATTAGGGGCCAAAAGGATCCAAAATTAAACTTTGTTTGATTTCATCAAAAAATGAATTATTGGGGTTCTTTGATATGCCAAATCTAACCGTGTATTCCGATTCTTAATTTTTGGTCCTGTTTTCAAATTGGTCTACATTAAGGTCCAAAGGGTCCAAAATTAAACTTCGCTTTATTTTAACAAAAATTGAATTCTTGGGGTTCTTTGATTTGCTGAATCTAAACATGTACTTAGATTTTTGATTATTGGCCCAGTTTTCAAGTTGGTCCAAATCAGGGTCCAAAATTATTATATGTATTGTGCAATAGCAAGAAATTTTCAATTGCACAGTATTCCGCAATAGCAAGAAATCTTCAATTGCACAGTATTGTGCAATAGCAAGAAATTTTCGATGCACAGTATTGTGCAATAGCAAGACATCTTCAATTGCACAGTATTGTGCAATAACAAGAAATATCTAATTGCACAGTATTGTGCAATAGCAAGAAATTTTCAATGCACAGTATTGCACAATAGCAAGACATCTTCAATTGCACAGTATTGTGCAATAGCAAGAAATTTTCAATTGCACAGTTTTGCGCAATAGCAAGAAATATTCAATTGCACATTATTGTTCCGTTTTCAAATTGGTCTACATTAAGGTCCAAAGGGTCACAAAATAAACTTTGTTTGATTTCAACAAAAATTGAATATATGGGGTTCTTCAATATGCTGAATCTAACCATGTATTTAGATTTTTAATAGTTGGGCCCGGTTATCAAATTGGTCCACATTGAGGTCTAAAGGGTATAAAATTGAACATTATCTGATTTCATCAAAAATTGAATTCTTTGGGTTCTATGATATGCTGAATCTAACCATGTATTTAGATTTTGGATATTGGACGATAATAGGTAAATGTCCAATTTAAAATTTTTAAGTTTTTAAGTTTAAGTTCTTAGACCACATTCATTCTGTGTCAGAAACCTATGTTGTGTCAACTATTTAATCACAATCCAAATTCAGAGCTGTATCAAGCTTAAATGTTGTGTCCATACTTGCCCCAACTGTTCAGGGTATGACCTCTGCGGTCGTATAAAGCTGTGCCCTGCGAAGCATCTATTTTTTTTTTGAAAAACAAATCTGACTGACATGAACCAACAACAACCTCTCAACAAACAGACTTGGGACAGGCACATTACAAATGTGACAAGGTTAAACATATGTCTGAGCAATCAACCTCCCATTACCTGTGACAGTGGTGTCACAGTACAACAGATCAAACTGTAAAAAAGAGAAGCAACCGGCTCAAAAGATTGTTCCTAGGCAGAAAAATAAGTTGTGTTCCTAGGCAGAAAAATACCAACTTATAAACAATAGAAACAAAGCTTTTACTAGTGTAGATGGACCTGCTAACCCTTCAAAAGAACTCGAATTTTCCTTATTGTCAGTACATGTACTTTAATTTGTTTGCTGTAGAATGTTTGAGCGTTTTAGTAAACTAGCAATAAGGCCATATGAGCATTTGCCAACATTTGGTGTCCGTCACAAAACTTGATCTGAGTGTTCCTTCAGATATTTAGTTTAAAAATCATATCCATGAATTTGATCCATTAACAATGTAACCTTTATTTCTTAAAAATGCCATATGATTAAAATGCAGTTTTTGTTTTAAAACCAAACAAACAGGATTCAGCATTATAACGGATCTTAAAAATTTCTCTTGCACTACAATGCAACATTGTCAAACAGCAACCTAAATACTAAATCATACTTTCCTAGAACCTAAGTCAAATTGGCGATTTTTTTTCTTTCCAAAGGGTAAAAACACAGTTTATCGAGAAAGGTTTGGTGAGATAAAGATATAATAATTTCAGTGTGAAACTTTTATAAGGAATTTATTCATGATATAAAATTGCTCCTGCAATTGACGAAAACTTTTAAAAAAGGCTGTGTTTGTATGACCTGCTGTCTAATTATATATATGCCTACCAGCAACACTCTAAAGTAGACCAACAAGGGTTAAGAGTTCAGCTTCATTAGTGGAACCTGAATATTCCCCATGAAAACCTGTAAAATTCTGGCAATTCGTAGTTTTCTGTGAGATCGTGTTCAACAAGACCATGCTGATGTCCATAAAACTTCTGACCTTAACTTTACTGTTGAAACTATTTTCAGTTTATCCATGTAAGTATAGACTCTATTTCATGGAAATACAAGGTCCGCTGAACTATTGTGTAAACTGAGAAATATATACCCCAATTAGGGGATGCTGGAATGTTCCAAAATATATATATATTGAAAGAAATAAAGTAGACGTTTTACAATGTGATGAATCTGTTTAAAAACTTTAAGATTAGCCAACATTTGTTGTCGGTATCTTGTTGTAAATCAATGCAATGCAGGCGAAGCTGTATATTTGTGATTTGCTTTTATTTCGAATTTAATAAGAATACAGATGGTCCACAAACTTTAAATTATTCGGTGAGAGAAGTCAATATGTACAGGTGGTGGTGATATAACGACGTGCATTTTCTGAAATTGCAACGAATATGGTTGTATGACTATTAGTTTAAACATATTTATTTAATAGTGGATTTGGAAACAAGTTATTGCATAAAATTGAGAATGGAAATGGGGAATGTGTCAAAGAGACAACAACCCGCCCAAATAAAAAACAACAGCAGAGGGTCACCAACAGGTCTTCAATGTAGCGAGAAATTCCCGCACCCGGAGGCGTCCTTCAGCTGGCCCCTAACCAAATATATACTAGTCCAGTGATAATGAACGCCATACTAATTTCCAAATTGTACACAAGAAACTAAAATTAAAATAATACAAGACTAACAAAGGCCAGAGGCTCCTGGCTTGGGACAGGCGCAAAAATGCGGCGGGGTTAAACATGTTTGTGAGATCTCAACCCTCCCCCTATACCTCTAACCAATGTAGTAAAGTAAACGCATAACAATACGCACATTAAAATTCAGTTCAAGAGAAATCCGAGTCTGATGTCAGAAGATGCAACTTATATTAATCACTTTCCACTTTGCTGTCTTGTAGCGGCATTAGTCTACTCTTTTTCTACAAGGGTGTCTTTTACGTACAAGAGATACGGCTCTCTCTTAACACGGGTCAGCCATTTATCGTCCCCTTCCGACGGACTATCATCGTTTCTCAAGACCATACTCGCATGACTATTGTTTCAACTACGTAGATTTTGATAAGGCAGCAACCATTTGATTTTCTATTTTTTTTCGTGACAAGTCGAAAACAATTTTTTTCTTTCAATTTAAGCATTACATATAGTGGCAGCTGAGGGTGAAACAAACATTTTTTTTTCTCAGAATCAAAAACAAATTATTTTTTTCTCCAAAAACTGGAAACAAACTTTTTTTTCCAAAAAAAAAATCATAGCCCCCCCCCCCACCCCCACCCCCCCCAGAAAATCAAATGGTTGCTGCCTAACATCATTCTGAGGCTACTATTTTATAGTAGTTTCTTACTCATTACACAATAATTTGACAGTAATCTGTATAAAAATAAGAAATCCTTCTTTAAATGACCTATAGTAGATACAAGGCATAGCTGAAATTACTGAACCCTTGAAAATTCCTGAAAAGGAAGGTTTTAGATTACAGGCTGTTGTCTCTGATTTTAATCCTATATACCATAGTTATAAATAGGTTTTTTTTTTTTCAGAGACAAGTACTTGTGGTTCATACGCTATAATAACTGTATAAATAAAACAGCAAGATTAGTAATCACATTTCAAATTCCCAATTCCTTCTAAAACGGTCATCAAAATAGGATATGACTATACTATTTGATATATGTTATTATCTGGGTCTGAATTAATTTAAAAGTTTACGATACATTTCAAATATTCCTTCTGAAAACAATAAAATGATACCAACGGGGTGATCAGAATGACAATTGAAAGAAGGACAATCAACACAATGGCCAGACACTAAAAGATGAGAATAATTTTAATATATTAAAATAAATAAAGTAGAAAGGTTTCAAAAACTGTGTGCCGAGACTAATATGATGTCCAAAAGAAAGCATGAAAGGGAGACAAAAGATACCAACGGGACATTCAAATCAATAAGTCGACAATAAAATGACAAAACCATAGTTAAATAAGAACAAACAACAGTCAGGGCCGTAAATTACATAGAGGCATGTAGGCAGTTGCCTCCTATTGCGGGCTGACAAAAAAATAATAAACGGAGAAAAAAAACACTGAAAAGAAAAGATTGGTTAAAATCATGCCACTGACCAGGCGCGTAGCTACGTTTACGTCAAAACGCCCTGGCGTACACTTGAATTTCGGTAAAAAAAAAAATTTAATCCAAATAAATTAAAAAGCACTGGTTAAAAGCACATCAGCCTTGTAAACCTTTCTTCGGTAGCTTTTATTTGCGAATAAAAGTGACGACATTTTCTTTTCAATCAAATAGTACCGTGTTATATATTTGTTCATTTTCTGTCAAAGTCTGAATCTACTGTGAATTCTACTTTCCTTTTGTTTAAAGCATTTAATTATCTGCTGAGATTCGATATGTGGCTTGCATTTTTATCGAGCCTGCGACATTTATTTCGCGAAAGCGAGACCTAGCGATCACAGATTTCGTTGGCGTCGTCACCATTTAGGTTTAGTATATATGTGGTTAAAGACTTTTTTTAAATATCATTAACCATGTCAAACCTCCATGCAATTTTACGAAAGTTGGACAGAAGCTTTTTGTGATCAAAAGACTTACAGTATCCAGAGCATAATGATGAAATACTATTTTTAATTTTCCCGTATTTTACTGACAAAAGAAATTTCTATTTGAAGTTAACAAGTAGATACAGTCTGGGGTTAAAGTTTATTACACATAAATTAATTTGTCAAACTTCAACGAATTTTATGAAACTTTGGCAGAAGCTATTTTATGATTAATGTCTGAAGTAAAATTTCAAAAGTATTTTTTTTTTCATTTTTCAGTTGACAGACGGACTTATCTTTTCGCAATTAACAGACGGTCTGGGATTATTATTTTTTACATTATAAATTTGAAAACCTTCAGAGATTGTCATGAAGCGTGGGTAGAAGTTAATATTCCAGATAAAAAAAATATCTTAAGAAGATGTTTGATTTTTTAAAACCTGTAATGGAATGATAAATGAATTCTCTTTTCGCGGGAAGAAATCCCAGGATAGAACCAGGGTTCCACGGAACCCTTTACGAATTTTCATAATACACCTGAAAAGTCTATGAAAATTAATCACTTCATGTCTATTAACGAAATTTGCACAAACAAGGGGTTTTTATCTAGTGCAGCTCCTGTTATACATATTTTAAAGTAGCTGGTTTGGACATTTTCTCTTAAAGGGGCACTAGCTACGAGATATATAAAAAATCTAAAGTTTGATTTTTTTCTGTTCAATCAATAATGAAAGTGAAATAGTGAAATAACAATTCGTTTTTTGCAGCCAAAAAGGTTCAATTTTGTCAAATTACGCTAAGAAACATTGATTTTTAGTAATTCACTTGCAAGTGAATAAGTCGACCTCTTTAAATCCGTATTCATGTGAACTTCAATTTAACCCCTAGCTAGAGATGGACAACGCATGCATTGTACGTGTACTGGTTATTTAAAGAAAAAGAATGTCAACAATGAAAGTGAAACTACGGTAAATCATTTGATTACTAATTCGATGCACATAAAATCATTATTATACGGTTAAAAACAATGAGACTGAATATCTTTTTTTTAATCTGTAAAATAAAATCAAACAGACCTATAAAAATCCAATTGCACGTGTTGGTTTAATCTATTCCGTGATATCTTTATTTATGTTTACATCACTTATATGGTCATCTGAGGTCAAATCGATAGGTAATTAGATAAGATGGCGTCTGGACTAAAATACACACGAAACGAACCTATATATTATCTACCCCATGCTCTGTAAACTGTTTATTTTAGACTTTTGATAGTTTGGATAAATGTTTTACATTGTTATAAATCAAATATGAGAATTTGAGTCAAATCGGTGACCATGAATCTGACAGCTAGTGCTCCTTCAAAACAGATTCTGAAAGTTAAAACTATATACATACAAACCATTTAAATTTCACCCTTCCACAATATGATTACAATGTTTATAACTGCTAACGCCATCATCCGTCTAGTAATGGACTTCTCAGTGATATAGCTTACTATATATGTGGTATAGGGTTTACTTTACTCATTGCTATAAATACCGTACAGTGACGATCAGTGACATATAGGATCATATAGCTGTTAATAACATTAACGGTACCAATTTTCCTGTTAAACCTGTTTTAAAAACTTCTTCACCATTTAGTCTCTGGTGGAGAGTTGTCTCGTTGGCAATCATACCACTGCTTTGCACTGACTTATAATTTTCTTTTTTTCTAATACCCTGGGCCCAGACTATGTTTGTTTTAACCTTGGACTATTATACCAACAGAAACTAATATTAAAATTATAAGCCAGTGCAAACAACCTTATACCAAAGTTAAAGTATGACAGACCAGTTATCTTTTAAATTCAAGATGTTCATACTTCATAATCTGAATGTTTAATTTTGATAGGCCACTTTTCCGGAACTGCACGGAGATTGGTTCAACTTTTAAAACTAATATAGTTACCTCCCCTTTCTTCAGAAAACAAACCAAACGAAATGAAAAAGGTAAAAATCAAACAAACAACAAATCTATTGTTATCCGTTTATCTGCATCTTTTGTTTTATATTCATTTACCCCTGAATAGATAGACAGTTGTTTATAAGCCAAAAAATAAAAATGGCAAAACTTACTTCTGAGACTGAAATACTAGTGACCAGATTTTCTTAGGTTCATCTGAAGGAATTGAAAAATATGGCTGTTTTTACACCCAAAAATTTACAGACAAACGAATGCATCTAGAACAGTTGACACCTGTTGTTCTCTACAATATAGAACAGTATACCTAGTAGTTATGTAAATAGTTTTTAAAGTAAATATGTTTAACCCTGCCACATTTTTGCACCTGTCCCAAGTCAGGAGCCTCTGGCCTTTGTTAGTCTTGTATTATTTTAATTTTAGTTTCTTGTGTACAATTTGGAAATTAGTATGGCGTTCATTATCACTGAACTAGTATATATTTGTTTAGGGGCCAGCTGAAGGACGCCTAAGGGTGCGGGAATTTCTCGCTACATTGAAGACCTGTTGGTGACCTTCTGCTGTTGTTTTTTTCAATGGTCGGGTTGTTGTCTCTTTGGCACATTCCCCATTTCCATTCTCAATTTTATTTACCACATGTCATGTTAGTATTTGCTTATTTTTTGGCACTTTTATTTTGTAAATATTTATTTATTATTATCCTACGCATGCGCAGCAGTTAGTAATCATCAAAAATCTGATGGATAACTGGATATCATAAGAAGAAGAAGAAAACTTTTAAGGCGTGGCTGGACCTAGGTATATTATAGTTATATCAAGTCTATGACTATGTTTTAGAAAATTAATGACTTGCCTGGATTTTGATGTGCAATTTTTCCATTCTGCAGAAGATAGCAAAATAAACAAACACACGAGTTTCATTTGATATGGTCCACTTAGTAACACAGTTGAAATCACCTATAGTTTACAGGTGTCTATTGTCCATTTAAATCAATACTACTCACAACATCGATTATATGAGGGGAGCTTCTCAAAGTTTTTCCCAACTTATTTTATTTTTGCACCTTCTGCCTGAAAGAAAAAAATGAATAGCAAAATCCTGAAAAGTTTCTAATTTTCTGAACCATAAAATGCATTTAAAATTTAATTATCTAGATCCAGCCATGCCTTAAAACTTTCGCAGGTGCACAGGTTTTTCTGTGCTCGGAGCAGGGTTTCCCCTGTGTCAATTATTTTTTTCGCCACCTCTTTAGCCAAAATAATATATTTTTCGCCACTTTATTATTTTTTTTCGCCAAGTAACAAAACTATATTTTTCGTTTAAAATTTAACTTTTTTCAAACCCCCACCCCCTTTTCCCCTTAAATAAGATGATTTTGCCCCATTGTGTCTATGATTATTCTCTCAAACTTATTTTAGAGTGAACATTTTAATGAATAAACACTAAACATTTACTTTAAAACAACATTTTTTTTTAACTTTAAACTTTTCTAAATGAGGGGGCCACTATACTTTTAATAATAAAGAAGATGTAAGTCCTGGAATATAACAAAATTAATGGATATGTTTTGATTATATAATAACATTATAGTTCGTAGGGAAAGTTTCTTTAAAAGAAAAAATGCTGCAGGATGTGCCCTTTTGTACTAAGAAGTGGTTTGTACAACAAGACAAAAGCTTTTATCACATGAAATTGATCCCTCATTTCATGTGTAGTCATTACATTGAAGGTTACTCTCATTCGAGGGGTTGTTCACAACCTTTTGGATAGATTTCTTCATAACGACTGTTTTCTTTTCTTGACCATCGTAAATGAAAAGGTTGAGACGTAAAACTATGCTTGAAACACGTGTGTCACTCAAACGACTTTAAAGTAGTCTCCCTACTCAATTACCTATATTAAAGTCAAAGGATAATTATAGTCTTAAATCGGAGATTATTTTTGATTTTGAACATTTTTCGTCACAGCAACAGCTTTCTTTTTTAAACTATCTTTAAAAGGAGAGGAGACGTCAAAAGTTTGCTCCAAACACGTGCATCGCAAAGTGGTAAAACAATTCTGTATGTGACATTTAGCGGAAGCCATATCATTTTGTCAAACAATTCAATCAACACCTTTATTAATTAGTCCTTTGTTGTCTATAGCTATAAATACAATCAGCTGATTATTGATTTTCTGTCAAAATCTTAATGAGGTCAAGGTGAATTCCGAGTATTGTCAGATCGGGTAAAGTCTGAGAAACTCGAAAAAAAGTAAATAATCAAGATGGCGGAAAATAAATCGTTACATATTTCTTTCGCAAATTCTTTTGCAAATGACGAATTTTTATCGCCACAATTATTATTTTTTCGCAAATTGCGAAAATGGCGACCGCCAGCGCAAACCCTGGCTCAGAGTAAAATTTGTGGTGTAAATATTGCCATTTTAGCCAAAAGGTTATGATGAACTTTAATAATAATTAAAAGCATATTCGTGCATCCAGTTTGAGCCATATATTGAACCTGTTGCCTGATGATCGAGACGCATCATGGGTGCACTAGTTGAGTCCTATCATTGAAATAACCACAGAAGTTTGAATTCTTAGCAATAAACATGATGAAGGTGTGTAGATATGCCAAACTCGACTATCACAGTAGAGCTTCTTGCCAATGAGACAACTCTCCATCCAAGTCACAATTTGTAAATGTAAACCATAACAGTTCAAAGTATGGTCTTCAACACGGAGCCTTGGCTCACCCTGAACAACAACCTACATTAATAAAAGGCTAAAAAAACAAAATAACTAGTGTAAAACCATTTCAACAGGAAAACCAACCGTCTATTGTTTAATCTATAAAAAAAACCCAAGAAACAAGATCTGAAACATTTATGAACAACAATCGACAACCACTACTATGACTGCATGTATCAGAAATTATACAGTTTACCGGTAAACACAATCAAAAGATGTCAAAGGAAGCTAAGCAGTCTTCAAGCTGCAATAAAAAAAAACTAGCTGTAACTATATACATAATGTAGCATACTGTTAATATTGCTTTTTTTTACTGATATACTTGAACTTCAATCAAACAATGAAGGGAATATAATTAATTGCCAAGTTATCTGAAATTGCTTTTAATCCTCATGTTTGACTTACTCTTCACTTCATATTTTTAAGCCAGTAAACTTTTTGGAGAAAAATATACTGTTATGTACATGTTGTAAATACAAAATGTTTCATTTTATCAGCTTGTGTAAAGTTAGTCTTGGTAGGACTAAAGATGTCTTCCAAGTGGCCATTGCAATTTCCTGTGATTACACTTCCTACAAATAGGTCAAAAGTGGTGACAACTGTGTCATTAGGGCTTGCTATACTGGGACTGATTACAGCATATTTCCGTCTAAGGAAGAAATGTAGTCAGAATGTAAAACGACAAGTTCCTGATGGAAGTGAACATAATAGTAGATTGCATAGCTATCTTAATGGAGGTTTGTTTTATTTATAAACCTAGACAGAAATCCCATCTCTTTATGATTTTACATATAAAACACTATTTGAACATAACAGGAAAAGAAATACTAAATGACTACGAGAATAAAACTACAAATCAAATTAGCATCATTTATACAAAACACTTCATAAACCAATTTAAAAACAAGAGTTTACTCAGGTAATCATGAAAGGTAAACAGTTCCTGTTCTTACAGTACTAGTGGGACAATTGTCATGAGTGTGTTTAAATATTCAACCATATACATGCTTAAGAAATATTGCTACAATATATCTCATAAATTTAAGGAATTTAGTGTCTTTCAAATGTTTTTTTAGATTACTTGTAAACTTTCAATGAATATGCTGAAATGAAACTTTTTGTATTATATCTGCAATCCTATATCGCATTTACCTTGTCTGTCCGTCCAACAAATATTTGCATCACACTTTTCACAACTAAACACAATGACTTCATATTTGGTCAATAACTGGTCGGTTTCAAGTATGTAAGGTATTAGCACACTTTTTGGATCTGTCAGATATACATGTATTACCTGTTTTCCAAATTTTGTTTTTATGTTGTTGGAATTATTGACTTGAATTGATAAAATCAATGGTGGCATATGCACGCAGTTCTATTATTTGTTTTAAATAAAGACTCGTTACAACAATGTAAATATTCAGGCCTGAGAATGAAAAGACTACCCAGCTTTTTAACTTGCTGTTGTGGTTCACAGCTTCATTTGGTCATTATTGTAAGATTTCTATTTTCTTACAGATGTGACAACAGGTAGAGGACATCATGCTGAGAGTCCATCTGGTAGTTCTACACTATCTAGATTTAACAAGACACAGTTCGGTTCCATGTCCAGTTTGGCTGCATCATCTGTATCCACAGTAACACATGCTCCGATAGACACAGGATCATTGTCCCCAATACAGCTGTGTCATCTAGGTAAATCTTGAAATTATTAAGATACATGTTTTCAGTTCTTATTTTGAATAGTGAAAGTGTATACTGCCTTACTGAACACATTTTTATACGACCGCAAAAATTGAAATTTTTTTTGTCGTATATTGGTATCATGTTGGCGTTGTTGTCGTCCCAAGACATTTGGTTTTTCGCACTCTAACTTAAGTAAAAGTAAATAGAAATCTATGAAATTTAAACACCAGGTTTATTTTCATAAAAGGAAGGTTGGGATTAATTTTGGGTGTTTTGGTCCCAACGGTTTAGAATTAGGGGCCAAAAAGGGCCCAAATAAGCATTTTTCTTGGTTTTCGCACAATAACTTTAGTAGAAGTAAACAGAAATCTATGAAATTTAAACGTAAGGTCTATGACCACAAAAGGAAGATTGGGATTGATTTTGGGAGTTTAAGTCCCAACAGTTTAGGAATAAGGGGCCAAAAAAAGGTCCCAAAATAAGCATTTTTCTTGGTTTTTGCACAATAACTTTAGTATAAGTTAATAGCAATCTATGAAATTTTAACACAAGGTTTATGACTACATAAGGAAGGTTTGGATTGATTTTGGGAGTTTTAGTCCTAACGAATTAGGGGCCAAAAGGGTCCAAAATTAAACTTAGTTTGATTTCATCAAAAATTGAACTATTTGGGTTTTATGATATACCAAATCTAACAGTGTATTTAGATTCTTGATTTTTGGTCCTGTTTTCAAATTGGTGTACATTAAGGTCCAAAGGGTCCAAAATTAAACTTAGTTTGATTTTAACAAAAAATAAATTATTATCGGCGTTCTTAGATAAACATCTAAACATGTACTTAGTTTTTTGATTATGGGCCCAGTTTTCAAGTTGGTCCAAATTGAGGTCCAAATTTAAACTTTTTTTTTGTTTGATTTCAACAAAAATTCAATGTATGGGGTTCTTCAATATGCTGAATCTAACCATGTATTTAAATTTTTAATACTTAGGACTGGTTATCAAATTGGTCCACATTGAGGTCTAAAGGGTCCAAAATTGAACTTATTTGATTTCATCAAAAATTGAATTCTTGCAGAGCATCTGGTTACTTCTTTGGCAGAAATTTGCACTGATATCGGGCTGATTTTTGGTATGTGAGTTAACCATGATGAGTTACAGATCAAGTTTAAGTTTTGTTCCGCTCTGCTAATTTTTTCTGAAATCACGGGCTTTGGACTTTGATAAATTTTTGAAAATCACAGTTATACAGACTTTTTTTCTAAACGCCTTGAGATATTGGGCTGATTATTGGTAGGTGAGTTAACCATGATGAGTTACAGATCAAGTTTAAGCTTTGTTCCGCTCAGCTAATTTTTGCCAAAATTAAGGGTTTAAGACTTTAAAAATTGTTGAAAATCACAGACTTTTTTTAATACGCCTTCAGATTTGAGCTGATTTTTGATAATTGAGACTACCATCATGTTTGTGTCCACATGTGTTGTTGAAATTGCAGATTTGTCCACTTTTTGAGATAGGGCCATTTGTGTCTTTTCAACACATTTAGTTTTTTTCTATAGGCTTTGTATGCACAAATTGGCACAACGAAGAAAACAATGTCAACTCAAAGGCAAATTTTAATCAAACCATGAAAATTGATAGCCTCAAAACATACAAATCCACAGCAGTCTTCACGCCGAGTGGCAGCCCAGGCAGCCCAGGCTGGTAAAATTGCTCTCGGGCCTGTGAAAATCAGACCTACAGGCCAACAGAATCTGCGGGCCTGTAGATTTAGCAGTTCAGCGTGAAGACTGCCACAGTATATTGGACATATTTATATTATGACAATTGAAATGCATAGATAGGCTGTCTACAAAATATTCTAATTGTAGCCTTTTTTCTAAGTTTTCTGTTGTACTTATATTTGTACCTCAAAATTAAGAAATTACTCTGTTTCACAAATCCAGGGTCTCCACAAAAACCTTTAACTAAAATTACTCGCACAATGTGTCTATATTTTGTAAGACTTGTAAATGATCATTACACAATTTATCTTGTTTTTAAAGGATTTGAAACCTTACAGACAGCAGTAAGTTATTGGGAGGATGCAAATGGGAAATTATTATCAACTGAGGACCAATCAAAACCAGCCATGCACGTAAGTCAGATAATGATGGCTACCCAATTTTCAGAATACATGTACATTTTTTTGTAAGTCACTGAAAATCGAACAAAAAAAAAATACAGCTGTGTTTCAGATTGAGACATAAATATCTGCATCATCATACTTGATATGCTTTTATAACTTTTTATATGACCACAACAAATTTTTGCAGTCGTATATTGGTATGAAGTTGGTGTCATCATCGTTGGCGTCGTTGTCGTCCGAAGAAACGTTGGTTTTCACACTATAACTTTAGTTTTAAGTAAATAGAAATCTATGAAATTTAAAAACAAGGTTTATGACCATAAAAGGAAGGTTGGGATTGATTTCGGGTGTTTTGGTCACAACAGTTAAGGAATAAGGGGCCAAAAAGGGGCCCAAATAAGCATTTTTCTTGGTTTTTCGCACCATTTCTTTAGTATAAGTAAACAGAAATCTATGAAATTTAAACACAAGGTTTATGACCATAAAAGAAAGGTTGGGATTGATTTTGGTAGTTTTGGTCCCAACAGTTTAGGAATTAGGGGCCCAAAGGGTCCAAAATTAAACTTTGTTTGATTTCATCACAAACTGAATAATTGGGGTTCTTTGATATGCCAAATCTAACTGTGTATGTAGATTCTTAATTTTTGGTCCCGTTTTCAAGTTGGTCTACATTAAGGTCAAAAAGGGTCCAAAATTAAACTTTGTTTGATTTCAACAAAAATTGAATCCTTGGGGTTCTTTGATATGCTGAATCTAAACATGTATCAAGATTTTTGCTTATGGGGCCAGTTTTCAAGTTGGTCCAAATCGTGGTCCAAAATTAAACTTTGTTTGATATCAACAAAAATTGAATAATTGGGGTTCTTTGATATGCTTAATCTAAACATGAATTTAGATTTTTGATTATAGGCCCAGTTTTTATGTTGGTCCAAATCGGGGTCCAAAATTAATCTTTGTTTGATTTCAACAAAAAATGAATATATGGGGTTCTTTGATATATGCTGAATCTAACCATGTATTCAGATTTTTGATATTTGGGCCCAGTTATCAAATTGGTCCACATTGAGGTCTAAAGGGTCCAAAATTGAACTTTATTTGATTTCATAAAAAATTGAATTAATGGGGTTCTTTGATATGCTGAATCTAACCATGTATTTAGATTTTAGATATTGGACCATAATAGGTAAATGTCCAATTTAAAATTTTTAAGTTTTTAAGTTAAGGTTCTTAGACCATATTCATTCTGTGTCAGAAACCTATGTTGTGTCAACTTTTTAATGACAATCCAAATTCAGAGCTGTATCAAGCTTGAATGTTGTGTCCATACTTGCCCCAACTGTTCAGGGTTCGAACTCTGCGGTCCTATAAAGCTGCGCCCTTCGGAGCATCTGGTTACAATATTGAACCATGGATGAAGGGTATGGTATAGCATAAGACATGGTTCTTCTCACTTATAGGAACTTTTATGACACAGTTAATCTATTTTCATTTTGTTGTTGTAGGACAATATGATATTAATTCTCAGTGTTAATTTGTATCATCTTTTTAGAACAAAGGGATGACAGTTATTTATGTATTATGTCTAATATAAAAATAGAAGATGTGATTTGATTCCCAATGAGACAACTCTCCAACAGAGAGTTGGAGAACAAATGACATAGAAGTTAATAACTATGAATATTTACACAAATAAGATAATAGATTTGTAATGTTTTATAGGATGCAGAAACTTTAGCATTACATCAACAGTTAGAAAGATTACTGGACTCTTCTTACAGAATGATGGACAGTTATGAACGTCAGTGTGAAAGACAGGCAGATCAAGTAGCATTTGATTCTGCTATTACAGCATATACCACAGAGATGGAGAGAGCGTCATCAAAAAGAAGTTTAGACACTGGTTCCCAAAGTGACCAAGATTCATTTGTATCAGCTACAGATGTAAATACAAGTTATGATAGATCTTGTAAAATATCATGAAAAATATACTATTTCAAAGCCCTTAACGTAAAATATATGTAATTGCATGCCTCCATATCTTGTAGAAAGAATTTATAATATACCTGATATATACATATTTTTTTTAAAATCTACCTACCCATATATAGGAGATTTCATTTTTACGCTTTGAAAGGTAATGATATAAATAGAAATTTAAAAATGGAATCTGGCTGTATACAATTTAAATGGTAGTTTCTGTTATTTTGATCTGAGAATTTTATTTTATTTAAAAATTATAATTTCCTTTATTACTTTCTTATAGATGGCTAATTTAGCAGATTTAGACAACCATAGAGAAATGTTCCAACACTTACCATTGTATGAAGCAGGTCTTTTAGAATTAAAACATGGAACCATAACATGTAGAACACTCAGGTATACAACTCATGCATTAGAGGATGCAAATGGGGTTTAATATTTTAGAAGAAACATTTTATAATAATGTATTGAGTTATTGTTACAATACTCTCCTGCTAAATATAGATTAAAAAAATTAATATTTTGCAGTTACCACTGATATTAATTTTGACGCTCTTGTGCCAATGTATGAAAAAGGCCATGTGTTTTGAACCAAAAAAATATCTGTATAGCTGCTATGATTTATAGGTAATCATTCTAAAAATAAAACAGAGGTGGGTTTTTTTCTAGACTTTCTTTGCATTCTGTCTTTCACAAAAAAAAAAAACACTGTGTAACAATGATATGATTGTAGGTCTCAATTTATTTGATAAAACACATGCCTTTTTGAACCATAGTTATGTTATTGCTATCGCAAAAAAAACCCAAGTAATGTATGAAATTGTAATATATATGAAGTCCTTATAACGCTTTGTTAACAAATCCGTGTTCTAATTAGCACAAAATATATTTGACACATTCATACAAACTTACTGTTTATATTTTCTTAATTTTCATTGTTGTTCTGTTAAAATATATACATTTTAGCTGTTTACATAAACTTATATCATGTATTGTTTATCAAACAACATATATTTGTCCTGCATATTAGTTTATAAACTTATTAATTATGAAAATGTAATGTACATACTCCACAGGGAGGAAACAGGAACAGCCAAACACTTATAAGGTATTTTCTTACTCTTCGACCTATAAAAATACTGTATTTGTCCTATTAGAATCGAAATTATTTCTTCATGTCATGCTCTATACTCATTTTAACATGGGTAGTTATTATATTTCTTAACTTATGTTTTAGGACAGAAATGACACATTGTTTGTCAGACACAGAATTTCTTGCCAAGCTGCATTGTCTGAGATTGGCACTTGAGGTAATGTAGGTCTAAATAGCATTTTTGAAAAATGATCGTAACATTGAATTCCAAAATCATTGCAAAATGGATATTTATTCTGAGAACAAAATTTATAAATAAAAAAAGTACCATTAGATAATATTCAACTTTCAGCATGTTCACCCACATTGTTTCAAATTACACCAAACACTTTTGATAAATACTTTACCGATTGAATCACTAAATTAATTAATGTGCAAGCTGCATATTGACCCTATCTCCTTAACCATTTGAATGCAATTAAAGAATATATTTATAGGTAGTCGCATACTTATTCCGAACTCTATGTTCATCTTTTCAGATTATATTTAGTAACAATTCAAACAAAGATTATTTCAGAAGAATGGGTAAACAGATAATTGGTGATATTCTTGTTAAATCTGAAAGAGTAAGTGAAATCAAGATTTGCATTTACATGTTTATAAACTATAATTCTATATTTTGAAAAATAATACTGGTTGTTGTAATTTTATTCATTTCCAATTTAATATAAATAATTTCTCTCCTTTTTTTATGCTTGAAATTTCATTAATTCATTCTAAAAGAAATCTAATGGACTTCATTACCACTTGAAATGATTTTAGTAAAACTTACAAATGTACATGTATGAAGGTAATTTTTAAGGCATATAACTAGTTCATCTCATATTTTTACAAAAAAAGAATCTTCCAATTAGAACGTTTCTGAATTTTCTCAATTAATTGTTTGTGTGAGGCATGTGTGCCAATGATTTGCAATTCCTTTTAATTATGCAATCTGTTTTAGGATCCTGAAGAATTTTTTGTTGCCTATGATGAAATGATGGATTATGTATTTAAGTCTTCTAACTGGCCACAAATGGAAGAAGAATTGAAAGGCAGAGGGGTATGTATGACATGTGTGGTGTATATTGATATTATAAAACAAACATGTTCATAAATACTTAATACAAGAGGCTCCATGGATCGGGCATCTGAAGAAAATATGCCATGTTGAAAAAAAAAATAATAAAAATTACAAAATATTCCATTCTTCGCCCCTATTTACAATATATAGTTGTAGAAGAAAATGGTAAACACATAAACAGACCAGCTGAAATACATAAGCTCAGTGGAGCCTTGTTGTTCATTACAGATTTTAAGTTATTTGAAGATGGATTTTGTTTAGCTTATTATATAGGCTCTCAATAAGCCCCTGCCATGGTTGCTCTAAACATACTTATTTTCAAAAAATACTTTATTTCATGATTAAAACTTTCTAGACCACTTTGCAGCAAGTTTATTTTGTAAAAATGTTCTAAATGCATTTAAATTAGGGGAGAGCGAACTTTTATATTCACTATATTTTTCTACCCGCAAAAGATGCAAAAATAAAGCCCTCATTAAAATTTGTTGGTTTACAGTATATAATGCTGTTGTTGGCAAAGCTTGTAGTGGTGGATACATGTTTCTTATTGTATAATTGGTGAATTGCTTCAAATTTTATAAAAGGTCAACTGTTTGACAATTTGGTTGACAATTTATGAAAAAAATGTTTTAAAAATACTTATTGTTTGACATTGATGTTAAGATATATTTCATATATAAATGAATTTTTCTTTTTGTAGGTAAAAAGTTTTACATTTTATGATGTTGTATTAGATTTTATTTTGATGGATGCTTTTGATGATCTTTCCAATCCACCCTCATCTGTCATTACAGTAGTACAAAATAGATGGCTCTCAAATGGATTCAAAGAAACAGTAAGATATACTCTTTTTAAATTAAAGAAATCTTTTTTTCTGAAGCAATTTTAATTTTGTAATGCTACTTGGTTCCTTCATAATGAGTATCACAATAATAAGAACTCGCATTCTGGTATAAATGTACGCAATCATTTCTGAATTTATATTACATGATTGCATTAAGTTTATGGATTACATATAATTAAAAAAAGTGTTTTGGGTAACAGATATTAATTGTTTACAAACTAAATAGCACTACGTTCCTATTTCTTTTTAAGTATAAGAGTTTTTTATAATGCAAAAGGTGGTCTATGATGGAGAGTTGTCTCATTTGCAATCATACTGCATTTTCTAACTTTACTACATACAATATTTCAGGCTTTATCAACAGCGGTATGGTCAGTATTAAAAGCCAAAAGAAGAATGCTCAAAGTAAGTAAATGCTTATGGCATTTCAGTTATCTGCTAATATTCTGTCTTCTATATAATTCTTTACGTTTAGATCATTGAAAGTTTTTAACTCAATAAAGCATAGTCTATCGAATTATCTATCTCAATCTGAAGATACATTGCAGTAGAAATGTTTACATGCTAATTGTGAGGAAAAAAACCCACACACACACACACAGGAATATTGTGATCATATGGCATTCCACAACATCTTATTAACTTCTTAAAAGTATTCTAGAAGAGATTCCGGTGCAGGGTTGGATACAGTGATATATACTTCCAAGTAAAATCAGGAGTAAGACAAGGGTGTGTCATGTCATCGACACTCTTCATTATAGTCATTGACTGGATATTGAGACAAACAATTGCTAATACACAGAGAGGTATAAGATAGGGCACTTTCACCACTTTGGAAGACCTAGATTTTGCTGATGACTTAGCATTAATGTCTCACACACACCAACATATTCAAGATAAGACCTCAGAGCTAGAAAAATATCCAGGACAGATGGGGCTGAAAATCAACGTAAAGAAAACTGAAGTCATGACACTTAATGTAAACAACCCAGGGTCAGTATTGCTTGATGGAAAAACATACCACATGTTGATACCTTCACATACCTTGGCAGCACTGTTACTACCAATGGCGGCGCAGAATCTGACATCAAAAGAAGACTATCAAAGGCAAGGTAAGCTCTTTACAACCTGCAGGCTGTATGGATATGTGGTCAATATACCATCCGTACCAAACTCAAACTTTACAGCAGCTGTGTCTTGCCTGTACTTCTGTATGGTTCAGAATGTTGGAGAATGACAGAACAAAACCAAAATAAGTTGTCTGTATTCCAAACTAAAAGTCTGAGAAGGATTCTGCGAATCTTTTGGCCACCGAAAATATCAAATGAGAACCTTTTCATCAGATACCAACAGACATGGGGCACACTACAGAAAATGCCAAAGACAGACAAAACTGGAAAATCTTTGTAACTGCCCTACACACCCATGGGGTACAAGGGCAGTAAGAAAGTACACACCCATGGGGTACAAGGGCAGTAAGAAAGTACACACAGGAATTGAAATGATAAAATAAAATGGTTTAATTTAGTCCTGGTATCTATGATGAGCTTATTGGTTACTTTCTTAGAACTTTTGAATTTATAGGGAAGAATTGAGATAAATCATATATATAGAATGGTCTTTCATTACTAATTGCTGTTATTATATTTTTAAACAGGTGCCAGATGGGTTCATTGGAAGATTTTACAGTATAACAGAGCATACAAGTCCAGTATTAGCTTGGGGTTTTCTGGGACCAGATTCACCATTAAAGGAAATATGTCTCTATTTTAAAGTAAGATTTTATGAATTTTTTGCACATTGATAAGAAAAAAATCAGAAAAATTCTGTTTGATTCATGTAAAAAAAATTAAAATGCAAGTTTTAATTACTGCGATGACAACCCTGTCACATTTTTGGCAATAATTAAGACATCGCAATAACTTCTTACTTACAGTATACCTAAAATATATTTTTGAAAGTTCTTTCATTTATCAAGAAGTTTTTAGTTTTTCAAGTATTTGAGAAAACCAAAATTTGCTAGGCCAACATAAAACGTGGGTTTAACTGTCAACAAATGAGTTTTCAATGTCGTATAAATGAGATGGTTGTAAGGCAGAACAAGGAATTTTGTAAATAAATGCCATAAAAGTAGATATACTGTGATTATAGTGGTTGACAATAGATAGGTCATCATATTAGAATTTATTTCATTTAACAGTTATGTTAACGTTAATAACATATTTAATAATCTGGAGGTTTCCTGTAAGAATTATAATACCAAGTAATAGAACACTGTGTTTTTATTATTGTAGGATATAGTGTTAGGGTTCATCTGTGATATATTTAGTTTTGAGAAAAGCCGGTACACAACACTTGATGACTTAGCAGAGGACATTTTCAGACTTGGCAAACAGAGATGTGAGGATGCAGCTATTAAACTAGCAACTTAATTAATAATTTATATTTTAATACTCATACTTTATTCAGTCTAACTGACTTTTCATGCATTTATAATTATATATTGATCCATTAAATGGACTAGTTATCAAAAAATGAACTCTTGGGGTAAAAAATACTTGCTGGTTTGTCAGCAATTATAATACAAATACAAATGTAGTGACACTGTATTGTATACATACACTGTAACAATATTTTGTTATTGTGTGTTACTATATCTGAATCAGCTGGTTGTCACCATACAAAATGGCAGTTTAAAATAATTATATTGAAACATTCTGTTTATTCTAACATGACATTTACAACCTGCCATTTCTAATTTTAAATGGGTAAAATTCTAAATATTAGGTCTGTATATTTAACTTTGTATTCACCAAGTGAAGTTAGGCTTTATAAGTCATGTAGCAGAAGTTAGTTTTGAAAGCTTCACTAAGAAAACTATCAGACAAAATCTGATAATACTGAACAGAATTACTTCAGATTTGCTGAACAGCTGATACAGATTAGTTGTAAAGGAAAATAGTTCAAGAAAGGTAAAACACTTGATCTTGATCTGTGTTTTGTGGTATTGAGCCTTGAGTAAAATTTTAGTAACATTTGCAGTGGCTGGTCCAGAGGGGGTTCTGGGAATTGGCCCCCCCCCCCTTTTCCTTGACGATCAATGTATTTGAATGGGGACATATAGCCATAGACATATTGTCCATTTATTCAATGTGATTTATCCAACAAATGTTTTCGTAACACTTTTCTCAATAATAGTACTGGAAATTTGTTGTAATGTGTGAGCACTATTTGGATCAGTAGGTCACCTACTCCCTATTTAAATTTTTCAATATTTTAGAATACAATTAACATTTTCTTCACACATTTTTCCAGTAAGAAATGATTTCATGTTTGGACAGCAGCATGTCTGTTATGAGTTGTAAAGTTTGAATGCTTCTCAAATATATTAGACACCTACTACTGTAAATTCAGAAATTATTGCATGCATTTATTATTGCAATTTTGTCATTTTAGACTAAAATGCGATTTGAATTTTTGCGATATCAAGAAAAACCTGTTTAATACTTATAATTTTTTTTTTTTAAGGAATACGAGTTTCAATTATTGTGATTAAAACCCGGTCGCATTTTTCGCAATAAGAAAAACATTGCAATAATTTCTAAATTAACAGTAGCTGTTTTACAGTAAAACTATGAATTTGGAGTGGTATATGATTAATATTACAACATGTGCAACATCTTGTTAGAGTAAGTATTAGAGGCTTGATTTCTTTACTCAGGTATTTTAACATGTATGTATAAAACAGTTATTTATTTTAAAGTCAAATCTTGAGTTGTGAATGTTAACTTTGACTCAAATGACGAAACTATATATACTCCTGGATGCTAAAATGCAGACTGACTGATTTTCCTTGGGAAAATAATTATGATAGTCAACTATGAGTTTATTGGTAATTAACAAATTAGTGCACCATTGGATGGTGATAAGGGGATTACAACTTGTAACACCTGTTGCAAATGTTAATTACCTGGGGGTCATAAACTTGTCAAAAACATAATGACAGGTAAATTTATAGTATTTTAATGCGAAAATATTTTTACACTTTCAAAATTTAAGTGACGAAATTAATTTGAAATACTTTCGTCAATGGGAAAACTCTTTCGTAAAATACAAAAGTGACGAGCGCTAGCAAAATCACTGCTTTGAGTTTTGTTTTGATTAATGTCTGCAAACTTTAACTTTTATGTGTTATTAAAAGTTATACTCACAGTTCCACCAAATGCTTTAAATACAATTCTGATGCCAAAACTTTTTACTTTTCATATGCATTGTAATATATTATATTCTATGAGTAATATATTGTTGTGTCTGAAATTTCAATTGCAACTAGGCAATTTTTATACGACGCAATAAAATTTTTATGATGTTCTCATCTGCGTCGTCGTCTGAAGACACATTGGTTTCCAGAAACAATAACTTTAGTTTAAGTGAATGGATTTTTATGATTTTTTTTCAGAAGGTTCAATACCACAAAAGGAAGGTTGGGATCGAGAAGTAGGGGCCCATAACAAGCATTTATCTAGTTTCAGGATAATAACTTATGAATAGGTATTTCAATTGGTCTGAAATTGTACCACAATGTTTAAAACCACAAGGAGAAGGTTTGGGTTCATTTTAGGGGTTATGGGGCCAAAATGTAGGAATCAAGAGCCAAAGAGGGGCCAAAAAAACAAGCATATTTCTAGTTTCCAGACAATAACTTGTGTGTAATTGTATGGATTTCTCTGAAATTGTACCACAATGTTCCATATAACAAAGGGGAGGCTGTAATTAAGTTTTTGATTAATTGCCCAAAATATATAGGAACTAGGGGCAAAAAAAGGCCAAAAAGAAGCATTTTTCTAGTTTCCAGACCATAACTTGTGTTTTTAAAAGTGTATGGATATCTCTGAAATTGCACTACAATGTTCCATACTTCAAAGGAAAGGATGGGATTGAGTTTAAAGGTTATTGTTCCAAGGGGGGTTTCATGAAGTTGATGAAGTTGGGGGGGGGGGGGGGGGGGGGGATTTTTTGTTTACAATTTTTTTTAAGGGATTCCTTTTTTTCAAAATTTTTCAAGAAGAAATATTCTATTGCACAGTATTGTGCACAGTATTGTGCAATAGATTTGTTTGATCTTTGACCACATTTATTTTGTGACAAAAACCTATATTATGTCAAAAATTTGATCACAATCCGAGTGTAGACAGTATCAAACTTGAATATTGAGACCAAATTTGCCCCAAATGTTCAGGGTTCGACCATTGCGGTCGTATAAAGCTGCGCCCTGCGGAGCACCTGGTTTAATTGTAAAGTTAGCCATGGAAAAGTACTTAAAAAAGATGTCAATATTGCCAATTTTGTACTTATTGAAGAAAATTGATAAGATTTATACCAACAATTTCAAAATTTCAACTCCAGTTTTGATAACTTATTTTGCTTTTTTATGAGGGAAAAATGATTTCCTTTAGCATAATTCCTCATTAAATGACAACAATGGCTATGAATATTTTGTGCTATTAAAGATGAGGAATGAAATCACATGTTTGAATGCACAAGTATACATGTAACAGATAATCGTTAATGAATTAATAGATTTTAAATTATAAATAATTCAATGATTTGGATTTTTCTTTTGACTGTTGAAATGCATGTTTATTTAGAAATTAATCATATTGTTGTTTGTTAATATATATATATATATATATATATATATATATTTATAAGGATTCCTTTTATTGTTGGATACCAATTTTTCATTGTAAATCTAAATGCAAAATTTAAATATTGATAGTTGTATGGAGTTCTTCTAATAAACTTAAATTGATATCCACCATGTAAAGTGAAGCCATAGATTATGACATTTATGCCATAAACCAGTAATGTTATTTGTTTTTATACGATTAGATATTTTTGTTAATACTATCTGTTATGTGTTAATTCAGTCATGCAAGATTTTTAATAAAAAAAGTACGGTACCACAAAAAAACTTATTTTTTTTTCTTCGTTTGGGCTGCTTGCATATCAAGCCTGTGACTTCTATTGCAGACAGTGAGACAGGGAACGTGATTTGGTGGTGCTAGAGACTGCAGCGTTAACTTATTACGTAAAGGCTTTATATAATTATATTTCAGACAATAGAAGAGCTGGATGCTTCATTCTTTGTATATAGATATCTTATGTTATGAAGTTTCCATCTGACACTTTCCTTGATCTCATTTTCATGATTCAGTTACTACTTGAAAAAAAAGTTTATATACTGTTATGTGAATTATGAGTAATTAGAATATCAATGTTTGATATGTGCAAGATTCTCATGCCTGTCAGTAGGTTTACAGTTCACCTCCAACTCATTTCATAGGTCATTGAACAAAGTTAATTTTTTGTGGTCAAGTCCATATCTCAGATACTATAAGCAAAAGGTCAATTATATTTGATGTATGGAATGATTGTAGGGTGAACATGTCTGTCTGGCAAGGTTCATATGACCTTGACCTCATTTGCATGGTTCATTGGTCAATGATAAGGTTTTTTGTTTATTTATCAGCTACTATATGCAATAGGTCAACCATATTTTGTGAATTGAGTGTTTAAGTTTTACATTTATGCTTGTCTTGCAGGGTTCGTATGACCTTGACTTTATTTTTATGGTTCATTGTTCAATGTTAAGATTCCATGATTTCATCTGTTTCTGGGGTACTTTTAGTGATAGGACCCCTATTTGGTATATTAATGATCGTAAGGTGTTCATGTCCGTCTGGCATGGTTCATCAGACTGTGACCTCATTTTCATAGAACATTGATAATGTTAAGTTTCAAGTTATATTTGTAGTTAAAGATTCGTATCACAGGCTTTCAACATGAAATAAATGATAAAATAAAGGAGAGACATCGTTTGTTATCTTGTTCTTTCAAGTAGTTAATTTAATCAAACATTGTTGTTTTATTAGCCAGGGTTTTCAAAAGTTCAAAACCAGTTTCTACTATGTTGATGCTAGACTGGTGGGCAGGTAAAAGTGGATACCTAATTTGTGTCAAATACTCATATAACTTTTTAACCCTGATCCCTGAAACTTCAGACGTAGATTGAACATATTTCAACAACTCCTACACCTTTCAACCAAGATTTCTGTAATTTCTCAGGAAGTTGGTACATATGTTGTCAGAAGTTGTACACCTATTGTGTGCTACTATTGAATTGTTTTAGATCTTTTATGCCCCCGCCGTAGCAGAGGGGGCATTTAGTTTTACCCTTGTCTGTCTGTACGTCCGTATGTCCCAAAGTTGGTTTCCATTCTCTAACTAGTTTGCCTCAACTCAATGTTATGAAACTTCTACACAATACTTAGTGCCATTAAATACAGATCAGGTTTGAATTGTGGCCGTCACTTTTACTGTTCTAGAGTTATGCCCTTTTCAAATTGAAAAATTGCTGAAAAATTTCAAAAATATCAATCAAGTCATTTTGTTTTTTTGAGTTATCTTCCTTTGCCCATGGTTATAGTTGAATCAATAACAATCAATTCTTTGAAAATTGGAGTTATCTTTCTTTGTCCAGAATGGTAGTTAAATCAACTAAAACCAATGCTTTATACAATGCAATATTCAATTTTACTACCAACTGATAAATTAAAGCAATCTTTACCGTTCAGTGCTTACAAGCACTTGGATTACCATTCTTGGGTTATGCCCCTTTACAATTTGAAAATTTTTAAAGATTTTTTCGTTTCTGTTCTCTTAACTTAAGTTTGTCTCAACTAAATTTAATGAAATGTATATATATTGCTTATTACCACTAAACTCAGTTTAAGTTCAAATTTTGGCAGTTTCACTTTTACAGTTCTTGAGTTATGTCCCTTTATAACATTGCTAGCAGGGGCATCATCTGTGTCCCTATGGAGTGGGTCTTATCGGGGTCTAAGCGTGACACAGGATTTCAGATTTTTTGTAAGCGTGACACGTGAAAGACAAATTAATGTGCCTTGAAAACGGGAAATTAAGTCCAGCGTGACACAGGAGTTACAAAAAATGAGAATTGCTTATGTACATAGTGTAAGCGGGATACGGGAATCTGACAAAACAGTAAGCGGGTTCCGGGATCAGAACCCCAATGAGACCCACTATTGACACATTCCCCATTTATTCTTTTGGAACTAAGTTATTTTTCAGCAAAATTTAGTGGCTCCCACATGTATATGTATTTAAAGCTGACCTGCATCACCTTGTTGAAATCTGAATACCATTAATTATTGTTTGAACCAAGTATCCTAATTGAACCTAGCTATGGTTGATTATGCCCTGGTAGGAAGGGAAGTACTCTACTAATTGTGAGATGAATAGATCAAGGATTAGATCTTAGCAGCTACCTATAAATGAATAAAATTTTCTTTAGAAAATGTATGTCTTTTTATCAAAATGAGACTAAATGTTTAATTCTTATTTCTTTTAATTTTTTTTGGGTGTATTATTTTAAGATGATGTATCCTGTACCAACATGATAATATGATATTTTAATAAGTTAATAATTAAACATAAATATATTATATAAGAGTACAAATAAATTTTCTCATACATTATTACTTAAAAATTTCCACAGCAAAATGCATTTTTTGGGGGAAAGATGGCTTCCCGCCTATGGGGTTGATCAGAGTGACATTCCCTCACATCATTCATTTTGTTTTTATAGTGTGGAAAACCCCCGAACAAATCTAATTGATGAGAGGGAGACACACAAATGAATAGTTTGTCTTTAAACACTTTTTTTTACACATTTCCCTTCTGTTTCTCGCGAAATTATCGTATCTTGAGATCTCTTTACACTATTTACGTTTCTTTTACAATCCGGAAAAATCAGTATGACGAGATATTCTAAATATATTCAACCTACATTGTATTTTATAGTGACGTCATTGTTGGAATGCCACACTACGCAGAAGCAGGGGTATCCTTCACTGGTTATTTAAATCATTCTCAGAGATCGTGCACTAATTAAAAATTGGTATTTGTTAAATTTAAACATAGTAATGTTTGCTGTAGATGATTCAAACATCAACATGCAATACTTTAATTTGTAGGTCAACATCAACATGATCAAAGTAAACAAAGATCGTGGTGATACATGAGATAGGGGAGAGAAACGAGTTTTTTTAAAAAAAATTTTCTGTAAAATTCTGTTTTGAGAATCTTCCTCCAATTCAGGAGCACCTCAATAAATTAGTAATTATCCACTAAAATAAAAGTTAATGTATCTGAACACTTAAAATGTGACATTTCATTTGATATATTAATAGTAGTCTTCCATTTAAACTAAATCTTTGTGTACCAACATAACCATTGTAATGGTAAAAATAAATTGAATAAAATTAAAAATGTTGCATTTTGTTGTGCGTACCTATTTATTCATGAAATTTAGAAATATTTCAAAATGTAGGATTTTGAAACAAGCTTCACACAGTTTACATCAATCATATTGTTTTTTATTACTATATATACATGTACCTGTATCCCTGTGATGAGAGTTGTAACTGGGAACTTTATCAATGGAAATCTAAAACTGAATAGATTTTTCAGTCCAAACTTTCCATAGAAAAAACTTTAAAATCTTAGAGTACTGTCACAAAAAATGGAAAATGGCACTAGCCTGCAGTTTAGTGGTACACAATTAAGATTTCCAAAAATATTGTAGTTGTTGTTAAATGACAGAATTCAGTTGAATTTTAGTAAATTAACTATCAACTTTAATCGAATGTTTAGATTTAGAAGATGCAGATCTCTTCCATTGGTTGAAACTGAATCATAAACTAAGGAAAGGAAATTACATTAAACAACAATTGATTTCAATATTGTCAACCTTTCTACATGTTCTAGCTGTTCTTTTTTTCATTATTTATATGAAGACTATCAAAAGATACCCCCCCCCCCCAAAAAAAAATTGAATAGAAACAAGGGCCGTCTTTCCCCTCAGAGCTATTCAGCTCTTTGATTATAATTTATTCCCTAATTTATTGTCTTTTATACAGTATATGGAAAATGTATGTTTAGATACATGAAATGTTTTCAAAATAGAATGCACTCCACTTTAGTTTTACCAGTAAATTAATTAAATTCTTGGAAAAATGCTCTAATTTAAAAAAAAAAAAAAAAAAAAGGTCAAAATTCAATGAAAAAAAGATTTAACAACTAATAAAAATATAAAAATCATTTAGATATTGATAAATTATTGGAAAATTATAGCTCTTAGAATTTGAAAAATCTTAAACTTTAGACACTCGGTTGGTACATTAATAACAACGTTACGAAGTAGTGAATATTATTTTAAACAAGGATTTGTATAGTTTTAAATTATGGAAAAGAAGCACATTTCCCGGAAAATACCGATAAGGTCCGGAAATTAATTATTACCATGAACCGGAAGTAGGTTGTAGAGCATCTGCTGGACCAAAAATTAAGTTGAAGTTTATCGTTTAAAATGTAAAGTATGTGGAACTTTGAATTCCTCTACAACATGCAGTTTTAGAATGATGTCTAAGGAATGGCCTTAGGACGCCAAGAAGGCCAGGTAAATCATTATAAGTTGTTAAACACTGTTTAATCATGACCGTCTGTACAATGTTTTCATAATTTTTCGTATTATATCATATATGTCACTGTGTCTGTACCAGTGGTGTAACTGTAAACACTGATATAACTTAAAAGTTTGGACAGGAAGCAACCAATCAATACAGGTTTCTATCAAGACATTAACATACAACTTTCAATTATAATAACTTATAAGGGGGAGATGCTACCTGAACTTGGCTGAACACTGTGAAGGTTTGGGTGCAAGGCTTTCCCAAGAAGCAGGTAGACAGCGGATTTCCGCCGTTTAATGTGGCTTCAAGTGCAGGCTACTTCACTGACAAATATATAAATTCAAAAAGAAAAAAAAATCTTTTTGCAAATGTTTACAGGCAGCCGAGAGACGTATTGTCGCAAAGTCGCAGTCATGATAAACAAGGATGAAAGTCAGTGTTTACCTTGGGCTAAATATAGTTCACACGAATTCAGGTCACTGATTGGTTTTCTATTTTAAAGCCAGAATGCATCGTTTCTTTTCAAAGATAACAAGAGAGACGTTCCGGTGGTCATTGAATGATAAAAATAGAGAAGTTCCGATGGTTGTTAACTCGTTGGTTCTGGCTTTTAGAACGTGAAGACAATCAGATAGGATGACAATCTTATGTTATGGAATAATATCTGTCAAATACAAGAAAGTGTAGTAGAGCATGTTGTTCAGAATCTGGAAAACAGTATCTTTTAAAGTTCATTTTTCTAAGCCCATGTGGTGTTCAGAGAATCAAGGTTAAAAACTAAAGAAGAATATTGCAGACTCGACCACAAAAAAATAATTTCCCAATGATTTATGTGTCCGACTTAATGAACAGTTTACAAAAAAAAGGAGAAAATCGGAGGATATATCAATTTTTCTGTCAATGCTTGAGAAATAATTGTATGATTTAAATACAGGTACAGGGGCCAGCTGAAGGGCGCCTCTGGGTGCGGGAATTTCTCGCTACATTAAAGACCTGTTGGTGACCTTCTGCTGTTGTATAAAGTTTATAGCAAATGAATTTTAAGCATAAGGTAAAGAAAATAGAAAACAAACTTTTTACATAAAAAAAAATGAAATTTCTTAGAGATTTTTTTTCTTTCTTTAATTTCAAACATAAAAAATGGTCATTTGAAAGATGAAATTAGGTACCAGGAGATTGCGAGAATGCAGGATTTTGCTCTTTTTATGCCAGAGCTTATGGGGGCCTTAAGCAGCCCCCAGACCCCCTGCCGTAAGGCACCAAGCTTAAGCTTGGTAGGGCTTCTGGCTTTGCCGAACGCATGTTAAAAATGTACAGCCGCCTATAATTTTCATTTAGCCTTCCCAGTGTAGTCTGAGATTACTCTCACGCCCTACGGCTGTTTTGCCAGACAAGCATGGGGTGCAGTGGAGCTTGTCCCATATCAAAAAGTAGATATTTGCCCATCCAAAATAGATGTGCTGCTTTGTCGCTTCTGGTGCCAACTTACAGACTTTGAAGGGAGTCTCATTGGGGGGGGGGGTTCCGATCTTGGATCCCGCTTACTGTTTTGTTAGATTCCCGTATCTCGCTTACACTACATGTATGTGTGTAAGCAATTCTCATTTTTTTTGTCATTTCCTAGGTCCCGCAAGACCTCATTTCCCATTTTCATGACACAATATTTTGATTTTCACGTTTCTCGCTTACAAAAAATCGGCAATCCTGCATCACGCTTAGACCCCAATGAGACCCACTTTGAATAGGGCTCTTCACGATTAGTTGGGCTATGAGTCTGAAATGAAAATGAGTCTTGAAAGGCTACTTTATTTTTTGCTTTAAGTAAGTAAGTACAATGTAAGTAAATTTTATTTAGAGTCTGGCATGATATGTACGATTCAACAAGGTAAACATGAGCTCTGTAGAGCTCTTAAGGTGGTACCCAACACTTGCACTTAAATTAAGTTGGCTTGTTTAATTTTCATAAAATTTTGTCAAAGTTCTTACTTTGACCCTTTAACAAAAATATAAAAATTTCAAAAAGTTTGAACCAACCGTTTTGTCAGAAAAATTACACTGGTTATATAGCAGTTTGACAAACACCAATTTTGATCATTGAGAAGCTTTTAATATTCCTTTTACAACACAACATAATTAAAACGTTTAGCTGACTTTACAGAGTTATCTCCCTGTAGTGATAGGTACCACCTTAACCAACTTATGCTTTGATGCGTTGAGGTGACACTGTAAGACGTCATAATTATTAGGGCCCCGCCAAAGGCGGGTCGCCCTATAGTGATCAGTCTGTCCGTCCGTCCGTCCGTAACACTTTGTAATAACTTCGTGTCCGCTCCATATCTAGAGAACCATTATGATTTCATACTTTATACTTTACATGTTTATTAACCACCACCAGAGGGTGTGTCATGATGTATGTACAACTTCCTAGGTCAAAGGTCAAGGTAAAAAAAACTTTGGTTTCAGTTGACAACCCTGTGTCCTGTGGTGAAGATCGTGTCCGCTCTATATCTTGAGAACCGTTATGATTTCAAAGTTTATACTTGACATGTATATGAACAAACACCAGAGGGTGTGTCATAATTTATGAACGACTGCCTAGGGCAAAGTTCAAGGTCAAAAACTTTGGTTTCAGTTGACAACCCCATGTCCTATGGTAAAGATTGTGTCTGCTCTATATCTTGAGAACCGTTATCATTTTAAAGTTTATACCTGAAATGTATATAAACCAATATCAGAGGGTATGTCATAATTTATGTACAACTTCCTAGGTCAAAGGTCAAGGTCAAAAACTTTGGTTTCAGTTGACAACCCTGTGTCCTATGGTAAAGATCGTGTCCGCTCTATATCTTGAGAACCGTTATCATTTCAAAGTTTATACTTGACATGTTTATAAACCAACACCAAAGGGTGTGTCATAATTTATTTACAACTTCCTAGGTCAAAGGTCAAGGTCAAAAACTTTGATTTCAGTTGACAAACCCATGTCCTATGGTAAAGATACAATTTTTTAATGCACATTATTCACAGCGGGGCCCACAGAGATGGCTCCCATCTCAATGATATCTAGTTTGGATTAGCATGATTAGGTGTTTGACATGGGATCTTTATACACCTTATCACTATTTGTCTGCTACTTATACTGCAGGACATCACAAATGTTCCTGTAAAATTTTGACATCAGAATACAAAATACCTGACTCCACAATGGAAAAGTGATTGTTATATGACATCAATCATGTCAATAGTTCAAGCTGCACAGTTTCTCAGATCAACTGTCACAGATTTCCAAATAGCGATAAGATGTATACTATCAGTATGATTATAGTCCCATGTTTGTAAATAGAATTCTAATGACTTTGGCGCCTGGTATAATTTTTCAACACCCATGGTTAACATGTCATGCTTCACAAAGTATTTATTTGGTTTTCAATTTTAATATGGGTGGAGTTGCTTTTGCAATGGTCCAGTTATGTTGTTAAATAGAAAATTTGGCAAATTTGCAGGTTCTGCACTCTAGTTGTTGTAAGTGAACATTGGCCGTTTATGTACTAAAGTTCAGAAAAAATTATGTACAAGTTTTCATAACCATTGGAAAGAATTTAGAGAAAATACTGTTAAATCAGGTAGAAGTAAACTGTTGACATATTTTTAAATTATTTTTTTTTTGGTACAGAAAAATATCTGCATTTAAAAGAATTTAAAGATAGACAAGCACTGGGCAAGATCAGAATAAGTGCACATCCCCTAAAAGTAGAGACAGATAGATATGCTAAAACCTATGTAGATAAATCCCAAAGATTATGTAAAAAATGCACCTTAGATTAATTGGAATAGAAATATCTTATCTTATCTTAAATTGTTTTTCTTTGACAAAATCATTGACTCGTGCATACTTACTAGGGGGGCATCTATGTCCCATGAACACAATATTTGGGCTCTTGGTCAGAAAACTTTACTCAGTACTCGGAGTACTTTAATTAGTGCTTGAAACACAAAATCCGGTAGTTTGATTGGTTGATTCTTGAGTACAAAAATCGTGCTCGAGAGTTTTATGACCCCAAGACCAGACCTGTATGACGAACAGAAAAAAATTGGGAAATACTATAAATTATAAATAATGGAGAAATTGAGAATATTAAAAGCGTTAATGTTTTTTTTAGAATTACAGAGTGTTAATAAGACACATGTACCAGTGTTTTCCCTAGACAATTTTATAATAGCAGCTGTGCTTTGCATTTATTTGTACCACTATACTTTGATCAACACTAATACACTTCTGCTGTACAATGTACGAAAAAAATTCAGTTTATATTTTATATTATTGATATATTTGTAAACTTAAATGACAAGTGGAAAAAACACAAAAAAACCCAACAAATTAACATTTCCTGCAATAGGGGTCTTCCAGGATGGAGGGTCAAACATATAGAATGGTCCTGGAAGTTCAGGGGATTTTTGATAGTGATAAAACTTGAGCCTTGCACCAGGCAAACATTCTATTTTTATGAGGCATCAGATTTACATATGTTATGTCCCCTTTCTGACTAAACATGAATCAATACATCCAACACAGCCAAAAAGAAGCCCCACTTGGTAAATGATTTACATGTCTAAAGAAGATCAAAAGTGACCATATTTCATTACAACAGTCATCCTTATGGTACATTTTCTTTGAACATTTAAATTCATAGCAGTTTAAATGGTCATACATTGAACTATAATGCTTTACTTTTATAAATTGTTATTTGGATGGAGAGCTGTCTCATTGGCACTCTTACCACATCTTCCTATATCTATAAGGTTTTCAGAGAAACCATTTAGGTAAAAATGTTTAATTTGACATCACTAGTGTTAATCTTATTTTAGCAGTTTAATAAAGATGAGCAATTTTTCACTCCTTTTTAAGACAAATGTTTGTTAGGGTTCAAATTTCTCCTTAAAATTTAACAATATTCCAAAGTAATCATTTAATCAACAGATTAAAATTTAAACTTGTTGGTTCTCATATTGGAAAAGATTTCCTGCAATATCTCAAATTTGTATAAAACCAATGTTCGTGAAATATAAATACATTACATGCTAATGCCTTGATAGAAGAATGAATGATTTTTAGTCCCCTGCCAACGAAGTCGAAGGGGACTTTAGGTTGTACTCTGTCCATCTGTCTGTCTGTCTGTCCATCAGTCAGTCCAGCAAATTAGTTTTCCAGACTTTTTTTCTTCATGCTTGAAGATATTGATTTGATATTTGGTGTATTGTTTTATCATGACAAATAACAGGTCAAGTTCTATTTTTACTATTTCAGCTTTTCTCCTTGTTCAGTTAAAGCCCTTTCCCTAGAATTTTAAATTAAATTGTTAATGAAATACCTATTGATTACTAGATTTCTGTTCCAAGGGAAATAACTCATTCTTTAAAAGATTTGTAAAATACATAATAGTAAGATAAATGACAATTTGGATTTTTTTCCTTATCTTTAGTGAGTGTTTGATTGATTAAGTGGTATGTTTTGTTGAGCCTGCAACTTTTGATGCAGAATGCTCGACATAGGGATAGTGACCCGGTGGCGGCGGTTAGCTAACTTCTTAAAAGCTCAATATTTTAGAAAGTTGAAGACCTAGATGCCTCATGTTATGAAGTTTCCTTCAGTCACATGTCCAATGTCCTTGACCTCATTTTCATGGTTCAGTGACTACTTGAAAAAAAAGTTAAGATTTTTTGTAATGTTAAATTCTCTCTTATCAGTCAGGGGTGCTACTTAAAGAAGTGATTTCATTATCACCTATTTCAGAGATTTGATAAATTCAGTTATCACCTATTTACGTGATTTTGGTGTTTCCTTTGATCTTCAAATGCTTATTTCATTGATTTTCCATATTTTCACAAACTTTTCTATAATTTTCCCACATAGATCAATTATCCCTTTTTCTATGGATATTAACTTCACCAGTGCGCTTGGGCAGTAAGTTAGTGCGCTAAAGCTTATAAAAGTACCATTGGGAATTTTCTGTTATCAAATATACATTAACTACTCTGACTATCAGACAAAGGTCAACAATATTAGGTAACCAGATTGGACTGACAGACTTATCAAGCAAAAGACAATTTCTAGTTGTACATAGTTGTTTTTTCAATGGAATTCTTTTCTTTTTACCAATAAAAAATCAAAGCTTGTGAGAAAAATATCAAGAAAAAGTTATAAACACTTATTAAAGTGATCTTGTCAAATTACTTGTTTCAGTGATTTTAAAAAGTCTGTGTCTATTTATAGATTTTTTTTTTAATATTTCACAGCCAAAATCACTTGAAGAAGTGATTCTGAAATCACTTGTTTAAGTAGTACCCCAGACTGCTTATTATAAGTAATAGGATAACTATATTTGGTATGTGCGTACCTTGCAAGGTCCCCATGCCCGTCAGACAGTTTTCACTTGACCTCGACCTCATTTCATGGATCAGTGAACAAGGTTAAGTTTTGGTGGTCAAGTCCATATCTCAGATACTATAAGCAATAGGTCTAGTATATTCGGTGTAGGGAAGGACTGTAAGGTGTACATGTCCAACTGGCAGGTGTCATCTGACCTTGACCTCATTTTCATGGTTCTGTGGTTATAGTAAAGTTTTTGTGTTTTGGTCTGTTTTTCTTATACTGTATGCAAGAGGTCAACTATATTTGGTGTATGGAATGATTGTAAGGTGTACATGTCTAGCTGGCAGGTGTCATCTGACCTTGACCTCATTTTCATGGTTCAGTGGTCAAAGTTAAGTTTTGGAGTTTTGGTCTTTTTTCTATTACTTATTGCAATAGGTCAACTATATTTGGTGTATGGAAATATTTTATGATCTTTATGTCAGTTGCGCAGGTTTTATTTGACCTTGACCTCATTTTCACAGTTCATTGCTCAGTGTTAAGATTTTGTGTTTTGGTCTGTTTTTTTTAAACTTTAAGCAATAGGTCAACAATATTTGTTCTATGGAAGAATTGTTAGCTATAAATGCCTGCCTGGCTTGGTTCATTTGACCTTGACCTCATTTTCATGGTTCATTTGTCAAGGTTTTTAGTTTTCTTGGTTAAGTTTATGTGACAGTAGTTATAAAGCTTTATATTTAGAACTATCAACATAATATCAATGATTGGTAAAGAAGGCGAGACATTTCAGCGTGTGCACTCTTGTGTCTTTTATTTTATGTAGTTTACACCATGACAAGTTACCGTATAGATCAAGTTAGAATTTCGTTCCATTACAATGATTTTTTTTAACTGGTAGGGGACTATGTATTGCCATGCAATACTCACAGAATTCTTGTTATTTTGAAATTTTTCTGCCCCCACTGTAGTGAAGGGGGCATTGAGTTTAACCCATGTTCATGACATCTGTACATGATCGTCCTTTACAATGTATTTCCCAAAATTGGTTTTCGTTCCATAACTTTGAATTTGAGTTTGCCTCAACAAGATGTTATGAAACTTATACACAATACTTATTAACCATAAAACGCAGATCAAGTTGGAATTTTGGTGATGTCACTTTTACACTTTGGGTTACATGCGTATCTATGCTCCTTTACAAATGAAAAAAGTGTTGAATTTTTTGTTTCCTTTTTATACAAATGCCCATTTTTTTGGGATCATATTTATAATGGTATGATGTCGTTGTCTAAAGACACATTGGCTTCCGGACAATAACTTTAGTTTAAGTGAATGGATTTCTATGAAATATTGTAGAAGGTTAAATACCTCAAAAGGAAGGTTGGGATTGATTTTGGGGATGATAGTCCCAACCATTAAGGAATTAGGGGCACAAAAGTGGCCAAAAACAAGCATTTTTCTAGTTTCAGGATAATAACTTGTGTATAAGTATTTTGATTGCTCTGAAATTGTACCACAATGTTTAATACATCAAGTAGAAGGTAACTTCATTTACGGGGTTATGGGGCCAACAGTTTAGGTACTAAGGGCCAAAAATGGGGGAAAAAACTACATTTTTTGTAATTTCCACACAATAACTTGTGTGTAAGTAAGTGTATGGATCTCTCTGACATTGTACCACAAGGTTCCATATCACAAAGGTAAGGCTGGAATTGTGTTTGGGGACAATTGCCCTAAACTTGTAGGAATTAGGGGCCAAAAAAGGGGCAAAAACAAGCATTTTTCTATTTTCCAGACAATAACTTGTGTTTATGTGAATGGATCTCTCTGAAATTTAATACAAGGTTCCATACTACACAGGGAATGAGTCTTAGGGTAACTGCTCCAAGGGGGGTTTCCAAAAGTTTGGGGTGGGGGGATTTTTTTTCTCAATTTTTTTAATGGACTTAATATTTTTCAATTTTTAAAATTTCAAATTTTTGAAAAGTTTAAAGAAGAAATCTTCAATTGCGCAGTAATGCTCAATAGATTTGTAAGATCTTTGACCACATTTATTTTGTGTCACAAACCTTTATCATTTTGGTCTCTTGTGGACAGTTGTCTCATTGTCAATCATACCACATCTTCTTTTATATATTTATTATGTCAAAAATTTTATCACAATCAAAATTCAGACAGTTAATCAACTATCAAGCTTGAATATTGTATCCAAATTTGCCCCCACTGTTCAGGGTTCGACCACTGCAGTCATATCAGGCTGTGCACAGCGAAGCATTTAATTCTAACTTTAGTTTACCTTAACCAAATGTTATGAATCCTATATTCATAATGCTTATATTAACGCAAAACTCAGATAGAATTTTTTTTGTTTTTGAATTTGGGTAGCATCACTTTTACTGTTTGTGAGTTATGTCCCTCCATAACATTATATGCAAGAAGGGGCATCATCTATTTCCAATGGACATATTTTCCATTTATTTGGTTCTCTTATCCATTAGCAACATAAGTTGCTGAAGGCGATGTTGGCAGCAGCATCAATTGTTAAGTTTTCTGAATAAATTATATTGAAAGGAATAAGTTGTGATAAATTAATGATATATTTTATATACCGGTAGTTGAACTACTATACTGTAGGTTCAGATCAGTATGACAACTATTTTGAGGCCAAGTCCCCTTGTGTATGGTCGTGTGACTTGCAATTACAATGTTATGTTTCCTGCTTAAAGATAATTCGATATGAACTACTTGTGATAGATCATAGATATTTTCTATAGAGTTACAATGCTATCAGTTCATATCACTTTGACAGCTATTTCTAGAACCTGTCTCCTAGTTCATGGTCCAGTCACCTATAAAGCAATTTTCCCAGAGCTACTAGACTTAAGCAGGTTTGGGACAATTCATTAAATGGGGAATAGTTCCTTAAATGAATATCTACAATGTATTCCTCAAATGAGTGATTTTTATCTGTTACATCTAAATGTAACAGTCTTCTGTTCTAAAACACATGTATTTTTTAATTGAAATTCTGCATACATGTACTTTGCAAAATTTACAATTTTCAAGGCTTAGCATTAATTAAAAAAAAAAATGCTCTTGAACAAATGTTTAATGACTTTTAAACTTTGATACTTGTTATATACAGAGAAAAACTGTAAATTACAAATTTAAGCTAATAATTATATATAATGATTCATTGCTTATCATCAGCATCAAGTCTTTGAGGTAAATAAACTCATCATAGATACTAGGACTAAATTTTGTATAATATACGCCAGACGCGCGTTTCGTCTACAAAAGACTCATCAGTGACGCTTGAATCCAAAAAAGTTAAAAAGGCCAAATAAAGTACGAAGTAGAAGAGCATTGAGGACCAAAATTCCTAAAAGTTTGCCAAATTCAGCTAAGGTAATCTATGCCTGAGGTAGAAAAGCCTTAAGTATTTTCTTGTCTTTGTTATGAGTTAAAGGACAAATGTATTTTGTGTCTGCATTGATTGAAAGTTACATCCCAGCTCCTTTGTTCTTACAGGGGTGATCTGAGCCGGATCACCCCTACCAGATCACCCCAGTTTGAGGTTCTTTGTTATGCATGCTTTCCTTTGTTCTGTAACATTTTGGCGGGAATGTCAAATCCACTATAAAACTTATAATTAAATAAACAATTATACGGAAAAGACTATCTATCGAAATTCACGTAGAAAAAATCCAGTGTATATGCTGGGATTCGAACTCAAGACCTTTAGCATATCAAGCCACGACACAACCACTACACCAGGACGACTTGATACAAACTGTCCGTAATTTAACATACTTAAAGGAAGCAAGATATTTTTATATGTGGGACGAGTTGGCAGACCTTTATTCAGTGGGGTTTAAGCCCTTTTCGTTAATAAGTGAGTTGTCAGTGATTGTTCAGTTTGATTTTACACTTTTTCCAAAGTGGGGCGAGTCGGTAAACAAGAGTGGGGCAATTTTTTTCATAAAGTGGCGATATAGATTGGGCCGATTGGCCAGTGGGGCGAGTTGACATTGTTTGATATCTACTCATCGTGTTCGGGGGTCAAAAAAGGGTATTAATCCTTTAGTAATGTATAAAGTGTATGATAATGGTTGTGTGGCGTTCTAAACTAGATTTTATGAATTGTAAATGGTTCTTCGTCTAATCTAAAACAGCTGGGATGTAAAATAGTTATCCCACTCGGACTTGGTGTGTCAGTGTAAGATCACCCTCTGGCCTCCGGCCATCGGGTTGATCTTACACTGACACACCGCATCATCTTGGGATAACTATTAAGTGTATGTACAATTTGTAACTGACATCATTTTTTCCGTGAATCATTGACCATGTTAGGTTCGTTTTTACTTTTTACTTTTATCTAAAAGATTGATAAAATAATATTCATGGTCGGATTAGTAGGTGAGACATTTCAGCATGTGCACTCTAGTTTTGTTTCAGACAAGTTATTGTATAATTAGGTACACATTGTAACATGAAAGAAAACACTACTATAACATTTTATTTGAGGTCTTAGAACATTTAGAATACTCAGTAAATTCCAAATGTTAATCTGACATGACCTTATGAAATATATGTAAACAATATTGCCACAAGGCATGATAGAAAAATATAAATTTCATGTGGTTATCAATGTGACAGATTATATGCATACATTGATCTAACATTTATAAAATTGGAGAAGTAGTCTACAGCATGTGTTTATTTTAGATTCGCTCAGTTTTGAATAATTTTATGATTTCATAGTTAAAATTTTTACCATGTTTATTACGATTACAAACTAAACTTATAAGTAAACAAAACCAAAAATATATATGCATTTATTTATTTTAGAATATTCATACACAGGTATAAACAAACCAGGGTCTACATCTTATTAAACAGTGAAATTTTCACATGAAGTTGTAAAAAATAGCCTTACAGTCAATACACTGGTTTGTGAAATACCTAGTGATTATTGAAGCATCCATCAAATTATAAATCATTTTACAAAAGATACCTGTGAATATTATAGCGTTTGATTGATGACAAAACTGTAGGAGTTATTGACAGCTTAAATCCCATTTACTTTTAAAAAGCCTCTCACCTCAAGGACAATTACCTACTTCATTAATTATTATGTATATGTAGGTGTGAATAAAGAATTTTTGGCTACATGTTTTAACCAACTGCTGCATTATGTGTGTAAAATTTTGGCTGCATTTTAAGTATTGACAGTTATATATGTGTTAGAGTATTCAGAGATATGTTAGAGATGATGAAAGTATTGCTAATGTGTGTAAGGAATCATTCTCCTACTTTAAAGGTAAACTATATTTCAATTATCTTTTACTCTTAAATTTGGTAGTGAATAAAACTTAGGTGTTCAAGAGATTTTTTTTTCTTTTTATAAACACTGAATAGGGTATCATAATGTTTAGATGTTAAAATAATATAAGTCAGATTGCACATGCAATATCAATGTGATTTATTTACTTTGATTTACACAGAATTATGAAAAAAATTGCTGAAGGCGAGACATACATGTAGATGTATTTTTGGCAAAAGTGACATTTAAACATGTTTTACAAAAACAAAAGTTCCATTTCAAATTTGGATTATGATAGCTTCATTTGCTTAAAGCATTTCCTGAAATCATAATACATTATATCTCTCAAAATAATTATGTTGTCTAATATTAAACAATTGCAATAATGAGTACACACAAAGTTTCTGAATTTACTAATTATATGATTTTTATAACTTATACTTTATTTAGTTTTTAAAAAAAGTTTTTTTGTTTTACTTGTACCAATTTTGTTTCAACAGGATCCATTGCAGAAAAAAGTCTTTAGGAAAATATAGCATTTGATCTCTTTAAAAAGTAATGGTCAACTTAGAAGTAAACAGTCATTATACATCAACTCGACTACTAAATATAAAACATTTGATTCTATTACAAGAAAAAATAGAATTCCTAGGAAAAGGAAAACAAATTGTCAAACTGAAAATTTGACCATAATTTAAAAAATTTATAGAAAATCCATAAATTTCATCTACAATAGAAACAGTTGGGATATTGTGACCTACTTTAAAAATAGTTTGAAAATTAATTTACCCCAAATAACTTTAAACAGGTTGCCATTACTGAAAAGACTAAAACTTCAAAGTGAAATCATTCTATAAATCTCAAACATTTGGCAAAAAAAAAACATATAATGATATTAGTGAAAATCCTACATGTAGCTACCTATAGCATGTGGCTAGCTCTACTAACATTGATGCAGTAGTGTCCACTGGTTTTAAAGAAAAAAAAATAACTTGACAAAATCATTGAATAGAAAAATTTAGAAATATTTTGTTGTTATTAAAGGAAATGTGTTCTTTTTTTTTCTCCTTTTAGCCTTCAATTAGCTGTTGATGAGTTAAAATATCAAACATTGCAATTACTTGATAGTAATTTAGAATTTGTGAAACATTCATGTCATGAATATGTGCTGGTTGGATATATATCAGACTATTAATGCAACCTTTTCGATGATGTACAGCTTGAATTGATTTCTAAAAATATCCACAATAAGTGTGCTTTCATGCTGACCCTATCTATTCCTTCTTCCTTCATCAATAAGTGTTGCCTATGAGGTATATGTATGTTTAGATGTCTCCATCTCCAAATATTGGATGCAATGGTACTTGTGCAATACATTTTTCTGGTAAACTGATATATAATTGTATCAATAAACCAATAAAAAATTGATTTATTGATACAATTATATAAAATATGTTCCCTATTGGAATTTTGAAAACAAGGTTAACTGATAGTTTTGCATTAGGCTAACATATTGACATAAGAAAGTTTTGCACTGCCAATAAATATTGTGGTTTTACCAAAAAATGTGGTCCAAAGGGGTCAAGTAAAAATATTGTTTTCATGGACTTATATTTTGGTCTGGAAAGACGACATTTTTTCAAATGATTAGTTTTGTTATTCTTTGGTATATCCATGTCATAACTGATAAAAACATACACTGTACTAATTTTTCCACACTTGCCTTAACTTAGTCAAGCTTAGTATTAATATTTTTTTTGTTTGTCCATACTGCAAAGTTCTGCCAAATAACTGTTAAATCTGTGGAAATATTTATGTCATGTGTGTCCACAAAAGGTGGATTTTCTGTTTAAAATGATGCCATAGAATTTAAAAGATTGATTGCTGTTAATAAAAGCATGTACAAGGTATTAATTCTGCTGCACATGTGTTGAGTCAATGTTAACACTTTTCAGCTTACCGTAAGCTTGTAAAAAGGGCTTGTGTGATCTTTTTTCTGGTCAACTTTCAAAATTTCAACTATTTTGGTGACCAAAATGGTATGAATCTGATTTGATGTGTTACTTTTTTACTGCCTTGGCTATTTAAAAACCTGCTTTACAGTTTAGGTTTCCTTAACATCAATGAATATCACAAAAGTATTAAATTATAGTACACAAATAAATTACAATGAACACAGGCCCCTTATCTCCCTCCACCAACTCTTACAATACGTTCATTAGAGGTAATTTAGTATATGTTTATATCTACATTATAAACAAGCAGTACCATGTACACAGTAGGTCAGTAATCAGTATTTATCTTGATGCATCAAAACAGATAAGTTTGAAGGGATGATCAACCAGTGGATGTGTCTAGTTTCTCACTAACTTCATTACAATTTATGGCTTTTCAATTTGTATTCTGTTCTGAGAATTATAGAACATTAGCTATTTTTTATTTTACAAATTTGTATTGTAAGAATTTCTCATCTTAACCAGTGTTATTAGTTATTTCATGGAGTAATTTTAAAAACATGTCATAGTTGAAGAGATGAATATTTGATGAAAACTTGCACATGAGAAGTTAACTCTTGAATGATCTTTTGAATAACTGAAGAGATTTTCAAGTTGAAAGTCATTGAAAGTGCTTTATGATAATATTTGGAGAATGTATGGGATATTTTTCTTGTTTGGATATAACTAGTGACATCGTTTGCAAAATTTAAGGAAAAAAACAACAGTTTAGGATGTTTTATAGCTGGAATGTGATGTTATATAGTTGATTGTTTTTGTCTGGATTAATACTTATCATATCTTGTATCAGTGTTTTAGTAATTCAACTTCTTTTACGTCAGATGCAACTTTGAGATTCTTTGATTACTAAATAATTATCTATCTAAAAACTGCTGACTTAGCTTCCCTACGTGGAAGGATCAAGATGGATCATTTTTTCTGAACATAAAAATGAAATACAGATTGAAAATATGAAATTCAAGTATATATTGACAAGAATGATTTTTTAACATTCATATAAATGATGTCTATTTTTAAACAAGGAATTATAAAGACAAGCCAAAAAATTGAGGGTTTCCCTGTGTCAGATTACAATATCTTTTGGAAATAAAAAATTAGGAAGTACTGTAGTGATTTATTACACTAATACTAAGGATTTATAATTTTAGTGATATTTAGCCGAAATTAGAAGTGGGAAAAATAATCTGTGTGAAGTGGATATATTCAATAACACTATATCAAATGGGGGAATTTATATGATAAAATGAAACAAATTTAATTTGTTGAAACTTCCTGAGAAGGGAGAACGACAATTTGACACTTGAAAGTCACATGCACAAACAACCACAGAGTAAATAAAAATACCAATACATTGTTGACGTTGTTTGTAAGTTGGATAAAATGACATTGGTAAGTTTATTTCAGTAGATTTGAAATGACTTGGGTAGGGATTAGATCCCCCTTGACATCTTAATATGTTTTTTCATGTTTATCTATTTATATGCAGAATTTAGATATTTTGCTCAAGGTTGAAATCAAGTTAATAATATAGACAATGATAGGTTAGGGTCAGGGAACGGGGAGGAGAGGGTAGAAACTTTTTTTTTTATGTATTTACTGTTTTCTTGGCATTGTTAGTCAGCATTTAGAAACAGGTCTTTTTATGCATTCATGACAAAGAAACTCTATATACAATCAATTTCTTTAGTAAACATATGACATGTGGCAAAAATAATCATTTGTGACGTGTTACAGTCTTTCTTTGAATTAAGTAATATGGTAGTAAAAGTTAACCATCCACTTAACATAAGTTTATCACTTCAATTTGCATATTATGTGGGTGTATAATAATCCACCCTTTATCGCAGAAAAATTAGATAACATATATACATAAATTACAATAATTATGAAAGAGAGCATCAACATTATTTGGTTTAGTTAGTTTTCTGTACAACTATCTTGTACTGTAAATTCAGAAATTTCTGTCTGCATTTTTTATTGTGATCATTGAAAAATTGACAAAATTGTGATTGGAAATGCATAATACTTTAAACAATTATATCACAATTAGTAAAATGTCATTTCTTATTTTTGTGGTATCCATTATAAAATATCATTTAAAAAATTGAGAATTTCCAATAATAATAAACAAAATATCAATGGAAATCATATGCTATATCTCTTTAATATTTGTAAACTTAATTTTCAGCAGTATGATATACACATTTAGGTTTGAGTGGTATATGGTATTTACTGCTTTAATTTGAAAGTAAAAGTTATTTACATATCATTTAAACTGAGGAAGGTGATGTATTTTGAAAATTGATACATAATACGTCTACACACAGTTTGTTATTTAAATTAATATAATACAAGTATTATTAGGTACAAATACCTATGTCTAATTTTATATGAGTCAACCCATGTTTTCCTATAAATTTTTATTCATACAAAAGATTTTACACCTGTATGTAAAGTGAGTTACTCCTACACAAACACTTATACTATACACAGACAAGAATCTAACTCATTGTGTAATTACTTTTTAATGCACTTGTTTACTTTACCAGTTTTATGTTAATTGTAATTGATTCAGTTTATTGAAAAATAGTGTAGGCTCTTATCTCTGACTTGTGGTTTTAGATTTCTCCCTTAGCTGTTAGTATCTTCACTCTAATTCCCCCACCCCAGAAAAAACAAGACCACATATAAAGACAGTCATAATTTCATTTATTAAATTTATTCATTAGCACACAGTGTTAAATTTTCTGGTCTGATTTTCCAAGGATTTGTATAGTAAGAACCTTAACCTTCTTACTATACAAATTTTCCAAAGCTAAAATTTGTAACTACCATCTCCTAGGCAATATTTATATGCACTAGGTTATGTTAATACATCTTTGTCTACATATAAAAAAGAAGATGTGGTATGATTGGCAGTGCAGTGATATTGTTGTCTTTTTTCAAAACTACCTCTACCGTATTTTATTTAGAAAAATGAATATTTTGTATTGAAATTGGGAAATTTGTATATTTCATTCTTAACACATCTCCGATTTTTTGCTGACCTTTGCTGTCTTTTTTGCACTGTTTTTTCATGTATATTTTGGTTGTCAGACATTTTCAATCTGAAAGGTACTTTTCGGAGAGGGGAAAGAAACAGAAGCAATGATGGTACTTAATGCATTGAAAACTTCATGTGTTACAAACACCATGATGATTCTGATCAGAAAACCGGATCTCAAAAGTGCTTTCTACTATCAAAATAATAACATGAGTACGATATTTACAAACATTACTACCAATGCCATCACTGTTTGGGGAAAATGTAAAACTTTTTGGGAGGAATTTTAAGCCATTTTTTTTTAGTAATTGGGAAATTTCTCTAGGGGAAAAGGCCGAATTTCGGCTGTAATTTGAGGCAAACAATATCACTGCAGTGAAACAACTCTTCACAAGAGGTCACTGTACAGCCTTCAACAATAAGTATTTAATCAAATTCAGACTAGAAACCCTTTGCAGGAGCGGAGCCATTTTAAAAAGGGGGTTCCTAACCCAGGACAAAGGGGGATCCAACTACATGTCCCCATTCTAATGCATTGATTGTTCAAAAGGATCCGCTACTACTTTTATATTTCATTTTATTCTTGCATCAATTTCAATATGCAAAAGAAAGGTGTATCATGCATTCCTAGGACAACAGTTTATTTGTATTATTCAGTTATTGATCTTATTCCGAAGTGCTCATTTCAAGTGGAAGAGATATGTTTATTTGGAAGTTTCTACAAATGAGTGTTCTGATAACAAATTTGGTCATACATTGACTTCATACTTAAAAAATCTTCTTTTTGAGAGCTTATCAAGCAACTGACACCAATTATGATTTTGAGGTTTCCTATTATGCTTTTTACTTAATGCAGACTGTTTTGGCAATATACCAATTAATAAAAAGCTGCCAAGGAGAACCTTGATACATATGGTACATATAAGTGTCTATGGAAATAAATTTTAATGTATGTAGAAAATCTTCTTTCTCTTGAAAATCACTAAAAATTAATTAAAACATAATGTAAATAGAAATTAAAGTTCCTTTTAATTTGTTTTAGTGTGTTGTATTTGAATATTGAGATATAACACCTACAACTTAACTGCCAAAAGTTACATTTGGGTTTCTGTGGGTCTTTATTTTACCATCAGTTTTGATCCTTGCAGTAAGACACAATTAGTTTAATTCACAGGTCTATTTAACTTAAGAATACAGTTAAACCTGCCATAAAGGTCACATCTATTAGGCAAAAATCTACTGGGGATTCATCATTATTCATTGGATGGCAATTTTCATGGATTATTTGGTAACCCAGGAACCAAGAATTTCAATGTCCAAAGCTTTACAGATTATCTCTAGGAATTTATGCAGACTTCAGCAAAACTACAAAATCAAATATCCATGAAAATGCAAGTTTTCCTCAATCCATAAAAAATGGTACCCATGAAAATAAAATAATTTGTAGTATCTCGTCTGGTGAGACTCTTCTAGTCATTCAGTAGTAATACATGAACCTTTGCATTTTAAACCTCCACAATTAAAATGTCACCTCTCTTATAGGGTAAGTTTTGTTTTATCCAGAGGGTGAACTTCATAAACAGGTGACGGAGGTCTGAGTGTTGAGGTCTAATTATATATAACTGTACAGTTAAAACCAAATTAATCTCTTGCATTTGTGTAAAACTATGTTGTAAAATCTATTTCAGGATGACATTACACGTTTTTGGCGTGAGGAGAGAGAAGAAGGAGCAGTGTACAGTGTTTATCTCAAGAAAATCACATACCACTCATTCGGTGCGGTAAATATCATTATTTATTATAATTTTACTCAATTAAAAAGTAATACTTAATATTGTATCTGAAGAAGTCTCAGCAACATTTCTTTTAAGAAATGTCAATCAAGATGGAGTTCACAGAGCATCAGATTTGTACATGTCATACAGACTCAGTAGTGGAGCAGGAAAGTCTTACCCTTCAGACCATACTTGTTTATCCTCTTTTCTTTATACTAATGTTAATGTTGCTTTGTCACGTTTTTGTTGTCTTCTGTTTTAAATTTTTGTCTTTTTTAGCTAACCTGGCCCAAAGGGCCCAGTGAGCTTTTCTCATTACTTGGCGTTCGTCGTCGTTAACTTTTACAAAAATCTTGGTAAAATTGTTTATCAAGTCAAGATCTATCTGCCCTGAAATTTTCAAATGAATCGAACAACCGGTTGTTGGGTTGCTGCCCCTGAATTGGTAATTTTAAGGAATTTTTCGGTTTTCGCTTATTATCTTGAATATTATTATAGATAGAGATAAACTGTAAACAGCAATAATGTTCAGCAAAGTAAGATCTACAAATAAGTCAACATGATAAAAATGTTCATTTGACCCCTTAAGGAGTTATTGCCCTTTATAGTCATTTTTTTCAAATTTTTCGTAAATTTTTGTAAACTTTTACCAAAATCTTCTCTGAAACTGCAGGACCAAATTTAACCAAACTTAGCCACAATCATTATGAGGGTATCTAGTATAAAAAATGTGTGCGGTAACTTAGCCAACCAACCAAGATGGCCGCCATGGCTAAAAATAGAACATAGGGTAAAATGTAGATTTTGGCTTATAACTCTGAAACTAAAGCATTTAAAGCAAATCTTGCAAGGGGTTAACTTGTTTATCAAGTAAATATCCATCTGCCCTGAAGTTTTCAGATGAATTGGACAACTGGTTGTTTGGTTGCTGTCCTCCAATTGGTAATTTTTAAGGAAATTTTGCCGTTTTTTTGTTATTATCTTGAACACTATTATAGATAAAGATAAACTGGAAACAGCAATAATGTTCAGCAAAGTAAGATCTACAAATAAGTCAACATGACCAAAATGGTCAGTTGACCCTTTAAGGAGTTATTGCCCTTTATAGTAAATTTTTAACAATTTTCTTTAATTTGGTAAATTTTGGTAAGTTTTTACAAAATATTGTCCTCTGTAACTAAAGGGCCAAGGTCATTACAGATAGAGAAAATTGTAAGTAGCAAGAATGATCAGTAAATTATGATCTACAAACACATTACCATCACCAAAACACAATTTTGTCATGAATCCATCTGTTTCCTTTGTTTAATATGCACATAGACCAGGGTGAGTGACACAGGCTCTTAAGAGCATCTAGTGCTTATGTCTTATATGCTTTGGATGTTGTCTGTACATCTTTTAGTTGACCTCCTCACATCTTATTTTTCACAAGATGTAACTGATATTTGAGCAAGTTACATTGATATTTGAGATTGGAAGTTACAAAATAAGACAAAAATTTAATAATACTATATGATGCATTTATATTAAGGATGATTGCTGATGAAATTGAAACAAAAATAGTCATCTGATTCCAAATATTCTTAATGGTTCTTTTTAATGTAAATTTAGAGGCCTTATTGGCTTAATGGTCTAAGTAATAATTGAACAACTGTATCACTAACCTGTCAACACTGAGGTTGTGAGTTAAAATCAGGCACTTGGCAGGTGCGTTTGACTCCAGTCTTAATTGACTTAAGATTGTCAGTTTTCCTACCAAAGGTAGGACTGTCACGAAATAGTGCAATGGTACTGAAATGTAAAGCGACTTTTAACACCAATCAATTAATGTAAGGCTTAAATTAAAATATTGTTTGTTTGCAGTTTACCGACCGACCCTTGAAAATCCTCCCGAGTGTGAAAATTTTATTGCTTTAAATTTGAAGAAATTTTTTTTAATACCTCTATTGACGCGATCCGGAACTTTGGGTCCTTTCCGGAAATGATTTAAAGTCTGGGTCAATTACGCATTTCAAGTTCGGTTTTTCTTAGCTTCCCGTCAAGCGTTCATGTGACCATTTAATGATAAAGCACATGGAAATTGTTTACAGGTATCCATGAAGTCACAGAGGAGTACTTTACGCTGTCGTCTCGTGTCAATTTTAAGACAAATAACAAACAAAAAAGTTTATTAGTAAACTGTTTATACAGATTCAGGCACATGTAATGATGTGTGATGATATCATTGACGATGATGCAGCGGATATTCATAACTGACACGATAACCATTCTGTCTCAAACAAATCGGGTTCAGAATCTGTGGAGCCTGACTTTATGGAACCAATTTCAGTGGTTAAATAATTCGACAGCAGCTTGAAGTATGGCATATTTTCTACAAATCGTTGTGAAGACGACAAAGATGAAACCACTCCTCCGTGACTTAAATCTTCATGGATATCTGTAAACACGCCTGTACGGAGGAAGGGCTCATTTGAAATGTTAATGGATATAGTTCATGCCAAATCAATAAGAAGCAACCCTAACTACACAAAGATGTAGAGAAAATGAATGGTTAGCTTGAAAAATAAATATACTCTCTCTATATTAAATCTATCTTCGATTGCAATGAGTATGCTCCTTTGGCATAAGGGGGGCTGCCCCACTCATTGCAATTATTCTCTTTCTTACAATATTAAATATACCCAAACTGTGTGAATTCAATTAAAACATGTCCTTATGAGCTATGCCGCCAATTTTTTTATGCATTAAAAACATTTCAGTACATACCATTTACTTTTAATGGGGTGCTATGGATTTCACCCCAAACTTTAGATTTCTTTTGTTTTCATTAAAGCCTGGCAAAAATATAACCTTATCACATATAATTAAATATTGTTAGAAATATGAAAACAGTCGGATGTCTTAATACTTTTTTTTCAAGTTGCCTTTTTTCAATTGAGGAAGATTCAATGGTTATTTTTTTTTTTATTAAAAATACACTCTTTAATAATTGTCTTATAAATCTATAATATATATACATTTTTCTGATGAAAATACTCTACTCATGAAAACATTCTAGTCAAGAAGCATACATGTCTGAATATATTTCTTTAAATCAGTTCTAGTCATAATGACATTCCTTGTTTATAAGTGTTCCAGTATTTAATAATTATACCATATTTTATGTCATAAATTGGATAATGACACTATGTTAAAGTTTCAGTTTTGGTTAAAAAGTTTTTTATCTGAAAATGCCTGTTCATTTGATGTTGGTTTTCAGCATGTCCAGTGTTTGTTGTTTTAAAATGTTTTTTTTTCTTCACAAGAAACTTGGTTTAGTGTAACTGCTTGTTTAAACTGTATTTTGGCCGATAAAATAAAATATTTTCCTACCTACCGACCCTTCAGTCTGAAGGTACAGTCGGAAAACTGCAAACAAACATATTTTTAAGGTTGGCCTAATTTTTGGGGGTTTTTGAATGTTTTGTGTGAAGAAAGAAATTTTGAGGAAAAAAGGTTTAACAGAATCAAAAGTGCCAGTTTGGCAACTGCAAGATATTTTTAGCTAGAGTACAAGCCACTTTATTCTACCTTGAACTAGTAAAAGTTCATGATTTATTGTTTTTAGTGCTGTAATGCTATATTTAAAAGTTGTTTTTTTGACATTTTAATGGCAGTCTGCATTAACTTCTATAGTTATATAACCACAAAATGCACAAGGTCATTGATTTTAGAGGTTTGAATTGATTCATTTCAGAGATAAGATGTTCATTCCACTTCCTTCTATCTGAAAAAAATGATTAATATTTTCCTCTATTGCAAGTTTGATAAGGATTGAATTAAATTTCCTATCATACTTATCAGACGTTTTGTGTTCTGAAGATTAATACATTTGTACTACATCTTATATGTATGGTATATATGCTCCCAAAAACCAACAGTGTCAGTGTGAACCAAGGCATTTTTAAACAAAACTTTAGAGAAATTCATTTCCAATAGAAACAGGGTAGAAAATTAAAGCATAGAGCACCTTAATTGTGAAATGATATATCTACACCTTCCACTGTTACACTCAATTTAATTTGAAAATATTCTGATTCTTGAGTATGATTACACCTACAATAAAACTGTAGAGAGGTTTTGTTTGTCTGATATTTTGAAAAAAAATATGTGGTTAACAGGAATTTGCCCCCAAATAATTATCATAGTCTGGAGTCTCTATTCTTTGTTAATTTTGAATCTTTTTTTAATTTCAGTTCATTTATATGGTTTGAAGTTTAATGTGATGTCCATGAACTAAAAATAAGTCAGTATGACCAAAATAGTCAATTGACCCCCTAAGGAGTTATTGCCCTTCATAGTCAATTTTTAACAATTTTCTTAAAATTTGAAGATTTTCAATAGCATTTTCCACAGAAAGTACTGTTATAGATAGAGATAATTGTAAGCAGCAAGAATGTTTAGTAAAGTAAGATCTACAAACACATCACCATCACCAAAACACAATTTTGTCATGAATCCATCTGTGTCCATTGTTTAATATTCACATAGACCAAGGTGAGCGACACAGGCTCTTTAGAGCCTCTAGTTTGTTATTATCTTGAATATTATTATAGATAGAGATAAACTGTAAACAGCAATAATGTACAGCAAAGTAAGACCTAAAAATAAGTAAACATGACCAAAATGGTCAATTGACCCCTAAGGAGTTATTGTCCTTTATAGTCAATTTTTAACAATTTTCATAAAATTTGTAAATTTTTACTAACATTTTCCACTGAAACTACTTTGCCAAGATCATTATAGATAGAGATAATTGTAAGCAGCAAGAATGTTCAGTAAAGTAAGATGTACAAACACATCACCATCACCAAAACACAATTTTGTCATGAATCCATCTGCTTCCTTTGTTTAATATTCACATATACCAAGGTGAGCGACACAGGCTCTTTAGAGCCTCTAGTTTTATTTGGGGCCAGCTAAGGCCAGCCTCTGGATTCAGAATTTTTTTCACTGTGATGATGACCAAGTGGAAGCCTTCTGCTTTTTTCTGCTCTTAGGTCGGGTTGTCTTTTTGACACATTCCCAATTTCCAATCTCAATTTAAAACAATGAAAGACAGTTAATAGCAAACAACACATGGGTGGAGATAAACTGCTTTGGGCAAGACCAAGACTTGTTTGTTTTCTGAGGTATTTCAAAATGGAGGACTGTAGCCTTTGTATTAACATATAATTGTTTTATAACTACAGGCATTGTGAAGTTAACAAGATGCCCTAAGTTATTTTAAAAAGTAAACAAGTTGTTATTAAAATTTTGTGTTGCTATACAAATTTGAACTTGAAATGATCAAAGGTTTGTATTTACATAGTAAGAGTTTTTTCCATTTATTTAAAAGCATATCATTTTCATAAGACGAATAAAGAAAATATAAAAATAAACCTCAAAGTCATGGAAGTATTACAATCGTGAAAAATTATGAAATCATTATTAAACTAGCAGTACATAATGATGAATTGTGAAAAATAAAATTTCTAATTCAGATTTTGCTCTGCATACAGCTATTAGATTAAATATTTGGTATTGTTAAGTCTTGTGTTAAACTGGTACAAGCAATCAAAATAAAACTGAAAGCAAAAGAAAGCCATTTTGTTCTGTGTTAATATATAAACCACAAGAACATGGTCATTATTACAGTAGCCTAAATTTTAACTGAGGTCTTCTATCATGTCTATACAACTAAACCTGATTTTGCTGGATGATCTTATTCTAAATACCAGGAGTCGGTTTCACAAAAAAACTTATGACTAAGATTGATTGTAAGTTCATCGCTTACTATCAGTCTTAGTAGTCAGTATTTTTGTTAAACTGACTCAAGTTTCAACTAACTTTACCAGTCAGATTGATTTATAAAATTAACATCACAACAGAAAATAAATTTTGAGAATATAATTTTTCAGTAGGTTATCCAGTTTTTCCCCAAAAAATAAGCTCTGAGTTCTTCTATACTTTCTTGTAGTAAATATGAAGTGCAACTTAAACCTAGGTGCAGCCTTGGAAGTAACATACAATGTTGCTGGGTACAGATCTTGTCTACGTGATAATTACATCATTTACATTCACTAATGCAGCCTTTTTTTCTGATTTTCATGATAACCTCATCACTAAATGCTTTAAATCATTCTTTTTATTCTTAAAATGTTTTACAGTTTCCAGCAGAAATCTAATTTTTTTACTTTCTAAATCAAAATAACTGTTGTGGTTGTTATCAAGATGATTCTATTCTTGCATCTAACGATGTCAGAGAAAATTAAGATAGAACATACTGTTCATCTTCAATCTATTGTTTTTCATTACAATATGTTTTCTGTTTTTTGGTCGGGATGTTGTCTCTTGTACACGTTCCCCGTTTTCATTCTCAATGTAACAGGTACATTTGTATGATCCAGAATGTTACCTGTTTGTCTAAAATATTAAAAATCAAAAAAAATATACTGTTATGTCTAGCTCATTATTGAAGGATGTATGGGGATCAATATAGTTACATTTAATCTATTTTATTTGGACTCCATTAGACAGTTACCTCATTGTAAATCAGATCACATCTTTTGTTTTATATAGTCTATTGCATAAGTACAGTAAGCATAGTTAAAAGTTAAAAATTTTTTTTATTAACTTATCATGTTGATTACATGATTTAATTATAATTAAATAGTTGTAAAAATATCATGGAAAAAGGGGGGGGGGGCATCTCTCAGTATCTATTAAAAGATGGTTTCTAACATTTAATTATATCTCCTAGCATTTTATGGAATATTTTTATGAAACTCCTTTCCATATATACATAATAAGTTTTATATTCCTTTTTAAAATAGAAAGGGAACCCTAACTTGAATTTGATTCGTGTTGAATCCAAAGATATTTTTGCTTACATATCAAATGAACACTCTTCTAAGTGATTGTGAGAACAAAATGTACAAGAAGTGGCAAGTACCTTGAATAATAATCTCATAGTTCTTGTATTTTGAAAATATAATAATTTTGTTAAATACTGTATTTCAGTTGGAAAATGAAAAAGGTAAAGAATTTTCACATCTCATGTGGGAGACACAGAAAATACGAGTTATTAAAGCAGGGAGATTAGAAAAACTAGTGGAAAGCTTAGTGACAGTAAAAGGAGAGCTGGACTCGACTTATGTTAATGTTTTCTTGGCTACTTTCCGCACATTTGCAACACCCAAACAGGTTTTAGATTTACTTATAGACAGGTAAGTCACCAAAACCATTTATTTCACTGTGTATTGTGTACATAACCATATAAAGGCCAGAACATTGTCATTTGTTATCATATAATTACATTAGATGTATGTTTCATGATAATGCGTTATTCTGATTGGCTACACTGCAATCTCGTTTTATTCCTTAAGCAATTGCATTACACTGAAATTTATCATTCATGATGACACGAGGTCCCACAATAAAGTGCACAGGTAAACTTAATGAAAACTGTTTTCATGATCCTAGCTAAAAAAAGTAATCATAAGTATTGAATGCTTTTTGTAACTTCATAGGGTTGTAAAAGCGTTGACCGTGTGCACATTTTTGGAATGAAACACTTGGGGCTTTATACAAAATGTTCTTCGGTCAATGCTTTTACACCCAATGAAGTTACAAAAGAAGCATTCAATTCTTAGATGTTTTACCACCAATAACCCCCAGTATGAAACTTAAACTTTTTAACACCAAAGATGATGAATTGTTATAATGGGAGGTATCTAAAAAAACATTTCAATTGTTACTGAGTAGGTAGACCAAAGTTTTTTTAAGAGAAAAGAAAAGTTTTGTTTTTATACTTCCTATCTTCAACAAGTTCATGTAGGAGTGCATTGTCATGACACTTTAGTGAAAAATTTTTAAGTTTTAGCGCTTAAGTATTAATCCTGTGCTATAATGTCTGCACTAAAATGTCCCCTGGTAGTTCACATTTTTTCGCTATAATGTCATGCATTACTCAACATTTTTAGTCTGCTTGATTTGCTAAAATAAATTAACACTACAATGCATCATATAAATTCAATTATACATTATTCAAAATAATAACTAATGACTCTGGTGCTGTAATATTTAAAAAAAAAACACAAAAAAATGTTTTATAAACAGGATGATACCATCAGTCATCATTTCTGTTTTAACGTTTTGTTGTTGTTTACTTAATGCCATTGCAAACAGACAAACCCATAGTAACAATATCAAGACAAACATTCAAAACAGAAAAAAATATTTCCTGTGTTTTGGCAACCTAATTGTTTCCATGATAACAAATAAATATACCAAGAGATGGTATATTTATTTACATAATAATATAAACATCTAGAGAAGTTAACAATGTATCTACTCTCAAGCTGCACCTGTTTGTTATTGTGTAATGGCACCAGTACATATGGTAAACTAGCTAAATTTAATTTCTATTGAAAGATGTTTTTGTTATTTTTGTTTAATTTTCCTCTGTTTTGTTCTTGTACATTTACTTATATCCATGTTTTAAAGTGTCATGACATAGAATCTATTATATTTTACTTAGCTACTAGTACACAGAATATTTTTTACTCATAATTTAGTCACTATGGCCCTGTGATTAGTTAATAAAGAATTAGAATTTGAATTTCCTTAATACATTCATTATACATTTGTATGTACAATCCGAAAATATAAACTCTAACCTGTGTTTTATAGATTTAAATGGTTGAGAAAAACTGGTACTGATAGCAAAGAAAAGAAGGAATTACATGACAGTCAGCAAAGGTATTTTTATCCACCACTTACCGGCATTATGATTTTTGGTCTGTTTGTCGGTCTGTCCTGCTTTAGGTGAAAGCATTTGGTCAAGTTAGTTTTTGATGAAGTTGAAGTACAATCAACTTGAAACTAAGTACACATGTTCCCTATGATATGATCTTTCTAAATTTAATGGCAAAGTTTTGACCCCACTTTCACAGTCAACAAAAGGGCAGGTTAAATGTTTTGGTCGAGGTAGTTTTTAGATGAAGTTAAAAACAAACGCCAATGAAAACATTAAGAATTTATAGATTTATGAATGGTATTATTGTGTTGTATGTGATCAGGCATAATTTCAAGTATATGAAACAAAAGTGAAACTTCAATAAAGATTTATCATCTTTAAACAGTAGAAATTTCCTCATTTTGTACTTCAGGAAAGGACGTAAACCTTTTTGTGTGGCCTTGACATATTAATCACTGATTAGTGATAGATAGGAAGTAAACTTATTTGTGTGGCCTTTGAATATTAATCACTGACAGATACTGTGAATTCATTTTTATTCAATGGCTGGATACAATTTTCATAGATTTTGTGGATATCTGGGAGCTATGAATTCCAATGTCTAACCAATTACAAATTAGGAATGTATGCAGACATGGCAAAACCATTAAATCGAATACCCACGAAAATGCAAATTCATGAAAATTGTTACCAAAAAAACTTAATTAATTTAAAGTACCGGTAGTATTAAACAGGAAAGAAGTTAAGGTTTATGACCCCTTCTGTAGCCATTTTTCTTACGAATTTTTCAAACTTCAATTGTATCAAAACTACAGATATAATGAATAAAAGAGATAGGCCATTAAGTACATATACCAAGGGGAAACTTGATGGAAAGCATAAGTAATTACTGTTTCATTGCATTTACTAGAAAAAGAATATTTTGTGGCAAATAAACCAAGATTTTTATAGAAAATCCACAGCCTTTAATACAGAGATTTTCGTTATAAGATTTGAAACATAGATTACTCTCTTGCTTTTCTATTATGTGCTAGTGTTCATTTTCTACAAAATGTTCTAACCAACCTGTAAATTCCAAAATACATCGTGCTGAGGCACTAAAGTCGAGTGCACCCTCAAAGGTGTACTTGATTTGGTCCATATTTTTATTTGTTTTAACTAATAACTACATTAATATACTTGTTTTAAGGACATCAATGCTAGCTCTACATGCACTAATCTTATAGCTACCAGTCATCAAATTGCCAAATATGAAAGTACAAGGATAAAGGCTGTGGATTTTCTATAAAATTTCCATATGTTTAACATTGAATCAACAGAAGGGTACATAATCCTTAACTTATTTGTGTGGCCTATGAATATTAATCACTGACAGATAGTATTAACCAGCAGATGCTACAAGCCTGTTAGTGATGATTCAATGTCTTACTCATTATAACTCATCACTACCTATTTCTATTGGCAATACCAGTACCATTTTACACTTTCAAATTAATGATTAATTAATGAATCCTCTGAGATTTATGTACAAAGCTTGTGTTTACATAAGTATATAATGTAAGATGTTTATCACAGTTACTTTGTTGGTAAATATAAACCCTTTCTATATTGAAGATCACTTCAAAAGTTCCAGAAAGGATGTTAAAAGCATTTTCTATCCATTATAGAACTGAAACATGAAAACTTTAAAGAACATGTTTGAATATTGAGTCTTATGTGTTTTATGATGTAAGATTAAAAAACTCAAAGGGTTTATTTCAATTTCCGATTCTTTAAACACCTAAGTATCAGATAGGACAAATATGCCGTTTCCCATTTCATCTATTTTGTATACACCATTTAGATTGCTTAAAGAAATTTGTTTTTACAAAAAAAGTAGGAATATTTTTACTTTTATTTATAAGTTCAATAAAATCTGAAATGTAAGTTTTCTACAAAAATTGATACCTTCTTTAACATTTCGTTTTATGAATTGTCTACCCATATATTGTGATAATCCTATGGTAGCACTTGTCTATGGGGTTTCTAGCTTAACAAAGAGGCCATTTGTTTGCTGTTGAATGTTTTTAAATTGATATTTTGTGTGTGTGTATGGTGAGAATTAAGATAACATTACACCTGATAGAAATACCATGTGTATAACCAACAATATTGTTACCTTGATAGCAAAGATAATATTGTCATCTCTTGGAGGATCTGATTGTTAGATTTGTAAGACTTACAATTTATACCCCTCTTTAACAGTTTCTTCTTTATTTATTTTTTATGCCCCTGCTTTAGCAGAGGGGGCATTTACCTTATATGTCTGTCCATCCGTCCATCCATCCAAACGTCTGTACATCCCAAATTTGGTTTCAGTTTTTTTTTTTGTGAAAACTATCCAATTGCAATTTTTTAAATAACAGAAATATAAATAAAAAATAAAAAAATTACAATGGTCTACAGTATTTTTTTATATGATCATATATTTACTCATATTGACACAACGCATAATATAATGTATAGTATTTTTCATTCCAGAACAATAAGATCTGTAATATCAGTATGGTTGGATACATATCCTGATGATTTTCGAGAAGATCCAGACTATCAATGCTTACATACTCTTATGAAATTCTCAGAACGCCACCTACCTGACAGTGACTTGTCATCACGAGCCAAACACAAGTTAGAAAAATTCCAAAAGGAGGCTTCAAATAGATCAGGTATTTATTAAGTGATGTTAGCAGTCTTATTAGGATTTAAAGGATAGGGATAAAAAAAATGTGACAACTGCAGGTCTGATACATTAAGACCATATAGTCTTTTACAAAGTTTACTTTATTGAACATATGAATGTGCTTAATCTTGATTTGTCCTGTTTAAAGAAGTTTAGTGAAAATACATGTACCTGAAGTAGCAACAACAGTATCCCTGTGCTGATGATAATGATTCTAAGTGAAAATTGGAGTTTGATTGTAACTTTGGAAAGAGATCAATTTGAGCTTACAAACATATTGTCTTTTGTCCTATTTTAAAATGATTCAGTCGTGATTTATTAAATGTGCATGCCAGTTTGTATATTATATTACTTCAAGATACTTGAATAATTAAAATGAAATAAGTTTGAATTATTTGTAACTTTGTGTATTTTAAGATGGTGGTATAGAATTCCGGTTCTCTTTATGTGATGAGGTAGATCACATGATGGATATGGATTATGTTAAGCCATTACAGTTAATGGATATCTCCAATCAGAGACTAGCAGAACAGTTGACATATAAAGATGCAGTAAGTATTGGGCAGTTTAGTAGGTTTGATAAGGGTTCATTGCAGTCGCAAATATTACAAACAAACAGATAAATTCTAAAGAGCTAAGTCTAGAACACCAGAACTAATCTGCAGTCTGTTTATTCTTGAGGACTTTTTTAAATCAGAATTGTTCACCATGAATCTATTTAAACAATTATTCAAATTTTTAGTAGCTTGCTGTCACATTTTAAACTGGCTTAATGAATCAATTGGAAATTACAAAATTATGAAAATCTCAGCCAAAGTTTGTTAAGTTAGAAGAATAAGATTGACAAAACAATTTTAAACATTGAAAACCAAATTGTAATGAAATACTTCTGAATGACCTTCAGTTGGCTTCCAATTGACTATACCTGTAATAGATTTTTTATTTCGTATTTCAGCAATTATTCAAAATGGTTGTGCCTCATCAATGTCTAGGTGCTGTGTGGGCTCGTAGAGACAGGAAGCATGGTAGGGGAGGTAATGTGGCTTCAAGTGTATTGGCAACAATAGAACAGTTTAACAGAGTTTCTTTACGGGTTATTGCTACAATTCTGAAAAATCCTGAGCTCAGAGCCTCACAACGTGCTAGGATTATACAGAAGTGGATAGAGACTGCTCAAGTAAGAAATTCACTATCAAATAAAATACAGAAACCTTCAACTATAAAACATAAAATTCATATCCTAATTTTCTTATACTACCAACTTTTTAGCTGTGATCTTTTCTAATTTAACATCCATATATTTCAAGAACCTTGGAACTGACTTTTGATATTTGAACAATTGTTTCTACACACTTGTTCCCAACTAAGTTAATTCATTCTCTTTGATAAAAAAGAGTTTAAGAAAGATATGAAAGATTCAGAAATATCTCTAGAATATATTTTACACCCCATAAGAATTGTTTTGTTACTGTAAAGAACAATTTTTTTTTTTTTGCAATTGCAAGGGTATATCTATAATTTTAATTGTGACTGAATTGAAGTGTTTTCTTTTGACAGGAGTTGAGAAATTTGAAGAACTTTTCTTCTCTAAAGGCTATAATCTCAGGACTTCAGGCTCATTCTATATACAGGTTAAGGAGATGCTGGTCGTCTCTTCCAAAGTAAGCTATTAGTAATTATATGCACATATAAACGTATCACGTTACATATTATTGATTAAAAAAGAGGGGCGAAAGATACCAGAGGGACATTCAAACTCATAGATCAAAAACAAACTGACAACTCTATGGCTAAAAACAAAAAGACAAACAGACAAATAATAGTACACAAGACACAACATAGAAAACTAAAAGACTAAGCAACATGAACCCACCAAAAACCAGTATCCTTGATATCCTTTGATTTTGTACTGTCAATACTGTTAAGGGCATACGATACAGTTACAGGGGAGGTAATTACATTGCTAATGTAAAATGTTATTTTCGCTAAGTCAAACTGTGACTTTCGGGAAAAGATGCAGTTTTTGACTGATTTTTATCATTCAAACTGATTTAATTTGAAAACGATCGCGTTCATAGACCCCTCTTTTTTAAAATGCCATTTGGTTTGATTACGCAAGAAGATTATGTGTGCCAATTTTCATGAAAACGTAAATAGTGCAATTTTTTTTAATTTGATAAACATACAGCAAAAAATTATGTTTTTTTTATACATTCATGATCATTTGATTAATATGAGTTATTTCTGAATAAAAAATATATATAAATTTTTAGGATACTTATAAAATACAGAAATTACAAATTATTTAACAAAAAACAATTTGTGTTTATCTTTTGAAATAAAAAAGTTATGTCTTTCTTTCTGAAGGAAAAATACGTCCACAAATCAGAACTTTGAGCAAATATCTGAAATTTCGACCTCATTTTACTCAAAAAGTAGCACATGAAGGTATATTTTTTATTACATACAGTCGACTCTCGTTATGTCGAAGTCAGCCGGACCAGAGAAATATTTTTGAGATACACGTATTTCGACTCAAACGAACACCGGAAGTTCGACAATCTAAGGGACACAACTCTTGCTTAGCTTGGTAAAGCTTAAATAAATCCGGGTGAATATGGCAAGGGGATCGATATTCTAGTATCAGATCGATGTATTTGTATGTCACAGTCTTTTATTATTATAATGACTTTTATTTTTACTTATTCAATTGTTTCAATTAAAAAAAAAATCCTTTGGCTTTTCCAAGAGAGTAATTTCCAATCGATAGTTTCGTAATTCAGGTCGCTAATAGCTGACAAAATTGTTTACTTTCGGATACAAGAGATTTAAGAAAATTTTGATTTCTATTCATTTTGTTTTATCTCACTCTTTCTTTTCAAAAGAATATATAACAAGATTAAAGACGCCATTTGAGTAGTTTTTAGGTGATCATCTACGGAAGCCATAATCCTCACTTTATACACACCCAAGCTCATTAGTGTAAATCACAAATTAATTGTTTTGTAAACAATTTAAATACTTTTTCATGAACATTAACAATGTATCACTAATTACTTATAAAAATTATATAAAAGATAATCTTAGGTAAACACTCATGGAAATAGCATGTCATAAAACAATACAGTGGTCAGTGACCGGAAATTTAATTACACGTGTATTGTCAGATGAACTCTTCGAGATAAAAAATGAATTTTGAATGCTTTTGCTAACCTTGGGACCGTAAATTTAGTTCGACTCAACCGAAATTTCGACTCATCCAAATTCGACTCATCAGGAGTCGAATTATATACTTTTGTATGGAATAAAGTTCGGGACCACGTGAAAACTTCGACTCATCCGAAATTTCGAGTCAACCGAGTTCGAGACAACGAGAGTTAACTGTATTTGAATAATTTAATTTTGGATGTAATGCGTCTTCTGATTGGCTGACGTTATTTTGTTATGAGCCCATAGACATAATTTAGTCATGTGACCGTGACGTCATCAACGTTTTTTCATAGATTTTTATTGATTTAATTAAGGAATGACTAATATTTTTTCTGTCTATGACGAAATAACATAAAAAATGTGGTTCACACTGTTAAATAACCTGCTACGGGCGTTATTCAGTGTGCACCAAATTTTTTATGTTATTTCTTCATAGACAGAAAAAATATTACAGTCATTCCTTAATTAAATCAGGTAAAAAATAGTCTATTTGGAAATTTTTATCAAAATGTAAATACAGGATCTAAACTGTATCATATGCCCTTACATGTCAGTACCAAACTTAAATCATAAACAAGGGATACTTCAAACATACATAATTCTTAATATTATTGATAGAAACCTCTCATTGAAATGTCCTCTGCTAATTTGAATATCTTCACATTTTTGGTTAAGACATTTTAGAAATGATTAAATTTATATAGATAGTGGAAGCTGTGGTGTGAGTGGTTTACTTTTATTTTACCCTCAATCTTATTTAATCCATCTTGCTTTTCAGAGAGAGTATAGAGTTATTCCAGAGGCTTGCAGAAATTTTTTCTAGTGAAAACAATCAGATAGCCTCCAGAGAATTATTAATGAAAGTAAGAATTGCTTGAAATTGTAGTCAGGTGTTATTGCATTTCAAAAAATTTAAAGTTTATCTCATATTTTGACAGGTTGTGTAAGAGAATAAATTAATATAACTTTTCAGAAATTGAAGCAAAATTATAAGCACTGTATCATCACTTTCAATAGAAATGAATTAAGTCAAACTTTTCCTTAAAAAAATCATTTCAATTGAGTTGTTTTGAAGACACCATGGATTTGCCTTTTATGAATTATTTTGAGATGAGGCATGATAATGTTATTCAACTGTAATAAACCAATCTATATATATTCTGAAAAATAAAACATCAAATTAATCAGTACAGATTATAAAGTTTTCAATTCTGTACAGTCTCATGTTAGACTGCAACTGCTATTTGGCAATTGTCTTTAATATTATTCTTATTTTTCAATAACAATTGGTTGAATATTGTTCTCCTTTTTGTAGGAAGCAACAGCCAAGTTCCCTGAGGTAGATACCAGTAGTAAAACAACAAGGAGAAGGAATATGCAGAAAAGACAATCATGGATTGACAATGTAAGGTTTCCTGAAGTCATGTAGTATCAGATAAAGTAGTCACACCGGTACTCTTTAAAATATCTATTGTAGATTATGTTATAGCACTCATTGATGCTTGTAAAAAAAATCAAACTTTTATCAACTTCAAGAAAGGCTCAAAGTTCAAAAAGCAACATGTCAAAACTTAAATAATTTTTCAAAAGAAATAAAACAAAAAGATTCAGTAACACACTGAAATGACATCTTTGGCAATTTCAAGTATTAAGCACCATTGAAGAAAAGAACTAGATCTAAAGCTTTTGAGTTTTGAGCAACAGGGCACAGGTATTTAAGGACTCTTAACACAATATAAAAATAAGGAGATGTGGTATTATTGCCAATGAGACTAAAATTTAAATGAAGTGGATTTACACTAGATTCCATTTCAGTCTGATTACAAATACAATTTTAAATGTAATCTTAGTAACTCCTAATACAGTTTTATATAATTAATCTGTTTTGTCATCTTCTTGAATATACTGTAAAGAAATGAATTGATTTTCAGGGTATTGTACAAGGAACGGTCCCATACTTAGGAACATTTTTAACTGACTTAACAATGATAGATAGTGCTATATCAGACAAAACTGAAGATGGGTTAATCAATTTTGATAAACGACGGAAAGAATTTGAAGTTCTTGCCCAAATCAAACTTTTACAATCTGCTGCACAGATTTATAATTTCACAGAAGATAAACAAGTATGGATCTGGTTTGATGCCGTCCGAGTTTATGATGAAACTGAAAGGTAAATAATAATATCCCAGTGAAAAATTATGTAGAATAAGTTTTCCATAGCCTTATAGTTCACATGTCATATGATGGGTGATTGAGATTAAAAAAGGAAAAGAACGGTTTGAAACCTGATATTTCAAAATACTGGGCAACCCACTAGTTGTAATAAAAAGGTAATTTTGGACCAGAAATCTGTAGGACTGGAAACCGCATAATTCCACAAAAAAAGAACTTTTAAAATTGTTTGTGATGACATATTATATATCTGACTTGAATATTTAGTTTTTTGAAACCTGAACTCTTTGTTTCTTCCACCAATAAAAACTGACCACCTCAAAGTAGCATAATAGTAATAGTTTTGAAAGTAACATTTAACACCAATCAATAAATCAATCAATCTTAACTTAAACTTTGTTGAAATCCATACTCCTTTTCTATTTTTGGCTTATTTTATGTGTGAGTGACCAGGCTTTGTAAGAAAAGTTTGACAAACATAGTTCTGTTCCACTATTAATATGTCTGTTTGTCAACTTGACACAACAAACTTAATATTCAGGACCAAATATGACACTTACTGTACTTCCTCTCTCTTGTTCATATACCATAATAGATATGATCATTTGCACATTATGATTTATAATGCAACAAATGTTGACATTTCAGTGATTCTATTATTTTACTTTTTCAGTCATGATTTATCTTGTTCTATTGAACCACCAAAAGAGGGAGCCACTAGATTAAAAAAGAAGTCATCCAGGTAAGTGTAACATGTAATTACTGTTATTTTGTCTTACAGTATTGTGGTTCTGAATAGATGTGTTATTACCAACTCATCCTACAATTGTTTACCCTGATTGCTGAAACTCCACAGGAAGAATGCACATATAATGAAGTTGTGCACCTACTAATATGGAATTGTTTGAGGAACTTTTTCCCTTTTTAGCTCACCTGTCCCGAAGGGACAAGTGAGCTTATGCCATCACTTGGCGTCCGTCGTCGTCTGTCGTCGTCTGTCGTCGTAAACTATTTCAAGAATCTTCTCCTCTGAAACTACTGGGCCAAATACTTTCAAACTTTAACTGAATGTTCCTTAGGGTATCTAATTTATAAATTGTATCCGAAGTTTTGATCTATCAACAAACATGGTCGCCATTGCTAAAAATAGAACATAGGGGTCAAATGCAGTTTTTGGCTTATAACTCAAAAACCAAAGCATTTAGAGCAAATCTGACATGGGGTAATATTGTTTATCAGGTCAAGATCTATCTGCCCTGAAATTTTCAGATGAATCAGACAACCCGTTGTTGGGTTGCTGCCCCTGAATTGGTAATTTTAAGGAAATTTTGCTGTTTTTGGTTATTATCTTGAATATTATTATAGATAGAGATAAACTGTAAACAGGAATAAAGTTCAGCAAAGTAAGATTTACAAATAAGTCAACATGACAGAAATGGTCAGTTGACCCCTTTAGGAGTTATTGCCCTTTATAGTCAATTTTTAACCATTTTTCGTAAATCTTAGTAATCTTTTACAAAAATCTTCTCCTCTGAAACTACTGGGCCAAATACTTCCAAACTTTAATTGAATGTTCCTTAGGGTATCTAGTTTGTAAATTGTATCCGAAGTTATGATCTATCAACAAACATGGTCGCCATTGCTAAAAATAGAACATAGGGGTCAAATGCAGTTTTTGGCTTATAACTCAAAAACCAAAGCATTTAGAGCAAATCTGACATGGGGTAATATTGTTTATCAGGTCAAGATCTATCTGCCCTGAAATTTTCAGATGAATCAGACAACCCGTTGTTGGGTTGCTGCCCCTGAATTGGTAATTTTAAGGAAATTTTGCTGTTTTTGGTTATTATCTTGAATATTATTATAGATAGAGATAAACTGTAAACAGGAATAAAGTTCAGCAAAGTAAGATTTACAAATAAGTCAACATGACAGAAATGGTCAGTTGACCCCTTTAGGAGTTATTGCCCTTTATAGTCTATTTTTAACCATTTTTCGTAAATCTTAGTAATCTTTTACAAAAATCTTCTCCTCTGAAACTACTGGGCCAAATACTTCCAAACTTTAATTGAATGTTCCTTAGGGTATCTAGTTTGTAAATTGTATCCGAAGTTATGATCTATCAACAAACATGGTCGCCATTGCTAAAAATAGAACATAGGGGTCAAATGCAGTTTTTGGCTTATAACTCAAAAACCAAAGCATTTAGAGCAAATCTGACATGGGGTATTATTGTTTATCAGGTCAAGATCTATCTGCCCTGAAATTGTCAGATGAATCAGACAACCTGTTGTTGGGTTGCTGCCCCTGAATTGGTAATTTTAAGGAAATTTTGCTGTTTTTGGTTATTATCTTGAATATTATTATAGATAGAGATAAACTGTAAACAGGAATAATGTTCAGCAAAGTAAGATTTACAAATAAGTCAACATGACGGAAATGGTCAGTTGACCCCTTTAGGAGTTATTGCCCTTTATATTGTCAATTTTTAACCATTTTTCGTAAATCTTAGTAATCTTTTACAAAAATCTTCTCCTCTGAAACTACTGGGCCAAATAATTCCAAACTTTAACTGAATGTTCCTTAGGGTATCTAGTTTGTAAATTGTATCCGAAGTTATGATCTATCAACAAACATGGTCGCCATTGCTAAAAATAGAACATAGGGGTCAAATGCAGTTTTTGGCTTATAACTCAAAAACCAAAGCATTTAGAGCAAATCTGACGTGGGTAATATTGTTTATCAGGTCAATTTCTATCTGCCCTGAAATTTTCAGATGAATCAGACAACCTGTTGTTGGGTTGCTGCCCCTGAATTGATAATTTTAAGGAAATTTTGCTGTTTTTGTTTATTATCTTGAATATAATTATAGATAGAAATAAACTGTAAACAGCAATAATGTTCAGCAAAGTAAGATCTTCAATTAAGTCAATTTGACCAAAATTGTCAATTGACCCCTTAAGGAGTTATTGCCCTTTAAAGACTTTTTTCACAATTTGTTCATCATGTTGACTTACTTTAAAAAATCTTCTCCTTTGAAACTGCTGTATCAATTTCAGCCAAACTTAGGCTAAATGAGTTTCAGAGTATCTAGTATAAATTTTATATTTTATTTCCTTGTATGTCAAGAAACATAGCTCCTATGGCTAAAATAGAACATAGGAGAAAATGATTATTTTTTTTGGCTTTTGAAGAAAATAGGACGATCCAAAAAACATTTAAATAAATTGAAAAGCCAAAATAATCATTGATGAGAGATTTAACCAAAAGAATTAAGGTTAGCGATTCAGGCTCTTGAGAGCCTCTTGTTTAGCTCACCAGGCCTATTAAGCTTATCTCATCACTTTGTGTCTGTAGTTGTTAACTTTTACAAAAAATGTTCTTCTCTGAAACTATGGGTCCAAATTTAACCAAACTTTGCATCAATCATCAGTGTAACAGTATCCAGTTTATAAAATTTGTCCAACCGATATGGCTAAAATGGCTTAAAATAGAACAAAGAGGTAATATGCTGTTTTGGCTTATATCTCTGAAACTAAAGCATTTAAAGCAAATTTTCCCCTCTGTTTTCTGATTTTCACAATAAATTTTGAAATAACTTTATATCAAAGTTGCATAGCTCTTCCTGTTATTCTTTATCTTGTTAAATATTTAGGAAAAATTCTTCTTCCCTTCCATGTAATTGCAACTGCAGTATAAACTTTCTAAATTTATTACTCGCAAATTTTGCAACTTTTTTACAGTTTTTAACATACTACTTCTAAAAATGTAGATTTACACAAAAAAGATTGAAATATAGTTTCATAATTTATTTCTCTGATAGATTGATACTTTGATATTTTAATGACAAATATTTCATATTTTACATTTACAGTCTTAGTCGTCCTCCAAAATTAGACGGATCAAAATTAGCTATGTTTTCTTGTGGACTTGATGATCAATCCAGTATCTGTAGTTCATTAGATTCTCCTGTCTCACCTACTCCTGGGGTAAGTTTATTTAAATCTTTTGCCTTTGACCTCTGATACTTTAATGTTCAAAAAAGCTACAGAAGCCCTAGTGAATATCCTAAACTTGCATCCCTTTGATTTTCATGACTTGAATAGTACTTTGGATGAAAATATTCAAAAATTACTTTGAAACTGTTTTAATATTGTAAATAAATATGATATATGTTATGGTTGAAATTTAAGGAAATAGCCCATAAAAGTTGCCTTAATTATAATATATTTCTAATTTATATGTCCCCTCTATTTTCAGATGTCTCATTCATCATCAACCTCATCATTAGTATCATACGACAGTGACCCACCAACTCCATTTAAATCTTCTGACTCATGTGTGATACGTGTCAGTTTAGAATCGGGAATTTATACTAATACTCATGTTTATAAAAGTATTATGGTAAGTACTCATACAATTGATTTTTGTTTGAGTTAGAATAAGATTTGTTTACTATGTAAAAATATGTCAGGGGGTATAATGACTGCAACATCTATTTTAACACGCAAGTTGCTGTAAAATTGTTTAATTAAAACTATTTGCAGTTGAGATGCACACATTCATAAGCTTGAAACAGAATCAGTATGTGCACTTAAATTAGGGTATAATACCTGATTCGATTGGTGTTTATTGTGCTATTTTGTTGCAGTCATTATACCCCCTTATACCCCCGCTTTAAAAAAGGGGGTATACTGTTTTACCTCTGTCTGTCCATCCATCCATCCGTCAGTCTGTCAGTCTGTCTGTCCCATGAATATTTTTGTCGCATTTTTCTCAGGAACTACAATGCAAAGATTTCTGAAATTTGGTTTCATGGTTTATATAAGTCAGCTATACCGTTTAATGCATTTTCAGATTCATCACTCAACAACTTCCTGTTTACCAAACATTTGTATCATTTCTTGAAATTTTTTGTCACATTTTCCAAAGGAACTACAATATGTTTTTTGTACTCCCTGTCAGATTTGCAGATGGTTAAATGTCATGTTTGGTTAGGGTCCTGTACCCTAAAATCATTTAATCTCTTTAAAGAAGCTTTAATTGAATAATCCTTCCAGTGCCGACATTTTTTAAACTTTAATTGTATCACATTTGTGCTGGGAGCAGCCATTTTGATTGTTTGGTTATAGTACAATAAGGATCAGGATCGGACGGGAAACGAATTTTTCCGGACCTGAAACGATTTTTTCCCGGAATTGAATAAAAAGATCTAGGGTTGGGGGCCTTGAGTCAGGGTTGGTCGGGAAACAGGAAACAGACATATATTTTTTTTTGGCCTTACCAAACACATGTATGATTTTACAGATGATAGCCAAGTAGAAAGTTCGTCACATTTTTCTCAAGAACTACAATACAAGGATTTCTGAAATTTGGTTTCAGAGTTTATATATGTCAGCTATACCGTGTGATTTGTTTTAAGATTAATCACTCGACATCTTCCTGTCCTGTCTTATTATAAGTTGTGTTATCTTTTTTAGATGGCGTTATAAAACTGAAGTCTGATAAGTAATTTGAAGTATTATACAATTGAGACATTAAAAGATAAGATAAGATTTTTATTTGTTAACTGATTTTCAATAAAAATGTTCGTCATGAATATAAGGAAATGGTTTTGTGAAAGTGAATATTAAAATACATGTTTTTGTCTTTTATTTGACAGTTAAGAAATACAGACCATACCAATACTGTGATAGATAAAGTGCTAGACAAATATGGAATAATTCATGGTAGACATGATGAATTCTGTTTATTACAACAACTATCTGATGGAGGTAAGCCTAGACAAAAGTTAAAAAAAATGATATTCAATACTGAAAATTCAGAAATGATTGTGATGTTTTTATTATGGCGAAAATGTGACAGGGTTATAATCTCAATAATTTAAACTCTCATTTTGAAACTTTTTATATAAATTAATCACAATTTTTTATCAATATAGCAAAAATTTAAATCACAATTTAGTCTTAAATGACAAAATCAAAATTATAAATGCGTGTTATAATTTTTGAATTTACATAACTTTGGAAAAACACACTAAACCACCTTTGACATTGCATTAGAGTTTATTTGGTAAGATTTAGAAATATATTTGTAACTAGTTTATACCCATTTAGAAAATTGGATAATTGTCAAAAGGGGAGAAGATATGCATTTTTCTGGGTTCTTTGAATTTGAAGAAAAGTCAAAAGTCAATGTAGCAACAAAAAAAATTTCTACAGGATGATCTATATTTAGATGTCAATGTGGGTAAAATATCTTTTTGGGAAAAACAGGGCACATTTCTAATTCTGAAAAAAATAAAATGAATTTAGGTCAAATATGCCAATTTCAACATGTTTTATCACATTATAGTAACAACTTCACTACCATTTCTATTTCATACATATCTTATCCACCTGTTAATATGGCATTGTTTGTAAAATTGAGATACATCTGGAAATAATAATTTATTCTATTGCAATTTGAACGTGTACTTTTGTCCAAAATCACTATAGAAAGAGTGTCTATATCCAATAATCTGTATTGTGCAATGGATATTTATAAGTCCACCTGAGGTTATCAGATAGTATTGATAATATATTTATAAGTCCACCTGAGGTTATCAGATAGTATTGATAACTTTTTGCAACAGAGATTAATGTTTTCTTTTTCTTTTGCAGAGTTTCTTATACCAGATAAAGCAAATGTATTTTATGCAATGAACAATACAGAAAGTGAACTTAAATTTATTGCAAGGTCTAAAGAAGATCAACAAACTAGGTCATTACATCGTAAAAGAGGACGACGGAAATTCAGAATTACTTGATAGTTGACATTAAACAGTGAATAATATTCTAGAAATATTCTCATTACAAAAAGAAGAAAATGGATGCTGCACTTTCCCAGGATGCTCTATTCTCAAAGATGTAGAGATCATACCCTCTTCTTGGTATTTTTTTCTGGGAGATGTCTAGTTACAGACAGACTAAAAGAAATATGTTGAAGGATACAGAGGTGTTTTTGTAGATCCATACATAGATCCTCCTATCAATTTCTGTCATTTAATTGGAAAACAGACGAAATGCAGTTCATGTACATTAATTTTTTCAAGATCATCTTATATAAACCATTATGTACAATTTAATGTGTTCATAATGATATCTATGGCTTTTTGTTGCATAAACATATAAAGCAATTTAGAATGAACTTATAGTTATTTAAAACCGATGGAAATGTAGTAACTGCCAACAATAATGATATGCTGAATATGTTTTTTGATATCTTTTGTTTAAGTATCTACATTAAAAGTTCCAAAAATATAATAGGGTTATGGTTTATTCAAATATGAAAACGATTTTCTACTTGTTGGTTAACATTTGGAAACTGAATGAGAACTGGTAATCAAAATAAATTTAAGCACAATTTAAGACTTGGAAAAAGTCCATATTGGATGCTCTATCTGTTTATTTCTGAAAATTGTTTAGAATTTCTATATACGATCAATCTTTCTTAATATTATTCTAATCAAATCTTTATTCAAGTTGTCCAAAACCTTCAACTAAAGAAGACAGATTGAACAAGGATGTGCATTTAAAAGAACTGAAGACAGCAGTGTTAAATTGCACTTAGGTAATCAAATATAAATGTATGAGTTACTTCCCTTGTAAGTCATTCCAGGTATGATGTGGAATAAAAAAGTCACAAATAACAGTATACTTGTGACAAATTTGTATCCCCTTATTATACATCAACTATGGCAGAAAATGTTTGGATGTTGTAAATAAATTCCGTAGATGATCTCCTTAAAGTCATATGTAATAACTTTTATATCAAATATGGTGAAATTCTCATTTGGTGTGAGGGTTTTGTTCATTGTTGAAGAATATTTGGTGACCTTAACCTGTTCAGTTAAGTTCTAATTGTTGAATAGCTGTCTCATTACTGTATACTCATCAGTTTTTGTCTCACCTGTGTCAAATGTCACAGATGGAAATGATCAATATTATTAAAGTATGTGTGCTGATTGACTTACTTAAGTTTCATAAAACTTTGGTCATTCTACTTAATTTTAGTGCAATATGATATACATGTGGTGCTGTTTTATTTTTGTTACTAGGTAACAGTTGTGAAACTTTGGTGATAATAAGTGTATCTGTGTTTAGTTTCAGCTTATGGATGGTTTATATACTAATCACACTTTTGTCTCTGTAATAATATTATCCCATATTAAAATAGGCCATGTTAATTGAACCAACAATTATTGAATACTATAAATGTCCTATATATAAGTGTTGATTTTTTTTTAAGCATTGGTAAGGCAACTGAGCACATTTTATCTTAACATTATAGTGAAAGACAAGTTCTTATTTAGTGATATAATAACCTTCATACAGGGTAATGTAGATTTATCATACTTTCCATTACAAAAAAAATCAATTTTAATTCAAGGTATGTCTGTCCTTATCTTGAATTTCGTACGAATCACACACTTATAATATCATTGTTTTATTAAATCTTAATTGCAATATTGTATGGTATAATCCATAGTGATTAACCTTGTTTTAGAAACTTGAGCTCTTTTTATACTGCCTGACTTGCCATTTTTGTGGTTGTGATATTTATATAGTTGTCCCGACTTTTTGTAATTTTTACTATTTTTAGATATGATGTAACATATGAAATAACTTGCTTTCTATCTAGTCATTTAGTTTTTATATATTATTTTACAATCAATCATCATTTTATCATGTTACTTAAGATTACTTGCAGGGTTCAACATTTTGAACTAAAAAAGGGGTGTCTTTATATTTTCAGGTGACATAATTATTAACAAGATAATGAAAGTTCAGCTTTATACTATTTTTTTTTGTTTATGATTTCATAATTACAGAATTTTATCTCAGAAAATTAAATCTGTAATATTGCAAAAGTATTCCATAACATACAACATATTTTATTTTGGCAGAATTTTGTTATTTTGCTCTGCATTTAAAAATCAGTTTTTAGTAGACGAGTTTAACTTTTCCTAACATTGGAAAGTAATTTTTCTGCAAAATATGAGGCAATAGTTTAGGAAAATACACTTGTAGAAACAAGTTTTAAAGTTTTCTCTAAAATAAGCACAATATTTAAAAAAAAAAACAATAGAAAAACAATACTGCTAATACGTAATTTTAGTTTTTGCTAATTTTTATGCATTGATCAAGACATTTTGAATAAAACCAATTTTGACAATTAACAACTATAAATACAATTTTTGAAAAATTTAAAAGGTGAAAGAGAATGTCTTCAAACTTACAACACTCTACATAAGTAGCTCACTTGGATGCAAAATCCTATATTATATATCTTATTATCAAAATTGTGAATTATCCGAAAACCAAGTAATACTATAAAATATATTGTTAAGGCAGCAATTGTATTTATTTGTGTTATTTGTAACATTTTCCCAAGTATGCATACAACATTTCTGTGGTATAAGTCATTGTATGTTTCATTTAGGGATATTGTAATATAAATAATAATTAATAATAGATGATTTACCTTTCTGTAAAAGAATATTCAATAGGCATTGTAGTTTATTTAAGCATATCAAAAAGCATTATTTCTACTTTCTTTTGATAATTGTGATACCTAAAATTGTTTCATTGTATTCCGATATACCTTGAAGTAAAAAAAAAAACATTGCTTTTGCAAATGATGAGTTTTACCCAGTTGTTATACTAGAAATTGTATGGTGTTAAAATCAAGATGGATCATGTGATACTGTGATAGTCAGGTGACTTATTTTTATGTTCATGTTAGTCTCTAGGAGGCAGATTTGATAACTTTCACTCTTTAAAATAACTCATGAAGCAATCTAAAAAAAACTGTCATAGAAATAAAAATTAGTTTTATTTTTATTTATACAGAAATTGCCAAACAATGTATTTTAACATACTATTTGATATGTTATTGATATGCATAAATACTATTGAGTTTACATGTTAATGTTGTTGTTTTTCAATCTGATCTTGAAGCTAAGACATTTTAATGAGTTATTATATTTACATTTCCTAGTAAATGTTTGATATTCGCAACAAATCTGTTCGGAAAAATTGTCCAAAAATATCAAATGAAAATTGCAGCTCTTTGTCCTTTCTATTGTTTCTATGATAATGCAGTTATACTTAAATTTCCTGTTCTAATACTCTCTGTGATGTCTGAGTGATAACAGTAGACAAGGTAGGATTTAGATTGTTTATATATGTTACATTGTTTTGTGTATTGTCATATAAATGTTATGTAAAAACAAGCAAATAAAAAATCATTATTGAAGCTTTGTTGATCATAAATTCTGAAAAGTTCCTGATTCAAAAGTTTGTCATATTTGCAAAATAACATTAAGAAAACAAAAATTTCATCATAGCAATTGATAACTGTGTGTTCCTTCAGCCTTTTAATTAATTTGTTGTTTACTTAATGTTCAGAGGCAAATAATTCATGCATATCTAGGAGTTGAATAGATTGACAATAATTGGTTGAAATGGAGGGCAAGAGCTTTCTTCTTCTATACAAGGGTATGTTGGATAGGGGCAGAATTTTTCCATGCAACATACAACCTGCGGACCCCTTGAATAGTTTTTGTAAGGGTTCTATAGTGTTCAGAAAGCTTGACATACTCCCTTCACAAGGCATCATATCTTATTAGATGAAACTGGAGTATTATAACTACTTGCTCTGAAGATCAAAACTTAAGTGCAAATATCATCTTGAATACTCAAATGAAATGTTTTTATATGACTGCATAATTAAAAAAAACTTTGGTCGTATATTGATATTATATTGTCATCGTCGTCAGAAGACAGATGGTTTCCAGATAATAACTTTAATATAAGTAAATAGAAATCTATGAAATTTAAACACAAGGTTTATGACCATAAAAAGAAGGTTGGGATTGATTTTTGGGAGTTTCGGTCCCAACAGTTTAGGAATTAGGGGCCAAAAAGGGCCCAAATAAGCATTTTTCGTGGTTTTCACACAATTACTTTAGTATAAGTGAACAGAAATCTATGAAATTTTAACATAAGGTTCATGACCACAAAAGAAAGATTGGGATTGATTTTGGGAGTTTTGGTCCCAACAGTTTAGGAAGCGGGGGCCCAAAAAAGGTTCCAAATAAGCATTTTTCTTGGTTTTTGCACAATAACTTTAGTATAAGTAAATAGAAATCTATGAAATTTTAACACAAGGTTTATGACCACAAAAGGAAGGTTGGGATTGATTTTTGGAGTTTTGGTCCCAACAGTTTAGGCATTAGGGGCCAAAAGGGTCCAAAATTAAACTTTGTTTGATTTCATCAAAAAATGCATTATTGGGGTTCTTTGATATGCCAAATTTAACCGTGTAGTTAGATTCTTAATTTTTGGTCCTGTTTTCTAATTGGTCTACATTAAGGTCCAAAGGGTCCAAAATTAAACTTATAAAAAAGAAGATGTAGTATGATTGCCAATGAGACAACTATCCACAAAAGACCAAAATGACACAGACATTAACAACTATAGGTCACCATATGACCTTCAACAATGAGCAAAGCCCATACTGCATAGTCAGCTATAAAAGTCCCCGATAAGACAATGTAAAACAATTCAAACGAGAAAACGAACGGCCTTATTAATGTAACAAATGAACGAAAAACAAATATGTAACACATAAATAAATGACAACCACTAAATTACAGGCTCCTGACTTGGGACAGGCACATACATAAATAATGTGGCGGGGTTAAACATGTTAGCGGGATCCCAACCCTCCCCTAACCTGGGACAGTGGTATAACAGTACAACATAAGAACGAACTATAAAAATCAGTTGAAAAAGGCTTAACTCAAATATATGAATTCTGTTCTTGTAAAATTTGGTCATGAATTCGTTGTTTTATTTGAGCAAGCATAGGTGTAATAGGTACATTAAAAGATGTTAAATACGAGAATACAATTCTTCATATTACTTGTCCATAGGTTGTTTTCTCTTGTTTGAATAAATATGTCATGAGCTAAGATCTTATTAGATGAGATTAAATGATCTAAAAATTTCATGGAAGACAACAAAATTTTAGCTTTTAAGGGGAGTCTACCATGCTCACTGCGACATGCATGGTTGGAAGTTTTACAGTGAACCCCAAGAATTTCTTTGATAAATTTTATATGAAACTTTTCATATGGTTCATTCTCAGTATTTTTTTTAATTGATTCAATACCCCAAATTTCACTACCATATAATAAAATTGGAAGTACCATTGTATCAAAAAGTTTTTCTAAAAGTCTACATTGTTAAGACTAAGAGGTTTCTTTATTTTGAATAGAGCTTTTCTAGCCTTTTCCAGCAATAAATTGGAGGCAAGGTTAAATTTACCATTGCATTTTAAAGTTGTCCCAAGGTAACAATATTTATCAACTGTCTCAATATAATATTTGTTGATAGTTGAAATGATTTGCCATTAGAATTAAAGATTTTGTAGAATTTACTTCCAGCTTCCAATCTGTACAGAACTGAGCTAGAGTGTCAAGACTACATTGTAGTCCTTCTGGACTACTTGACAATAGTACCAAGTCATTGGCCTATAAAAAAAAACCAATGAATCTTATTATCACCAATTAGCACAGGGTCTGTGCTATTGTCTTTTTAAATTTTCAACAATGTTATTAATAAAAATATTAAATAGCAAAGGGCTTAGAACATCGCCTTGTTTAACACCTCTTTCAGATATGAAAGATGTACTTAAACCATCATTAAATTTTATTCTATTCTTTGTTTTGGTATACATTGGAAAAACTATGTTAAAAATTTTCTTTCGAATACCATGTGTTAATAGTAAATGAAATAATCCAATTATCCAATTGAAGGCTTTTTTAAATCAATAAATGCAGCATAAACTTTCCTATGTTTAGTCTTGTATTGTTCAATAATTGATTTCAATGAAAAAATATGATCAGATAGCATGGTTCATCTGACCTTGACCTCATTTTCCTCATTCATTGGTCAATGTTTAGTTTTCTTGGTTAAGATTATGTGACAGTTGTAATAAAGCTTGATATTTAAGACTATCAACATAATATCAATGATTAGTTAAGAAGGCGAGACATTTCAGCTGTGCACTCTTGTCTGGCTAAAGGACAATTTAGAAAATGTTAAAAGCAATGTAAGGGAGGTAAGCCAATTCAATTTAATGAATACTGTTATATATATGTTTGATTACCTCCCTTACACTGCTTGAAAATTATTTAGAAATGATGATTGTCCTAAGATGATGAGCTGTAAATTTATTTTTAGAAGTTACTTATATTTAATATAAATTTTAATCATGACTGTATGTCATTTTATATTTGAATATTTTATGACGTATTTGAATGAGTAGTTATTGATGCAAACTCCATTAGAAATTTTAATTGAGATTATTTTTGAAATAAGGGAAAGGAGGAGGTACATTTTTGCTTATTTCAGATTTCAGTAATTAAAAAGAAAATTTCTTCAAATTCTTTTTTTTTTTTTGGGGGGGGGGGGGGGGGGGGGTTATTAATATTTAAGTTCATTAAAATTGGGAATGAAAATGGGGAATGTGTTAAAGAGACAACAACCCAACCATAGAACATATAACAGCAGAAGGTTACAAATAGGACTTCAATGGAGCAAGAAACTTCCACACCTGGAGGTTTCCTTCAGCTGGCATCTAAAAAAATATCTATACTAGTTCAGTGATAATGGACGTATTACTAAACTCCGAACAGCGTTTGACCTCTACGATCGTAAAAAGCTGTGCCCAGCGGAGCATCTGGTTGACATTTGCCTCTCCACAGTATTTCCACCCGAATTTATATCAATTGATATTTCCCCTTAATGGTTATTTGAAAAGTTTTCGTCGTTGATGTCAAAAGCAATACAATTGAGTTACATTTAAAAAAAAACTTTCAGTACATATGTCTGATTGACTTCAATGTATTATGTATATCCCAAAACAACAGATATGCAGGACCAATTGAAAAACTATGTACTAAATAATTCAGATTCTTACTAGTGTTGTGGTGGTGTGATAAAGCAACAAAATATGGAAACTAGAGTAAATGGAGAGAAACTTCAAATAGTAAAAATTGTAAGCAGGATAAGGGCTACAATATTGCCCAAATGGATAGTTTTCTGTTATTATAGACTTTTCCCTTGAATTGCTATTGTACCTTTTTGTTTTGCTATTCTCATAACATGATATTTTTCTATCATAATCATTTGGTTGTCAATGCAATTATTGTCTCTTTCATTAGGGATGACATAAAAAAAAAATCAATGAAGGATAAACAAACTTAATTCAAATAGTTTGGGGGTAGGGGGTCAAATTGCAAGTTTTGTATAAATTGACATCGATTTTACATATATCCTTATTGGTCAATCAATTTTTCTCAAATTAAGTTAATAGGGGGGTACCGTAGGGGGGTCAGTGAAAAAATTATATGAATTAAGTTTTTTATCCTTCATTGAACTTTTGATGTCGTCCCTTACAGTCTTGAACATAAAAACTAAATATTAAATAAACAACACTCCTAATGCTCAGGTTGGCTGTCATTGTGCAACACAGTTAATGGTAAAGAACCCTATGGGAAAAACCAGAGAACTCCTTTTGTCAGAAAACACTGTCAAACATCCAAACATACTATCCACACTGATCTGTGTCCACACTTTTAAAATTAAATGTATGGGTAAATTGCAAGTTTTGTCTCATTTTGAAAACTGTAATAGAGAAAATCTGACAGTAATAATACTGCCCATTTTGACAAAATGAAAATAATGTAAAACTACTGACTATAGCAAGTGTATTCCTTATAAGAGATATTGTCCTTTGTTTAATACCATTTTTTTTTATACCTATTTGAATGTCTAGAGCAAAACATATAAAAGATAGAGAGAAAGTGTGCAAACTTGGCAGCAAAAATTATCTGCCAGAAATAGCTATATATTGGAAAACAAATTTACGAAATTGCCAGTTAACTTCTTATATAAGTTATTGCCCTTGCATGTTGATATTATCATTTTTTTTTTGTGTTATGGGGATAAACTATATTAAATAAAAAGAAAGATTGTTTGAATGTTGGTTGATAAACGTCCAATGCCAGCTATTTCTTAAATGTTCAGGACGATTAACAGAAAGATTAGAAGCAATACAAAATCAAAAACAAAATGATTTTAGTCATGAGCTCATTAGTAAATAAAATTGAGAAGTGAAACGGGAAAAACGTCAAAGAGACAACATCCAGACATAAGAACAGAACACAACACACAGCCACCAATGGGTATTCAACACAGCAAGACAATCCTGGCGGCGGGCTTCTGATTTCAGAGATCTCTAATTGACAGAGCACTTCCTACAACTCTAGAAATTAGTAGTAAGAATGTCCCAGATTGACTCTCAGTTGTCGGGTAATTGGTTGGCCTACTTTTAGCTCACTTGGAAATACAACAGCTTTAATTGTTGGTTAAGAAGTCCTCTTTCGCACGACAAATTAAATTAACTATTCGACACGACAACCTCGTGTATATACGCGAGGACCATAAAATTATTTTAGACGAATTATCATGGTAAAATAGAGGCCAAAGGTACCAAAGGGACATTCAAACTCGGTCATAAGTCGACATTACTTTTAAAATTAGCCTGACGTCATCACGAATTTTCACGATATTTTTTTCTCTCGACATACAGAATGACAACCTTCGGTAAAAACTCTATCGGACATAAATAAAGAAGATGTGGTATGATTGTCAATGAGACAACTCTCAACGGTACCAAAGTTCAAATGAAGTCGATACAATTCGGTGATAATGAAAATGGGGAATATGTCAAAGAGACAAGTCAACAAGCCGACTAAAGAGCAGACAACAGCCAAATAGATCTCCAACGCACCGAGAAAATTCCGCACCCGGAGATTAATAAAATTGTGTACTAGTTCAGTGAAAATGAACTCCTTAGTCCGAGAATACTCTGAAATCCAACGGCATTTTTGCCAGACAAGCTGGGCCGTGGGATGTCAGAGCTCGTCCCATATAAAGAAGTGGATATTTACCGGTCCATACTGATAGATGAGCTGCTTCGTCGCTTTTGTTGCCGACTAACATACTTGGAATTAATTTATTCATTTTTCATTTCTTCATTTATGTAAGTTTCAACTACCTACCACCCTTTATTTCTCATATGTAGAGTAGTCACAGTGGCCACAGCTTGTCTTGCAAAACAGCCGTTGGACGTCAGAGTGATCTCGGACTACGGCCCCAGGTTGTCTGGCAAAACAGCCGTTGGACGTCAGAGTAATCTCGGACTATAAACTCATGAACATATAAATGAACTAAAAACAGTCTCCGGGACAAGTTTGCAATTCCGCTGAGTGCAAAAGTTGTCACCTTAAATTTTGGAGTTAAGTCAAAATGAAGTTGATAACTTGGTTGGTATTGGTTCCCTGATATTTGTCCTAAAATTTTTTGGCTCTAGCACCACTGTTGAAAAACTTATGCCCCTTTTTTCAACAATTTCCTCAGAGGAAAAGTACTTTTCCTCAAGGGAAATCAAATTTCCCTACAGGAAAAAGATTTTTCCTCAAGGGAAATTGTTTTTTCCTCAAGGGAAAAAGATTTCCCTTAGGGAAATTGCTGCATAAATATTTCCTTTGAGGAAATTCTATTTCCTTTGAGGAAATTCTTTTTCCTTTGAGGAAATTTGCGGCTTCAAATTTTCCTTTGAGGAAATTCTATTTCCTTTGAGGAAATTTGCGGCTTCAAATTTTCCTTTGAGGAAATACTTTTTCCTGTGAGGAAATTTGTAGCTTCAAATTTTCCTTGGAGGAAATACTTTTTCCTGTGAGGAAATTTTTGACAAACACTTTTCCTTGAGGGAAAATTCAAGACAACAAATTTCCTCTGAGGAAATCATTGTTCTTCAAATTTCCTCTAAGGAAATTTCTGAACATCAAATTTCCCTTAAGGAAATGTTTTCCCTTATTTTTACTAGTTAAACATTTCTTCACTATACCATGTATACAAACAGTATGAATATAATTTTACAAGACTGCATAATTGATACAAATGATATTTAAAACTTTAATAAATGTTTGACTCAACATTTTAATGACATTGAAAATTAATACAGCCTGTTTGTTTAGGTCTAGGTATGACAGGTATTGTTCTTACTTTTTATATAACTTTAACTTTGATTTATAAAAAAAATGTGTAGCAAAGGAATTTGTTTTCTTTGTAATTGTTTCAATCGAAAACATAAATAAGCAACCAATTTGAATGTCATACCATTTGTGGTGTTCTAAAGAATTTGTTTATATTTGCAGATTAAATAATAAAATAAACACTTTAAAGTCTTTTCCTGTTATTTTAAATTAAAATTTTCTTCTGTTTCAGCTTGTGTACAGTTATTCAATCCACTACGTAAGAATTCAGTGAATACATTATTCCATTCACTAAACATTTTCGTTCAATTCTAAGAGAAAACATTTTTGCAAATTGTTCTTCAATGATATTCTTCCATATACTTGATATAAGGGAGTGATGTAAATGTGTGGATTAAACTGGTGTTCCTTTTTTCAACAACAAAATAGTATTTTTTCTGCATTTCTCCTTTCTTTCGACTAATATATATCAGTATATAATATGTTGTTGCTTTTATACAATAGTGTTTTTGTGTATCTATGATAGAACTCCATTTTGTTTAAGGCCATTATCATGCATTGTCATGTGATTATGATGAAATTTCCTATTTCTTTTTTGCAGGAAAGCACACATTCCAGTTCAAATTAATCCAATTGCGCACTATTTAGATAAATTTCAACTTTAAGTTTCCTCTTCAGTAATGACCTATTGATCATGAAAACCAAGATGTCTGATCACCTATAAATACACAAAATAAACAAATAAAATGTTATAAATGGAGAGAGAAACAGCAATAAAAGTTTATTTTGTCATGTTTATTAACATTTTAAATATATTTCCTTTCCTACTTGTGAATGCTTTTGTCTATAGTTCTTATATTAGTTGATTTTGTGCATTTATCAATCTTTCAAGTTGAGACAGTTTGTTCTTTATATTATATATACAGTGTATATATATATGTTGAGCTTTAAACCACTGTCTAAAGTAAGGGTAGGGTTGAGTACTCATAAACCTGTTTTTTTATTACATGCATTAGTTTTTATGGATTTTTAACTTAAGCTGTCAGTTACTGTGAGTACTTAACTTTGTGTCTTTTCAATTAAGGGAAATGTATAAATTTCTTGCTTACTGTAAACCAACTAATTTTCACGAGCGATTTATTTTCACAAGCAATTTATTTTCGCATTTAGAAATATAATGTGCATATAAATTGTCGGGACTGTTTTTCATATGTATCTTTCCTTATTCATTTATTAAAACACATTAAGTAAACTTGAAAATCACGAAAAAAATAAATATATGTGATGTAGACTAGAATGTATAAAACGCAAAATAAAGTAATCGTGAAAAATTAGTTGGTTTACAGTAGTCCAGTCTGTGTTTGCAGGAAATTTACATCATTGGTTGTCTGGTGGAGAGTTGTCTTATTGGCAATCATGCCACATCTTATTTTTATATAACCTTGCCATATTCCTATTGTCATGATTGTGCCTGTCCAAAGTTCAGAGCCTGTAGTTTTTGTCAGTTTAGTCTGACACTAAAATTTAGTGGTTGTTGTTGTTGTTTCATACTGGTCATATTTATTTTTTGTAATTTATTTTGTTATAAACTAGGCAATTAGTTTTACAGTTTGGATTGTTTCAATTTTTCATCTGAAGGTCTTTTATAGCTGCCTACTTTGACTATAGGGTACGGATTTTCTCATTATTGAAGGTCGTCACGGGCCTACAATTGCTTTCTCAAAGCCATGATCAATAGTTTTCATATTTAATATACCACATCTTTTAATTTTTATAGTAATCATGATAATCATCTTTCAAGTTCAATAACTTTTTTAAAAATAAAAGTGGCCTTACCATTTAGGTTTACTTGGCTTCTGCAAATTTTAAATTGCCTATCATTTCTGCTGTTTATAATTTCTCTGTATCTTCTATAGTTCTTGTCCTATACATAAAAGAGTAAAAGTTATTATTGAATGACATCTTGCATCAATATTTTTTTTGCTGTTTAATGTACATGATGTATATTAATGTGTGTTTAATAAAAATCTGTACCATGAGTGCTTGATCAGCTTGTTGCCCTTTTAGTTCGTCTTTATGCTTTAAATGAATTTAAATGATTAACTAGAACAACTATGAGCACTGCGCAAATAAGACCCCCCCCCCCCCCCCCTCCAAACAAAAAGGACATGCACACAAAGTGGTATTCATTGGCATAAAACATGAAGATAATTTGGCTCCATTTAGAGATATCTCATGTGACTATAAGCATGATAAGTTTATGGCTGTGATTTTTTAACAAATACATTTCTAAAACCTTCCAAAGTTTGAAAATAGACAGATTTTAAATAACTTTCCAACAACTAAAGTTCCTTAACTCTGCATCTTATACAAAGATATACACGATAAATAGTGGATGATACTCCAGTTTGCATATTCTTCAAAGTTTTAAAGGAACATAACTGAAGAACGGTAAAAGTTTTACTATCAAAATTTGAAATTGATCTGATTTTGTGGTAAAAAGTATTGTCTTAAAGTTTAATAAATATTGGTTGAGGTAAACTTAAGTTAGAGGCTGGAAATGAAAAATTTATCATTTTTCCATTTTTAAAGAACATAACTCTAGAATAGATAAAGAGACACTACCAAAATTCAAACTTAATCTGTATTTTGTGGTGATAAGCATTTTGTATAAGTTTCATAACATTTGGTTGAGACAAACTAAAGTTTAGAGAACGGGAAACCAAAAATTCAGCATTTTTTCCCCATTTGTAAAGGGGCATAACTCTAATACAGTAATACTGACATCACCAAAATTCAAACTTGATCTGAGTATTGTGATAACAAGCTTTTGTAAAAGGGTAATTAAATTTGGTTGAGGCAAACTAAAGTACTGTAAGAGAACAAAAAACAACTTTGGGACAGACAGACAGACGATCAAGTGTTAAACTTAATGCCCCCTCCACTATGGGTCATGAAAATGAAAAGGGAGTTTATGTCAAGATATACAAACAATTCACCAAAGTTTCATAAAAATTGGTGAAAGCATTCTTGAGACTATCCAAATCCCAATAGTACAATGACATAAATCAGAATTTTTTAAAATTGAAAGGAAAATTATCATGATTATGTTATACAAAAATAATTCACCAAGTTTCATGAAAATTGCTCAAAGCATTATTAATAGTATACTGGAAAAAGCCCCCCCTTTTATGAATAAAATCCCTAACTTTAAGTTGCAAAATTCAAAATCTTTAAAAATAAAAAAAGAAACTTAATTATATCAATAGATAATTCACCAAAGTATTATAAAAAAATTTATGGATAATGTATTTTAATTCCAAGACTATCTAAGACATGGTTTGTTTGAATCAAAAAAGTTGAAATAAAATACCTACTAGAATTCAGGAGAACAGAGGCGGATTTAGGGGGGGGGCAGGGGGCCCGGGCCCCCCTTTTTGGGAAAAAATTTGGTTGCTTATATAGGGAATCACTGAAGCGTGACAGGAGTGGGCCCCCTCTTAGGTCAGTCAGTGGGCCCCCACTTATGAAAATTTCTGGATCCGCCACTGGAGAATTAGAGCAAATCAGGCTATCTTTTAGATTATCAGACAATTGACTGTAGAAAAGGAATTTTCTTTTTCTTATTTAACTATTTGTTATCTCTGTCCTTAATATCTACTGAACTAAGCAAATTTTTTCACATTTGTTTTCTTTTTTCTCTCTTGTTATTTAACCATTACAAAAAAAAAAGAGAGAGAAACTGACAATGCCAAGGCAAAACATAAGATGCAGAAAAGAAAAACAAAACACTAAGCAACACCAACATCACCCAAAAACTAGTGTTGAATTCATGTACTCAGTCAGTCAGTGAGAGTTGGCAGATCCTGACCCACTATATTTATGCTTAAAAACCTAAAAATCATAGAGTACTAAATATATTTTGTAAATACTTGATTAAAATGTTGTCATAAATAGCATAGACACCTCTTAGTTTTGAGAACCACATGTGTTAATTGTGCGACTGAAAATATTGCACGCATTTATTAATATGACCAATTTTAAGAAATGCAAAAAGATGTGAGATGATTTATATAATTGTAATTTCAGGAATTTACAGTAAAGGCTTTTAACCCCACTGCATTTTGCACTTTTCCCAAGTCAGCAGCCAGAAGTTATGGCCTTTGTGACCTTTGTATGATTTTTATTTTAGTTTCTTTTTTTTTATATTGAGGAGTTTAGTATGACGTCCATTATCACTCAACTAGTATACATTTTTGTTTAATGGCAAGCTAAAGCATGCCTCACAGGCACGGATCCAGGAGGGTTCGAGGGTTGGAACCCTTTTTTTTTGACGATCAATGCATTTGAATGGGGACATGTAGTTGGACCCCCCCCCCCCATTTGTCCTAGGTTATTAACCCCTCCTTTAAATGGCTGGATCCACCTCAGCCTCAGGTTGTGGGATTTTCTCGTTGCATTGAAGACCCATTTGGTGATCTTTGGTTGTTATCTGCTCTTTGGTCAGGTTGTTATCTCTTTGACACATTCCCCATTTCCATTTTCCATTTTATTTTCAGTTCTATAATAAATGTTAGACTTCTTGTTGATTTGGTTTCACATTTCGGCTTCGTCGGAGGAAAGCGTCCCAGAAATAAAATATTCTTGCAAGACATCACAATTATTTGGACTAGGTTTTCACCACCATCAACATTGTAAAGATTGTCGCACTGTGGAAGAAACAAGTTTGGCGCGTTAACAAAAATATAATTGTCTGTGCTGACAGGTTAGTATGTGTGCATACCAATATTTAAATTTTCTAAGCCTTCTTTTTGAATATTTTGTCCATTTCTTGGTAAAATACTGTCAGACCTGCCTGGAGTGCTGTTGATTTACAAAAACGATCAAGTAATGTAGGGGAAAGAAACTAACTTAAAAGACCAAAATAAGCCACAACTAATGGGGGTCTCATTGGGGGTTCTGTTCACGGATCCCGCTTAGTTACTTTTTTTTTTATTAGATTCCCGCATCCCGCTTACACTATGTAAGTAAGAAATTCTGATATTTTTGTAATTTCCCGTGTCCCGCTAAACTTCATTTTCCGTTCTTACGGCACAATAATTTGACTTTCATGTGACACGCTTACAAAAAATCCACCTCGACAATCCCGCATCCCGCTCAACCCCCCCCCCCCCCCTAATAGGTACATAAATAGTTTACTATGCAGTCAGTAGCCAAATACACATGTATATATACTTTTAGACGACCTAAGCCTCATTCATTTCACAGAAAAATCGAAAATACTCATTATTAATGAACATTTTAAATCACTTAAACATTTAGATTTTATAACTTTAAAATTTACGACAATGTAGAATTAAGATCATTTAATCATGTCAAGGACGTATATTAGTTATACGTCCTTGATCATGTTAATCGAAAAATGATTATTTGTCAATGAGCACCTGTAACCCGGTACTGCATTTTTTTTTTGGCACGCGTCGAGAAACTGTTAAAAGTGCCGCCAATCTGACAGAGCTTTGAAGAGCTTATTTTCTCGTATGATCTATGTCTGCTACTGTGAATGTATTATGATCTATTATATCAAGGACGTATATTAGTTATACGTCCTTGGTTTAATGTTATCTGTTGCAATATATAATAAGTATTACACGTGGACAGGATGTTCCCCGGGAAAATAAGTTATACACACACCGAGGATACACGCTATACTGTCATGTGGAAAATTACTGGGTCACCTGTAAGATGGTAATCAGCCATGCAACTAATCAGGTGACTGACCATGTCACTACACTTTAAAAAGTTTATCGTGAGATCGAAATATTCATTTTAATTAAAAATTTAAGAACTACCGGATTTATCATTATTATGAAGTGAAATAATTCAACCAAATCGTATTATTTCCCAAAAAGATTATATACATATGTTTTATCTATACCGGGAAAAAATTGAAAATTGTATTTATAATTTAAATTTATTTTATAGAAATCCTTGTAGGTCTCATGAAATGGAACTCACAGAGGCGGTATTAGGGGGAGGCAAGGCCCCCCCCCCTTTTGGGGAAAAAGATTGGTTGCTTATATAGAGAATCATTGACGCGTGACGGGGCTCTTAGGTCAGTCAGTGGGCCCCCACTTATAAAAAAATCTAGATCCGCCACTGACTCACGCATGCCTAATTAAGATTTATAAATTTATTTAAAAATATAACAAATATTTAGTTTTGAAATTAAATTAAATTCACCTTTCCGCGCTATAATTTATTTGACATGAATTAAACAATTTTTGTTGAGGGATCTAAGGGTTTGTCCATACAACGTGTATGTTATTAGTACTTGTTTTCGCCTTGAACCTCATTATACAGAGTGTTTTAGACATGATGATGAGAATAACGTGAAAGATACTTTTTTCGATCATCGTGAAGTGACAATTTTAATTCCCATTCCTCCATACACTCGACCCCTGTTGTATATTTATAATTCCTCGTGCTTTTAATTACCCCTCTTCGTGATTACCGTTATGCCAACAGAAACCCGGGACTTGATGTTCATGTAAAATCAGGGGCGGATCCAGCAATGGTAAAGGGTTCCAATTGGTCCGTAGAAATACCGCAAATGACCTCTTTAGTGCACTACTTGAAGAAGAAAAATGTGCACTAAGAACCTGATGGAATGATACAACTGTCACAAAGGACATGACATATAGAAATAGACTTTGTAAAAATACATAATTTCAAATTTTATGATCATATCTTTTGTAATTAGAAAGTTATTTTGTTTTATCGACACGTGCCTCAATCAGATGATTGTCACCTGTGTAATCGATAGAAATTCATGTTCGCTCAACTTTGTATACTGATTACACATGTAAAATTGAAGATGCGAAACATGTTATATTAGACTGTCCTTTAGAATAGAATAGAATAGATTAGAATAGAATATTTTTATTTACCAAATTAAGGCCCCAGAAGGGCATATAGCATACAGACAATATTATTATAAACATGACAATATATGCAGATTTAAGTAAAAGTTTATTTTGTGAAGCTGAGACTATGTGTTATAGTAGTTATAGTAGTCTCAGTGTGAAGTTAAAAGAAGTAATGGTGATTTTAGTATTTTACCTGATGATGATAAGTTTATAGAGGGGGGGCAAGGGGGGTCCCAATAACAGCAAAACAGCAAATTGATTTGGCTCATAACAGATAACAAGGAATTAAAATCGACAAAAACAGATAACAGTAAATGAAATATTAAAATAATTCGGTCTTTGACAAATCAGTATTTCTTATTACGATATAATCCTTTGTAATGCATTCCATTTTTTATGACTATGTTTTTAGTATTAATTTATGTATCTAGAATGTGTTTAAATTACTACTCAATATATTATAATATTTTTTATACGCTCGTTTACGGAACGTATTATGGTATACTGTTGTCCGTCTGTTGTCAACATGTCGGACATTAACTCAAAAACTCTTTAACCATTTGCATTAAACTTTGAGGAATTGTTTATATCTATTGACGTGAGCTCCCTTTTTTTTTTTTTTTTTTTTTTTTTTTTTATAAATTTTAGATTTTAAGTTTCTGGGTAATGGGTTTTTATTCAATAAAATTGGTGTTTTTTTCAGTTTTCTGATAATATCTCAAAAATGCTTTCACAAAGCAAGGAATTTTGGTGAATTTTTTATATCTATTAACATGAGGTAACTTTCAATTTTTATAAATTTTAGATTTTACGTTTCCGAGTTAACAGGTTTTATTAATTAAAAAGGTGTGATTTTCCAGTTTTCAGACATTAACACAAAAATGTTTTCAGCAGTTCTCATGAAACGTTGGTGTATTGTTTATATATATTGACTGAAGCTCCCTTTGTTGCTAATAAAAAAAGTGACCTAAAAGAGTTTGAATATTCTGACTTTTTCTAAATGACCATTTAATGAGGTGTGTGAATTTTTCTTAATAAAACTATGAGGCAAAGTGGTATATAGGGTAGAAAAATCAAAAGCACCAATTATAAGCATTCAATTTATCAAGTACTTTGAACGAATTTTGACACTCTAAAAGCAATTTATTCCACTATTTTCAAAGGCCTTATTTGAACAATTTTTTATCAGCTGAGGTTTTTGATTGTACCAAGTGTACTAGTAAGTAGAATACATAGTTTAGTAGGGAAACAATGGCTTGAAACGAAATAAATCTTTGTTTGTAATGAGTTATGTGCAGCTTCGGACCCAAGAACATGGTTGGAACTTTCATTGTACAATGCATTTGGTTCTGCTTTGAAAAGAATTACAGAGCTGAGTCTATGTACCATATTATATAAAAGGTTAAGTGGTTGTTAGGACCTAGTCATTAATTGAGATCCTTGTCAGATATTCCTGGCCATATGTTTTCCTTTTTGTCATATTAAGAATTGTTTTAATTTAATATGTTCGTACGGAAAACAAGGAACATTATTCTCATACAAAAAATTAAGATAATTCTAAATACACATTCATAAAAAAAAAAAATGGAATTTATTACAAAGGATAATCATAAGATATACTTGAATTGTCCTGGACCTCACTTCTGTGATGGGTATATGTTAATGGCATCCTTCTCTGAATACGGGACAAACATATTAGTAGTGGTAGACCCCAATGGCCAAAGTTCTTCAATTTATACCGAATATTGACTGTCAAAAAAAAATGCTAACATTCCAATTTTCAATAACAGTTAACAGCAAATACATTATCACAATAACAGATAACAAAAAAACTAAAAGCCCAATAACAGCTAACAAAGAATAAGACAATAACAGCTAACAGCAAATATATTTTCAAAATAACAGATAACAAAGAATTAAATTGCCCCATAACAGCATAACAGTTAAACCCCTTGCCCCCCCTCTTTATATATCTTAAAAAAACCAAGTAAAAGTACTGCTTTGGTGTGGTTGACAAGACCTGATGTAATATTTTAAGTAGAAGAAATTGTTTTTTATATGCTTGATTGAAAGTGATGATTTTACAGACCTGAAATATTTTTATAGACATGATCAATGCAGTTATATGGTGTTTTTTATATTTCTGGCGATTATATGTTTTACTTCTATGTATTAGCGTATTTTCTATTCTTATTGTAACTCACTTTTCGTCCGTCGTCGTTAGCTCTTACAAAAATTTTCTCCTCTGAAATCTGAAATCTGGGTCAAATTTTAGTTATAGAACAGTAATTTTGTTCAACCGAAATACTAATAAAAGATTATAAGAGTTTTATTTGAAAGCAATACAGCTTAAGGATACATTTAGGTGAGGTAAGGTTAAAATTAATAAATCAAGAATTTAAAATTGATACTATAAGATGTAAGAGCATATGTTAAGAATAAAATAACCTAATAATATTGATCGGTTATGGACCTTCTAGTCGAGATATTTGAGATTTAAAATATTGCGGGAAAAAGATGACTCGGACTTTAACCTGACTTGTGTAAACAATGGAATTCAGTTATTTTTTGTTTGTATTGCAATTATGTTTGATATTTCTTATTTTAATGTCAAAATCTGCCTTGAAATACTTTTTAAAAGATGGGTTTTTTTTGTGTGTGTCTTACCAATGTCTCACTTTTTGAATAATTCGTTTAAGAGTGGCTCACCTTTTAAAAAATACATTTTTAAATTAGCAAACTAAAAAAGAATCTCATAAGAGAAAAGCACTTATACTTTAAGCACAAGAATTATTTACATAGATATAAATAAATATTACTATAGTGATAGTATTTTACTTATAAATGGACTTAGTTTTTCTGCCAGGAAACATAACATTCACTCCGTGGTTAAAGTTATAAAAAAATAATATAATATGAACTTTCTTTAACTATCCTGGATTTGTACCAAACTTGGGTAGAAGCTTGTTTATAATCATAAGATAGTAAGTATACAGAAGTAAATTTTGTAAAATAAAATATTCCATTTTTTTAGTATTTTTCTTATAAATGGACTTAGTTTTTTTTCTGCCAGGAAACATAACATTCTCTCTGTGGTTAAAATTTTCAAAATTTTAATTACTTTCTTTAACTATCCTGGATTTGTACTAAATTTGGACAGAAGCTTGTTTATGATCAAAAGCTTAGTATCGAGAAAGAAATTTAGTTAAAATTTTGTTCTTGATTTTCCGTATTTTACTTATAAATGGACATAGAAATATCATCCAGTTACATATTATATATAGTCTGCAGTTAAATATTTTTTTAAAGTAGACAAGACACCAGGTTCTGCTGAATCCTTAAACAATTAATATATACATTTGTAATTAGCACAGTTTTTTTTTTTGTTTCATTGCGGTTTTTTTTTATTAAAGTTTCTGTTATATAATTAAACAAGTCTGTGGAAAAACATGTGTTTCTGTTTTTTCAAGGATTTAATCCTTGGTTTTTTTAAACTGTATATGTGTTGCATAATGTAAAGGATAATTAAATTATTCAGAATTTTTCTACATTAACTGCTTAAAATAAAAAAAAGTTTTAACTTTTATTAAATGTTAAACAAACAATATTTCAAGAGATGCAACTTTCCTACTCAAAAATGCCTTTATTGTAGATTTTTCCTGGTTTCACAACTTTTAAAATCATAAAAATGGTGACTTTTATTAAAAATAATTTTTCAAAAGAAACAATTCCCTAATTACATCAAGGATTTGTATAGTAATACAAATCCTTGATTACATGTTGTTTAAATTGCTATAAAAACACAGAGGTTTAATTTGTTTATTTAATATTTTTGGGCGTTTGACATTTGCGCCGATTTTGAAAATTTTCATTCTTTCATTTGCGCCGATTTCATTTTTTCATTTGCGCCGATTTTATATTTTTTCCTAATTGGATTTACAGGTTAGTTACAGGTAAGTTCATACTTTTATATTGACTGAGCACAGAGTATAAAGACAAATCAAGTGACATTGCATTTGGTAAATGGCTATCCCAATGTTTCGGATTACCATCCCTTTCCCTAAATGAAATCGATGACTGCTTCACGTTTGACATTGTCTGACGCTCCGCTCCTTCTGATGACAAATGTCATACATTCTTAGACAACGTACAAGTACACATTCCATAACGGTCAACCAATTCTTGATGGCATCCATAAAATTAACGAAGGGATGATTTCAACTTCACCATTTGTAACTCTTGATTTAATAGCTTCCTTGTGAGAAAATGCGAACTCTAGAAATACCCCCACCAGTACGTATGCCAGACAAAGAAAAGATGGCCTTCGTTATCGACAATTACGCCAAATATAGAAGAGACGAAATCATAAGAAAGAAATATATTAGATGTGTTGCCTATACATACTCGGCAAGAACAGATTTATGATTTGAATGTATTCCGTTTTTATGGATTTGAATGCTGTACATATATTTTTAATTCGTCATTTTAGTATAAATAAAGTGCTTTTATCTTAGGTTTTTACTTCTTGATTTTAAGCAGGAGACAACAGTTATATACATGTTATGATTGATAATTCATAATATATATACAACGGAAAAGTTCTTTAATGATAAATGAAAATAACATTACTAGGATGGAGAGTTGTCTTATTGGCACTCATATCACATCTTCTTATATCATTTCACCTGTAATTTACTTGTTATTTACCTGTAAAAAAATCGGCGCAAATGATAACAAAAATCGGCGCAAATGAAAGAAAAAATCGGCGCAAATGCAAAACGCCGATATTTTTATCTAAATCCACATTTCACCTTAATTCAATTCCCATCTGGCCTTAGTATATTTCTTTTACCTTTTTTACCTGGAATTCACAGTTAAGGCGAAATGAGAACACACCTTAGTAACGATCAGAAGACGATTGTTATTTGGATATGGTTGATTGAACTTGATGATTGGGAATTTGCAATAAGCCGTTGGTCACGTGCCGAGTGGCACGTGCTGATTGAAAAAGTAATTTTACTTCAAAATTATATACTCATATCCTCTTATATCCATGTTCTTTGTGGTCTTAAAACATCGTGTCCTTAGTGCAAAAACTTTCTTCTTAGTGCACTAAGAAGTCCTTTGCGGTATTTCTACACACCGGGTTCCAACTACATGTCTCCATTTAATAAGGGGTGTCGTTATCGCTGGGTTTCTATTACCCCACCCTTTTCATATAATTTAGATTTCAAAAGTGTATACCTTTTCATATATTGTGTAGGTTAAAATATTATCTTTTCCCGTTTTCGACCTATTCACATATTTTAAAGCCTGAAAAGGTGACCTATTCCAACGGCACGTACGTCCTTTCACCTTGTATCTGAGCTTGCATATAAGACCTTGAGAGGATTCCCGAGATTATCATTAAATGCAATGATTGCTCACAAAAAGGGGAGTCCAACCCCCAGATTCCATCCCCTTCGACCCGCCACAAAATATAAATATAATTGTTATTTAAAAGTCATGCACATACTAGTACTAGATCCGAGCACCTGTTTTGGGATATATAATTAAGCTAATTTAACGTAAATAACTGCGAGAAAATGAATAATACACAAGTTGATAATTGTCTCTTCTCTGCTAATTAATGTGCAATATTCACTCTGATTTACTTGTGAGACCACCGACACTAATAAAATTTACCTCAAAGTTCAACGGTGCTCCGTTACTGGGAAGATCATATCGGATCCGATCAATTTATTGGTTCCATTCCCCCAAATTATAAGTCAACACTTCTCCTTAATAGAAAAAATGCCTTGCAATGCGTCATAATTATCTGGACTACTAACTACTCCCACTATAACTTCGAAAACAGACAATAATTTATTATACTGGAAGAGATTAGGCTGACGGATTTTTTAATGGATTGGTAATTTTTATTTATAGCACAAGTTTACAAAGCAAGATTATTCACCTTTTTCACCCTACAAATCAAATGATTTCCTCCTTACACCTACACTACCTAAAATATAATCATATGAATATTTGGTATCATTCATTTTGTGTGACAACTCTGAGTGTAAGATTGACAGGGGTGGATCCAGAACTTTTCATTTTTTTTTTGGGGGGGGGGGTGTTTGCTCCAGTCATGCTTCAGTGATTCCCTATATAATCAACAAAATTTTTCACACGACAGGGGATGAGGCGGGGGGGGGGGGGGGGGGGGATGGGGGCTTTCCCCTTAATTAGAAATCTCTATTTTCAGGCATAGGCTCATATAAATTTGCCTTTTGAAGAACTGAATTAAATATGATACGGCTAATGAGTTTCAGATGCTTTACATTAATATACATCATGTACATACATGTGACATACACAATTATATATAGAGCCATTTAAAAAGCTATTTTTTGCAATACTTAAATAATGTAGGATCAAATCTTGATACATGTAGTTGAAATTGTTAGCTTTAAACATTAAAAAATGAACACCCAAAGTTTAAAGTTAAACATAAGAATGACCATATAGTCTTTAATGTATATGCTATTGCAATGCAACTAGGTCATTGTAGGTAAACTGTCATCTATTCCCTTAAATTTTAGTTCAAGCCAAGTTTGATTAAAATTAGTCGAGTATTATATATATACTCTATTAGGTCTCTAGTTTGGATAGTGTATAACTTGCAAATTAAAATCATACTCCTTCCAAATTTATTTCTTTAAATATTATGAATGAAATAGCAAGTAATTAAGGGATGAAATTAAATTGGATGAAATGTGGCAATTTTTTTAACATGTTTAAGGTAAACAGGTAAATTAGTAATTTGGTAAAGTTTGAAAAGGTAAAATATTAGTATGTCTGAAGTTGTCAAACTTAATTTTAGACCCTTTAAAAATAATATTATTCTTATTTTGAGTTATAGCTTATAGATTTTTCTATAATGTTGATCAGGGGCGGATTCAGCCATTTTAACAGGGTGGGGTCCCAACCCATAGTAAAGGGGGGGGGGGGGTTCCAACTGTATGCTCCCATTCAAATGCATTGCTCGACAAAAGAAAAGGGGTGGTTCCAACCCCTGGACCCCCCCTTGGATCCGCCAATGTTGATATGGTTCTGTCCCAAAAGTAGTACACTGCACTGTAAAAAATTTTTTTTGGATAGAGCCAGTGCAATGTTACCATGTTTACCTCACTGTTCTAGCATGTCTAGTGGAACAGTAAGATTTTGCCATCACTTGGTGTCTGTCATTGTTCGTTGTCGTCTGTCTGGTTTTCTCCTCTAAAACTACTGAACCAAGTCTTTGTTTTGCTTTCTGTTTCGTCAAAAAACATTGTGATCATGGCTAAATAAAAACATCTATAGGAGTAAAGGTAGTTTTGGCTTTTATCTCAAAACCCAAATTAAAGCATTTAGAGCAAATCTGACACGGAGTTAATTGTTCAATATAGGTGAAGTTCTATCAACAATAAAATTTCAGACAAATGTAACAACCTATTATTGGGTTGCTGCCACTAGATTGGTAATTTTAAGGAAACATTGCAGTTTTTATACAACTGCAAAAAGTTTTTTGCGATCATATATTGGTATCATGTAGTCATCGTCCAAAGACATTTCATTTTCGCATAATTACTGTAGTATAAATTAATAGAAATCTATGAAATTCAAACACAAGGTTTGTGACCACAAAAAGGAAGGTTGTGATTTATTTTGGGAGTTTTTGTCCAGAGTTTAGGAATTAGGGGCCAAAGGGTCAAAAATTAAACTTGTTTGATTTTATAGAAAATTGAATTATTGGGGTTCTTTGATATGCCAAATCTAACTGTGTATTTAGATTCTTAATTTTTTTGGTCCTGTTTAAATTGGTCTACCTTAAGGTCCAAAGGGTCCAAAATTAAACTTATTTTGATTTTAACAATATTTAAATTCCTGGTGTTCTTTAATTTGCTCAATCTAAATATTTACTTACATTTTTTGTTAGGGGCCCAGTTTTCAAGTTGGTCCAAATCGGGGTCCAAAATTTTACTTTATTTGATTTCAACAAAAATTGAATATATGGGGTTTTTTGATTGTCTGAATCTAACCATTCATTTAGATTTTTAATATTTTGGCCCGTTATCAAATTGGTCCACATTGAGGTCTAAAGGGTCCAAAATTGAACTTTATTTGATTTCATCAAAAAATGAATTGTTGGGGTTCTTTGATCATGTTGATATGCTGCATCTAACCATGTATTAAGATTTTGAATATTGGACCATATTAGAGGTTAATTGTCAATTTAATTTTTTTAATTACTTGGACCACATTCATTCTGTGTCAGAAACCTATGCTGTGTCAACTATTAAATCACAATCCAAATTTAAAATTCAGAGCTGTGTATCAACATGTCGCACATGATCAAGCTTGAATGTTGTGTCCATACTTGCCCCAACTGTTCAGGGTTCAACCTGTACGGTCGTATCAAGCTTAGCCATGCATAGCATTTTTATTGGTTATTATCTTGAATCTTATTTCTGATAAAGATATACTGTAAACAGCAAATATAATTAGCAAAGTAAGGTCTACAAATATGATATTAATACAACCAAAATTGTCAATTGACCCCATCAGGAGTTATTGCCTTTTAAAGACAATTTTTCACAATTTGTTCATCTAGTTTGCTTAATACTCTAAAGAATCTTCTCCTTTGACGGAATCTATTACAGCCAAACTTGGACTAAATGAGTTTCAGAGTAACTAGTATAAAGTTTGTATTTTATTTCCTTTCACGTCAAGAAACATAGTCACTTTATCATGTTTATCATGTTTATAGTAACATGGCTAAAATGGAACATACATGTCAGGTGAGCACTTCAGGCTCTTGAGAGCCTCTTGTTTAATTGCTTCTGTAAGTAATATATATATTAATTTGAAATTTTGACAAGTGAGACACACAGGTTATACTGTAAACAATATTTCAGAGTTTAACGTTGTCAAGCGAACAAATCATAGAATAATAGTTGAATCATGTCTTTGTTGTCCAATGAAAAGTTAGTACGAACACGAAGAAAAAGTATGGGAATGTTTGTTTTTTAAACTATTGACCAGGGTGAAAGTCTTTGAAAGCGATGACTGGCAGAAAGTCTGTAAAATGAAATAGCACAAATATTCCAATCTTTTTAAATATTATTGTATATATAAAGAAAAACACATACTGATGTTTAATAATAGTTTTTAACCTTTTTATGTTTAGAACAAGAAATATAGAAAAATAATGAACAATATAAACAGTTACAATAGAATTGAGCGGCAAAACAAGAAAAACAGAACAACAAGACCTAAATGGTAAGACCACTTCTATATACTGCACATGTAAATTCAGAAATTATTGCTTGCATTTATTATTGTGATTTTTCACGAATGGACAACTTATTGTGATTACAAACAAAAATCTGCATAAAGATCTATAAATATATATATAATTATGTTTTTGTTATCAAAATATGAGTTCTTATTTTTGCGATACTCACCCAGTCACATTATTCGCATTACTAAAAACCTCTCGATAATTTCTGAATTACAGTAATAAAATTAATTGCCTTTGAATGATGACTCATATAAAAATAAGAAGATGTGGTATGGTAAATGAGTGACTAAATATCCACCAGAGTTCAATGAAGTGGATGCAAGAAATTAAAGGCCAATGATGGGCTGGCCTTCAATAATGAGAAAACACTTCCAAATATAGGTCAGCCAATAAAGATCCCAACATGAAAAGATTTAAACAATCCAATTTAGTTCAACATGTTCAAAGTCAACAACAATCAACCTTACCATAATATAGGACAGTGGTTTAAATAACACAACATATGTCATGAACATTCTATAACAACTTATTGCAAGTGGCTCAACTTTAAATATCACTGCAAGGCACTAAAATACTAAACAACGGATAATAAATCTTGGACACAAAGCACTAAACATGCTAAATAAGAGAACTCATAAGTAAGAATATCAAATGAAAGTTTCTCAAAATTTTCATTAAAACATGATAAAATAAGCTTATCTATATTGCTGTTTTTTTCTCAATTTATAACATTTTTTTTTAATTTTGTGTATTTATAGGTCAGATATCGGTTTTTATGATCATCAACCTGCAGGTCTATACTGAAGAGGACACTTAATTGTTAATAGTTTTCTACATAATTGGATTAATTAATGTGAAATGAACTGTGTGTTTTTCTGGAAAAAGAAAAAGAAAAAATTCTACAAAATTGCTATAAACAAAATGGAGTACTATCAAAGATGCACTAGAACACAATTGTGTAAAATGTAACAACCTACATATTCACTGATGGATTATGGAGAAATTAAGAAAAAAAATAGTATCTTTGTCATGTTTGTTGTTGAAATAAACACCTGCTTTATCCATTCATGTACATGGCTCCATCATATCAAATATACCATGTATACAGAGAAGATGTTTGAAGAACAAGTTGCCAAAATTTATTCAACCAATTGAAGGAAGATGTCTTGTGGATGAAACTATTTATGCACTGAACTGTTATTTAGGGGGTCGATTAATTGTACACAGCAGCTGAAACAAAAGACAAGTTAATTTAATATGGAAAGTGTTTTTTTTTATTTAATATGCAAATATGAGCATAATATTAATAACATCACAAATGGTATGATATTCATAGCGTTTTGCTTATTATTGTATTGTCTTAAACATGTTAAACAGTCAGCCTTTTGTTTTTGTATGTTTAATACTCACCATGAAAATTTGTATTAAAGTTTTAGTTATCTTTTGTATCAATAATTCAGTCTAGGAAAAAATTATATTTATACTGTTTGTACTGTTATGAAATTTCCATAGAGGAAAAATAGCGGAAAACATTTCCTTAAGGGAAATTTGATGTTCAGAAATTTCCTTATAGGAAATTTGTTGTCTTGAATTTTTCCCTCAAGGAAAAGTGTTTGTCAAAAATTTCCTCACAGGAAAAAGTATTTCCTCCAAGGAAAATTTGAAGCTACAAATTTCCTCACAGGAAAAAGTATTTCCTCAAAGGAAAATTTGAAACCGCAAATTTCCTCAAAAGAAAATTTGAAGATGCAAATTTCCTTAAAGGAAAAAGAATTTCCTCAAAGGAAATAGAATTTCCTCAAAGGAAATATTTATGCAGCAATTTCCCTAAGGGAAATCTTTTTCCCTTGAGGAAAAAACAATTTCCCTTGAGGAAAAATCTTTTTCCTGTAGGGAAATTTGATTTCCCTTGAGGAAAAGTACTTTTCCTCTGAGGAAATTGTTGAAAAAAGGGGCATAACTTTTTCAACAGTGGTGCTAGAGCCAAAAAAATTTAGGACAAATATCAGGGAACCAATACCAACCAAGTTATCAACTTCATTTTGACTTAAGGATGTTTGCTCCTCTACTTTTTGAATTTTTACCAGATTTTCGGAATCCTCTGGTTTTATCCAAGTATTAACATTAAAATATTTTGCCCACTAACCCCTACTTTTCTTTTCATATTTTTATTACGTATTGTTTAAAAAGCCATATTTCAAAATCTTATGATATCCTTGTTATTTTTTCATAGTTTTTTAAACAAAAAAGGTGCCAATGTTAAGTGAAAGAAAAATCTAGAGAGAATTATTTCCCGCCAAATTTTCAACGGCTTATATCTCGAAAACAAGCACACTGACCCTCCATTTTTTTCTGCTTTTTTAGTTTCTTTATTTATATATCATCAATTCATAATAGTCTTTTAAAAAGCTTGTTATTTTTTAACAGAGTAGCGAACATCCTTAACTCCAAAATTTAAGGTGACAACTTTTGCACTCAGCGGAATTGCAAACTTGTCCCGGAGACTGTTTAAAATTTTTAAAAAATACAAGACTTAACAAAGGCCAGAGGCTCCCGACTTGGGACAGGCGCAAAAATGCGGCGGGGTTAAACAAGTGGATGCAAATCATATTATATGATGATGAATATATCATCTGAATCTTATTGATTTCATTAATTTAAAACGATATTAAGGTAATACGATTTCTCTCTAAAAGTAACTATGTAGAATTTACTTTTTATTATATGTCTATAATTATGCTCTAGCAATTTCCTTTTGGATATCGATATAATTTGAATTATTCTTACAGTAACTCTGAAAACAAAGTTTGTTCTTTTTCGAAATTGATGCAGAATAATGCTTCTAATAATAATGATAATTACACCTTCAAATACTACAACAAACCCTGCATTGAATGATCACCAGAGATATGTCTGATCGAGTGGGACTATATAGTCATAGATAAATTCAAGGTATGATGTACTTTCCCTTTTTTTTATTATCATATTATTATTAGTGCCATTCATACATTAGCGTGCTATAGTGGAAAAATAATAATTGATATACATTTACCAAGGCTAATATATACTAGAATTATGATACATAAGTGATTTATTTTATTTTTTTCCGTGTGCAGGTGTGCTCCACAACGGATGAAAATACAAATAAAAAAGTCAGAAATCTTTTGAAAAGAAGGTATAAAACGTATCGACTTCCTGTCAAGAAAAACGTAAACACGAATAATAAATTTGGCCCAAGTTTTTCATTTAATAACAGAACAGACTATCTAACCACGTCAACTGAATTAAAAAATACACGACTGAGATGCACAAAAACAAACCATTACCTGAACGACCTAAACCACCGTCCTTTAAAGAAATAATCGAAGATGTAGATTGTGCTCCAAATGACGACGTGGTCTTCTCTCCATATTTCTCTTCTGATGGTAACTATTTAACTGATCTTTTATAATATGATACGTGTTATATACAGTGCTGGTAACTCATTCCATAAATCGACATCTTATTCTAATTACATTTCCATGTGTAGTAAAGCAGGTGCTCTTTTTTCACGGTCTGTATGGGGAGAATCTGGGTATAATCTATGATAAACTATACCCATTATCATGAGTATTCTCTGTACTTTGTATATATTTCAGCACCCCCAGCACCCCATTATTCCATATCCTTTCTTTTTTCTCTAAATTTCTATTTTTTTTGTTCGATTTTTCTGAATAATTGACCCATCTTTTCTGTAAACCCCATCTACATGATCTAGTCCCTCTTTCATGAACAAGTACAGTGCAAAATCTCCCTCCATCATTGTTTATATATACATTGTATGAACTACATTTGTTGCAATAATATTTAAATTGAGAATGGAAAAGGGGAATGTGCCAAAGAGACAACAACAGATGGTCACCAACAGGTCTTCAAAGCAACGAGAAATTCTTGCACCCGGAGGCGTCCTTCAGCTGGCCCCTAAACAAATATATACTGGTTCAGTGATAATGAACACCATACTAAACTCCAAATTGTACACAAGAAACTAAAAGTTAAAATAATACAAGACTAACAAAGGCTAGAGGCTCCTGACTTAGGACAGGCGCAAAAATGCGGCGGGGTTAAATATTGCATGGATAAGAACAAGAACACATTAGATAAAAACAATATGCTAATGTATTAAACAGGTTGGGAACACACCCTCTATATGGTGTTTATACCTTTATAGACGGATAATATTTCTATAGAAGGATAAAATTATCCCTCTAAATAGAGGGGTATTTTTGTTTAAACTGGATTTAAAGCAAAATATGGCATATTGGCATTCTCTACTTATTATGGTAGTAACCTGCAACAGTTGGTGCACCAACTGATGTACTTGCTATAGCTTAAAGGGAAACTTCGCAAAAAAATCAAAAATTGATATAATGTCCATTCTATATAGAAATGCTCAAATTTATAGATATTAAAGTTTTATTCCGCTAGATAAGAGATCACCATCGATTTTAAATTTAGAGTATCAATTCTCTGCGTTCCGCCATTTTGTCGTCTTCCCCGATGAAAAATCACGATATGTCTATAAACCACAAAGGACCAAAACTACAGTAACCGATGTAGTCGTAATTGCGTGTCGATATCTTGTCAATCGTACGGTTGTTTTATCTGACAAACTAACTTGATAAGGAAAATGTTCTTATTTTTTTTAAATAACCACAGTCTGTTATTTTTAAACTGTTAATATTGGAATCAGTTAAAAAGTCAAAGTTTAAATCATAAATAAGTGTTCCGTGACAACTGTTTTCGAAAATCTAATTCGTTTATAATTCTTTAGAGTAATAAATATTCAAATAAATTCGGATCTTCCCTATCTGATCACCAGCATGACTAAAGGTATTACTCCCAAAGGTATTGTGAGGGGTGTGAGGTGACACGTCCAGGTATTCAAGCGATTTCCTGTCGGGCTTGCAAGTTCATGCATCGTTTCACTTCTGTAGGTATTGATCAGTGTACACGGCCGATAACTTATAACTCTTCATGTGTATAATATACATCTCTGTCTTGCGTGTCCGAAAGTGATATAATATACTAGTCATTACTAAACTCATACGCTTATTTATAAATAACATTACTGGTGTAAAGAATATTATTTATAAAAATATAAATAATACCAAAAAAAAAAAAGATTTGATAAAATAAAAATCTATTTACATTTTTTTTTCCAAGGTTTAATTTGGGAAAATGTAATATATACTCGTTGTCAATAATAAAGGACAGATTGGAACATACCAGAAATATTGATTTAAAAAAAATGTACGCACTTGTCGACGATTCATTTCTACGCCTGGATAGAAAGTTACGGAGCTATATCAGAGGCGGATTTAGAGGGCCCCCCCTTTTTTGGAAAAAAATTAGTTGCTTATATAGGGAATCATTGAAGCGTGACTGGAGCGGGCCCCCTCTTAGGTCAGTCAGTGGGCCCCCACTTATGAAAATTTCTGGATCCGCCCCTGTATATCGCAATTTAAAATATATACATGTATACATTGAACATAAGAAAGAAACATACATTTTCTGTAAATTGGGGTAACAGTTTTGTAAATAGACTAGTCCACGAATGTCAACAGTATGTAATCATCGAATTCGATAGACTATTGTATACCAAAAGAAGAAGAAGAAGAAGAAGTAGAGGACCAATTTGATTTAAATACAGGTCGATATAATAACTTGCTTCGGTTCAGCGAAGTTATGAAAATGTATATATATCAATTAGATCGTTCTCCAATAATGGAAGAAATTCAACATCATCACAATTGTTCCGACATTCATGTAAAACATATGCAACTGGACGTACACTAATAAACCCCAAGGGGTGTGAATATTTTCTAGGAAAACTTTTGAGTTTCAAATTGATTTCGGGAATTATTTTCTTTCTTGATATTCAATGACAGCAATTTAAAGAATAAACTACTTGTCCGCTTTAGGGGTATTCTTGCCAGTTGAACAGACTTATAATTACATTCAAAAATAGGGAAATTAAGATGACATTAAATTCGTTGTCTTTTTTTTTTAAACATCGTTGGTCAAATAGCTAAAGTATTATTCGTTGTGAGAAGAAGACTATTTTAATATAAGGACGCTCCCGATTATGAATAAATTTGGTTGACGTTTTTCACACTTGAAAAGAAATTATATTCGTAATTTTTCGATTCCATTCCAAGAGGATCCTTAAATTTCCTGTCAATTTTTTAAAACATCTTTTTTTTCAAATAGCTGAAGTATTCATGCATGCGTTGTGAGATTAAAAATATTTTGATGAGAACATTAATTCCTAAATAGGTAAATAAAGATCGCTTTGGATGGACTAAATTATATAATTGCAATCTGTTTGAAATATTAAAGGTTGGCGATTTTAATTTAAAAAGGTACAATATTTAGTTCATACACTCGTGTTTAGAAGGCTATTTTTATTTATAAATTTATTCAATTAAAATAATTCAGTATTTTATCGTTACAAAACTAATCAGAAGTCATAATTCATTTAAAAGTGAGCTTAATGCAAAATAGTATACAACAGCTATCCAGTTATTGTGCGACCTTATTTCTCCCGTAAATTCATTTTAATTCTTTTTCTTACATTTCTGTGTCTATAACTATAACTGACTCCCGTATATCATTCATACGAAATGTTGTTCACACCTGAAATGCTGAACCGTGACGCCTAGGTGTCACTGAATGAAGATCAAAAGATTAGAATTACATAATGCTAATCTTTTAATTACCTTGAGTTTAACTACGCATTCAACATTCACTAAGTGTCACAAATTAATACACATTTAATTTCCACAGTACAAGCAAATGAAAATGTTTTCTGAAATGAAGCAAAAAGTTCAGAATACAAACATGTATTTTTTAATACACTATCGATCGTGTCAGTTTCATATGTTTGTTTAAAGTATTTGAAGAAAAAAAATCATAAAAATGTTCTATTGTATTATTTACTTTAATTACTAGAATTCGTATAAAAAATCCACACATGAATCCTACAATCTAATTTAAAAAGTTGCATGGCTATCACTTACTTTTCTTGGGTTAATAGCTACACCAAAAGTCGTCGATGCGCTTTAAATAGCGTTATTAGATGGTTAACGAACAAGACTTAAATGAGATTAATTTCACTCCCGGCATGCTCAAAGACTTAAACTACGTCACATAAGTCAGGAAGTTTGATAAAATGAAATTAATAATTACCAATTTTCTCCTTTATTACTTTTCATATCGAAATAAAACTTGGTGAATATGTTTTTTATGGTATTATGATTGAATATAATAAGATGAAAAGTGAAAAATCGCGAATTATCCCTTTAAGATAGGTATACAATGGATTGCAAGTTCTGTCACTTTAGCAGGAAACTGGGTATCCCAAATTGTAGTAAAGTACAATTATTGATGCATACAATGCTTTAGATTAAACCAATATATCTAGAAAATGCCAATCTGCCCTATTTTGTTTTTAATCCAGTCTAAACAAAAATACCCATCTACAGAGAACATAAAAAACATAACATTTAGAAAAAAAAATGTCCTCCAGTCTATTCCCAAAGCATAAGTGATGCATTGGTTTGGATTTTTAATTGACATCTATAATATTTTGCTATTGCTACTGTTATATTTGAAAATAAAAGTGTATATCTCTTACATGTGAAGTGTACAGTACATTGCATTTTTTTAAAATGTTTTTTTAGATATTAAAGAAAAGTCTACAGCTTTAGAAGAATCCTATTTGGAAACATCTGAGTTGAATATTGAGAATGAAAGCCCACAGGATGAAGCATATAATCAGGCAGTTGAGTTTATAAAACTTACGAAGAAGTTAGAAAATGCACCAACATTACTTGATGAACAGTTCAGAAGACTACAAGAACTTAAGTCAGAAGTTTCAAAATCTATAAACAAACTTAAAGAATCATCAGAGGCATTGCAGTCTTAGCAGCATACAATGTGGATGATTGCTAAAATACTTTAAAATTGTGATAGTGTTCATTAGAAATATTTATAAATATGAAAAGTGGTGAATGTTGTTAGTTTTAATATTTTTTTCTGATGTCTAAGTTATGATGTATTATGAAATTAAAAGGTTTATATATAATAGGGATGTACAACTTAAATTGAATGGTTACTGTGAATTAAGCAAAAGGTCTCGAACAGCATACCACAATGTACAAATGAAATAAAATTAGACTGAAAATCAACCATACGTTTAGCTCTAAACAATGATGAACCACCATGTTATTAAATACAAAAAAGTTGATTGATTGGTTTCTAAGATGTCTAATGTTCATCAATGAATGTAACATGTGTATACAGGATGATAACATTATTACGTAATATAAAGATACCATGCTTTGAATTAAATTAACATGCTTAGTTGGAATTTTATAGTGCTAGCTTCAATGGTAATTACAGTCCACAGGACAACATTTCATCTGAATAGGACACATTTTTCTGTCTTTGTGGCAACCAGACTTTCAATCTTACATACTGAATGCTTGATGGAGAAATAGTAAATACCAGATTTTTGGAAAATGACGCTTTCAGCGGCATGTTTCCGATACTATTGACCTGAACTTCCATTACATTTCTCTGCCTACCACGCTTGGATCCGTATTTACTTTCCATTACATTTCTCCGCCTACAGCGCTTGGTTTCGTAATTACTATTTTATATACACACTGGAATCAGCGTGTATTATCATTATTGTGTAGTAATCAACCGGGAACCAGTTTACATACTTTATTTACAGAATAAAACATTTTGACCTGTTCATATGTTTATTGTTACCAGAATGGTATTTTGAGCTTTCCATTTGTTAATTTTTTCATATTCATTCAAGCTTTGGCTTTTATCTACGTAATAAACAAATAGATCCGTTTTGACATGGTTCTGGACTTTTCACACACCAATGATCAGCAATCACTAGACAAAATAGTTCTTGAATCTTCTAAATAATGTCAGCCTTTCTTACCATTTCAACTTAACAACCATTAAGAAAGTATTAATTGGAATCATCTTGACATTCATGGGATAGATACTGGTCTTTATCCAGATTATGAAGTTTTGAATAATCGGTCTTCACTTGACCCAACATCAGTTCAAAAATCAGTAAACAAGGTTAAGTTTTCGTGGACAAGTCGACATCTCAGATACTATGAGCAATAGGTATACTGTATTTGATGTATGGAATGATTGTAAGGTGTACATGTCCAACTAGCAGGTGTCATCTGACCTTGACCTCATTTTCATGGCACAGTGGTTACAGTTAAGTTTTTGTGTTTGGATTTTTTCAAATAACAATAGGTCAACTACGTTTGGTGTATGGAATAATTGTGAGGTGTTTATGTTTGTCTGGCAATTATCATCTGACCATGAACTCATTTTCATGGTTCATGGTCATTCTTAAATATCCTATTTCAGTTTGTTTCTTAAATTCTATATGCAATAGGTCAATTATATTTAAAGAATGTAATGATTGTAAGGTGCACATGTATGTCTGTTAAGGTTCATCTAACCTCATTTTCAAGGTCATTGATCAATGATAAGTTTTCCTAGTTTCGTGTGTTTCTTAGGTGTGCTATAAGTCAGCTACATTTTAAAAGTATATCTAGTTTTAATCAGAAATCTTCTAAAATTTATAATTTGTATAAGATAATAATATTTTTTATATTTAAATCTTAATATCTTTTATAAGACATCTTATATAATTAGTCGTATATTAATTAATGAATGGCTATCATTTATTTGAATTTATTGAACCATAAACTTAATTTTTGACTCTTCACATTGAATAATCCGCGAAGAAAATCGAGAAAAATGAATATCCATGGGAGGAAAATGCAGTAAGTACGTCCTCTACGTCCAAAGTTTATATCTGTCCGTTCGAAATTCGGTGATGCATATCAAGTTATGGATCAGGTGGAGGTCGGATCACTTGAAGTAAAATTAGCAGTAATAGCTGCAAGTAGGCTGTAACATTAGATGGATGCCTTAGTCAAAACTGACAAAATGCCGAAATTATTTCTTTTGTTTACATTCGGCATTGCAAACTGAAATCAACATAAACAAATATAACAATAAATAAAATGAATAAAATAAATTGATATATAATAGAAAACGGAAAACACAGATTGCATACATATAAAGATGTATTTTTTTTGTCAGAACATTCAATGAAATTCTCAAATTTAGCGACATCCTTTTTTATTGTGTTGAGTCGAGCATACCTTTGTAGATTTTGATTTAACAGTACACGTGAATTGCTTTCGTCGACATTGACAGACGTTAACAATACAAGCGATTAATATTATTATTTTAATTATACGTTTAGCTGTCGTAGCTGGTCCTGCTCCCAAACAACCAACTGTCGTAGCTAAACGATATGCCGTAGATAGATCTGCCCTCCAGCAACGGGATACTGTCGCTGAACTTCTTCCTCAGCAACCAGATGCCGCAGTTAACCAGATAGTACTAGTAGGCTGTTAAATGCGTCGGGACACGTAATGACCGTAAGTTGTCGACCCTTAACCAAGTATGCCAGCAGATTATAACAAATGTATAGGCAACACAGAACATCGCCATTTGGCGTTGTTCTATTGATAGGTGACAACGATATCGATACAACTGACTTCGACGAGACTGGCTTCATGACATTGCTTAAGCGCAGTCAAAACTGACAAAATGCCGGTAATTATTTTTTTTGTTTCATCATTCGTCATTGCAAACTGAAATGAATAAAAATAAATATACAACGGACAACACAGATTGCATAAATATTAAGATTTTTTTTTTGTCAGCACATTTGATTAAATTCTCAGATTGTACGTTTTAAACTATATAAAATTAAATTAAGCGACATCTTTTTTTATTGTGTTGAGTCGAGCACACCTTTGTAGGTTTTGATTACTTTCACCAACATGACAGACATTAACAATGCAAGCGATGGTGAGTTCACGATATCTATTATTATTTTAATGATATATAAACCTTTTATTTTCATAAAATCAGCACGTCCTAACCATATGTTTCCTCATTGGCGAATAAGTGTAAGACTCCATTTTTTCTTGAATTTTACTAAAAGTTTATGACCCCTTCTGCAGCCATGTAATTACGAAAATTTCAAACTCCAATAGTATCAAAACAGCAAAAATAATGAATACTAGAGATGGGTCATTTTGAATATTAACCGAGAATAAAATTCTTGCAAAGTACTATTATTTCTTAGTTCATTGTCAACGGGGATCTTGTGGCAAATAAAACAAGAATTTTGTAGAAAATCCAGACTTTAAAAAGACATTTTTGTTATAAAATTTCAAACATAGATTACTAACTTGTTTTTCTATGATGTGCAAGCATTTATTGCTTACAAAAAGTCCTAAACAACCTTTAAAGGGGCACTAGCTACGAGATATATGAAAAACCTAATATATTATTTTTTTGGCTCAATTAGTAATGAAATGCAAATATTGAAATAATAATTCGCTTTTAGCCGCCAGAATGGTTCAATTTTGTCAAAATAAGCTAAAAAACACTGATGATGAATTACCCACTTGCAAGTGAATAATTCGACCTCATTGAATCCGTATTCATATGAACTTCAATTTAACATCTTAGCTTTAGATGGATAAAACGTGAATTGTATGTGTTAAGTTATTTAAAGGAAAAAATATCAACATTGAACGTGAAACAAAGGTGAATCATTTGAATGACTGATTCGATCACAAATCATTCTTATAAGGTAAAAACTATGATAAACATTTATTTTTCATCTATATTATAAAAATAAATAGACCTAGATAAATCCAACAGCAAGAGTTTGCTTAAAATCAATTTATATCTTATGTATGTTTACATCGCTAATATTGTCATCGGATGACTTTAGAGGTCAACTCGATGGTTAATTAGATGGCATCTAGACTAAAATACACACGAAACAAAGCTACGTTTTCATGACAGTGCCCTGTTTATGATTTATTTCAGACTTTTAAAAAGTTTGGATAATTTTTTTATATATTATTTTTAACCAATATCTAAAATAAATTTGTCTTAAGGAAATCATTGCTAGCACTTCATGCAATAATCCTTTATCTATCAAGCAACGAATTTCCAAATATGAGAGTACAAGGGAAAAGGCTGTGGATTTTCTGTAAAATTTCCATGTTTAGCATTGAAACATTACAAGGGTACATAATCCTTAACATAAGTACACCGGTTTTCCTCTTTTATTTTTCATGTTCATTATCAAAACTTCATGTCTTTTAATCTTTATATGATAAATCTTTGAAAATGCGATTTTTTTTTGCAGTACCTACCATTCTTATGAAAAAGGAAAAGCCGAGACCTTCGCGTAACCGTTTAGCTGCCGTAGCTGGTCCGGTTCCTAAACAATCAACTATCAGGGCTGAAGCTGCCCTCCAGCAACCAAATGCCATCTCTGGACCTTCCCTACAGCCACCAAATGCCATCGCTGGACCTTCCCTCCAGCAACCAAATGCCATCTCTGTACCTGCCCTACAGCCACCAAATGCCATCGCTGGACATATTCTTTGGCAACCAGATGCCGTAGTTGACCAGTTAGAAGACGAGGCTGTTGAATTGGCTCATCTTAATGTTGTTCGGTCAAAAAGACTTAAAGCGAAAAAGCGCCCAATACCATTATTAGACCTTATTTACGAAAACCAGTTAGAGTATAATAAATTTATAACAAAAAAGGTACCCAAACTTTTAAAGATGCTTGGGGTCTCTTCTGATTCAGATTCAGATTAAAATCTATTTTTTATGTTTTCTTGCTTTTTTGTGGCTTCCGCAGTAGGAATAAAATATCACAAAGCAACACATAAAACACACATTTAGAGTTACCGCATGTTTTACATTAAATTAAGAAAGCCCCTTCGAAAGCAAAAAAAGAGACACCCTAAAAGAAACGAAAAAAAAACGAATCAGAAACAGCGAGAGTTCTGATCGACTTAAAAGAAATAAGATATGAAGGCGAAGCATAATTACAAACTATCACAACATTTAAAAAAAAATAAACCGTGCCAAAGACTTACAAATTACCAACATACCCAGAACTTAGTTCAAGCGCACAAAACATGCGACTCAGTTTTACTAGTCTATCTAATTGGAACCAAAACCTAACCTGTGAATGGTGTGAGATGAATTTAAAAAGAATTATAAATACGAAAACATAGAAAAGAGTAGAGAACAAAGCTATGTTCAGGATAAGGGATACACAATCTACTAGTAATTAAAAACCAATTTCTCATTGCTCCCGTTTTCTGATATGTCGCGTGGGAGATCTAACGAAATCCGCTTTGAGGTCATATGTGAGTGACCTCGTAGATGTGTCTTTTTCGACCAATGAAAATGAGTCTTCCACGATCTTGAAAGTTTATCGTGAGGTAAAGGGATGTAACTCATTTTATTTACGAAGAAATCGTCAGTCAAAAGAATTCATAAACTTTTTTGATTGGCTTATTGATAAGTCGTCAACTCATTTGCATATCATTATAAATTCATAACTTCTAGTTCACTCACATGTGACCTCAAAGCGGGTTTCGTTAGATCTCCCACGCGACATGAGAGATCGGTTTTTGATTAGATTGAGGGATACATAGAAACAAATTAAAACCAGGTGAGAAAACTAACAAAATAAACTTTATTAAAGCCATGTTTAATGGGTCAGATAAGGTTTTACTGTCAATGACGGTCGCTATCCTATTTGTATTTTCTAAAACCTCATCGGACCCACTTAACAAACCCCTGTGGTCGACTCCGTGTAGGGGTTATTATTATTGAATGAAGACTTTAACCCATATCATTGTTTTAGCGGAAAAAATAGTTGATAGAGATAACTTTAAAAAGCAAAAAGGCGAGATCTTCAAGCAAGTAGACGAGACCAACACTGTTAGTCACTTCCTTATACGATTTGATTTTATATCCCAGGAATAGACTATGTTAGCTGTATTTGGCAAAATTTATCGGAGCTTTGAGCCCGAGCCTCTTCAGCTATGTACACTTTTTGCCTTTAAATTTTTTTGAGCGTTATTGGAGGCGAAACACGCGTCTGACATATCTGATGAGTTTTTTTGAATGTCGATATTCCTTGCTCAAGGGCAAGTCTAAGCTATTGCTTTCACTTCGCGTCCGTCGTCTGCCGAAGTCTGTTAACTTATAATACAAAAATCTTTTCATTGGAAACTAAAACCAAACATTGCCACAATCATTCTTAGGGAAACAAATATGTCCGTTGGTAAAGCCTACCAACCAGCATGGTCAGCGAGACTAAAATAGAACATCGCGGCAAAATCAAGTATTCCAATATATTTACCTCGAGCATCACTGAAGAGACATTACAGTGGCGGATCCAGGGGGAGGGTTCCGGGGTTGGAACCCCCCTTTTTTGGACGATCAATGCATTTGAATGGGGACATATAGTTGGAACCCCTCCTTTGTCCTGGGTTAGGACCCCCCTTTTTTAAATGGCTGGATCCGCCCCTGCATTATCTGTTGAAATGCGCCTATTCTAGACGATCCGGTATCTAGTATCGCATATTCTAGACGATCCGGTACATAGTAAATTTGCTGGTTGGTCCTTTTTATAGACTTTTATATATATATATACACAACTCGTCTAAACATCAACCCAACAATGTTAGATCTGTAAATTTGCTTTCGCAAATTTTTGGTTCTTCCCTCGCCGGGATTCGAACCCATGCTACTGTGATATCGTGACACCAAATCGCCTGCACTGCAGCCGTCCCGCTAGACCACACGACCACCTGGGCTCTCAAAAAAGAGCTTTCGCTGCTCGTGTGTTACCTTTCCTCGTCAGTTTTAATCTAGCGGCGTACTACAGTATATGATATATAAGGCATGAAGATGTTATTGTTACAGATCAGCTAAATTATCTATAGTAAAGGATCCTACAAATTAATGTAATATACAGTCACAGAAAATAATTATATTTATAAGTACGTCTGAGTCAGTGACAACTCTACAACAGTAGTATCCATCGGATCGCCATCAATGATGGTGATACATGGCTGTCTAACTCGTCTAAACATCAACCCAACAATGTTAGATCTGTAAATTTGCTATATATATATATATATATATCTAGATTAAAACTGACGTGGAAAGGTAACACACGGCCAGCGAAAGCTCTTTTTTTGAGAGCCCAGGTGGTCGTGTGGTCTAGCGGGACGGCTGCAGTGCAGGCGATTTGGTGTCACGATATCACAGTAGCATGGGTTCGAATCCCGGCGAGGGAAGAACCAAAAATTTGCTTTCGCAAATTTACAGATCTAACATTGTTGGGTTGATGTTTAGACGAGTTGTATATATATATATATAAAATGACTGAATAAATAGTCAACGGTCAATCTTACAGGGCGATGGATCATGTAATATGATTCTGTACACTACAAAATATAATATATAACAAGTCAAAAAGGGTACAACATCACCATTAAATAACTATAAAATGAACAAATATTAGATATTTCGGACAACAGATATCCTTCTTCAATAAAAGCACGATGTCAAATGAATTATGTCAAAATATTCAAACATATATTCAAATATATATATATATGCTTTATGTTATAAAGTTTCCGTCTGTCACATGTCAATTGTCATTGACCTCATTTCATGGTTCAGTGACTACTTGAATTTTTTTTTAGATTTTTTGTATTAATGTTAATTACTCTCTTACTATGAGTAATGGAGTACCCATATTTGGTATGTGCATACCTTGCAAGGTCTTCATACCCGTCAGACAGTTTTCACTTGACTTCGATCTCATTTCATGGATCAGTGAACAAGTTTAAGTTCTGGTGGTCAAGTCCACACCTAAGATACTATAGGTCTAGTATATTTAGTGTATGGAGGGATTGTAAGGTGTAATTAACCAACTGGCAAGTGTCCTCTGACCTTGACCTCATTTTCTTGGTTCAGTGGTCAAAGTTGTATCTTTTTGAGTTTTGGTAATTTTTCTTATACTATATGCAATAGGTCAACTATAGTTGTGTATGGAAATATTTAATGATGTACAGTACCAATTCATTCTCAGAGGTTTTATTTGACCATGCCCACATTTTCACGTTCATTGCTGAAGTGTTAATTTTATGTGTTTTGATCTATTTTTCTAAAACCTTAAGCATTAGGTCAACTTTATTTGTTGTATGGACGGATTGTAAGCTGGGCATGGTTTGTCTTACCTTGACCGCATTTTCATGGTTCATTGGTCAATGTTTAGTTTGTTTCTTAAAAACTATAAGCAATAGGTCAATTATATTTAGTGTATTGAATGATTTGTAAGGTGTTCATGACATTGGCCTCATTTTCTTGGATCATGTTAAGTTTATGTGATTGTTGAAGTAAAGCTTTATATTTAGGACTAACAACATGATAGCAATCGTTAGTAAAGAAGGCGAGACAAAGAGACTATGGTAGAAATAGACTAAAGAATAAACATGATAAAACGACAATTTTAATCATGATTATATTCGTGTCTATAATGTTGGAGAGTGGCTTTGGTTGAAGATGTACATTACTACGGAAGCCTTTTAGGGCCATGCTAATTTGCTCTTTACAATTTGATATAACAGACTATTATAATGATAATTTACTTCCGTACATTACTCAGGTCAGCGACGCATGCTCTTTAGATCCTCTAGTTTTTTGTGGACACTTTTAAGTAGATAGAGAAACTTTAAATGACCAAAATTATAAGAAGAACAAGATCCAAAAATGCGTGAAAATTGATGAAATACTCATTCGACTCATTGGAGTTATTTCACATGTATGATGATTTTTACCCATTTTGTGTTTGATTACGAATATTATAGTGGATAAGAGACAAACTAATGAGAAATTGTAAATAACCAAAATGATCAGCAAAATAAGATCTACATTTAAATCAGAAGGGCGGAAATCAATAGAATTTCCACTTCTGATCGGAATTTGGTCTTGAACGATGATTTTAATTTACCTTTCTGCTTCTTTATTGCTAGATAATTTCTAATTCCATTTCAATTTTTCTGACTGGTAAGGCGAGCTGTTTGGAGCTTCAACTTATTTTTAATCATTTTGATATTCTAGTTCATAATAAACTAGTTAACAAAAGTAACAATCCCATATATTCGAGCCTAAATTTATCATAGAATACAATTTTATGGAAAAACTGGCAACTTATCAAACGAGAAACACCTACTTCAAAACAAAGACATCGGATTAAGAAACTGTGACCAAGTAGGAAAGTGACAAAATACCGTGTTATATAAAACGGATCAAATTTAATTTATTATCTTACCTCCTATACATTTATAGAAATATAATTGGTTAAAAGCGCATGGAGACCGTGTATATTTCATATTAGGTAAGTATGGAGGCAGGGCTTATTTCATACACGGTTAGTAGTGGTGTAACGTTCCTTTATATTCCATATTAGGTAAGAAGGAAAGCGGGGCTTATTGCATAAACGGTTAGTAGTGGTGTTACGTCCCTTTATAAAAACAAACCAGTACTGAGAAAAAAATCTTAAAGGTTTCAACAGACGAAGAAATTGATGATTAAGATGGAAATAAATTCATAAAACACATTTAAACCTAACAAGTAGTTGTTGTTGTAATCTGTTTTTGTAGGATCAATGGAAGTAGTTTCTTAATGCTAACAGTATTGAAGACTCATTTTGATAGGTCACTAGTCTAAATTTCACACGTTAAGATAGTCGGTAAGATAAATTCGTTGTATAGTGTGCTAGTGACGTAATACGGTATACATGGGGACAGCTTCGCTCTCACCCCATACGGAATTTACTGACCCCGTATATACCGTATTAGGTCACTAGCACACTCTGTAACTAATAATATTGACAACAAATTCATGCATCATAATGATCTTTATTGGCAAACTTTGAGTGTACTGGGTACTGTTGGATTGTTGTTAGTGTAAATTTTAACCAGAAGATTATACAACCAGATATCATGTTTTTTCAACCACGCTCTATTTTCCATCTCTGTACCACAAAGATGATTGAAGTTGCAACTGAAAAAGAGTGAATGATTTTGTTGTAACTATTAAATGCTTACAATTAGATCACCGTATTTAGATAACCTTTGTAGAAAGCACTAGAAAATAATACAATATTTGAGAAAAACTATCATAAAACATGATTTTAAAAAGAATAAATGACAATTATAAAAATATTAAAAGTAACTATTATTTAGCCCTGTTAACATTATTCGATATTTGGACTATTTAACAACCAATTGTCACGCTACAGTCAAACAGGAACATATGTATTTGTTAATATAAAATAGAAGATTCAAAATAGTGATATATATAGATGATCGTAATGAATTCAAACAGTATCTTACTTGTTCATTCCCACTGCAGGATCGGCACCAGTGCGGATTATTGTATGGAAGAATGAAGATGTGGCCTCGGCCCAATACTCAGCAGAATTTGCTGTACCATATCCATGCTGCCACGTACCGTGTTGTTTTATGTAGTTATATACATATCTCAACTGTAAAATGATAAGTTCACACAACATTTCATTTGAGACATTTACATTTAACTTTACACCGAGGTTTACTGTTCAGTTTCAGTAAAACAAAATGCAATGTCTGTATAAACAAATAGAATATACCCGCGTTAATTGCACCACCTTTAAAGAGAAAAATCCCATTATATTTAGCATAAAAAACATAAGTTCATACACTTTATATATATACCATTGGAGTGGAATTAAAGTCCTATAGGATTGTAAGTATGTAGGATTTTTAATTTTAGTTTCTTTTATATATTTCAGAGTTAAGTATGACGTCCATTATCACTGAACAAGTATACTTTTTAGCTCACCTGACCCGAAGGGCCAAGTGAGCTTTTCTCATCACTTGGCGTCCGTCGTCCGTCGTCGTCGTTAACTTTTTACATTTTGAACTTCTTCTAGAGAACCACTGAATGGAATGAAACCAAACATGGCATGAATGTTCCTTATGAGGTGCTGACCAAGTGTTGTTACTTTGTAGCCGATCCGTCATCCAAGATGGCCGCCAGCAGGGGACTTAGTTTAACATAGGACCCTATGGGAAATGCATACACATGACTTCTTTTAGAGAACCACTGAATGGAATGAAACCAAACATGGCATAAATGTTCCTTATGAGGTGTTGACCAAGTGTTGTTATCTTGTAGCCGATCCATCATCCAAGATGGCCGCCAGCAGGGAACTTAGTTTAACATAGGACCCTATGGGAAATGCATACAAATGACTTCTTTTAGAGAACCACTGAATGGAATGAAACCAAACATGGCATGAATGTTCCTTATGAGGTGTTGACCAAGTGTTGTTACTTTTTAGCCGATCCATTATCCAAGATGGCCGCCAGCGGGGGACTTAGTTTAACATAGGACCCTATGGGAAATATATACAAATGTCTTCTTTTAGAGAACCACTGACTGGAATGAAACAAAACATAGCATGAATGTTCCTTATGAGGTGCTGACCAAGTGTTGTTAATTTGTAGCCGATCCAACATCCAAGATGGCCTCCAGCAGGGGGACTTAGTTTAACATAGGACCCTACGGGAAATACATGCAAATGTCTTCTTTTAGTGAACCACTGAATGGAATGAAACCAAACATAGCATGAATGTTCCTTATGAGATACTGATCAAGTGTTGTTACTTTGTTGCCATTCCAATGTCCAAGATGGCCGCCAGTGGGGGACTTAGTTTAACATAGGACCCTATGGGAAATACATACAAGTTTCTTCTTATAGAGAACCACTGAATGGAATGAAACCAAACATAGCATGATGTTCCTTATGAGATGCTGACCAAGTGTTGTTACTTTGTAGCCGATCCATCATCCAAGATGGCCGCCAGTGGGGGACTTAGTTTAACATAGGACCCTATAGGACATACACATGTCTTCTTTTAGTGAACCACTGAATGGAATGAAACCAAACATAGCATGGATGTTCCTAATGAGATGCTGACCAAGTGTTGTTACTTTGTTGTCATTGCAACATCCAAGATGGCCGCCAGTGGGGGGATTTAGTTTAACATAGGACCCTATGGGAAATGCATACAAAAGTCTTCTTCTAAAGAATGAAATCAAACAAAGCATGAATGTTCTTTTCCTTATGAGGTGCTAGCCAAGTGTTGTTACTTTTAGCCAAATTTTATATTTATTTTATATGATTTCAAAAACCCAAGTAGAATCAGGTGAGCGATACAGGCTCTTGAGAGCCTCTAGTTTGGTTAGCGGCCAGCTAAAGCACGCCTCCGTGCGGAATTTTCTCGCTGCACTGAAGACCTATATTGCCTTCGGCTGTTATCTGCTCTTTGGTCGGGTTGTTGTCTCTTTGACACATTCCACATTTCCATTCTTATTTTTATTTATTTTATCGCCTTGCATTTTCACAACTGGACTGTGGTATTTACAGCAGTAAGTTCGGATTTCTGCCCAGTTTAACAGTTTGGTTTTATTATAAATTTTGCATAAATTGCATTAGACGGAGAGCAACACTTACAGTCAAGCAACAGTAATGATAAAAAGTAAAATCACAAAAATACTGAACTCCGAGGAAAATTCAAAATTAGAAGTCCCTTATAAAATGGCAAAATCAAAAGCTCAAACACACTAAACGAATTGATAACAACTGTCATATTCGTGTATTCTGCAAAATAATAGTAACAGTCGAAAATATATTTAAATGCTGATACACAACAAATAAATAATATAAAATTTTTTTTTAAAAAAATTGCTGATTTTGTTATGGTTTATTTATGATAACTCGTCAAATGGGATTTAAAAAAAATGTATAACTTTTCTTATCAAGGGATACATTTTCTGTTGCTTATTTGTTAAAACTGTTAAATGCATTAACTGAGTACCAACACTTGTAAAAGAACGTACATACTAAGATGAGGTTTACTGTTGATACATGAATGTGTTTTAAAACCATTTAAAGTTATATATTTACAACATTGAACCCTCTGTTTTTGAGGGGCGCAGGACATTTTAGCGAAAATTTTTGAACTACTAGGGGACATTTGAGCGCCAACATTAGAGCCCATTTTAGCGCCGGATTAATCCGTTCACCTGTATTTTCGATAGCCCATTTTTGCGAAAACTTACCTGGTTGAAAAATACTCTAAGCTTTGGGCAGAATTTCAGTGTAATACAAAGGGAACAAATAATGGTCCAGAGTCATTCCATGACCATTATAATGAGCAATGATATAGTTGTCACCCAGCTATTTACGTTTTTCTTGATACTATTATCAAATTGCAAACAAAATCATGTACAAAAATACGAAGTATAGACGGATGTGCATCACATTCTAGACAAGAGAAAGAGAAAGAACAGTTCCTAATGCAAATCAACAGTATTGTGCAGGGGGTATATCCAGAGCCCATTACATACGTTCTCTAGGATCTAAATCTAAATTGTTTTATATTGTGCTGTCTTGAGTCTGTTAAAGTTTTTTTTTATTATACTTTAGTATATTATAATGGGTTAAAAATATTTCGCTAAAATGGGCTTTGACAATTTTCATTTTCGCTAATATGGGTTAAAAATCAGGCGCTAAAATGGGTACTACTTTGGCGCTAAAACGTCTGATTTTTTTTCGCTCCAATGTCCTATCAATGCGCTAAAATGTCCTCCGCCGGTTTTTGAGAACCATTGATGGTATTCACTTAAAGAATGATAAGAAATGGATGACATTTGTTAAACAGGGGCAATTTTGTTGGGGAGCTAATCCTATTAATTTCCTCTTAAATAAAATATATGATACATCACATGCCTACCATATGACAACTGGACAAAATACTGCAATGCCCGTGTCAACAATCTTTTTAAAATGGGGCAAAAGTTTAAAGAATTTATAAAGACTAACCATTTGTGTAAAACAGTTGATGAAACATAATAGTATGATACATGCAAACATTTTAAGTCTTTGCAAAATAAGAGAACGAATTCGAACGATGGATTAATTCAAATAACGTTATAACGCGACCTTCTGTTGCTAAAACTCTTCAAATACGATATAATTTGAAGATAGGGACAATTAACTAACTTATGTCTTTGATTTAATCTTTGTGTTAGTCTTAACTTGTAATTACACTTGACATGCTAGAAGGATACCCAGTAAATGTGTCATAGCTGAAATGTACAACACTTTGATTTGTCATATTTTCACTTGTCTCCATTTTAACACTTTATTAAATATCATAGTAAAATTTTAAAAAATATTTACCCTGTCTCTATCTACTTTTGGCATGTATTTATCAACTAAATGGGCAAATTCGTGAACTAAGATGTTTTCTTTGTGACCATATGGATCATGGGAGTTACACAGCACATTATCTTCCAAAACAACAGCTCTTGTATTGGTCAGACCAGCAATTGAATCATACTTTCGCCCGTCGAATGTACAGGTATGCTTACATGAACCATCACATTTGTCTGCAAAATGTTAACACATTACGTGTTAATAAATGACAAAGATCATATTCATCAAAAGTATTTTTCTAACTATATGCAATACTGAGTCATGTACAGACGTTTGTTTGACCTTATGTCCCTTTATTTAGTATCAACCTTATTTTGAATAAGACTTTGCTTCATTTAAGAAGTTTTGAATATCAACTTCTGTTAATTATATTTTTTTAATGGTTTATGTTATGTCATTATATTATACTCATTAACATATCTACGACTGTATTCCAGTTAAAGGCCAGTTCTGAGCTATATTCGTCAAAGGGCTAGTACGTCACTGTTGTTTTCATAGTTAACTGCAGTCCCTGTCACTATCAATCTCACTATTTTTTATAATTTAATGAAACGATTTCTATTTTGTAGTTCTGTTACAATTAGTTTATAATCATATATAAATATAAGTAATAATTACTATAATAATGTTTATCATCATAAACTAAGCTTAGTCATAACAGACTTACTGTGACACTGGGGTGTATCTTTCAGGTTATAATTTTCAGGGTAAATACCCGGACCTTCTGACTTAGCAAAAATGCCGAGCCCATGTGATCTACCCAAACCACAAAATATCGATGATGACATATGTCTGGTCATCAAGCCAACAATGGTACATCCCTGAAAATGACACAAAACACCGTTATTAAAGCTTTAATATAAATGTTGATAATTGACAAGTCACAATCAATCATAATCTAACTAAAAATAAGAGTATTTCACATTATTATAACTTTATCCAAAATTACCCCTCACGTTGGTTAGAACCAATCATTAAAAAGTAAAATTACAAAAATACCGAACACCGAAAAAAAAAACTCAAAACGGAAAGTCCCCAATGAAATGGCAAAATCAAAATCTCAAACTCAACAAACAAATGGATAACAACTGTCATACTCCTGATTTGGAACAGCCATTTTCTCATGCAGAAAATGGTGGATTAAAATGATACTTGTTTTTATAGTTTTATAGCTAGCTTAACCTCTCACTTGTATGACAGTCGCATAAAATTCCATTATATTGACAACAATGTGTGAACAAAACAAACAAACAAACATAATAGGTTAAAGTGTCAAAAAATAGGGTTACAGTAGTCACCATTGTTTTTTTTTAAAAAATCTGAATCACTATAAAAATAGTTGCTTTATCATCGAAATCTTCACCAAAGTCTTGTATTTTAATACATAAAACCTCTCTTCGATCATGACACTGTGTTGTGCATTGACAGCTACACTATTTATTTTTCGTAAATGCTTATAGCCAGATTACTAACAGTTATTGAAGCACCGATAGCTTAACTTACTAGTTATACATTGTAGACTTATGGTATATTACTTATCACCTTGCTTAGAACCTGATCTCTCGCATCTGTTGTAGCACAGATAGCTAAACTACCGTCTTATCCTATATTTCTTCTCATTTTTTATAGGAAGATCACTTAACAGATATTGTGGCACTCGCAGCTACATGATAAGCTATTGTGTATTACTCCTCGTCTTGTTTAGAATAAAAATTATCACAGCTTTTGTATAAAATATAGCTACACTATGGCAATGTCTTTTATTACTTCTCACCTTGGTCAAAGCCATAACACAAACAGTAGATGAGTATCGACGTCAATTAATACAAGCCTTATGGTATATTACTTCTCACCTAGCTTAGAGCAAGCTGCTGCACAGTTATTAGAACACAGACAGTTACACTATTCTAAATTTATTTTCACCTTGGTCAAAGCCAGATCACTAACAGTTGTTGTAGCATCGATGGCTACACTACAACCACTTGGTTTGCTTGTATGACATCTTCCTGAATGATCCACCCATCGGTGTTTGAATCCAACACGGGTTTGATGCAGATGTACAGGAGGAGACGGTAATAGGAACTGTAGCTGAAGATCTGGTGGCAATTTACTGTAAAAATTGTACTATTAACACATTTGAGGTTTACAATACCACTAGGCTTTTGGTGCACAAAATAACGGTTAAAAGAAAAAATATTGAAATATAAAGTCCGAATATGACTACGATGTGTTCTAGTTGTTACTGTATTATTACACCTCGATGTGTTCTAGTTGTTACTGTATTATTACACCATATAATTTATAACGGCTGATAAAAAACTTAAATTAGCTTAAAAGTTACATTATATGTGTATTTCAGAAGAATCTGCACTTTTGATTGGCAATCGCGAGGCATCCAAAAATACTTGTATTTCTAAGTGATATTAAACATTAATGAATACACCTTTTTCCTAAGTTAACGTCACAACAATTCATAGGAAGCTTGAATATAGAACATGTAACTTCATAATTGTAGCATTTTGAATTAAATGCTCCTAGTAATTTTAAAGCGTTGATTGTACGCACATTTTTAGTACGACGTGCTTCCGCGTAAAATACAAAAGGTGCTTTGTTAACGCTTTTACAATCCTATGAGTTACAGAAAGACATATTCAATTCTTAAGTAAAAACTGTGACTATGGAAAAGTATCCTTAAGTTTTTATTCAGGAATTATTATGAAAGATCAGTAAAATAACTCATCAAGGATACCAGGATTAAAATGTTATATATACGCCAGACGCGCGTTTCGTCTACAAAAGACTCATCAGTGAAGCTAATCAGTGCATCGATAAACTAAAAGTTTCCAAATTTAGGGACTTTATAAGTTGTTGAATTATACAAACCTTATCTCATCGTTTGATAGAGGTGGTGACGAACCATGGACCTCTGAAATGAAGAACAAACTTGATAAGAAATGGACTATAAACTTAAGAAGCGTTTAAAAATTTCTATTCGAAGGAAACCACAACTGAAACTGATCATGTTGTTTTCGATACTAGCACTGCAAAATCATCCATAATAGTATAATAGAGAAAATCAAATATCAGCCCTAAGTATCGATTTTCACTTAACATAAGATTTCTTAAAAACAAAATGACTCGGACTTATATATTAATCTAACAACTATTGTCTACCTAACATATTCTTGAAGTTTGCCATAACACTCACTTATGTACGCGCGTAATTACAAATGAAAGAATTCTTATTATTGAGTGTGAAACCTATAATAACCAATAGTATAGTATAAGATGGAGGAAACAAAAAGATTTACGTAAATTGGCATTGATTTGTTATTTTCTTATTAAATCTCCCATTAATAAAATATCTATCAAATATGTTACTATTTACAAATTTTGGAATTAAAAAAAATCACAAGTATTTGTACTACCCAACTTTGTGAACCAACGCGCTTTAAGGGCATTTAAAAGTATGTTGAATTTTATAGCACTGGTAAGAATAATGTATGGTTTCACTATGAAATGAATTCCTTTTTTTTTTTTTTTATTGATCTTTTTGGTGTTCAAACTACAGTGCATGCATACATTTTTACAGGACATAAGAGAATGACATGACATGTATGGCATTGTTATACTATTGACATTATGCAAATAAGACAGTAAAAATTTACAAGTTAGTGGTGTGAATACTCACTATATGATACGTCTTAAGAATACTTTGGAATACATTCTACTATAACCATATTAAAAAATAAATTTAATTAAATATCTTTCATAAATCCCCCCATCTGTTGACAAATGACTCGTGTTTGTCTTTAGAAATATATAAATATTCTAATATCTCCAGACGTCTTATCAAAAATTTAAGAAAAGCTTGCACAGATATGAACAGTCTGTCTAATTGTGTGTTCTTTACATAATAAATGTAATATTTTGCCTGTAGAATGCAATAATTTAAAACTAAGTTATCAGAATTCAATACATCAAAAATGACACTGTCTTTATTCAAAAATAGTTTTACTCCAAAAACTGAATACCACCAATTTGAAAAATTTCTCCAAAATTGTTTTATTTCTGTACATTCAAAAAATTTATGCTCTATAGTTTCTATTTCTTTACAACTTACACATTCATTAGTTAAGGAAAGTTTATATTTTTCAAGAAGATAATTATATGAGACTATTCTGTGTAGAAGTTTATATTGAAAAACTTGTAGTTTGCTTTCTATAGTACATTTGAAAGCTAATGAATAAATATTTTTCCATTGTTCGTCACTAATTTCTATATTAAAACTTTCTTCCCATCTTTGTTGTGAAATAGGAGAAACACTTCCCTGATCGATAAAAAGTGAATATACATCTTTAGCAAATAATTTACTAAAAGGCATTTTTTTATTCTCATGCTCAAAAACGAATCCAAATGAGTTGCTGTTAGGTGACATGTGTTGTTGTAATAACAAAGCTTTCCAGTCACGTGGTATAGCAAGCTTAATAGATAGAATGTCTACAAAAGTGACGTTCAGGTTATATTTTTTGTTAATAGTGTCATGAGACAAAAAATCGCCTTTATCATCTACAATATCATTGATGAACCTTCTGCCTTTTATGTACCAAGATCTGTAAAAAATACTCTTTTGATCAATTTTGATAAACGGATTGAACCAATTAAATTCTTTTCTAACATGAAATGCATTTAACGGGATGAAAATACCCTTGAAACGTTTCCAAGCAGATAGCACTTCTATATAAAAAAGAGGTGTTTTCAAATTCAAAAACTCAAATTCACATCTGCTCATAAACAAGTCCTCTAACTCAAAAAGGGAGAAAAAGCTTTGGAAACATGTTTCCATTTGGAGTCATGTTCTGACAGGAATCTTTTTACCCACATAATAAGTAAAGATAACAGCTGTACTTCAAAATTTGGAGCCTTCAGTCCCCCCTCGCTAGGAGACTTTTGAATAACTTCCAATTTGACTTTCGGAGAACTACCATTCCATAAAAAACTATTAATATCACGTTGTATTTTAATTACATAAGATCTTGGTACATGTGTAGATGAAATGACATAAATAAGCTTCGATATTGCAAGTGATTTAAGAATTACAATTTTTCCGATCAAGGAAAGGTTTCTGATCCTCCATAGTTTAATTATTGATTCCATTTTTTCTATGCATGTATCTAAATTAGAACAAACCATTTCTTCAAAAGCATTAAATTTTAAACCTTAGGTTTTAAAACCATCTGTCCATTTAATAGAAAGGGAACCTTCTTTGTTAAACTTATTTCTTCCAATCCATGTTACTTCGGTTTTAGAAAAAAATACTTTTAATCCTGAACACTTCTCAAAATCGTTAAAGGAATCTAATAAAATTTGCGCGGAGAATACATCTTTCAAAAAACAAGTGGTATCATCAGCCAACTGTGAAATTTTGATTTCAGTATCCCCAATTTTTATACCAGATATCTGATTGTTCTTACGAATACTTATGAAATGAATTCCTCTTTATTTTAACTTAGACAATATAGATATACAGGCTTGACATTGCATAAATTAACATAGAAAGCAACGGAACTATGCATTATAGGTAGTTTAGTTCCTATTATACAGGGTTTCAATCAGTACGATATAGAATATTCTCTTTATAGAAAGAAACCGATTCAGGATTCCAGTAAAGTTTGAAAAATGACCTTTCAGAGGAGAGTAAATTGACGAATCGGTAATGCGATTTTGTGGTATTTTTTGTTATGAACCTGTGAAAATACTTGTAGTACAATTTTCCTTCACATTTTCAAATGAGGCAACACAAATTCCGCGTAAGATGTAGTTTAAAGAAATTCCAAGACATAAAATAGTTGAAAATTATCCCACAAATATCTTTGTTTTGGCGTTCATTCGGAAATATATGAATTACAAACATTTAATCATTATTTAAAACTGGAACAATAAACAATATTAAACTTATCTGAAAAACTGACATAATTGGTTCACATAGTTTTTTTCGGGGCTTTTTATAGCCGAATACGGTTTTAATTTCTTCAATTGTTGAAGGTCGTACGGCTGCCTATAATTGCTTTCATCAATCACTTGAAATTTTGTGGATAGTTGTCTCATTTGCAATCATACCACATCCCCTTATTTTTATATTTGGTATTGGTGATGGATTAATTAAATGATGACTTTTATATTCAAAGTACCTTTTGTGACTTGCACTGTGAATATTATAGAAAACTGACATACATCCTCTTAAAGTATCCCTTAAAGAGATTAAGTGTACCAATTCCAATCATAGAAGAATGTTTTTCCCTAACACCTTTTATATTTGTGAGTTTTAAACATGCTCTAACCTTGTATATTCCGTTTTTTTTAAGACAGTGCACAATCAACTCAGTACTTAATTTATGAAGTCTACGCCAACATTTGCCAGACGTAATTTTAAATGATAAGCATTTTCATTTAATCAACTGAAGTTTTAAACCATATAGAAAAATGAAAACATACCACACAGTATACAACAAACGAGAGCCAAAACAGCAAAGCGAACCATTGCGAACTGAATGCAATCTGTCTAAGTTTCGTGCACGTTTTTATCGGAGATAAGCTTTGATAAGAGATGTACCTGATTTCCTAAAGTCGGTTTCAATGATCACACTTTATTCTGAATACTGTTGACATCTGAAGAGGAGTCGTGAACGTTTTTGCACATTCATACATCCCTTTTTTCAGTTTTTTGCTTTAGGTGTTCAAAATGAAGGTTATTACAAAAAAGCCACCCTGACACACGAAATTTATAAATTGTTATTGTGATTTCTATGTGTTTAACAACAACACTTACTAAATGCTAATCGAAGTTAAAGTGTTAACCTGTTAAATCTGACTTTTAGGTCAAAATGAAGTCATGATTTCTTGTAGAGTAAACCATAAGACTTTGAACCTAAAATTGAGACATTCTTTCTTCAAAGCCTGCTCTTTTTTACTTTTACTTATTAAAAATCAAAAACAAAGATTAAACTCATCTCAATTTAGAAATAAACTACTAAATATCACTCAAGATTTAGCTAAAATCTTTGAAAAATAATGAAAGGTTCAAATATAATTGTTTGAAAAGCGTCGTCAGTTTTGTTGAAGTACCTTAATCATTAATACATTTGTACTTACACATATGTAATGTATTCTATTCCAATATATGCAATAGTAGTGATCTCGTAAAAAGGATGCAATCTTATATTGCATACTGACAATTACTTCATTTAGAATAATGTTCAAATCATATTATTGAGGAAGTTCGCTTCCCAGTTTCAAAATGACTAACTTTTCAAAACACTAGTTTATATTGAGAGGGAATTAGTAAAGGAATCAAAAGAGCAAAACAAATTTAAAGGTTAATGTGCTTGTTTTCGAGATATAAGTCATTAAAATTTTGGAGGGAAAATATTCTCTCTTGACTTTTCATAGCTTTATCATTAACAAGTTTAAATTCTCAAAAACTATTAAAAAACAATTAAAATTTTATAAGACTTTTACAGATGGCTTATCATTATACATGTAAAAGATTTATAAAAAGTAAAATGGGGGTCAATGGGCAATTTTTTTAAGGCATTCAAATGGATAAAATCAGAGGATTCCGAAAATCTGACAAAAATCCCAAAACATGACAAGCAAACTTCCTTAAAATTGCCAGATTTATAAATTGTACACCAGAAGCATATTTTGTCTACAGAAGGCTCTGTATATATTAGTGGCACCCAAATCAAATAAGATAACACAAGTATGCTACCCCAGCAGTGATCAGCAGTCTCACCAAATCTTGAAAAAAATTGTTTTAATACAATAATTGACTAGCAGATATGTCACAGCGACACATATAAGTCTTTAACGACAATGTATAATTGTGTCGTCCATTATGTAAACAAAAACTGAATTGGAAAACATTTGTTTTCTTCCACTTTGTTAAGAATCTTCTTCTTCTGTTTAAACTACTTTTTCTATAAGGTCTATTCATTTCTATCAAGGAACATTATGCAACGTATGCACACGGAGTATATAACTCACCAAACAATATCAGGATTATAATATTGTAGAAGCGGATTTCCTCTACCAAAATTATATATCAGTGACACAGTACGAAGTTGAAGATTATTAGGGACCAAAAATTCCGAAATGTTTTGCCAAATACAGCTAAGGTAATCTAATCATGGGGTAGAAAATACTCAGTATTTCTAAAAACTCATGGTGTTGTAACTAGTAATTTTATAAATACGACGCTATCAATGATTAGTCAGGCGGCAACCCAGTTGAAATAGAACAAAAGAATCGAAGCTCTTTGTTAGAGAAGGCGTTAAATGCTTCTGTAATGTTTACTATAGTAACAAATTTTTTTAAAGTTAATAGAAACAAATAAAACGACAATTTTCTTCTCAATTACGAAGTGTTTTATTTAAAAAAAAAACCATTTGCACAAGTTTTCAATTTATCTATTACACAGTAATGCAGAACAATTAGATATCAAGTCGACGACATGGGTATCTACCAAGTTAGATGTAGAAAATGCATAACCTCCGATTTAAAAAAATTTTCACAACGGACGGAGAACATATCAATCTATTAGTTCAGTAATTGTCGTGTTTGCCCTTCTATTATGTGACTCAAGAAAAAATTCCAAAAAGTGGATTACAATTGTATCGAAAAGAGAAAATTGAGTGCACATTTTATGTTAGGGCGTGTTTGAGGTGTATATTTTGTCTTTAAAACGTACAAAGCAAGAGTATTTGATATATCATCTCGCTTCAGATTCTTTTTTTTTTCGCTTTATAACATAAAAAAATCACAGTTCGAAAAGATGAAATATATGGGTCAAGTGAAATACCTATCTAATGAGTCACAAAAACAAAGTAGATGTGTTCGAATAGTTAGTTTTTGACTAAAAGTACTTGACGACAGTCTTTTAAGTTGGATGATGAAAATGCATATCTTCGAAAAATATATATTTTTTGTGTGTGATAACTAGGGTTTATAATTAGTATAGAGAAAAAAAATCAAAAAAATATCTGCTTCATATATACACAAGCGCCTGTGAAATGGTCCTCTTGATTTTCACCTGTTTTGCCGGAGCATGTATTTCCTTCCAAGTGGGGTTTCCAAGAACCACGAAGAACAAAACCATATAAAACATATCCTGCTGTGTTGCAATTTTTGCTGTATGCCTGATAATCCTACTATTAGTCTCTCGAATGCATGTATTTTAATCCGTTTACAGTACTTCAACCACTGAAATGTTTTAGTCTGCCCTTCCACGAAATATTCAATTAGATTGTTTTTAAATGTTAAAGAATTTTCAAAAATTCCACCTGACAACCGATCAGACAATAGTTTTAAATTGAATAAATGCAGACAAGATCAGTAAATGATGCTCATTAACTAGTATTTACATTTGTCTTTGAAAATACAACTGACATATAAGGATCGTAATGGTGCTATGTGGATAAATTTATCGGTTTTCAAGAGCAGCAAAATTGGCGGTGAGTCATCCCTACAATGGCTTCCATTTCTACGATTGTGAAAATGAACTGGCGTAATGGGGAGATAATTTTGACAAAGTAGAATCCTGACTGGTCATGTCAACAGAGAAGTACTGACTACTGTGTTTGTTATTTCGTCGGGAGGAAACCTCCACCAGCATTGACCAAGTGGTTGTGAGTAAACTCATGATTTTCATTTTGTACGCCAGACTCGCGTTTCTAATTCAGTTGTCATTTATACAAAATGTTGATTATGAAATAAAGATGGAGGATCTATGTACACTGGGACCTAATATTACAACCATATGGACATGAGACGACGGCGCCGAAAATCAAATTAGCTTGTTTTTCAAAGAATAAAATAAGTTGGCGAAAAAAAAAAATATTGTTAAAGAAAAAGGATTGGAGAAATGAATATTAACCAGGGGAGCTATGTATATTTGGTAGATTGAATGATTGTTAGATGTAAATGTCCGTCAAATAGGATTCATCTGAACTTGATTCCTTCTTTTAATGAAATATAATTCAAAGAAAAACATCATGACCTGTGTAAGGTCATTATTTTTACTGATAAAACATACTACTGTTACTGTTTGTTTACATATATAAATCATTCTATTTTACACAAAGTAATCATAAAGAAAAAAGAAAATAAAAGTTCTATGTCATGCTAGTTTGAATTCGTATATTAGCCAACAAAATATTTCGAAGATTATCATTCTTCGTTTTTTGCTGTTGAAAACATTCGTTAAATTTTGTCATGTACATATTTAAAATGTATTAACATATTGTTTTTTTTTTCTGAACGATAAAATATATGAAGATGTTAGGAATAAAGTAGATATACAATATCGGCGCCCGCATTGGCGTATTTTATAATAATGTTTTTCGAAATTTATCAAAATTGGACATTGGAGTTTTCAAAAAAATACATAATGTTGTTGCATAATATAAATCGATAATGTTTATTATAGCAAAGCAAAAAGAACCTGTAGAAAATGTGCTTTCTATGAATTAAATTCAACAGAAATTGGCCCTACATAATCCCATAAATCCCCTTATAATTAAGAAATTTCAAAAGAAACAAATCATCATTATCTTTATTGGCAAACATTGAGGGTGCTGGGTACTGTTGGATTGTTGTTCGTGTAGATTTTAACAAGGAGATTATACATCCAGATATCATGTTTTTTCAACCACGCTCTACTTTCCATCTCTGAACCACAAAGATGATTGAAGTTGCAACTGAAAAATAGTGAATGATTTGTTGTAACTTTTGAATACTTACAACTAGATATAAGGTGACTATTCAAAAAAACACTTGTAATGAAACGAAAGACGCACATTTCAAAAAAGGTTAATATAACATTTGATATCAGATAACACTGAGATACTTTTCAAAAGAATAAATTAAAATCTAATGTTATGAAAAAACAAGTATGTTTAGCCCTTTTAACATTATTGAATATTTCTATTATTTATTTAACCAAATTCTTAACATTATTGAATATTTCTATTATTTATTTAACCAAAGTCTTAACATTATTGAATATTTCTATTATTTATTTAATCAAAGTCTTAACATTATTGAATATTTCTATTATTTATTTAACCAAATTCAAGGCCTATTTCTATGCAATAAATATATTAACATAATTAATTCAACAGTATCTTACTTGTTCATTCCAACATCCATTATACGGGTCATAGTATGGAAGAATGAGGATGTAGATTCAGCCCAATACTCAGCAGAATTTGCCGTACCATATCCGTTCGGCCAGGTACCGTGTTGTTTAATGTAGTTATATACATATTTCAACTGTAAAATAATTATTTAAAATAAATTTTCAATAAAGATATTAAACCATTCTCATCCAAAGATTTAAACTTTAGTAAACCATAGCAATTTTAATATTATTGATACCTTTTTACATAATCTCAACCGATTATAAAATGGTTTCTTAGATGTGGACACATTTTAAATTCAAAAATAAACACAAAAGCTGAAAATAAATAAAACCACGAAATTTACAAAATATATTGGTTGTGGATTGTTGAAAATAGAGCTGTTAGATAACAGGGGGACATTCAAAGGTCGAAGTAATACTGACAACGACATAGCAAGACACGAAAAAGGACGAAAAGACGAAAAATCAATATAACATTACACATAAAACTAATAAACAGCTGCGCCATGAGCGCATGATATGCCCATCGTCTTGTGTGAAAGTTTTATGCAATAATCATAAATAGTTTCTGAGAAAGTTTTAAGCAATAACCATATATTGTTTTTGAGATACGGAGGGACATATGAACCCCCTCTTTTTTTCTTGAAAAAAACTAAATATCACTAAAATAAAATTTTGAATCAAAACCAAAAAGTATACAGATCTTTAGATTAATATATAACAAAGAAGTGTGTAACGTTTTAAGCAATAATCATAAATTGTTTTTGAGATACGGTGCGACATGTAAAAAAAAACTCCCCCTTTTTTACAAAATACTAAATAACTGAAAAATAAAATTTTGAATCATCACCAAAAAGTATACAAATGTTTAGTTTAATATAACAAAGAAGTGTGTAAAGTTTTAAGCAATAATGAAAAATTGTTTTTGAGATACGGCGCGACATGTGAAAAAAAACACCCCCTTGTTTTAGTTACAAAGTGCCGTAACTCAAAAAAAGTTTTAATCTTATTTTCACCAAAAAAGCAAAAATTTGACCATCATAAAAAGCAACTATAATAAGTTTCATAAAATTTGGATAAGTCGTTCTCAAGTTACGGTGCGACATGTTTACGCCGGACAGACGGACAGACGGACGGACGGACACTGGACATTTGTATAACATAATACGTCTCGTAAAAATTTTGACGGGCGTATAAAATTTAGCAACTCATACTCAATAAAAGACTGTAGGAAAACAGTTGATTTTTTTAATAGACTAATGCAAGGGTAAACAAAAAAAAAATGAATCTGTTTTACACTATTAAAAACATATATTTACAATTTACATCCCGTCTAAAAGGATCATGAGAAGTATCTACTATCAACATGATCACAAATGGATGAAATATAAAACATAGTTAAGAAAGATTTGGAAACTGCTGATTTAATAAAAAATCGCATCCTATTTTCTTTGAGTTGAAATGAAAAATATGAAATATCTCTAACTACCATATGAAAAATGCTGTAATTTCTACGTCATTTCAACATTTACACCCCTGAAGTTTAAGGCTTTGCAAAATAAGAGAATGATGTTTTGTTTACACAGCAATCAAATGATAAAAAAACAAACTGTTCATGATTGAATCTAATAAGCAGTGAAGGCTTTTATAAACGATATATGCAACACTTCGTTCGAATTCTGTCACAAGCTGGCTGGTCTCTATCGGGGAAGCACCTTTACGTATCATAGTAAAACAAAATATTAATGATTACCCTGTCTCTATCTACTCGTGGCATGTATCTATCAACTAAGTGTGCAAATTCGTGAACTAAGATGTTTTCTTTGTGACCATAAGGATCATGGGAGTTACATAGTACATTATCTTCCAAAACAACAGCTCTTGTATTGGTCAGACCAGCAATTGAATCATACTTTCGCCCGTCGAATGTACAGGTATGCTTACAAGAACCATCACATTTGTCTACAAAATGTTTAAAATAACATATGTCAAAGAGCATATTCATTGCTTATTATTTTCTAATTATATGAAGTTAAAAATAACTATTTGTATCGTCTCTATCGTTCTAAGAGTAACTGCAGTTCTTGTGACTGTTTTGTTGAACTTTTGACTATTTGATAAAACGGTAAATGATTTGTACTTTTACCATTATTATCATTATAATTATTATTATTATAAATATCATTAATAAAAAGCTTAGTTATAACAAACTTACTGTGACACTGGGGTGTATCTTTCAGGTTATAATTTTCAGGATAGATACCCGGACCTTCTGATTTAGCGAAAATGCCGACACCATGAGATTTACCCAAGCCACAAAATATTGATGATGACATATGTCTGGTCATCCGGCCAATAATGGTACATGCCTGAAAATGACATAAATTCAATGAAATTAAAGTTTTGATGTAAAAGTTGATAACTCAGAAGTCGCAATCAATCATAATCTAACTTAACAAAAGGGTACTAGCACTTTACATAACTTGAGCCAGAACCTATATTATTTCTGACTTGGTAAGAATCGATCACTAATAGTTGTTTGCTTTATCATCAAACGCCATGTATTTCACTACTTTACACCTAGCTCAAAACACGGCAAAGCAGTTGTTGCAGCATTGACAGTAACACTACTTACATTTTGTATTGCTTACAACCAGATCATCAATAGTTATTTTTGCAATTAATACACTGCATCCTTATAGTATATTACTTCTTTCCTTGCTTAGAGCAGAATCTCTCATAATTGCTGTAGCACAGACAGTTTAACTAAAGCCTTATCCTATATTACTTCTCACCTTGGAGACTGCTAGATTACTAACAGTTGTTGTAGCATCGACGGCTACACTACAACCACGTGGTTTGCTCGTGTGACATCTTCCTGAATGATCCACCCATCGGTGTTTGAATCCTACACGGGTTTGGTGCAGTTGTACAGGAGGAGACGGTAGTAGGAACTGTAACTGAAGATCAGGTGGCAAATGACTGTAAAAATCTTGTTATTAGCATGTTGAGGTTTACAAAATCAATACATGTTTTAGAACTGATTTAAGGTAAATATTAAATATTAAACCGCAAATAGCTGACAATAGCTACATTGTGACTATGAAGATGCGTACTTAAAAGTTTTTACCATAGGGATGATTATGATTTTGATACATGTTAATTTAACATATATATTGTCAGCGAGTCCGTGCCTCGATAAACTAAAATGATGACAAATTCAGAGAAAAGTTTCTTTGTTAAATTAGACGAACCTTTTTTCATCGTCAGATAGAGGAGGCGATATACTCTGAACTTCTGAAATAAAGGAAAAACTTTGTGTAAGAAATAGGGTGTAAAATTAGAAAACATTTCAAACTCGGAACAATTCAAGATAGCTTATCTCACTTCGATTCCGAAAATACAATCTTTACGGTACATTTTTCTTTAAATAAGTCAGATGACAACCACTTACAATCAAATCAAAGTAACTTCTGGTGTAATCTTAAAGCTAAATTTATGCTGATTTCCAATGATTTGAATGGTTTCTTCTAAAAAACCTTTGATTGGAATAAGTTAGTTTAGTGTCTAAATCAGGTTTAAAAAATGACAATCTGGTTTGAAATAATATGTTTTTATATCTGTTCCAAAAAATATATGGTTCTAGATATTTTGATACAAAGAGCATAAAACTTGCTTCTTCGGAGTCTTACGTTTTTCAGAGGGTAACGGTTGACCTTTCAAAGTCATATGTCTTCCAAACTAATGTGGAAGGTCTCATGGCTTTATCATATATCAATATATGAAGGTTTGCCAAAGGTCAAAACTAGAACGTCAAATTCATCTTCAACCTTGACCTCAATTTCAAGGTGATGAAAGCAAGGCCTTCATTCAAAGGTCTTTACTATGAATGATACATTAGTTCCAAGGAAAAGTGTCAGACCTCATCACTGGAAGACTGTATTTTTTTCTCGACCTATCTTTACATTTATTAAGCTTATAATCTAATTTATAAACAGCTTGGTAGTAGTCATATTAGGTGAGCTCAACAAAAAGACTTAAAAAAAAAATACTATTTCAATTTTATCTAAAGAAGCTTTTCACGGATGATAAAGAAAATGATAACATACCACATAGTATACACACAATGAGAGCAAAAACAGCAAAGGGAACCATTGCGATCTGAGAGTAAGCTGGCCCGGTTTCCTTCACGTATTGACGTAAGATAAGCTTAGATAAGACATGTAACATAATGAATGTAACTTTTTCAAACTTATCAATATTCACTCCTTAAAATTAAGTTAAAATGAAGACTTTTCTCTGTTTAAAACTTCTGCACTTGTTCATCAGAGTAATAGAAATTCTATTACAAAGGAAAACAAAATCTGAATTTAATACCAAACTACTAAACATCACATAGTCCACGCAAGACTGGGCCTACTAGTAAATTGCTTGAAACAGTTCTAGCAGATTTAACCAGAATTGTGGAAATGTTATTAAGGAGAACATTACCTATTAAAGTATTAATGTAGGTAAGTTTCTAATAATCCACATCTTTGTTCTTTTTTAGTATCAGAGATTTCTTTCAATCAAATAGAAACGTTAAATTTTATCTGGACCCTCAATTTCCTGCAAAAATACAGATGCATTATATATGTAGTCAGTACTCAGTACTGACATGATTTGAAACAAACCTTTCTAGAAGAAATGTCCTTATTATCATTTTTAATTTTATTATCATATAAAGAAAGTATGGTTTAAACTCCTTCAAGCAAATTTGAATATATGTATATTATACAATCTGTTTTGGTCATTTAACTCTCAAACTATTGCGGTTCTTATACGGTTTTGCGCGTTCCTGATGGAGGTTAATCTAGAAAAGCTTTTCAAACGCATGACATTTATAAAGCGTTTTTTCCCCCTGAATTTTGAAAACGTTGGATATTTGTTAGAGCAGTAACAATTCATTAAAATGACTTCACTACATCTGTTGTTATATCTTAATGCTATTTCCTTTAACGGAGATTTTTTAGACTTAATGCTTGCTGAAGATGATCCTTACCATGTCTCATAAATGGATACCGAACATTCAAATCAAGCACCCCCCCCCCCCCCCAAAAAAAAACCAAAAAAAACAAAAAACACCGAGGGAATCGCGTGAACTCAAAAAGAAACGAGACCTAGTACATCGCCAAGGTAACCATCTACTGTTATGAACTAATTGTCCGACATTCAATACCACAGTCAATAAAAATGTCATATGAAAGAAACAGGACACATGTCAATGAATATAAAGATCAGGCGACTATTTCGATATCAAAAGATAAATAGAGGTCGCGAAAATATGTCAATCATTTTGAGACCAAAAAAAAACCATCATATTGGTGTTATGTGGTGTCGAATTCAGTCTTTCGTTTTCATGAACCTATTGAAGCCGTTTTCGTGTCAAGAGTATACTACTGTTATTGGAATTAATAAAACTTATAGGACTACATTAATTAGGCATGCATAGACATGATTAACATCAATACCAAAGCTGATTGCTTGACGTATGCTTAACGAAAGAAATCTCTGTTTTACTAAAAACAAATCTTATTCCAGGATTTTCGATATCACAAACTAGTTAAACATTTACTAAATTTAAGCACTGGTACAAGGACATCATTCATAAATATAAATCAACATGCAGAACTAATCATTAAAGATAGCATATTGTCGTATTAATATTGATTCACTCATAGGGTCTTTCCATCGGAAATAAACACATTTGTTCTAAAACCAGAACAACTTAACTTGAAGTCACTTCGCCTTCTGAAAATTCAGCCTCTTTTTTATACGCTGTTTTATAAATAAGAAGATTTTTTTTTTTTTTAAATAATTGATAATACAACATGTTAGTGTGAGAAAGATTTATTCATATGCAAACTTTAAGGCCACTTGGTAAAAATGGTTGATTGTTTGTGTACACTTTACTAAGCAAGTTATATAGCGATGGGTCATGGGTTCTCAGCCACTGTCTATTTTCCATCTCTGAACCGCATACCTGATCAAAATTGCATCTAAAAAGTAAAATTCACCCAAAGAAGAGTTGAATAGAATTAAACACATGATAAATGAAGTCTTAATAAGCATAAATACGAGAAAACATTCGATTTTCAATCAACGATAAGAACTGTATTTTGTTAAAAGTAAGCTATTCTGAATATATTTTTTGATTTATAAGAGACAATAGCATTCTTTTGAATGAAAAATGAATTGTGACCAAAAGTTGTAGAATCAAAACAAAATATGAATCGTTTTGAAAGAAGACAAAATTAAAGCCGTTTAAGTCATTAGATTAAAACATAATATCTATGTCAGTGAAAAACCTCTTGTTATGAGAAAGACTTATGTTAAAATGTAATTCAGCTATAAAACTCTTCTCTTACTTTTCTAGATGGTTGTTCAAAGCAATTTTCCAGAATTATATTTTTCTTATAAACTTCGTTCATACCAATGAGAAGCATTTTAGATGACGGTTCCGATTTCCAAAAATACATTAAAGGTAAGATTGATTATTTCGTTGGTGTGTAACTACGTAGCATCTCATAATATAAAGTGTTTTTTACTGAGCCTTTTTTCGATTGATTTTTTTTGTCCTAATAATTTGCAGATTTGATAATAGAATAGTAAAAAGGGATGTATTGAATGTTTCGTTTTTCTGTGATTTGGTAAAAATGCTTGTTTACACGAATATTTATGGTTTAAAATAATTTTTTTTAAATAATGCTTTTGGCAATGTAAAATAATATTGGTGTTTTATAAACCACTATATTAGACGGAATCAAAATTTATAGTTCATAAACAATGTTATTTTTTTTCTCAGAACAAAGATAAAAACTCCCGTTTGTGAATAGATCATGGGAGTTTTCTGACTGTTCCGGCGTGGACCCCTGGTTTGGAATTCGACATCTTCACAGGTAACATCTTCATTAGACTATACCATTCACAACAGACATTCCACAATAAACTTCAGCATTTAGTTATGTTGCTATATATATTTGTCGGAAAATATGAAATTAAGGTAATTGAAATGCTTTCATCTAACCGGATTAAAAAACCAAGTTATTTACACTGAGTTCATTAAAATACAAGAAATACATTAAAGTATAAAGAAAGGATTCCGTCATTCAAATCACAAACCTGTATTGCATAATAATAAAAAAGAAGTTCTAGAGACAGCAGGTAAAAGAACCTATCAAATATCAAATAAACTGATAATTACTCACAAGTCTAATCCTACTGACGGGCTATGAAGGCCTGGGTATACGGCAGTATGAAACCAAGCAGAACTTGCTTCAGCCCAAAACTCGGCAGAGGTAGCCATACCATATCCGTCCTTCCAAATTTTGTGTTGTTTATCATAATGGTAGATATAAGCAAACTGAAACAAAACTGAAACTAGTTATTTTAAGCATATGGTATTTATTCTTTTAATTTATAAACGTGTGTTTTCAATATTGATAAAGGATTTTCATCTATTAACGATGGCTTAAGTTACGTGTTTTATAAATAAATGCATTTGTACACCACTATCATTACTATGTACACATTTATACACCACTATCATTACTATGTACACATTTGTACACCACTATCATTACTATGTACACATTTGTACACCAATATCATTACTATGTACACATTTGTACACCAATATCATTACTATGTACACATTTGTACACCACTATCATTACTATGTGAATTGTCAAACACATAACAACACTTTTAAATGCGAGACGGACAAATGCTATTCCCAAACTCATTCCTGTTGTACAAATAAGTAATTTTGTATTGCTTTTTGAATTCTATATTCTATATTCTATGAGTTAATATATATATATATATAGCTTAAGGGTATATTTTTTCATAGGTTCAATGTTCGTTTTTGTGTGTGTTGCTTTCGATTTGTCTCGTTTGTCTTTCTGGTTTTTCTTCTCTTTGATATAGATGATACGATTCTTATTTACTATTATTTTTCGGACTGTTTTGATCTTACTTTAAGAAGCAGATCTTTTTTGTCTATAATATGGATTTCACTCTGATTCCGATTGATACGTTTACTTTTCTTTTTAAAATAACAGGAAAGAAAAAAAAAAAGCCTTCAAAAGCACATCAAAGTTTAAATACGAAAATAAAAATAGAAATGAATGTTATTCCTATCTTTGCATATAACGGTAATTTCTATGACTGTCTACAATCGTATTGTTGTCTTGTAGTATAATGATAATGAAATAAGAGCTGACGTCAGTCTTTTGTTACTGTTATCTTTGTTTTTGTAACTGTTGATTCATATCTACTGAAAAAAACCACTTCAACTGAGCAAAGCTCTTTGTAAATAATGCTGTTTGTATTTCGATAAGTATTATACAGATATGCGAAGATTTAGTATAAATGCTAATGAGACAACTCTTCATCCAAGTCACAACTTGTATAAAGTAAACCACAACAGGTCAAAGTACGGCCTTCAACACGGATCATCTGCATTATATGTAATATGTTTATTTTAAAGAAAATTGTCTGGTTCTTGATCTACATTTTTAATAAACATTATATATTTTTTTACAACATAAAACAGTTGATCATTTTGACTACAATAAAATAATATACCCTGTTTTTGTATGATGTTGGTAAGTGCTTAAAAACTTGATGTGCAAACTCATGCACACAAATACTCTCTTTACGGTTGTAAGGATCCTTGTCGTTACACAAAATATTATCCTCTAAGACAACAGATCTTGAATTAGTTAAACCAGCAATTGAAGCATACTTCCTTCCATCGAATGTACATGTATGTGAACATGTACCATTACATGTTCCTGTAAACAGATGATACATTACATTCAAATATATAAAAAGATAGCTTTTATTCAATAATCTTAAATATCGGCTTTGCTCGTTTTCCTCGCTACAAAACAACAAGAATACATTTACAACGCATCACTAGTGAAACTAAAGTATGAATTAAAAAGATTTAATCAACCAATCATTTTTCTATATTTGTTTAAAATTATTGTAAAACAGTGTCATTTTTCAGTGCGTTGTTTCCTTTTTGATGCATCTGATATACGCATGCCTTGAAACTTAGTATAACTAAACTATCTTAGTGTATAAAGAACGGTTTTCCTTTTTCCATGACTCCTCCTAGAGCAAAATATTAAATCTTTTAAACAGATAAATACTTGACTAGATTAGACTGAGGATTTCGAATCAACAGTTCACATTGACGTAGAACTAATAAGGATGAAACAAAATAATTGGTATGGTCTTATTTTTAGAATTACAAAATAGACAACATGATAAAATTTTGTGAGCAAGCTCATTTAAAACCTCCATCCGTTCTCCATACAAATAGGAACAACCTATACATTTTGGCACAGCTTTTATTGACATTGTATATGAGCTTGAAGAGATGGAGTATAATTGCCAATCAAAAAAAAAAAGCTATCCATCAGAGTTCAAATGATTTTGATGTATCGCCTTTTTTATATCATGATTTTTGTCTGCTATTATTACAAACAATAATGATGTGCAACAAAAATGCTCCATCCTGGTGAAAAAATAATAATTCCAACAAATTGTAGTAAAAAAAAATCACAAAAATACTAAACTCCGAGGAAAATTCAAAAAGTAACTATGATCTTGAGATTGGTTGTGACCTTGAAATTAATAGGGAACCTCTTCTAATTATATTTGACCACATATCGAAGCAAGCTATAAATATTTGATTAAGAATCAGGAAACAACTTGTCAGTACAAATTTCGGTCTTGAATTTAAGCAAAGTTACCTTGACCTTTAACAAATTGATCTCGAAGTTAAAAGGGGTATTTCTCTCATCATATTATATATGTGACCATGTATTAAAGCACGATTATAGTCTGTTATAAGATATTAAATTTGCCATCATGAAAACACTTGCCTGTACAAATGTCGGTTTATATTCAATAACTCTTAACATGTACTGTAGACAAAAAAAGACCTTAAGTTCAATATTCATCTTCATCACACTATATGTGACCATATATCCAAACAATATATCCTTCCCTTTCATGAAGGTGACCTACCGAATTAGACTATTTACCGGATTTGTTATCACATAAGCAACACGACGGATGCCACATGTGGAGCAGGATCTGCTTACCCTTCCGGAGCACCTGAGACCACCCCTAGTTATTTGGTTGGGTTTCTGTTGCTTATTGTTTAGTTTTCTATGTTGTGTCATGTGTACTATTGTTTGTCTGTTTGTCTTTTACATTTTTAGCCATGGCGTTGTCAGTTTGTTTTCGACCCTCTTTTTGAATTACAAAGAAGTTTAATACGATTTCGTAAATTTGATTGACTGATGTATTCCAAAAGTAATATTTCTGTATGAAATGCAAAATCTATGACTGCAGGAGATTTTCATGACAACGTTCAAATAAGACACAGAAAACACGACAAAAAAAAATGGTTAATGCTCTGATCAACGCTTTTACATTCCCATAAAATTTGAAAAAGAAGCATTCACTTCTAAAGTAAGATTACAATCTGGAATTGATTTCAATGATTATCCGTTAACCAGGATGAATGTCGGATTGCAATACTTGAGGCTGAACTATATAACCTGCTATTGCCAAGTTGTCTAGCAGCCTGCCAAGTTGTCTAGCAGCAATGAATTGCTTTGTCGGTAAATAAACATACTATTACACTCTGGTGTATCTCTGACGTTAGCGTTTTCTGGATACACTCCCATTCCATCTGATTTTGCAAAAACCCCTACTCCATGTCCTCTGGAGCTGTACTCAAATATTTCTGTAGACATATGTTTGATCATTAATCCAATAATAGTGCATGCCTAAAGAAAACATAAGTTTTATAGTACAATATTCTACTATTACTGTTTTTTTTTTTGCTGTTTAGTCGGGTTGTTGCCTCATTGTAACATTCATCGTTTAAATTTTCAATTTTGCCTTTATTTCTTTTCATGTTTTGCAACTTAAAAATATTTTACCCAAGAGAATGTCAGTCTGCAAATTTCTTATAGACGTTCCTCAGAGATGCTTGTTTATACATAATGCTGTAATGAATGTTTATGTTGGGTCAGATATTATATACCCTTTATTCTACCAAATTAAAAAAAAACCTAGTTATTTACTATTATGCTATCTAATAATTTACTCATAACAATTAGGTACGGATGAATTAGAAACTCAAAACGAACTTTGATTGAGTAAAACCATAAAGTGACATTGAGATTATTCTTGATTTTTTCATGCATGACATAAACATATGTTTGAATTAATTCCAATGTAGTCCAACAATAAACTAAAATGACTCACTTTGCTAAGAGCTTCGTCACTGACTGCTGTTGTAGCATCGACAGCTATACTTGAACCATTAGGTTGAGTTGTGTAACATCCTCCGGATTGATTAACCCATCGGTGTTTAAATCCTACCCGTGTATGATGGAGTTGAAACGAATAAGACAAATTGTGTGGTCCTTCAAGTCCAGGCAGTATAATACTACAAAACATAATTCTCCAATGTCAATCATTTTATGTACTATTACACGGGTGTCATTCGGTTTATCGAGAGAAATGGGCGTGAAAGAATATCTAACGGCGGTCAAGTATTGAGAGACGATCGTGAAAGTTCTGGTAACGGATCGTGAAAGAAATTTAATCGAGAAGACATATGAAAGGTCAGTAAATATTCTAATTTAATTAATTACACAGACACATTTACGACAAAATAAAACTGTCTGTCAAAATGGTCCAACATTATGATCAGTATGTCAGAATATCCAGTTTCAAAAGTACACAGTTATTACAAAACGACAAAAGGCAGATTGCTTCTCGACATTTCAATGACATAAAGAATGTAAACAAACACGATTTTTTCACAAATTCGACTAGATAAACTACCTTTATCAAAATAAGGGCATTGTATTTGAATTAATTAAACAGTTCTCATAGTTATTTTGTATAAATATAATCTGAAACTTGGTTAATAAAGAACTATTCACACAAAATTGATTTTTTGGATCGTGAAAGATCACGTACCGCATTTTTGAAGATCGTGAAAAGGACCGTGAAAGATCTGATGCTACGAAGACGTTCACATTATTCTTCCTTTAAATGATGATTGATATTTGTTATTGGTATTGAGACTTACTATGTCTGGCTGTCGGTCAGGGTTCATATACTTTTGACCTTATGTTTCGAATTAATTGGCCAAGCACAACTTTTACATTTGTCAGTTTCTAAGGCACTGTAAAGATCGGAACACATTAATTTGGTGTACGGGATATTTGTAAAGATCTGTATGGCATGGTTCATCTGACCTTGACCTTTTTTTATGAAACATTGATAATCTTAAGCGCATTTGACACTTCTAGTAAAACCCTTTATATTATAGACGTTCAACAAATATACTATCATAAGTAAAGCAATCAAGACATTACAGCATTTGCGCTTGGTATTCTATAATATGTACTATAAAGTTAAATCAATCCTTATCTGCGTTGTTTATAAAGAACTTTAAAAGTTCTGTTGCACAAAATGTTGGTTATCGTTCAATCCAATATTACACATGAAATGTGCTGTTTTTGCTATGATTTTTTGTTTGATTGATAGCATTTTGGTTTAAACGTTGCATATCCATATTATTGGCTAACTAGTGTTTGTGTGCGTGAAGTGCACTAGACCGATTCAAAGAGCTGAATCGTTCACACTTATTTAGACACGTTATTAGTTGGGTTTTTTTAACTTTCGAGGTTAAGTGTTGAATAGAAAAAAAAGATAATAGCTTTAATGTTCATCCTTATCAAAATAGTTACAGGCTTCAACCACTTGCAGATTTATTAAATGGTAAAAGAAATACTGATTTCTGATTACTAGTATAAAGTCTGGTCACGCATTTTCTTTCACGATCGAAAAAATACGTTGCCTGATCTTTCACGATCAAGTTTGATGGAAATTCAAGAAATTCAAGGTTTTCATAAACAAATTAACGCTTTTAATGGAAGAACATACTTTAATTTTACTGTACTATCAGATAGACCAAAGATTAAATTTCAAATATATCATGATATTCTGAAATATGACCATTATAGGTACACAAAGCGTGTTATTTGTAATTAATTTCATAGACACGCATTGCGCCTTTTGTGTTTTTTCAAAAAGTACTTCATATTTTCTTTATCTTCTTTCACAGTTATGTTGAAGAAGTTATACCATTTTGACAGACATATTTTTTTGTTCGGATTTGTTCCGCGTTTTGAAAATTTAGCGATTTTTTCAAAGATTCTGAACTAAAATGTACATTAAATGCCTTTCACGATCCGTTACCAGAACTTTCACGATCGTCTCTCAATACTTGACCGCCGTTAGATATTCTTTCACGCCCATTTCTCTCGATAAACCGAATGACACCCGTGTATTACCTATGATTTTGTTCGAAAAATGTTCGATTGAATTTCACACTCGGTCAATAAAAATAATTTAAATACAGAAACGACACAACTAAGTGTCAACTGCTTTGAATGATCTTTTAAATGTAGAATAAAACTTTTAGAATAATTGGCAATTCATTTTTGGGGTTTTGAATTTTTCTATTGGTTTTCATTTAGGGAAAGCTTCATAATTCATACATATTTAAACTTCCACACGTTAATTCAGCGTAATTCTAAATATAATTTAACAACGGGATTATTACCACGATTGTGTGACCTTATCACCTTGGACAAGGTATAAGTAAGTTCAAAAACTTGCGTCTTCTCCATTTGACCTTTTAAACAATACACTATGTCTTAAACTACACCTTTTTCTAGTTTTCTTTTTTTTTATTTTGGTCACTGTATTTGAACAACAAGTTTTGTAATTCTGTAATATTGGTTGACTCATCTTATTTTTGTAATTTGAGTGTTATCTTATAAGAATAAAGATACATATACATGTAAATGGGACAACTAATTGATATACCATACATATCAAATAAAACTCTGTGAATTAAGTTTTTTATCCTACATTGAACTTTTGATGTCGTCCCTAAGTCATGAAAAATTCAGTATGCTTACGAAAAATCTTAGTCGCAAGTGTTTTGTGAAACCGACTCCTGTATTATTGTTATTTTACTTATGTTTCTGTTGCACGTTCTACAATTCATATATTCAAAGACAATCATGAACCAAAAATAGTTATCTACAGATCAGTTAAATACTAGAACTTCTAAAGTTACCTTGTTTCTTTGTCTGAGATAGGAGGTGATAAACATCCAATTCCTGAAAATAAAATGACACACAATCAAGTTGGTTGTCTTGAAGTAACTATTTGTTTCGGTATACTTTTGTTTTATCGTCTAACAGTTTTTCGAAATTATACCACATTAGAAATGTTATGGTAGAACAAATATCACCTCAATTTTTGTAAGACTATGGCAAATTCTTACCGGTACTCATCAACGAATTCATAGTTAGGTTAAAAAAACATATCAGATTACGGTACCAGACTTAAAATTTTGTTCGCTAATGTGTATCATGTCAACATCAGACGCATTACTGGCTCTCGAGGCAAAATAGTCAAAATAATTGTATAAAATACGAAGTTCAAGCGGAATAGGGACCTAAAACGACATACCACCACTTGTTTCTTGTTAACAGTAAATGGGAGCTAAAACGACATACCACCACTTGTTTCTTGTTAACAGTAAATGGGAGCTAAAACGACATACCACCACTTGTTTCTTGTTAACAGTAAATGGGAGCTACAACGACATACCACCACTTGTTTCTTGTTAACAGTAAATGGGAGCTAAAACGACATACCACCACTTGTTTCTTGTTAACAGTAAATGGGAGCTAAAACGACATACCACCACTTGTTTCTTGTTAACAGTAAATGGGAGCTAAAACGACATACCACCACTTGTTTCTTGTTAACAGTAAATGCAAAAAATCGGGACTTTATTTGTTAATCATTTATTTGATTCCTGCATCAAGAAGCAACTTTCACGAATGTTTTTTTTAAGCTTCAAGGAGGCTCGAGGGTACAGAAAGTCAATTAGTCGTTACTTTATGATATGGTACAAAAATCAACCAAAAAAGTCAATTCGTTTTGGCCTAGATGATTTTTAAAATGTTTATATCGTTGAAAAAGCTCCAAATTATCTCCCTTTCGTACAAAAACGGCCATTTTTTGCATTAAAATTGATATTACTTTGTAAATTCATTGGTAACCTATATTTTTATTATTTTATTTTAAAAAAATGTATATTTTAGCGATTTCTGTAATTAAGTTCTTTTTTTTTATTTCGATATTACTTTTTTTCTCCTATTAGTCCAACAGAAAAAAAACGTACCTTAACAAAAATGCATGCTTCTTTCAAAAGCAGATTATGAGCTTAAATTAAGGCTGACCCCATATTTTTATTTCATTTTGCATTAAGTATATGATACAGTTTATTTACAGAAAAAAAAAGCGAAATCCCATATTTAAAGAAAAAAGATTTATACCCGCTAGCTCCCTAAACTGCCCGTATTTTTAATAAAAAGAGCTACAAGCATTTGTCAATGTTTTCTAGTGTCTGATGAAACATAACCGTTCTAAACACTAAGCAATGTTCCAATCATAAAGTCACATGGGAAACTGAAATTCATTCAAAATTATTTACGATAAAATATTATGTCCCATTGAGTATAAACATATCCGTCTACTGGTTTAGATATTTGCTAGATAACTATGCAAAGTTTTAAAAACGTTGTTGGATTTGAATTTGAGTTTGTGAGATGTTTGAATCTTAAGAAATTTAGAGCACCCGTACTTCTTTCATGAGACTGGAAAACACTTTCATACCAGTCAATGTAAAGATATATAAGTATCGAAAATTCACTTGTCAACAATTGAATGTGAGCAACACCTTTATAATACGTAGACAGTTCTCAGTAGACCAACAAAAAAAAAAAAAAACAAAAAAAAAAAAAATAACAACATATCAACAGCTTTTCCAGAGCATCAAAAGCAATCACTACACACTAAATTAATAGTAGAGCAACACGAACCTCACAAAAATACGAAGGTGCTCCGATAGGGTCAGCGATGCTTGCTCGAATACGGACATCAGTGGTGTTACTTCTTTTAGACCCTTTAATGCAAACTAACTTATGATATCTTAAGGCATTAAACGAGATTATCTAAACCGAATACATGGGCGTAAATATGAGATTAAAAAAAATTGAAACGCAGTCTTTCTGTATCAAGGATAGATTAACTTTATAGTACATTTCAAATGATCATTGAGTATAGATTATTAAACAAACTAAATCACTTAAATCATAAAAAAATATCTGCTTTACATACCCCTCAGGATACACAACACGAAAGCAAAAAAGTCTAATATCATAGTAAAATAGTAACACTTCACTTCTGTCACGTTTTATAAGTTCTATTTAGATAAGCTAGATCAAATATTATGTAATTACATGTGATTTATACATGCATATTTTGGAATAAGAGTTCAAGTATACGGAAAATCTTCAATCTAATAATCAACCACAATTAGAGTATTGAAGATCAAGTTTATAAATATGATTTTGCTATGTTTCATCGAATACAAATTGTTGAATCACCGCCAATAGTAAAATTCGATTTGTTTTATACGCAAAATCTGTGTTTTATGTGCATTGAACGCGAATTGTTCATTCACATTCTTCCTTTCTACGTTTGTTTTGCGTAATTTATAACAAAACAATTTACAAAAAACAAATATGACAGACATGAACCAACAACAACAAATGACCTACTGGCACACACAGAATGTCAGAATATGTATGGGTTAACTATGCTTTTGAGCGCTCAATCTGGGACAGTGATGCAATAACACAATATTAGTTGGAAAGGGCTTACTTGATCAGGTCATTACAACGGTGAAAATCGTTTAACAAAAACACAGACTGGACGGAGCAGGGTACAGATCTGACAGTACTCGCAGTTACTACCAGCTAGTTAAAGACAAATCCTTCTATTTAGATCTACCAATAATATCTCCTTTAAATTTTGTCCACACTTTGGCCTATGTTAAAGCTTCAAAATAAACTTTAAAAAAAATGGGGTCACCGACCTCGTTTTCGATTTGGAACGCCATCTTTTTTTTAGAATTTGAAAATCGTGACTTGTAGTTCTATGCCATGTAAAATTTTATAAAAAGTCCGAATCACTTGAAATTTTCTTCTTTTGTTAACCCTTATTGTTTGCAGAAACTACATTAGTCGTATTTTTATTTTCTGAAGAACAAGAGATATCGATAATTTGCTATAACTATTTTCCCGCCTTTTTGTGGTGCAACGTTGAGGTTAAATATAGTAATTTAAAAAAAATTGACCAATGTTTTTTTCATAAAAATTCAACACAATATTCATTTTTATCTATTAAACAAAATAAAAAAATAAAAAAGTAGGGTCACCGTACTCTAAAAAAAGATGTTCAGTCATATTGTAAATAAAATTGAAATGGCGGGAACAAATTGCGCCAATTCTGAAAGCAGTGTTGTTTTAAACAGTTATTTGTTTGATCGTTGTTATTGATATGGTTTTACACACAGCATAAAGTTTTCTCTGCAGAAGTGTTAAGTACAGCTCTTTGTAAGAACCAGGCAGAGTGCGATACATGATGGTTTCAGATTTCTTCTATAATTGGCCTAGTAGAAGCAGTTAATGAATATTGCTCAAAAAAAAAATTTAAGTGGGAAAATATGAGTGGTTGTCATGGTAACGGACACTCTATTTTTTGGTCGTTAAGCTTGGTAAAATCTTTCAAAAAACAGCTAAATCACCACAATTCAAAGCCTGCGTATGAATAGAATCATGCATTTTTCATTAATGTTCAAATCTAACATTGATAGAACTTGGTTTAAGCTTCATTTTAGTGAAGATTGCATGTCAACCAAATTTGTAATTTTTTTGAAAATTTTTGCGAAAAAATGCATATTTTCAACATTTCTGAAATTGGGATTTTTTTGAAATTAACAAATTTTCTCTGGTGTTTTTAAAAAAAGTGCAAATGTGTACAGAATAGTTAGCACTGTAGTTATGAAGTTTGGATACTACTTTACCAAATTGAATAGAAAAATGCGTGGGATTTTCTTCAGTTTTATCACCATAGCAACCGATTTTTTCCTTGGAAACGGAGTTTTAATTGCAGAATATTGCAGTTTAAGAGCTTAAATGTCTTGGATTTTTTCATTACCGATAAGAAAATACATAAAAACTTTAAATTACTATCATCAAGTGTTGTTGACTTCAATTGTTACCACAGAAACACATATTAACCATAGCAACATCCACTTTGAAACTGCATAAATAGAAATTTATGTAAAAAAATACATAAATAGAGGGTGTTTATTTTCAAATTGGAACATGACTGCATACTTTGCTTCACTCACAGTCTTGTCTGGTTTTTTTCCTTCAGATTTTTCAATAAATGTAATATATAATGTAATATTGGGGTTAGAAGGTAAAAAAGGGGGGTAGGTTCATTTTTTTAAAGATATCATACATGAAGATTTTTGAAAAGATAACGTTTGGTCGGCTAGCCTGATTATAAATAGAATCATTTTTTTCTCTCAGAAATTTCTTATATAACATCGATATAACTTGATTTTAGCTTCAGAGCTAAGTTAAGGTACATTATAGTTGTCATGTTTTGGGATTTTTGTCAGATTTTGGAAACCTCAAGTTTTATTCATTTGAATGCCTTAAGAATAAATTTGTAAAGGTTCTGCGAAACCCAGTGTCTTGCCTACTTTTGCTGTAAATCGCAGGCTCGACAGAAATGAGGAAAAAAATCGGTAAAAATATTCTTCTTGATACTATCTTTTGATTGTAAGAAGCTTCTGTCCAAGCTTGGTAAAAATCCAGGATAGTTTATGAATCTAATAAATGTTTTAAAAACTTTTACTGCAGGCTGTATGTCATGTTAACTGGAAGAAAATCTAAGTCCATTTAAAAGTAAAATACGGAAAAAATGGATTTATCTTTTTACAAAATTTACTTCTTGATACTATCTTATGATCATAAATAATCTTCTGTCCAAGTTTGGTACAAACCCAGCGTGCCCAGGATAGTTTGAGAAAGTTATTAAAATTCTAAAAACTTTAACCACAGAGTAAATGTAATGTTTCCCCGCAGAAAAAAATAAGTCCATTTATAAGTAAAATACGGAAAAAAATAGAATTTTATTTTTACAAAATTTACTTCTGGATACTATCTTATGATCATTAGTATCTTGTAGAGAGTTGTCTTATTAACAATTATACCACATCTTAAGAGCAAATGGTAACTTTTAGAAATTTCTTTATAGTTAACCAACAACATTCAAACTTGATCTCTGTTTAGTGGTAATAAGCATTGTGTATACATGTTTCATAAGATTTGATTGAGGCAAACTATAATTGCAAAATAGAAACCAACTTTGTGACGACTAATGAACTGACGGACATGGATTAAACCTACTACAACGCCCCCTCCCCCCTCCCAAATTGCGGCGCGGCCATAAAAGTGTTTATTTTAGTTTTTGCCATTGTACCTTGAATCGATCAAATGTGTGCACAACGCGTGGGACATCGGAAATTTATTCTTTTTTTACACATGGGACACTAAAGTCTTGTATTCATGAATGATTACAACTTGTTGGGACTAGAAAACATTGATAATGACAAAGAAAAATAGCATTGGTATGTACTGCGCTGTTTCTAGTGTTGCATTTAATTAAATAAGACCATGTAAGGAATTTGTCTTCAAATTATTACTGTTATTAATCTTGCATTTATGCAAATATTCTCAGCTTAGTGGTTTCATTCCAAATCTCGGGATTAATGCAGTCTTTTATAAAGGTTACAGAGACAGATACAGAAAATAGGGGCGTAATTCATGTAAAGGTTAAAAAAACGTTGAGAATAACAAAATATTTTTTTTGAAATTTGAAACAAAAACAAGATGCTCCGCAGGGAGCAGCTTTATATGACCGCAGAGTTCGAAACCCTGAACATTGGGGCAAGTATGGACACAACATTCAAGCTTGATACAGCTCTGAATTTGGATTGTGATTAAATAGTTGACACAACAAAGGTTTCTGACACATAATGAATGTGGTCTCAGAACTTGAACTTAAAAGCTTTAAATTTTAAATTGGACATTACCTATTATGGTCCAATATCCAAAATCAAAATACATGGTTAGATTCAGCATATCAAAGAACCCCAAGAATTCAATTTTTTATGAAATCAAATAAAGTTCAATTTTGGACCCTTTAGACCTCAATGTGGACCAATTTGATAACCGGTCCCAAACATCAAAAATCTAAATACATGATTAGAGTAAGCATATATCAAAGAACCCCAAATATACAATTTTGTTGAAATCAAACAAAGTTTAATTTTGAACCCCAATTTGGACCAACTTGAAAACTGGGCCTATAATCAAAAATCTAAGTACATGTTTAGATTCAGCATATCAAAGAACCACAAGGATTCAATTTTTGTTGATATCAAACAAAGTTAAATTTTGGACAACAATTTGGACAAACTTGAAAACTGGGCCCGTAATGAAAAATCTAAGTACATGTTTTTACATAATTATCAAAGAACCCCAAGGATTCAATTTTTGTTAAAATCAAACTTAGTTTAATTTTGGATCCTTTGGACCTTAATGTAGATCAATTTGAAAACGGGACCAAAAATTAAGAATCTACATACACAGTTAGATTCGGCATATCAAAGAACCCCAATTATTCAATTTTTGTTGAAATCAAACAAAGTTTGATTTTGGACCCTTTGGGCCCCTTATTCCTAACCCGTTTGGACCAAAACTCCCAAAATCAATCCCAACCTTCCTTTTATGGTCATAAACATTGTGTTTAAATTTCATAGATTTCTATTTACTTATACTGAAGTTAGGGTGCGAAAACCAAGAAAAATGCTTATTTGGGCCCCTCTTTGGTCCCTTATTCCTAAACTGTTGGGACCTCAACTCCCAAAATCAATCCCAACCTTCCTTTTGTGGTCATAAACCTTGCGTTTAAGTTTTATTGATTTCTATTCACTTATACTATTATTATTATGCGTAAACCAAGAACAATGCTTATTTGGGCCCTTTTTTGGCCCCTAATTCCTAAACTGTTGGAACCAAAACTCCCTAAATCAATCCCAACCTTTCTTTTGTGGTCACAAACTTTGTGTAAAAACTTCATAGATTTCTATTTACTTAAACTAAAGTTATAGTGCGAAAACCAAGAAAATGCTTATTTGGGCCCTTTTTTGGCCCCTAATTTCTAAACTGTTGTGACCAACACTCCAAAAATCAATCCCAACCTTCCTTTTGACACACACACACACACACAAAACAAGATATAATGTTATCGGAATCTTGAACTTATGAGATGTATGTAGAACGACGCATAGTAAGGAATAATTCATAATTGATAAAATTATTTTGCTTGATAATTTTGATATGATAATCTTGCCGGTAATAGCATTATTATTTTACCGGGATTAGCACAATTCCAACTTAGCAGATGTATTCTATTTGTCTATCTCGGAGATCCTGAATTTTAATTGCGGGATAGTAGTACAACAAAAGAGTTATTAATGATATATTAATAGCTACATGTATATTTAAAGAGGATTCCATTATACTGGACTTCTGATATTAGCGATCAACAATTGACTATTATTATTTTTTTTAAGTCACCACCAACTTAAAATGTGTTCAATTTGCCTGTCCGTCTATCCATCCGTCCATCACACTTAAGTTTCAGTTTAGAAATGCTTTGACCAAATGATTCTATTATTGGTTTGTTAATATAATGTTACAGGTCAATTTTGTGATTTATGCTGGAATAACATCTTAGACCGGTGTGTGCCATAAGAAATTAAGAATTTTCTTACAATTGTTAGGGCCATATCTATCTTGCCTTGCCATATGCCAGGTTGGCCCAGTTATTGTAAACCCATGAAGTTCATCATCTGCTAACTTCCAAAAATTGATAATCAGATGATGAACTCGGAACAAAGTCAGACCAAATGCAATTATCTTTTTAAGTATCTACTTGTATGCAATATTTAAAAAAATCAACATACCCCATATCCCCCCTCCAACCCCAATGTTACATTATATATCACATTTATTGAAAAATCTGAAGGAAAAAAAACCAAGACAAGACTGTGAGTGAAGCAAAGAATGAAGCCATATTCCAATTTGAAAATAAAGACCCTCTATTTATGTATTTTTTTACATAAATTTCTATTTTTGCAGTTTTTAAGTGGATGTTGCTATGGATAATATGTGTTTCCGTGGTAACAATTGAAGTCAACAACACTTGACGATAGTAATTTAAAGTTTGAGTTGGCTTTTATGTATTTTCTTATTGGTTATAAAACAATTCAGGACATTTAAGCTCTAAAACTGCAATATTCTGCAAATAAAAACTGTTTCCAAGGAAAAAATCGGTTGCTATGGTGATAAAATTAAAAAAAATCCCACTCATTTTTCTATTTGATTTGGTAAAGTAGTATCCAAACTTCATTACTACAGTGCTAACTATTCTGCACACATTTGCACTTTTTTTAAAAACACCTGAGAAAATTTGATAATTTCGAAAAAATCCCAATTTCAGAAATGTTGAAAATATGCATTTTTTCGCAAAATTTAAAAAAAAATATACAAACTTGGTTGACATGCAATCTTCACTAAAATGAAGCTTAAACCAAGTTGTATAAATGTTACATATGAACATTAATGAAAAATGCATGATTCTATTCATAATCAGGGCCCGTATGCATAAAACATCTTAACTTAAGTATTCCTTAGACTAAGATTTCACTAAGAATTCCCTTAGTTAAGTAAAAATCTTAAGTCGTATGCATAAACTTACGTAAGTCTTCATTTAACTAAGGAATACTTAAATCGGAACCTTTCTTTAATTACCGTATGATATATACATGTATGAGTATATTTAGCTCATCGCTTGAACTGATCATCCGTGTAAAAGTTTGTTATGAATATTTACATTGATTGATCAATACATACTTTTATTAAGAGCTGGGTCAAATGGATGTCGGTATGTTAAACAATTCAATAACTAAAAACGGATGAAACATTAATGCATAAGAGAAACGATTTACGTTTTGATGTTTCCAAAACTTAAAACTACTCAATCTTTAAATTAATGCATCCTTCATGGATGTTATATTTTCTAGAGACAACAATATTATTTAAACTCTAACAAAACTTGCATGATAAAGGTTCCAATGGCGTATTACTCAATTTATTTCACTTGACTGGGCGGAGTTTAACCGATTCGCTCACAATAAACCAGTCCATCTATAGATAGGTGTTTTAGGATAAACTCATCAATGAAGTGTCCAGTCATTGTTTTTTTTGTTTTTTTTAAATTCCTTTGATGACACTGATAGGTGATCTGTTAGAAATCAGTAATAATTATAACGGCTATCATCCTTATCACACACATCTTCAAATAGACTGTCCTTATGCAAATTAAAACGTAAGCTCCGCCCGATCAGTTGAAATGACATTGGTAATAGCACTAGTGTAGCATTGTAAGCAAGTGCTTACAAATAAATTAATAAAACTTTTTTTAAATAAAACATTCAGCTGCTTTTGGACTGTCGTCCCCCCTTTCAGACCTCCTTCTTACTTTTTATTTATTGGTTTAAAAAAATCTATTTCGATTTGAAATAAATAGTTTTATCATTTTCTTTTTACAAAAAAAAAAAAGAGAAGGATCAATTTTCCACGAATCCATATAAAAACGAGGGCATTTTCAAAAAAGGTCCTACAATCTTAACTAAGACACATGATTAGATTGATATATTCACAGCAAGGTATTATCAACATCTAAGTGCAATTATTAATATTTTCGTTAACAGCAACTTATCACTGCATATATAAGGAAACATGAAAAATACGGTTAAGGTACCATAAATACGTTATATAAACGTCGATTCGCATGGCAGTGGCGGATCGAGGGGGTCATTGGGTTGGAACCCCCCTTTTTTCGACGATCAATTTATGTGCATGGGAACAAATTTAATAGTTGGAACCCCATTTATTCTGGGTTACGAACCCAATTGTAAAAATGGCTGGATCCGACCCTGCATGGGTTAGCAGTGGCGGATCCATAAATTTTCATAAAGGGGGGGGGGGGGGGGGCACTGACTGCCATAAGAGCTCCAATGATTTCCTAAATTATAAACCAAATTGTTCCTCAAAAGGGATGTTCGTACCCCCCCCCCTTTAAATGCACCACTGGCTATGGGTAGGTCTTAAAACTTTCCGATTTGTAAGTGTAACAAATTCTGGGAAAAATTTGCCTTAAATCTTTAGAATGAAACTAAATAATGGAAAATTTAACCGATGCCGCTCATACACACACGCATACAGAAAACAAGGTTTGGCATGCATGCAGTCTTCATCTTTCTTTCTTTTCATACTGTTTTTTTTTTTTTACTAACGGTTACAATTGATGCCACGAGGTGTACTTAAAACAGATTAACGTTATAAGTTATGTGTGTAAAAATGCACGTACAGAGTAAACAAAAGAAAATAATTTATTATAGCATGAAGTCCATGCGTTTAAAAACTGAGTACTCTTCGGTATAGAAAACAACGACATTGAGAAATAATGGTATGATGAAATTATATATCTACCCTCTGTTATCACTTGATTTGTTTATTATACGTGATTTTAAGAAAACTACGATGATCGTTAATATTAAGCGAATTATTAGTATTTTATTACTGATATTATTATTTAATCAATTAAATTTTATCTATGCTATTAATGATTTGCAAAAAAAATATTCTTTCAAATGATTTTAACTATTTCTGAAAATTTAAGGTAGCTCTATAGGTACCTTAGACGTAAGTTAATTGTTAAGCGTTTTCTTAGTATAAGGGGTTTTATGCATAACACTTAAGTTTTGTGGGCGGGACTTAAAATAACTAAGATTTTACTAAGGAAATACTTAGTTTAAGATTTTTTATGCATACCACTTAGATAAAAAGGGCGGAGTTTCCTTAACTTAAGTGTTTACTAAGGAAAATCTTAACTTAAGTAGCTTTATGCATACGGGCCCAGGCTCTAAAATGTGGTGATTTAGCTGATTTTTTATGATTTTACAATGCTTAACAACCCAAAAATAGTGTGTCCGTTACCATGGCAACCACTCATATTTTCACACTCAAAATTATTTTTTGAGCTTTATTCATTTATTGCTTTTATTAGTCCAATTATAGATAAAATCTGGAAACCCCCCATATATCACATGTATATGACACTCTGCCTGGTTCTTATAAAGAGCTGTACTTAAAAAGATATATAAAAAAATTATATATATGAGGAACAAATACCTCAATGACAGTGTTTTTCTGTTTTTTTATTTATTTTTGGTGCTTTGTGCCGATCTAAAGTCGTCTTTTCCAACAGAATGATTTTCCAGTTTGCTATTTTTGTGTACTTTTACATAACTTTCTACGTGAATGGGATGGCCACAGCTTGTGCCTGTCGTAATTGTGCCGGTTGTTATTTTGTGTAAATTTGATGAACTAATATCTCATGATTGGAGGTTTATTTTTTTGGTAATAATTATTTTGTTGCTTTGTGCCGATTTTAAAGTCATCTTTTTCAACTGATTTTTTCAGTTATTTTTGTGGGTGTGCTATAATAAAATTTAGATGGGAAATGGGGAATGTGTCAAAGAGACAACAACCCGACCAAATAAAAAAAAACAACAGCAGAAGGTCACCAACACTATATATAACACTACTTTGTCTAAAATCATAGTTTATTGTACGGCCTGGGTTTTTGCTCATTGTTGAATGCTGTATGGTGACCTCAAATTATAACACTTTAGTAAATTATCAAAAATGTATTTATCTCATCGGTAATCATATCACATCATCTTATTTTTATATCAGCAAGGTGCATTTTGAGGTACTGTAAATGACCACTACAATTTGGGTGCGTTTATTCTTCCACTGTCAAAACCACAGGTAGGCGATACAACTTGAATTAGATGGAAGTAAAGGAAGTCATACAGCACAGATGAAAATCTATTATAACAAAAACCAGAAAGACCATATAAAATATACTAGTACCAACGCACAGGAGTCATTTTCTTTTTGTTAACGATCGGCCTTTATCATGAAAAAAGTAAACAAATAAGTAATTTTAAATGAATGAAAGAAATGCTACCTTTCTCAGTTAGCGAAAGAGACAAAATTTAAAAGATAATAAATAGTTTTATTAATTCAGGTAGTCTGAAATCTTTGTAGCTACCCTTTTGCAGGCAGTTACACGAGGTTTTCCGTATGTGTTTTTCTCAGCCAGCACTAGTCTAATGCCATTGTCTGTATCTCTTCTTTTGGCCAATTGCAGTTGGAATAAATCCAGACCACTATCTGATATCTTTTTTTCCATTGCTGCTGAAATTACGTTTCTCTCTGTTAAAGGCTTTAAGGTAAACAGTCTTGCCTTGGATACCGTGCTTTGTTTTTATCAGAACCAACTATGCTCCGCTTCTTGCCGTCATAACACCTTTTTGATATAGGACACATTTCGTACCGAAGCTTTTCATGAAGATTGAACAAAAGCTATCATTATCCTTTAACTTCACGTTCCACATTATAGAAATTGTCCTTTCATTCAATAATTTATAGTTTGGTGTCTGTTAAACTTATATATCCCATCGAACTTGTCATATTGTCATTGCTGTATATAAGCTGTTTACGAATCTAAAATTCAACAAAGGATGCTCTACTCTAGGAATAGATTACCGTAGCTGTCTGTATTTGGCAACACTTTTTGGGTCATCAAATCACTTAAACTTCATAATTTATTTGGGTGTATAACTTTTTTGCTTAGAGCTGAACTAATGAGTCTTACATATGACAGATTAATCTTCTGTAGACGAAACACGAGACGTGAGGACATTTTAAAATTCTTTGTTGAATTTAATGTAATAAAGAATACCACAGATACAGATAAGTATGCTTCTTATCCTGACATTCATCTAAAAAATAAAGAAAAGAGTAGTCGACAAAACAAACTTTGCGACACTGAGAATGATGATATCAGCTTTTCTTGATAGAGGGTTACTGCTCACAAGGAAACTATTAAACCAAGAGTTCCAAATGGTGAAGTTGAAATCATCCCTTCGTAAATTTTACGGACGCCATCACGAGTTGGTTGACCGTTATGGAATAACCGTTTAACAAATGATATCGGATATGTTCCTTACGTCCCTCTTTTCTTTTGTTAACTTTCATTTCTATGTAGTAACATGCTAAAAGCTCCTGCAATTGGAGTGTCTATCTCCAAGTTGATAAGATATTCCAGATAATTCATTTCATCCAGGTTTAACTCACCAAAAAGGAAAATACCTATTTTAAGTCAGATATATGGCATTTGTATTTTATTTCTCTCCGTAAGTTGCTATAGTCTAACATTTTGTTTTGTCAGGTTATATGGATATCACTTTACAGTTCGGTACTTTTGTTAATTCTATTTTCCTCTCATGGTTTCATTATGAGACGGTTGCTATTACAATTAATCTAATAGACAATTGGTATGTAGTGGTAACGTTGTATTAATCCTTTCGAATGTTCTTCTTGGACTCCACCATAAAAAATATGTGTCATATATAGGTTACAGATGATATACTAGTATTTTGACATCATCGTTCAATTGAGAATTATCTCCTATTGAAAACTATTACCGATTTATACTTGACAACAGTAGCAAAAAGGATGCAAACTATGCAGCAGGATCAGTTTTTGCTTTCGAAGCACACGGTTTGTGTGTTTATGTTGCTTGAAGTCTTTGTTAATCTTTATAATGTTTGCGATTTTCTGTTCGTCGGTTTTTCATTTTTTTTACCATTCTCTCATTGGATAACGTTGAAAGAAACTGTTGAATGAACAAGTTCGATCGATTGACATTGCAGTAAGCAATCGATGTTACAAACTATTACTTCTGGGTGACTTACTATATATTGAAGTGAAATTTGATTCGTATTTAACCATCTAAAATACGAATACGGAAATACGGAAAGTATCTTGACAAGCTCATGCATTTAACGTTATTTTATCATTTTATTATATAATGATAATGGCATGTCACTCAATCAATCATCTACAAGCATGGCCTTGCATCTTGTATATCTTTGACATTAGCGATACTTTCAATAGTTTTTGCTTCTTCGTAATCTCATCGCAAGGCGTTAAGAGCAAATTGTTATATTTACAAATAACGAGTGGTTGTATGATTTCCAAGGACACAAATATCCACCATAGATCTAATGATGTCGCAGTTAACAACTTAAAGTCACCATGTACGGCCTTCAACAGTTAGCAAAACGCATACCGTATAGTCAGCTATTAACGACCCCGACATAACAAAGTGTAAATTTATTCAAACGAGAAAACCGTCAACATTAACAAGTACAAAACAATGATTGAAAACAAAGGATGAAATATAAGGTAAAAAAACCACCTCTGAATTACAGGCTCCTGGCGGGGTTTAACAACTCTGCCACTCATCTTGCAAGGTAATGTCTCGAAAACGACATAAGAACAAACTATTAAAACCTCGCAATGGTAGTAATATTTTATTTTAGTATTTGCAGTTAAGTAAAGTTTCAGTACACCAGAATGAAATAGGCCAGCTTCCAATTTTCATCCTTTGTGGATAGTTGTTTCATTGGCAATCATACCACAAGTTCATAATTTTATAAGCAGAAAGCACAAATTTGTTTATAATTTTATATCTTAATACGTTTTGAAAGTTTCATATAATTTATTATGATTCAGTTATTTACATGCACACTCTTAGACCACTAGGTGTTGATGGTCGGTTATTAGTGTAAACTTTCACCAACAAGTTATACAGCCATACATCGTGAGTCTTTATCCATTGTCTGTTTTCACTTTCTGATCTACATACGTGATTAAAACTACACCTGAAACAATCGAATATTTCACTAAATTACATTTATTCTTCGATCATAATGACACAGGACCAATTAAGAGGGGACGAAGAACGTATCAATTAGTCTTCACATGAACCTGAAGGGTCGAGTAAACATTAATGTGCTGTCATTAAAATCTCAAAGGAGAAACAAATCTTCAGTTTGTTCTTTGGCAACGAGACATTTCCACTCGTAGAATCAGTACTAAGTATTAAGTTTTGCCATTACTTAAGAGCAGTATGCGATGTTTGCTGTTTTTCGTACACTTGCATTTCTGAGTGACATGCAAATGAAAAAGCGAAATTGGCTATTTAATTAAATATGCTCATTGAGGAACACTCATAAAAAAGGTACACATTTTAAAAGAATGAAGCATTGAATACTGATATGATCATTAGTGACAGATTCTGCTGTGTTTAGCGTTTGCTGCAAATAATATTTTGATGTCTTATTTCTATGTTTGATTTGTAATTCAATGCCGTTTTTATAGTTTTCGAAAAAGTATCTGAACGAATTGTATGGCCCTATTAACAGGCTTGTTTTATACTAAAAATTCTTACAATACATTCTGTAACACAATACGAAAAACCAATATTTAACGTAAAGATTATCAAATGTTCATATTGTTGATTCTTTTGTACTTTTGTGGTAGTACGGAAATTATGTTTCAATGAGTTTATACATATTTCAGGTAATTAAAGTTGAGAGAACTATACCGACAGGATTGTCTGCTTCAAACTCGTTGATAAGAATAGCAATCTCAGTTTACTGTTATCAACTACCCATTCAGAAACGAAATTACTTGCCACAAATCAAGGGGTTTACATTTCTCAGTCGACACACACAATTTCAGAAGATGATATTACAGTTGGGCTTTTACTTACATATGATACAGTCAAAATGCAAAACAACACAATCTACGATAATCTACAACTGGTGGAGAAAAACCTTAGTGTTAAAACATTAGTATCGCTACTGACACAAACACAAGTTTCTTCATGAGAGAAATGTACGCATCAGGTCTCCAGAGACCTTGTGATTCCGATTATGTTCACTTCCTTCCTTTTCTGCTAATAATTTAATTTATTAGGTTTCAAATTAATTCAATGCATGTACCCATTTTAAAAACTTACTCATCCATTCCTACAGCTGGACTATGATAGCCACTTCGTAATACTGTATGGAAGAAAGACGATGATGCTTCAGCCCAGTACTCAGCTGAGTTAGCCGTACCATATCCATCTTTCCACACATGACGTTGTTTAATGTAATTAAAGATATACTGTAACTGCAATATAAAGTTTTTTTTTTAATTTTTTACCTTAACCGTAATGTACTCATTTTGATGTACTTGTCATTCTTAAAGGTTTGATGCCCTTTGATTTGTAAACGGAAACAGTAAAATATTATCAGTTTTAGAACGCCAGGCAAGACAACATAATCACTAAATTTTTTTTTAACTCTAACAACAAAACACAAAATGACATATAAGGGACCCTCTATGACGGGTTCAATGGTTTTTTTTTTTGCAAATTGTTACCGAATTTGTGCTTAAAATTTGATTGCATTACCTAATGTGATAAACAATCACTGTCGTTAACTGCTTATGTATCGTACAAGATATTTCTATAATTTCATTATTATGTGACCAAACATTAAAACAATCGTAGAGTGTAAAGTGTACCGCTACTTGCATTTATATCTGCAACACCTTATATTTCTTTTTAAAGGGAAAACGTTTTGGAGAATGTAATGTATATACATTTGACACTATCCGAACGATACACAATATTGAATTAAGTCAAGAGCAGCCTGAAAGGGACATTTGTAAACTAAAAAAACCTTTACAAGCAGGATAAAACAAGAAACACACATAAAGACAGGCACATTAGTTCATTTGAAAACTCATTTGCTCTTGGAAGGTTAACAATTATTCTTCCTCATAGAATCTCGATTTACTAGCCAGAGTTTATTATACCTTAAACACGCAAATGTACATTTGTTAAATTATTCATCATACGTACCCTGTTCCTGTCTGTTGTTGACATATATTTATGGACTTGGTGGGAAAATTCATGAACTAGAACATTTTCTTTGTGTCCATAAGGATCTTGGGCATTACAAACAATATTATCATCCAATACAACAGATCTTGTATTTGTCAGACCAGCGATGGAGTCATACTTTCTTCCATCAAACGTACAAGTATGTTGACATGAACCGCTACATGTACCTGTAAAAGACGAAAGAAGATATATATTTAGAAGGGTTGTGAAGGTAAATGAAAACTAATTTATGAAGTTGTTTTAGATGTATTGCAACTTCGTAAATTATTCCAAATAAAATCATTAAATTATCTTCCAAAAAAATATTTTAGAGAAAAAACATTAAAACTAAACTGAGTTCGTTAACCTACCACGACATTGTGCAGTATCTCTCAGGTTGGCGTTTTCAGGATAAACTCCCATTCCCTCTGACTTTGAAAAAATACCGACACCATGTGCTCTGGAAACAAGACTAAAGGTTGATGATGACATATGTCTGGTCATCAGGGCAATGATTGTACATGCCTGAAAAAGAATCAGGTCACTAAATTTTATCCTTTTATACATGTACTTTACTACTGACAACATCGAACCCAGAACTGAATATTCTCGGGAATATCAGAAAAATTTTCGACACATGCTTTGATTAAAACCGATCTTATTTATTAATTGAATAAAAAAAATATAAAATTTCAGTGTTAGATCATCTATAAATTTTTTTAATAAGCATATATTATGGGTTTTGTCTTCACTAAATGGAAATGCATATCAAACAAAGCAGTTATACAATGACATAATATAGGAACGATGTAAAATTCATAATTAAAACCGCAGTTACAAAACCCTTAACTGTTGAAGTCACTTACTTTTTCATAGGTCATTCATTTTCATTTGATATCTCGCGTGAATCTCAGCTTATAAAATATAAGGTGTCTTACCTTAGAAAGAGCTAAATCACTAACTGTTGTTGTTGCATCTACCGTTATACTGGCCCCAGAAGGTCTAGTTGCATGGATACGTCCAGCATGGTCCACATAGCGACTTTTGAATCCTACACGTGTGTGATGTTGTTGAAGTGAATGCGACGGTAGTAAAAACTGAACCTGAAGGTCAGGTGACAAACGGCTACAAATATACAAAAACATCTTGTTTTGTGTAATATTATGATACTATAACAAAGGCATTTGGAATTAAATAATTTTATTAAAAGCTCTTACAGTTTGTTCACAATGCCAATAAGAATACTAGCTTTATAACACAGAAAAAATTTATTTGTAGGATTTTCAATATCTAATTCGAAATTAAAAAGTTCACCATGAATTATCAAGTTTTTATTGTATAAATGTGATAATAAGGATAATACCGACCTAATCTCTTCATCTGACAATGGAGGCGAAGAACTCTGTACTCCTAAAAACAAAACAAATTTACATCAGAATATCAAATACTACAGTAAAAGTCAGTGTGTAATAAGTTAAGAGTACAATGCATTTCGATACTTTCAAATTCATATCAAAACATCGTTAGTTGGACAACTTCGAAAACGCACTATATAATATAAGGGCAAAAGATATAAAACTATTTTTCCGTATTAAAGTAATTGTTATTTTTTTATAACATACATAATGATTTTTTTTCTTTACGTTTATGTTTACAGTCATTTCTCAAAGAAGAATTGTTTTGATTTATATAACTTTATTCAACATAGAAAAAGCAAGAGAAAAAAAGATAAATTCACGTCAATATTTTAAAACAAATTTGTAAAAATGTAAAAGAAATTACATAGACAAATTATTGATAAACACTGACATACCAATTAGAGTACATAACGTAAGAATCAAAACACCTAACTGGACCACCATAGCGTTAGAAAAACCCTACCACGTCCCTTGAGTGCTCAGGTAAACAGAAAATTAGACACTAGTATGTCAATGGTTTTATATCTTGAACTACCTCTGTACTAAAATGTAGACATGTGAACTCAATAATATTCACCAATTCTTTATCTTAAGCGTGACCCGCGAATAATGGTACAGTACAGTTGATGACCGGAATAGAAAACAGTCAAATTTATTGAACATCATAGGATATCTGGAAAAGTACCCAGGCCAGCCAGGCTGGGATATATACAATTTAAGAGTCATTTAAGGTGAATCTTCAAGTGCAAATTCTATGGTTAAATGAAGAGATGAAAGATACAAAATGAATGTCTCTCAGATTGTTAAAGTTGATAAAGAAAAATGACTCGTTATCGATTTCCATTTGAGATTAATATCATACTGGTTGCATGCAAAGAAAAAACATTCTAGATACTGGATGTTTCCCAGCATTAAATGTTGGAAAAGAGCTCATATGGCAAAGTTTAATTGTAAAACTCTGACGAATTTAGATATGATGCTCCTGTGGAATGTAAAATAAAATGTTTGTCATGGAAACAGTTATACTTTTGTAAAGCTATTACTTTATCATTTTTATTTCAGATAGTTCAAAACATAATTGAAAAGCTTCGCGAACTGAAATATCGCACAGCCCTTGTTTTTGCTTTTTCATTAATAAAGATATGATGCCTAGCTTAACCTTTAATGTATTTTATTCCTGTAAAATGCAAAATTATAACGGTTGTGTAGCAGACATAACAGATAGATGAAGTCAAGATAGTTGTAGTACTGACATGCATACCATATCTTTTTCATTTTGAACCATAAACTCAAAATTTTAACACAATCTTTAAAGGATTTTTTTTTTCTTAAATCATTTCTTCGATTTCTAACCAGATTAAATCTTGACCTCATTTTTTATTACAGATATCCAAAACATAATCAATCTAAAATTGTTGAGAGAAATTGGTATTCGAAAAATACGGAAAGTGTGTTAATAAACACATTTGTTCCATCAGTATATTCATACGTTTCAAACGATATTTTGGTAAAAAAAATTTGAATCACGCAAGATTAAATAAATAAGAAAAGTAACAGTTTATTAAACCTGTTGAATATATGGTCAAATTTCTACTTCAAAGATCCACAACATTTTTCTAGTCAAGACCGGTTTGCTTTGCATTCCAAAATTATCCATATGTAGATAAAGTCATGATACTATATTTAATTTGTTCCATTGACCCTGTCTTATCTATTGGAACCGTTGCCATTTCCCTGTGAGGTAACATACAGTAGCTTTCACATGGATGATCCATGGGGAATTGCCTTTAGCTTGGTCTTTGAGCTCGTTTATCAAACTAGAGGCTCTTAAGAGCCTGTGTCGCTCATCTTGTTTTATGTGCATGTTAAACAAAGGACACAGATGGATTCATGACAAAATTGTGTTTTGGTGATGGTGATGTGTTTGTAGATCTTACTTTGCTGAACATTCTTGCTTTCTACAATTATCTCAATTTATAATGAACTTGGCCCAATAGTTACAGAGGAAAATATTTTGTTAAAATTTATAAAAATTTAAAAAATTAAAAAAATTATTAAAAATTGACTATAATGGGCAATAATTCAACTGACCTTTTTGAGCATGTTGACTTATTTGTGGATCTTACTTTGCTGAACATTATTGCTGTTTACAGTTTATCATTATCTATAATAATATTCAAGATAATAACCAAAAACAGCAAAATTTCCTTAAAAATTACCAATTCAGGAGCAGCAACCCAACAGCCGGTTGTTGGAATCATCTGAAAATTTCAGGGCAGATATATCCAGACTTGCAAAACAATTTAACCCCATGTCTGAATTGCTCTTTATGCTTTGGTTTCAGAGTTATAAGCCAACATCTACATTTTACCCCTATGTTCTATTTTTAGCCATGGCGGCCATCTTGGTTGGTTGGCAGGGTCACCGCACACATTTTTTAAAACTAGATACCTTATTGATGATTATGGCCAAGTATGGTTAAATTTGGACCAGTAGTTTAAGAGAAGATTTTTGTAAAAGAATACAAAAAATTACGAAAAATTGGTAAAAAATGACTATAAAGGGCAATAACTCCTTAAGGGGTCAACTGACCATTTTAGTCATTTACCTTATTTGTAGATCTTACTTTGCTGTACATTATTGCTGTTTACAATTTATCTCTATCTATAATAATATTCAAGATAATGGCCAAACAACGGTATAATTTCCTTAAAATTGCCAATTCAGGAGCAGCAACCCAACAACTGGTTGTCCGATTCGTCTGAAAATTTCAGGGCAGATAGATCTTGACCTGATAAACATTTTTACTCCCATGTCAGATTTGCTCTAAATGCTTTGGTTTCAGAGTTATAAGCCAAAATCTACATTTTACCCCTATGTTCTATTTTTAGCCATGGTGGCCATCTTGGTTAGTTGGCCGGGTCACGCCACAAATTTTTTAAACTAGATACCCCAATGATGATTGTGGCCAAGTTTGGTTAAATTTGGCCCAGTAGTTACAGAGGAGAAGATTTTTGTTAAAGTTAACGACGACGGACGACGACGCCGGACGCCGGACGCAAAGTGATGAGAAAAGGAGGTTTGAATCATGAAGTTAAAATTAATTTGTGTACTTCCTTTAAACATTTCAATGTAAAATGGATATTGATAATTGTTTGTCTCGTATCGATAATTATTCCTTTACGAAACAGACTATCAAAAGCTTAATAGAATTAGTCAAGACGTAGTAATTCTATGTAAGACATACTAATTAAAAATCCAACATGTTTAAAATAATGGTGGGTTCGAATAGAAAAATTTATAGAAATCACCGAAGAAATTCTACTTAAACTAAACTTTTTAAAAGCTTTTTGAAGATAGAAACTGTGGTTTCAAAATATTGATAAATATACTACATTTACCTATCATAGTCTATGATTTAAAGATCTTGAGTGGTACCAAATCGGAAACTGATGAAACACTGATATTTCACCCTAAGAGAATGAGCATATTAGTTTGAAACTCAAGTTAAGACATATATAACAAAAATAGCTTGATTTTTGAATTATGCACCACATCATTTTTCTTAGTTTTTTTGTTGTAAAAGAAAGACCACTCTTATATTAAACTAACTACAAGTTTATTATAAAAATTTCACATTTTCAAATTGTGTTGCATCATTTATGTTCTATGGTAACACATTTTCTGATGACTAATTTAATAATACATTCACATAAGCATTGAATTTGTAGTACTCTAAACTGCACAATTTGGGTATCAACCGACGAACCCATGCACAATTTAAGTTTAAACGTGTCTAAGAAAACATTCTTTAAATTTTGAAAATTTTTGTTTTAGAGTAGTGACTTAGTACAAAAAGACTCAGAATATCATGTCTAAATAATAACTAGACTTGGACACCTACCAGTCCTACATTATACACTTGTATGTATGTAAACTGCATTTTCATCATACGAATGATGCATCTTCGTGTGAAACATCTCTTGTTTTAAGTTTTTTTTCGCCTATCATAGATACACATTTTTACATGCATGAAATAGACCTGAAAGGTAGCACATGGATATTACAACTAGAAGTTGTGAACAAACAGACATTGCCTTGGCAAAAACAGGCAAACGAACAAAAGACAAACAAAAGTTTACAAAAGTTATTTTTCTCTTATAGTTGATGTGTTTCCCTCGTTTTTAGTTTGTTTTCTCTCAATCGATTGACGACTTTTAAACAGCAATATACTACTGTTGCCTTTATTTTACAAAACACAACATAGAAAACTAAATACAAATCAACACGAATTCCCACAAAAAAACAACCCAAAACACAAGTGATTTCAAGTGCCGATCTACATATGTCGCACATCCGTCGTGGTTCTGATATAAGTACAAACCGGGTGATAAGTATTTTTCGATATATCACATTCTAGAAAAAGGAGATAGCACTATGGTAATGACAACTGGAACGATTATTCTATTGTTTACTTTTTATACATTGTGACTGAGATAGAGAGGTTTTTTTATTTCTTTTCATACCACATCTTCTTATTCATATATCAGTCGCCATCTAAGAAACAGATATTGCATCATAGTCAAACAACTCGCGATGGCGTGCGTAAAATTTTTCTAATGGTTGATTTCAACTTCACAGCTAGAAAATCTTGGTTCAGTAGCTTTCTTGAAATCAGCAATCTTCTATCAATGAATTCATGTTGGGCAATGGAAGCTCGGGAATATCGTATCACTTGGAAAATATAAACTCCATATGTAGAAACTAGTGTGATGCTACACAGAAATTAAAAGTCACAATCTGAAATCCTCTCTTTTGTCGTTAAGTTTTGTTCTCAACCAAATCTCATTTTTGACTTCTAGTGGGTAGTCAAGATATGAGGCTGACTTAACTGTATCTGTATGAAATGGCAAAATCAAAAGCTCATACATATCAAACGAATGGAAAACAACTGTCATATTCCGATAGATGCGTTCAACAGTCACACCACTTTGAATAATGTAGTGAAAGAACTTCATCTATATAGGATTACATGAAGGTTAAGTAAATCATCATCTTTATTTCATTTTTACTAAGAAGCTACTGTATGCCTCTGTTTTTTTTATGAAACAAAACAGGACCTTTATTTATATTTGTCTTTTTGCTTAAACTGGGGTCTGCTTGTGTAAAGAATAGAAAAGTAAAATGTTCAGTACTGTTGCAAAAGGAAAGAGACTTAGATTGTATGCACATTCACATATCTTTGGATGTCTTAAAGCCCTAAAGAACGTAGTGTCTAAATAACTATTTTAACAACCCGGTTAGATTGATAATAAAATTAATGTTAATAATTTAGAAAAAGGTTTCGAGTAGCAATATGCGAACCAATATAACAATGCAAGGCCGTAACTACCCTTGAGGCAAGTGAGGCAATTGCCTCACTAAAATTTCGACACTGATTATTTTTTTTATACATATATATAAATATAATAGTCATTTGTTGTTCTGTCTCAACCTTAATTGCTATAACTTGTCATCATTCCTTTTAAACTATTCTTTCTGGATATAACTCAGCATCTCAACGGATGATGTTTCTCGATTACACTTTAACCTAGTAATAATCATCATGGATCTTTAGTTAAAAACAGGCTCTTGCAGAAAAAGGAAAAGCGACACTGAAGGTAAAGAAGGAATAATTCTAGTAAACTAGGTTTTTTTTGTGAACAGAGTCTGAGTATTGCATATAACTTCATTGGAACAATCCAAAAACGTTAGTAGACTGACAAATCAAGTACTGGTCTTCGGAAGGGGGCAGTCCTGTCTGCGTATTCACTTCTCCGTTTCACCAACTTTTGACAAATCAAGTACTGGGCATCGCAAGGGGGCAGTCCTATCTGCGTATTCATTTCACGAACTTTAAGCTTTCTCTTTACAGATAAATAAAATATAAATAATATGAAACATGAATGCATGGATTAGTTTTTACCCATGTTTCTTTAACCTTAAAAATTGAAAAAAATATCCCATATTCCAATTTGATATTATTGAGGAATGGTAGAACCTTTAACACAGGATTTTGTCTTTACATATTCGGGACCACGGAATTTCGTTTCTTTATATTCGGGGTTTCGGAATCGGACACCTCCAACCCCTAACCCCTAAATTTATAGATTCTGGAACTAAAATACCACCAACTATTTCCAGAAATAATTTGAAATTACGGAACTACATGTAAACGTCAAAAACTCCATTCCAATTCCCCTGTACCCATATCATATATACTTACTCTATAAATAGAATCATATACATGTATGTTATCTCATTCTATCCCTAGTTTGTCTACTCTTTGTCAGCATAAAAGCGAGTTTAATATTTTGTAACTGCGACTGTATGATGGTGCTTACGGGAAAGCTTAATTCCCTTTTGCAAACAAAAGCTGCTATCGAATTGCTGATGGAGACAAGGAATTGGAAGAAGACATTGATCATTGTGTTGATGATAATGTGCTACCTTTAGAAACACAGACTGCCCTGAAACGACTGAAAACTTGGAAAAGAGCATACATGAGTGGCGAGAGATTGTGCGGTCTTGCCATGCTCCATGTTCATCGCGATAAGGATATCAGCAGACCAAATCATGATTCTGAAACGATTTGACTGAACCGGCCATAGAAAAATGTGGCAAACTCTACTGAATCGATGTTTGTTTTATGTTCTGGCAGCAGACTCAAATCAGTGATATTTGGATGATTAACTTACATATAAATTTAAATAAAGTTGTTAAAAATCTGGTTTAGTAAAAGTCTTAAAATATGAAAAATTTATATAAAAAGTGTACAAATTCAAAACATTATCAAACTCTCTAAAAATGCCTAGAATGCAGGATTTTGCACCATTCAGTTCATACCCTCCAAAAAAAAATTTCGCCTCGCTTTGCTCGGCTCAATTATTTTGCCTCACTAAAATAAGATGCCTAGTTACGGCCTTGCAATGTTTGTAAGAACACTAATGTCATTTCAAATACAGAGAATGAAGATCCAGTTCTAAATCTTTGGTTGCAATTCACAAGGAACATATATCAGACCTATGATAGTTCAGGATTTCATCTTTGATAAGTGTAGTAGATGGTATATGTTGAGTTTCCAAGTGAATTGTGAATACCTCATTCTTTTTCCAAGCAGTAGATGTAAAAAGGCAAAAAAAAAAAAAAAAGACGTTGTTTGGGGATTTATCTGCGAGGACAATACCATATTTGTCATGGAGGTAAGAGAGATGCTTAGCAATATTTGGGTCGCTGAGATTGATTTAGCATGTGTATTCATTGACCCATTAAGTTTTTTCAACTCTAAGATCCGTGAACGACTTCATAGCTTTAACTAATTTGAAAGAGCATCTGCGTCTTGTTTTTTTTTTTTGGAATAAGCCCATTGCCTGGCATAATCCTTGACAGATAAGGTTAAGTGTGTGTGTGTGTGGACTATCCCGGAAATATCGTCATTTCATCAATAAAATTGAGTGAAGTTTAAGAAATAAAAAGTAAAATAACAAAATTACCGAACTCCAAGGAAAAGTCAGAAAAAACAAAAAAGTCTGTAATCAAATGGCAAAATCAAAAGCTTCAACACATCAAACAAATGAAAAACAACTGTCATAATCCTGACTTGGTACATGCATTTTCTTATGTATATAATGGTGGATTAAACCTGGTTTTATAGCTTACTTGCATTAAATTCCATAATATTGACAACGATGTGTGAACAAAACGAACAAACATTATCGGTAAAAATGTCACAATGCGGGTAAAGCAGTCAACATTGTGTTATATTCTTAATCACTGTAAAAACGAGAAAAAAATGTAATAAAGACACACAAAAAGGCATACTGACAAGGCACATTAGGTCTTTGTACCTTTTTGTTAACTCTGGTTTATCAGCTTTCTATTCAGACACTGATGACGTTTTACAAAGTATGAGAAGCAGTTACAAACTCTTCAATATCGATTAAGTTGAGAAATATATATCCCATATGCAGGTGAAGATGCTATATTGCTACTATTGTTGGGGAAATTGTTAATTTCAAAATTAAAATCGTCATGTTTGTCATAGATTATAGTTCAAATTAAAGCGACAGTACTTTACTGGTGTATAAATCTCAAAACTAATTTATAAACGGAAATTTATGAAAATGAATCAATTCAAAATAAGCGAGACCATGGACGTCGGCAGGGTGAGTGTCTCCAAATACACACAGAGTCAAAATGTAACAATCAGGAATAAACTCAACCGATAAACCGATAAAAACACAAACTAATCGACTTAATCCTATATCTGAAGATCTAAGATAGCTAAACACATGTCATTTTGTAGTTGAGACACTATCGTGTCGGTCAAACAATTTCGGATTGTAACCAAAAAAACCTTAAGTTGTGTTGATTTTAGTTATTCTTTGAATAACTCTGTTGGAGCAGTTTCTGTGTAAAGAGCACACCTTTGATAATGAAGTCCATTTTAAAATATACTATCACATGGTTTAACTTCTCAACAAAATGTGCATGTTAGAAGTCAAAGATCTTCTCTGAAATTGTCTTTGGTAATATCTTAAATTCTTTTAGACCGGAATTGACACGTGGTATACTTAGATTTTGTGATTTGTATTTACCTAAAATACCGTGTTATATTTTGCTTATGAAGCTTGGATCCAGCTGTTCAGGCTTTACTTTTACTTTTTTTTGCGTGTTTGAAATAATATAGAAGTGATGATTTATTAAATTATTTTTTTTCAGTTTGTCTAGAATAATTGTCGGAGATGCCTTTCTTTTTATGAATTTGTTCATGTTTGTCTAGAATGATATGATGAGGCATTTATTCTTTTTTTATTCTTTCCGATATCTCTAGAATGATTTAGGAGTGGTTTTCTCATTTTTGATTCTTTCAGTTATGGCTGGAATTTTAAGGAGAAATTTTTCACTTATTGTGTTTCAGTATGTATGAGATAATAAAGGAGTTTTTTTTTGCTTTTAATCCTTTTGATGTCTTTTGAATGATACAAGAAAGACTTTTCTTGTGTGTGTGTTTTTTTTTTGTTGCCAGTATGCCTGGAATGATGTTAGAGTGGCTTTTTCTTGTTGATTTTTTTCTTGTGTGTCCAACTCGAAATACATTTGTATTATCATTTCTAATTTGCAGTATTAAAAAAAATTAAAGATTTCAGTTCAGTAGTTAGTCCTTTTTGAATTGAGATACTTGATAAAATTAACATAATGCATACATATATATTTAAATATAAAAATACTTTACTGATAATTGACAAAACTAGAGCCTTGTTGATAATAAGTCATTCAGTTTTTATTTTGTATACTTAAAACAATCAAGATATATCCTTATTTTTTATTTTAAATACGTATTTCTGAAAGGTAACTATTCACTGTGAAATGTAAAGAAAACATATTCCTTTTGATTCGTTTTACTTCAAATTTTACAGGACATATACTTTTTAAATATTGTCAACAGCAACAGAACAATGAAAATTAAACAAAGCAATACAATTTAGTGATAAAATCCGCAGAGAAATGCAATTATGGCAATCAGAAATACAGCAAGCAGGTTAAGAAATATTTTCCATAGTCTTTTCTCTTGTAGAAATGTTTTTCTATCAGCTACTTGTATTTCTTGGGTCAGATGAGAATCGATGCTCCCAAACAGGAATACCACGAAACGTGAACACAACCCTCCAGAATGACGTTGATCACTGCTGTAGCATTCTTCTGTGATAAATAAAAATTGTGTACAGTAAATCATTAATACGATAAAAGATATTCTCTCTGTCTGTCGTGCATTTATATTTATAATAAACAGAAATCACAAAAATAGAACCTGTTTCAATACCAAAAGGGCTGAAATGTGTAGTGTTTACCAAGGGATAGCTTGATGCTCTATGCGTTAAAAAACTATGACTTGTTATTGCAGAGGAAAGTAATAATAAGAAAATTGAAAGTACAGAAGAGAAGACGGATCTTAACTAGAAAACTATACCTTCTATGAAAAGGTTGTTTGCTATAATACAGTAACACAAATTTACTACACTAGATTGTGTTTTTTTTTTTTTTTTTTTTTTATCAGAAACACTTATTCTAAGAAGTTTGGACAGACAAATCCATTCAAAAAATTTAGAGTGAAATGACCAAAACAAACAGACGAATACTCTTTGGTAGTAAGTAATCTGAATATTACATAATTTATAACAGACAATGGCCAATCCTAATGCACCATTCAATTAACTCGAAAACTGAAGCTTTATCAATTGTAAAAGCATACTTTGTTATAATAGTGCATATGTTCGGCTTTGCTTTCATGTTGTTTGCGTATATTTTGAAAGAAACGGGACATGTGGGGAGGAAAAACGGGGAAGAATGAGGTTTAAGTTACCACACTAAAAAAAAAACAATCTATAAATCTGAAAATATTTAACGCTCACCTTTACAATGTTCACAGACTCGATATCAATATGTTTTAGACACGCAAACCAATATAATTAATTTATGTCTACATATACATAAAAGACTAAAAATACACGTCAGAGGTCATTATGTAACTAATTAAACCTTATGTAAGAATGCTGGGTTTTCAATGGTTGATAGCCAGTGTATTTTTCACCAATTTACTGTTATCAAATAAATATCGTTTACTTTTTAACGACGCCGGGGTATATGCAAAAAGGATATGCCTTTTTTACCCTCTCTGCCGTGGTATTTGCCAAAAAATACTCTTTCCGACTGGACGCTTGTAACGTCACGATCATCAATGCGTTTTTGAAAGTTTACATTCGGTGTTATTAAACAGATATAGCATGTTCTTGAGGGGTATTTGCGAAAAATACCAGTCTTGAGCATGAATTTCCCTCGACTTACCGCTCGAGAAATTTAACATTCTCTCGACTGGTATTTTTCGCAAATACCCCTCCATAACATGATATATCTGTTTAAGATTCATTATCACTGTTTGATTAAAAACAAACCAAAAATAAATCCAAAATACCAAAAGTTTAAAATAAAACAATTCACAATACATTTCATCCGTCGAGGTCACTTCTGAATACTACCGATATTCACTTGACTTGACAATATAAACATAATTAATAATAAAAATAGATGGAGAAGCAGATGGAATTGTTCATGTGCAAAGTTGCCAGTTCCATTTGATTTCATGTCATAGATATAAAATAAGTAAATTATCATTTTAACTGTAAATTCAAGATTTCTTGTAGGCCGACCAGTAAAAGAAAAGTATTTTTTTTAATTTTAATGATGGCTTCCTTTATTCACTTTTCAATGTTGTTTTTTTTTTCTTTTTTCAGTTAACTTGATTAGGGCATGAGTAATCCATCTTCAGCGGAGGGTGAAGCTAGGTTACAACAATACAGAATCAAAGGAAGTTAAATTTTTTACTTGCAAGCCAATAAAACATTTGCAATGTTGGTTTTTTTTTTGTTTTTTTTTAATATCTTATTTTGACGAAATTGAACCAAAAACAGACTGTTAAAACGAAATATTCTTTCAATATTCTGCTTTTATAAATTTTTGAAGAAAAAACCGTATTTCATTTTTATTCTTAATCGCAACTTATTTCAGTTTAAGACTTGTCTTCAATACCGATATTTACAATTTTTCGATATAAATTATATAAATTCATATTTCATTTTGATATCTTCTTTAACACATTGTAATCCAACGTCATACCAATGGTTATCATGATAATTATGTGCTTTCCTATTACATATTATATAGTCAGAGAAACAGCAGAAATAATTAAGCAAATATGAGGCCTCAATGACAAAAAACAGAGAAATATACATACCCCCTGGGTCATTAAGCAGATAATCTAACCTGTAAATGCTATGATTTTATTATTATAAAGGGTCCTCTGTTTATAAAACAATAACACGCTTTCAAGTTTATTAACCTGATAAAAGCAATAGTCCATGCAAACGTACGTACATACATCTGAAAAATAATGTCTTTTAAATACCTTTTATTGTGATATGGTCTCCACCAACTTTGTCTTTTCGATTGACTGTATACGGGTCATATCGAGTCCACCACGTCACACCTACTAACTAAAATTGATTTACTTATAGCTTTTATATTGCAATCATTTTTACTTTCTTAAAGACTTCTAAAAAAGATGATAATTTTGCGTTCGTTGAAAAGAACTACTAGTACTTTTTACATTTTTGATTTTCTAACATCTATCGTGACACATTGATTAATACATGTAGTTCATGACGAAATGAGACTATAAACCTATAACTTTATCACCTTTCATATGAATATAATTTATATGAATTTGAAACTCATAACTGTTTTATAAAAATAAAATGACATAGTAGAAAAAGACGATTTATTGAATTCTGTGTTAAATTTGTATCTACCTCAGCTTCGGTTCTTTTAGTGGTAAACATGCTGATAACGACTATTGCGACTGCAGTCAATACCAATTGTAGCGGAATGAAATACATGGAGTGCAACTTGTATAAAACCTCTGGTCGGGTTTCTTGTTCGCCACATGCTGGGGCAGGATAAACAAATTCTAGTATAAGCCGAGTGCCGCCAACTACATGCCCTATCAATAATCCCCAGAAAGATCCCTAAAATATAAAATTTACTATAAACAAGAATAATTTTCTATTTCTTACAATATTTAATACTAATTGATGTTTCAAAACTAAATGTAGAACATTTGAGTCACATATCACTTACATAAAGTAACTGTTCGTCCTATCCCGGCATGGTCGTGGCTTATTTCCTTTTGCAAAACGCAAGCAATTATGATGTAACACATTTCGGCCAAAGGGTTCATTATCTTTCTAATTTAAGTCCTATCATTTTGCACTGGTTAACTGTTTCGATCGGTTTTTGTATTTAACCCAGGTTTGTTTTTCTCAATCAAATGTATGACTTTTGAACACCGGTCTACTACTATTGCCTTTAATTCTATTTGATAATTAGGTGGGGTTTTTTTTGGCTCTTAATAATTTTCTTCTTTTTATGTCATATTTTTTCTGTCCTCCTTTGTTTTACGAATTCTATTGATATTAGATTGTTTTAGAGCTAAACATACAAAACGCTAGGGACAATAATAATAATAAAAAAAAAACTAGGGACAAAAAAACACAAAACTCAATAGTAATTCATATATATGAAAATAGCGGAATTAGAAAAATAATTTTTAATGCAACTTATCTAACATACGGCTAAATCATATACCATTCCAAAGCATATCTGTACTATCTGTTCTTCCCAAGTTTTCAATATTTTATACGATGCAATATCAGCAAATCGAGACCAAAGGCCATGTATGGATACATTTTTGGCAACATATTTACCGATGTTCAAATCCTATAAATCGAATCAGAATACCACAGGATATAACATAAAAAAATAACAATTCACCTGAACTAAAAAAAGAACTTTATGGATTCTCCCGCTATTCATGTATCATTTGTTATGAGAATCGACACTTAATCGATCTAAGAAGATTTCGTATAAAATCTGCTTCATATATAAGTACAAAGACTATAGTTATCAATGGTACCAGGATTATAATTTAGTACGCCAGACGCGAGTTTCGTCTTCATAAGTCTCATCAGTGACGATCAGATAAAAATAGTTATAAAGCCAAACAAGTGCAAAGTTGAAGAGCATTGATGACCCAAAATTCCAAAAGGTTGCGCCAAATATGGCTAAGGTAATCTATTCATGGGAAAAGAAAATCCTTAGTTTTACGAAAAATTCAAAGTTTTGTAAACAGGAAATTTATAAAAATGACCACATTATTGATATTCATGTCAGCACCGAAGTGTTGACTACTGGGCTGGTGATACTCTCGGGGACGAAACGTCCATCATCAGAGGCATTGACCCAGTGGTGTAAAAAGTTATCAAAGAATAGCGACTACATATAAATATATAGTATGATGATTCAAATACATATGATTAATGTACCGCTTCAGTTGTCCCTTTCCAGAAAATAGATGTTAGAAACAAAACCCCAAGTGGCGATCCTAGATATCCTTCCACAACTACCATGTAAGTAAACAGTTTTCCTCCTTGTGCTGTTTTAACCAATGGTATCCATAGAATGCTTAAGGTACACATCAGAACAATAAATAATCTGACAAAAAATGAAGCATAAATATAGATTAGATTTGGTCACGTATGTTGGCTCTATAACTTTGCAATATAATAAATTAATCATGCAAAAATTGACAAAAACAAAACTAAAATCCACTAGTGTGATTCAATCTTATTTCGCTGTCGTTGAATGTAATTGAACTCAAAATCAAACAATGACTCACATAAAAAAGAGACTAAAATAACATCACAAAATCATTGGATATGAAAGATGTCTTTAGACAAATTGCTAACTTGAGATATTTCAAATTTCTTGAAACTATCTTTAAAAATCCACATTTGCCACAAGATATCTCAAGTTACTGATGTTATTGTAATGTTTGATATTTAGTATTTATTTATTTGTGTATTTAGAAATGTCTCGTGTTAAAACTATATATACATTGCTTCAATGTATCCTCTTTTGCAGCTATCCTACTTTAAAATTGAATGATTAATCCAACAATTGGTGATCACTTTACTTCTTACAATACTTACAATTTTTCAACAGACGGATTATTACTTTCAAAGAGACTTAAGTTTGATAAAATGTTTTACACACAAACAACGTCCATATAAACTCTAATTATTAATTATAATACGTTTTCATTAGTCATTTTTATTTACCTTCCAACTATCAACAATTCCTTCTGGGTAGATTTTGTCCTTACCCTTCTCCAAATATCCATAGTAAACACTGTACTAGCACTATTGAATATAGATGTCAGGGAACTCATAATTGCTGACATCATAGCTGCTATCATGAAACCTCTTAATCCTTTAAATTAGAACTGTACATTTGGACATAACGTAAATAATACGGAAACTTCCAGACCGAATTGCCCTTGTTTTTATACATTTTTATCATATCTCGATTTATAGATAAGTAAGGAATATGAAATGAAAATAGTAAACCATTCGTTTGATGACTTTAAACTTTTGATTTTGCCATTTGATTACGGACCATCCGTTTTGAATTTTCCCTGGAATTCATTATTTTTGTGATTTTCCTTTTTTAAGAGAATGTACAGTGTAACTTTATAAACCTGGTACATTGTATCTTTAATAAATTATTTAAAACTCTATTTAAAAGCATATGTAGATATCCTCACTAAGTAACTGGATTTATGAGGTTATGTGTAATCTTCTACTTCTCGTATATTTATTCCAAACAAGGACAAATTTATAGTCCCTTTTTACGTACAAAAAGGATCATTAAATTCGTTCAGTTCAAAAAATGAGAACATGAAAAATAAATTGTAAATCTGGAATATTTATATATGAGAAAGTTAAGTAGAATGAAAACTGATTCCAGTTCAACTATGAACTACAGAAATCGAAATTATGTATAAGTGTACTGTTTACAAATTTTTGAATTTTTTGAAATACTAAGGCTTTTCTACCTCAGGCATAGATTACTTTAGCTGTATTTGGCAAAACTTTTAGGAATGTTGGTCCTCAATGCTCTTCAACTTAGTACTTTATTTGGCCTTTTTAACATTTTGGGTTCGAGCGTCACTGATGAGTCTTTTGTAGACGAAACGCGCGTCTGGCGTATATACTAAATTTAGTCCTGGTATCTATGATGAGTTTAATTATTACACACAAAATAAATTAGAATAAATTATAAAAAAGATTTTTACCGACAGGCATCAGCTCCATTACTAGTTTTGGATATGCAATATTAGAACATCCAGATGGATTATCGCACACTTTCATACATACGTCAGGGTCCACACAAGCAACTTCATCTGAATAGGATAAAACATAATATATATATTATTCTTAACTTATATCTGATTTTGTATTCTTAACAATAAGTCCATTGTTAATTGTCGGAGGCAACTACATTAAGAATCTCAGTGAAAATTCGTATTGTTTTGGTGTAATTACACAATAACTTAAACAATTCTATATTAATATTCTTGTAATTGTTATAAAATACATCACATAACACCATTACAAACTTAATCCCTATTTATATTCAACTGTGATGTTACTTTTTGTGGCGTCGTCGATAAATTCGTGTGACACTGTGACAGTTCCTCACTTTATTATGCTGTTGTTTTTTTTTGTGTACTGTCGTAAAGTAATTTTAGGTGTTCATTGTTTTTCTGTGGTTACATGTCGAAAAATACTATTATATTATTAATTTGTGTATTTGTTCAGAGTGTTTTTGCATTTATTTGTACTGTATTCCTGTCATGTAATGTTGCCATTTAGCACGAGGTTTGGCTAGCCATAAAACCTGATTCAACCACCCATTTTTTCTTAAAATGTCCTGTACAAGTCAGGAATATGGCAGTTGTTACAAATAATTCGTTCTTTGTTTACGTTAAACTATGTTATGTTCAAGACATTTTAAGTCCATTGTTTTTTTAATTGATTTTGATGACGCATATTTGTTGACAGAGGCGAAATGTCAGAAACAACCTTAAAACATTATTTTTCTATTCGTAAAATTACAATTGTTTGTACTGTTTGGCTATCTCGTACTAATATGGAAAGTTGTTTCTTCAAAAAATGTGGCACATCTTTTTCTGTTCCTAACTATGAGTACGTATTTTCTTTACAACCTTTTGTGAATGTGAATGTACAATTAAACCCCTATTCTAACCTAGTACAGTGGTAACAGCAAAACATAAGAACACATTGAATAACAGTTTGAAACGATTATACTTATTAGACCAGTACAAACCACAAAACAAATAACAAAAAGACAAAAGGTGCAAAGCACCCTTGTACGAGTATACTCGCATTTACTAAATTCAAATTCAAAGCAAATTTCAACTTGTAAGTAAACTGAGTTTTCTATGACAACTTACCAAAGCAGAACACAGATTAAGTGTAAAGAAGTCATTCACAGTATGATAAACGCATGACTTTGTACAATATTCAATTACTATCGACAAGATAGTGTTAATAACTGTAAAACCTTAATATTAAGTTATGCTTGAATTCGTAAAAATGGTCTGTACTAATAAAAACATTTCTCACGGATCTTTCTATAGTACTTTTATTGATAACACCGAAGAGTAGGTTAATTCAAACGGGGCCATTTAGTCTTCTCGGGTGTAAACTAAATTTACAGCTGTTTAAGCAATACCCTTACATAAATAGAATATCATATACATTATAACGTATATAACAAGGTGTCTAACGATACAGGCATAGTATCAATATCTGTGAAAAACCTTAAGGTTAAGGTTGGTGTAGTACAGAAGTTTATTGGAAGTTTAAACTCTTGGAACTTTGGGGCCATATAAACGTTTAAAAATATGCCGCACACCCCTATATTTTGACCCTATGAAAAAAATAGTAAGGCAAATGAACTTTCCATTCTAGGATATATTTTTTTTCGAAACTTCATAGTACAAGTTGTACAGTTTTAGTTGTAAAAGGAGTTCATATGATAAATTGCATTGTCGATATTTAAAGAAATGCAACCTATATAGACACTGGCATAACAAACGTGCAGTCAGGATTCTACTTCGTCAAAATGATCTCCCCATTACGCCAGTTTATTTTTACAATCGTAGAAATGGAAGCCGTTGTAGGGATGACGCGCTGCTAATTTTGCTCTTGAAAACCGATAAATTTAGCACCATTACGATCCTTATATGTCATATAGATATAGGAAGATGTGGTGTGAGTGCCAATGAGACAACTCTCCATCCAAATAACAATTTTAAAAAAGTAAACAATTATAGGTCGATGTACGGCCTTCAACACGGAGCCTTGGCTCACACCGAACAACAAGCTATAAAGGGCCCAAAAATTACTAGTGTAAAACCAGTCAAACGGGAAAACCAACGGTCTAACCTATATAAAATAAAAAAACGAGAAACGAGAAACACGTATAAATTACATAAACAAACGACAACTAGTTGTATTTTAAAAGACAAATGTATCTAGTAGCTAATGAGCATCGGTTAATGATCTTGTCTGCATTGATTTCACTTAAAACTATTGTCTGATCGGTGAAATTTTCGAAAATTCATAAACATTTAAAAAAAAATTAATTAAATATTTCGTTGAAGGGCAGACTAAAAAAATTTCGGTGGTTGAAGACTATAAACCCTATTTATCACACACAAAAATTCTTTTTTTTTCGAAGATATGCATTTTCATCATCCAACTTAAAAGACTGTCGTCAAGTATTTTTAGTAAAAATAGCTACTCTGTTTTTGTGATTCATTAGAAAGGTATTTCACTTTTAGAACTGTGATTTTTTTATGTTATAAAGTCAATCTGTAGCTTTGATATATAAAAATAATAGAATCTGAAGCGAGATGATGTATCAAATATTCTTGCTTTGTACGTTTTAAAGACAAAATATTCAACTCAAACACGCCCTAACATAAAAAGGTGCACTCGATTTTCTCTTTTTGATACAATTGTTACCCATTTTTGGGTATTTTTCTTGAGTCACATAATGGAATGGCAGACACGAAAATTACTAAACTAATAGATTGATATGTTCTCCGTCTGTGGTAATTTTAAAAAAAATCGAAGGTTATGCATTTTCTACATCCAACTTGATAGATACCCGTGTCGTCGACTTGATATCTAATTGTTCTGCTTGAGTATGTAATAGATAAATTGAAAACTTATGGAAATGGTGTTTTTAAAATAAAACGCTTCGTAATTGAGAAGAAAATTGTCATTTTATTTGTTTCTATTAACTTTTAATTTTTTTGTTAACAGTAAGCATTTATCGCCTTCTCTAACAAAGAGCTTCGGTTCTTTTGTTTTATTTCAATCGGGTTTCAGCCTGCTTGTTCAGAGTTACACTGTAAGAGAGAGCCCAATGGATAATTAACAATAGGAAATAAAAAAATCCGTCTTATGTCGTAAAAATTTGCATAAATGTCTCCGTGCGAAAGATTAGGAGACACATTACGGTCTATGTTAAGACTTTTTTCAATTTCCTTTTGGGTATTCTGTATATCTACCTAACTGATATATTTCTTATACAGTAATTAAAATTCTCTAAAACATGTTTTTGCTGTTACTTGTTACAGTATAGAGGATCTAAATTATAGGTAGATTAAAAAAACGACATATTCTATATGTATTATCTTTATACTTTGATACCATCATACTAGTAATAATTTTTGTTTTAATTTCAAAATATTTGTTTATTTACCTGGGTATAGAATTCTGCTGATCATTCCAGGAAACATCAGTAAGAATAACGGCAAAAGTTTCAAGTATCCCGCTACAAGTGATCCTCCCTTTGCATGTGAACAACTTTTGGCAGCTAATGATCGCTGGACTATAACCTTCAGGTAAATAAATACTTTTTTTATAAACGAACATTTTTTATTTATTTTTCTGAAACTGGGTTAGAGTTTTTGATTTCTTACTTATGAGTAATGCTTTTCCTTATAAATAAATTCATCACAGATACAAGGATTAAAATTTTGTATTTTCGCCAGACGCGCATTTCGTCGACAAAAGACTTATTAGACGCTGGAATAAAATAAAGAACGAAGTTGAACAGTATTGAGGACTGAAGATTTCCTAGTGGTTTCGAAAAATACAGCTAAGGTATTCTATTCCTAAGGTAGAAAAAAAATTCAAAGTTTTGTAAACAGATAATTTATAAGTATGACCATATCCATGACAGTTCATGTCAACACATAAGTGCTGACTACTGGGCTGGTGATACCGTTGGTGAATATAAACTCCAACAGTAGTGGTGTCGAGCAGTGGTTGTAAATAAATCAATCACAGATATCAGGATTGAAATTTTGTTTTTGCGCCCGACGAAAAATGCGTGTTCTAAATAAAAGACCGACGAGCATTTATACATATGTAGGACTCTAAAGTGCGATGGTACTCTAAAGTGCGATAGTCACGCTAAAGTGCGATGGTCTACGCTAAAATACGATGGTGTCTCACGCTAAAGTGTGATGGTTGTTTGTTCGCTAAAGTACGATGGTATATCACGCTAAGCTAAAGTGCGATGGAACAAAAAGTTAAGATTAGAGGGATCAAAACATCGAGGTTTAAACATAGTTTTTGTTTTTGCAAAAGCTAGTATGCTAAGGTATAACATATGTGATAGGCTTCATAATTTACCGATAGGCTAAAGTGATTGTTTCTAAATTAAAGTCATAAGAAACCTCAAATTAAAAAAAAATATGCATATGTTTTTTTTATAAATAAATGGATAGTTTTCATTTTACAACTTATGTACATATACTTTTTTCTGAGGAAAATTCTTTAATTTGTCCACATTTAGAAGCAGTTTACTTAGTTTTGATTGCTTGCTTCCAGGAAGCAATTCGCCGACATATTTTCCGTATGCATAGTGACCTGAGCGTAACCCTCCTCGTAAAAATCCGGTGGTCGCAATACGCATGGATCTGTCATTAAAATAAACAATTATGTGATTGTACATGTTAAACATGTGCTCAATACCCATGTTTTTTGTTATTTGTTTACTATAAAGTGACAATCGTTAAACTTCGGCTTCAAAACACGGCATTTAATGAGCAGCCATATTTGTTAAATCATAACAGACAGAGAGAGAAAAAAAATTGACGATTATACGATATATTTGCGTAAAAAATTATAAAATCGTGCACAGAGGACTAAGTTTATGATATATACATGCATTGGTTCATGAATTAGATAAACATTATTTTTCACCACTCTCTCGTTTCATATGACTTTAAAAAGACTGACCAAAGTACGAAACAATTGCTGAAAAGGTAATTTATGTGTCGCAAAATATTATATTTTATGTAAAATGAAGCGTATTGAATATTTGGATAATTGGTGTAGATTGCCGTTACACTAATGGGAACACGTCCTCTTACAATCGTCCGTTTTACATTACAGATACAAAATTCGATTATTGTCGGAATATGTAACATTTATTTGTTTAATTTAAATGAGAGGGAAAAGCGATGTTTGCCGAGCTTAATGTTCTCCGTTTTTTGTAGCGACTATACACCCATGTTATATTTTCCTGCAATGTACAAACTAGACATTTGGATGAAAACTTGAAGTTCTTATGAATCAAATATTTGTTAGTTGTCTTCCGGCGTGTTCATTTTTAGTTTGTATAAACGACTGTTAACGTCATAATCCATGTGCGTTTCTTACGTCTATACTTTCGCAGAACATCGGACTTTAGCATATGGAGGAACCGCACTTTAGCGTAGACCATCGCACTTTAGCGTGACCATCGTACTTTAGCGTCCCCATCGCACTTTAGAGTCCTACATATATATATCTTCATTTTATAGTAAGCATACATGAGAATGTAAAATTATATTAGTTTAGTTTATCTAAGTTTTTTCTCTTATTTTTTGGTTTAAAAAATCACTCCTAATTTTTTTTTATTTATAGTTGGAATTTTGGCCTTATACAGTAATGTTTTTGTTGTTCTTAAATGTTTACAGAAAATATTATTTTTTATGTTTCAAACCCAAATGAAAAAGTAATATCATAATCAAATTAACTAATACACACTTGATCACAACACCAGTACCATAAACAACCAACGGATGCCTGAAACACAAGTCCTGGCCAAGGGTTTTCCTGTCCCGCAGCATCGAGAAAGATATGGAACGCATCTTTCCGTGGTAACCCACAAGTCGTGTTCAAATCACGAGTGAATGGAAGTGCTTCCATGTATTTCTCTTTCATTGCATTATAACCTCCAACATGAGTAAAACCTAAAAACAGGAAAATTAATTAAACATGATTTAAAATGTACTAAGTTTTATATTTACATATGCTATCATTTATAAATAGTTTTTTGCATACATCAAGCATACTCTTGAATCGATATGTATATACAATTGCTCTTTATGTAAAAGAATAGAAAACTGAATAAAAATGTATATAACAGTTTTATTAAACTATCTTAGATACTCTAGAGAGCAAAAGATGAATAAGGTTGAATTGAAATTATAAGGCAAAAATATATGAATTGTAATTAGACTTTTATAGTAAGGACGGAAGGCGGGTATTGATATCTATCACAGCAGTTATCATCTTACATAACTATCTAATGGATATTTTTAGTCTGATAACTCTCACTTACTTATTCCCATAACTATGATGGCTCCAATAGTCATGATTGATGTTTGTAGTGTATCTGTATACATAACTGCTGTAAGTCCACCTGCACATGATACAAAAGTACATTATTGCATTAATAGGAGAGAGCAGGGTTTGGCTTTCATATAAATTGCTGTTCAATGCGTTATTTTATCTAGAAATCACTGGCTCAGTAAGCCATTGCTCTATCAACTGGGCTAAAGCGGTTATCCACTAGCACAGCTATTTGCCGACTTGTTTCTTTATTATTATGAGGCTGACTTCATACAGGAACTTCTTAGGAAGAAAGATAAGAAGTTAGCAATATCCTTTAACTTTACTTTCCGCTATATAGATGAAGTTCTTTCACTAAATAATACAAAATTTGGTGACTATGTTGGACGCATCTATCCCATCGAACTAGAAATAAAGGATACAATAGATACAGTTAAGTCGGCCTCATATCTTGACTTACATCTAGAAATTGACAATGAGGGTCGGTTGAAAACAAAACTTTACGACAAAAGAGATGATTTCAGCTTTCCAATTGTTAACTTTCCATTTCTAAGTATCCACATTCCAGCAGCACCTACATACAGGGTATATATCTCCCAATTGATATGATATTCCCGTGTTTTCATTTCTTATCATGATTTTCTTGATAGAGGGTTGCTGCTCACAAGGAATCTATTAAACTAAGAGTTCCAAATGGTGAAGTTGAAATCATCTCGTTAATTTTACGAACGCCATCACGAGTTGGTTGACCGTTATGGAATAACCGTTTCACAAATTATATCGGATATGTTCCTTACGTCGTAACTACAATCCCTTTCCCGTTCATGAATGTGACCTACCGAATTAGACTATTTGACGGGTTTGTTATAACATAAGCAACACGACGGGTGCCACATGTGGAGCTGGATCTGCTTACCTTACCAGAGCACCTGAGATCACCCCTAGTTTTTGGTGGGGTTAGTGTTGCTTATTCTTTAGTTTTCTGTGTTGTGTCACGTGTTATACTGTTTGTCTGTTCGTCTTTTTTTCATTTTTAGGCAGGCATTGTCAGTTTATTTTCGATTTATGGGTTTGACTGTCCCTCTAGAATCTTTTGTCCCTCTTTTTTCTAGATTAGAGGAAACACCGCTACACATGCATGTTTGAATGTGTATTTGTTCAACAGTAAACTCACAATTGTTAAATAGATTCAACTCATTTAGTTGAATTTATATTGCCGACCATTCGTTGAATTGTATTAGATTATTATGTGGAAATGATCTTCACCTAAGCCGGCATGTACAACAGAGGAATAAACAGGGGCGTATTATATACAAAATGACTGATTGCGTGTAAATATGTTATTAGGTAATTATAAAAACATAATCATGTGTTTAATTTGTTTTTTTACATTACATTCAATTACATAATATTACAAACTTATTGAGGTAAAAAAAAAACAACGTGTTACATGCAATATTAGGCGAAGAGATTGTCTGCGCATGCTGTAAAATTATTATTGCAACTAACTCCTAGAGAACTGTAAGTTGGGATTTTTATGAAATTGATTACAAAAATACAAACAGTTGTCCTCAAATATATATTAAATTATTAGTAATTTTACAATGACATGTTATCCTATAGTTTATATACCTAAAACTGTGTACAGTCCGGTAATAAATAACAATATAGCAATCGATATATACATGTCCCATCCTAAAGCCATCTGTATGAACAGGGATCCGGCAAAAATACTGACCTAAAAATGAAATGTACAATAATATTTGTCTTTAAATTTTCATATACATGTGTAATAATTCATTTATTTTTCTTGCTATAAAATGAATTTAATGTTCTCACTGCGACTGGATCCTAGACTAGACTATTCAGGGGCGGATGCAGGAATTTTCGAAAGGGGGGGTGCTAACCCAGGGCAAAGGGGGGGTGCAAAACATATGTCCCGATACAAATGCATTGATCGGCAAAAATAAAGGGGGGGTGCGCACCCCCGGAACCCCCCCCCCCCCCCCCCCCGGATCCGCCACTGCTATTTCAATCGAAAGGTCGATGTCTGGACTTTTAACAACTGTCGAAAACTTTAATTCTTTGTGTAAAATAAAATACATTTATGTATTATACATTAAATGATTGACTCATTTTATTTTTGAATTGATATAAAAAAAATACATCCAACATATCAATGCATTTATATGTATTATTGTATTATTGTATGAATATGTCTAGTAACTTTGTATCTCACTTTTAAACACACTTACGGCAAGTTTAGTTAGAATATACAAAATGAGAGATAAAACACTAAGGTATGTCCGCATCCTTTGTCCCCCATGGCGTTTCTGTATGTACTCCGGTAGAGTATACACCTTTAATAACAAAAACAGTGACTATAGATTAACTTTACACAGAGAAATTCACATAAATATTACTTAAAAAAACAAGAGAAAAATGATATATGACAACCATTAAAATGTGCTTTGTATGTGCTTTTTAATAGCTATTTAAAATTCTCCTGGTAAAGTTGAAGTAATTCCTTCGACGAAATTTCGACAGTCGCCGACATGAACTGGTTCTCTTTCATGAAGTATCTGTCACAAATGACCACGGCTAAATTGTGGTATACCTGATTTTTCTTCACTTTGTTACTTATCATGAGCAATAAGAAGAAAGCCACGCGTAAAGCAGGATCTGTATAACCTTTGCAGTATATGAGGTGACTTCTATATTTTCGGAGGGATAAGTTTGCCCTATAGTATGTTGTCTACCTAGTGTTATATTAGGATGGTGTTTTGTCTCTAAGTTGTTTTTAATCCTAAAACGTCGTGAAATTATAAAAAAAAGTTGACTCCTTTAGAATCTTGTAATTTAAACCAGTTGACGTCTTTGAAATCTTGGGTTTTTTTTTAAACCTTGAACTTTTACACAAACATTTGACATATTTCATACAACCTACCCCAGCTGAAACGTAAACTGGTATAAATATCCATCCTAACGCCAAGATAAGAAAAATCACCTAAAAGATGGTAAAACAATTTATACTATTTTAATAAAATAAGAAAATGCTTTAATATAGGTTAGATCTACTTCGTTGTGTGGTTGTTGTTTGTTCATCATATTTGTTTTTCGTTTACTGTCTTGTGTTCTTTTTGTGTGCTGTAACACCACTGTCCCAGGTTTGTGGAAGATTTTGCGCCATCTAAATAGTTTAACCCCGCCAAATTCTGTATGTGATTGTCCCAATTCTAGAGCCTGTATTTCAGTGGTTGTCGTTTGTTGCTGTGTAACATATTTGTTTTTCAATCATCATTTTGTACATAAATCAGGCCATTAGTGTTTTCTGTTTAATTATTTTACATTTGTCATTTCGGAACCTTTTATATTTGACATACGTGGTGTGGATTTGCTAATTGCTGAAGGCCATACGGTGACAAACAGTTGTTTAATTTCTGGATCATTTGGTATCTTGTTGATTATAAATGTGTCTCATTGGCAATCATACGACACCTTCTTATGTTTATATTCATGTTCTTTTATAGGTGACATCAAAATATTGAGATATGTTCTGTTGTGACTTAGTTGTATTTTTTGTTAAACATTCAAAAGCTAATTGATTTAATTTTGCCTTTATACATATGTTAAACACGGTACAATAAATGCAAATCATGAATGACAAACAAATTTTACTTACAAACCATTCAAACAGAACCAAAGAAATACCAGATGCCGCTCCAGCCCCTGCTAATCCAACAAAATGTTCACTTCCAATGTTACTCGAAAAAAGTGAGGCACCGACCTGAAAAAAAGGTTAATGACACAAAAATGAATTCAGTATATCTGATACGAAAGAAGTGGGTCATTTTCCATGAATGTAATATCACAAGTTCACATAAATTAATATTTCAGTTGAAAATAATAGAAATTGCATGACTTACACGTTGACAAAGCATGATTTGCATACATCAAACATGTACTTTCCAAAGTCTTTTTTCTGTTACAATTTTGGCCAAAAACATCAGTAAAATGACGAAATCTGTAATAATTTAACTGGTCATTGAACACATCAGAATAATAGTGTACGTCTTACTATATTTTGCCTCGTTTTTTTTTTACTTTCGTGTGACTGTCTACAACAAAGATTAAAGCTCTGTTTCTTTGCTTTCGATTTGGTACTGCATTTGAAAGGTTTTTATGTTATTGATTTAAAAAATACCATTTAAGCTAATTTAGTGACAAAGTTATATATGAACAATTCGACAGGTTTACTTTGTTATCACATAAATACATGATGTATTACCATGATTTTTATATAACCATCCCTAAGTGTAAATAAGTATATGCGATCTAATATTACCGTTGGTCTGTATGTTTAATATATCAAAATAATATGTACTACAAATTCGATATGATAAACTATAAAGTCTAGACATAATGTGCATATCTAGGACAATCAAATTATAAAAAAAAAAAATACAATTGTGGCCTTCGGATGTTTTATGCTATTTGGTCTGCTTGTTGTCTCTTTTACACAATCCCTATGTTCATTCTTAATTTTATTCAAACTTAAAAGACAAATTAGGTTAAATACTTGACGACTTTTTGCTTTCAATGTGTGGTGCGATGCTCTACAGTGCGTAACGTCACTATCTACAGATTGAACATACCGCAAACCATGGCATAGAACGACCAGCCAAAAAGTAATTTTTCACATTGCCTCTGTTTGGTCGACATAAAGTCTGAAAAATTTCTATACAATTAACATCAAAATAAAAAAATGTGTTTCCTAACTTCTCGATATGACAAATAAACATATACAATCTACTTACATTCCCCTTCTACAAGTTTTAAGTTAACTATACGTGAAGGACAGTTTTTGTCTGTACAAGTAGGACGAAGAAGATAAACAGCAAAAAACATTACATGGTCAAGAGAGCCTGATTTTGTACATTAAGTATTATTTATGTTCCTGTCCCAAGTAGCCTATTATAATTCAGTGGTCGTCGTTTGATGCTGTCTTATATATATTTTTCGTTTATGTTTGTCTTGAATTAGGCCGTTGTTGGTTTTTTTTTCGTTTGAATTGTTCGGGCTTTTTTATCTGTATTTATATTGTATGTTTCTCTCTAAACTTGTATTTAGTTTTTAGAGAATACAGTATCTATCTATCTATCTATCTATCTATCTATCTATCTATCTTTATAGCTCACTATATGGTATGTGTTTCGCTCATTGTTGAAGGCTGTACATATTAGCTGTAACGACATCATAAGCAGTGTTCAGTGAGAGGTAAAATATAACTATCGGAAGGAAATAGATCCAGAAGTGTAAACATATACAATATTAGATAAATGTCAGAAAAATATGAACATTTTCGTATTAGCTTAAAAACTCTTCAACAGTTTTTTGCCGAATACAAAAAAAAAAAACCGATATTTTTCTGATATTGCCCTTCTATTGTTTTTATACTGCAGCTTAAAGTGCTACAATAAAATTATATGAATATGTCATCACAAAAATAAAGCGTATTTTCCATCCCTAAGCGAACCCCAAACTTCGAAGAAAAGTGACGAGACACGAAACCGACTTAACACGATGCATCACTTTGTTACTATATTAGGTAGATAAAGACAACATGATGTGTTAAAGATGCAATATAAAAGTTGATAGTAAATGTGTTAAACTGTAAAGTATTGTCATAAGTCAATGTTGTTATCGAAAAAAAAACTTTCTTTCTTAACAATTTGAAAAGTAAAGTGTTTTCTAATGTCCAATACGTGTGATTCATTAACAAAAACTACACTATAACATTTTTGTAAAGATTTGAAGTTATTTACAGTAAATATTTCCGAAGTTCACCTACATGCGTAACGTTATATTTTCATATGGAATATCCTTAAAGTAATATAATTCCTAAGTGCTATATATAAACGAAAAATTTAATAAAAACTTACCCATAATCCAACACCTAAAACAGATATAAAATATAAAATGACTACCAGAATATCTGCCCAGTGATTTAATCCTTTCGTGTATGCCATTTCACTGGTATGCTAAATGTAGTACTATGAAAATAGTTTCACTGCATAATTAAGAAACGTTATCTAGTTCAAGTAAACACATTATCTAAATGTAATTTATTTCCATATGAAATACCGAATATAAATGCAAATATTATCAAATATAACAGCATGTACACTTACTACAAGATAAACAATGTTGACATTTTAATTCGACTAAATTAGGTTTGAAATTATTCCCGATAATTGTCAAACTTAATTGTCAGTAATCTATCGGTATAAACATATATTCGGGGCCATTTATGGTTGACTATGCGGTATGACTTTGTTCATTTTTGTAGGCCGTACGGTGACCTGTAGTTTTTAATTTCTATGTCATTTGGTATCTTGTGAATAGTTATCACATTATCATACCATATCTTCTTTTTATATAATATCTATATTAGATTTTTATTATTATTTTATTCTCAAAGACTTTAAGTTGTTGAGACTTCAATATTAACACTACTTTAAAGCCTAGTTTTTGACTTACCGAATTAGACTATTTACCGGATTTGTTATAACATATACAACACGACGGGTGCCACATGTGGAACAGGATCTGCTTACCCTTCCGGAGCACCTGAGATCACCCCTAGTTTTGGTCGGGTTCGTGTTGCTTATTCTGCTTGTTTTGTCATGTGTACTATTATTTGTCTGTTTGTCTTTTTCATTTTTATCCATGGCGTTGTCAGTTTATTTTCGATTATAAGTTTGACTGTCCCTCTGGTATCTTTCGTCATTCTTTTGTCGATTGGTCGAGATCATTGGGCAAGTGCATGCACTATCATCGTTGTATCTCATCAGCTTTGTATCTCAGCAGCTTGGAATTTCGATGTGGAAATGGTTCTACAATTTGAAGGTTACAATCTTTTAAGGAGCCTGTGTCGCTCACCTGATATTTTTATTTACAATTGATGCATGAAATAATGCAATCATTATACTTTTGCTTTAGTTTCAGAGATATAAGTAAAAAAAACTGCGTTTTCAACTTTGTTTTATTTTTAGCCGTGTCTGCCATGTTGGTTGGCAGGCAGGGTCATCGGACACAATTTAAAACTTAATACCCTAATGCGGATTGTGGCAAAATTTGGTTAAATTTGATTCCGTTGTTTCTTGAGAACACTTTTATAAAAGATTACAAAAATTTACAAAAATATTGTTAATTAGACTTTTAAAGGGTAATAACTTCTTATCGGGTCAATTGACCATTTTGGTCATATTAACTTAATTGTAGATCTTTCTTTGCTGAACATTATGGCTGTGTACAGTTTAGCTCTATCTATAATAGTATTCCAGATTATAACCAAAACATGCCAAATTTCATTAAAATTACTATTTCAGGGGCAGCAACCCAAGTCTTGTCTGATTCATCTGAAAATTTAAGGACTGATTTATAATAACCAGATTAAAAGTTTTCCCTGTTGTCAAATTTGCTCTAAAAACTTTAGTTTCAGAAATATAAGCTAAAAACTGCATTTTACCCGTATGTTCTGTTTCTAGACATGTCTGCAATGTCGTTTGGCAAGCGGGGTCATCGGACACATTTTGTTAACTTAATACCCAAATAATGATTGTGACCAAGTTTGGTTGAATTTGTATCAGTAGTTTCAGTGGAGAAGATTTTTGGAAGATTACAAAAATTTGTTAATAATTTACTATAAAGGACAATAACTCCTGAAGGAGTCAATTGATCATTTTGGTCATATTGACCTATTTGTAGATCTCACTTTTCAAAACATTATTGCTGTTTACAGTGTATCTCAATCTATATAAATATTCAAGATAATAATCCAATACTGCAAGATTTCCTTAAAATTACAAATACAGGGGCAGCAACCTAACAACAGATTGTTCGATTTGTGTGAAAATTTCAGGGCAGATAGATCTTGACCTCATAAGCAACAGTGATATTTGCTCTAAATGCTTTGTTTTGGAGATATAAGCCAAAATCTACATTTTACCCCTATGATCTATTTTTAGCCATGGCGACCATCTTGGTTAACTAGTTTGCCTGGTCGTCGGACAGATTTTACAACGAGATACCCCAATGATGAGCGTGGCCAAGTTTGGTTAAATTTGGCCCCGTAGTTTCAGAGGAGAAGATTTTTGAAAACGTTAACGGAGGACGGTGACGACGGATGACGACGGACGCATAGTGATGAGAAAAGCTCACTTTGCCCATTAGATCAGGTGAGCTTAAAAGGAGAGAGAGACAGATATAGATGATCATTGCATAAAGCTTACTATGCACTGTTGATTTGCTGAAGTTCTTGAGCACCGTACAGTGACCTGTATTTGCTATCTTCATTCGGTCTCTGGTGGAAAATTGTCTCATTGGCAATTATACCACATTTTTTGTTGTCTTGCCTGCAACTGTTACTTTCCGGCAACGTCTGCTTCACTTTTTGCATAAAGCTTTCTTTTCAAAAGTTTGAAGACATGGATGACTCAAAGGAGTTGCCTGTTGTTACATAGTTTCAATCTGTTGTACGTCAATTGTCCTTGATCTTGTTTTCATTGTTTAGAGACAGTTTAAAATAAAATATATTTTTTTTTGTCATATGAAACCCCGCCACATTTTGTCTGTATGTGCTTGTAAAGTAAGAAGCCTGTAATTCAGTGGTTGTTGTCTGTGCGTTACAGATTTTTCTTTCATTTTTTGTTACATTAATTAAGGCTGTTAGTTTTCTTGTTTGATTTGCTCCTTCTATCCAAAAAAAAAAAACCCAACCCAAAACACTAATTGAAAATGCAAAAACAGGAACATTAGAAATGTTTAGTTTTGAAAACTGATGCAATAGCTGAACATTTACGACATTTCAAAACTGTGTCATCACAATAAGCAACATAAAACGGAATTTTGGTGGTGGTTTTATATCAGGTGTTCCAATACGGTAACTAAATTATTGAAAGAACTGTACATGATAATGTTTTATTTTACGAAATGATACATTACACTTGTCTTGTAAAGAAAGCTTATATACAGAAGTTGTGTGTGCACTATTACCGAAAGTACCCTGTATAATGATACTATTGAAACAGTTTGTTCGAATAACTGTCATTCTTCGGAATATAAAACTTTGAATTGTTAGGAAAACTAAGGATTTTCTTATCCCAGAAATAAATGATTTTAGCCGTATTTGGCACAACTTTTTGGAAGTTTGGGTCCTCGATGCTCTTCAACTTTGTACTTGTTTAGCTATTTAACTATTTTGATCTGAGCGTCTCTAATGAGTCTTATGTAGACGAAACGCGCGTCTGGCGTATTAAATTATAATCCTTGTACCTTTGATAACTATTTACAAACTAAATAAAATGACGACCCCACCAGTCAAGATAGATATAAGAAATAATGATAAAACTCCCTGTTATAGCATTCGATTTATTTAACTTTGTGACCATATAATTTTTTTTAACTTGTTGTATGTTGGTCCCCTTGTAATGTCTACAATGCTACCTATTAAAGTTTTTACAAAGTTACATAGCAATAGAAAGTTCAATATTTTTTCTTTCTTATCTAACATGGTTGAAATTTCATTTAAACATGTTTTAAAAAGTTAATTCAATCAAAATTATGTCAATTGTTTTACATTCTAATTGCAGGGCCTTCTTTAGCTGACTATGCGGTATGGGCTTTGCTCATTGTTGAAAGTCGTACGGTGACCTATAGTTGTTCATTTCTGAGTCATTGTGGTCTCTTGTGGCGAGTTGTCTCATTGGCAATCATACCACATCTTCTTTTTTATATATGTTGATTGTTATCTCTGTTCTACTAATTATTTTTGCATAACTGTTGTAGTTCTGTGTTTGCTATACGACTTCATTGTATTGTTCCATGTTTACTGTCATTATTGTCGACCTATAAATATTATTTTGTTATGGCATTATATTTGCTATTGAAATAGAATATTCATTCATTCATTTATTCATTCAATTATTTTTTTCGAAAATAAGTAACTATTTTAATCAAATCAAAGTGATTGAAACAAACCACATTTCAATACTTCCCCATCAAATATTCATTAGTTCTGTGTCGAGGCGATACAAAGTTTCTTCATGCTTAATGTATATTCCTTTGCATGTTTGCATGTTTATAGTTATGGTGTATTGATATCTCTTTTACAAAGTGTTTCTTTTATAATCTGTAAGTTTATCAATATTTGTTTATTGTCTATGATTTTACAAGTTTCCTAATGTGCTTTATAGTTGTTTAGGTGTTTGCATTATCACACTATTTCAAATAAACTTGTCGAGCAAATCATGACATCATTTGTTATATTTCTTTGCGTTTTATAGTCTTTAATGGATCACCGCCTGCATATATTCTTTGATGCAAGATCAGTTACCGGAACACACATCTAGGAAAGAATTGACCGCTAATTAGTGCTTATCACGAAATAAGAATTAATCTTTTGTTCCGTGTTTATTACATGTACCTAAATTTACTTTCAAAACCAACATCAATAATCATACATTGAAATTTAGCTGATACTTTTTTGTATGTTTTGTCTCCATTTAGTTACGTTTATATTTTGTTCCTCAATTTCACAATTTTATGACGTCAATTAATACATCATTACACTATTGCCTTAATGTATAAATCAATCAGTATACGTATAAAAAGTTATCAAAGGTACCAGGATTATAATTTATTACGCCAGACGCGCGTTTCGTCTACATAAGACTCATCAGTGACGCTCCTATCAAAATATTTATAAAGCCAAACAAGTACAAAGTTGAAGAGCATTGAGGATCCAAAATTCCAAAAAGTTGTGCCAAATACGGCTAAGGTAATCCATGCCTGGGATAAGAAAATCCTTAGTTTTTCGAAAAATTCAAAGTTTTGTAAACAGGAAATTTATAAAAATGACCACATTATTGATATTCATGTCAACACCGAAGTGTTGACTACTGGGCTGGTGATACCCTCGGGGACGAAACGTCCACCAGCAGTGGCATCGACCCAGTGGTGTAAAAAGTTATCAAAGGTACCAGGATTATAATTTAGTACGCCAGACGCGCGTTTCGTCTACATAAGACTCATCAGTGACGCTCATATCAAAATATTTATAAAGCCAAACAAGTACAAAGTTGAAGAGCATTGAGGATCCAAAATTCCAAAAAGTTGTGCCAAATACGGCTAAGGTAATCCATGCCTGGGATAAGAAAATCCTTAGTTTTTCGAAAAATTCAAAGTTTTGTAAACAGGAAATTTATAAAAATGACCACATTATTGATATTCATGTCAACACCGAAGTGTTGACTACTGGGCTGGTGATACCCTCGGGGACGAAACGCCCACCAGCAGTGGCATCGACCCAGTGGTGTAAAAAGTTATCAAAGGTACCAGGAATATAATTTAGTACGCCAGACGCGCGTTTCGTCTACATAAGACTCATCAGTGACGCTCATATATAAGGATGGATTTATTAAAGAATTTACTTCAAACAAACAATCGAAATTAATAGGTTCGGTTAAATAAAACCAAAACGAATATAATACCAACTCAATTCAATCAAAATCATCATTGTATTATAGTATGGTTTAAAATTATTATACTAGTATATATTATAGTTTGGCCTCTTATGTTTTAATACCAATACACCAACTTGCACCAGGTATATATAGTATAATAAACATGCTCATAAAACTGAAGACATCTTTTATGCATACTATATGATTTACAAATTAATACTGATTTATACCTTTTACTGATAAGATGACATTTGTATTTGTATGCGAATGGAAAACCAACCCAGTTGTCAGCACTTTTGTACTGCATTGAAGTTTCATAATGTTAATTTTCAGTAAAAGTGTTCATAAAATGTTAAATAATCAGAACTGTAAGATTTGTTTACCCCCACGTAAACTTTTTCTGAGTCGTGTAATGCACAACTATTCAGATTGTTTTATCAATAATATTCAACTTAATATTTGATTTGTACTTTTTTTATTCGAGTGTTACCGATGAAGAAAAACAACGCCCATCTGGCGTACAAAACTATAAGCTTGATATCTTTGATGTAAGTATTTACAGTCACTGGGTCGATGCCACTGCTGTTGGGCGTTTCCTCGAGGGCGTTTCATCCCCGAATGATTAACGAGACGATTAGAACATACCCATCCCTTCTCGTCCAATAAAAAGTCAGTTTTTGCCCTCTAATTTTCATATTTCATAGTTTTCCATGCTCTATGAAATGCTAGACATGAATGACTTTTCATTGTCAGTTAATTATGAAAGTGAACTCGTAATAGCTGCACTAGCAAAGTGTACAATCCCTTAAGGCATTTTTCTTGGGAAAATAGCCGACTGATTAAAGCTGAAAGAGCAAAGATTAAAATAAAAACTTTTTGAATTTTGCAAAATTTCATGCATTTTCTAATGGTACACATATATAGAATAAACAACAAAAAAATTGTAATGATAAATAAAATGATATTTATTTAATTTATATACCTTACATTTGAGGGAATTATTTTCTTTTTCTTTCAAAAAAACACAATGCCAGACTGCTGATATATAAAGCAAAAGATTGTTTTCGGGGAAACACAATACATTTAAATTTATCAATAAAAAGTAAGCATTTAATGTTGAAGGGTCTGAATTCAAATATTCATACAGAGAGTTTTATATTTATAAAAAAATCAAATTTCAAAAAGCGGATTTATATAACATTGTGTTGCTTTTTAAAACAAAAAAAATCTAAAGATATATAAGTATTAACTTTTACCTGAACCAGAAGAAAAACAATTTATCCTTCACAATCTATGTCAGTGCTATTTCATTTCATCCATTGAAAAGATCATTACCTATGTTTTATATTTAGTTCATTATAAAAAGTGAACTCTTATTTAGGTTTGAATATTACAATGGGAAAGGATAGTTTTGTAAGGTCACTCGAAAGTGTGAATATGTTCTAAATTGGTCAGACAATACTTGGTCATGTTTTATGAAGATTTCAGCCCTCGGCTTCGCCTTGGGCTTAAATCTTCATAAACATGACCAAGTATTGTCTAACCTATAATAATACCATGGCAAATTTAACCAATTCTAAATAAATGCTATTCTTATTTGTACTTTATTTAAACAATAATTAATATGGACAACAAAACACACGTTTGTATTGAACTGCAATATGTACATTTTCATATGCATTTGTTATTAAGTGTATTTCATAGCATATATGTATATACCTGCAAATCAAAATGCCGATACACATTTTTCATAGAAATAAGTTATACTAGTGAGCGACAAAATGTAATCGCAATACTACATTCAAATTATATATTGAATGGTAATTTCGTTTTTGGGTAACACACATTTGCTATTAATAGAAGAGTGCCACAACATAGAAAACTAAAGACTAAGCAACACGAACACCACCTAAAACTGGGGTTGATCTCAGGTGTTCCGGAAGAGTAAGCAGATCCTGCTTTACATATGACACCCGTCGTGTTGCTCATGTTATTACAAACGCAGTAAATAGTCTAATTCGGTAAGTATTTACAGTCTTCCGTTGTTGTTGTTGTTTTTTTTTTTGTGTTTGTGTTTTTTATAGTAGTTTTTTTATCATTATTTAGCTGTATATGTAATATAAATTGGAAGAATGAAGTAATAATTGGACTGGCGATATTTTGGAATTAGGGATTTGACCACGTGCATGCATTTCTTCCGACAACGAAAACTCGTCTGTTTCTGATGGAGCATACATGTGTTAAGATTTTCTTTAACTATATCAGAACAGTAATTCAAAATTCAGCTTGTCATAGACCATTACAAAAAGATGAATTGATGGGTGGTCATGACCCACGTAAGTTCCCTTCAAAATATCTCGAATATAAAGGAATATCTTTTTTAATACTTGTTATCTTTTCATTGATTAATATAAAAACAAAAAATCCAAATGCCTCTATCCAAAAGCAATTTAGTCCGCAATTGACAAATTTCATGTCGTGTTCCTAAAGAACATAATATAAAAAATATATAAAAATGGACATTGTTGACAGTAGCAAGAAAATTAATTATTGATTAGACTTTATGATACAATTAACTACTTATCCCAAATAATGTCCGACCCAATAACCCTATGTTATAATTAACTACTTATTCTCATTTATGTTCAGCTAAATACTGATGACCAAATCAATTTGTGAGAGAATTTTCCTCTTCTAGTTTGAATTGTAAATGGATATCAATTGGATCGCTGTAATAATAAAATTACTTTATATCATTTGTTTTGTAAATAGTTATCAAAAGTACCAGGATTATAATTTTATACGCCAGACGCGCGTTTCGTCTACATAAGACTCATCAGTGACGCTCAGATCAAAATAGTTAAAAAGCCAAATAAATACAAAGTTGAAGAGCATTGAGGATCAAAAATTCCTAAAAGTTGTGTCAAATATGGCTAAGGTAATCTACTCCTGGGATAAGAAAATTCCTAGTTTTTCGAAAAATTCAAAGTTTTGTAAACAGAAAATTTATAAAATGACCATATAATTGATATTCATGTCAACACCGAAGTGCGGACTACTGGGCTGGTGATACCCTCGGGGACGAAACGTCCACCAGCAGTGGCATCGACCCAGTGGTGTAAATAGTTATCAAAAGTACCAGGATTATAATTTTATACGCCAGACGCCAAACTAAAACGTTTAAATATAAACATGTTTCTTGTTTAGGAGAATAAAATTGTCATCGTATCAAGGTGTTGCTGCTCAATAGCATTTTGTTTTATATTTCCGGAAACTTGCTACGAGCATCCTGTAGCGTTACAATAAACAGCCAGACAATAAGTCATATTGTTTAATCATAGCTGAAATCTTTATTGTTGCAAACGTTTTCCCTTGTTCCTTTCTCATACAGCTTTCATGGAAAATAAAGATCAATTGATTAACGTTTAAAATGTATTATTTCAAATAAACTTAAATCAAAGCCACGTATGACATCTAAATAGATTATATCGTCTTCGTGGTAGTACTATCTGATCTTAGATATGCACCCAGAGTGTCCGTAGGGCCTACTTTTGCAGGAATTACGTCAAACTTTAAATCGTCCGAGTCTAGAAAAGCAGATAATATATTTAACAGATCTCATCAAAGATGTGCTAACAAAACCAAAAACCACAATACTTGTCTAAGCGCTTTCTAGATAACAAACTACTAGTATCAAAATAACATGACAGTCTTTGAACAAAGTGGTATGTTTAGGATCTATTGGTTCAAGTGAAAAAACAAAAGTATGAAAAGGAGTCTTCAATATATACTGTCGAACATGTAATATGTAAAGCATAAATTGTATTTTTCAACTATTTCTTTCAAAATATATATTATGATAATTATAGAACTTCACTTGAAAGTAGTAAATACAAAGGTAAATAACAGGTACAAAAACAATTTTTCTTTTTGGAATCTGTGTTATTTAACGCTATAACCATGACAACTAATGCCACCATAATATTTGACATATAAGGAACATATCGATGACAAAAAAATGAAAATGAACTTAGGTGAACAACAAATACTTAACTAAGAAATGTCTCGGTATTGGAAAGGCAGAGTTTTATCAAGGAATAACAGGAGGTTTGATTCTAATTTACCAGAAACACCAAGTAAACATTTACCCGATAATGACTGGGTTTTAAACATCAGTACATGTATAACTATTTTGCTTCGGAAACATTAACATTTCTTTCTGACTGTACAATCTGTAAAGAGGGTATCTACATCTACATTGGTAATCTGTGAAGATAAGGTTGAATCATCACACGAATATGCACATTAACACATTTTACAGGTATATAATTGTCTTAAACAAGTGTAGGCCAGATCGATAACTTTTTTCCGAGGGAATCTTTGTTTTGAACTAGTGGTCATATATGTTTTTTAAAAAATCGGTGCTATGTACACACCGTACTCACGTGAAGCAAGAATTCTTAATTATACATGTCTACGCAAGAAAGGAAGATTTACTATTCGGAAGCTAAAATTATAACATTTGTCACACAGATTTGTGTTGAAGCGTCTTTTGTTGTCTGTTGATAGTTCCGGATCTAGTAAGTTATGAAGCAGTTTCTGTGTTTTTAAGCAGTGTTATTATTTTTTTCTTTTGCTCACTTGGAAAGATGAAACTAGGGAAATGAGCAAGATTGATGACTTAAAAAATCGGGATATAGTATTTAAGAGTGAGAAGGATAAAACAAAGAAGCCAAGACCAATAAGTGTTCCAACGAAGTATTTGTATTAAAAACGTAGAGACAAGTTCTTAAAAACACAGGTAATAGATGCTAATTACAATCTGTACTCACGTGAATGTATTAAGAAGTAAAGTGAAAAAAATGCTGCTTATATTTTAACTATTTAAATAAAGAACATCTTCTGGGATGTTCTTATCCCAGGCAGATAACCTTAGGGGTATCAGGCACATTTTCTTTGAATTTTTGGCCCAAATGCTCTTCAACTTTGTACTTGTTTTGGATTTTGAACGTTTTTGATCTAAGGGTGCGCCTGGCGTATTTAATTATAAAAATGGGACCTTTTGATAGCTATTATTTGTGCGTTTATCTGTCCTATATGTTCTATTTATTTGCATTGTAGTCCTGTTATGCAATGTTGTCATTTTAATTTTTATTTAACATTGCCATAAAAGCGGGAAGTTTGACTAGCCTAAAAACCTGGTTCAACCCACCAATTTGTTCCTTTAAAATGTTCTGTATCAAATCAGGAAAATGTCCATTGTTTTGGTGATGTATTTCTGTTGTGTCGTAGTTGTAACACGGATTTGTTTTTTTTTCAATCGATTTATGAATTTTGAACAGCGGTATACTACTGTTGCCTTTATTTATGATTCTATCAAAATGTTAGAATTAAAAACAGTAATCTTAAAGATATAGAAGTTGACTTGTGTAAGAAACATAAGATAAGCATCCTTTATTCTAAATACCATTTAAGCGTTGTTTTTTTTTTTATTATAAGAGACAGTTAAACACATGACATCCCACCAAAAGTGGCATTTTGCAGGAATTTGAACGCTTGCAAGTCACACCAATATTGAACATCCTTGAAACTGTAGCTGCTGCCCTTAACATCTGAAAATGTGAATTAATTCAGGTGACAGTCAGATCTGCTATTAATCTGTTAAAGGTTACTGAGGCTTTTTATAATTAAATTTTATAACTGAAAAATTATATTTTTTTCATCAATTTGTTGTATGTATATGAAAAAATGTCAAGTTCTAATACTGTGGTTACTTTTATATAAGTGGTACCAATTTTCATGGATTGAGGAAAAGTTGCATTTTCTGTGGATATTTGATTTTTATGGTTTTGCCAAAGACTGCATACTGGCCTATATAAAGTTTGTTGTTCGTTGAACACTTTAATTCTTGGTTTACCAGTACCCACGAAAACAACGAAAATTGGTATCCCTTGAATAATAATGAATCCACACTACACAATTGTATGCAAAATTACTGAATATTCTAAAAATAATATATATATTTCCAGAGCAGATCTGACGTTTGACAACATATGAACACAGAATATAGTATCGAATTCATAACAGTGTGGCTATGGACATTGATTGGCGCACTTTAATATCCCATTGACTGGGACAGATTAGGTGAACGTTCGTCTATAACGCCCATTGCTCACGACGTCCTTAATATAAACATTTAAACCGTGGGGTCACCAAAGGTTCTCAACGCCTATATAAAATAATTGGAAATACTAATCAGGAATTTGTGTTTTGATTTATATTGATTAATTAAACGTCCTTTACTTGTGTTTTTGTTATGTTTCGACAATCAATTTTCATAATAAGATATCGCAAAGCCATGTTCTTTCAGAAAAAAGAATGACTTACTGAATGCATGTATTGATTGATTATCTTTTTCGGATTTAACAATTGCGATTGTCGAGTTATGTAATCTTTTAACTTTTATCTGGTCTAATTTTATTTTAGAACGAATGCATAATCCACCTTCAAAAGTTGTGCAAATACGAAACATAAAGACAAAATATACTTCTGCCCTGTCTTTTTCGTACTTGAAAGTTATTGGATAGTAAGAAAGCTATTTGGATTAAACCTTGTGAAATTTGCATGCATTTACGTTATTGTATTGGCAAAATGTATCATTTGGTGTATATAGGAAACTTAAACCGTTCTGCTATACTGCTACTATACTTGTGAAAAACACTTGGCAACAGAAACGCATTCATCTTATCTATATAAAAAAATCGACCCATTTACATAGAAATGGACGTCTTCGTGCATTTGTGATCGCAAATAAAGTATGTTCCGGACCTTATGAGTATTTGGACCATATTAGTATACCCTTATGGTCATGATATATGCGTATGGTCCAAATACTCATATGGTCCGGAACACATACATGATATTCTGTGCGTTGTCGGTCGTCTATTATTTTTTTTCTTTTGTTGATGGATTTGACGTCTTTCTGTGAGTGATTATTTGTTCATGACTTAAAACTTACTTGCAAATAATTTAAAAACAAGACTTGATTTATAAAAATGTCCAAACAAACCATGATTTTTTTTAAACATACATCACATCCATTGCAAAAGGCTAAAATTCGCCTGGTCTTTAATTTCAACTAAGTGAGTTGACTAAATTAATGTTGCGGACCATTTTCCAATTTCCATGCGGTATCCCTATTTTTTTCTCGCTCATCTTTTATGTTTGTTTTTTTTTCATTCTATAACAGTGTGTATTTTGCTAATGGTCGAAGGCCATACGGGGACCTATAGCTTGATAACGCCTGTTGGTCCCTGGAAAGAATGTGTCTGATTGCCTATCACACTTCATATTCTTATTTTAACATGCAGTTATATCTATGATAAGAATGAAAATTGAATTGTCATTGAGACAAAAACCCAACCAAAGAGCAAAAAAAAAAAAAAGAAAAAAAAAAAAGCCCAAGGCAACATGTAGATCTTTCGTATCAAGGGAATTGCTATAAATATATTTATTTCAGGTTAATAGTATTAGGCCATACTCAGTTATAAAATAGATCTTGTCGTCAACTTTTGCAACCAGCTTCTATGTTTCTATAATGCACTGTTCATCTTTTTTGGGCTTCGACTTTTCCATTGGACAGACAATTTTGTTTTCGACTGTTTTAAAAAGATGCATTTTTTTTAAAAAATCATACAAGTAAGGAGTCTCTGGCCTTTGGTAGTGTTGTATGTTAATTAATGTTTGTTTATTTATTTGTTTAGGAAATAAGTATGACGTACATTTTCACTGAACTAGGACACTTTTTATAATAGTTTTTCGATATCGCTCGGGCAAAAATAATCACGAATATAATGCCGACCCATGTTAAAACTACAATAAAGTATAGTTTGCATCAATTATTTCTTGAACCTACCATTTTTTTGTCTGTGTTGGATTTGTGTGGCATTGAAAAAAACGGGTATAAACTACACAGTGCAGCTTCCAACAAGAATACAAGATTTATTGATTTTCAAAATGCGACCAAAATTAAAAATTTGCTCGCAGCGGAAAAAATTCAACAGTTTGATTTTCATTGAAATAAAATAATTGTTATGATTTACACACCGTTACTTTTTCCAATATAAATATTCGAACTATTTTGTTTGTTGTTTCCTTTATAAATTTACATCATTTTTAAAAAGACCACGCGTCTTCGATATTTAGAAGACTATAAAAGCGATGTTCATTATCTTTCTTCTGCTGTAAGTTTAATTTAGTTATTTTGTGTCATAATTGCCATCTCGTATGTTTTAAATTTGAATAAAGAAGATTCAGGTTGTCTTATACGTCAATGATACACACAAAAAAAAAAACGTTAACAAATAAAATAAGGTGCAACATTCAATCTCCATGAAAAGAATACATCACATGGATGTAATTTTTGTAAGAAAAATACCAATTTCGTGAGAAGTTGTGTGTTGGACTTGAAGAGCCAAGGCAAACTGACAAATATCTGAATGAACGAATCGATTTATGGTATATAAAAAAAACAAAGCCCACATGGTTAGCATTGAATAAATACATGTAGAAGGCCACTCTTAAATGATCACAACGTAGAAGTTTTTGTTCTCTTAATCAATAAGATATTTTCTGAAATAACGCGGGTCCCTATTAACTTAAAAGTTTTTTTGTTTTTTTTTTACCATGAATAAACTTTTTTTTTTTATTATTATTTATTGATATCATCTCTGGACATTAATATTCTTAAAAGCGAAACTGTTGTAAGTGATGGTATAACAATTATTTAAAATAAATTCCTTAAATGATATGTGAAAAGAAAGTTTCATTTTATGTATCAAAATGTGTAACAAATGATTATTTAAATCCCCACTTGAAGGCCTCCGATAGACTGAGTGAGCATAAAATCATCGCCCACGACAAACAAGTTAAAGGTAAACTTTTCAGTACAATTACTAATAAACGTTTTACTGTCGACCACACTGTTATGAATTTCGTTCTATATAACACATAATTAGAGGAAGAAAAGGGACCATCAGTCAAAAAGACAGTTAGTAAGAATAATTTACAAAGATCTTACAGAATTTCTTGGATATTAATTTTGGCAAAACCATAAAAATCAATGTCTTCCAGCATTACCGAACTGAACAAAGAAATAACACGACGGGTGCCGTTTACGGTGCAGGAAATGCTTTCCTTTCCGGAGCACCTGATTTCACTCCCGATTTTTAGTGAAGTTCGTGTTGTTTCTTATTTATTACATTTTTAAAACTGTTGATGTAAATGTCCTTTGGTTTTGTGGGTCTTTGTTTACTCCTTGGTTTTGATTGTTATTGTCTTCTTCTTGGCTATATTAGAATTATAAATACATGATTTATTTGCCGCTTCGAAGGGCTAACTGGGATATAAACTCGTCTTAGGTTGGAAGTAAACCCTGTACTCAGGAGATAGACGTTTGCATAAACTCCAGTCAAATTTCAATGCCAATTGCAGGAGAGTGGAACGCTCTCTCTGTCTTTGCGTAAATCACATTTGTAATACATACAACGCTTCAAGGGTTCGTTGATAACGTTATACAAGAGAAAAATACAGCTTCATAATATGCAATTTTTGCAAGTTTCAGGGTGAAAACTTGATACCCACCCTCCAGGTCAACCAATTTTTTCGGACACGCCGATTTGACACATTTTAATGTTTGTTATCGTTCTGAATAGGCCATTACTGTTTGTAATTGAATACTTATTAAATATCTATAACCAAATATATCTCATTTGTGTATGAGAGGCCAAATAAAAAGCAGTTAATTCCCTGACATCGTCTTTCTTCTTAGTTTGGGCATCACAAGTTTGTTGTTTGCATTTAAACATTCACACTTTGAATTTCCAAGTTAAAGAACATCAATTATATTAAAAAAATGGGTTTTCATTTTTGATTGAGTAGAAGTAAGTCATTTTGATAGATTTTTTGTGGAGTAATTTGCACTATTTATATGTAATGATGCTTTTAAGAACACAAATACATATTGGGAATCTAATGGAGTGAGAGAAGAAACTCTATTCATAATCTCACGTTGATATTCCAAAAGAACATAAAACTTTAATGTTGTTCGTTATTGTTTGTCTGTATGTGTTAATTCAAAAACAAATTCAAATCGGAAGATTCCTTCTCAAGTGGCAAAACAAAAGCTCAAACACATGAAACGAATGAAAAACAATTGTTATATGTTTTACTTCGTGCATGCATTTTTGGCGATTCTGATCACTGAAAAATTAATAGGAAATTCCTATAAAAAAGCGTATGCTTTTATATTGAATTGCCTAGTGAACTGTAAATTATTTTTAAATAATACGACATATTTACATAAAGGAAAAGTATCTTAATATAATCATGAATTTAAGACAGGTGTTTTATAATATTTGGGGTTTCTGGAAGGTAGATGCTGCAAAATGATTATAGACTCATTAAATGTTTTAAATTATTCTACTCTGTATTAAAGATCTCACACCAAAATACTAGTTGAAAAGTTTCTACGTCTTCTATTTGTACATCTGAAAAATTTCTGATCGCCTAATTATTTGACGTATACATACTTTTTTTATTAGTTATAATTATTCCTAAGGTTTTGTATAAATTATAGATTAGAATCGTGATATATTGATTGTTTGGCAAACGAATTTCTTATGGTTGTATCATTGAAAATGTTCAAGTGTCGCCTCAAAGATTATAATAATTTGTTTTTAAACAAGTCATCACAAACACTGCTTAACTGTCATTTTGTCTACAAAAACATGTTTATTATATTCACCCCAACCCCAAAAAAGTCAATCAGTTTGATGAAATAAAGTGTAATATTATATACATCATGGCTAAAAAAATATGTTTGACTTGTCAATTTCAAGTAAAATTGAACAAAGCATATAAAAGAAATAAATCATTTATTAAATGAATAAGTACAAATGCAATGATTAGTGTCACAGCTTTGGTTTGATTTACTTCGAAACATTTTAGTTCTTGCAAGAGTTACTCCTTTTGTCGCAAACCGGAAATCTTTCACAGCAGTCAGCATTTCTTGTGCATGGATAACCGTACCAGCAGTCGATGCAACGTTTTGCGCTAGGATCACAAATATTGTGTTTTCTACAGCAATCGTTTGTTGAAGAACATGGACGCCTGTAACACCACATGTTGGGTAGTTTCATCCATGGCTTGTCACGATTTTGACTATAACTGAAACAAAAACAAAACAAGAAATATAAATTACTGTCATCAAATTAATCGTGACCTGTAATAAAATGTACATATGTCATGCACAGTATAATTGTAAGAAGTGCCTATGAAGACCATGAGTAATGCAAAACTTTTTGATATTGAAAAAAAAAATACATCCGAATAAAAAAAACGTAAATATTCATTAACATTCTGAGTACATGTATAAACATTTACTACTTTATGAATAACACGATTTAATATGAATAAAAATTTGATATACGTCTATGAACCAGTAACGTAAAAACTTTACACAGTTCAAGAATTTATACACGTAATTTGATAGTTCATCTATAAAACAACAAATATTTTAAAGTAAAAAGATAGATTTATAAGAAAAATAAGACTACAAATATGTCTATAGTTATAAGAAAATGAAAAACTGAATCAAGAATTCACATGAAAGAAACAGCAACATGCAAAACTCAAAAATTCTTATTGCATTATTTGGATAATTCTTCGTATAATCATTTTTTTCTACAGTAACTCAAAAACTCTTCAGCAATATATGCTTTCACTGATAGATTTTAGTCCTGGTATCTATGATGAGTTTATATGCAACTTAATTGAATTAACATTTGTATATATGTTGATTTGCAAAAAAAAATAAAAAATAATCAAGTTATTCTAAAAAACATCTTTCTTTTGTGTAACGATGCATTTCACAGATTCTATTATATTCTATGTTTCCATATGCGAGTTTCATTTTGTATATAGATTCAAAAGGTGAAAAGTGAGAGAGAAAATGTATATGTTTGTAGATAAACACGCCGTATATTCTGGTTCATGCACATGCACATGCATAGTCAACAAAATAAATTATAATATAATTGCGACTTTCATGTTTCCGAAAGTCTTATTTGATAAAAGCAAAGATATCACCAAAAGGAGTACCGAAAGAAATGTGTAGATGATGCTATTTGGTGTTTGTACATACTTGTTAGAATACTTGTAAATGTACCTATAATGTTTTCGATATGGCCGGTATCTTCTTCGTGATCCGTATCGGCTTCTTGGTCTGAAGCTGTACGATAACATGGCGTATCTAAAGAAAAAAAGAGTGTAGATGTAACCTACGATAGTCGATTATCGATGTATATATTTCAGTTTCCACGTATCATTTTATGTTCAATAGTTTAATATTGAACTTTCTTTATATTTTGTGGTTTGTTATTTTTTTCTCAATAATAAGAAAAGGAAAATCAAAATTAGAGCATCAAAACCGAGCCTTAAATGTGACGCCTTTGGATAAAACAAAAGTATTTAAAAATTTGTTCATATGATTAATAATATATTTATAATAAACGGTACAAAATGAATAATAGTAATTATCTACTGCATGAATTCAAATTTTAACATAAAATATTTAAATTTAAGACAATTCAATCAAAGATATACCTTTTGTCTGTCGGTAGAGATTCTGTTTCCTGTTGGTCTGGCAAGTAATTATCGTAGCTACTCTGATATGCTGCAACAAAGCAATAGCAGATAAATAGGAAATTTCAAGTAAAAGTCAAATGAAGTAATATTTGAAATTTTATAGATAAGAGTATACACATGGTCAATCAGACAGTTTGGTTGTAGGACCAATGATTTGTAACGTACGACAAAACTATGTTTGCACCAATACATGTTTTCATTTATTTCGTTATCTCTTCAACTTTGTACTTGTTTGGCTTTTTAACTATTTTGATCTGAGCGTCACTGATGAGTCTTATGCATACGAAAAGCGCGTCTAGCGTATTAACTTATAAGCCTAGTACCTTTGATAACTATTTACTGTAAAATGGTTAGAAAGGCGAACTGTATTAATTTAATGATGATTATACGACGATAGTTTTAGATTAATGGCATTTTAGCGTGATACATATAGAAAAAAACGTGTGTTTTTGTACGTAGAGTTTAAAACAAACATAGGGAGCATGATTAATCTTGACATGTCTGGAATGGAAAGATGATCGTGTCTTAATGTCAAAGTATTCTTAGAAGAATCTTGTCTATACAATTATACTTATAATCAAAAACACGTGCACTTCAATTAGTACATACAAATTAGTCTCTAAAGAAGAGTTTTCTCAGTGGCAATCATACCACATCTTCTTGTCTTTATATTTTATGTATAAGGTGGTACGTTAATCCGAGGCGTTATATTCCGGCCGCTCACTATCACTTACTTTGTGACAAGGAGTGGATGAGGGCGCTGTTAACTTAGGGTTTTAGATTTATGTTTTATATGATTTTTCTTTAAAAAAAAAAGCTACATGAGAGCATATTTTAAGTTATTCTTCAACCGAAGCAGTTTTTAAAAGTGAGTAATAATAAAAAAAATGCTATTTAGCATTAGATATTATTATTCTAACATTATTTCATAAAGGAAGGCTATTTGTTTTCATTTTCATTCTAAAATAAGTATAGAATTAAGATGTCATCATTGATTGATAAATAATTTTGCTGATCAAAAGTAAAAATGAATAGGTTTACAGTTGTTGCATTGGCAATCAAACATTATCTTTGTATTGTATTAATGAACGTTTAAATTAAATGATGGGAATTGGCAATTGTTAAGTGTGATATGCTAATGACAGCAAACATCCACTGTTAAAATCATGACTTTTATGCGAGTAATTGGAAGACAAAGTAATACTAAGTTCAAAACAGGCTTTTCAATGACAAACCTTCTATGTGTATGACTTTCTTTAAGGGTTATCTCAACGCTTATTAGTGGGTAGCCTTACGGCAAAACAATCAACATGATCTATGTTCCTAATTGCAATTACAAACAATTGCTATTGTTATCAGCAGATGTGTGTCTACTATTCCTATTGCTGTTGCAAACCAATGGATTTTGTACTCATATCATGTGCAGCAGATAACCGATAGCGGACAAAATGATGTGGACTAAGTCGTTGTGTGTGTCGTCCAGTATAACGAATTGCAATATTTTTTTACAAGGTGCATTATAGCAAAGATACAGTAAAACAATTTTATTGTAGTACGTTCACGTGCAAGTAAAACTCATGAACAGGTAAACATGTTTTACTTAAGTGCCTTCAAATAATAGTTTGTTTCTTTCTCTTTTGACCTTTAGAATAAGTTATTTCGCCGATCACGATAAAATGGGATAGATTCAGTACATTTAGACTACCTAAAACTTCGGATACTATGCATGATGAGTGTGTTATAAATTATATTACAACACAACAGTTTATTAAGGAAGAAACGAAAGATAAGGTAGATTTTTAATATTTATTAGATTGGTCATATGTTAGTGTCCGCCTTAGAATTTACAACATATTTATATAAATACATTATGAGTAAAGTTAACATGAATGTCTGTTTCTTGACAAAAGGAAAAACAAAGAATTTAACAAGGAAAAATGCTTGAAATATTGTCTCTGATTTGAATATTAATTACTGGTATTTATTTGATAATTGTGCAAAAGGGGATACACGAAAAGCTTCAAAATAAGAGTTCCTTTTAAACAATCAAGACTGTGACAAAAAATCCCTTCAAAAATGTGTAATAGTAATGAATGCAACTACGACGTATTAAAACATACCTGTAATGAAATCATTGACTAAAAGAATTATGATCCCTATTACTCCAAAAATATAAGTCGGAGTATAGTTTCTCATGAACGGCAACTTCATCGTGATCTACAATAGAAATGAAATTATTTTTCGATCAGAATGCTATAAATCTATATTGATTTTATTTTTAAACTTAATATTTCCCTCGGTGCCACCTATTACATTAATAATGGAATACAAACTTCGGCAGATAGTATTATATTCACGAAATCAGCAGAAGATTTAAACGTATTTGGTTTTCTCAATCAATATAAATAAAACAAATGTTGAATCATAAGACTGAAATTTAGACTCAGTAGTTTGAATATTTCATAATGCTATTTCGTATTCTTTTCCACCTCCACTGTTTCTTAATAGATGTTTTACGATGTAGCGTGTTCGATAAATTTTCTCAAAAGTGCCATAAATTATGTTTATATCCAATATCACTTAAACGAATAAATGAAAACAACAATTCACTTTTTGCTTTGTTTCCATGGCAATAGGTTAAGTTTTGATACTTAATTTGTCAAACAATACCAATTCAAAAATGGGTGGCGGTGATCTTAAAGTGGTCATCATTTGGAACATAAAAAAGTTATCTTTTTATTCGAAATCGATACTTCAGTGTGTAAACTGTCACTTGGACGTTTTACTTTCGGATTCTTAATGTTAAAATAGATCTTTTGAAATCTGTGAATATAAGAATAAAATGCGTGTTTTTTTTTTTAAATTTATTCGAAATAAAAACAAGTCACTTGCTATCATTTCTTATACAGTTTATAAAAACCGCAGTTTGCGATTATATAATATTTATTTTGTCACCACTATGCGTACGTAAATATACATTTAAACGTTCAATCTTAATACGAAGACGTGGTAGGAGGGCCACTTAGACCGTATATCCATTCAATTCACACAATGTATAAACAGTAACTATAGGTCAAAGTATGGACTTCAACACGGTGCCATAGCTCCCACCGAACAGCAATCTATAAGGGCCCCCAAAATGAATAGCGTAAAACAAATCAAACAGGAAAAACAACGGTCTAATCTATATATATATAACAAAACGGCTATGGATCATACCAACAAACGACATCACTTGTGCATTAAAATGCAGCGGGTTTAAACGTTTAAACAGGCGTCAACTTTCACTCTTACCTTAGACAGAAGTGTAACATTACCCTTCAAAAGACACACGAAGATAACCACTGAAAGGGCTTAACTCGACCAAACAGACGTGTGAACAAAACAAGTACATTGTAAACATACATTGAACCAATAAGTTTGATCTATGACACAATATAGAAAAAAGATTAAAACATAGGCGCCTGTGTAACACAGACGTCAGAGGTAGTAAAAAGTTGTAAGGAGAGTGACAAAATACAACTGTAACATAGGACAAAATGATATTAAATAAAACAAAGTACATAGGTAAATTCAAATATAACAATTTTGTTGTTAACAGTGCGGAAGTAAACATTTTTAACAAGATAAATACATTTGTTGTTCAGTGTACAGAAGTGAAAGTTTATCGTCATACTAAATATTTATCAAAGGGGGTTCATATTAAAACTAGTGAGATGAATTATAACAAAAAATAAAAAATCATGAATAATTGAAATGCTATACAAATTGTGTCAACAGGTCAAATTAGCACGAAAGAACGATTTCAGAGTTCTCGTAGTTACTGAAAGCTTGTTAAAAACCAAAAACAATTAAAGATTAAAAATCATCTATCAGAGACTTGAATCTATTAAAATTCATATCAAGGATTTGTATTTTAACGTCATGGACAGTCAAAGAAAACATGACTTGTGCAAGGTCAATATAAAAGCATCGACAAGCAGTAGGAACTTTCGGATTTAACATTATGATAAATACGCATCATGTTATCTACAATACTAAAATAACGAGGTCCAATTTGTCAGCCGTCATGGGGTAAAAACGACAAATCAAAAAATTCATCTTCATATACAGATAATAAAGGACAATGGTGTAGATTAAAAATTACACACCTTCAGACCCTTTTGTTTTCCACATAATTAATGTTGCCAATAATTAACAAGTTCGGGGTCGAGTCCGATACCGATACCAATAGTATATTCACTTGTTACCAATTACCTTATCTGTACGTTCCGCATCTGATAGGCGCACCACCAAACGGTGTATTTAGGATTTTGCTATATACACGGGTCATAATCACAGGGTTGACCCTTCTAAATTCAATCATTGTCAAATTGTTCCCTATTGTAGTATTTTTACCAGTAAGACTTTCTAAGATAACAATACGAATACGAATCTGGACTTTAAATAAGGCGTATAGGTACAGTTTTCAATTTGTTAGCGAGCATGCCGTAAAACAGCGAATAAAAGAATTCAACTTTATTTATAACTAATATAGGACAATGCTGTTGATTAAAAAATACTCAATTCCAGGACCTTTTGTTTTCCAAATAATTGATATTACCAATAATTGATAAGTTCCAGGTCGAAGGGTTCAAACAGAAAGATTTTGAAAGCAGAAAGTGTGCATCTTATAATCGGCATGACTTTATCAGATGATAATGCCAGTACTAAAATAAGCCTTACGCATAGTTATATACTTTAATTCAGTCACGGACCCGCGATATCACGGGTGTGTTCTAGTATATATAGATAAATACAAAAACGTGAATGGATATTTATACATCACAAAAGCAATTCAAAAAAAATATTAAAAATAGTTATGTTTTAATTTGTTGATGACAAAATCGATGTTAATGCCAATGTTAACAATATTCAAAGATCGTATTATAACATTACTTAGATAACCTTTACTAATAAGTTTGTTTAAAGGTTCGATGATTTTCCACGGATCTGATTTCCGCGCTTTTAGTACAAAAGAGGGTCAAAAGATACCAGAGGGATAGTCAAACTCATAGATAGAAAATAAACTGATAACGCCATGGCTAAAAAAAATAAAAGACAAACAGACACATGATAGTATAAAAGACACAACATAGAAAACTAAAGACTAAAGTATAAAAGACACAACATAGAAAACTAAAGACTAAGCAACACAAACCCCACCAAAACTGGGGGTGATCTCAGGTGCCTTGAAAGGGTTAGCAGTTCCTGATCCGCATGTGACATTCGTTGCAATATCACATTAAGATTTAGAATGTGAAATACCGGTTTTATACAGACAGCCAAATTTAATAATGAAATATTTCGTCTATGAGAGATTTCACTAATTGTTTTAACCACGGATTTAATAATTTACTAATGATGCATTGATATGTTCGTTTAAATTTATGACATCACTATACACACAAATACATAGGCACTTGAATGAATATCCCTTAATGTTACAATACGTGAAACAATACTATACTAAACCTTTTCCTGAAAGGCTATTTGAGATAGAGATAGATAATAAGCATAACCTTTCGTTGAATTTTTGTAAAGTTATCATTTTGAAATAACAATGTACACTTTACTACATTAAAGAAAGACTCGTCGATTATAACAATGATGAAGTTATTGAAGTAATGTGGAAAACAGTGACACCGCGAGTGGGCAGTTATACCACACTGAGACAACTATAGAACTATACAACCCTCTTGGTCATACAACATAATAATTGTTTTCTCCTTTACTTTAATTTGTCGATTACTAAAAGACTGCTCTCCATTATGGAAATTGTCTTAATGTCAATCACATTTCAGATTTATCTATTAAGAAAAGAAGGAATCATGTTCAAATACAACAATAACACGAATACTTTCTAAATTACATTACAAGTATAAAGTAATAGCTTGAATGTTTATGTAACTGTTCGCTGTTGTGTCTATTGAACTTTACATTACATGCAGGCTTGTTTAACTCAGATTTTACATAGCTTATATACCTAAATGGAAATAACAATTGTAATATATCATAACATCACATTCCCGAAAGTGAATATGATTATATAAAAGAGTAAATCTCAAAAATAACGAGTCGAGGAAAATTGAAAACGGAAAGTCCTTAATCAGATGTCAAAATCCAAAGCTCAAAACATCAAACGATTGAATAACAAATGTCTTAATCATAACTTGGTTCAGGCATTTTTTTTTTATGTAAAAGATGATGGATTAAACCCGATTGTATAGGTAGTTTTTGGTAAATTAATATATTAACCACTTGTATGACAGATTCATAAAATTCCATTGTATTGACAACAATGTGTGAACAAAACAAACATATATCATAGGTAAAAATGTTACAGAGTGGCAAAAGATATTGGAGCGAAATTCAAAATTAAATCTATAGCATTATGCATCTAAAGTATTAATAAATGAAAACTAAGGTAAGAAGCCAACCTCAGTAATATGATAATGATCTAAAACTAATTATACCAGCAGATCTCAAGCATTGTCATCACAACTTTAAAGTATAGATAAATAAAGTATCGAGCTGTTCATTTGCATGCAAGTTCTAATTTTCAACTGCCTAAAAAAACCAACTCCATCAAGATCTAATTATAAAACTGCAATAATTCTAGGATCATTAAATTGTTTGGCGACGTACAGATCTTCACTTCAGAAGTTCACACAAAAATTGAAACTAACAATGCTTAATATTTGCTCTCAGAATCTATAAAAGTCATGACAAATCCCTGGCTTTTATTGTCTGTATTTCACATGGGAAATCAGCTTGAGATATATATTAGCGTGAAATGTGCAGGACTTAATGGTATTGCAAAGTATCTTTACCATTTGTTGACCCATTCATAACATTTTTCTTCAATGTCATTTATTTCTGTTGTCAGTTCAGTTAAATTGCTATTAAGCCTTCAAGCTGCGCTTAAGCAAACATTGTTCTACTTGAAATGGATATTGACAAATGTGTACTTTAAGTATCTAGTTTTATGAGAAGATGTCAATGGATATAAAACTTAAGATCTGTTTGCTTTATCGACGTTTTTTTCCCATAAGTACAAATACAAAGAGAGAAGAAAATAACCAATGCAACAGCAACGGTACATCAAAAAAGCATGTATGCTAGAATGCATTTTAAATATATAGAAATGAAAACATCGGCAAGTATGTATCATTAATTTTACTGAGCATGTTACGGAATATTGAAACAATCTTTAAGATAAAATTGAAAATATTAATATACATTTAAGATTTATATAAGAAGCATTAAACAGTTGATACTGTTTTCAAACTAGAAATTGCACGTTTTACCTTAGGACTAGAGACATTTTGTACATTATGTCAGTGATGATACAATTACGACCAAGTTCGTGATGTGTCACCAAGCCTAAGTGTATACATGTATATAGTATTACACTTTTCAAGACTCGTGTAATATATCATAGGCAAAACATCAAGTTAAATCATTGGTTGGTTGATACTTTAGCAAAGAAAAATTATCTTATGTACCAATTATGAAATGGTAAGTGAAAACACAACGTATTTTTTAGGCATCGTTGAGGAGGAAATCTTACTTAAACGAGATAATCTATAATTAAATGACTAATTTTGCTGAATTAAAAAGATAAGTTGAATTATGTTCACTATTTTATTGTACACGGTGCATGAACACATCATACAAAGCAAACGCAATGGCACATCTAAAATGAACCGTACATCTTTTGATTTTCTAGGGAAAGGATCCGTAACTGAGGCTGCTGCAGTCACAAATTTAAGATTTATACTTTTAATGTTATCTATTAATTAAACGATTAAGCAATTTCAAAAATGTCTTTTTTATTCATGTGTTTCATGTTGGATATCATATTTCATTGATTACGGCAATGCTGAATTTCAAATCAGTGCCACAATTACAAATTTCATAAATGGTAACGCCATATTATCATCAAAGCATGATATATTTTTTGTTCTTGGTATAAAAGTAGAGGATCATTTTCATTTCGGATAAAAAAAAAAACTTTGTCCTAAATAGAATACGAGATCATTATAAATTCAAAGATTAATAATGCAAAAGATTTGCTGATATTCGTATTAAATTCTCACATCGCATATTGTCAAATGTCTGTTCAAATTGCGCAGTCAGTCTGAAAATCATTCTAATAGCTCTATTCGATTTCATTGCTTCCGTTTCATCAAAGTTTCCAGATTGTCTCTTCGTTGACAAGACATTTAATAATAATAAAAAAAAAATCACGCCACTAAAATACATGCGATCACTGCATGTAATATCTAATAATTCCATTTTTTTTTTTCAAACTTTAAAGATTTTCTATCAGTTGAAAATGAAAATTGTGACGTCACAATTAATTCTTAATAGTACGAAAACCAATGCGACGAGGATACATGTCATTTAAAAGCATGCGAACACTGCAGTATTTTTCATCCCTCCGCGAAAAAATAAAGTCAATATTTGTATCTTTTGAAACTGATTAAGCTCATACGTAAATACCCAATACTTTTGTACTAAACAAGAATACCTTGGCGTTTTTTTATTTAATTCTTTTTATTTTTGGCAGTGTGAAAGCTGCATTTACAAAACTTTTAATTTTTCGAAAAACTAAGGATTTTCTTATCCCAGGCATAGATTACCTTAGCCGTATTTGGCACAACTTTTTGGAATTTTGGATCCTCAATGCTCTTCAACTTTGTAATTGTTTGGCATTATAAATATTTTGATATGAGCGTCACTGATGAGTCTTATGAAGACGAAACGCGCGTCTGGCGTACTAAATTATAATCCTGGTACCTTTGATAACTATTTACACCACTGGGTCGATGCCACTGCTGGTGGACGTTTCGTCCCCGAGGGTATCACCAGCCCAGTAGTCAACACTTCGGTGTTGACATGAATATCAATAATGTGGTCATTTTAATAAATTTCCTGTTACAAAACTTTTCATTTTCGAAAAACTAAGGATTTTCTTATCCCAGGCATAGATTACCTTAGCCGTATTTGGCACAACTTTTTGGAATTTTGGATCCTCAATGCTCTTCAACTTTGTAATTGTTTGGCATTATAAATATTTTGATATGAGCGTCACTGATGAGTCTTATGAAGACGAAACGCGCGTCTGGCGTACTAAATTATAATCCTGGTACCTTTGATAACTATTTACACCACTGGGTCGATGCCACTGCTGGTGGACGTTTCGTCCCCGAGGGTATCACCAGCCCAGTAGTCAACACTTCGGTGTTGACATGAATATCAATAATGTGGTCATTTTAATAAATTTCCTGTTACAAAACTTTTCATTTTTCGCAAAACTAAGGATTTTCTTATCCCAGGCATAGATTACCTTAGCCGTATTTGGCACAACTTTTTGGAATTTTGGATCCTCAATGCTCTTCAACTTTGTAATTGTTTGGCATTATAAATATTTTGATATGAGCGTCACTGATGAGTCTTATGAAGACGAAACGCGCGTCTGGCGTACTAAATTATAATCCTGGTACCTTTGATAACTATTTACACCACTGGGTTGATGCCACTGCTGGTGGACGTTTCGTCCCCGAGGGTATCACCAGCCCAGTAGTCAACACTTCGGTGTTGACATGAATATCAATAATGTGGTCATTTTAATAAATTTCCTGTTACAAAACTTTTAATTTTTCGCAAAACTAAGGATTTTCTTATCCCAGGCATAGATTACCTTAGCCGTATTTGGCACAACTTTTTGGAATTTTGGATCCTCAATTCTCTTCAACTTTGTAATTGTTTGGCATTATAAATATTTTGATATGAGCGTCACTGATGAGTCTTATGAAGACGAAACGCGCGTCTGGCGTACTAAATTATAATCCTGGTACCTTTGATAACTATTGTGCCCTTTTATAATCCTATATCTTCATGGCGTATTTCTGAACAAAATGACCAAATTATAATTTGCTAAACATGCATGTAAACTGCAATTTTGATAGAACTTTGCCCAAGAATTTGTTGAAAAGTGAAATTGAAAATGTCCTAATTCATGTATGTATCTAAACAATGAGATTTCAGTTATGAGAGTGAAACCGACAGGATGGAAGTTGACTATTTATACCTCTTTCAATTAGGATTGTTTTAACACTGACACACTGACTGATGCCATTGCCCCACAATATCAGTTTGATGTGGGTTGCATCGACATAATCGAATATATAATTTCGAGACACGTATGCTATGAATAAACAAGTACTACCAACAATATTTTTAACATTTATATTTTGGGCGATAACATGACGTTATTTAAACGTCATATATCAAATAAAATCATTGTTCTATACTTTGATAGCAATCGATATCCATTGAAGGAAAACATTAAATATTTAATATCTTCATGAGTTGGAAGCAATCTTAAAACATAAATTTTAACTTTAGCAACAAAAAATCGAAAAAAAAATCAGCACAACGCATAATACGATAACAATCTCGTCGATATAAAAAGAAAAAAATTCCTTTTGAGACAGTTACTAGTAGATCAAAAAAAAAAAACTCATCCGTTAAAATGAAATTTATAATAAAAAATTATAAAGTAACATGATCCATGATTTTATTCAGAAGCTGGTCATCATTTCGATTTGTTCAATTTGATTATTTGACGATAAGATATTGTTAACCATGACTTTGAATTCGAAAAGTTGTTAAAAGATGATCTTTTAAATGTATGCATGTAACTTCAGACGTTTGTTCGAATGTTAGCATTGTAGATAATTTAATCATTAGGGGTGTTTTTGTCCACAAAAATAGACACTGTTAGAACAATTACTTCAATTTTAGGGATGCCATCACGAGTTGGTTGACCGTTATGGAATAACCGTTTCACATATGATATCGGATATATTCATTATGTCGTAACTACAATATCCGTCACTTTTCACGAATGTGACCTACCGAATAAAACTATTTACCGGATTTGTAATAACATAAGCAACACGACGGGTGCACATGTGGAGCAGGATATGCTTACCCTTCCGGAGCACATGAGATCACCCCCAGTTTTTGGTGGGGTTCGTGTTGCTTAGTCTTTAGTTTTCTATGTTTTGTCTGCTGTACTTTTATTTGTCTGTTGTTCTTTTTATTTTTAGTCATGGCGTTGTCAGTTTATTTTCAATCTATGAGTTTGACTGACCCTTTTAGTATCTTTCGTCCCTCTTTTATAGTTATCCGACTATTTTGTTCATTTGAAGATCGGAATAAGGGAAAGAACAAACTAACGATTAGGAGAAACAGAATATAAATATGACAAAAAAAATATAAAGCTTTTGTTTTAAATATTCTTCATAGTAAAGTTGGATTCCAACATTTCGTCAGTACCTAGAATGACTCTTTGTTTCATAGATATGACCAGATCGTGAGATTTGAAATTGGTAACCACGCATATGCAAAAAGTTCTCGTAATGTGAAACAAAACGTAGCACCTTTTATTTGTTTTTGTCCTTTTGATACATTATTAAACAATATGCATTTCTAATGATATTGATTTATCACTTAGGTGCTGATAACTTGTAATAATATAGGGTTATTGCATGAATATTGGGGAATATTGTCCCGAGAAGAATTTTATATTGCACGAGCTTGCGAGTGCAATATATGTTCTACGAGGGACAATATTCCAAAATATTTATGCAATAACCCTTTTATTGTATAGCAATATAATATTTGAAAGTAAAAATTGGTTTAAACTAAGATTTTGTCGTTAATGACGTCATGAATTTTGAAGATTTATTGCATTAGTGCAATATTAAAATTTATTGCACGCTAACTTTTGGTTACGTTCAGTGGAAAATATTATATTGCTATACAATAAAAGGTGATACAACAAAGTTTTTTTATTATAGTATTGAAGTATCATATTTGCCTGTGTAGGTGTGTATGTTTGATTTTAATACATTTTTATTTCATCAGGTGCTTAGTTAGCAACAGCAAAGTGCAAGAATTAGAACGATTAAATTTTTGATATTCATAGCATTTATTTGAAAGCATTCATTTATCAGTTTAAAAAACTCTTGCTAACGCTCAGGGTAAAATAATCGAGTATAAATGCTCAACCCATGGTTAAATGAAAACAAATCTACAGCTGCCATGAATTATTTCTTAATTAGGGGCAAATACATCTAGTTATTCTGCTATTATATGTCTCACTGTTTTTCCTTATTCAGATATCGGTGCAAATCCAAACAGTCATTGTAAAAACGTACACCATACTTATATGTCCATTATATTGACCTTGACATTAAACAACAACCATCAGTACATAGTAGCATGCGATACAATATTACAATATTGAACAGTCTTTAGTTAATCCTGTTATTGCATCCTTTTATGTTTAGATTACATGTATTTGCTTTTACACAATGGTGGTGCTATAGTATCTTGAGAGGGAATATTGGGAATAATCTACTAGTTTTGTCAACGAGGTGTGGTATATTGCCAATGATACGACTATCTATTGAGACAAAAAGACCAAAGATGTGAACAAAAACTCCTGTTATTCCTTATTAAAAAAAAACATTAAATAAAGGCAACAGCTGTATACCGGTGTTAAAAAGTCATAAACCGATTGAAAGAAAAAAAAATCCGGGTAACAAACTAAAACTCAGGGAACAAGACTTTAAAGAACATGTTGTTAAGCTGTTGCCCTGATACTGAATTGAATGGACATGATATCTTAAAAGTCATTACTCAAAATCGTAACTGTATTCTTGGGAATAAAAAGATGTCAGAAGATATGTAAAGGAAATAAAAACCACAAGACGGCGATGAACATACAACATGGTTAAATAAAAACTATACTGACAAAAACACAGAAATCCACAAAATACTATAAGTAGAAAAATTTATCAGTACACTTTTTACTAAAAAGCTGATGTTTAACAAAACACTATCATGTTTCACACTAAACAGGCCAGTCAGGAATTTTGAAATTACTTCTGTTTGGGTCATACCCATTAAGATATGAGTTTAGGTTATCCCTCCACGGAAACCTCAAAACGACATTATCTTCAAGATGCATGCCTTTATTTCAACTTTGGTTTCTAGAGCTTGTATTCTGAATAGCACAAGTTCAAAGGAACCACATCTACACTGCAGCATTGTACGAATACAATAATTACATTTACTCTCAGATATGGATTTCAATGAGAATGTAAATTATTCAGAATGGAAATAATTTATACATGTTTTATTTTACATTGTTGTCTCTTTGACATATTCCCAATTTCTATTCTCAATATGACCTTTTTTATGAGTTATAAATGTATTGTCTTATTCAGTAAAACGCATGTTGTATTGATATATGATAAAAACAAACAGATATATTAGATAAAGATGTCAAAATTGGGATACAAACTGTGTGACTGAAAAGAAAGCCTTTCAACGATAGTTATTATTTGTTATTTTTATGAAATTGGGGGAAAGTAACAATTTTAAAATTTTCTCCTTTTTCAAAAAATCTGGTATTGAGATGATCACCTATGTCAAACTTAAAAGTCTATGAATGAGGCAGGGCAGACGAAGCCTGTTGTTTCTTTAATATTCTAGTTCTAGAGAATATATGAGTGGAACCCAATCATAAAAGTTGGGAGTTAATGCAAAGAACATCATCAATATTTTTGAATTTGAAATCAAATGATCTGTCGTTTTTTAATTGGTTTTTGACAAGTGCCTGAAGTAACTTCTACTAATATGAAAGTAAGACGAGATCAGCAAGGAGAGGAACACAGCTCTTTCCCATAGAAATGCAGATAGTATTTTAATGTTGAAAAGTCTTCCTCCAAATTCAACAAATATGTTGTTGTTAAGAAACTCCAGCATACTGATCACTTGTTTCTCTGTATAGCATGTTTAAACGTTTTATTCACCAGTAAAAACAGTATATGCTCTATGTTATCCAGAGTACATTCTTGGTAAACTATTCATTTTTGGAACCTGTCGGGGTACTTTTGGAGTTCTTCTTATTCAAAAAATTTGTTTGTTACTTTGATTGTCTTAATAATTGATTTGTGAGGTTTAGCATCGGTTTATTTTTCTAATAGTGCCATCAAGACTCAACAGACTTAATTATACACAATGCAAGACCCTAAATTCCAAAGGGAACTAATAATTAAATTGACAAGAAACACAATGTGACAATTGATGATAAGTTCATGGTTTAAAGTTTTTATGATTTTATTATCATGAAATTTAAGATTTTAATCTTGAAACAAAATAAAAATTCCGGAATCAAATTGGATAGACTTTGTGTGTGTCAACTATGTCGTTTTTCAATTTGTAAGTCAATAACTAACTTTGAAATCGGCTGTTTAGAAATACAGTATTTTACAAATATTCAAAACTATTTCTTATTCAAAATCTATTCTACAAAAATTTGTATTCAGAATAAAGATAATTAAAAAGTAAAATCACAAAAATACTGATCTCAGAGGAAAATCTAATCGGAAAGTCAAATGACAAAACACATCAAAAACGAATGGACAATATATGACTTGGTACAGGCATTTTCAAATGTAGAAAATGGTGGATTAAACCTGGTTTTAAAGCGCTAAACCTCTCACTTTGATGACAGTCTCATCAAATTCCGTAATATTTACAATGATGCGTGAACTAAACAGACATAATAAATAAAATAGTCAAAATATGGATACAAGGCAATTTATCATTGTGTAATGCAGTTACGAAAGTCAATGAATAGAATTGCAAGGAACTTACTCTTTATGTATTGAAAATGTCAAGAAATACATGGTAAATGGGAGGGGATTTCAATTATTCTAACTGATGGACAAAGAGATATTTAAGTTAAACATGCGGTAGAACAGTAGATACATCGGACTAGCGGTTTCTGAGATCTTCCGCGGACAAGTTCAAGTGGGACAAACTTGAAAAGGAGAGAGAACAAGATTAATAAGATTAAAGGGGCACTAGCAACGAGATAGATAAAAAATAGTATGATTTTTTGGTTCAATCTTTAATGAAAGTGTAAAAGTGAACTAAGAATTCGCTTTAAGAATCCAGTATGGTTCAATTTTGTCAAATTAATCTGAAAAACATTAATGCAACTTAAATGTGAATAATTCAGCCTCATTTGATCCATATACAATTATATCAATTTAACCCCTTTGCTAGAGATGAATAACTCATGCATTGTGCGTTTTAAATTATTAAAAGAAAAGAATGTCAACATTGAAAGTTAAACAAAGGTAAATCATTTGATTTACTAATTCAATCCACGAAAAAATCATTCTCATAAAGGTAAAACGGTGATTGACATTTATTTTGAACGGACCTAAAAAAATCCATTTACACGAGTTCACTTTCCATTTATATCCACAATTATGTTTATATCGCTTAAATGACCATCGGAGATTTTCGGAGGTCAACTTGAAAGTTAATTAAATGGCGTCAAAACTGAAATACACACGAAACGAAGCTACATATTATAGAACCCATGTCCTGTAAATAGTTTATTTCAAACTTTTTATAATTTGGATAAATGTTTCACATGGTTATAACTCGAATATAAGATTTTGAGTAAATCGGTGAACATGAATTTTACAGCTAGTGCCCCTTTAAAGAACTGAGGAATACAATGTCTCCAAAATTCGTTGTCGAGGGATGATATGCATATGCTTCATATTATCTTAAAAATTATCAAATGAAGAAGAAGAGAAAACTCTGACCAATATTGTATATGCGAGACTAAATGATCCTTTGACAGTTAACAACCCACATGGATACTAAGTCTGACAAAACGTATGGTATGTCAGCACCAGTGGTTGCCTAAATCTTCTACTTCCACTATAATTGTAGAATCAAGAATAATCCATGTTTCCATTGTTAGCTTCACCCTACTCAACTCTTCATAAAAGTACGTATTGCAGGTTTATGATGCAAAATACGTTAACCCTGCCTGAATAGCTTTGCCCGGAAATAACCGACGCATAAATAAACCAACCAACGTTGATAAGTTTAAACTGAACTTATCAAGTCATCTTCCGGTTTTATGATGAAACAAAGAAAACACAATTGTTTCTATTCTGCAGAATACACAAATAAAACCCCAAAAAATCGATTATCAGATTGTAATTGACAGATTAATTTGTAGATGATATTTTACAATGTCAATATATAGACAACCTGCTTATTTAATATCTAATCGTTAATGGTCCCAATACATGTAAATATGTCCAGAGAATAAAAAAGCTGCCGTTATCTATGAACTTATTTGTTCCAATAGATATGGTAATCCACTTAATCTGGCTTTGTACTCTCATAATCGACTGAACAAATCCCTACTGGCCTTGCTACAGCTTTCAGGCTCTTAATTTAATTGTATGAAAGCATAAGAGGATACAAATACAATAAAATAATGATGACATACTTAAGTTTAAACATATTTTATTGTCAAAACTTTCAAAAATGACAGTTTATAAGATACTTACATGGTGTTCTCCAAGAATGGGAGGTGATTTTTCTGACTTTTTTTTTAAAAAAAAATACGCATCGACCTGGGTTTTTTGTAAGATGAAAATAAGCCTAAAATATTATTTCAATGTGTTTTTTTTTATATAAAGGTCAATGTAACATAGAGTAATAGACTGTTATAAGCACGTAGTTTTTATGCACTTATCACAAACAAATGACACATTTCAGTTGTTCTTTGAAATGTATGTCATTTGAAAAATGTTCTGTTTAGCACAAATAAATCAGAAAAAACGTTATACGTTTGCAATATAACCTATTTCCAAAATGAAACTTTGGCAATTTCCTTTTACATTTCAGGAATTTGATCAGGTGTGTTATCACTCATTATTTCTCTTGGCTGCAGGTGAAGACTTTTTATAATGTTTTGTGTTCTTCTTCCGTCCTATAAATGTGTATAAAAATTAAAAGTCGATGTGTTTTATTTGTTTTCATTCAAGTATAGGATCATAAGATCTTACATCAAACGTTTGACAATTTCACAACTCTTTCTATGACAACCATTTACTTGCAACAAATTTCCGGTAATGAAAGACATTAAATGCAATTATAAGCCGTGCTGCGAAAATGACGCAACACAATTAAAACCCCTAGTGATTAAAATCAATATTGAGTTACGTAACTAAATTCATAAGTCCTAACTGAAGATTTTGTATTTTTATTTGTCTTCTGAGAATAAAAGGACTAGTTCATGGAATATTAACGGAATAATTTCATAGGATTTTCCATTATTGTATGTTATTTTCTACTATAGTTCAATCGAATGCGATTTCTTTTTCAAAATAAGATAAAACGAGAATAGAACTACCACTTCTCTAAAGCTTGACTTAAAATTTATATCTGACTGTCTGTTTAAAAGCAGGTGGAAGATAAAGCTGTTTGGTAATACCGGAAAGAAGCAAATATTGTTTTCTGAATAAAAACAAAATGGATGAAACGTTTATGTTTTCTACCAGGTAGCAAACGGTTAAATTGAAATTGTTTTATGAAATGCAAGCCCTAGAATACTATATAAACCAGAACATATGTAACTGTAAATATAGGTTATGTTGGAATGCTTCCACATAGAAATGGCAGGTTCACAAGGAAAATATAATTATATATGAGTTAAGAACTTATAAAGAGGCAATCAAAGGATTAAGACTAAAGTTCGTCATCACCACGCGCTAGCCGTTTCAATTTTAGCTGCAATAAATATGACATGAGTATTAGATATGATTGGACTGACTTATAATTAAAGCAGGGAGTATTTTGTTTTCGTCTGTGTTAAGAATAAATGTTTCTTCTAAAATTATTGGCCCACTCAATCCGTTGTGTGTGTATTTATTTAGTATTTTTCCGGGGAAATATAATTTATTATAATTATTTCTTGTTTTGGCCTGGATTTCTGTATCTCCGAGTACCAATATATCGTTTTTATATCATTATGCTATTTCACTATTCTCCCATTTAAGGGGAGGTTTGGTCGCTCACAATCATGTGTTGCTAGCCGAATTTCATATTTGCATGTCCCAAGTTAGAAACCTGTAGTTCAGTGGTTGACCTTTTGTTATTGTCTGTTATATTTGTTTCTCGGATATTGTTTTACATAACTTGTGTCCTTTATTTTTTTTTTTTAATTATTGCTTACATATTGACAATCATTTCACAATTCCTAACTTTCATTCTTCATGATTTCAAACAAAATATTTGTATGCATTGTTTCAGCAACGGACATTATGGCTCCTTATTATTTCAAAAGCAATGTTTATTATAACTATTATTAAACTACCAGTTTCATTAATACATAATGTATTGACCATCCACACCTAATGACCATTGTTGTATTCCTTTATGGCTGATCTGAGTAACATATTGTTTTGATAAATTATGTTATCAACTGATTTGATTCATGATTAGTGACGGTAACAGAAACCCTTTTATGCATTAATCAATAAGATGAACGAAATACAAAAGCTTAACTTTGGTCCCGTATGTTTAATGATGGACATCATGTAGGGAAATACTTAATACAGTCTTTTTCTAAAATCAGAATCATTGCACTGTTTAATATTTATATAATAAAATACCATGTCTACAGTATTTGACAGTTTTAACCTTCTTATGTAATATCATCTTTCGAAATGTTCATGAAGAACACACAAAGAACTGACCACTACAACATGTTTTGTAAATATCAAACTCAAAAGATATTAATATCATATTGAAAATAATGAATGTAAAGGCGGCCGATTTGTTTTACTTTTTAGTCTTTTAACATGAAACTAATTTGAATTTCTATCGTATTTCAATATAATATCAAATGCATATAAAGTGGGACTGATCTAATTTGTTTTGTAAAATTATAATAAAGTAGACATCAATGATTTTTATGCTTTTACACGTAACAATTTTGAAAAGGAGATTAATCAGACAGACAAAGGGCACCTGCTTCCACTTTATATAATACGACTTTTTCGTAACTGGAAAACAGTGTTTTATTAATTGGTTTTCATGCAAGATTCCTGGAAAATATCAGACTTAAAATTGTTTCCTGATATTGCTAGACAAGAGAACACTGTTGACTTATAGTCTATAAAGATGAACAAAAATCAAAAAAGAATTCCGGAAATGGTCGCAACAAATGCAGTTTGAATGGTTTTACACTAGTAATTTTTGGGGCCCTTTATAGCTTGCTGTTCTGTGTGAGCCAAGGCTCCGTGTTGAAGGCTGTGCATTGACCCATAATGGTTTACTTTTATAAATTGTTATTTGGATGGAGAGTTGTTTCATTGGCACTCATACCACATCTTCCTATATCTAGTTGAGTCTGTGACGGGATTTATAATGTGTATGAACGTTTTCATCTAACCTAAAATACTGGTATAACAGGGGGAAATAATTTAAGAAACTTAAAAACATCCAGCATGTGGGCTCAAAATAATTTGTCAGTAGATAAGCAATATTGTTTAACAGTAACAGTTTACGGTAGTATCTTAAAATCAAGCTAATCGTCCATATGGAGTGTTCAACTGTGATATTGAGCTAGAACATTTTGATATCTTTTTTACAGTCATTTTATACTGGATTTGCTGTATATTTTTCTTAGCTTTCCTCGTGCTGAAATGTACGTGTGTCTGTTTGTGTTTAATTGAGATAGGCGTATCAAGGAGAGAAAAACGGGTTTTACAATTATTTTCTACCACTAAATAGATACCACTTTATATGACCCGTGGACAGCCCACGAAAAATGACTGAATTGTTACACTGTCAACACTTTCATTAATTACTTTAACTCATAAAGGGATAACCGGGCTTATAAATTATTAACATCAGACTATAGCATGACGATGTTACTAAAATTAGCGACAAGAAACGTAATTACACTTATTGTATGCGGTGTTGTAATTACAGCAAAGTTTTCGTAGATTTAATAGATATCTTCATTTTTATTAAATATTTCGTATATAATTAGTTATGGTTATATCAATTATCTCACTTTCTGCTTTTAAAAATATTTTTGTCTTATAAAAGATACTAGTAGACATTTTAAAGTTATAATTTGTTTCCAAAATCAGACTGAATTGGAAACAGAAATTGTGTCGTGTGGATGAATACATGTATATATGTATGAACCACATCCATAAGTTTACACACACATTTAAGAAAATTAGATCTGAAGAATGTTCCAAAAGGATGACAAAAACAATAAAACAGGCGTATATAACAGGCTGTTGTGTAGCTCATCGTTACTGATGATAGTTCAAATTTGGTAATAAGTCCCATTCGGGGATGACACAACCGAACAAAATCGAAAACACAAATATTCCATAAAGGGCAACCAAATAATGATGGCGACCATAAAACGTTTGAAAGAACACTTCTACTTCACTGATATTATCTCCATGTTAAACATTGTTCCTATAAGCAACAACACTATCAGTATAGTCGTGTGCTCTGTAATTCTACCGATTGTGTCTTATTTCCGATTAAAACAACTTGCATCAGCGGGACGTCGCTTGTCAGGTGAGTCATGCAAATGACTTTAACTTTAATCGGAAATTGAAGGAATCAGATGCAATATCAATCCAGTTCTGTAGAATACTTGTTCAGAAATGCACTCTTTTTTATGTCAGGCATTTCTCTCATTATACTCACTGGTCATTCAAGTATTCAACTGCAAATACAAAACATTGCCCTTATTATCGATTTTACATGCTATATCACTTCAAAAAAAAAATTCCAACGACATGGATATACATGGCGAAAAGGTTTAATAAAAATTGCATATCTTACTTTACACTTTTATACCAACGTTGATATGTATCTTTAATATTTTTCAAGGCCAAATATAAAGTAACAGAAGGTATTGCATTGGACATGAATTATTATACTGTGCAAATCTCATAATTTTGAAATATGATTTTAAATCTATAAAATTCAATCAAAATCCGCAGTAGTGTTGTTTGCATTTCACATGGGAAATTAAAGTGATCTATAGTGAAGCAACAATATTGTAAATCCTGCCGATTGCAAACCTATTAATCATATCATAGCTACTGTAAAATTTACTTCCGATCAATTTAATTGCAATTACACCTCCAAGTCATGATTAACTACAAACAACTATTGATACTCCTGAATTGGGAATTGACAAATTGGTTCTTTTATTGTGTTTTTTATGAACAGAAGACTCTAAAGTGTTTCAAAGTGTTTCTTAAAATTTAAATTCAGTCTGAAACTGAACAAAGTGGAATTAGTATCAATACATTTTTGTATGTATAGCATTATAAAAGATAGGTTAAAGATGCCCAGAGGAACATCCAAACTCGAACGTGGTAAATAAACTGACAAGGCCATGGCTAAAACAAGAAAACGACCAATAGCCAAACAATAGTAAACAAGACACAACAAAGAAATCTAAAGACAGAGCAACCCGAACCCTATGAAAACATTGGGTTACCGCAGGTGCTCATGAAGGGTAAGCAGATCCTAGTCCACATGTGACAGCCGTCGTGTTGGCTGGGAATCTGAAATCATCTGTTTTGTCTGAAAGTTTTATTTATCAAACGACCTTCATGGTCAATTTCTAGATGTTTTTCAAGATATGAGGCAGACTTAACTGTATCTGTTGTATCCTTTATCTCTAATTCTTTAAGTTTTATGGGATATAAAATAGTTTTTGGTGTTTTTATAAACCATACGGGGAAAAAGCTAACTTCTTTCTTTGCTATTGATAGTTTATTTTTACTGTATTTTCTGTTCCATATTATAAGCATGTATTTCAAATAAAATAGCATAGAACAATTCCAATGCGTTGTCAATATATGCTCAGATATGTTGTCTGTTGTAATAGAATAGTTTTCAAAATGTCAGTGGCAGATATGTTTTATTCAATCATCGTAGAGAAACCGCATTAAGATGTAAATCCACATTAAATCTAAAGTAAAAACACGCGATATTATTAACTTTGAAGAAAGATAAAAGAATAAAATGGTATTGATATTAATATGAATGCTTTAAACAAATAAAATAGAATCTTATAGTTTATATCACTATACAAGATTTACACACCAATCCCAGATGATTTCTGCTTCTAAGCAAATTGGAAGTAAAAACATCGTGAATAAGTTTTATGCATTGACACCAAAAGTTAGAAATAACATCAATTGATTAAACATGTATTCATGTGCATACAAACATTTATTTTTGTATTTATGAATGACAGAACACAATAAGTTACAAAAAGGACTTAAAATCGCTTTGCGCGCATGAAAATAAAACACAAATCCCCTAACCTCACAACTCACTGTAAATACAATGCAGTGTATACAATACAAATACACCGACCGTTTTAACAAACAAGAAAGGATAAACAAATTGAATATAATTACTAATCATTTTACTTAATTTTGATTACTGATTGCATTAGAATTTATGCATGCCCAGACATACTTTCCGAGCGCTATTTTCTATATTTTCTTTTTCTATTTTAAAAATATTATTCAACTTAACTGATTATGATTATAAACATTGCACAAAGTCGTTAATGTTAAGACTTTACAAAGTTACAGTTTAATAGAAATGACTTTTGAAACCACTTCAAATTATCTTGAAAATTGTGATTCAATAGTAATCAAAGGTACCAGGATTATAATTAAGCACGCCAGAGGCGCGTTTCGTCTACAAAAGACTCATCACTGACGCTCATATCATAATAGTTATAAAGCCAAACAAGAACAAATTTTAACAGCATTGAGGACCCAAATTCCAAAAAGTTGTGTCAAATATGGGTTAGGTAATCAATCCTGGGATAAGAAAAGTTTTTCGAAAAAGTCAAAGTTTTGTAACAGGAAATTTATAAAAATGACCAAATAATTGATATTCAGGTCAACACCGAAGTGCTGTCTACTGAACGGGTGATACCTTCGACTCAGTGGTGTTATTAGTTATCAAAAGTAGCAGGATTATAATTTAGTACGCCAAACGCGAGTTTCGTCTACACAAGACTCATCAGTGACACTCAGATCAAAATTAATATTTAGCCAAATAGTTATCAAAGGTACCAGGATTATAATTTAGTACGCCAGACGCGCGTTTCGTCTACATAAGACTCATCAGTGACGCTCATATCAAATTATTTATAAAGCCAAACAAGTACAAAGTTGAAGAGCATTGAGGATCCAAAATTCCAAAAAGTTGTGCCAAATACATCTAAGGTAATATATGCCTGGGATAAGAAAATCCTTAGTTTTTCGAAAAATTCAAAGTTTTGTAAACAGGAAATTTATAAAAATAGAAATTTATAAAAATAGAAATTTCAAACTAGTACCAAGTTAAAGAGCCTTTTGGACCCAAAATTTTAAAAAGTAGTGCCAAATACGGCTAAGGTAATCTATTCCTTATTACATAAATTTCATCGGTGACGCACAACAGTGCCATGTAATTTTTGTTCTAAGAGTAGATTGTTTCTTATTCTTTGAAATTTAAATGAAGGTCATAATAAATTGTAGGAGTGTGAGAAAGGAAACTATATCAAATATTACGCTCATGACGAATGATTGTTGGCAAACAAAAGGCCACTATAGTTAAACACTATTGCAACAATCAAATTGACATTTGATAACAGCGGTTTTCAGATAATTGCAACAAGAATGTTAATATAGTTTGTCAACACTTTTCTTTATAGAGCTATGCAATTCGAAAACCAATTACACAAGGAAACCCGTTAGTTTTATTTGTAAAACAAGAAGAAGGCTGAAATGATTTAAGATGAACAATTAAATCATGCCATGCAGTTGAAGATATAATTCTGGTGTAGATTGCTGTAACTTGTCAGTGCAATACCAACCAGCAAACATAATTTAAAGAAATTTGTTTCAAACTGGAATACTTTATTCTTTGCTGTTAGTGAGTTACATGTTCTATTCTAATGAAACTCAATAAATGCATTGTCAAAGTTGATATTATAATCATTTCCATTGCAAGTTTTGTTTATGAGTCTAAAAAATTATAAAACAAAAGGTCAAAAGCGAACGGCTTTATTAATTTGAATGATGGAAATCAAACTACAATTGCAAAGAAATATTTTGAAATCTGTATAAACCAATTGTAAACTCATATTTTCTTTTTATTTAGAACTAGATTTTGGGCGCAAGTTTAAGTCCGAGTTTAGTTTACTGAAAAAGTATAACTAATAAATATTTGACATAAAATATTAGATACCAGTAAATTAGAAGAACGTGTTATAGTTGAAGTTTGAATTCAATGTTTAGTATTAATTTAATTTGATCTCCAGTTTGGGCAATACTGAGTTTAAATTCAAATCTGTTTAGAACAAAGTAAAGAGATTAGATTTAACTGTAATTCAGGTAGTTCAATATAAAAGTCAAGTTAAAGAAATTTAAAGTTCCAGTAATGAATAGTAGAATATCACTTTCTTAGTAAATTGAGTAAATGCAAGTGTTTCAAAAGCACACGTTCGAAAGCGCGATAATATTTGACTTCCAGCTGAATTAAGATCTATTCAACTGTTATGTCTATTTGCATTTCTTGCCCAATTTTTCAAATTGCACGAAACTGTAAAAATTGTCATACAAATGGGAGGTTTGGCTTGACATAAAACCAGGCTTAATCTACCATTATCTCCGGAAAATGCAAGTTTAAGAACATTACATTTGTTCCTATGATTGATTCTGGACATAGTATATTTTGAATAGATGTAATTTATTATCATACGATAACGATTATAACTGAACACAAAAAGGGGAGATTTTGCTTATTAATATTAATCCCCCTTTCCCGCCATTTGCAAATTATTCTTACACATTTTGTTTTCGACTGTGTCAATATCAGGGTGGTAATGTTGTGTGAACTAGACCCCAGTGTACACATAAATCAAATAGTGAAAAGAAAATGCATTAAATACTTATAAAAAAGAAAATGCATTAAATATTTATAAATGTTAACTTTTTTGTAATTTTTTGTATCGCATCAATATAGCCTTCTTGTGCTGATGTGGCATAAAGCAACCACCAATCAATCAAGCACATACTGTCATCCGTTCCATTGATTTTTTGTACGCCTGAATATAGAGTTTAACCATCACAAGTTTAAAAGTAATCTCACGATCAAAGTCAATAGATGAATAACTGTTCAAACAAATACCACAGAAAGCCGTTTAAACAATCACAGTGAAACATAAGTTATTAAGCAAATCATATGTTAATCATTGTACTATATTTTGTTGTAATGATATTATACATCGTCATCTATTTGAAATTTCAAGGTTCTGCTGTTAGCAAATACATTAATGATAATAATAGTAATAATTAAAATGTCAATTGTTTTTGAACAATTGAGAGGTCTTTCCTTTTCGAAATGTAAAGTACATGTTCCAATAGGCGTAGAATGCATTGAAAAGCTCTCAAACACACATAAAACCGTTAAAAAATGACAAAAACAACAATTCGATAATTTGGGCATGACCTTGACTTTTGACGTTGTAACCTTTGTGAAGGTCATTGGTCCACAATGTCATTGTAAAAGACCCCATGGGTCTAGGACTTTTCGTTCAAGAGTTAAAGCTAATTTTACCATTTCAGAAACCGCTATCAGCGGTTATGCCCCTTAAGAATATGTCAAATCCTTTCAGTCAAAATGTAAAAAAGTTGTGCCTCAGTCACCTAAACATTTTTCACTGTTTACTATTTCCGTAAGATTAACCGTTTTTGAGATATCGACTAAAAAGTTGAAAGGTCAAAGGTCAAGGTCAACCTTAAAAACATTTTATAAAGGTCAAGGTCAACATACACATTTGACCTTGAGGTATTTTTCAAAGTCACATGAATTGATGATGAATGGTGAAGATCCTAGGTGTCTACGACTTACGGTTTCTGAGTTTTGGTGGCCAACCGACACCGGTTAATTTTCATAGGGGCATAACCCTACCAATGAGTCGTTGAATCCTTTCGATCCAAATGTGACGAAGAACCAGGGTCTGTTCCTGAACAAATTTCACCCTTCGTTTTTATCTACCTATTACGGTTACGGTAACAAGGTTTTTGGGTTTCGGAGGGATTACTCCGAACCGACAAGATATTTCGACTCACAGGATGAGTTCCGGATAGGTATTCATGACACCGATACAAAGTGTGAACATGAAAGCGACACTTCTTACGGTTAACGCGGATAAATTTGTCAAAGTTTGGCGGAAAAATAATAATAATAATAATAATAATAATAATAATAATAATAATAATAATAATAATAATAATAATAATAATAAACAGAAGAAATACAGTAAGGTCTTTCCCTTTTGAAAAAGGAAAGACCTTAATAATAATAAAAAGTATATTTTTCATAAATGATTTTTGTTCTTTTGGTTATCAAAAAAAGTTTATATTTATTCAAAACCAAATGGGGTTTGGTGACGAGCTAGAAAGTTATGACGCATTAACGTCTTTAACATTGTATCGTTGTTTACAGATTAAGAAATTTTACGTTCCATTTTGTTCTACATTTCAATTATAACATTTGATTAGAAGAATAGAAAAAAATATATGGATGGCTGCATTCATTTGTATATCTGGTGGAAAATTTATTAACAAAATGGTAAGATGCTCTAATTTCTAGATGGAAACTGTCAACATAGGTATTGATTTTACTAATTCAATAAATGGATAACCAGACTTATATTGTCAATATCAGACTAAAAGATGACAAGGATAATGTCCCTAATGCTAAGACTAAAGACAGATAGTGAATGTGTCAAATTGAAAACATAATTTTGCACTAGTAATCCGATAATAAAAATGATCAAAATCTAAATCACTTTTCATTCCACCACGACAGACTAATCAGCGGATTTTAAAAAGTCTCATTTATTGATAAGCGACAAGATATCTGATTAATTGTTACTTAAAGTAAAATAACGAAAACACCAGACTCCATACTCCATGGAAAATTCAAAACAGAAAGTCCCTTAACAAAAGGCAATATCGAAAGCCCAAAAACATCAAATAAGTGGTAAACAACTGTCACATTCATGACTTGGTACAGTTATTTTCTTCTGTTAAACAATTGTAGATTAAACCTGGTTTTATAGCTAGCCAAACCTCTAACTTGTTAGAAAATCGCATAAAATTCCTTGTATTTACGACTGCAAATAGTACTTATGTTTTTGAACACAAGTTACATTTTATGATGAATACATGTAAATGTTGGCATACAGAAAAGCGCTTAGGAAGCGTTGAATTAGTAACGTGATGTTTTCAAATTTTACAGTCACCGATAAAAGCTATACGTTTTTAACCTGCTCAAATGAAAGCTTGTCACCCAATGTTTTGAAATGCAGACTTAAAGCAGAGACAACAATTGAGAAGATATTTTATAAAGTCATGTCATTAACATTGAATGGGTATATGGTCTTGCTTATCCAAATTTGTACAGAATTTCAATTCTGAAAAAAAGCAATCAAAGACATATTTCACTTTTGTTTCAAGCTCAAAATAAAATAATTAACGTTAGTTTCATCTCACATTTACATTTACGTCGCGATCATTTAACAATATAACAATAGCCCTTATCATCAATCTACGTTGAAAGGGCCAAGTAACTACGAAGGTGAAGACAGATTTACAATGTCTTATCTATTCGAAGGGACTACAAAGTGTACGATTGTTCTAAGTTATTAAAAATAATATAAGTAAAAATAAATAAAAATCAAATATTGTGTGCTAACAAATTGTGTTTCATTTAAAATAGTTAATTGCAGGAATGGGATATTTCAATTCATGAAAAGGTTGAATGAATAATTTGTATAATGCTAATTTGCATTTTTTTTGTGCGGTTTCAGTCTCCAAATGGTTTTTTTTTTTTTATAAAATTTGATTGTGACTAAAATACAACTTAAAGCTATAATTCGTCGTTTAATCATCTGCATGAAATATTGTTTAACGTTATAATTATGTCATTACATTAGTTGGCAAACTCACGAATAAATTGTCATAGTAATGTGACATTGACACAAAAAACAAATGAATTGTTTCATCCATTCAGCTGTTATATGTATGACTAGTTAAGAACCCATTTGATCGACTATATTAAGTTCCACTTATTACCTTTGATTGAATTGCAACCAACAACTGCTGTTTTTATTAATTATTGAAAGGCATACAACACGATTTCATGATGTTAGATAACAAAGATTGCTTATGTGCCTAATGTGGTGGAATCAAATGAGTAATAATTTCCATTTATGATCGTAGAATGGCTTTTTTTAATTGCAGTAACACTATTGTGTTACGTAAAATAGTATTGCTTTTGGAATAATAGTCCTAATGACTGAAAGGTAGAATTACACGTTGCACATTATGTATATGAAGAGAAACAGAGTCTCTGACAAACTGTAACAAATGACTATTTTGGAACTTATATACAACAGTGACAACTGAAAATTGCCTGACATCTATGCACTTTTAGTACATTTTCAAACAAGCTTACAAATACTAAAGTCAGATTTAGTATTAGTATTTCAGAAATACAAGGACAAATTGATAGCAACTAAATTATATGAATATCAAACCCATTATAAAACAAGTATCACTATGAGAAAGTCAGGATTCGCAAGCGGTAAATGTGATAACATATTAATCTTGATTTTTTTTAACAGAACCTTCAAGGGGTTTAGCATCCAGCCATTTTTTACACTAACATATCCATATACGGGAGAGAGTTAGTGTCAAAAGTGTCATGGCAGCTAGCTATCCACCTTTGTTACTTAAATACGTTTTTAACCAAGTTTTCTCCATCAGTACTGTGCTTTAAAGGCTAAACGGAATTAACATGAATATTAAAGAGTACCAAACCAATAACCACCGACTGCTCCGAGAAAAGAGATGAATACAGACTAACATATGGTTATGATAATGCAATTTGAAAGTCTCGAAATATGATATTAAAACAGTTTTAAATGGGTAAATTCTTATCTTTTATAAACCATATGTCTTGAAGGTAAGTTTATAATAAAATAACTACACAGTCCAGTTTACAACAGAACTGAAACGTTACATTGCATGGGTTTGATATCAAGACGTTCGAATAGATAAACCCCTTGCGCTTTTTTCAGTGTTTTGTAAACCGCAAAGGTGAGTGAAAAGTGGAAAGTTAAATATATCAATCCGGAACAGTCTCGAAATGTTTGTCAAAACGTCAAGCGAGAGCAAATAGTGCCAACTAAATCTGGATCGAAAATGATGTGAAATGAATATTTTTGTGTGAAAACTTTCGAAGATTGTAAAAGTCCTCGCACGTCATTTTAGCTATTTACAGAATATAACTAAAATAACATCGACAATAGAATCGTATGGGATAACTCAAGGGATCAATGCGCATACATTATTAATGAGGTATGCGAGAAACTTGTTGAAAATCATTATCTATAAAAAAAAATCACTTTACTTTTATTCGTTTGTTTTTGATTAACACAAGAAAACTTAAAACATGCAAAAAGAAAGGATCAGCAGTGGTATAACTCTCACCCAGGAATTATGTAGAAATTTTAAATAAAACCAATATCTATCAGAAAATCAAGAAAAAAACTGATAAAAGAGCCACAAAAAACTTAAATATGTGTTAAAAATTTTGTAAAAAAATTCTACAAATAAGTCAGGAGTCATGTCTCCAATAATCTTCGATAATTATGAACTGACGTTACAATTTGTCGTGCGAATGTTAAATGTTTTGCACTATTCCCTTCTGAAGAACATGCAAACATTTACAAATTCTGTTGCGCATATATATTTGAATAGTTTAGATTTAAGTACAGAAAAATTTACTAAAATAGTTCAGTACGATTACATAACTGTTACACAATTTAAGCACTTTAATTTTTCAAAACAAGATTTACAAAATTTTAAAATATCGGTAAGATACTTCGCAGTATTATAAATGTACAATAAATACAGAACCTTTTTACTGCTATAATTCGATAGAAAAATTAGCGATAAAAGTACAAACTGTTAGTTTTACCTTTTTCTAACGATTTCAAATCTTCCGTTGGATCATTTTAAAACATGGTTGCACAATAATTCTGGTTCCTGGATTTTTTTCCCCTTCATTTAAGACTTTTATTTGCAACTGCCTTTTTTGTATGCAGTTCATTTTTCAAAATAATTGAACTATCAGCCGTTTGTAAGGACCTAGATGACTTCTTATTTAAGCATACTACAATCTTTTAATTTTACTTAAGCATTACAGTTAATTTATGCAAAAAAATGTGTGCATATTTTTCAGAGTATTCAATAAAATCACCAACTTTAAACGTCTAAATTAAGGCTAAAAGCTATAAAATAAACTAGACACCTTACCTGTTGGTGTTGACAATCCAGAGTTTTGTATTCATTGATTGGAATGACAGGTCGTAATGTGTTTTAATTCTCCATCATCCTGAATAAATCTGCAACCTACAGAAATCTATTGGATAATACAACTAAAATAATTGTCATTAATCACGCTTACAAAGAGGCATCATAGCTGATTGTACAGATATATTATTCCAATCAAATGTCATTCAAAAATATTAATTGCAAATGTCAAACAATATCAAAGATAACATGGCAAATTTAAACAAATAAAACAAGAGTAAGTGGGAAACATAGAACTGGCAGCGTTATCTTTTTCATTTTTAGCCATGGGGTTGTCAGTTTATTTTCGATTAATGAGTTTGACTGTCCCTCTGGTATCTTTCGTCCCTCTTTAATAATTTAACTAGATATTTCTCTGATATAGTTTAAATCATAAAAGAAACGAAGAAAATATAAAAAATAAAAACATTTGATAAATGGTCAATTTTGACATTAAATAAAGAGTGTCATCACAACAGAGGTGAGATATTTGCAGAAGGAGTTTCTCGTACCTAACCAATGGCAAGTTGTACGTTAAATTGAAAAAAAAATCTATAAGGAAAAAGTGAAAACAGTTATTTTCTATATTTTGTAATTACTTTTCTTTCTAATTTACCAAATACATCTTGTGGTGATAGTGTAGATGGACAGACGATATAACTTTGATATTTTATTGTTTCTGGTCGCAAATTATCGGAATTACCTCTATTATTGCATCATGTTATTACTGTCAAGGTGTGGCGTTTAATGTATTATCTGCCTACTGTTGCATGTAAGTTGTAGGAGTAAGCTTTGTAACATGAAATTGACATTTACACAACCTTGAATGAATCGCAGAGCACAGTTAATTAAGCTCATTGTTATAACTGAAGTCCTCAGCCACGTACCCGGAACTGATCAAAGTTAGATTATTGATGGAGAAACAAAATTCATTTGCTGTCACTAGACCATATACAACAGAGTCTATGATCTATTCAATGTTAGATATAGCAATAGTTTTAATGTTTTTTTTTTGTTATTGTTTACGCCTTGAATTCTATCTGAAATTGATTCATAGTGCATGGCCTGAATTGTTGAGTACAATACAAAAGGTTAACAAGTAGAATACGTTTTGTGACTCATTCGATGGGTTTTAATTGGTTCTATTGTTCCGGTACTCACGCGAAAATCGCAATCTAAAGACTAAATCATGCATGAGCGTCACTGATGAGTCTTTTGTAAATTCTACGAAACATGCGTCTGTCGTACTTTGTATCTTTTCCAAATTAGTATGATGTGTTATATTCTTCGAGAGGAATTTCGTAATTAACAACTATTATGATTGAAGAATGTTTTATCAGAATTGTTTCGAAATTTTGCCACTGACTTAACTATAAATTTTTATCATACGTATTGTCATTTTGATATTTATTAGTGCTTCAGCATGTTAGTTGAATAAGTTGATGATTGAAATCCATTTTCATCATGACACAGTCAACTGTGTATCTATTAAAATCAAAATAATGACCAGGGTTCAATTTTGACAAAAATGCCTTGATTGTTGACAAGAAAGAAGTAATTTTGTATTTAAAATAGTTATATAATACGACAATTCTTCTATGAAACATATGTAGTATTTTTGACGGAATGAAAAAAACACTTAAATTGTTGGGCCAATTGTAACCCTTTGTAAAACTTTGGACTTGTTTGTATTAGAATCATGTCCTGACATCTGTTTTAAATGCCTCTATCTTCAAAATTGTCTGGATATGTGAATATTTGCATTGGTAAATGTCAAACATTGTCTTCAAGTTGCTGTCGTGCTGAATTTTGCATTATATCTTCATAATAAGAAATTCTCCCAAAAACGTTCATCTTTATTTGTCATTCGAAAGCTTCTTTAATCAGAAATAACACGATGTTTTGATTTATATCAATTATATAAATCAAAACATAAAGGTTATTCTGATTAATTTTTCGAATTATTTTATAATTAAAGGCGTTAAGAAACCTTTGGTGACCCCACAGTTTAAATGTCTATCGTAGGTACGTCGTGAACAGTGGTCGTTACAGACAAACGTTCACGTAAATTGTCTCAGTCAATGGATGAATTTAATGTGTCAATCAATGGCCACAGCCACACTGTTTTGAATTTCATTCTATTTGACTTGGTTGGCATATATCATATTTTGATAATTTCTAATTAAATTTGATAATTGATTTTTATATTCTTCTATCATTCAAAACTTCCGATTTAATATTGTGTTCTCCGAAATATTTTAACTTGACTAGTTTCTCGTCAACTATGTTTCATAATCAAAGCACATATCTCAAGACAAAGGCATCCTAATGGCTCATTTTTGCTATGCTTTAACAACCACTGCACACACAACAAGCTTATTTGTCAAAGGAAACACTTATTACATTTCTTAAATATGGCCATTAATTTCAAATGTATCATATTTATCGAAAATTTAAAATTTTAATTTTAATTGGATCTTTTGCAGATCTTTATGCGTAGTAGAAAAAAAATATTCTTAAAAGTACAATGTAGGCTCCAAAGTCTGATTAAGTTCACGAACGGTTATAATTTGCCTATGACTTTGATGTTTTTTAATCAGGCCAAAAAATACAAATTTCACATGTGGTATTACTTAAAATACATAATAACTTCATTTTGGCCAATTTTGGCCTGAAGTGAACCTTCTCAAAAATGGTTGATGTGCCTTTTCCGATCTTATTATCTTTTGGTATCGTTGGCCCCAACCTACGATCCAAAAAAATCTTTCTGAATCAGGTCTTGCAGCCAAAGTTAACTTTTCCAAAAACTGTTCTATATTATTGAAAAGTGGAACAAAACTGACACTAGAACACATATAATGCACAATCGAGCGGCCAGAACTACGTACATATGTATTTTATAAAGTGATTTGTGAACAAGAAGATACGTTGTATTAAAAGCTATATCCCATCTAGTTCTTTCTAAATTTTGTAGCCTTTGGCCAGATTTTGAAAATATCAAATCTTAAGGCCAGTTTATATTCACGGGAAAAGAAACATATAATTGCTGGTAGAGAGATGAGACAAAGTTTTAACAAACACACATTACATATGAATAATACGACATTCCAAATTTATTTTAAATCATCTTGATATTCCAGCAGCACCTGCATACGGTGTATGTATCTCCCAATTGATACGATATTCCCGTGCTTCCATTTCCTATCATGATTTTTTTTTGATAGAGGGCTGCTGCTCACAAGGAAGCTATTAAACCAAGAGTTCCAAATGGTGAAGTCGAAATCATCAATTCGTAAATTTTATGGACGCCATCACTAGTTGGTTGACCGTAATTGAATAACCGTTTCACAAATGATATCGGATATTTTCCTTACGTCGCAACAACAATCCTCTTCTCTTTCATGAATTTGACTTACTGAATTAAACTAATTACCGGATTTGTAATCACATAAGCAACACGACGGGTGCCACATGTGGAGCAGGATCTGCTTTCCCTTCCTGAGCACATGAAATCACCCCTAGTTTTTGGTAGAGTTTTTGTTTATTCTTAAGTTTTCTATGTTGTGTCATGTGTACTATTGTTTGTTTTTTTTTCATTTTTAGCCATAGCGTTGTCAGTCTATGTTCGATTTATGAGTTTGATTGTCCCTCTGGTATCTTTCGTCCCTTTTATGATACAAATAAATATATGATAATCTTACATCAATTGATCATTTAGACAATGAAATTATAAAACTATACTGAATATCATGTTCGAATACAGTTTTTAAAATGAAGTACAAAATGAATAAATAAAGCGTCGACAAAGCTAAATACAATGATGTAAAATAGCATAAATAATGTCAAAAAGATTTGTTTTTTAAATTTGAAAGTCTACTGTGTTTTAATTTAGAATAGAAGATGAAGGCGTTAAGGAAAAAATACATATTAACCTAGTCCGTTATTTGAACATTTCACACTTAAATAGTAAGAACATATTCTTACAACATCGATTTAATTTCAAGTCAAAAATCGTGATTCTCTGCAGATCTTTCTGAATTTATTTTTCATACATATTTTATGAACATTTCATAGTTTCATGTACTATTAAATCATATGTCATCATGAATTCCAAATTTATCCTCCCTTGGGAAATTAATGGCTTAATGTTCTAACAAAGTGTTCGCTTAGCTGACACTTTATCTGTTAACTAAAACAAATTTGAATTGCAATTATAATCTAGATCGCAGGCTTTAATCATACTGTCATATTGCTATGAAAATAAACTCAGCAAGATTAAATTTACATCTGGTGCATTTTTTTCGAATGCCTGCATTTTTGTAAACTTTAGGCTTTTCTACCTCAGGAATAAATTACCTTAGCTGTATTTGGCAAAACTTTTACCAATGTTTGGTCCTCAATGATCTTCAGAGCCATGCTTTATTTGACCTTTTTAACCTTTTTTTAGAGTCGATCGTCACTGGCCAATCTTTTGTAGATAAACACGCGTCTGATGCAAATACAAAACTTCAATCCTGGTTTCTATGATGAAATTATTATTGAAGTTGTAATCTATAGCTATATATTCATTAACAAATATATAATTAAAATTTCACACAGTGGCCACAATCTTCTACTATCAAGAAGGAGACCAACTACAAAATAAAAAAGAAGGTGAAATTGAGTTTTCAGCGTTTAAAGATACCTCTGTGTCTGATAATTCATACATATTAATTCTACCATGAATAAAACAGCAACCATATGCTTCCTTTCTTTGGACTGTATTAATCAAATACGAGCACCAAAGTTTTCTCAGTATAAAAAAGAAGATATGGAATGGTTGCCAAATGAGACATCTCTCCCCAATAGACCAAATGACACAGAAATTTACAACGGAATCTTAAAACGGAAAAGACATACTGCTTAGTTAACGAAAAGAAAAATGTAAAACAATTCAAACGAGAAACTACATTACTCAACAACAAAAGATAACCACTGAATGCTTTTTTGTGTTTCTCTGATATATATGAAGTGGCGGCTCTGGAATAAAACATCCCATAATAGTGTTATAGCGCTATTGTAATACAATTGTTTTTGGTACTCTTGTCCTTCATTTTTCCTGACTATGTAGTCATTTTCTTATGTAGAAAATGGTGGATTAAACCTGGTTTTATAGCTATCTAAACTCCAATTATATTCCATTATATTGTGAAAAAAACAAAAGATATAATAGGTAAAAATGTCAAAATAGGGGTACAACAGTCAACATTGTGTTTTAATCTTAATAACTATGAAAACAAACAAATATGTAACAAAGAAACACAAAAGGGCATATAGACAAAGCACATAAGCAAAATTTAAAGACAAAAAAATTGTACCATACCGTACAATCACACAATGACGGTATGTACAAGTACCGAGCCACGTCAAATGGATATCACCTTAGATTTTTGTAGGGTTTCACGTTGCTCAGACTTGAGTTTTCTGTATTGTGATTTGTGTACTATTTTTCATTTTTGGTTTTTGTTGTCATGGCATTTTCCGTTTGTATTCAACGTATGTGTTTGAATATCGTTTTGGTATGTTACGTCTTACTTTTATGAGAACATGTCAAATATAAGTAGGTCTACATTCTTCTATTATGATGGTAATTGAAGGGAAGGTTTATAGTGTTTAAGATAGGAAGTACATGTTTGTAAAACCACAGCTTAATTATTTGAGATGAACATAAGCTGTTCGTTAATTGTTCAAATTAACTTCACTAAATCGGCCATTTGGTCAAAAATTTTAAATGAAGCATTGATTCAAGCCTGGAGTACGAGAACTTTTGTATTTCTTCTTTGTACTACATACATTGTTTATTATTACTCTTATACATAAAGGCAACAGTAGTATAGGTGGCACGGTAGTATTTGCATTCCAGAATTTAGGTTGCTCTTTTGTGTACCCTACTTAGGTAAATGTATCTAAACAGTGTGATTGGACAAAAAATACAGTATCAACTGAACATACTTTCCCAAACTGAGGGATGAATCAGGTGTAGAAAAATATGAAATAATTTTACATACAGATGAAAATGAATTTTTGAGAATTTTTTTTAATTTTGTATTCACTGCACCATAAAAGACCTAAAATTACTAGTGGCCTTAGGTTTCTAAAAATAGCAAAAAAAGTAAACGGTCATGATACATATTCAAATTCATTTCTGAATAGTAAAATGAAAGTACTTCAGTTAAGGGTGAATGTAGATTTTTTTGCAGTGTTAGAAAGTGGTGAAAATTCTAAAAAGGCTATCATTATCCCTAAGGGCCAGGAAATACTACCGTGCCACCTTAAGGGGGATATATATTTTTACACTAAATCAATGAAGGAACTTTTTTTACCTATGCAATTTGTAAGTTTATCAATAAAAAGTTGATTAAGGGCAACTATGATAAAACAAGCCTTAAATTCCACCCCTGAGAGTAAAAATTGCTGATTCAGCAAATTTTGCCTGATCTGTAGGTAATAATGTAAAAATTTTCATAGAAAGTAGAACTTCATTATTTTTATGTAACTTGCAATATATTTTTAATTATAAATGCTCGCTTTAACTTTTCGCAGTGTCTGACACATGTGCAACCACTGAAATTTGAGACGCGACATTCTACGGTTGCATGTTCATCCTATTATTTTCACCAAAATAAATAAATTGCATAATTTCTTATTTTTTTCAACATAAGTACAGCTATACTAGCTCTCTTAAGGTTTAATTAGTAGTTCTGATGTTACATGACACCAGTAGGAGCTGTGGGGGAACCAGTAAGTGGTTAAGGGGTCCTTACTTATTCATTTAGCTCTCATATTGGTATGAAATAGAGATAGAAATAGGGGTTTCTGTACATTGAATAGACATTATTTTTGACAAAGAATGTATTTATGATGCTATATCAGCAAGATTAAATGATTTATTCATTTTCCATGCAAATACCATTAGTTGTTAAGATTTTCTGACAGTGAAAAGCACAATAAATGCAAATTGATTATGTAAGGGGACATAATTTAACTTAATGCATACATGAGAAATAGACAAACAGTCAACTTAGAGATGTATTCTAGTACATGTATTGTCAAACAGGTTACGGAATAATAGTTAACTGCAATCTAAAGACTCTTGTTGTATTGCCCTCATAATCTGAAAATGTTTAAAGTAATGTAAGGCATGCTGTAAAATGTGGAATGGACTTTAATATCAGTTTTCATGATTTGGTGATTAAACTGTTTCTTTTACTCAGATTAACCATAAACAGAGTTGGCAATCCAATAATTCCTCCTAAATCACCATGTTTGACTTCTGTGTTGATTTGAAACATCATATATTTGGGTTTTGTTCACTTCTTAAGTAAAAATGGTAAGATGAAAAAAAGTGAAAATCTGCCAGATGGGGTAGGGATGTAATGTTTCATTTTTTTTTATAAGAAATGAGTGCAGACTAGTATTCTTTATTGTAATATGTTCCAAAGTAAGAAGTCTATGCATCATAGGTGTCATGACTGGTTTCAAGTTTGTTATGTCTTGGTTAAGGTGGCACGGTAGTATTTGCATTCCAGAATTTAGGTTGCTCTTTTGTGTACCCTACTTAGGTAAATGTATCTAAACAGTGTGATTGGACAAAAAATACAGTATCAACTGAACATACTTTCCCAAACTGAGGGATGAATCAGGTGTAGAAAAATATGAAATAATTTTACATACAGATGAAAATGAATTTTTGAGAATTTTTTTTAATTTTGTATTCACTGCACCATAAAAGACCTAAAATTACTAGTGGCCTTAGGTTTCTAAAAATAGCAAAAAAAGTAAACGGTCATGATACATATTCAAATTCATTTCTGAATAGTAAAATGAAAGTACTTCAGTTAAGGGTGAATGTAGATTTTTTTGCAGTGTTAGAAAGTGGTGAAAATTCTAAAAAGGCTATCATTATCCCTATGGGCCAGGAAATACTACCGTGCCACCTTAAGGGGGATATATATTTTTACACTAAATCAATGAAGGAACTTTTTTTACCTATGCAATTTGTAAGTTTATCAATAAAAAGTTGATTAAGGGCAACTATGATAAAACAAGCCTTAAATTCCACCCCTGAGAGTAAAAATTGCTGATTCAGCAAATTTTGCCTGATCTGTAGGTAATAATGTAAAAATTTTCATAGAAAGTAGAACTTCATTATTTTTATGTAACTTGCAATATATTTTTAATTATAAATGCTCGCTTTAACTTTTCGCAGTGTCTGACACATGTGCAACCACTGAAATTTGAGACGCGACATTCTACGGTTGCATGTTCATCCTATTATTTTCACCAAAATAAATAAATTGCATAATTTCTTATTTTTTTCAACATAAGTACAGCTATACTAGCTCTCTTAAGGTTTAATTAGTAGTTCTGATGTTACATGACACCAGTAGGAGCTGTGGGGGAACCAGTAAGTGGTTAAGGGGTCCTTACTTATTCATTTAGCTCTCATATTGGTATGAAATAGAGATAGAAATAGGGGTTTCTGTACATTGAATAGACATTATTTTTGACAAAGAATGTATTTATGATGCTATATCAGCAAGATTAAATGATTTATTCATTTTCCATGCAAATACCATTAGTTGTTAAGATTTTCTGACAGTGAAAAGCACAATAAATGCAAATTGATTATGTAAGGGGACATAATTTAACTTAATGCATACATGAGAAATAGACAAACAGTCAACTTAGAGATGTATTCTAGTACATGTATTGTCAAACAGGTTACGGAATAATAGTTAACTGCAATCTAAAGACTCTTGTTGTATTGCCCTCATAATCTGAAAATGTTTAAAGTAATGTAAGGCATGCTGTAAAATGTGGAATGGACTTTAATATCAGTTTTCATGATTTGGTGATTAAACTGTTTCTTTTACTCAGATTAACCATAAACAGAGTTGGCAATCCAATAATTCCTCCTAAATCACCATGTTTGACTTCTGTGTTGATTTGAAACATCATATATTTGGGTTTTGTTCACTTCTTAAGTAAAAATGGTAAGATGAAAAAAAGTGAAAATCTGCCAGATGGGGTAGGGATGTAATGTTTCATTTTTTTTTTATAAGAAATGAGTGCAGACTAGTATTCTTTATTGTAATATGTTCCAAAGTAAGAAGTCTATGCATCATAGGTGTCATGACTGGTTTCAAGTTTGTTATGTCTTGGTTAAGGTGGCACGGTAGTATTTGCATTCCAGAATTTAGGTTGCTCTTTTGTGTACCCTACTTAGGTAAATGTATCTAAACAGTGTGATTGGACAAAAAATACAGTATCAACTGAACATACTTTCCCAAACTGAGGGATGAATCAGGTGTAGAAAAATATGAAATAATTTTACATACAGATGAAAATGAATTTTTGAGAATTTTTTTTAATTTTGTATTCACTGCACCATAAAAGACCTAAAATTACTAGTGGCCTTAGGTTTCTAAAAATAGCAAAAAAAGTAAACGGTCATGATACATATTCAAATTCATTTCTGAATAGTAAAATGAAAGTACTTCAGTTAAGGGTGAATGTAGATTTTTTTGCAGTGTTAGAAAGTGGTGAAAATTCTAAAAAGGCTATCATTATCCCTATGGGCCAGGAAATACTACCGTGCCACCTATACCGCTGTTCAAAACTCATAAATCGATAGAGAAAAAAAAACAAATTCGGGTTACACATTTAAACTGAAGGAAACGTATCAAATATAAGAGAACTACGAAACAACAGAGATACAACAGCGAAATGTAACACACACAGAAACGAACTATAATGTAACAATGGCCATTTTCCTGACTTGGTACACCGGGAGTTGAGTTTATTATTTTTTTATTTACTCACATTGTCAAATTGTTGAATTTAATTTTTCTGGTTATGATAATTAATGATCTGATTCTGTATTTTAAGAGTAACAAGTGAATGACAATTTTCTCAGGCGTCAAAGATAGTTTCACTAATTTTTCATTTGAACGATCAAAATAATTATGTCTTTGATAAAAAAAAAAACTTCTGAAAAAAACCTTGTCACAAATTGATACCTTATTTTAAGTTGTTCCGAAGCTTGTTTTTGAGTCAGCAAACTATGATTGCTCTTTAAATTTGTATAGGGGCGATGAAAGAGCTTTACATTTTGATATAAATCTGTCAATTGACGAAGACTTATGATGTTTCAAAATTTATTTTGGGAAGATTTTGGTGTTGAGTAGATGTCACATTGACGTATAACCAGCATCTCCCTTCAATCATATTCATATTTTGGTATGGATATTTGGATTGTCCTTATCACCTTAAATCTAATGTTGCAACTTATATGTGGTTAGGAACGAAAGTCCTAATTTAATGGAAATACTTTTTAAAAAATGAGAATAGAAATGGAGAATGTGTCAAAGTAACAACACCCCGACCAAAGAGCAGAATAGTTATCAGAAAACAGATCATGGCATTTTAGTAAAACAAATAAATAATTATTTCTTATGTACTATTTACATGCAAAGAAACATTAATGTATATGCCTCGGACGAATAAAATTTATGAAGTGTTATTCTCATTTTATTAGAGGATCAAATAACATTGTTCGTATTATGGAGTATTGGTATGCAAACTATACCCTTTAAACTTGCTACATTTTCAAATTGATTAAACAACAAATACAAATACTGATCGTGAGATTGATATTCGATTCCAATTTAAACCTTGTTTAAGTTTAAATATCCGATGCCACCAAATAATTGAATCTGTCTTGCCGATGTTAATCTATTTCTTAAAAGAGCATTTATTTACTTCTGTGATCGTTTTTTACATTTAGAAGAAAATCAAACGATTTCCTGAATCAGTTCTTTAATCACTTTTAAGAACAACTTTAAATTGTAAAATTAGTATAAATAGAATAGATAATATGAGTTGAATCTCACCGAGGTTGCTACGATAGAAATAATTTAACAAAGACGTTTACTAAACAACAAATAGTTTTTTGAATGCATTTTGATGTGTTTCAAAGCTGACTTGAATTTTATATGAAGTTAAATGATTAAAAAACTGACAAAGAAAAATCCTTATGGGGCAGGATAATTGTTATCGTTAATGTTAATACTGAGACTGGATTGACACCTCTGCGGATGAATTGTTAGTCCCGATTCATGAAAATCTGGAGTGTGTTAATACAGTCTGCTGTTACAAAATTATCAAAGTTATCAAAGGTACCAGGATTATAATTTAGTACGCCAGACGCGCGTTTCGTCTACATAAGACTCATCAGTGACGCTCATATCAAAATATTTATAAAGCCAAACAAGTAAAAAGTTGAAGAATATTGAGGATCCAAAATTCAAAAAAGTTGTGCCAAATACGGCTAAGGTAATCTATGTCTGGGATAAGAAAATCCTTAGTGTTTCGAAAAATTCAAAGTTTTGTAAACAGGAAATTTAGAAAAATGACCACATTATTGATATTCATGTCAACGCCGGAGTGTTGACTACTGCAAAAATATCTTAAATCAAAGAACATATCTTCCTCGTGCAAATCTCTGATTCATTGTCCGTTTTGTTTTTGGTTTATCATAAAACTGAGAAAGGAATGGGAAATGTATCAATGAGTCAACAATCCCACCAAAGAGTAGAAAACAGCCGAAGGCAACAAAATCCCGCACTCGGAGGTGGGCTTCACCTGGGGATCTAAACAAAAATGTATACTCCTTCAGTGAAAATGGACGGCAAACTAAAACCCAAAACACATAAATAAACTGAAATTAGATAAAAAAAAAAAAAAAATAAAAGACCAACAAGACTAACAGAAGCCCCTGACTTGGGACAAGTGCAAAAATGCGGTGGGGTTAAAAAATGTTCTGTGAGATCTCACCCCCCCCCCTTTCCCTTCCCTCTACCATTAACCAATGTCGAATATACAAAAACGCAGCAGTACGCACAATAAAAATCAGTTAAAAAATTCCGAGTCCGATGTCGGAATAGGAAATAAAAAAAACTAGGCAAAATGACATTGAAACATAAATTAAAAACAGACTACTAGCAGTTATTGTCATGCTAGTTTCATAACTAGAAAGACAGGTATAAAACTAGTGATATGGATAGTTAAACGTACTGTAGGCTTTAAATGGCTTTAATTTTACAGATCCAAAACAAAGAAAATGATATTATCAAGACAGTGTGTTTTATTGCACAAATCAGCTCTGTTTTAAACACCTCTAAATAATGTACTTTGCTAATACAACCAATTGGTATCTGGTGAACTGAGAGGTGTGCACTGAATCGTTACAATTACCGGAATAAGTCAAATTTTGATAGATCAATTGATATGTCAAAGGTGTGTAGTCACGCAACTTATTTCTATCTAACAATCCCAAGAAAAATGTGATACATTGTAATTATTTGTAATATAAATATATTTGTTTTTCTCATCATATCGCCATAATATATGAGGACATTTTGCTGTTTAACATAGGAAATCAAATGCATATTCAGGAAGAAAACATGTAAATGTCGTCGGCGGCGTCCACAAATATTCACTTTGTGGTTAAAGTTTATGAAATTTTAAACTATCCTGGATTTTAACAAACTTGCACAGACGCTTGAAAATCAAAAGCTAGCATTGAAGAAAATTTTGTTAACATTTTGTAGAGGGGGGGCAAGGGGTTTAACTGTTATGTTGTTATGGGGCAATTTAATTCTTTGTTATCTGTTATTTTGAAAATATATTTGCTGTTAGCTGTTATTGTCTGATTCTTTGTTAGCTGTTATTGGGCTTTTAGTTTTTTTGTTATCTATTATTGTGATAATGTATTTGCTGTTAACTGTTGATGAAAATTGGAATGTTAGCATTTTTTTTGACAGTCAATATTCGGTATAAATTGAAGATCATTGGCCATTGGGGTCTACCACTACTAATATGTTTGTCCCGTATTCAGAGAAGGATTCCATTAACATATACCCATCACAGAAGTGAGGTCCAGGACAATTCAAGTATATCTTATGATTATCCTTTGTAATAAATTCCATTTTTTTTATGAATGTGTATTTAGAATTATCTTATTTTTTGTATGAGAATAATGTTACTTGTTTTCCGTACGAACATATTAAATTAAAACAATTCTTGATATGACAAAAAGGAAAACATATGGCCAGGAATATCTGACAAGGATCTCAATTAAGGACTTGGTCCTAACAACCACTTAACCTTTTATATAATATGGTATATAGACTCAGCTCTGTGATTCTTTTCAAAGCAGAACCAAATGCATTGTACAATGAAAGTTCCAACCATGAACTTGGGTCCGAAGCTGCACATAACTCATTACAAACAAAGATTTATTTCGTTTCAAGCCATTGTTTCCCTACTAAACTATGTATTCTACTTACTAGTACACTTGGTACAATCAAAAACCTCAGCTGATAAAAAATTGTTCAAATAAGGCCTTTGAAAATAGTGGAATAAATTGCTTTTAGAGTGTCAAAATTCGTTCGAAGTACTTGATAAATTGCATGCTTATAATTGGTGCTTTTGATTTTTCTACCCTATATACCACTTTGCCTCATAGTTTTATTAAGAAAAATTCACACACCTCATTAAATGGTCATTTAGAAAAAGTCAGAATATTCAAACTCTTTTAGGTCACTTTTTTTATTAGCAACAAAGGAAGCTTCAGTCAATATATATAAACAATACACCAACGTTTCATGAGAACTGCTGAAAACATTTTTGTGTTAATGTCTGAAAACTGGAAAATCACCCCTTTTTAATTAATAAAACCCGTTAACTCGGAAACGTAAAATCTAAAATTTATAAAAATTGAAAGTTACCTCATGTTAATAGATATAAACAATTCACCAAAATTCCTTGCTTTGTGAAAGCATTTTTGAGATATTATCAGAAAACTGAAAAAAAGCACCAATTTTATTGAATAAAAACCCATTACCCAGAAACTTAAAATCTAAAATTTATAAAAAAAAAAAAAACCAAAAAGGGATCTCACGTCAATAGATATAAACAATTTCCCAAAGTTTAATGCAAATGGTTAAAGAGTTTTTGAGTTAATGTCCGACATGTTGACAACAGACGGACAACAGTATACCATAATACGTTCCGTAAACGAGCGTATAAAAAATATTATAATATATTGAGTAGTAATTTAAACACATTCTAGATACATAAATTAATACTAAAAACATAGTCATAAAAAAATGGAATGCATTACAAAGGATTATATCCGTAATAAGAAATATTGATTTGTCAAAGACCGAATTATTTTAATATTTCATTTACTGTTATCTGTTTTTGTCAATTTTAATCCCTTGTTATCTGTTATGAGCCAAATCAATTTGCTGTTTTGCTGTTATTGGGACCCCCCTTGCCCCCCTCTTTGTACCTGTTTTCTGTATTTTACTTATAAATGGACTTCGTTTTTCTTACAGTTAACATTACATACAGTATGCAGTAAAAGTCTTAAAAAGATTCATAAACTATCCTGGATTTTTACCAAACTTGGACAGAAGCTTCTTACAATCAAAAGATAGTATCGAGAGGAAAATGTTTTCCTCATTTTGTTGAACCTACGATTAACAGCAAAAGTAGTTGAGATGTTTGATGTGTCCAGAGCTTTTGATTTTACATCTTGATAAAGTAATTTTCGTTTGAATTTTCCTCGGTGTTCGGTATTTTTGTCTTTACTTTTTACCAAGTAGTAAAGTTAAGATAGTTATCAAAGTAACCAGGATTATAATCCAATACGCCAGGCGCGCGTTTCGTCTACATAAGACTTATCAGTGACGCTCAGATCAAAATTGTTATAAAGCCAAACAAGTACAAAGTTGAAGAGCATTGGGGACCCAAATATCCTAAAAGTTGTGCCAAACATGGGTAATGTAATCTATTCCTGTGATAAGAAATTCGTAGCTTTTCGAAAAATTCAAAGTTTTGTAACAGGAAATTTATAAAAAAAAATATCATATAATTGATATTAATGTCAACACTGAAGTGCTGATCTGACTACTGGGCTGGTGATACCCTCGGGGACAAAAGGTCCATCAGCAGTGGCATCGACCCAGTCGTGTAAATAGTTATTGAAGGTACCAGGATTATAATTTAATACGCCAGATACGCGTTTCGTCTACATAAGACTCGTGTTAATTCCAGCTCTTCAAAAATTGTACGGACATTATCTCAAGATGAACTATAGAATATCTGCTTCTCAGATGACGATGGAGATGTTATAATTGTCGGAACCAAAATTCCGTTTTGATACTCTCGGAGGTGACTTCATCTAATTTGTACTTGTATGAGCACCATTATTTTGTTTTGGTTTTTATCATGATTTGTTTCTTTGTAGTTGACTTATAAAATTTAACAACGAGTAACTACTGTATATATGATAATTTTGCTATATTAGACACTTTTGGGTATATTCAACGCACTATAGTTTTGGAGATGACTTGGTTTTCGTACTGATACAATTTGAATTCCACTATATATATATACGACTGCGTGTTTTAAGTTTTTATTATGATAAGCTTGATATCTTTGTATACATATACATAATTAAGGGTATCACTGGCGTAGTACTCAATACTGATGTGCATGTCGACATAAAATGATAAAATTATTCCAAACATTAAGGTTTTTCTACCTCGGGGCCTAAGAGATTTTGGACAACTTTCAAGATTATTGTCAAAAGTCCATTGTCGTCGGGAAATGCATGTGCGGAATCTAATAGTTGGACTATTTTTATGGACTTCCCCTCTTGAATTTGCCTTGGAGTTCGGTATTTATGTGAATACATTTTTCGTCTGCGTCCTACTATGCATCTTTCATGTCGATCCAATCATGGCAGTTGAAAAGACAAATCAATTAAGAAGTTATAAAGTATTTAGAATCCAAAGTTCCAAAAACTTCAACTGTCAAATCAGCTTATACGATCTATGTCTGAGTGTAGAAAAACCTTTGTAAGTTGTATTTTGATTAATTTTTATAGTATATAAAATTAGATTTTAATAACAGATTAATTTGGATTGAAATATATAACGCACGACGTGGTTCCCTTTCTTCAATATTGTCTGTTGATACGTATACAATGAATGTTATGTAGCAAGACTGTGCAAAGTGTTCCAGAAAATAAATGTGTCTTCAAATATTGATAAAAATCTGCTATTGTGTTCTGGTGTTGTTTTATAATTTAGGTAGCACTAATAAAAAACTTCATTTTTTTTGCTTTTGTTTTGGTTTTTGTCGCAACACAATATCACTAACCAATCCAGTAGAAATTTGAGGAAGAATCCTTCAAACTATCACATCACTTGTGAATCTGTTGACAGTGTGGGTGGATTGATCGTTACAATGTCTTTATTACTCAAACCACTGATGATATTCAACTCTCCTTCATCAATTGCAGTCGGATATTGAATATCCCCTTACCAAATTCCTTGAAGATTCAAATTTTCTAATGGAATGTTGTTTTACATGCCATCTTGAATCAGTCACGAATTTTGTTTCATAATTTCAAAATCTGTGTTAGTATTCTTTCTTCAAAATATTTCGTTGTTCTAAAAAATATATAGGTATAGGAATATGTGATGAATGTCAATGAGACAACTCTCCATCCAAGTAACAATTTATAAAAGTAAACCATTATAGGTCAAGAAACGGCCTTCAACACGGAGCCTTGGTTATAAAGGGCCCCAAAAATTCTTAGTGTAAAACCAACGGTATTATCTATATAAAAATGTATTCATTTATTTTATATATCAATTTGCTATTCAAGACTTCTGATACATTTTCCAATAGTCGACTGTATATTTGTCTATGTCATGTCAGACTACTCGTAAATAAGTCAATACGAAGCTGTGTTCTCAATAATCATGCCTTGTCTTCGTAATTCCTTAGACCTTTTCGCTTATCAAATCAACTGTAGATATGTTATATGGATATCTCAAGCACAATCTCAGAATCAGACATTAAAGAGATCATATATATATATATATCTATTGTGGCAATGTCCGAGTAGTTTGCAATTGCTCTTCAATTTATAAAAACGAATTTGTTGATAAGAGTCAGAACAATTTAATGAAGGAAAAAAACAATTATATATATCACAATTTCATTACCAATGACGAATGTCAATCAGCAATATATTTATAAATTTCTCGACAAACAGGTGAATAAATTGTATGTTGCTATACATTAAAAAGGATATTTGTGAGGCAGTGGTTATATTAATAACGCAGTTATACAAATCTATGTTTAAACATTGTCTTAGGGGAGGTTTTATACTAAAAAGAGTTGCCTGTACCAAGTAGGATATATGACAGTTGTTATCCATTCGTTTGATGTGCTCGGACTTTTGATTTTGTCATTTGATTAGGGACTTTCCATTTTGAATTTTTTTCGGAGTTCAGAATATTTTGTGATTTTACTTTATACATCTTCCATTCAGTTACAGAAGCGCCTTTCAATGTTTAAACAACCCTACTTCGTATTGAATTTCGGAGACAATTAAAGTATGCAGTGTCTGTGTAGTTAGAGTAGTAATTTGTATGAGAGATAGTTTACTATGACATGGCATTAAATAGTGTGTTGACTTATGAGTTTGAATATCCCATTGGTATCTTTTACTTCTCTTTTACTAGAATTTGTTCTTTATGACGATTTAAGAAAATCTCCATTTCATGTGTTCATTACATTTTTCATAATTTAGATGACGTAACAAAATATGCTTGATTCCCGAATGTAAATATAAAACGTTTGTGTTGAAAAACTTTTTATTTAATCTTAAGAAGCATTCTTTATATCGTCGATAGCGCTTTATCCAAATTGTTCTAATAATTTATCTGCGTCTAAATCATATTTATACATGGTAACTCTGTAATTAATGGCTCTCATTTTATGTAGCATTGTCTCACCTACCTCAGGAATAGATTACCTTAGCTGTATTTGGCAAAACTTTTAGGAATTGTTGGTCCTCAATGCTCTTCGACTTCGTACCCGTTTGGCTTTATTAACATATTTTGGTTTGAGCGTCACTGATGAGTCTTTTGTAGACGAAACGCACGTCTGGCGCAAATATAAAATTTCAATCCTGGTATCTATGAGTTTAATCTTATCATTTGCAGCTGTAGTATTTACTTGACTTTCTTGCATCTTGTTATTTACATTGATAAGTATTGATTTATGAGGAGAAACTGTTTTCACTCTTGGAGAATTCCACAATTTTCATAAGTCGGGTTTTTAATGAGTTTAAATAAGCTTATATGATTTTCAGTAGTTGTCGTTTGTTGATGTGGTTTATAAGTGTTTCTCTGTTGTTGTTTTCTTATATAGGTTAAATAGACCGTTGGTTTGCCTCCATGGCTCCGTGTTGAAGGCCGTACTTTGACCTATAATAGCTTTCTTTTACAAATTGTGACTTGGATGGAGAGTTGTCTCATTGGTACTCATACCACATCTTCTTATATCTAATATATGGGTCATTTGTATCATTACATAATCTGAAAAGTCGGAACAATTAATTAGGTAATGTTTAGTCTTTCAGTCAGTTTTCATACTTATCACTGTGGTAAATTGAATACTGTTTAAACAATTCGCTTGCAGCCAATCCAGTACTGTTAAGTACCTTGTCAGACATATTGTAACTGAACAGTCTAGACAAAAATGAACAGATCTTTTTTATATACCATGTTATACTAATCATATTTTCTGTTAACAATTTTCCTTAAAATCAAGTTCAATAGCACAGAGCACAATAGTATGTCAAAGATAATGATTTCAGGCAATAACTACTAAAAGAAATTGATCAACACAAATTTGTTAAAACTATCATTGAAGAGCAATTACTCCAGGTATCAAAGAGTCACATTGCCTTATTTGTAGATCCTATTTTGCTAATCAGCTTTGCTGTTTACGTTTTTTTTCTATCTACTGAGAGCCAAATTGCCAAAAAACATTTTGAGGGGCAACTACTCCTGTACGTTCACTGATGATTTCAACCATGTGATTTTTATCTTTCCTTTCTACTGTAATTAAAACATTATAAGATTATAGCAAAAAAGAAAAATGGGTAAACATAGTCTTTTTAAGGCGTAATTCTATCAGAAGTTGACCAATGGTTTCTGAATTTTAATATATTTGTAGGTTTCAAAACTAGGGTCAATTTTTTTTTAAAGGCCAATATTATAACTTTAACACGCCAATAAATATTCACACACTTTTAGGATCATATATGAGCAGAGATATTTCTTAAAGTTTCTACCTACGACAAATGTATGGTGATGGCAATAGCAAAACTGACCTGTTCCCCAGATGAGCTAAATAAGTGAACCTTGAAATCATTAAGTAAAAAAAAATAACGTTGTCCACTTACTCACAGTAATGGCTATGCTGTCTGTAGTGTAAACCCTTATTGGTGATCAATTAATAATAGAATAAGGTTAAGACTAGGTAAATCCTGTCAGAAAAACATGTACCGGTACACATTTCAGACATTCTTTTACTAAAAAATTACGGATCCTCCCTTTCTAATTCAGAAAAAAAAAAAAAATAATATGAAAAATTGTCATTAAAAACAAATTGCTCTAATAAGGGAATATGTGTAAAATACTAATCAAATGACTTTTTTTAGTTCTTCATGAAATTTTCAGCTTAATTTGCTGGCAAAACAAAGATGTCAGAAAACAAAGATAAAAATATCTGTGATCTATTCAAGTATCTGCCAACACGGAAGGCCATTGAAGACATCAATGTCAATGAATCAGCTTATGCATAAAACAAAATAAACATTTCTTTTTCATAAATTTAATTCCACTTATCACAGATGTGCTTCATAACATAAATGTAAGATCTGGTTCAAAGTATATACGTATGCATTTCTATCAAATTACAATTATTCAGTTAACTTTTCTATAAACAACATTTGTTTCTGTAAAATGAGCAAAAAAAAAAAACTCACTTAATGAGATTTTTCTTCAATTCTTCTGGTTTAATCATGTCATTGGCACAATAGACAGCTGGTTATTTCAATATAATTTAATTTTGGACGTAACACGTCTTCTGATTGGCTGACTTTATTTTGTTATAAGCCCATAGACATAATTTAGTCATGTGACCATGAGGTCATCATATTTTTTCGTGGTTTTCTACGGTTTAAAATGGAATTTAGCATTAAATTATAAGAAATGACTGTAATATTTTTTCTGTCTATTCAAAATAACATAAAAAATGTGGTGCACACTGTTAAATAACCCGCTACGCGCGTTATTCAGTGTGCACCAAATTTTTTATGTTATTTCTTCATAGACAGAAAAAAGATTACAGTCACTCCTTAAATATCAATTTAGACCCCAAAATAGTACAGAAAGTATAAAGTCCTTAAGTCATATTCTTTTTCAATAAAAACATAGGGAAATATCACAGTTGGCAAAATACATAGAATTTTATAACAAAAGCACTAATATAAATTAATATTTATGTAATCTATCTGATTAGACCTTAAAAAACATATATAAGGAAAACTATCTTCATAATGTATCAATTATGCAAACATTACATACAAAAATGGATTACACTAGATCAAATTATACAAAAATATCATATGCCACTCTTTAATAAAATCTGACAAATATATCCTTTTTTAATAACGCATTAAAAAGAATATAAAACTCTAAAAAGTGGTAAAAATAGATCATATAAATGCAGTATTAATGTACAAATGAAATATTCATGAAACATTACCACGTAAATCATAACTGATTATTAAATCGTGACATTTTTCAAAAATAACTCCAACTGATTATTGATAATAAAATTAACTTGTGATTCCTATCTTTGTCTGGTTACCTGGTGTGTGTAAATGTCAATTTCAGGTAAATCCTCCACCTGGGAATTAGACACTATTTGAACTTTTTCTCTGCATCAGTAAATTGTTTCATTAGGGAATTTCCCTAGAAGTGATATGCATTTGCCTTCCTCCACAAAGAAAATTGGTTTAATTTATGATCATCAATCACTAAAAGTACTGTAGGCAATAATGATTTTTATCAATGAAGATTTTTTAATAAATGAAATCCTTATGCAGAGTATCATTAACTGTACTCATAGGATTTATAGTCAATATTAACTGAAGGACAGAATGAATCAAATATCATAACAGCAATGTATCCAAAATGAATCCTGAACCAAATAATGTTGAGTCATTCATAATTACTGAGTAACAGACCCTGAGGCATGAACCTAGGTCAGGGTTGCTTAATTTTTCAAGATTTATATTTTAGTATTCTTGGCATCAAAATTTATTGGTTTATTTTGCATATTTTACAGAGACACATGCATCAAACAACCTCCACCTGGTAACTTCAGTAGGAAAATGTTTGAAAAGATCTTACCATATTGTATGTCCATACAATCCTTGTTTCATCTAGGTGAAAGAGATACGAAATCATCAATTGCTTACACTTACAAACAAAAGACCAAATGATATTGATTTCATTGAGCGGACCACATGTTTTAGGAATAATCTTCAACAGTTTAAAAAAAAATTCCAAGATATGGAAAGAGTAAAAAGGGTTAAGAGTGCCTTAATTTACACCATGACAAAGGCAGTTTATGATCAGCTTTGCTCGAGAATTACAACCTTACAAAAGGGAATTTATGAAATATGTATAAATCCTTTCTTGAACAGTACATGTATAAAAAATATCAGTATTACTTTATATAATCAATAAGCATAATGCTAATCACTTGTTTATTGCTTTGATAAATTAAAAGCAATTTTAAGGATGAATCTGATGAAATTGGTAAACTCTATCATTCTCTTGGTAGCAATGATATTATTCTAAATGTATAAATTACCATTTATATGACTTCACAATCTCATTCCAATAGTGTTTTTTTAGAGTTGAGTGTATTAATTTAATACCCAATGGAACTAAACATATAATACTGTTACATATGGTTTGCTCATTCTATTACAATGATAAATGGTGCGACTGTTTATTTTGTTTTATTTTTTATCCTATTATTCTGACTTGTTTTATTTCAGTTTTGCCGCATAATGGATATTTAAAGTCCTATAGGATTTTAAAAAATATTTTCAATTATTTTTTTTTGCACTGTTTTTTATTAACAAAAAAAAAATCCATAAAAACTATTTCTATTAGTCATCAGCATTTTACATCTAAATAAATTAAAAACTTTGTTTTGATCTAAAAAAAAATAAACAGAAAAATCCAATTATATTCATATTAACATGGGGTTTTAAAAAACAATATTTTATAATATTTCAAAATTGCTTGTTGCCATGATCACAAATCAATATAGCTTTAGAACAAGCCTAAAATTGATTTAAAAAAATTATTGAGATTGTTTTACATGGACTCCATAATTTATAATCTTACTCACATTTCATACACTCGTAAAACTGTCATAGATTTAACATGTACTTCAGTAAAACAATACCAGATCTCTTCAAATGATTTTGGCCATCAAAGTAACATAATACATTTGAAAAAACTATAAAAACAAGTTTTACTACAAGGTAATCATTACAAACATATGTTCTGTCCATTAAATTTAGATTATATATTTATATTTTGTAGAAATTCAATGAGAGAAAAATCTGTGAAAATGCATTTGTTAATTTTTCTGTATTATAATTATCATATATACAAATACCTACACATTTCAATCAAATGTTTATATAATTCATACTGATTCATTTCCATAAATTTGTTTTACAAAATATTATATTGCAACAACGATTGTGATTTTTCAAATTGTCTTTGGATTAAATCTAACTTTAATCAATTGCTGCAATATATGGATTTAGTAACCCTGGTTACAGATAAAGCATATTGCAGTGCACAAAGATTGTAAATTTCATTCTACAATATAATTATAATTATGAAAGAGGCTTCCAATTTTAACTTTTGACTGAACTTTTAATGGAATTTTATAAGTATCACTGTTTCTTTTGGAATAAAATGTAACTAAAACTTCAATTTCTCATTTTATCATTATTGGCATTATCATAATCAATGCCTGTAGTGATTTCAAAATATCTTTATTTACTTTACAAAACTTGTTCAATGTTGTTCATTCAGCATTGTCTTCTCTGGAATCTTTTTGGGACAACTTTTCTAGTTCTTCTTGTAGTTCATGTTTAAACCCAGCATGGTCTCCACCTTCTTCTGTCATTTCCAAATCTTTCTCATCCTTATCATCTGTCTCATTCTTTGTCTCCTTATCATCCTTGTCATCATTATCATCCGCAGCCTGGTCCATAAATTTTAAATCTTCCATTTTGAGTTTGTTTTCTGGAATAGTAGATGTAGGAGATTCGTTGGCTCCCATAGAAGGTGTTACTCCAGCAGAATCCATATTTGATTGAGAATCAGGATCAAGAGTGTTAGGTTCTCCCTCAGAGGTGGTCTGAACTGACAATACAGCATCACGAGTATTTATAGTGTGTCCATCCATTGTACCACCACTACTTTCATTTTCCTCAGTTCCTGGTCTCTCAATAATTTCAGTCATGTGACTAACATCGGACCTTGACTTTTCCATACTCAGTTCATCCATAGTCATTGCAGGAATGTCTATATTAATAAATGTATCGGTTGTTCTGTGATTTTTTTCTTTCGGCTTTTCTGTAGGTTGTCCAAGAGGTGGTACTTCAACAACCAATGTTCTAACATGAGTGTCTTCATGTTCTTCATCTTTTTCCTCAATAACTGGTGCCATAGAAGATTCCCTAGATAATAGTTCTCGTTTCCGACCAGATTTGGGATTGTCCTGTTTTTTGTCTTTAGATTCGGGGGATGGTGGCGGGGGAGCAGGAGATTCCCCTTTAGTAGAGGCATTCCTACTTGTAAGTGATGTTCCACTACTCGCCTCTGACCTTACTGTAGAATTAGCTGTGGTATAATTCCTGGAACTTGGATCTCCCAATGCCAATCTAGAATCCAGGTTAACACTGGATGAGTGAGTATTTTGACTACTTTCATGAAGTCCAGCATTTGTTCCAGATGGGGTCATATCATAATCTGCCTCATTAACTGAAGGCCATGGTTCTGGGGTAGACACTGTTGATGGATCTTTTAACCTTGACACAATTGGTTTCAGTTCAAGTTCACTATTTTCTTTGACAGATGAATTAACAGTTGATTTATTAGACCTAATAGTATGGCCTGAAGTTGGTTTTGGTGTTTCAGGTTGTTCCATAGGTGTTGTAACACTAGATCTTGGTCCCTCTATTTCCCTGTCAGGTGATGATGGAGGGGCTGGAACCTCTGGGACATCCTGTGAAAATCTTACACTTCTTCCACCTCTTGAAACAGGATGTGCTGAATCCATACCACCTTCATGTTGTGCCTCTTTAATTGTATCAAGACCTCCTGTAAATACATGAAAAAGGAAGAAGTTTCAAGTACCCTTCAAAAATCTGTTATTTCAATTTGCAGTTAGGTAAGTTAAAACAAACTAACACTGTGTAGAGAAATAAAATTTTTTCATTCTTCAGGTTCACTTTATTCAATATCATTTTTTTTTCTAGGTTCATTTATCACTCAAAAATAAAGTTTGTTCATTTGTCACTGTATGATTGCAATGTTTTTAATCAACAGATATATTGATTGACAAACAACTTTATTTTAAGATGTTCCTAGCTTGATCATTGGTTTTTTGTGTCTCCCATTTTAATCAAATTATGTTTGAAATCAATCAATTCAAAGAGCAAATCTAATAGTTATAAGTGTTGGCAGATATATTGCAATGTTTAGTGTCAAGTCTAGGGAAATGTATTTGAACTAATAACACTGCTGATGCTTAAAAACAATATTCTTAGTTCTGTTTGTAGTGTAAACGGGTCAATTGTACTTTTATTTAATTGGATGAATGCTTTTTAACTGAATGATAGCCTAATTGATACATTGTGTATTGAATATCATAAACATAATTCATGTAAAATCTTGTGATTCTGATGCAGTTCAAATTAGGTTGTGTGTGAATCTAAAGAAACATGTAGACGCTGTATAATTGTTTTGCAAATTGTCTTATTATATATTATTGTTTTGACCTTGATCTGCATTACTAGTTTTGAGAAAAGGTTTTATATGATCTATCTTCTTACCCTTAATTAGTAGAAAGTATAAGTGATAGATTTACTTGTTGCATTGCTGCATTTCTGTTTTAATGATGTAAAATAAAGATAGGGTTAGCGAATTTGTTTTTAGAGTATACAATATTCATAGTGGTGTTCTATTGTATAAAAAAAAAACACAAAATGTCCAAATAATCATAACATCATCTCTTTGCAAAGTTGTATGCAAAATTTTTGCAAGATCTGTGACAAAGCCCATTTACTGCTCCTTGACCTTAAGGACTCTGGTTTAACAAGCTGATTAAAAAAGCCCTTAGTTTTAGGAATTCAGGTTTTACCTGTTGGTTCTGGAGACAGCCTTGGTGAGTTTGTAGGAGCTCTAATATTTTGTGTTGGTGATGATACACCTTCTCTGGTATCTCCTCTGGTTTGAACATTTGATCTCATTGTGGTATCTCTGCTAAAGGTACCAGTAGGAGTCTGGTGTGTTGCTGGAGTTGTAGCAGGAGCATGTGGTACTTTAGTAGACAAGGCAGGGGATACAGTATGCATGGGGGCTGCTTCACGTCCAGATCTTGAAGACTGCAATAATATTTTGTAAATTAATAAAAATCATTCAAGACTTGACAAACTACTGAAGACATATGTAAAGGTCAAATATTATAAACAATTTCTTTTTCCTTCAATCACTTCCCCTAATGAAATTACTTACTAGTACATGTAAATTGATGTAATGCAGTACAAACCGAACCAGTATATAATAGTCAAGATGGCTTTTAGCATGCTATAACCATTACATTTTGGAAAATATCAGGCAGCTCTTCTATTTAATTATTACTCATGCACATATATCTTTTTAGTTTAGTGACATCAGCACACAGTAGAATCAGTTCTTTAAAGTAAAATGTTCATCCCTTTCAAAAATACTTAAATAAATTGCCTGTTGAATTGTTAAACAATAATATTTTGTGGCATTTCATTGTCTTTAACCAGTTTTTTTTTCGTTTCTTTATTCAGATTTGCGCCAACATTAAATATCTATAAACCCATTAATACAATTGAATATCTTTATTTAATAACAAATCAAACAATTCAAAATTAAGTACAAACAAGAGTAAAAATGATTTACTTTGGTGTGACTGAAAAGGTCAAAATAGTTTTAATCAATGCTAACTAATTCTAACAAGTAATGACAGTCTTCACAAAATGTTTTATCCAATGGACTATAACCTAATCTTTAAAGGTTTTTCTAATAGACTACAGTGTATGTCTCTCTGTAAATACCAAATTCAGTAGGTATTTCTATATACCTGGGCTGCTTCACTTGTAATTAATCATAAAGACTGTTATAAGTAGCCATCAAAATCTTAAACTATCAATAAAGCACAATAATTTTTAACATATAGTGTCTTCAATTTCTTCCTATAATTATTTTAGCCTAATTGTGCACACTGATGGAACACAATAAAAAAGACACAATAATGCAAATTCTTTCATATAAAAATTTACTACAAAAACCACATAAACTAAGTATTTTCAAAGACTAATAAAGTCAAGAAAGATGAACCCTGCAAGATGGACATGAACATAACCATCATTCCATACACCAACTCAAGATAACATATAGCATATGTACTAGTATTAAGGATGTTTGCTCCCCCATTTTTTGCTTTTTTGCCAGATTTTCGGAATCCTCTGGTTTTATCCATGTATTGCCATTAAAAATAATTGCCCACGAACCCCTACTTTTCTTTTCATAATTTTATTACATATAATTTAAAAAGCCATATTTAAAGGTCTTATGAAATCCTTGTTATTTTTTCAAAGTTTTTTAAACAAAAAAGGTGCCAATGTTAAGTGAAAGAAAAATCTAGAGAGAATTATTTCCGCCAAATTTTCAACGGCTTATATCTCAAAATCAAGCACACGGACTCTCCATTTTTTTCTGCATTTTTAGTTTCTTTATTTATATACTTTCAATTTATAACAGTCTTTTAAAAAGCTTGTAATTTTTAAACAGAGTAGCGAACATCCTTAAGTATCTCAGAAACAGAAATTAACAGAACAAAATCATTCCATTAACATGATAGTTTATGCAATCACTACTGGATTAACATTCCTTTGCTTGCTTTGCTTTTATAGCAGACATGACCAAAATTAAACATGTCAATGCTTCAATAATATATTATCTATACTTTATACCTACTGACTTTGTAATCCTTTAAATTAGAATTATGTAGTATATAATTCTTAATGGGGAAATCTTGTCACAGACAGAAACAGTCTCAAGGGACACTACTTAGTCTGGTGTACACATAAAGATGTCAAACTATTCTTCATTGTTCTAACAGATCTCTTCCAGTTTTTATTTGTCCTTAATAATCCTTTCTTTTCCTATTGTCGTGGCATAATATTTGACTAACCATATATAGATATAAGAAGATGTGGAATGAGTGCCAATGAGACAACATTTTATAATTTTATAATTTGACAAATATTGAAGTTATTTTAAGGTAGGATAATGAACATGTATTTACACAGTAATGAGCAAAACCTGTAATTTGCTGTCGTATGAAAATGGATTGTGAATAGATCTCCATATTACATGTAATGACAATTTAAATATAAACTGCCTTTTAAACTAAAAAAAAAAAGATATTGGGTCAAACTACAATCTACAATACTAAATATCTACTCGTATTTATCATATAAACAATAAACCAACAAAATTCTATAATTTCTAATTTTCATAATAATAATTTCTTAGCCTAAAACCGTAATCCCTGTATCAAGCCATTACAAGTTTATGTAAGAAAATAGTGAATAAAAGCATCACAGTCAGATTTCAAAGACTTAATTTACCAAGAAAATATATATATTTTTTTTTGAAAATACTGAAGGTTTCTCAATTTCTATTTTAAACATACTAGAAACAAACATGTGTGAATGGTAGCCTTTGTCACAAACTGTTTAGGTGTCTCTATACAATAAATAAGTATCATTATCAGTTGTCTTTGCATTTTTTGTTTGTTGTCTTTTATCAATGACAAGAAGTTATGTCACAAGTGTGGTCTATCCATACAAATAGCTGGAACACTGATACTTCATGTGCCAATACATTTGGCACATTAAGTTTCAGTGTCCGATCTACTTGTATGCATGACATGAAAGGTTTTTTGTCTTGTAACGATTGGTTATAATGCTTTGTGTGAGACATTTGAAATCTGACAGATCCATTTCAACTTACAATATAATCGATTAAATCAAGAAAGATATACTTCTTTGGTAGTGACTGTAAAAACAGAGTACATAAAATAAGTCTTCTTGACTTTCTAAGTACATGAAATATAATAGGCACCATTTAGCTAAAATATCACTGCCTACTTAGGATAAAACGTTGATACAAGATTTAAATATTTCTTCTAATGCCATATCAGAACCTAGATCATTGTTTTGCATTGTTACCGCCTTTTTCTCTGTCGCATTTCTAAATTGTAATACATAATTTTGCCAAAATATCAAAAATTTAAGCTGGCATGGCACAATAGCATTTTTTTTAATTAGTCACTGTCAAACCATGCAAATTTACTTTATATTATTTCAATTAGTTCAAATACAAGCAAAGAAATTATTTATTTATGACTAAAAGCTTCAGTTTATTAAGTGTATTTCAATATTGGTTAAGGATTATTGGGTTTTCTGCACACTGACATCATAAAATATCAGCAGGTAGGCAATTAAGGCTCAAAATGTGTCAAACCTCAAACTTATATGATAGATATCACAGAAAAATTTTATATGTTTCAGGTAAAACAAAATTTGATTCCCTCAGCCTTATTAACACTTGGTTGTGAAACTTGTTCACATCTGTGAGATAACTTTTCCTTTAACATCGCAATTCTATAATATGAGTATTAAAAATTGACTGAGTAGGGTAATAAAGGCAGAGGGAAGTATGATAAAATGGAATATTTAAAGGTAACATGAGGATATCGTGCAAGAATAAAATTAAATAATAAAGTTAAATCAAATAAATTGAAAATAATAAAACAAAAAAAATTATCTTCTATGTCTATCAATGGGACTAACTTGTGTAACTTGCCACACTAACCTGTTTGATAGTAAGCTGTTAATTTTTAAAAAATGTTATAAAAAACATAAAAATCACAACTGTTTCAAACAGATAAATACAACCTTACACACACACACACACACAAATTTTTTTGTATAGATACGGCAATGGTCATGTTTACTTCAAAAACTGACAAAATCATTCTTATGTTGTTATACAATGGGATATAAAAAATGGCATTCTTAAAAAAATATTTAACAAAAAATCCATAATTAGTGATTCAAAAGGAATTCCTGGTACAAAATGCCTACCCCTTTTGTAGATGTGACCCATGTTTTGTTTTGGGGAACAAAAAAAATCATTTCAATCCAAATAAAGTAAATGGTGCTTAATGCCACTAGATAATAAGTACCTGAATGCTGTGAATATCTCATTGCAATAGAATCTTTAGTTTAGAAGAAGTTGCTGATGTGTATGGACAAACAATGTACAATCAAAGAGACATTCAAAGGGACACAATAATACTGTGCATCTCCCTTATAGTAAGAATTGATATAAACATTATGGGTTATCACCTCCCAGACATTTGTGTTTTAATACCAATGTTCATGCTGTTATACTAAAACTATCAAATTTAACATGCTTTTTATTCATAATCTACCTTTCGTAAAGGAATTTTTCTCTAAAAATAGAGCAATACAATTCTCTAACTTGTCTTTAATAGCTTGACAAAAAATATATCTTTAATACACTAAAGATCTCCATAAAAATTTGATAATGTTATTTCTGAACCAGCAAAAGTTTACGTTTTCTATAAGATCAACAGCTTTTTTAAAACACTGAAAATATTGAGATAAATGTGTATCCCATTTTGGCATAAAACTATATAAGGATTACTGTCTCTGTGTGCCTTTCACCTTATGTTTGAAAGTTTTCACAACAAACTATGGATAATGAAATTTAAAATCCTCCTGACCTGACCAAGTTGTATCAGTAAACTTACATGTGGTGTATCTGTAGAACCTGCTTCATCATGTAATGCTTCCTTTCTCTCAGACTCCACAGAGGGAATGTTAACTCGTACAGTTGTACCGTGTTCTGACGCCTGACTTTCAGACTCCCTAACACTCACTGGTGGAGTTGGTACTGGAGCTAAAGTTAATAAATGCAATATGTTTATTATCTTTTTTACAAATGAATTTTAATCTATTTTGGAACATACCAGCGTAAAAACATTATCATCTTTACAACTTATAAATCTTGGCCGCAATTTGAATCCATTCGCTGATGAGCAAAATATTTTTATTAAATTAGGGACAATTTGGAACAAGATATATCATGAAAAAAATGTTTTATAAGCTATAGGCTCTTTGGGGTATACTACACATCTCCTTAAATTTCTATTACACTCCATGTGTAGGTAGAAAGCCATGCTCTCTGAGTGTTAATGAAACCTTGAAACAACCCTTTGAGGGCCATTAATTCAATTTTTTTTATTTATTATCTATTGCCTGTAGTTTGATGAATATTTTGAAACATACCCAATAAAAAAGATAAATCTTTTAATGGAAAATAAACATTTATCACCCTCTCCGATATTCCTATGATTGATCTCCTTAATGACTTCTAATTCAATTGCATGTTTGCTGATTTCAGTAATTAAAAAAAAAACTGTTTTTAAAACATTTTGAATTTTCCACTATTACAGCAACAATGTTTATTGGGTAAAATTAACTGCTGCTATTCATCAAATAACTGAAATTAAAATTGATTGCAGTAAAACTGAATCAAATTGAGTGAAAAACAGATGCTAATAAACAGCTGTACCAAAAGCCCATGATATGCAGTTAGTCTGCATATTGAAATTGTTGAAAGAATAAAATGGGATATTTAGGAGGCATTTATTCGGAAGCAAATAAAATGGCTCTGTAGAATATCATGCCCGAGGATACTATTAGGCCTATAAATATTGCTTCAAAAATGGCAGCCCTATCATACACAAGCTCTAGCATGCTTGGATTATTTTTAAAAATAAAACAGTTAAAAGTTCCATAACTCTGGAATAACAAACTAGAAAAAAATCAAAATCAAAAGCAAATCTACATTCACCAATCCAAATAACAGTTCCAGTTTGTACTAATTTTATCCAGACATACAAGAGCTTGTGCATGATATTTAGAAATTGCCTTTCTTTATTTGACAGTCAAAGTCAAATAACTCTGGAAAGACATATTCAAAGTTTTTATTTATTAACCATTGTGTAAAGCTTTCAGTTAGTCAATCTAAGTAAACTCAAGTTATGGTACAATTATGTGAAAATTTACTTTAATGTGAGAATTTTAAAAAGTCCCTGACAAACAGTTAAAGTCCCATAACTCATGAACAACAAACTGGAAATTTCAAAATAATGGAAAGGGAATTTCCATCAATCAATCATAACAATTTTGTAAAGTTTGTAAGAAATTGCAAATTCTGATGTTGATGCAATTTTTTTTAAAAATATCCTTAAATTTGAGGGTTGTCCCTTAGCTCTGGAAAACTACAAACTCAAAAATGTTAAAATATAAAAAAGAGCTTTCTTACGTCAATCATTATGATGTGTTAAAATTATAAGTGAATTGATTATAGCAAATGAAATGTCCTGCCTTCCACATGCATATATAGTTAAAATTATATACAGCAATACCTACCAATAGTAAGATCAACATGTTGGTAATTTTTCTTGTTATATGTAAATGACTTTGTATGTTTCACACCAGTTGGTAACTCTGGTAACCCAAGTGATATTGATGCTAACTTGGTTTTCTGGTTTTTAACTATAAATAATATAAAAAAAATCATATTTGGTATCTATCAACACTCAATGATAATAGAGCTTTCAGCACGCTTATGAAAATTTATATACTTGTCTGTCTAATTAAAACAAATTCTCTGCACTTGCTCCTTATTTTTGTTGGTTGTTTTTAAGTGTCCAACATAGGCACACTCAACATATTAACAAACCACCTCAATAGAGTATGGAGAAACAAAAGATATTTATAAAAGGTAATTCTTTGCTGGTTAAGGGGGATAATAATCAAATCTAATGTAAGTAATGTTCACTTGTATTTACTATTTCAAGTTGGAAATTTTATTTGTGTTCTACTTAAGCTTACATTACTCAAAAAGATTTAGAAATATAAAAGGTAAAAAAAAATAATAAAAACATATACATATTTCTTCAAGTACAACTGTTTTCTCACTAATGTTAGAAAAGATTCAAGCAGGTTTACACAAAATATTTGAAAATATGGAAAAGTTACCTAGCTGTGAACTTAACACATTATTTTAAAATACCTTTTCCATAAAAAAAATTTCAATACCTCAACCTTCACCTCAATATCAAGCAAACTGGTGAAACCTTAAGATTGTTACGTAAATATTAGCAAAAAAAAATATTTCTATTTTAATTTATTAAAAGTGAAATTACATAAACATATTTACAAACCCAAAAAAATGTAATTGGCTGTAGAAAATATCTACCTTCTATGAACAATATTGATAACAAATATATTGATCAGTTTCTTTTTTTCAAAATTTAAATTATAAAATCTGTCCTGCACAGAAAGTTATTTATAATATCAGACTGGTATTTTTTACTCTGCATGTAATAATATTGTTTGGGATAAAGTTTCAAACATTCTGGCTTTCTTCTATGACTACAGTATAAGTGACTTCCTTTTCTTGAAAATACCTAATTGTGAAAAGCCGAATATTTATACTTTTTTCAAAATTTATAAAACAAATTATTTCTGTACTTATTCGTACATTTTAACAATTACAAAAACAAATAATTCAAAATATTTTGCATTTTATCTTGAAAAATATGGATTTTTTTTTTGGCCTGTATTCAAAATTTATGTTCAAAGTTTAATACAACAGAAAGGAAGTAACCATTTCAAGCACACATGATTCACAATAAAACAGTCATAAGGCTACTACAACTTAATTTTTATGCATCAATCTTCACCTCTCTCCCTTCATTTCTTTTTAAAATTTTTACTGTAAAATTAGAAAAATTATGCTCATTTCAGTATTTTCTTTTTGTCTTTAGATTGACATATATAAATTATAAGCCACATGGTAATTTCTAAAGTTGTTGTACATTACAAAAAATATTTTGTCACACAAAATAAATTATAAACACTACAGTTTTTTACATTTTTTTATAAGCAAGAAGGTGATATTAAACAATTAAGTTATTGTAGCCTTCAAATAAATAACAACAATTTCTGGTTTCCATCTCCAATTGAACACTTGTTACCTTTCTTAGGTTTCTTCTTTTTGACCAATTGCTGATCATGACCTATAAATGTTTCATGAAATATTGCTATTCAAAAAGACAACACTTGCTATAAAGATAATCTTATTTTATCTTTATACTGTGTGTAAATTTCTTTAAGCTTTCTCTTATAATAAATAGGTCAAAAATATTACTCAGAAACACACTTGTATTCTACATTTTGTTTAGTATCTTGTTCAATAGTATGTTGTTTTTTTTTTTACATTTCATTATTCTGGATTTGTATGCTGTTATTCAAACATTCTTTATGTGGTGTGCTGTTTGCACTTCTGCAGTTAATGAAAAAATATGCTGTATCAGTGCACCACTATCTTAAAATGTAAGTTACACAAAAAAAAACCTGGACCAGTATCTCTTTTACTATTAAAAATTAATAGTAAAAGACTATATCCTTACCAATAGGAGGCAAGGGTTTCTTCTGATTATATTCTCTTTTTCTGTTTATATACAAATCCCTGATTGATTCTACGTATTCACTATCTAATGGTTGATGACTTCTCTCACTAATAGCATCCACAATATGTTTTGGCTGTTCCACACCATCCTCATCTAAGTGAAATACTGGTTTGGTTTCTATTAGATGTCCTGTTCTTAAATTTCTTGATTTTCCCTCATGAATATTCATTTTCTTTTGTTGTAAAAGTTCAACACTAGTTGAGGTTAGGTTTGAAATTCCTCTATCAAAACTTGGGAAAAACTTTTCTATCAGCTCATGCATTGCCTCCCTGGATGTGAAATCACTGTAAATAAAAATAAAACATTTGTACCTTATATCACTTGACATTTTATCTTATAACCAGTTTAGTTAATAATTGTCAGAATTTTTTATTTTTAGCTTGGAAAGCTAGAACACAGCTATTCAAATTTTACAAGAATTGCTAGAAGAGGAAGAAATATCATTGCTAGGGACTCCTTGTTAAGTATATCAAATTATTTAAAACTTATCTCTTTAACATGTCATTTTGAACTTAAATTTTAAACATATTTTCCTTTCAAGACCAAAAATATGTGCATTAATGTCAGTGTTCTTTATGGGATTTTTCAGTAGTGCCATGGTAAGCATGCAATATAAGACTGATTTATTAAGTTACTCAAATTGCATTTAAACTGAAATATAATATAGCTCATATTGATGACCTTAAAATAGTTATTGCTAAGCAGTGTGCAATTGTTTTTTTTAATTTGTCATTATTTCAAGGTTAAATCATAACCTTTATCATTCTGCTTTTAATGTTTAAATACATTTTAATTGATCTTTTGTTCAAAATGTTCTTTTCTCCATGGAATTGTAAAAGGTTTTATGTTTAAAAATTTTGCCTTATATCTATGATATCTATAACTTTTTGGAAAGCATGAATTTTTTTAACTCTTTTTTGTGTGTATACATACACATTTGTAAATACAATTATACGCACCTAGGTTTAGCATTGTCCAGTACCTGGATTAGTATCTCTCGTGGAAGTTCCAATAATTCATCTAGCCTGTAATTAATTACAAGGTGAAATATAAAAAATAAAACATATTAAATTTTCACGGTTTTCAGCCTCTGAAGAAGGTCCATTAAATGACTGAAACTGATCAGGCTACATATTATCATCAGGAACTGTTATTAATTTGCAATGGCATACATTTTCATATATTTTACAAATTAAATTTCTACCACAACCTTCCCAACCTCATGGTCCACATTCAATAAAATTATAGAAATCCAAGGGGGTCTGTAATTCTTTCTTAAGGACAGAAAAGAAAAAAAAAATCCCTTTGTCTGTTTACTCTAAATTCCAGCATGATTCATTTAACATGTTTAAACTATCTGTATGTACACTGAGTAATCAGAATAAAACTGGATACAAGTGAATATTTAGATAAAGTACATGTTTCTCTAATTACAATTACTTAAGTCATCTTGCTAAACCTTATCTCTCATTGTATATAATTATTGATGTAAAAATACAAATATTTAAAATAGATTATTAGATATGTAAACCAGCAAATATCACTGCATAATCATCTAGCTTCAAATATTACATTCACAATTTCACACTAAATCTAAATCTCTATTATTTTTCTTAGCTAATACCGCAGTCCCACTAGATCACGATCTGTGAAAAAAATGTAAATTTTGATGATCGTAGTGCGATCATGCAGATCGCAGTTAGGTCGTAGAACGGTCATGATGAGGTCTTGAAGATCGTGATGAGCGTGGCAAACTTTGAACATGTCAAAACAATCGTGGTGCAGTCGTGGCGAAATCAGGTCGTAGTAAAAGCGTAGTGAGATCGCTGTAAGATCATGGTAAGATCGCAAAGGTCGCTGTACCATTGTAGCGAGAGCGTAGCAAAAGAGTGATTCTATTCAGAGAGACCACGATACGATCTCACAGCAACGTTATTACGACCTCATTGCCACCATCACGTTCTCACCGCGACCCAACTACGCTTCCACTACGACTATACCACATTTACACAACGCTGTTCAAGTCCATAGTACGATTCTAGCACGACCTTGCCACCCTCATCGTGCTCTTCCTACGACCTGACCAAGTTCATACTACGACTTTCATTCTTATTGTCATTTTCACATAAAATATATTAAATCTCTCCAGGTTTTGTTTGTCTGTATGTAATAAGGACTTCTTGTCCATTTTCTCTAACTGCTCAACCATGCCACATTATGTATGTATGTGCCTATCCCAAGTAAAATCAGTGATGGTCTTTCTTAATGTGTTACATATATGTTTTTCATTCATTTTTTTAACATAAATAAAGCTGTCAGTTTTCTCGTTTGAATTGTTTTACATTGTCATTTCGAGCCCTATGTGGAATGGGCTTTACTCATTGTTGAAGGCCGTACTGTAACCTATAGTTGTTAATTTCTGTGTCATTCTGGTCTCTTGTGGAGAGTTGTCTCATTGGCAATCATACCACATCTTCTATTTTTTTTTAAATTCACACATCTGTGTCATCTCTACTATCGTTCACTAAAATATCGTCATTTGAGCTTGATGGACCAGGAATAGGTTGTAATTCAGGTTGTATTGGTCGTTCCGACATCATTGCTGGATCAGGGTTCGTAACTATAAGAGCTCTCTCTGCCTCTGAATCAACCCCTACCACCATGCCCACGTGTTCTAGTAGATTTTGGTGGCATGACTGTATTGTTTCCGAGAAATCTACGTATTAATCAGAAATAAAAGGAATGGAACTGTATTGATATGGAACACGATTTTAATATTATTGCTGAGAACATTTAAGATCAGTATGAACGTAGTATAATCGCATTAGAAGCGTGGTAGGATTGTGTTGCAATCGGATAACTCGTGGTATGGTTGTAGTGAGAACGTGATGAGCGTAGAAAGATCTTGATAAGCGTAGTGAGGTCGCAGAATAAGCGCGGTGAGAATGTGGTATAATCGTAGCGGGATCCTTGTAGAAGCGTAATGAGGACGTCGTGAAAACAACGAAAATTTACATTTTCATGCCGCTCATACCGCCACCTCACCACGATCTGAATTTATTTTAGATTGTGGTGAGCGTGGTGGGATCGTGGTCTAGTGGGACTGGGGCTTTATCATTTACAAATAAGGCAAAAGAAGCTCTTGCAACAACTATACACAACATTTCAAACTATGGCTTATGGAAAATTGATGCAACAATACTTAAATATAAGCACCTTAGCAAAAATAAATCTATCGTAAATATCACAAAGTTTTAATGAAATTATTAATAGGTATAGGTATATGTAATACAGTATATGTCACAATATATATGTGTTAGTAATTTAAACATTGATTTGTCAGGAATTCAGGGAAACGTGTCTTATAAAGGAAGCATTCCAGGATAGATGTAAATGTTAAATTGTGTTAAAGGCAAAAGAGAAAAGTATTTTAATCAATTATTCATTTTATTGTATTAAAGTGACAGTGTGATTGTATCAAAATACTTTTCAAGGGGCAAGACAATTAAGGTAGATGAAACATAGTAACAACTATAACTGTGTGCATATTAAATGTGTGCAGTACCCAGTACACTCACTCTGCATATACAGGATTGCTGAAATATAACCAATTAATTGATACAATGCTATTCATACAATGATTGTGACTTTATGCTATGCAAATAATGTTGCTTTTGAAAATGACTGATTTATCAGTGCACTCAATTTGAAATAATTTTATATTATTAGAATGACAAGCAAATGAATGTATAAAAAATGTATATTGACTAGTTTATATGGGTAAAAGATAATACCCTGCATTAATAAATCTACCAAATAAATTGGTTTTTATTATTCTTAATATATTGTTTTTAATGATTGAAAATATGTGGTTCAAATGTTGATTGATAGATTGGTGTTTAACATCACTTTCAACACAATTGTTCTATTTCAGGGTGGTCAGTTTTTGTTGGAGGAAGCCGTTGTGTCCAAAGAGAACAACACACCTTCAGTAGGAAAACTGACAATCCTAGTCAATAAAGATTGGAGTTGTTTCAAATACATCTTGTACAAAATTGAAAACAATATAAATATTGCTAAAAGAAAGAAAAACTAGTTCCTCATTAAAACAGAAAGACATAAGAAATAACTGTATGTCTTCGCTTATTACTATCCTGCTTCTTTTTTTGGTATAAGTATCTATTTGTAATTTACAGAATTAAACAGCTGTTCTAGACTTACCCTTCCATATCAAATATAAACTGTGGTCTTCTACCTCCTTGTGATCGGTAGTTTAGTGTCCCTCTGCTGTAGGGGGTAATCATTCTACTGGAGGGAGGTGGGGATCTTCCTCTTCTTCTCTGTAAATATAATCTCTGACTGATAAATGATGACAATATTTATGATAGTTTTAAAGGTATAACATTATACTTAATATTTTCTGCAATAAAATCATGTTCTTGTATATTAAAAAAATATTTCTTGATATCTGATATTAAAATTTCATTAAGTTTTGAAAATCATTTAATAGTTTAAAAGTCATTGTAAACTTGTTAAAATCAAATTTTGTAGACTTTATTAAATATTTATTCATACTTGCATTTTATTTTATGATATTTACTCTATCAAATCAATGTATACTTTGTAAAAATGTGTAAAAAATATTTGTATGTAATTTAAATAGTCAAGTATAGTACCATTTATAATTTTGTCTATGATAAAACATATAAATACACATGTTAAATTCACAACAAAATATAAGGAACCTTGCTTTGAGGGAAAAGCATTTTATTACAGAGGAAATCATCTGATATAAATTGAAGCATAGCAGGAAAGCAACATTTTATACTATTGAATGTAAAGTACTGTTGTATGTCTTGATAGAAAATATAATGCATAATGATAAATATGTGTTCTTCAGCCAGTGTCATCAACTGTCACCATAAAAAGAGGTTACACAGAAAGTTATATAAATTGAAGAAGAAATATCCATGTATATATGTATAGCAAAAACCAAGAGTTTGAGAAAATGATCTATGAATTTGAAACCTATATAAATGTTTGGGTTTTTTAAACACCAGTTCTTGAATACATTCAACAAATCAAGAACAGATTTTTCTTTCCAAAGTTAATACAACAAATCAACAAAACATTTCAGCCATTTTATAGTTTTATTACTGTTTTGCTATATTTTATTGCTTCACCATCTGTAAAGTTGCAGAAAATTGAAAATTTACTGGTAGTTAACCTGCATCATATGTTCCTGAACAAATTATGAACCAATCAAAATATTAAAATTCTTTGAGAGTGTTTTGAATATGCAATAAATTTCATATGAAAACTGCAACATTTGATTTGAAATTCTTTTCATATTATAAAAAGTCAGATGCTTGATTCCATTCATATGAAATAGAACTATATATACAGCATCAAGTCCCCTGAAAAGTTCAAATGTGAAAACAAATTCTTATTGTTCTGCCTTCTATAACTAGTTTATCACATGTATGGAGTATACTACTGTTACAATAAAAAAATCCTAGTTCATAATCTGAATTTGACTAAATCTATGTCTAATACTTATAGAGTCAAACCTGTATAGAGAGACGACTCAAGGGGAAAAAATCTTAATACAAGAAGTCTAAGAATAGAAATTTGCACATTTGAATAGATGAACCATGCATGTGCATAACTTTTGATTGAACAAGTGTAACTTGAAGTGAATACTGGTCTTATGTGCATCCCCATTATGACATAAATGTAACTTTACACTCCTGTTTTTATACCTTCTTTTATATAATTATTGTTTTATTGTTTTGACCATCAGAAGAAAGGTTTCGGGTTATATCAAGTACAGTCTCATTCAAGTAAAAATATGCAAAAGTGCATACATAACCTTCATCACCTTTCTTTTTGACAATTTGTTTTTAAGACAGTGCTGGTTATCCTTACATACATGTACATATTTATATGATTACAGTCCATTTAAGCCAGTGGTTGCTTTATACCGTTTATGAATTAGGGAAATACATTGAGGGGACTTAAAAGTGGTCACATAAAGCAGTTAGTTGCTCAATACAGGTAGTCGTTAAGGTAACTTAGACTGTATATAATATCATATAAAGGGAAGAATGATTAAATGGATACAATGAAATGACCGACAGACAGTGTGCTAAAAATATCTTTAATAAACATGTAGAATATATATTGTGCATGTCTTACATCACTGATAAAACTGTAATGGCTCTCTTTCTATAAAACCCAGACAAAATAAATCATTAAAACCATAGAGTCACAGAACTACATGTAGGGAAAAGCTATCAAAGTTCAAGTTAAGTTTGACCCAGATTTCAGTTTTCTATTTTCAAGTTGTCTAACCTTGATTAATTAGACACTGGTTAATTTCAAAGCTAATACCTGAAATCTGAGTTAAATACAGAAAACAAGGGAAATGTCTACTATTAACATGCCATAGAAGTTCACCTTTAAAACAGGCCATATTGGCCAATTTTGTAGCTGTTAAAATAAAATCAAATGGTATCGTTATTGTTTTTATTATACAGTAAGTTGTTATGAAAAGTATTTCCTGAAAAATTAAATTTGGATTCCCTCCCGAAAACTTTTTCAATAGATTTATTCCCAAATCTTTATTTAATCCAGAATTATTTTGTATTAAAATTACCTTTTACAAATTAAATGTGCACTACTTGAAAATAAGTCACGGTCAGTTATTAAATAATGTATCTTAGCATTTTATTCAATAAGAGACAAGTTATGTAAATACAGAATATTACTATTACATCCAGACAAATATGTTCATTTCATAATTATTGTTAAAAATAGTTTTGTTTGATTCTCTAGCTGTAATTAAACTTTCAAGAATGTTACTGAATTAGAGGGAATTTTTATGATGTAATTTTGATGTTCCTATAAATGTGAAAAATGCAATAGGATTATTATGGTATTATTACATTAATGTTTAAACGTGAATCTCAAATTCTGATCACATTATTTTAATGCTGCAGCTATCAGAAACTAATCAATGTTTGTAATATATTCAGATTTTAGGAAATTTAAGAACAAGAATCATTCAAATGAAAAAAAATCATTGACTAAACATTTTATGTCTATGTTGCAGACTCAGAATAGTATTGACAATTGTTTTGATGAAATAAATAAGAATTATTTCCTGAGTTATCTCCCATTAATTTGAAGGCTGTTCCATGATATCAAGTTACTTTTCATGCATTACTATACATCATAAAATTGATTGTTTAAATGCATTTGAGATTATTTTTTATTCCTTGTTATATCTTTCATTAACCTAGGCAGAAGGACACTTATTAATATTAATTGATTTTACCAGAATAAATATATCTATGGAAATTATTTTCTACAAAATAAATCGAATGATAAACAGTTTAAAAACATGCTTGTGATATTTCAGTTACATTCTGAAAAAGATATTATTCATTGTTACATCAATGTATACATATGAAATAGTTATTCAGTTTTGAAACGGCAAATATTTTTTTTTATACCACCTAATATTCACTGGTTTCTTGAAACACATTTTAATGCTCATTTCTGTAGGAGATATTGATGAAAATATATTCATACAGTAACATACATGTACTTTAAATTACAAATCATGTAACATAATGATTTCAATAATAAACTCTCTGCTGTTTGTAATCTATGTTATTGGTCAATTTATCTAACTTTGCAGACATGGCAGATATTGGTAAATATTGACCATTTATGCCAAATTTTTTTTTACTAAGTTCACAAATAACCTTACCCTTGTAAAAGACATCTGATCATAATCCAGATCTGTTGGTAACATATCACCTGTAATGTCCTTTAGTAACAATTTAGGTTTAGATCCTTGGGATAGCTGGTTGATGGATGCCCTTTAAAAACAAGAATATTAACTCCTTTATGTATTTGATGCACATAAGAAAGTGTTAGCCCAATTGGGTGTATATAATTTACACCAATATATTATAATAAATTTATGCAGAATGACAGTTCCATAATTTAGGAAGGGGACTTTTGGGGATCTTACAATTTGAATTTAATAAATAAAATTATAAAAAATGTGTACAATATATAAATTGCAAAGTCACAGATTATGATTATGAAGAAGCAGACCCATGCATTTTTCATGAAACTTATAAAAAAAGTGCATAAAAAATGGTTCAAATCTTTATATTGATGATATGCTGAAATTCTTTTGTGTGAAAATACCGTCTTTTTATTGCAGAATGGAGAGATAAAGACTTTTTTATTAAAATATTTAGAAAAACTAAAAAAAAAAAAAAACAGTTCAAATCTATATACATGTAATAGACTATGAGAATTGATAATATGTTGAAATTCTATTATTTGAAAAAAAAACATCTCCTTATTGTAGAATGGGGAAATAAAAAGACTTTTTTTGAAGGAAAAATAGTTATACATGTACTAGTGAATGATTAATTGTGATGTAAGCTTAGTAATTTAATAAACTCACATTTGGTCTTGTGTAACTTTTCTTTTATAATTAGGATTAGGTACCCAAACGAGACACTGCTTTGGTACAAATGCATTATCCCATGTACTGTTTAAATCATCCACATCAAATACTTCCTGAACTTCTACAACCTTCACAGGTTTTTTTACTGTCCTACTTTTTGTGTCAACAGATATTGGGGTGCCTGCTGGGGCCTTTGGCTTAAATCCACTACTGTAAAATAAAAATAATAAATGATTTAAATATATATTTTTATAAAACTTAAATAACGTCAGATTTATATATTCAGGATTTATATCAATATTCAATCAAATTGGTCTTGAACAGATAAAATAAAATCTCAAGTTAATAATTAGTTTCACATTACTATTAAAGTGTTGACTATGATTTCATGGGACTGTATTTCTAAACTTGATAATTCCATATTAACCAAACTAAATAATAACAGGCTATTATTTGAACTTGGAATTATTTTTAATTATGGAATTTGCATAATTTCCTGTGCTGGAAATTTTTAATAAATTCCATGTTTATTTTGCACTCAAATGTTCTGTGCTGTGCACAACACTTTCTATTACAAAGAAGATAGTACATTTTGTACATATTCAATAGAATTTAATGTGCCGCGCACAACACTATCTATACAAAATACATTGTATGGAAAGTGTTATGATCCCATACCCGCCAACTGTCACTATTTAACAATGGTTATGAGCTTGTTAAACCACGAAGAAACCAAAAAGCCACTTTAGAACATATTTGAAGGCCCCCTTGAAGGTTTTGCAGGACTATAAGAACCATCTTTCACGTAAAACCCCCATGGGCATTTTGAAAAGTTGGCAGGTATGTGATCCCCTTAAAACATTATAATACCAAATAAACATGGAATTTATTAAAAAAATTCCAGCAGAAGAAATTAGGCAAATTCCATAATTAAAAATAATTCCAAGTTTAAATAATAGCCTGTTTAATAGAGAGCTCTGTGCAATGTTTACAAACATTTGTAAATATAGAAAACACACCAAATCATTGAAAAATATTCTTACATTTGTCTTAAAAACATAAAATTTCCAATTTATTAATCAACAAAAGATATATATCCACAAAGGAAACAAATAAACTGTTAAGATAGAGATCTGATTCCCCTGTGCACCCTAATCACAAACTTTCACAAGTATTGATGCCACCAATTTTCATTACAGACAGGACAAAAATTCTTCATAACATAATTATGTTTTCTTGCCTTGCACTCTTAGTCATTCCATCTTTGACCAAAGGTAATGAAGATTTTCTGGTATGTGCAGGCTTCCCATAATGCTTTGCTGGGTATAAATCTTTCTCATCATCCCCATACTCTCCCAACATATTATAAACCTTAACCGTTGGAAGGTCTGAAATATTAAGTAAAATCTGGTTAATGTATATATGATAAATATTGAGAGAAAATAATATTAGCCGATTTCCTTGTTTGAAATAATTCATAATAGATTATTTGTAATACTAAGGTCATAAAATTTGCATGAAACAGTTTCACTTTATAATTTCTTTTAACATGATTAATGAAATTCAAATTTTATGAACTACATTATACATTAATTTATCGGACCACAGATGAATTATCACGTTGTGATTGGTTAAATGCCGTCACGTGGTGACCCCCTATGAGACCGTATGGGGTTAGTAAGTTTCATATGGGGTTCATGACGCGTTAATGGCAACGTCATCTATCAATGTTGTTGTGTTTCATTGTTTATTTTTCAACAAAACGCCGCAGAAAAAGTCCAGCGTCCGATAAATTCGTTATACGGTTAACTACTGACCCCCTACGGATCCATAGAGGGTGAATAAAATTCATAAGGGACTCGGCCTCCGGCCTCACCCCCTATGGATTTTACTAACCCTCTATGGATCCATACGGGGTCAGTAGCGAACCATATAACTTATAGTAGTATACAATGAAATTAGAACGTACAGATGGATTACTTCACAATTCCAAGTTGGTTTTGATTCAAATCAAAATAATATGTTAGATAAAGTGATAAACAATTCTTACTGGAACCAACATCAAGAACAAAATCGTTTCTTAATATGCTTAAAATACAACTATTATCCTCCAGTTGAGCCTTGCATTATTCAAAGTCATTTTACAATCATCACTGTCCAGCAGTGCCCTTACAATCTCGTTGATTGCTCTAAAGTGCCCTTTCAAACAACTAGTACCCTTCTGCACTGACATTCAAGCTGGAACACTGTACATGGTCTCTCTATGACTTTGAGATGAAGAACAGCAATAAAACCTCTGTTCCTTTGTTTTTTGTGTGTTTTATTTTTGCTGTACATGTACTGATTTTGTGTCATTGACGGATACCCCATATCCTTAGTTTTTCTATTATGGTACTAAATATATACAAAGGGGATAATATTTTACCAGTTTCAATACTATCTGGAGATGGTATTCTTGGTGCATAGTGAGGTATTCCTTTGATTTTTCTATTACTAGAACTCCAACAGGAGGGGTGCTGACAAAGCGGACCACAAGTCGTTTCATCCTCCATAAACTCCTTGGTCCGCTGTAAGTCCCACATCATTGTATACTATGGAGATCAAACTGAAAATATGGATAATATGAAAATTATTACTTTAAAACATTCTGGAATTTATAGTCTACATTATGTAGATTAAGAATCCTATGCATGTTTTGTGTTAACTAAAGCAATATGCATTACATGTATATGTCTATGATATTCAAGATACAGAATCATGTGTATACGTGAATAACATCAGTAATGTCATGTCTAGCGTTATTACAGGTTCAGATCAACTGAATTTGTCCGCCAATATTTCTTCTAGGGTCCTTAAGATGTCCTTGATTTAGTTGATTACCTTGTGATGGTCTTCCAGGGATGGAGTTGATTGTATAACATAAACCAATTGGTCATCTTAAATAGTGATACATGTATGATTTAAAATGATTAGTTATTCATATATTTTTCAAAAACAATCAATTCAAATTCTCAAAAAGTATTTGAAATGGGTTAAACTTTTTGATTACCAAAAAAAATTACAATGTACCTTAAAGAAAGCATAGGTGGATCCAGCTCCCCCCCCCTCCCCCCATTGGTGGGGAAAATTTGGTTAATTATATTGGGAATCACTGAAGCATGACTTATGAAAAGTAATGAAAAGTTCTGGATCTGCCACTGGAAAGCTACTGCAATTGTTTAAATGTTAGGCCATCAGTTAAAAAAAATAACAAACATTAACATGATTAAGATTACATTTTTCCCAGATTATTTCCGATTTTATCTACATCATCAACAATATATGAACAAGTGTAGCCTTGTTTTTCCTAGAACTCATGAACATACAAATCTTTTGATTAGGAATCAATTGATTAAGCTGCATGCTCCAGGTGTAACTGACCATATATGTAAGACTCAGATCGACGTCCGGTCTCTAATCGACGTCCGTTGCTCAAATCGACGTCCAAATCTGACGTCACAATGAAATAACATTCCAAATCGACGGCCAATTTATGCTTCTCTAATCGACGTCCAATTTTTAGCTTCTCTAATCGACGTCCAATTTTTAGCTTCTCTAATCAACGTCCGTTTTAGACACAAACTACACTATTGAACTGAACCGATATCAGATGGAAAGTATTTATAAATGTTAGAAAATGTACTTGCCATAATGTTGAACCCTACAAAACATGTGCAAGTCCAGTTTTGTCAATTATACATAACACAAAAAAATAAAACTGGACGTCGATTAGAGTATCAAAATATTGGACGTCGATTTGTGAATGTAACGTCAGATTTAGACGTCGATTTGAGGTACGGACGTCGATTAGAGGCCGAACGTCGATCTGGGTCTAACATATATATAACTGATCTACATGTATGTTCACTTCCATTGAAAAAATTTATTCATTGAATTTTCAATGCCCAAGTGATTAACATGTGAATTGGTGAACAAAGGAATTGTTTTGTTGTGAGTTGAGCATCAAACTAGACTTAAAATTAGCTTATTTTTTTAATAAATAAAAACACTTTCTATCATAAATATATGTTATCACTTGTAGAAGGTGCGCTTTTGTAGATTTCATACCATAAATTGAAGAAGAAAAAAAGAAGTCCCTGTAAACTGTTTTTTTTTTTTTAACTCAATAGAACTGGGGTGTTCTCTGAAAACAGGGAATACCCCACTTTTCCTGATTTGAGTACAATCTGCTGAAGTTTTTAAATTTGCAATAAACGTTAAGTATTAACTGGATTGTTTTCAGAAACTTCACACCTGCCTCATATTATATTATTTATATCACCTCCTATCACCTCCATGATTAACCATGCAAACTGTAAACAATGCTAAAAAACAACAACAATACTGGTAGTGGTACAAAAATTCACGACAATTTTGGAATAAAATTGTATATCAGTATTGTTAACTTTACTAAAGTAACAGTGTTGTGGTAGCCAGGTTTATGTTATCCAAAAGCATAGCTACAATAACCTAATAAAATATATCAAGATATGTTAATTACCCCTAATACAAATTACATATCTATTTTGGATTTTAGTGCGCCATTTTGAAACAATTTCTTAGCAACTTGCAGTCTCGCAGTAAATGTATCTAAAAACCACTAAAATATAAGCCAAAATATAGAACACAACGTACAACTAAAAAATTGAACCACCAATTTCTCTGTTTACGACATAAATGTTGAATTACGAATACACACCCTGAAACTCATTTATTACGTTGTGGTTCTTTGGGAAACCACAGTATGATGTTGATAATTGCAGGTAATATAAATACTGCTGCGAGTCACTCTGAGCCGATAGTATAAAACGCAAAATAAGTGAGGTCTATTTTCACCGAATTAACTTTACTTTGAAATTGGTGATATACGTGAAAGTTAATTTAAAGTATATTGAATATTAAAGATTCAAAGCCTGTAGATTCATACATCAAAGGATAATGAAATGTGCAGACAAACCATATCGTAAATTTATATTTAAGGATGTACTTAGGTGAGGTTTTGGAAATGTGTGTCAGATTTTCGGAATCCTTGGATTTTTTTTCCAACCATACAGGGTAAAATATTTTGCCCCATAACACCCATTTTTTCTTTTCATAAAAGTCTTCAACAGGTCATAAAAGGTCATGTTCCAAAAATTAAGCAGATTCTTCCTCTTTTTTTTTTATTTGAGACCCAAATAATACCAATGCAAATGTAAGGTAAAAGTCCGAGTCAGCCTTTCCCGACATTTTTTAAAACTGAAATATCTCAAAAAGTAGCCCCATGACCTATCAATATTTTTAGCTTATTTTGTTCCTAAACTGATGCTCGTTCGACTTATAGTATCAATTTTAATTTCTTGATTTTTAAAATTTCACCTAAGTACATCCTTAAATAATTCCCAATCTGATTTTAAATAATTCAAGTATATACTGACTTGGGCACTTGTTCAAGTGTCTGCAAAATCTTCGTTCTCATTTTAATCATTTTTGAAAAGATATATCAAATACTTAATCGTTCTTGAAATAGAATATATAATGCCTAATTGTTTTTGAAATGATATATCCAATGTTTTTATCGTTCTTGATATAATTCTTTTTAAAAAATCGTCTAAAGACTATATATGGCAACACCCCGGGAGATACTTCAATCCGTTGTGGTATAGGGCGAGCAGCTGAGATATTCTATGCCTAATACAATATGTTTATTCTCATTACCTTTGAAGATACATAGGTTTGTATTGTATTATGAAAATTATTGATGTTGTAATGTTTATGCCCTTTTGGGCCCATAATTGAAAATAAAATATATCTTCTTCTTCTTCATAGGTAAAGAGGGTGCAAAATATGTACATGAATTTGCATCTATTTACAAAACATATATACAATACAGTGGTTTCAAAATAATATACATGTTAGCCAGGAGTACCCTGATGTTTATTTATACACTTTATAAACTTACATAATCTTTTTAACTCTGACTTTTCGTTTAATTTGCTCAATAATTTTCTAATCTAAGTGTATGAACACGAGCAAAATAGTACTACTGTCGTTAAAAATGGACATTCTAGTAGATAATGAAATTCGTCTCCAATGCTACCAATATTACAAAGATGACATTTTCTATCATTTCTATTAACAGTATTCTACATCCCTGTTTCTATTAGGAGTCTGTGGTTTGTGATTCTATATCTACAAAAAAATAATACTTTCGTGCATATATCCATGATATCGAAATATTTTTCAAAATTTAAATCTAACTTCTCAAGTTTTTTTTATATATATACAATTTACTGCTTTTGTAGACTCTTGTCATTGTGTATTCCACAACGGTTTGTATTGGTCTTGTAATAGCAAATCTAGTGCATTTTTTAACCTTATATCATTACCATAACATTGAGAAATCCAAATATTTGAAAAACCACAGACATCCAATATATTTTTAACTTTACTTACAACAAATGTACACACATTATTATTAAACAGCAAATAGTGTTTTTAGATAATAGTGTATATATGCGATAGAAGATAACTATGTCTCTTTAGCAGATACTAATTTACACCAAGAAGATACTGTTTTAATTTTAATATCAATGTTTAAAGGATATCAACATCCATACAAAAGTTTGGGTTTCACAGCTTTAACGAAAATATCTAAGTCACACTGAATGGAAAGATTGTGTGTGCGGCCTGCTTTCAACACATTAAATATAGCTTTTGTGGCTTTTTCTGCTAGGTGTTTCTGTGCTATTTAAGTATAACAAGTTCTAGATAATACTAACAATTTGATATGCCCAAATGATTAATTTCTTCAACAATTTCAATGTCAGCGCCGTCTATATCAAAATGTAAATTTGAAGGCATTCTGCCTCTAGAAAAAAATCATCACTTAAGTTTTCGTGAAATGAGCAGTAAGCTTCGTAACACGACAGTATTCACTGAAAGAATCCAGTTGTTTCTGTAAATCATCAGCACTACCTGTTAATTGTACTATGTTGTCTGAATAAAGGATTACAAACAGTTTTAATTAAATGCAGCTATGCTTAAGCGATGAATATTCTAGCTTTAACTCAGCTAAAGAAAACAAACCGTCATTGGTATCAGGATTAGAATTTTGTTCGCCAAACGCGTGTTTCGTCTGAACTAGACTCATTGTTTCAATTTTTCAAAGACAAACAAACTTACAACTTGAAGTAAGCTACAAAACTTATGACACACACTGTGAAGTTCTCTTTTGATTTTAATAATGAATCATAATTTTCTTCAACACAGCAAGAAAATCCCACAACCAGAGGCGGGCTTAAGCTGGCCCTAAACAAATTTGTGTACTAGTTCAGTGAAAATGGACGTCATACTAAACCACACCAAAAACATATAAATGAACTAAATCTAAAAAGTCTCATGACTTGGGACAGGCGCAAAATTGCGGCGGTGTTAATCATATTTATAATTTAATGAGTTCTCAATCCTCCCCTTTACCTTTATAGCCAATTTAGAAAAAAACCGCTGAAACACACAGCAATACACACAGTAAAACTAAGTTTAAAAGAAGTCTTAGTCCGATGTCAGATTGGGTAACAAAAGAAACTAAGCACTGAAATGATAATGATACACAAATTAACAAAGGACTACGAACAGTAACTGACATGCCAGCTCCAAACCTCAATTGAACCGGTGGTTGAAAGATTATGTCTTTATCATATGAAAATCAAGCACAATCCCTCCCGTTAGGGGTTTAGTATCATACCATCATAGAACATATGAGAAGAGCATATACCCCGTATCTAAATTTCGGTATAAAGAATACAATACAGCCTAAAACATAAGCTATTTAGAACTTTTGAAACCGACATACAAAAAAGTAAAAACATAACAAAGAACAGCAGAAAAACATGCAAGAACACGGACATAAGTTTATCAACACATACACATGCCTACCATACCAGTGATGAATAGCAGAATCAAAAAAGATATTAGCAAAGCTTAAAACTAAATAAGCACTTGATGTACCAAGCACAAAATGAAATATCAATCAATCTCTTGTCGTTTTAAAAAATTACTCCAGAAAAAAAATGATACAAACTGAAAGAACTAGTTAGACACATTTTAACATTTTAACATGAAATGAATAAAATTATTTTTTAACTATCTAAAGCTAGTGCTGCCAATGTCCGACCCAAAATGACCCTAAACGTATTTTTTTTTTTATTACAAATGCATTTTTTTTATAACAAATGCAATTTTACGTGACCTATAAATTTACCCAGATGAAACATATTACGAAAAATCGCACGTGACAAATACTTATCATACATAGTCTGCACTGTAAAAGGTTCGTTGTTATATATATTTCTATACAACTTTTGAATTTAGGACTTTCCCCTATCAAGGATTTGTATAGTCTTACTATACAAATCCTTGCCCCTATAAAATCAATTTAAAAAAAAAATGATCGTTATATTTCGATGATCGACTTAAGAATATATGATTGGAATTTCATTTAATAATACTCTGCTTACGTATAATGCAATATATTTTTTCTACGAAAGAAATATTGATTCACTCCGTAATATGCGGAAGTGAGTGTAGGTGAACCCAATCAATAAGCTCATTATGGACACGAACTCTGGCTTATTCAAAATGAAGAAGTTTGCAGCAGATGCTGGTACTCTATTCAATCGTGCTGTACAGGTAACCATTACAACATCTGATTTTGACATGTTTTCCTTGTCAATTTAATTCAAAAATACGAATTTTCTAACGAGAAACACCCAAAAGCAAAGCTATTTAGTTTTATTTACAGAATTTATACTAAACGTTAGGAGGTGATTCGTGTCATCAGTGAATGACTCACACGTAACAAGTTTGCCACAAGGAAGAACAGCTTTCGTTTCTAAAAACACGGAGTTACTTGGCAGAATCATTTACAAGAATCAAGGTTCAGCTCAACCCATTATAAATCATAAATGGGAGAAAGTGAAAAGGGTCTTTTTGCCCTTTACCAAAAATCAGGTTCGCTCCCCTTTCATGTCCGCACCCTTTTTAAAGATTTTGTATGGAATAAGTTTTTAATCACTCTTCAGCTAGTGTATTGCTAAAAAATAAGGAAAATTAGTATATTTTATTGTTTATGTTGTTATAAAATAAAATAAAGTGACCTACATGTATACTGAAAATGTAAATCAGTTTATTATTATATGGAGCTGAAACTGTATATCTAAAGAAGGTTTATATAACTGTTCTATATTTTAAAGAACAGTAGGCATGGTACATTAGGTATACATTTTTAGAGAACAGTTGATACCTACCATGCCTAATGTTCTTTGCAATATAGAACAGTAAAATAAACCTTTTTCTGATACATTACAGTTTCAGCTCCATATATAATATTGAAGATAACAAACTGTTGCATGTGCCGAGTACAAATTTATGTGATAAAAAATATTCAAGTTATAGCTATAGCCTATAGTTGCACAACAAAATGTACTAGTACACCCTTGTATATATCAGGGGACTTACTTAAATGAGTGATTTTGTAAATCACTGATTCAAGTAACATTATTTCCATAAATGTTGGAAGTAAGAGTTGTCTTTCTTTAATAATTACCTGTTTGAGTAGTACAAATTAATCACCAGAAGAAGTGATTTAATTTTTTTGTAGCTTTAAATATAGAATACAGGGGCGTAGCTAGACAATTTTGATGTGTACGCAATGCCGGAGAAGGTAGTCATACGGCCGGGGGTCTGGGGGCTGCTCAAGGCCCCCTGAAGCTCTGGGGTAAATGGTGCAAAATCCTGCATTCTCGCAATTTCCGAGGACTTAAAATGACCTCACAGAAATCTTACTTTCAGGAGAAAAAAGTCAACTTTGGAAATAAATAATCAGAGAAAAACAAAGAAACCCGTACTGTTGGGCTTAACAATTTGTTTTTTCTTTTCTTATGTGTAGTGGGTTAAAATGGCTTGATTAGGTATATTTTATTTGTTACCTAATCATGCTGAACCCACTTTACATTAGAAAACAAACTAATTTCTAAGCCAACACTGTGCAACTTAAATGGTATTTTTCTTATTGCGAAAATACATAAATAAAAATTCGAATCAGACACATATCTTTATGTTTTATTTTAGGAGTGAACAAGCAGTGTTTTTCAGCTTTTTTTTTTCTCTCAAAGTTAATTCTGAAAAATCGATGCCCATTTCCTTTCTTTTTTTCTACTAAAGATGTCCAAAACGGTGTCTGTTTTAATTTTTTTTTCTTAGTATATGTTCAAAAGACTGAGTCCAGATAAACGATTCGTTTTCATTGTATTTCTCAACTAGGTCTTCACTCTTCTCATGGTACTAAAGAACCGTTTTGCCCGCGTTGCCGTCGAGACCGGCATACATGCAAATACATTAAGTATCTGAAAGATTCCCGGGTATCCTTGGTTTATAACATTTAATGTTTCCTGCAGCTTGTTAGGAATGTTATCAAAATATCCAGTCCATTTTTTAACCATCTCCGAATTTCGATCTTGAAATTCGTCTTTTGTAACATGGGCATCATCTGGCTGCATTCCATTAAAGATTATGTCCCCAACAGCTAAAGTAAGTTGGTCAATGATTGTGGGATTAACTTTTGTGCGACATAAAGTGGCTCTGCTGTCAGAAATCTTGTATTCAACTCTGCTATCAAATGATCGACGAAAGGTAGATACATGTTCAGTTTCATAAGAATGAATTGATGTCCATGGTCTCTTAAAATGTCATATTTTATTTCATCAGTTATTTTGGAATCTTCAGAAAAAAATGTCAGGATAAGGAGGCATAGAAGACGTGACAATTGTGTTTTGACACCCGGAGGACTCAGCCATTTTAAATTGTTTGTATCAGCAACAGAATCACGATGCTGATTTCGTAAATGAAAAGGGAAGACTAGTTTTCGGAACGGAATATAGCTACAAAGTGATCATTAACATATTTGTATATTTTTTTTTTATTAACTTCATTACTTTAGTTAAATTCTTACTAGATTTACCATATTTTTATTTTTTTTGAGATTTTCGATGTGTACGCAACTGCGTTTTTGCGTACGGGTTGCTACGCGCCTGGAATACTAATGATCCAGGGACTAATTGTGTTTCTAAAATTATCAGAACCAACATCTGTATTGATAGGATGACCAGGTCATTTCAGGTGAAGACCTTGTACTGAATCTAGGATAATGACATAAAAATCACTTGTTTAAGTATCATACCTCAATTTCCTTCCCAAAGATCACTTCTTTAAGTATTATTATTTTAATAATCCCCACTAATTTCAACACCCCCGAACAGTGAAATTTTTATCGCGAACAGTAGAATTTTATTACATAATCTGAAAGATGATCATGAAACCTTGAACTTTATGTACAGGAAAAATACTCCCATTGCTGGGAAAAATCTGTTAAGAAAGTATCAGTTCATTATAAAAAGCCATTATTATAGCATTTTTTCAACTAAAATAGAATTTGCAGCTAAATGATAGCATTAAAGGCATAAACCTTGCTACTTAAAAGAAGCAAAAAGTTCATTTTTTTCAATTTTACTAATGAAAAGATATTACTTAACCCTACATGTATATAATATTATGTGTTTAAAATTTTGGTAAAACTACAAAATCACAAGTTGTGACAAAATTTCGAATTTTCTTCTCAAATCACTTATTTCAATAAGTCCCCTGACTGTATATATGTACAATGTAGTTGTAAATAATTTTAACCACATGTTGATGTTAGTAGTCATTTTTGGTAAATATTTATTGATACTTATCTTTCATGTTTGCATGGGCAACAGTTGAAAATCATTAAAAAAAAAATCAGATGGATAGCTGAATACCATTTGAAGAAGAAGATTAAATTGAATCATTGATAGTTGTCGTCTTGGCAGTCATACAATAAATCCTTTGTTTTATATACATATCTTTCTAGATCCAGAAGTATTATCGTGATATTTAGGTTACTTGTTTACCTCATAGCAAAATAAAGATTTTTGTTTTGTTTATTATATGCTTCTCAATAACCATAGGTCATGCCGGTCTTGAAAAGAAGTGAATAGATTTAATTGAGATTTACCTAGCATGGACAACACATGTAACAGTCAGATTTATTTCAGGAAAAGTGTATTTATATGTAGCTTTAGCTTGTTTTTATAAGTTTTGGTTAGTATATTTAAATTGTTATTTGATTTCAGTTTACAGAAGAAAAGTTGGGTCAAGCAGAAAAGACAGAATTAGATGCACACTTTGAAAATTTATTACAAAGGGCAGACAAGACAAAAATATGGACAGAGAAGGTTTTGAAACAGACAGAATGCCTCCTACAACCAAATCCAAGTAAGTATTTATGAAACTTATGAAAAAGAATGTAGACTTGGTAGGTAGAAAAATGATTGAAGAGATTTACATGACATATGACATATGAAAGTATGAATCATTATAACAGTTTTATCAAGCAAGTTAATCAGGCATGTTACATGTACATGTATGTGTATTTTTATACGACCGCAAATTTTGAAAAAATTTTCGTCGTATATTGCTATCACGTTGGCGTCGTCGTCGTCGTCGTCGTCCGGCGTCCGAATACTTTTAGTTTTCGCACTCTAACTTTAGTAAAAGTGAATGGAAATCTATGAAATTTTAACACAAGGTTTATGACCACAAAAGGAAGGTTGGTATTGATTTTGGGAGTTTTGGTCCCAACATTTTAGGAATTAGGGGCCAAAAAGGGCCCAAATAAGCATTTTCTTGGTTTTCCCACTATAACTTTAGTTTAAGTTAATAGAAATCTATGAAATTTTGACAAAAGGTTTATGACCACAAAAGAACGGTTGGGATTGATTTTGGGAGTTTTGGTCTCAACAGTTTAGGAATTAGGGGCCAAAAAAGGGCCCAAATAAGCATTATTCTTGGTTTTCGCACAATAACATTAGTTTAAGTAAATAGAAATCAATGAAATTTAAACACAATGTTAATGACTACAAAAGGAAGGTTGGTATTGATTTTGGGAGTTTAGGTCCCAACAGTTTAGGAATTAGGGGCCAAAAAGGGACCCAAATAAGCATTTTTCTTGGTTTTCGCACCATAACGTTAGTATAAGTAAATAGAAATCTATGAAATTTAAACACAAGGTTTATGACCATAAAAGAAAGGTTGGGTTTGATTTTGGGAGTTTTGGTCCCAACATAATAAGGGGCCCAAAGGGTCCAAAATTAAACTTTTGTTTGATTTCATCAAAATTGAATAATTGGGGTTCTTTGATATGCTGAATCTAACTGTCATGACTGTGTATGTAGATTCTTAACTTTTGGTCCCGTTTTCAAATTGGTCTACATTAAGGTCCAAAGGGTCCAAAATTAAACTTAGTTTGATTTTGACAAAAAATGAATCAGTTAGGTTCTTTGATATGCTGAATTTAAAAATGTACTTAGATTCTTGATTATTGGCCCAGTTTTCAAGTTGGTCCAAATCGGGGTCCAAAATTAAACTTTGTTTGATTTCATCAAAAATTGAATAAATGGGGTTCTTTGATATACCAAATCTAACTGTGTATGTAGATTCTTCATTTTTGGTCCTGTTTTCAAATTGGTCTACACTAAAGTCCAAAGGGTCCAAAATTAAACTTAGTCTGATTTTAACAAAAATTGAAATCTTGAAGTTCTTTGATATGCTGAATCCAAAAATGTACTTAGATTTTTTATTATGGGCCCAGTTTTCAAGTTGGTCCAAATCAGGATCTAAAATTATTATATTAAGTATTGTGCAATAGCAAGTCTTTTCAATTGCACAGTATTGCGCAATGGCAAGAAATATCTAATTGCACAATATTGTGAAATATCAAATTTTTTTTTAATTAGAGTTATCTTTCTTTGTCCAGAATAGTAAGCAAGAAATATCTAATTGCAAAATATTGTGCAATAGCAAGATTTTTTTTTAATTGGAGTTATCTTTCTTTGTCCAGAATCAACTTAAATCTTTGTTATATACAATATACAATGTATATTCACTTTTTACTACCAACTGATAAATTAAAATAATCTTTACCATTCAGTGATAACAAGCAGTTTTTTTACATCTTAATATTTTATGATGTATTTAAATGAGTAGTTATTGTTGCAAACTCCATTAGAAATTTTAATTGAGATTAGTTTTGGAATAAGGGAAAGGGGGATGTGATTAAAAAAATTGGGTTCAATTTTTCTCATTTGAAATTTCATAAATAAAAAAGAAAATTTCTTCAAACATTTTTTTGAGAGGATTAATATTCAACAGCATAGTGAATTGCTCTAAGAGAAACAAAAATTTTAAGTTCATTAGAACACATTCATTCTGTGTCAGAAACCTATGCTGTGTCAACTATTTAATCACAATCCAAATTTAGAGCTGAATCCAGCTTGAATGTTGTGTCCATACTTGCCCTAACCGTTCAGGGTTCAACCTCTGCTGTCGTATAAAGCTACGCCCTGCGGAGCATCTGGTTTAATATTCATATTACTAAGTGAAACATTAAATCTTGATAAGTTATTTGAACCAACAACATACATGACATAGGTAACCAATTAACGAATAATTTATGAAAATATTTTATCCTTTAAACTGAAATGACTTTCTGATAAGCCATTCTTGTTGGCACTTTTTTCATATATCTAGAAATTAGAACTTTTATTTTGATTTATAATTTTATACTTTTATGTACATAAATGTTGAATCCTATTATGTCCCATTACTGTGGTAACTACATTGTAGATGAAGCACTTATGACTGAACTAGGTAAATTATTGTTTGTCAATTTGTAGGAATGTAAAAAAATATATTTATTGATCTAGCTTTGTTGGTTTCTCAGGTGAACGTTTCATTGAATGTTTAATATTGGAATATTTTAGTTTTAATTCAAAAATGAATATTTTGTACTTATTTTGAAAGACTGCTTATATTAATGGATTATCAAGTTATAAAAACATATTTTGGCTTAACATAGATTGTGAACCAGTCTGTTTGTTTGTTTCAATCATGTATCTCATGATCAGACTGACCAACCAACTTGGCAAACTTTATGGACAGAACAAATTAGTTGTAATTATACAAAACAGACAAAATTGTAGTTGCTTTCCCATCATTTATTTAGCTAATTTTTGAAGTACAAGAAGTTAAAGATTATTTTGACTTTACATTATTATTTTTCCCTTCCATTGCCCCCTTTTCTAATACTGAACTGGTTTATGGGTTAATGTATGATAAGCTAATACCAATCAAATTCTTGACACAGGATATTTTCCTGTTTACTGATCTTTGACTTACATGGCCACAGTACTTACACTTATTGGTGTTATTTAATGAACATGTCATGTTTATGGAACCTAATAGTAATTCAAATGTAATACTTTTTTTTGTATCAGTTTTGTATGCCCCACCTAGGATAGTAGAGGGGCATTATGTTTTCTAGTCTGTGCATCCGTTCGTCCGTCCATTCGTCCCGCTTCAGGTTAAAGTTTTTTATTGGTCGAGGTAGTTTTTGTTTAAGTTGAAGTCCAATCAACTTGAAACTTAGTACACATGTTCCTTATGATATGATCTTTCTAATTGTAATGCCAAATTAGAGATTTTCCCCCATATTCACGGTCCACTGAACATAGAAAGTGATAATGCGGATGGGGCATCTATGTACTGGGGACACATTCTTGTTTATATCAGTTTTTTTTTGTGTATCACATAATACATTGTATTCCATCCACATTATCACTTTCTTCTCTAGTTCTCTTGAATTTATATTTCCTACATTGGTGTATATACCAGCCTGTCAACACTGAGACTGTAACTTCAAATCCCACACAGGGCAGGTTTACTGAACTCCAATCTTAATTGTTGAAGATTGTCAGTTTTCCTATAGAAGATTGTGGTTCCTCTGGGCACTCCAGCTTCCTCCATCAATAAAAACTGACTGATCTGTTTATGAATGCAATAAAAAATTACTTGTTACCCAGGATGAAGTAGGTTGATTGCCTCTGAACTTTTAGGCTTTTGAAAATGGGTTATATAGGATTGGAAATATTCTTGACAATTAGCATAAAACCAGGTGAACAAAGCACACTGTTTTGGTCTTTAAGATTATATTTTTTTACTGTCAAAACAAACTTAAATTAAGCATTAGTCTGTTAACTAATATGAAAACTTTTCTCTCTTAATCAAATGTGCATGGGAAAGTGGGCCTTAAGATTAGAAGGAGGTGGTTTTGTTCCTATTTGTATCCCAAGATCATATGCAGTTTTGCTTTGTGGATTGGAATAAAGCCTATTATATCTTATTTTTCAATCCTGGGTGGTTTAATTTTATAAACTAACATGATGATGCCTCGCTTCAATCTATGTAAAATTTTCATTGTGCATCATAGCAGCATGATATTTAATAATCACACGAAGGCCATAAACTATTTCTATAAATGTATTTAAAAAATGAATACAGCTTCTTACACCATGACAATATCAATTGAAATATTAATCAATGATACCCATGGATATGTTGATGAAATTTGTTTTGTTAAAGTTCATATCTTGTATTTATAAAGGCAACAGTAGTATACAGCTATATTAACATGAATTCATATGTGCATATGTATTGTAGGTATGGAACTATATATCTCTATCAATTATTTTTTTAATACAAAAACATAATCCTGTGTTACAAATTTACATTATAGATTTATTTCATTTATTACAGATGTTCGTATGGAGGACTTTTTCTATGAAAAACTTGACAAAAAGAAAAGAGATCGAGTTAGTCACCATGAATTACTTGGTCAGATTATGACAGATGCTGGCAATGAGTTTGGTCCAGGAACATCATATGGTAAATAATTGTGGCTTATCACTTTATCTGCTGATGGTATTTAAATAACGAAAGATCAGCACCTTTTTCTCACTGTTACAGTGACAGGGAAGACAACAGTCTTCTTCAATAGGAAAAGTGTCATAGATACAACTGTATCCTGGCAATAGAGTACTAGTCCAATCATGATAAATAACAATCCAACCATTATTAGTCAAAGTAGATAATTATTTGACTTATTTGAGGTTCAAGTCATTTAAAATTTGAGGCCAATGACCAGAGTTACAACATCTTTTTCCTTTTGGATACTGTACACTTATTTGAAAAAACTGGTACACAATTTCAAAAAGTTCAAAAGTGTGAGGTTTAACAATCAATTATGCATGTTTCACACTAATGTTTTGTATTATATCATAGCAACTATGATTTTCTCTCTGATGATGCATGCTCTGGTCATTTTAAAGGATCAGTTTATACATTTATCTAAATGAAGTTATTAACAACTTGTTATACAAATTTATGATTCAATTGTTTTGATGAATATTTTCCTTTAGGTCTGGGCAGTTTTAAGTGGAAGCTCTCTAACTTTCAACTACCAACTTCCTTATTTTGAAGTATCACAGTTATATTTCTATCTATGATTAGATTTGTCTTCTGATTTCATTGGTTTGTTTTAGATTACTAAAATAAAAATTCATTTGTATATATTATTATATGTAACCTGAATAATGAGGTTCTTTGGAAAACAATAAAAACAATGTACCGATAAATTTGATGAAAAGTTATGATAATAAATGTACTCTTTAAAATTCATATATATATCAATCATTTTAAGATTACTATCTGAGAGGTTTGTTCCTATTAGATTTATCTTATTTCAGGAAGGAGATATGAAACAATATAAAATGACCAATAATGCCTTTACTTCCTATTGGATATACACTTATATTCTACAAAATAAAATTGAAGAAAATGTTACTTTGTTAACCAGTGTTTTCCTTAATCATGTTAATAATTTTGTTGTTGTCTTGGAATGATAAGTTTCTTGCTGTTTCTAAACAATGTAGCTGGCTTACAATGTTTCTCAGTAATTTTGTATTCTTGAAAAATTGAACATTTTATAGAGGGTTGAACAAAATGCATGTTCTCTTTGTTAGTTTAGTGCATGGTTTTGGTGTTGTACATCAACAGACCCTATATACTTCTTAATCCAGAACCTGTGTTACCATACATACTGACGCTGTGAAGCTTCACCTAATTAGCCCATCTTGATGAAGGCTAATATGAGCTCACATTTGGTTTATAACTTAAAAGCTATACAAATTTTTCTATGTGTCTGTCAGTCATCTATAAAAAATTGCAAAGATTTTCTCATCTAAAACGTTCGAAACCACTTACATAAGTTTTAGTTTAATCGCCTTGCCTTTATAGTGGAACATGTATTAGCTGGCCAAATACAATGCTATTATTATTAAATTTACTTTTATGTTTAGGTAACGCTCTAGTCAAGACAGGCGCAACACAAATCAACATTGGAAATGCAGAAAAAGAATTTGTACAGTCCACTGCTAATAACTTTCTACAACCATTACGCAATTTCTTGGATGGAGATATGAAAACCATTCAGGTTTGATATTTTTTGAATAAAATACAAATGTCAACAATGTTTAAAAGAAGCAGTAGCTTCAGATTTCACAAAAAAAAGAGAATGAAAATGGTGAATATGTCAAAGAGACGACAACCCGACAAAAGAGCAGATAACAGACAAAGGCTACCAATGGGTCCTCATTGCAACGAGATAGTACATTTTGAATATAGAAACTGAAAGGAAGCTATTTTTGTCCTTCAAAATGGTCAGTCGTCAAGTAGAGTGATTACTTTAAAAATAATATCTATTATGAGTTTGGATATGAGTGTTTATAAGTTAGCAAATATTTTCTGAAAATTCATATTTTAATAATTCATATTTGTTTTCCAGAAAGAAAAGAAAATACTAGAAGTAAAGAGATTAGATTTAGATGCTGCAAAAACAAAAAACAGACGTGCAAAATCACAAAATACACAGGTAATTATCAGAATGTACAGTTGTGCAGTTGCTTAGTTCAAACTATAGCTATAAAAATCATGTTAAAACACTGTTTGGCATACAACTTTAATTAAGGTTTCATGAGTGATTGATGGAAACCTAACAAGTGAATCATAGACCAAATTTCTATAGTCTACATTACTGTAATTTCTGACAGGTGTATATTTTGAAGAGAAAAAAAATGTTGCTCTTTAATTTTGTCATTGGGATGACACAAATGTGATAACGCTGATTACAACCTTATTATTATGAATCTCTCACATTTGATATACATTTCTCTAAATTTTATAGCAGTGAAAAAATAGTAGAAAAAAATAAAAAATTAAAATAGGAAAAGTTGAACTGAGAAAATTGTGCTATTTTGTTTCTAATTCAATACAAAAAAGGAAATTGAAATGTTTAAAGCTGTTTACTTTACATCAATATTTTGCATACATTTCTAACACATTTTCAACACTAAAATGAAAGTATTAGAATTTAAAATATAAGTTAATTTCCTATTTTTGGTTATTCAATAAAAGTTGCACCATTTCTATTGCCAAGCCAACCTCACGACCTCAGACTCTTGCCCTGATCGAGGTTAGTCCAACGTCTCCATATGAGTGTTTCAGTGTTGTCAAAGTATGTTCTACTTCTAAATCATAAATGTATTCAGTTTCATTGTAATTATATTTAACCAAAATTTATGTGTATTAATTTTGATTTGATTTCATTACATTGGAATGCATTCATTGAATTTGATTTCAAGTTTTTTGCCCTTCACTCATTTGAATTCTGAAATTGAATACATATATATGAAAGAAAATATGTTCAAAATAATCTGACTGAATATACAGGCACATTCCTGTCCAGGAAACTCTAAAAAAATATTCTCTTGTGGAGTAATTACTGCTGTATTAGCATAGGTATCATTCATAAACATCTGTTTTTCACAAAAATATAACTTTTTTGTCTCACTTGACGGAGTCAAAAAACGAGACATAGGTATGCTGTTTCTAGCGGCGGCGGCGACGTCAACAATGCATTAGTTTGTGATTAGGTCTAGTTTATGGTGAACCACTCATGGTAGGTCAAAGATATTTGGTATGCAGTTGTATTAGTATTGGCACATCTCATTGCCATGGAGATTATTTGGCCCCTCCCCCTCAGTTATGGTCTATTGACTTTGAAATTTTTCTTATTTTTCATGTATTTGTTTGTGATAAGTTCAGTTTATGGGGAACCACTAGTGGTAGGTCAATGATATTTGGTATGCAGTTGTATAAGCATTTGCATAACTTATTTCCATGGAGATTATCTGGCCCCGCCCCCTCTGTCATGGTCTATTGACTTCGAAATTTTGCTTAGTTTACATGTACATGTATTAGTTTGTGATTACACTACAGCTCGGGTGGATTTTGCTTTGTCCACACCATGGGAGTGGGCACTGGGTGGGCAAAATTTCTAGCTTGTCCACTCTGCCCACCAATAGGAGTGGGCATGCAATTTTTTTGTTTAATCTAGAGACTTGCAAGTACAATCACTTGAAAAAAAGCAGATAAGCATTTGTAATCAATATTTTTACAAAAAAAGAGATTATAGCTAGAGTGGGCAGGTGGAAAAAGCAAAATCCACTCGGACTGTTGTGTAGGTTTGTTTAAAGGGAACTTTTTATGATAAGTCAATGGTATTAGTATGCAGTTGTATTAGCATTGGCACATCTTATTTCCATTGAGCATTTTTAGCCATATACCTTCAGTTAAGGTTCATTGACTTCTTTAATTTCAACATTTGCATTATCGAAATTACAAAAAAGTGAGACATATCTCTGTGATAACAGTTTATTTAAAAGAAAGAACATGCACTATTTTATTTGTGTAACCATTGTTTCATGCACATATTTGTGTTAGTGAATATGACTAGTTGTTCATTTTATGATTTCCTCAAGAAAACTGAACAGTATGATTGTACAATAATGTAATACTCTTGAAATTCATATCTGTATCTAGTTTTCTAAAACTAAAATATATATTTGTGTGTCCAGATGAAAATTGAAGTCATAAAATGAAAGCTTTTTAATTTCTATAATTTTACTTTTCACTGCATACCGGTAAATAGTGTTTTTATGTTTTAATGACTTAAGTTTAGATCAGATTTCATATACTAAGTGAATCTTGTATATGTATGTCTCTTAAGTAATAAAACAGCCTACTACTCTGACCCACATTTTATACTACAGTGATTCTATGTGTCTCAGGTATTATATAATATAATCTACTACATGTATTGTATAATTTTGTGTAAATACAAGAATACGTCTAGCAATTATAACAGGCTCTCACAAATAGTAGGTCATTCAGACCACTGCAATTTGGTTGTTGACTTGAATTAAAGTTTATTAGAGTTTATTTCTCTGGGACATTTTTAATTTATTTTCATATTAACATAATTAAGGTTATTTTTTTATTTACAAATTTTCTTTTTTGGACAATTTGACAAACAAGAGTCAAGAAGGACTCACAATACAAAAGCCAAAGAGTGAAAGAGGCAAAAACAAACTTCATTTCTTACATTAATTAGTACATTAGAACACCGAAAAACTGTATGAAGAGTAATATGTATACCCCTCATAAATTGTTAAGAGCTGTTTTATTTAATATATTAAGTTGATAAAGACAAGGTTTTGATTATAGATTTAATGCATGCATTCATTAGTGAAAATCTTTGACAATAAATAATAATGTTATATACATATTGTAGCAGAATTTTAGAAACAATCATTTACAGATTTCAATTATTCTGCTAAATTTTTCACCAAATTAAAAAAAAATATGAATATAACTACCAGTTAGCTAAATATAAAATCAGAAACATAATAAATGTGGAATTTTACTGTGGAGATGAAAAACATCTTGATTAATAAAGTAAAATTATGTGGTATTTGCTAGTGAGACAAATATTAACCAAAGACAAATGAATTTGAATATAAACATATCTTTAGTTCCTCATACAACTGGTCAATACATTTACAAACCATAGAATTAACATTTTTTGCTAAATTTGATGATGACTTTTAATTATGAAATATGTTATTAGATTTTCATATCTTATAGAGAAACTAGAAGTTACATGTAGATGAAATGATATAAAATACATTTAACTATTACATACATATAACAGTAACTCAAATATTAGAAAAGGGACATGTATATGTAGAAGATATTATAGATAGAAATATTAACATTATACTTATTGCTTCTGTTAACGTTATCAAGGATGATGCTGTAGCCAGAGTAAGATATATTTATATGTTGTGGGTTATATATAGTGGTTGACATGGAAGTAGTTAAAGGGAGGCAATTCTACACAAAACATAAACTGAAAAGAAAAAAAATCAATCAAAAGAATAAAGCATGTTATTCCATATTGGTATCATTTTAGTAGGTTTCTCTATATGAGTTGGATTTTGAATAAAAAAGCATGTTCACCTGAGAAAGTGTTATTCACCGTGCTAAACGTAACGCGCTTTTACATGCAATGTTATGGTAAAATGTTTCATGTAAAATTTGTTTTGGTATATGTTTATCATTAAATACATTTTCTTCTCTCGGAATATGGAATATAACAATTAATGTCTTTTGTTTCGGTAAATATGAGGTTTAATTGACTTTTGAAAAACTGTTATGCACTTTGGACTTCGGCCTCAGTGAATATCATTTTTTCACAAGTCAATAAAACCGCATATTTACCTCATCAAAAGACAGTAATTGTATATCATTGCACATTGAGTCTGCAATAAATTCCATAGCAATATAAAAGACTTGTCTGAAAATTAAACTCAATATGGAATCATATACATGTACTGATATAAGACATCAAATATTATTTTTAAAAAATTCAGTGTTTTTTTTTGTTTGTCTACTGAATTGGTTACAGTTTTAGCTTAATGACATTTATGTTCATGTATGTAGATATTGCCTCTCTCTGTATTTAATTATTGTACATATTTAGACATTGCCTTATTCTTTCGATGCTTCTTTTTTAAACCCAGCGTTATGCTTAATTGAGGCAAGTGGACTGAAAAATTAATGAATTGACATGTATACATTGAATTTATTTTTACCCCTGGTAACTAAATACTCATTTGAGTCTTTTGGATATAAGCCGATATGGTTAAAAAAAACAAAAGACGTTTGTAAAAGACTTTTTAAAGATTTAATTTGCAAAAAAATTAGTCGCTTTGTAGCTTTTACAAGTTACAGTGCGGGAGTAGGGTTGATTACTTTAAAGCTGAATTGAATTTAGTTATTTATGCATTTCATCAAAATTTATGAACAATCCTTGCATGCGATTTGTATTATTTCATGCATGGAAACTTTTTCTGTTAAAAGAAATACTGTTATGAATATAGATATGTATTATTTGTTAATAATGCAAATATTAAAAACTGTTTTTTTTTTTTTAGCTCACCTGGCCCGAAGGGCCAAGTGAGCTTTTCCCATCACTTGGCGTCCGGCGTCTGTCGTCCGCCGTCCGGCGTTAACTTTTACAAAAATCTTCTCCTCGGAAACTACTGGGTCATATTTAACCAAACTTGGCCACAATCATCATTGGGGTATCTAGTTTAAAAAATGTGACCGATGACCCGGTCAACCAACCAAGATGGCCGCCATGGCTAAAAATAGAACATAGGGGTAAAATGTGGTTTTTGGCTTATAACTCAAAAACCAAAGCATTTAGAGCAAATCTGACGGGGTTAAATTGTTAATCAGGTCAAGATCTATCTGCCCTGAAATTTTCATATGAATCGGACAACCCGTTGTTGGGTTGCTGCCCCTGAATTGGTAATTTTATGGAAATTTTACTGTTTTTGTTTATTATCTTGAATATTATTATAGATAGAGATAAACTGTAAACAGCAATACTGTTCAGCAAAGTAAGATTTACAAATAAGTCAGCATGACTGAAATGGTCAGTTGACCCCTTTAGGAGTTATTGCCCTTTATAGTCAATTTTTAACCATTTTTCGTAAATCTTAGTAGTCTTTTACAAAAATCTTCTCCTCTGAAACTACTGGGCCAAATTAATCCAAACTTGGCCACAATCATCATTGGGGTGTTTAGTTTAAAAAATATGTCCGATGACCCGGTCAACCAACCAAGATGGCCGCCATGGCTAAAAATAGAACATAGGGGTAAAATGTGGTTTTCGGCTTATAACTCAAAAACCAAAGCATTTAGAGCAAATCTGACATGGGGGTTAAATTGTTCATCAGGTCAAGATCTATCTGCCCTGAAATTTTCAGATGAATCGGACAACCCGTTGTTGGGTTGCTGCCCCTGAATTGGTAATTTTATGGAAATTTTACTGTTTTTGTTTATTATCTTGAATATTATTATAGATAGAGATAAACTGTAAACAGCAATAATGTTCAGCAAAGTAAGATTTACAAATAAGTCAACATGACCAAAATGGTCAGTTGATCCCTTAAGGAGTTATTGCCCTTTATAGTCAATTTTTAACCATTTTTAGCTCACCTGGCCTAAAAGGCCATGTGAGCTTTTCTCATCACTTGGCGTCCGTCGTCGTCGTCGTCGTCTGTCGTCGTGAACAATTTTTCAAACATCTTCTCCTCTGAAACTACTGAATGGATTTGAATGAAACTTAGCATGATTGTTCCTTAGATTATCCTGCACAAAGTGTGTGCTTCGATTTTTGATCCGTCAAAAAACATGGCCGCCGTTACTTAAAATAGAACATAGGGGTCAAATGCAGTTTTTGGCTTATATCTCAAAAACGAAAGCATTTAGAGCAAATCTGACATGGGGTAAAAATGTTCATTAGGTCAAGATCTATCAGCCCTGAAATTTTCAGATGAATCAAACAAACCATTGTTGGGTTGCTGCCACTTAATTGGTAATTTTAAGGAAATTTTGCAGTTTTTGGTCATTATCTTGAATATTATTATAGATAAAGATAAACTGTAAACAGCAAAAATGATCAGCAAAGTAAGATCTACAAATAAGTTAATATGACCAAAATTGTCAATTGACCCCTTAAGGGGTTATTGTCCTTTAATGACAATTTTTCACAATTTGTTCATCACATTTGCTAACTTTAAAAAATCTTCTCCTCTGAAACTACTGAATGGATTTGGATGAAACTTAGCATGATTGTTCCTTAGATTATCCTGCACAAAGTGTGTGCTTCGATTTTTGATCCGTCAAAAAACATGGCCGCTGTTACTTAAAATAGAACATAGGGGTCAAATGCAGTTTTTGGCTTATATCTCAAAAACGAAAGCATTTAGAGCAAATCTGACATGGGGTAAAAATGTTCATTAGGTCAAGATCTATCAGCCCTGAAATTTTCAGATGAATCAAACAAACCATTGTTGGGTTGCTGCCACTTAATTGGTAATTTTAAGGAAATTTTGCAGTTTTTGGTCATTATCTTGAATATTATTATAGATAAAGATAAACTGTAAACAGCAAAAATGATCAGCAAAGTAAGATCTACAAATAAGTTAATATGACCAAAATTGTCAATTGACCCCTTAAGGGGTTATTGTCCTTTAATGACAATTTTTCACAATTTGTTCATCACATTTGCTAACTTTAAAAAATCTTCTCCTCTGAAACTACTGAATGGATTTGGATGAAATTTAGCATGATTGTTCCTTAGATTATCCTGCACAAAGTGTGTGCTTCGATTTTTGATCTGTCAAAAAACATGGCCGCCGTTACTTCAAATAGAACATAGGGGTCAAATGCAGTTTTTGGCTTATATCTCAAAAACGAAAGCATTTAGAGCAAATCTGACATGGGGTAAAAATGTTCATTAGGTCAAGATCTATCAGCCCTGAAATTTTCAGATGAATCAAACAAACCATTGTTGGGTTGCTGCCACTTAATTGGTAATTTTAAGGAAATTTTGCAGTTTTTGGTCATTATCTTGAATATTATTATAGATAAAGATAAACTGTAAACAGCAAAAATGATCAGCAAAGTAAGATCTACAAATAAGTTAATATGACCAAAATTGTCAATTGACCCCTTAAGGGGTTATTGTCCTTTAATGACAATTTTTCACAATTTGTTCAACATATTTGCTAACTTTAAAAAATCTTCTCCTCTAAAACTACTAAACCAAATTCAACCAAACTTCAACTGAATGATCAGTAGGGTGTATAAAATAAAGTTTGTGCTTTATTTTTTATTTCGTCAAAAAACATGGCCGTCATGGCTAAAAATAGAACACAGGGTAAAATGCAGTTTTTGGCTTATATCTCAAAAACTCCAGCATTTAGAGCAAATAAGACAAGAAGTTAAAGTATTTATTAGGTCAAGGTCTACCTGTCCTGAAATTTTCAGCCGAAATTGGGTAACTGGTTTTTCAGGTATAATGCCCCTGAATTGATGATTTTAAAGAAATTTTGCAGTTTTTGGTTATTATCTTGAATATTATTATAGATACAGATAAACTGTTAATAGCAAAAATGTTAAGCAAAGTAAGATCTACAAATAAGTCAGTTTGACCAAAATTGTCAATTGACCCCTTAAGGAGTTATTGCCCTTTAAAGACTTTTTTCACAATTTGTTCATCATGTTGACTTACTTTAAAAAATCTTCTCCTTTGAAACTGCTGTATCAATTTCAGCCAAACTTAGGCTAAATGAGTTTCAGAGTATCTAGTATAAATTTTATATTTCATTTCCTTGTATGTCAGAAACATAGCTCCTATGGCTAAAATAGAACATAGGAGAAAATGATTTTTTTTTGTTTTTGAAGAAAATAGGACGATTCAAAGAACATTTAAATAAATTGAAAAGCCAAAATAATCATTGATGAGAGATTTAACCAAAAAAATTAAGGTGAGCGATTCAGGCTCTTGAGAGCCTCTTGTTTGTAAATCTTAGTAATCTTTTACAAAAATCTTCTCCTCTGAAACTACTGGGCCAAATTAATCCAAACTTGGCAACAATCATCTGTGGGGTATCTAGTTTAAAAAATGTGTCCGGTGACCCGGCCATTCAACCAAGATGGCTGCCACAGCTTAAAATAGAACATAGGGGTAAAATTCAGTTTTTGGCTTATAACTCAAAAACCAAAGCATTTAGAGCAAATCTGACCAGTGATATTGTTGTCTTTTTTCAAAACTACCTCTACCGTTTTTTATTGGGAAAAATGCATATTTTTTTTTGAAATTGGGAAATTTGTATATTTTATTCTAAACACATCTCCGATTTTTTCTGACCTTTGCTGTCTTTTTTGCACTATTTTTTCTTGTATATTTTGGTTGTCAGACATTTTGAACCTGAAAGGTACTTTTCGGAGAGGGGAAAGAAACAGAAGCAATGTTGGTACTAATTGCATTGAAAACCACTTGTGTTACAAGCACCATGATGATTCTGATCAGAAAACCAGAACTCAAAAGTGCTTTCTAATATCAAAATAATAACATGAATACAATATTTACAAACATTACTACCAATGCCATCACTATTTTGGGAAAATGTTAAACTTTTTGGGAGGAATTTCAAGCCATTTTTTTTAGTGATTGGGAATTTTCTCTAGGGGAAAAAGCCGAATTTCGGCTGTAATTTGAGGCAAACAATAACACTGCTGACATGGGGTAAAATTGTTCATCAGGTCAAGATCTATCTGCCCTGAAATTTTCAGATGAATTGGACAACCCATTGTTGGGTTGCTGCCCCTGAATTGGTAATTTTAAGGAAATTTTGCTGTTTTTGGTTATTATCTTGAATATTATTATAGATAGAGATAAACTGTAAACAGCAATACTGTTCAGCAAAGTAAGATTTACAAATAAGTCAACATGATTGAAATGGTCAATTGACCCCCTAAGGAGTTATTGTCCTTTATAGTCAATTTTTAACAATTTTCATAAACTTTGTAAATTTTTCTAACATTTTCCACTGAAACTACTGTGCCAATCATTATAGATAGAGATAATTGTAAGCAGCAAGAATGTTCAGTAAAGTAAGATCTACAAACACATCGCCATCACCAAAACACAATTTTGTCATGAATCCATCTGTGTCCTTTGTTGAATATTCACATAGACCAAGGTGAGCGACACAGGCTCTTTAGAGCCTCTAGTTTGATTAGATTAACATGATGAAATGTTTTTAAAATGTTTTATCTCTTAAAGCCTTGATGTCAAGCCATCCATTGTCATATAATTAGATTATATTTTTTTTAAAGTCTATCATCTGCTTGCAATCAGATGTTATTGAACATTTTGTTAAGTGGCATGTTTATTCGAGTATAGTCATTAAAAAAAGTACAAACATATTCTATGCTGCAATATACTTATGTTTTATTTATTTGCAATTGAAGCAATCTGCCAATCTTGTTAGCCATTACTTAAAATGTATTTATATATTTTTTGTTGAGTTAAATATCATCAAAATAAATCATCTCTGTGGTCTTGTGATTGCATGCTCATCTCTCCTTAAGTGCAAGAGGTTATGATTACAATGTCTGGCTTGCTGAAACAAAGAATTTAAAATTGGTATTTATTTGCTGCTTCTCCATGCTCTCAGCGTTTTAAGTTGGAGCAAATTCTTGTTTGCTTGGAGTCAGAATAATATGTCATCTTGCATGAACTAGTTGTTAAAAAGAAATTTTTAGAATATTATTGTCTTTTGTCTGTAATATTTGCGGCTGGATGTTAAGCAGCCATCAATCAATCAAAAACAGCTGTTCCTAGGATTTGCCTGGGTCTCTTAACATGTTGTACTATAGAGTCTATAGACATCTACATACACAATTTGTTTACTTTTTTGAGTTTCTTGTTTACAATTGTATTTACGCTTAAATTTGAGATCTCTCAGTTATGTGACCATCAGTAAGTCGAGATTTGTTCCTATCACATCTTGTAATTCTTTGCATATGCTTTTTTGTTGTAAGGTCATACCTGTCTTTTTAAAGTATCTCCTTTATCATGTTTATTGTATCTTTAAAGAAATTTACTCATGATGTGAAATTTTTCGATTTATTACAAAAGCAAACATAGCAAAGATGAGAAACACACAAAAAAAAGCCTGATATATAGTAAAACATTCCTTTGAAGAGTCGTACATGTGTTTTCAAAGGAAATTATTAAAGAGGATTGGTAGCCTTATATCAATATTGATGATTAATATGGATACTACCATGTCAATATTTTACATTTATGTAGTGAATACAGTTTTACCAGATATTTTTTGTTACAGGCAGAAGCAGACTTACGGATAGCCCAGACTGAATTTGACAGACAAGCTGAGATTACTAAACTATTGTTAGAAGGAGTTAACAGTGCTCATGTAAGTGTTATTTTCAGTAAATCATGCTTTCATTTGACATGTTTGATAACAATATAACTAAAATTTCTCATGGAACAGCTATTCTGTGAGTGTCATGTTAATTGGAATTTTCTTGTTTTCCATGACTAGAATCTTTAATGAATGAAATCAGGGTGTTCAAATAAATATGGATCCAAGGTACAGAACCTGTCTTTTCTGGGAATGAACTCTGCATTATTAATTACAAATTTCCAGTAGCTCCCATTCCTTAGACTAATGTATAATACAGGCTCTTGGACTTTATTAAGGCAACCTTTCATTTCAAAATAAAATGGTCCTGGGTCTTTTATTAAAAGAAATTTGAAACCCTGAAAATAAAAAGTTTTGATTGATATTGCAAAACTTGTTAATTTGAAAGTGAAGAATATATCTTATATCTTGATTTTCTTTGATATAAATTGCATGCAAACATTATTTATTTTAGGCTCATCACTTGCGATGTTTAAATGACTTCATAGAAGCTCAGATGACATATTATGCCCAGTGTCAGCAATATATGGCTGATTTACAGAGACAATTGGGAAGGTTTGTTGAATTATTATTCTTTTTTTCAATCTTTCAATGGTGTAAGTTTTTTTTATATATATTTGTATGTGTCTAGGTCTTTTTGATAATGTAAGTATCGTAATATTCTTTTTTTTTTTATGGATGATCTGTTTTTGAGTGTTCAATTGTAAAACTATAAAAATTTAATTTTTTTTTGACATGCGATCTTGTTTTTTTTTTAATCCAGATCTCATGCTCATAGATATAGGAAGATGTGGTACGAGTGCCAATGAGACAACTCTCCATCCAAATAACAACTTATAAAAGTAAACCTTCTCTATTAATTTTAAGAAGCAAAACCTGCAAAAAAATATCCTTGGGGAAAACAAATTATATGGATAGGAATGAACTAGTTAAAATTAAAATGGTCTGTGTGTACAGATAGGGTTACACGGAATGTAGGTATAAATAATAGATATTTATTGGATTGCAAAGGTAGGATTATACATAAACGTTTTAGAAAAAAACAGATATATAATACATGGATTAATAATATTACAGGTCTGTACCTGGAGAATTTTTGCAAGCATTTCAAGCTTTGTTAGAGGACCGTAAGAGTCTACTTCTACTTCTGTATATTTATATCCCTTTTCATTTATGATGGGAAAAGATCAGAGTTATCTACCCTTGCATGACAAATATTTGAAAGCTAAGCAGCAAACAGCAAATTTCAAACTTCTCTTTTCCTTGAAATATTCATATTCCAGTCTAAACATCTGTTGTTTAGTCACATAAATCATGATTATTCAATTATGAAAACAGTTGCCTGTAAGATTGAGGTATTGTCCAGTTAGTTTGTAAATTACCTAATGAAGATTCAGCTGGGTATTATTTGTTAATTTATTTACTCGTGGATTGTAAATGTATTGATCATTGGTGTTATATAAACAGTTAAAGTTCAACAGATCATTTAAGACAAGGCAGTTTAACAAACATACATGAACATGCAGTTAAACATCAGGGTGAGGCTTACTTTTTACATGTTAGAAAACTGCATTAGTAATGACTTTATTGAAATTTGCCATGTGCACTTTAACCATGAAACAGAACACACCATAAAGAAGTACATAATTTAGTAAGCCAGTGTGACATTAAAGCATGTCCACCATGGTTAGTCATGTTATTTCAAGCAATGTCATGTGATGACTTGAATTTAACAAAACAGTTGTTCTTGTCAATGGTGGATAATTTATTTTTTCATATTCTTCCTATATTAATAAATCTTTGCTTCTAAAATTCAAACTGTTACTCCATCATTATTAGTATTTCTTCTTTTGTTATAGCATGCTAATTGATATTGTTCATATTCTAATAAAGACTTGGTTTCATTTAAACTGCCTATATAAAACCTTTTATTCTGCTTATTAAATATTTCTCTACATCTCTAACATTGTCATAAATAGATGTAATGATGTGTGTAAGTATGACTTTTGCTTAAGGTGCTGCTTAAATTTTATTTAAAATTAAAAATATTCTTATAAGTTTTAGCAACACCTACATAAAAAAAGACAAAACATAAAAAATAAAAAAATAAAGATAAACTACATAAGTGTGACTGTGTCTTAAAATATTGTAACCCCAAAAAGATTTCCTAATGCATTTTTCTTTTATCTTAATTTGGTTTTCATACATTTTTGTTGTACACATTTTTAGCTCACCTGGCCTAAAAGGCCATGTGAGCTTTTCTCATCACTTGGCGTCCGTCGTCGTCGTCGTCGTCGTTAACAATTTTTCAAACATCTTCTCCTCTGAAACTACTGAATGGATTTGAATGAAACTTAGCATGATTGTTCCTTAGATTATCCTGCACAAAGTGTGTGCTTCGATTTTTGATCCGTCAAAAAACATGGCCGCCGTTACTTAAAATAGAACATAGGGGTCAAATGCAGTTTTTGGCTTATATCTCAAAAACGAAAGCATTTAGAGCAAATCTGACATGGGGTAAAAATGTTCATTAGGTCAAGATCTATCAGCCCTGAAATTTTCAGATGAATCAAACAAACCATTGTTGGGTTGCTGCCACTTAATTGGTAATTTTAAGGAAATTTTGCAGTTTTTGGTCATTATCTTGAATATTATTATAGATAAAGATAAACTGTAAACAGCAAAAATGATCAGCAAAGTAAGATCTACAAATAAGTTAATATGACCAAAATTGTCAATTGACCCCTTAAGGGGTTATTGTCCTTTAATGACAATTTTGCACAATTTGTTCATCACATTTGCTAACTTTAAAAAATCTTCTCCTCTGAAACTACTGAATGGATTTGGATGAAACTTAGCATGATTGTTCCTTAGATTATCCTGCACAAAGTGTGTGCTTCGATTTTTGATCCGTCAAAAAACATGGCCGCTGTTACTTAAAATAGAACATAGGGGTCAAATGCAGTTTTTGGCTTATATCTCAAAAACGAAAGCATTTAGAGCAAATCTGACATGGGGTAAAAATGTTCATTAGGTCAAGATCTATCAGCCCTGAAATTTTCAGATGAATCAACAAACCATTGTTGGGTTGCTGCCACTTAATTGGTAATTTTAAGGAAATTTTGCAGTTTTTGGTCATTATCTTGAATATTATTATAGATAAAGATAAACTGTAAACAGCAAAAATGATCAGCAAAGTAAGATCTACAAATAAGTTAATATGACCAAAATTGTCAATTGACCCCTTAAGGGGTTATTGTCCTTTAATGACAATTTTTCACAATTTGTTCATCATATTTGCTAACTTTAAAAAATCTTCTCCTCTAAAACTACTAAACCAAATTCAACCAAACTTCAACTGAATGATCAGTAGGGTGTATAAAATAAAGTTTGTGCTTTATTTTTTATTTCGTCAAAAAACATGGCCGTCATGGCTAAAAATAGAACACAGGGTAAAATGCAGTTTTTGGCTTATATCTCAAAAACTCCAGCATTTAGAGCAAATAAGACAAGAAGTTAAAGTATTTATTAGGTCAAGGTCTACCTGTCCTGAAATTTTCAGCCGAATTGGATAACTGGTTTTTCAGGTATAATGCCCCTGAATTGATGATTTTAAAGAAATTTTGCAGTTTTTGGTTATTATCTTGAATATTATTATAGATACAGATAAACTGTTAATAGCAAAAATGTTAAGCAAAGTAAGATCTACAAATAAGTCAATTTGACCAAAATTGTCAATTGACCCCTTAAGGAGTTATTGCCCTTTAAAGACTTTTTTCACAATTTGTTCATCATGTTAACTTACTTTAAAAAATCTTCTCCTTTGAAACTGCTGTATCAATTTCAGCCAAACGTAGGCTAAATGAGTTTCAGAGTATCTAGTATAAATTTTATATTTCATTTCCTTGTATGTCAGAAACATAGCTCCTATGGCTAAAATAGAACATAGGAGAAAATGATTTTTTTTTTGCTTTTGAAGAAAATAGGACGATTCAAAGAATATTTAAATAAATTGAAAAGCCAAAATAATCATTGATGAGAGATTTAACCAAAAAAATTAAGGTGAGCGATTCAGGCTCTTGAGAGCCTCTTGTTTCTGTAAAGAAGGATTTTTTTATAGTGTAGTTGCAGTTGTTCAAGTGCATCTCTAAATAATGAAAATGCTTAAGGAGGCTCGAGGGTATAAAAATTTAGAAAAAAAAATAAACAGTTATTTTTCATCATAAATTTTATTTATTACCTTTATTAGTTGTTACTTTATCATACCTACAAAAAACATTAAAAAAAATCAATTCGTGTTGACCCCAGATAACTTTAAAAAAGTGTATACCATTGAAAATGCTCCAAGTTATCTTCCTTTGGTGAAAAAAATGCCATTTTTTTGCATTAAAATTGAAATATCTTTTTTAACTCATCGTTGACCTATATTTTTTATTATTATTTTCAAATAAGCTGTACTTAAACTAAACTTTTGTAAATTGAGCAACTTCTGTAATTTAGTTCTTTTTTTATTTATATATTACCTTTTTTCTCCTATTAGTTTCAACAGAAAAAAAGTAACTTTACCAAAATATATGCTTCTCTAGAAAGCAGATTGTGAGGGTAAATGAACGGTGACCCAATCTTTTTATTTTATGTTTTTATAAAGTATAAGATAAAGTTCATTTGTAGAAAAAATATAATCCTATATTTAAATAAAATTTTGATTTAGACCCGCAAGACACCTTAAGTAGTGTTTCTGTTGGAACTCATACGGTCTTGCCTTGACTAAACTATTTTTTATCTTGACTTATGATACATGGCATGAAGGTATATCATATTATGAATAAAGTGTTGCATATCATCATTAAAATAAAAGAATTTGTAGAACATTTTCTTGTCCACAATAGATCTTGTACCGAGAGGTGGAGGCATTAAGTTTTACCTTTGTCCGTCTGTACATCAGTCTGTATGTCCCAATGTTGGTTTCCATTCTACAACTTTAGTTTGCCTCAACCAAATGTTATCACAAAACACATATCAAGTTTGAAGTTTGTTGGCAAAACTTTACCCGTTCTAGAGTTATTCCCCTTTGCCTTTCATATTTTAAGATTTTGTGTGGTGGGACTTAAACAGTTCCTATGCATAGTTTTAAATATCAAACTATGTAGAAGATATTTTGATAATTAAGGTAACAAATGAAATTTATTTTACATGTTTGAGTATTTTATGAGAACAGTTCATGTAACCACTTATGATGAATCAATTGTATTTCATTTTCCAACAGTCAAAACATATCTCTTTACTAACAATTTATTCTGTATTTGTGTTCTTGGGTTATTTCTTGAATTCATTTTTTTTCTATTTTGAGATATAAAATCCTCAAATGAAAAAGCTAAAAAGGGCAGGTAATTGCACACATTTGTTAAATAAAGTTAAAATAAAGTAAATCAATTGACCTTGGTCATGTATAGTATATGAAAAACAAAAGATTTGGAGGACTGTATAAGAATATATGAAGGATAATTAACTCACTCATAAAAGTGAGTTTGAAATGTTTTGGCTTTCAATCATCTTACTTATAGGCTCTCATGTATTGATATAAAAAAAAAAAAATGATCACCAAATTTGGCTTTTAAGTTCTTTGATGCAAATTAACCCAAAAATGTGCATGGATTGCAGCAAAATTACATATTTCACTTTAATAAATATAAAATATTGCAGAGCAAGCGCTTCTTATCATGAACACTGTAGTTGAACTTTGTTGGTAATATCTGTTTGTCTCTGTGTAACTTGTCTCTGTCTTGTCATTCAGTCTATAACTACACACCTTTCTCTCATCTTTTAATTGCTTTGTCCTTTTAAACAGGTAAAACGAGGTCAGTAAATATATTTGGAGTTCTCCAGTAGCTTTCATTGTACACATAATGTCTATTCTCCCTATATATGCTTCTAGTCCAAACAAAATCATGTTTATTGGGATTTTAAGATAACATATACATGTTCATGACTTTGGGTATAAAAATAGAAATTGAAGATTTAGTAATTAAAAAAAAATCTCCAAGGGGAGTTAACTGTATATCCAGTGGGAACAGGATATAATGGTAATGTTGGAATAAAAGGGCATTGCATGTTTTCCTGCTTTAGTGGAGTTTTCTACTGTTTTTCAGTTATTCTGTTGGTAGTGGGAACAGTTCAACAAATTCCCTTGGACCAGGTATCCCTAATTCCACTCTCCCTGTTCAGCCAAGTGCACCCCCTATGATACACATCACAGCTGCAACACCCAGTACAGAGAAAAAACAGGCTAGAGTTTTATATGATTATGATGCTGCAGATAATTCAGAGTTATCCCTCTTAGCTGATGAGGTTAGGAATGTTTAAAATAGTTTTATGTTAACCACAGATGTGCCAAAAGTTTTTTGTTTATTTGTAGAATTAAAAATCTCACATCAGTTTTATTATTGAAGTTTCTTTGGTTTTGGGGTATATTTTTTTTATCATAAAAGATTTTAAAAAAAACTTTTGGTACACAAAAAAAAATCACTGTAAATTAATGTAAAGCACATAATTAATATGGTCTTAACAGACATATATCCATAAATCCTTGCATGTTATTTATATTTTTTATATTGTTTATGTTTTCATTTGAATTTATTTACCTGACAAATATGTATATACATGTATGCATGATTGTTTTTATAATTCTAAGTAGATACATTTCTGTACTTTGTCCTTTTTTGGATGTTCTCTGTAGATTTGTTTTTTATTACAAATGTATAAGGTATTGAGAATTATTGATTTCTATTTTAATATTAAGTCACAGTTCTTTTCTTTTTCACTTTTGGAAAGATTCAAACTGTAAAAAAATTTACTGGCAATTATTGAAGTATTTCTATAAAATCATTTCAAAACGAAAAACATGATTATCTTTGTAAATTTTGGTTACTGAAATGATGAAAATATCCCAGTGAAATAGTTTCAAACAAATGTAGAATACTCATGTCTGTCAGAAAAGGATTAGTGATTTCATTTTTTATTGTTTTTTGATCAGCAATGCATATTTTAACAAGAGTAACCCCATTGGGTGCTGAGGTTGCCACTGTATTTTGAGACCTTTCCTCATCCCAGTAATGTAAGGATATAACTAAAGTCAAACAAAATCACCTAAGGGGTCAGTCAAGAGTGGTCCCTCAAAAATATGACTTTTTAAAGAAAAAATATTTATGGCACTACATACTCTTATGGTGTGCCAAAGCCTTTCTAACAGGAATCCCCTTATATTGCCCTCATTTTAAAGGGTAAGAAAATCAGTACTAGGAATCATGTAAGTTTCTTGATTTATTAAAAGTTATAGTGGTGAACCTAAACAGTTGGGGTTACCTGACCATGGCATATTTTCTTGTTTGTTGTTGAATGATTAGTTTTTGGCTTCACAAAATGTGAGGCATAGGGTGACAGCAGCATAAACTATTTGCACAAAGCATTTCATAAAAATCAGAATTCTTCAGAATCATACCTTTATGTCATCTATACAGTTGCTAAATTGCTTATGCTCTACATATCATTGGAATGTGTACATGTCTATTGGACATTGTTCACTTGATCTAGACCTCATTTTTACAATTTATTTGTCAACATAAATTTAGTGTTTAGGTCGGTTTTTGTCGAGCCTTCGACTTTAGTCGAAAAAGCGAGACTAAGCGATCCTACATTCCGTCGGCGTTGGCGGCGTCCACAAATATTCACTCTGTGGTTAAAGTTTTTGAAATTTTAATAACTTTCTTAAACTATACTGAATTTCTACCAAACTTGGACAGAAGCTTGTTTATGATCATAAGATAGTATCCAGAAGTAAATTTTGTAAAAATAAAATTCCATTTTTTCCATATTTTACTTATAAATGGACTTAGTTTTTCTGCGAGGAAACATTACATTCACTCTGTGGTTAAAGTTTTTAAAATTTTAATAACTTTCATAAACTATCCTTGATTTGTACCAAACTTGGACAGAAGCATGTTTATGATCATAAGATAGTATCAAGAAGAAAATTTTGCAAAAATAAATTTCCACTTTTCCGTATTTTACTTATAAATGGACTTAATTTTTCTTCGAGGAAACATTACATTCACTCTGTGGTTAAAGTTTTTAAAATTTTAATAACTTTCATAAACTATCCTTGATTTGTACCAAACTTGGACAGAAGCTTGTTTATGATCATAAGATAGTATCAAGAAGAAAATTTTGCAAAAATAAATTTCCACTTTTCCGTATTTTACTTATAAATGGACTTAGTTTTTCTGCGAGGAAACATTACATTCACTCTGTGGTTAAAGTTTTTAGAATTTTAATAACTTTCATAAACTATCCTTGATTTGTACCAAACTTGGACAGAAGCTTGTTTATGATCATAAGATAGTATCAAGAAGAAAATTTTGTAAAAATAAATTTCCACTTTTCCGTATTTTACTTATAAATGGACTTAGTTTTTTTGCCAGAAACAAAACATTCACTCTGTGGTTTAAGTTTTTAAAATTTTTATAATGTTCTTAAACTATCCTGGATTTCTACCAAACTTAGACAAAAGCTTGTTTCTGATCATAAGATATTATTCAGAAGTAAATTTTGTAAAAAAAATTCACTTTTTCTGTATTTTACTTATAAATGGACTTAGTTTTTCTTCCAGTTAACATTACATACAGTCTGCAGTTAAAGTTTATAAAACATTTATTAGATTCATAAACTATCCTGGATTTTTTTTACCAAACCTGGAAGCTTCTTTCAATCAAAAGACAGTATCGAGAGGGAAATTTTTATTGATGTTTTTCCTCATTTTTGTTGAGTCTGCGATTAACAGCAAAAGTAGGCGAGACACTGGGTTCCGTGGAACCCTTACGAATTTTTTAGATACTATAAGCAGTAGGTCAACTATATTTGGTGTATTGAATGATTATAAGGTACACCTGCCCCTCTTGCAGGGTTCATATTACCTTTACCTTGTTTTCATAGTTCAATAGTCAACTTTCAGTTTTTGTGGTAATGTTCATTTCTCAGATACTATTAGCAAAATGTCAATTATATTTGGTCATATTAGTGCATAGGATAATCATAAATTTCATCTGACCTTGACCTATGAAGAAGGGTCAGCGGGCAATGTTAAATGTTCTTGACTAAATCAGTTTCTCAGATATAGCAAATAATAGAACAACTAAAGTTGGTGTATGGAATTATTGTATGGTATACATTTCAGTCTGGCCGTGTTCATCTGACCTTGAGCTTATTTTCATGTTGTTTTTTTTGATAATGTTAAATGTATGTGATACTTCAGTAAAACTCGATTATGTGAAAAACTTTAACATAAATTTCAAAGGGTGACTAGTAAACAGGCAAGATATGTCATCAACTATTAATTTGTGCAACTACTGCAGTTTATACATATCAGTCAGAAAAGGGCATACTTAACTTTTATTGATAATATTCATAATTTTTCACATGTAAATGATGGAATAAGTTTGGTTACTAAATGACTATATAAGTTAAGTTATGTGGTCTTCATATTCATTGAAAGGTGTATAAAATGTCTGTTTAATTATACGAGTAATAACTTAAAGCATTTGGAACTACATTCAATGATAAACATAGTATTTTCAGTTTCTGTAAGTGAAAGGTCCACTACTTTTGGTTAATTGAATTGTTTCAATGTAGAGGAATAGTATTCCCTTTGACCTAACCCTCATTTTCATGATTCAGTGGTTCACATACATTTTTTGGTAGGCCAGTGTCTTTAAAAGTATCTGTGGTTGTACTGTTAATTTGTTTATGTGTGTGTTTGGCATTGACTCAGCATCTTGTCCAGTGGTAAACATTTAAGTCATATCTGCATGTCAACACTTGTATCATTTCATTTCACATATCCATTAAATAATTATTTGGGCAAACACAAATAGTTCCAATCCATTGCACTATTTCCTGCAACCATCGTATAAAAAAACAGTAGTTGGAAATTTTAAATTCAGACAAATCAACATTAGTGTGCATAATCTAAATATTGGTTGTTTTGTGAATGTGTTTTTTGTGTATTTTAACTTGTGGTATGATATAGATATGAACTTCATTATTTTTATATTTGTTTTATTTTATTTCAGCTAATAACAGTGTACAAAGTTCCGGGACTGGATCCTGATTGGTTAATGGCAGAGCGGGGTTCACAAAAGGGAAAAGTTCCAAACACATATTTAGAAGTTTTAGAATGAATCATGCACAATTACATACTTTCAATTCTTGTTATAAACTGTAAACTTATGAAAAGTTACAGGAAATGATGGATCTACAACAGTGTGTAAACAGGAGGGTTAAAGATCGAAGATCAGAGAGACGCTATTTATAAACAGTTAACAAGTTGAGCATGTGATATAAACTCTTTCAAAAAAAAAAATTGTCCATTTTTACCCTCAAATTATATTATGTTATGTATCAATCATTTTAAGAGTGCTATTGATATGATTTACCTTAAAATTTGAGCATTAAAAATCGATGTTGTTTTGCACACAATTTGTATCATTATAAAAGCTGTATGAAAAAGCAATAAGTCGTAGAATTATGTTACCCATTTATGTCAGACATTAATTTTATGGCGGCTGCAAACTGTTTTCCAAACATTCAATTATAGAAATTCAGTTTCTTTGGCATATTAAAGTAAAAAAAGGCATGATATTGAATCAAATGTTACTTATGTTGAGATAAACAAATAAGTTCTCTTCAGTCAAGCATTTATGTGCATTTGCCTCAAATTCTGAGAAGTTGATTAATATAACTTTGTGTTCAGATCCAGTTTCAAGACAATTTGCCATACAATAAGGTTGAACTGATCTACATTTTACACTATTAACTGATAAGATCTTAAGTCATGAGATTAATTTCCAAATACCACATGTTTACACCATTATTACTCTTTTTAAGGTCCATTATAATAAGATGGTATTCCCCTTTTTATGAAATTTTGTATGTATTTAGCACTCACTGAAGTTGACTGAACTGCATCTGAATTTTTCATTGATTCAGATTTAATTTTATGTATAACCTAGATAATAAAATGCATCCAGATAATTTTTAGCACATAGTCTATCAAAAATTTTCATATTGTAGCATTTACATCCAATATTATGACTTATCATATTAAAATTGATGGGAACAAGGCTTGATTTGTAATGTGCAGACTTTTTTTTTAGGTTTATCTAACATGGATTTAGGTGTTGTAAAACTTTCCTGTGTTATGGTTAAATTCAGACATTAATATGAGGATTGTATTGATGGAAAATTTGTGACATGCTTTGCATCACAATAAGTCAAACTTTACAATTGACAAAGATTTTCAATAATAAATGTTCACATTAAATTCTGAATTTAGCATAGTATTTTTTTAATTTTTTTTCATTTTGAAACACCAACAGAACATCAAAATTACATTGTATTTATCTTTTCAATTCAGAGTTTGAAAACATGAAATGTGGTTAATTTTTATAAGCAGTTACGACTGATGTGTGATCAATTATTATTTATTATATTTCTATGTAAATACATTAAATTTTTGAATGTCACCTTTTCGTATGAGAGGTAGTTTTGTCTAATAGAAACACTCTTAATTGAAGGTTTGACATTTGAACCAAACCATGATTGAGGATTTAAGCTTGATGTTTCCTGATAATGATCCCATCTGAAATATTCATTGAGTATAAGAAGAAGATATTTTTATTTGACAAACCACCAGATGTGATTCACAAATCTTTTAATTTCCCTATATTAAATGTCTGTACAGATAAGTGCTACTTGTACATTATTTTGATGGTTGTATCTGGTCAGATTTAAGATATAAATGCAAGGCAGGCTTTTGTAGTTCTTTTTATTTAGTATTATTTTTTGGTTTAAAAAAGGAAAATGCAACGTATTGATTTTCTGTATAACAATGGCAAAAAGTTAATCAAAGCAAGTTAATTGTATTTCTAATAAAAAAAAAAAAAACTGTACTTGTTGAGATTTTCAGTAATCAAACTACTGTTGTACAAGATATTTGAATGATAATAGGAAATGGATTTACTGAATGAATGTTTTAAATAAATAAAAACTAGCCATTGCAGAATCTTAAAAAAATATATCGAGTAAGATATATGTTAAGGATGTAACTAATTGTATTTATGACAAAATCTGAGATTAGATTTGATAGGTAATTGATTGTACTAACCATGTGTACAGTGTTGTGTTGATAGTGCTCATACTGTGTTTGGAACTTTTATACCTGTTTGAACCCATTGTTATTACTAATGCTTGTGATGAAATTTCTGTTTTGACTATGTGAAGTTTCCTTCATCTTCATCTTAAATATTAAAGTTATCTTCCCTACATTAAATATCACTGAAGAAAATACATTTTGTAAAAATACAGGAAAGAGGGCAAGAATTGAAATTCTGGTATTGACCACATGCCATTAACTTTTAATTTTTTTCATTATGTATATTGCAAGAAAGGCATCTTTAAATTAATGTTATAAGGTATATAACTGTCCTCATCTCTTATTCTCTTTTAATCTAATATTAAAGTTTGACAGTAATGTTTGCTAGCTTTTTACATTTGATAAAAGTACATCCATTACTGTCTCATCATACAGAATATTGAAATTACATGTAAAATTTTAAGCACAATGATGTTTTTTTTCTTCATTATAACATTATGGAAATATACATGAAAAATTAAAACTAGATTACTATTTAGATAATACATTACGTCAAAGAAAACCAGTAGAAGTGTTATTTTTCACTTTTTCTTCATTATAGAAATGCAGAAATTTCATCATCAAAGCATAAAAGTGAATGGTACATTTATATTTATAAGATTTTTAAATTTTATTATATGTATTTTTTTCTTGCTGCTTTATTATTGTTAGTGAGGGATTTGTTATTGATTATATATACATGTTGATATGCAGATAGACATTAACAAAGCTTGATAAACAAATCAATAGGGAATTTAAAATGGCTCATTTACTTTTTAACATCAGAGTTTCCATTTTCATTCTTTTCAAGTATTTCATTGGTAAAAGATCCTCCTTAAAAATAAATAATGTAATGCTGTTAGTCAGATGTTTTGATAGATGGTGAAAAAAATGGTAAAAAATTCCAAGTTGACAACTTTCTCTAACAAAGAATAATCTGATTTCTTAAGAACTGTTGCCAGTGCAGAATTCTCTTTATGAATATTTACCTTAGGATGAACCTTTGCCAATGTAGGCATTCTTAACGAGAATTCAGGTATTTCAGAAGCTTAACTTTGGTTTGATCAACCAAGTTCTAAAAGCAAAATGAAAAAATAAACTAAACATAAAAAAGTGTCATAATTATAGTTACCGGTACTTGTTTTATATTTGAGGCAATATATAGCATGTATAGTGAAGTGTTAGACTTGTTTACAAATAAATTTCCGCTTTTTTGCATCACAATATAAAGAGTATTAGTTGACCAAATGATTTGTTGTATGGGAGTATTCATAAATATGGTGAATTGGGTTTATTTTAGTTTCTGTTATCATGTGGTTACTATACAGTCATGTGACTATCATGTGGTTACTATACAGTCATGTGACATAATGTTGAAAACATTTGAAGCTGTATAATAGAAAATCAAGAAGTTTGTTATATTTAATGGTGATTTAGAGATTTTCTGTTTCATCTTAAGGTTTTGAATTAATACTGATGAGATTCAATGTAAATTAAGTGACAAAAATATTTGTTAAAACTATAAAATTAATTTTGTTTATCTTTAGTGCTATATTGTCAGAGACGGCAAAATGGTGCTGAAAGTTTTGTCATGTTTTTAAGTAGTTAATTGTATGAATTAAAATGTGATATTTGCATATTATGTATTATACCATTTTTTAACTGAGTATCTGCTATTAATCCACATAAGTACATTTTACTAAGAATAAAGTCAATTGTATTATATATTTTTTGTATTGCATATTGTGTTTTAAGTTGTTTGGTAAAGGATTTTTGTTAATTTTACATTTCATTTAATTTTCTCATTATACATGTATGACCCTCAAAATTTGTTTAAGTAAAGGTTTTTATGATTCAAACACTAAACTGGATGCATGCTCAATCTTTCCCATAAAGGACTTTTTTTTTAATTTTTCTTTTTTTTTTGTTCATTAGGGCCACCATATTTTAACTTATAGTTCAGTTGGTGGAGTTTTGTTAAACAAAAAATGTACATAATTTATTTAATTTATATCTGCACTAGAGTGAAATTTTCTGATTATTACAAATTTTGTCTTTATCAAAGTGTAAATGGCAGGACATATTATCTAATGTGTATGTGGCAATACACGTTTTCTTTAGTGTAAGTGTCTGTTCTTTTTATCTTAACTGCAAGTTCAAAAGCACATCATCTTTATTGAAAGTGTAAGGGGCAAAACACAAAAATAGTTGATGTTTACTGTATGTGCCACTTAATGTAAAAATTCATTTATGCATTTGGTGGCAACTAATTAATGTATTAAAGTGTTGATGCACTGCATCTTTAATAAAAGTGTCCCTACATGTAAACATAAAATCAATTACATGAAATAAATGGTCACTGGTCATACAAATAGATCATGAGATATAGTTGAATAAAGATATCTGTATATGAAATAAAAAATGTTAAAACCAAATGTTTTTTCATTTTTTGTTGAGCCTGCGACTTTTGTTGGAGAAAGCTTGACATAGGGAAAATGATCTGGCGGCGGCATTAGCTAACTTCTTAAAAGCTTTATATTTTAGAAGGTGGAAGACCTGGATTCTTCATACTTTGTATATAGATGCCTCAAGTTACAAAGTTTCTGTCAGTCACATGTCCAATGTCCTTGACCTCATTTCCATGGTTCAGTGACTACTTGAAAACAGTTAAGATTTTTTGTAATGTTAAATTCTCTCTTATTATAAGTAATAAGACAAATATATTTGGTATGTGCATTCCTTGCATGGTCCTCATGCCTGTCAGACAGTTTTCACTTGACCTCAACCTCATTTCATGGATCAGTGTACAAGGTTAAGTTTTGGTGGTCAAGTCCATATCTCAGATACTATAAGCAATAGGTCTAGTATATTTGGTGTATTGAAGGACTGTAAGGTAAGTGTCATCTGACCTTGACCTCATTTTCATGGTTCAGTTGTTATAGTTAAGTTTTTATACGACTGCTAAACAAAATTTGCGTTGTATAATGCTATGTTGTTGTCGTCTGAAGACACATTTAGTTTCCGGACAATAACTGTAGTTATAGTAAATGGATCTATAAATTTTGACCAGAAGGTTCAATACAACTAAAGGAAGGTTGGGATAGATTTTGGGGGTTATGGTCCCTATAGTTAATTAATTAGGGGCCCAAAATAGCATTTTTGCAGTTTTCAAACAATAACTTGTGTTTATGTGTTTGAATCTCTCTGAAATTATTCCACAAGTTTCCATACCATGAAGGGATTGTTAGTATTGACTTTGAGGGGTTATGGTTCAAAATGTTAAGGAATTAGGGGCAAAAAAAAAAGGGGGAAAACTATGTTTTTCTGGTCAAAGGACAATTAAGACTATTTAAAAGCAGTGTAAGGGAGGTAATTCAAAAACATTTAACATATAATGTTGGGTATGTTCAGATATACCTCCCTTACACTTCTTGAAATTAGGTATAAAGGAATGTCAGGTTTTGGACTCATTGCAAAAAAAGGGGGGTGGTAGTAGTTTTCAAATTTTTTTACACAAATTTTTGAAAAGTTTGAAGTAGAAATCTTTAATTGCACAATATTGCGCAATAGATTTGTAAGATCTTGACATTTGTTTTGTGTCAGAAACTCATATTATGTCAAAAATTTGATCACAATCCAAATTCAGAGCTGTATCAAGCTTGAATGTTGTGTCCATACTTGCCCCAATTGTTCAGGGTTTGACATCTGCGGTCGTATATAGCTGTGCCCTGTGGAGCACCTGGTTGTGTTTTGGTCTGTTTTTATACGACCACACTGAAAATTTTTGGTTGTATATTGGTATCACGTTGGCATCGTCGTCGTCAAAGTCCAAAGATTTTAGGAATTGGGGGCCAAAAAGGGCCCAAATAAGCATTTTCTTGGTTTTCGCACAATAACTTTAGTATAAGTTAATAGAAATCTATGAAATTTTGACACAAGGTTTATGACCACAAAAGGAAGGTTGGGATTGATTTTGGGAGTTTTGGTTCTAACAGTTTAGGAAATAGGGGCCAAAAAAGGGCCCAAATAAGCATTTTCTTGGTTTTCGCACAATAACTTTAGTATAAGTAAATAGAAATCAATGAAATTTAAACACAAGTTGTATGACCACAAAAGGAAGGGTGGGATTGATTGTGGAGTTCAGGTACCAACAGTTAAGTAATTAGGGGCCAAAAAGGGCCCAAATAAGCATTTTTCTTGGGGTTTTTTCACCATAACTTTAGTATAAGTAAATAGAAATCTATGAAATTTTAACACAAGGTTTATAACCATAAAGGGAAGGTTGGGATTGATTTTGGGAGTTTTGGTCCCAACAGTTAAGGAATAAGGGGCCCAAAGGGTCCAAAATTAAACTTTGTTTGATTTCATAAAAAATTGAATAATTGGGGTTCTTTGATATGCCGAATCTAACTGCGTATGTAGATTCTTAATTTTTGGTCCCGTTTTCAAATTGGTCTAGATCTACATTAAGGTCCAAAGGGTCCAAAATTAAACTTAGTTTGATTTTAACAAAAAATTGAATCCTTGGGGTTCTTTGATATGCTTAATCTAAAAATGTACTTAGATTTTTTATTATTGGCCCAGTTTTCAAGTTGGTCCAAAATTAAACTTTGTTTGATTTCATCAAAAATTGAATAATTGGGGTTCTTTGATATGCCAAATCTAACTGTGTATGTAGATTCTTAATTTTTGGTCCCGTTTTCAAATTGGTCTACATTAAAGTCCAAAGGGTCCAAAATTAAACTAAGTTTGATTTTAACAAAAATTGAATTCTTGGGCTTCTTTGATATGCTGAATCTAAACATGTACTTAGATTTTTTATTATGGGCCCAGTTTTCAAGTTGGTCCAAATCAGGATCCAAAATTATTATATTAAGTATTGTGCAAAAGCAAGAAATTTTTAATTGCACAGTATTCAGCAATAACAAGAAATCTTCAATTGCACAGTATTGTGCAATAGCAAGTACAATGTATTTTCAATTGCACAGTATTGCGCAATAGCAAGAAATATTTAATTGCACAATATTGCGCAATAGCAAGAAATATTTAATTGCACAATATTGCGCAATAGCAAGAAATTTTCAATTGGAGTTATCTTTCTTTGTCCAGAATAGTAGTTGAATCAACTTAAATCATTGTTTTATACAATATACAATGTATATTCACTTTTACTACCAACTGATAAATTAAAACAATCTTTACCATTCCTTGATAACAAGCACTTTTTTTACATTTTAATATTTTATTATGTATTTAAATGAGTAGTTATTGTTGCAAACTCGATTAGTAATTTGAATTGGGATCAGTTTTGGAATAAGGGAAAGGGGGATGTGAAAAAAAAAATTTGGGGGGGGGGTCAATTTTTCTCATTTCAGATAATCATAAATAAAAAGCACTCGCACCCGCAAAGTGGAAAGGGATTAATATAAGTTGCAAAAACTTGTTTCCCAATCCACTATAAATAAATATGTTCAAACTAAATAAAAAGAAAATTTCTTCAAACATTTTTTGAGAGGATTAATATTCAACAGCATAGTGAATTGCTCAAAGGCAAAAAAAAAATTTTAAGTTCATTAGACCACATTCACTCTGTGTCAGAAACCTATGCTGTGTCAACTATTCAATCACAATTCAAATTTAGAGATGAATCCAGCTTGAATGTTGTGTCCATACTTGACCCAACTGTTCAGGGTTCAAGCTCTGTGGTCGTATAAAGCTGTGCCCTGCGGAGCATCTGGTTCTTATACTGTATGCAATAGGTCTACTATATTTGGTGTATGGAATGATTATAAGGTGTTCATTTCTAGTGGACAGGTGTCATCTGACCTTGACCTCATTTCCATGGTTCAATGGTCTTAGTTAAGTCTGAGTTTTGGTCTTTTTTTCTAATACTTTATGCAATAGGTCAACTATATTTGGTGTATGGAAATAGTTTATGATCTAAATGTCAGTGGCACGGGTTTTATTTGACCTTGACCTCATTTTTGTGGTGCATTGCTCTGTGTAGGTGTTGTGTTTTAGTCTGTTTTTCTTCAACTATAAGCAATAGGTTAACTATATTTGTTGTATGGAAGAATTGTTAGCTGTACATGTCTGCCTGGCATAGTTTATCTGACCTTGACCTCATTTTCATATGGTTCATTGGTCAATGTTAAGTTTATGTGACAGTTGTAATAAAGTTTTTTTTTTAGGACTATCAACATAATATCAATGATAAGTTAAGAAGGCGAGACATTTCAGCATGTGCACTCTTGTTTCATTGAAAAATAGAAATGTTAGAATAAGATTTCAAAAGATCTTCTGAATCTGTCTTGTTGATTTAGTTGATTTTATACGATCACTCAAGTTATCCCAACATCACACTGACTTAACAGTGATAACCGCTGTTGAAATGTGTGAGAACTTTTAAGCTCTCTTGGATATCCACTAACTGTTTGACAATACTAGGAATATTTCAATATGACAATGCTCCAAAACTACTGATCAGAATGACTTTATATTTGGCCAGCATCCCCACAATGATGAGTTGTAAAGTTAATGCGCTTTAAGGATCTGTCAGTTACTTATTTCCTGTTTTCATATACAGTCAGGATTGTACTTCGTCAAAATTATCTCCCCATTACGCCAGTTCATTTTCACAATCGTAGAAATGGAAGCCATTGTAGGGATGACGCGCTGCCAATTTTGCTCTTGGAAACCGATAAATTTATCCACATTGCACAATTACGATCCTTATTTGCCAGTTGTTTTTTTTTAAAGACAAATGTATCAACTAGCAAATGAGCATCAGTTAATGATCTTGTCTGCATTGATTCAACTTAAAACTATTGTCTGATCGGTTGTCAGGTGAAATTTTCGAAAATTCATAAACATTTAAAAAAAATCTAATTAAATATTTCGTGGAAGGGCAGACTAGATTTTTTTAGTGGTTGAAGACTATAAACCCCAGTTATCACACACAAAAAATTATAATTTTTCGAAGATATGCATTTTCATCATCCAACTTCAAAGACTGTCGTCAAGTACTTTTAAGTAAAAAAAATAGCTATTCGAACACACCTACTCTGTTTTTGTGATTCATTAGATAGGTATTTCACTTGACCCATATATTTTATCTTTTATCACTGTGATTTTTTATGTTATATCGGGACGAAGTCCCCTATTACAGTAGAAAATTCAATAAAAAAAAAAAAAAAAAAAAAATCGGGAAAATTTCCCGAATTTTTCATTGTACTAATGAACTCAAAATCGTTCAATTTTTTTTGGTCGTGTTTTTTAATTTCCGGATCTGCGCAGAACACATAACTCTACTTCCTTCTTCCGGTCTTCTGTTGTCGTGAGACTTTGATTAGTCTAGTCATCGAGACTATGATTAGTCTAGTAAAATATAGGAACTCAAGGAACACAATACCAATATTTCATTTTTAATAAAGTCAACCTGTAGCTTTGATATATAAAAATGATAGAATCTGAAGCGAGACGATGTATCAAATATTCTTGCTTTGTACGATAGCAAGACAAAATATTCAACTCAAACACGCCCTTACATAAAAGGGTGCATTCGATTTTCTCTTTTTGATACAATTGTTACCCTTTTTTTGGAATTTTTTCTAGAGTCACATAATGGAAGGGCAGACACGAAAATTACTGAACTAATAGATTGATATGTTTTCCGTCCGTGGTAAAAAAAAAATTAAAATCGGAGGTTATACATTTTCTACATCCAACTTGAAAGATACCCATGTCGTCGACTTGATATCTAATTGTTCTGCTTAACTATATTCTTGATAAATTGAAAACTTATGCAAACGGTGTTTTTAAAATAAAATACTTCGTAATTGAGAAGAAAATTGTCATTTAATTTGTTTCTATAAAACTTTTAAAATTTTTGTCACTATAGTAAACATCACAGTAAGCATTTATCGCCTTCTCTAACAAAGAGCTTCGATTCTTTTGTTCTATTTCAACCGGGTTTCCGACTGTATACCTTGACTTATCAGTGAGTGGGGTAATGCTCAGCAAAACAATGTGATTTGAATTTGAATTTAAATCATATAGAAAGTACTGAAGAAGAAACCCTTATTGTTTTATTTTGGAAAGATATGTGCAAGTTTTGAACACAAGAGTTTTAAAAATTTCTACATGTAGATTGAAGGTGTTCACTGTTTAATCATTTCCTGCTAACTGCTTACAGAAATGTCAGAAGGTATTGTCATCTATAAGTCTTTTTAGTAGAAATTAGATAAAACATCTCAACACTGAAAGATACAACAAAACAATATATCTATAAACATTTATATGGGAAATACATTACCTAAGCAACACAACTGTACTAGACTCCAAGGTGTCCATTACTGAAGGCCAAGGTGTGTGGTGTAGATGTATCAGAAAGCCAATTCTTTTTGCCATTAATTATTGGCTTCTAAAATACAAATTTTAAGCAACACTTACTAGTTATTAACATGAAGGAACGAAGTATTTGCTTCCAGACCCCAACTGACTTCTACAAACTGTTTGGTTTTTTTTTATTTACCATCCTCTTGTATTTAAGAAACTGTATTATTAAAAGTCGATTTGGGCACTGACCCATTCTGGTCCAACACGCACCTGTTAGCTTTACTGTAAGATGACCTCTGTTATTATCCTCCAACTTAAAAAAACTTTTCCTGAAAACTGCCGCTTTCCATTCACTCTGTTGGCTATTAATATTCACAGAATTTTATCATAGGGCGATCCTAGCCATCCAATATTGTCACAAATCCTGTTACTGTAACTTATTTTAGGGACATTAGGTTAAAGAACGGACGTCGGTTGTATATTTATGGCTTTTGTCTCGTTTGTGAGACATGGATACAGGATATACGGCAGTGAAGCATAAACTATTTGTTTAACGATTTGTATTTCAGAAGTTAGAAAACCCGGATGAGTCATATCTTGTGTGCAGATACCTTATGTTTTGAAGATTCTGTTTGTCATATGTCTATTGTCCTTGACCTAATTTTCATGGTTCAGGTACTGCTTGAAAAAAATAATTTTGTTAGTGAATGTTTCACTTATTATGAGTATGAGGATTATTATATTTGGTAGATGGGTTCTTTGCCATGCCTACATGTCTTTCAGGTAGGGTTCACCTGACCTTGAACTGAATCCATGGATTAGTGATCACGGTTCAGTTACATGATTTAGTCTGTGTTTCAGATTCTTTAAGCAGTAGACATATTCTGAACATTGATCAATGAACGATGAAAATGAGGTCGAGGTTAGATGAAACCTGCCAAACGGTCATGTACACCTTACAATCATTCTATCCATCAAATATATTCATAATATTGGCCATATTGCTGTTGGTAACTAAAAAATAATTAACCCAAACCACAATTAATAAACATTGTCCAATGAACCATGAAATTGAGGTCAAGGTCAGATTAAACCTCAAAGTTAGACATTTCCAACTTACTATCATTTCATTCACCAAATAATAGTTGAGTGACCTAGTTTTTGTGGTGGCTTAATGACTGGACATACACAATGCTGGTCTCTTGACAACTTTACTCGTATTGTTTTAATGTTGTAGTATTTTACATGTGTTTTTTTTTTAAAGTGCAAGGGCCAGCTAAGCGTTTGTGATCTGTACCCGTCAATAGTCGTCTGTTTTCCGTCGTTCGTAAACTTTTCACACTATGATCGTTTCTTAAACTATTTATTTAATTTCAAACAAACTAATATGAAAATATAACAGGTATGTAGTTTTCGTACAACAATTATAAACCACCAATTTAATGTCATATTTGCCATCCAAAATATAAGTTAACATTTTAAAATTGTAACGCTCTACGACCGCATTCGGATTTCAGACATCAAAATTATGGTATTGTAAGAAATATTGAACCATGAAATTTAGTTTATTAATGTAAAAAATTACCCTCCCGATAGTGATATTCCATACTATTGACAAACTAATTAAGACGGGAATGACATTTACATATATAAAGAATTAAATATTTATGTTCTCGAGGTGTTAACATGTCGGACAATTTCACAATCAATCCTCAACAGTAATTATAATTAACTAGAGTCCAACCATCTATGATCTATAATTATCATCATCTGTATACATTCCATTCCCCCTTTTAATTTCCGTTGCTATTTCAACAAGTGGAGCTGCCAAGCAGAGGAGTTCACTGCATTGTCAACAAGGATAGATTCCAAGCAGAGTAATTCCACAATAACTATTAACTATGTTAAGAGACAACATTTTGTATATGAGCATTTCGAGCATCAACTATCTTGTGTTTAAATTTTTTTTATATTGTCACATTTCAATATACTATATAGTTCTTTTAATCCTTCAAGATACAAAAGGTTGCCTGGTCATAAATCTTCATCATGTTAGCGATTTAACTGAGTAAGTTGTCTTACAATGAATATGTAATTAAATCCTGTAAATTCTTTGGGGCCTCAGTGACCGAGTTGTCTAAGTTTTCTAAGAATTACAGAAATGTGACCCTTACATTTAAGGGAATTTTCACAAATCGTTCGATAACTGCGGTATTTCTGAATTCATTTTCTCCAAACTTTACATTATTAAGGATATTGATAAAATAAACCTCCCTGGTGATTTTTTTTTAATTTCCAGTTTAATTTTCGTTCTAGAGTTATGAACATTTAATTTAAAAATTAAGGGTGAACAAATTCCTTGATTGCTTTCCTCCAAACGTTACATTATTATAGGAATTAATGAAAGTAAGCTCCCTTTCATTTTTTTTTTTACTTGAGTTTGCTTGGATTAAATGTGTCGAATTTTTACATGAGTGTTTGAATTGGTGAACACAAAGGAGTAGGTCCGGTAAGGACCGATTTTGGCCTCAAATTTCAGGTTCATCTGAAGAAAGATTTCGACCACTTTTTAAGCACTTAAGGGTCTATTTCATTTGAATCAATTAGTTTATGTGAAAGATTTTAACTGATTTAGTCATTAAAAACGATCCGATTTAAGCTCAAATATGAAAAATCTACCTAATATGCCGAAAAATGTAACTTTTCAGATGGTTTTTGTCAAAAATGAAAGTGGCCGCATCCGTGTTCATCCTAAACCTTTATATATGTTATGTATTATCATAAAATACAACTTACATTTCAATATGAAGGATGAACACGAATGCGGCCACTTTCGTTTTACACGAAAACCGTCTAAAATTTAACTAAAATGATACAATTGCGAAGATTTCAGTAACTTATCATAACTTAATGGTGCTAGTACCCGAAATGTGTGCATTGTATTGTCAAAAACAGCCAAAATTTATGTAGCAGAAGCATTCTTCTGTCCAATAAACAACTTAAAATTTACATTTAAACAATTTTGTAAAACTGCTATATTTTGGGGCCAAAAAGGGGTCTTACTGGACCTACTCCTTTAAACTGTATGATTTAAAAATACTATTCTCATGCATGTTTTTACCAAGCCATTTTATTTGCTTATGTTAAATACCTTTATTATATTCAATTTGATTCTTAAAAGATTTCAATATCCACAATAACGGTTTATCATGCGCTCTTGGCGGCAGCTATCTATTTATAGGTGAAGGAAGATAGGGCACCGGAGATAACCACAGACCTATCGCAGGAAAACGGCCATCCTTAACCAGACTGAGTTGATTCGTACAGAGGCACTGACAATTTGCAGTCGTTTTGATCAGCATTGTTCAAACATGTCCTATCGATGTATCGTTTCGGGAATTTCGATGTAAAGCGTCGTTTAACCAACTAGTATTGGTAGTTTACTAGAGACTGTGTACTTGTGACAAAACGTCAAAATAATCTGTCACTGGATAATCTCGCTTGACTTTATTTTACAATTTTTACTTGTACCTTAAAGCCAAAAACATAAATTGTATGCGTTAGAGAACTTTTCTGCCTGCTAAGTTAAAGAATAGAATAGAACTTTTTCAAAGACATTAATATTTGACGCACTCTTCCAGATGAAACTTTAATTGCAATAATTACAGTATCAAGGGATTATATCTGATAAACCTATAACGATTCATATGATCCATTCGCAGAACTCATTATTTGTTTTCTGTCACACACTGGAAATTTGTCCTATCAATATTTAAACGTTTTATAGTCGAACAGTTTCTTCTAGAGTAATCACAAGTTTCTGTGGGTGGCATACAATTTACACCATAACATTTTGATGATTTCATTTTCATTTTCATTTTAAACTGAAATATAATTTTGATTAAGGTGGTAGCAGCTTGGAGTTTAGGTGACGAGAAAATTCGAAGCAAGGTAAAGTTTCTTTTTTTTATATATAACATGCGGTGCTTCTTGAACGACATGATATCATATATATATAAAGTTTAAAGAAAGACACAAATTACATAGAATATTAGGAAAACGTGTATAGAAAGCACTACGAAAAAAAAAACAAATAATCATTTACGTTATTAAAAATAAAACCACACACGTGAAACCTTACAACATTTAAGCTATCCACATAAAAAAAAATATGTGTGAAACAATTTGTACTGGAATATGTAATATCATGCCTCTGGGTTTTTTTTTTATCATACATGTTTGCATGTCCTCTTTACCTTTTTTTAATTGGTTTTATTGTAGAGAGGGTCTTGATATAAATAATGTTCCTATATCTTGTCGATATTAGAATCTAAAACTTATGTTTTGTATTTCACAAGATCATGCTTTTAAATTATGTCGTCTATACAAGAATAAATCCGTTAGATCGATGTGTGCTGATTGATACTTCAAACTGTGAAAACATTGACTGGCTTGTAACTAGCTTACAGTAACTACGAGTACTCTTGAATCGGTACTTCGTATCTTTTTACTTTTATTTTGTCATAATGTTAATTAGCTTTTTGTGATTCGTGCCGATCTTACGAGTCAAGTCATTTCCAACTTATATTATACAGCTAGTTCTTATGATGTGTTGTTACATCTCTGTCCCAGGATTGCGCTTTCACAAACATGGTTTACCTCGTAGAGCCAGTAATCGTGCTTGTTTGATGCTGGCTTACATAATTTTTTTTATTTTAATTTTATAAATCGGGTTATTTTTTCTCCTCTAACTTTTTCATATTTTATCATGGAAGAGCCTTTTAAAGCTGACAATACGGTATTGGTTTTGCTCATTATTGATATTATTACTATTTATCTAACAAATGACATGTAATACCTTTGGATTTTGAATGTTCCCATGGCATTTCTACCTCCATTTTATTTTGCAGCAGAATTCAATTATAAGTCGCACATATTAGGATTCATTAAATATTATAACGTATTCATAAAAACATATGATAACAATTGACGAATGTTAATATAATTATTTTCATTTGAAACACTAATGTTTTATCAATATTTTGAATGTTGAATAAATTGCTTCAACACAGTTGTCATACATGTACACATAAATATTTTATTATTACATGATGGGGACTAATATAATTAGTTATATTATAATTGTAAATAATGATGTCACAATCTAAAACAGTATCAATATCAAACAAGTTTGGAAAGTCAACACAGACAGGAAAAATAAAGAAGAAAAGGAAACCCTATAATATAATATATATATTGTAGTCAAAATGTCATACGATATAATGAGAAATCATTGGAAATACCAGACTAGTTGGACAGACGGTTTTACCTGCACCCACGTTAAACTGCAGCCTAGAACAGCAGAATCACCAGTATCACCAGTACCATACAGACACCCACGCTATACTTCACCAACACGAAGATCACAGGTAACCCTTATAGAAAACAATTTACTTATAATTATCATTATTATTAACGGGTTATTATCATTGCAATAGTATACAGAATTAAAACTGAAAATAAAACTAAATGTTTGCAAATATTCTTGTACCACGCATTAACTTAACATTTAGCATGGTTTGTTGATGTGGTTTATACGTGTTTCTCGTTTTTGTCGAGCCTTCGACTTTAGTCGAAAAAGCGAGACTAAGCGACAGAAGTAAATTTTGTAAAAAAATAAATCCATTTTTTCCGTATTTTACTTTTAAATGGACTTAGGTTTTCTGACAGGAAACAACACATTCACTCTGTGGTTAAATTAAAAAAAAAAATGTAATAACTTTCTTTTACTATTTTAAATTTGAACCAAACATGGCCAGAAGCTTGTTTATGATCAAACGCTAGTATCTAGAAAGGACATTTTGTTAATATTTTGTACCTGTGTATCTGTATTTTACTTATAAATGGACTTTCTTCCAGTTAACATTACATACAGTCTGCAGTTAAAGTTTTTAAAACATTTATTAGATTCATAAACTATCCTGGATTTTTACCAAACTTGGACAGAAGCTTCTTACAATCAAAAGATAGTATCAAGAGGAATATTTTTATTGATTGTTTTCCTCATTTTTGTTGAGCCTGGGAGTTACAGCAAAAGTAGGCAACTCTGGGTTCCGCGGAACCCTGACGAATTTTTTATAAAGATAAGACTGTTGGTTTATCTGTTTTAATTGTTTTACACTAGTCATTTTGGAAACCTTTATAGCTTGCTGTTCCGTGTGAGCAAATGCTCAGTGTTGTAGACCGTACTTTGACATGTAATGTTGATAACTTTTTATACGTTGTGACTTGGATGGAGTTATCTCATTGACACTCATACCACATCTGCTTATTTTATCTATCTGTATGTCTTTCCAATTTACAAGCAGAAATTCTAGGTGAATAAATCATTAAAAGACGTTCCCAAACATGGCAATGTGTAGATGTTATCATTTCAAACCGACGTTTAAGTAACAAATTTTAGTACTAGCACTTAAATATTTTTATGACATTGACCTAAATATTGTTTTTATACTGCAACATAAACTAATACATTGATAGCTTTTTAAATCGTAACACAAATGTCAAACTTATTTTCATCCCTTAATAATTACATTAGATGTATGTTTCATTATAATATTTTATTCTGATTGGCTAACTGCACATCACGTGTTATTCCGTAAGCAGTTGAATTGCTCAATACAACTTTTCACTCATGATGACACGTGCTCCAACAAGTGAATTAAATAATAAAATATATAAAATATATAAAATTCGTGTTTTCATGATCATAGCTAAAAAATGTAATTATAAGTATTGAATGCTTCTTTTTGTAACTTTATAGGGTTGTAAAAGCGTTGACCGTGCGTACATTTTTAGAATGAAGCGCTTCCGCGCTTCATACAAAATGTACTTCGGTCAACGCTTTTACACCCCCAATAAATTTACAAAAAGAAGCATTCAATTCTTAAATGAAGCCCTGATTGTGGAGAAAGTGTTCCATGATGAAATTGACATTATACAAAATATAGCAATGTTACTATATTTAGGAAATAAACACAACTAGTTGCAGTATAAAAATAATAATGCCGTTGTCTTGAGCATTTTTTTTTAAATTGCAGTCAAGCTCTCCGGAACCAAGAAATAAACACGATAGTCGACCGGTTAGCAGGAACAGTATAAAGAAAAAACAACCAAAGACACCTATACAAGTGTTAGATATGAGGAGAGAACAAAGAGCTCGCAGAACCAAACCGTGGACTGAAAAGGCTCCATTAAAACACCACAATAGAAACAAATGCATAGGTTGGGATATTATTTGTATGATACACACTATTGTCTTTGCAACATCTATTTAAACTCCAAAGGGCGATTTGACCTAGGTGTCTATGCTTTATGGCAGCTGGAAGGATCTTCCCTGATTTTTCTCGAAATAAATATGTGTGCATTGTTAAAAAGTTTTTATTTGACGGGTGAAATAGCAGGTACTTTTAAAATACACGTCTTATATGGATGATTGTGCCAAACACTAGTTCTAATCGGTTTCAAATAAACATAATTTTTAAAAGATTTAAAACAGACGACTGAACAACCTGTTTTGGTTCGGTTTAGGTGAGAACAAAATAAAGAGGAACTTTTAAAACTCCTGTTTACCGAGTTGTCAGTTCTTGTAGACGTTGGCTGGTCTATACTGTTATTTTCAGGATGTTTTTCAAATTCACGGAAAAGTTGTTTTTTTTTATTCCAAAAGGGTCCAAAATGTCGATTTAGACAGTTTTGGCTTTTCGACCCTTCTCCTCCTTTTCAGTTTGCCATCTTCGGATTTCCTGATTAATAACATGATTTATTACTAAAGAAACATTTATAATAATTGAAATATTCGCTTCAATTGCCAGATCACGACCTTTTTTTATTTAAAAAAAAAACTAATTACAATTCTGATACTTTGAATAATTGTATATCTAAATTGGTAATTATGAATGTCATTAACTTATTTCAAAATCGTCCAGCCGTATTTATTATTCTATAACGCGAAAAGCCATTTAATTTCGGTATTCATCAATTATTCAAAACCACCTTCCTTTTTGGAACTCCCCAAATTATAATTATACATCTCCTGACTTTTGTAGTCTAGAATTGTTCAGATTTTGTAATTAGTAAATAAAATTGAGAGTGGATAGGGGAATGTGTCAAAGAGACAACAATCCGACAAAAGAGCAGAAAACAGCAAAAGGCGTCCAATGGGTCCTCAACACAGCGAGAAAATTCCACACCCGGAGGCGGCTTTAGCTGGTCCCTAAACAATAATGTATACTTGTTCAGTGAAAGTGAAAGTGGACGGTCACATTAAACTGGGAAGAATATAATTGAACTAAAATTGAAAAAGATACAAGACAAAGAAAGGCCAGAGGCTCAAATCATCAATTTCAAAGGAATGTGCAATAAAACAATACACACATTTAAATGTATTTTTTCTTTGGTATGAGCATTACTTTTTCAAACTAAATATAAAGAATAACACCGATAAAGAATAACACACTAAAAATAAAGAATAACACACTAAAGACAAAGAATAACACACTAAAGACAAAGAATAACACACGAAAGATAAAGAATCACACACTAAAGATAAAGAATAATTACTTTTAAATAGTTGTCATTCAGAAGATTGAATTTTGTTATTGACTTTATTGTGTATTATATATAACGTAATGTATTGACTGTGTTAATTGTTTTTAGAAACTTACTATGAAAATTGCTTGCCGCCAGATGCAGACTTAGAAGAACTGAAGCTTCATTCCAGAAAATTTGTCGCTAATTCACGTTATGGAAATATTTATCAAATAAAGTAGGTCACATCTACAAACTTTTTTTGCGATTCAATAGTTTATTAGTGAACACGTATCCTATTCGTCAAAAAGAATATTATCTTTCCTTTGTGTCTTGTGTGGTTTGCTGTGAATCTACATTTTGCGTCATGAATGTTTGTGAGCGATCGATGCTCCCCTAACCTTAGACAGTGGTGTATCAACACAACATAAGATTAACATACTATAAAAATCAGTAGAAATGGGCTTTACTTATCAGATTGGATGGAAGAGTATTATGACCATCCTTTTTTATTTCATTTTTTTTTTAAATTATCGACTTTAATCTTGGAATTATCATCTTTAATGTTGGAATTTCCAACTTTAAACTGGAATTTCCAACTTTAATCTGGAATCTTTAACGTTAATCTTGGAATTATCGCCATTAATCTTGGAATGTCCAACTTTAATCTGTTTAAAGAATGACAACACTCGAAGAATAAACAGCCTATTCTTACAAAAGACATAAAACATATCTAATTAATCACTAATATTATTTTTCTTTTTCTCATTTAATCTATAGATATGACAAAAAAGCCAGAAGCCCACTTGAGAAAGTTGAAGAACCCGTGACTTGGTTGTGGGAGGAAGATTACAAAGTTTGGTTACGTGATAGTCAACGTTCTGTTACTGGAAGGTACGATTGATCAATACATTATATTGTTCCTAAAACAAGTTCAACCATAGAAAACAAGAGAGAGAACTGGTAAAAAAGACCAGAGTAAGAGTTAAAAAGAGAGAGGAAGAGTAAAAATACTCAAGAGTAAGAGTAAAATAGAGAAAGGAAGAGTAAAAAAAACCAGAGTAAGAGTAAAAAAGACAGAGTAAGAGTGTAATAGAGAAAGGAAGAGTAAAAAAGACCAGAGTAAGAGTTAAAAAGAGAGAGGAAGAGTAAAAATACTCAGAGTAAGAATAAAATAGAGAAAAGAAGAGTAAAAAAAACTAGAGAAAGAGTAAAAAAACAGAGTAAGAGTGCAATAGAGAAAGGAAGAGTAAAAAAGACCAGAGTAAGAGTTAAAAAGAGAGAGGAAGAGTAAAAATACTCAGAGTAAGAATAAAATAGAGAAAGGAAGAGTAAAAAAAACTAGAGTAAGAGTAAAAAGACAGAGTAAGAGTGCAATAGAGAAAGGAAGAGTAAAAAAGACCAGAGTAAGAGTTAAAAAAACTCAGAGTAAGAGTAAAATAGAGAGAGAAAGAGTAATAAAAAAGAGAGCAAGAGTAAAAAAAAACAACAGAGTATGAGAAAAAAGGGAGAGTAAGAGTAAAAAAAACTAGAGTAAGAGTAAAAAAACAGAGTAAGAGTGCAATAGAGAAAGGAAGAGTAAAAAAGAGAGAGTAAGAGTAAAAATACTCAGAGTAAGAGTAAAAATGAGAGAGGAAGAGTAAAAATACTCAGAGTAAGAGTAAAATAGAGAAAGGAAGAGTAAAAAAAACCAGAGTAAGAGTAAAAAAGAGAGAGGAAGAGTAAAAATACTCAGAGTAAGAATAAAATAGAGAAAGGAAGAGTAAAAAAAACTAGAGTAAGAGTAAAAAAAACAGAGTAAGAGTGCAATAGAGAAAGGAAGAGTAAAAAAAAAAAAACAGAGTAAGAGTTAAAAAACTCAGAGTAAGAGTAAAAAGAGAGAGTAAGAGTAAAAATACTCAGAGTAAGAGTAAAATAGAGAAAGGAAGAGTAAAAAAAAACAGAGTAAGAGTAAAAAAGACAGAGTAAGAGTGCAATAGAGAAAGGAAGAGTAAAAAAGACCAGAGTAAGAGTTAAAAAGAGAGAGTAAGAGTAAAAATACTCAGAGTAAGAGTAAAATAGAGAAAGGAAGAGTAAAAAAAACCAGAGTAAGAGTAAAAAAGACAGAGTAAGAGTAAAAATACTCAGAGTAAGAATAAAATAGAGAAAGGAAGAGTAAAAAAAACTAGAGTTAGAGTAAAAAAGACAGAGTAAGAGTAAAAATACTCAGAGTAAGAATAAAATAGAGAAAGGAAGAGTAAAAAAAACTAGAGTAAGAGTAAAAAAAACTCAGAGTAAGAGTAAAAAGAGAGCAAGAGTAAAAATAAACAGCTGCGCCATGAGCACATGATACGCCCGACGTCTTGTGTGGAAGTTTTATGCAATAATCATAAATAGTTTCAGAGAAAGTTTTAAGCAATGACCATATATTGTTTTTGAGACACGGCGGGACATGTGAAACCCCCAACCCTGTTTTTTTTTTACAAAAAACTAAATATCACTAAAATAAAATTTTGAATCAAAACCAAAAAGTATATAGATCTTTAAATTAATATAACAAAGAAGTGTGTAAAGTTTTAAGCAATAATCATAAATTGTTTTTGAGATATGGCGCGACATGTAAAAAAACCCTCCCCTGTTTAAAAAAATACTCAATAACTCCAAAATAAAGTTTTGAATCATCACCAAAAAGTATACAGATCTTTAGATTAATATAACAAAGAAGTGTGTAAAGTTTTACGCAATAATTATAAATTGTTTTTGAGATATGGCACAACATGTAAAAAAAACCTCCCCCTTTTTTACAAAATACTCAATAACGAAATTTTGAATCATCACCAAAAAGTATACAGATCTTCAGATTAATATAACAAAGACATGTGTAAAGTTTTAAGCAATAATCATAAATCGTTTTTGAGATATGGTGTGACATGTAAAAAAACCCTCCCCCTTTTTTACAAAATACTCAATAACTCAAAAATAAAATTTTGAATCATCACCAAAAAGTATACAGATATTAAGATTAATATAATAAGAAGTGTTTAAAGTTTTAAGCCATAATCAAGAATCGTTTTTGAGATACGGTGCGACATGTGAAAAAAAACACACCCCTGTTTTAGTTACAAAGTGCCGTAACTCAAAAAGTTCTAATCTTATTTTCACCAAAAAGTATACAGATCATTTGACCATCATAAGAAACAACTAATTTAAGTTTCATGAAATTTGGATAAGTCGTTCTCAAGTTACGGTGCGACATGTTTACGCCGGACAGACATACAGACGGACGGACGGACGGACACCGGACATTTGTATACCATAATACGCCCCGTCAAAATTTTGACGGGCGTATAAAAAATGCAAGAGCAAAAGAGAGAGAGAAAGAGTAAAACAAAATCAGAGTAAAAGTAAAAAAGAGAAAGAAAGTGTAAAAAAAATCCAGAGTAAGAGCAAAAAAGAGAGATCAAGAGAGAGGTGAAACTGTATACAGCAAATTTGTGTCTGATATAAGATATTGTTTTAGGTCAACGCCTGTAACACCTACATATCAGTCTTTGTCCATGACACCAAGAGGCATAAAGGTTGGTCAGTACGCAACAAGATCATCTGATGGCGGATACCATTCTATTATAACAAAACCTTCGAAACCAGATTCAACTCCACGAATGGGACAGAGTATTTCAGACAAGCCTAATGCAGAATTATTCGCGTAAGTTAAAGTAATACTTTCAAATATTACTTGTGAAAAAAACAATTTTGGAAACTTCCTTGTCAACTATACATTCAATATCAACTAGTTTAAAGGCATAATTTCAACCCTATACGTAAATTTTCATAGATTCTTAAACAAAAATCAGTTGATAAGAATTTAAAATTCAGACAAAGCACATATTCATCATACGCTGAATTTCTATATAATTTCAGGCATTGTAATGCTTATCGCCTAAATAAACAGGAAAGACGAAAGGCCGCCATTATGATTCAGACACGATTTCGAGGATACAGAATCAGAGCACATTTGGATAAATTAAAACGAAAGGTACTAAGATTTTTTGAGGTTGGAAGATATGTCTTCCCTAAACACTTTTTCAAACAAAATATAATACCGAAAACGATCTTATGTTTTATGAATATCACATACACGCCTCTTACCTGTGGCATTTGGGAAACAAGCATAAACACAAACTGTCGAAACGAAGAACAAAAACAACTAACAAAAAAAAACAAAACGAAACACATTTAAATAGCAATTTTTACTCGCGGCTACCGATGCTGATCTACTACAACACGAAAGATGATGGTCAGTCAATGTTCATTATGCATAAAATAAATCAATTTATAGATATCAACCTGTACACATCAAACAGATTTAATGCAAGTTATTCATACACGATCTGAGTAAAAGTGACTTTATGAAATTTCAAATATAAGTATGTACAGTAATACATGAAAAATAATTCAGTTGTATTATATTTACTAAATCAATGTTTTTACGTTCAATATCTGTTTCTTATATTCTTACAGAATGGATCATCCTACAAGAAAGTACTACAAGTTAAAACTCTTATAAAAATGTTTTCCATTACACCATAATGACGAAATATACTCTTTGTCACATCTTTTGATACAGCTTGAGTTTCATGACTTTATGTCAGAATATATCTATTTATATTTCGAAACTCTTGATAGGACTAATAATAATCACGTGAAAAAAACACTAAGCAAGATAATCTTAATCCTATTTCTCAATATATCAACAGGTAGTTCTTGACCATGGAAAATGCTGGAAGAACTTTATCAAAGAGTACAAAGAACTTATAGCTAGAATACAATCGCGTTATGGATTAATGAATCATTCTTGTCCAATTGTACTGAAAGAGATTGACGAGTTCATGGATACAAAGTATAGTATGTGTATATCTTGTACTTATAAATAATGGCACTAGCGCTACAATTGGAGACCTACCTCAACTAAACTCACTTGGAGTATTCTAGAAAATGCTTAACTTTGATTAAGTTGCCGATTTTGGGTCTGTCCCATGTAACTCAATAAGAAAGAGTGCCTCAGACGCTTTATCAATTCATAAGCGTACGTTAAAAAAAGTAACAGATTCTTAGATTATTCCGAATTTTATTATTTAAACTTTCCAGTGGACAAACAAATTTATCAATTCAATAAGTAAAATTTTCAAAATGACCAACGATATCTTGGTTTTCATCTTTTGCAATTTAAATCAAAAAGTCGTTTGGTGAAAATAGCTGATATAACTAAACAAAAAGCACAATAAATCAGTTTTAATTCAAGATAATTATAGGTTTGATTTACTCTAATTTACTTTAATAACGTATAGAATATGAAAGAGAATTTGACAAGACATCAGAAAAAGGAAAGTTATTCAAAGAAGATTTGTCGCTGTTTTTGAAAAACTGTGATCTTCATCCAACAAATAAGGATATCTCAACTGCATTCAACAAAATATACAGAGGTAAGTTATACAGAAATGTAACAGTGAGGTAGATAGCTGGACAGCAATTATTTCTTTTAATATACATGTATATGCATGTATTCTTTCATGATTTCTGTGTAAAAATACACTACCCTCATACTATGGTATATAAGTTTAACATTACCAGAGACATATAATACAAGGTATTATATTTCTCTGACTTTACAGACTACTAGTAAGTAAGTTACTTTTACCAAATCATTGTTTAAGAACTTTTGGTCAACTTAATATGGACCTTAGATTCGTTTCGGATCATCCACTTTTTGTAAGATTATCACACGGTCCATAAACCCTCAGTGTCAGAAATTACTTGAGAATCATATACTCTCTACTGTCAATCAAAGGCAACAGAAGTTACCGGTGTCCAATAGTCACATTCGGGTTACAAAATAAAACCGAGGGAACACATCAATTATAAGAGGAAAATTAAGTTACATCAGAAACACTGAAGTGCAACAAAAACAAACGCCAACATACATAGAAACGAACTTTTTGATACCAACTGCATGCAGTATTCCTGAAAATGATGGGTTGAACCTTATCTAATTGGATAGACGAACTTCCCGCTTTATAACAATGTTAAAACATATTGCTGTAATGACAACATAAACAAGAAGATGTGGTATGATTGCCAATGAGACAACTGTCCACAAGAGACCAAAATGACACAGACATTAACAACTATAGGTCTCCGTACAACCTTCAACAATGAGAAAAGCCCATACCGCATAGTCAGCTATAATAGGACCCGATAAGACAACTGCTTGACAGAAATATACAGCACAAACACAAACAACCACAATCATCACAGAATCACTATCCCGTTAATACGATGGAATATATAATGGATTTCTTATCTTAATCATTTTTCGTACATGTTCCAATTTTAGGTTCTGGGAATACTGCTGAGGTAGTTCTTGTCCTAGATTGTTCGACTAGTATCGGACCACTTGGGTTCCGTCGCCTGATACAGTTTGTAAAGGATTTAGTTTGTATGTATGATATAGCACCAGACAGAGTTAGAATTGGGGTTCTTCCTTTCAATGAAGATATATTCCAGTCCTTCAGTATATCAACGCATAGAACCCGACATGACATTCTGAATGCAATAGGTATTTAAATTTCATAAATTATGTATTGCAGTTCACATATTTTATTTATCAATTGATAAGTATTCGCGTGCTATTGAATTCAGTTCAAGTCTGAGACGACAAACCATCAAAATTAATGTTAGAGCAAAATATTAAGAACCAAAAGCGCAAACACAGAATCAACAAATGCTTCAAAGAAGAACTGTGTTAGCACGATTGAAAGGTGTCCTCTTAAAATCACCCAAAGATATGGTCTGATGTTACCACCTATATTAAGGAAACATTACATTTTAATAGTTTATTATATTGAAGCTTATTGAAACTAGTATCATTTAACAGGAATTCATGTCAAAATGAAAACAACACGTTTTTTAAATTCATGCGTTAGAAGCGCTTGATACGGTGCTTTTTGTCCGCAATTCGCTTTTTGTCCGCTTTTGCTTTTTGTCCGATAATTTTGCTTTTTGTCCGAAACTTTTGCTTTTTGTCCGTTGCTTTTTGTCCGTTTTGCCTTTTGTCCGATTATTTTGCTTTTTGTCCGAAACTTTTGCTTTTTGTCCGTTGCTTTTTGTCCGTTTTGCCTTTTGTCCGATTATTTTGCTTTTTGTCCGAAACTTTTGCTTTTTGTCCGTTGCTTTTTGTCCGTTTTGCTTTTTAGCTCACCTGGACCATAGGACTAAGTGAGCTTTTCTTATTTTCTCATTATTCGTCGTCGTCATTAATTTTTACAAAAATCTTCTCTTCTGAAACTACTGGCAAAATTAAAGCAAACATGGCCAAAATCATCCTTAGGGTATTTAGTTTCAAAAAAGTATCCGATGACCCCGCCCAATAATTAAGATGGCCGCAATGTCTAAAAGAAGAGCATCGCATAAAATGTAGATTTTGGCTTATATATCTGAAACAAAACCATAGAGACAATCTAACAAGGGATAAGAACATTTCGCCTCATAAAATAATGTGGACCAGTCAGAACTTTTCATGTGGGACAATATGAGCTCTTAATTTTAAAAAAAGTGGGACAATCGGGAATAAGCCCTACAGACTTGAGCAATTCTAAAATAAACACTGTTGATGTATCTCTTTTAAATTTTCTATTAAAAAGTGTTTTACATTTACGAATGCACTATATTGTATCTGTATCTAAAATATTAAACGCATTTATTTCGTGATAGAAATTAAGTAAATGCTTATAAAGTAACCATTTTATTACTTTTCCCCCTCTTTTCGAGTTTGTCAAACAAAAATAAACTACTTTGTTGAAAATGCTGTTGTGTTAACCAAAGTTTCCTTAATCTTATTACTTGAATAACCTCGAACTTCCTCGTCATTTGGATATAGTTGCTAAATAATTCCGAAATGTATGGATTAATACAGTTTATCTAAATAAATAGCTACACATGTATTACGTAAACTTTGTGATAGTGTTCCAAAAATGAAGTTTGTTTGTTTGTTATATTTGTAATATTTGTAATGTTTAAGAAAAATAAAGTTGTTGGAAATATGACGAAAATATTACCAGACTTAAAAAAGTTTTTTTTTAACTGAAATGTTGCAAAATATTTTGGAGCGACTGTCAATCGGCCATTCGCATATAAGTGCAAATGGTGACTATATATTATTAGCGGGAAGAAGAAACTGTGCGTTTAAGCAATAACATGTCGTAAATGTGTGCACTTCCACATGCAGCAAACGCCGACACCATTTAACATAATGATAAAACTATTCAAACGAGAAAACCATTGATTTACAAAACACTATACGACAAACAAACACAGAAACAAACAACAACTATTGAATTACAGATTGAAACTCCGTTCCTGACTTATTCGTATGATTATCATATATAATATTTAGCGCGGTTAAACATCAATTTAGAATTTCAATAACGAAACCATCACTCAAGGATTATTTGATTTGATAAATTTCTAAACTATTCTAAAGTTTCGAGCATATAAAAAAGAAGATGTGGTATGATTGCCAATGAGACAACTATCCACAAAAGACCAAAATGACACAAACATTAACAACTATAGGTCACCGTACGACCTTCAACAATGAGCAAAGCCCATACCGCATAGTCAGCTATAAAGGCCCCGATAAGACAATGTAAAACAATTCAAACGAGAAAACTAACGGCCTTATTTAAGTCAAAAAATGAACGAAAAACAAATATGTAACACATAAACAAACGACAACCACTGAATTACAGGCTCCTGACTTGGGACAGGCACAGATTTAAATAATGTGCCGGAGTTAAACATATTAGCGGGATCCCAACCCTCCCCCTAACCTGGGACAGTGGTATAACAGTACAACATAAGAACGAACTATAAAAATCAGTTGAAAAAGGCTTAACTCATCAGATAGACACAAATACAAGTGGACGTGGCCGGGTACTTATACATCCCGACACTAACAACTAATAAAAAGTCATGCCTCTGAGACTTAACGTTCGTTTAAGTCTTTGAATATCCCATGTATTCTACAAATTGGTGTACGTACACTATTGCTCACACGTTTGAGGATGACAGACTAACTTACGACCAGAATGAATAAGAATTAGTCTATATAACAAGATCTAAAATATTTCTAGTGTAAAAGACTTTAACCTCGCCACATTATTTATGTATGTGCCTGTACCAAGTCAGGAGCCTGTATATTCAGTGGTTGTCGTTTGTTTATGTGTTACATATTTGTTTTTTCATTTATTTTTTTGACATAAATAAGGCCGTTAGTTTTCTCGTTTGAATTGTTTTACATTGTCTTATCGGGGCCTTTTATAGCTGACTATGCTGTATGGGCTTTCCTCATTGTTGAAGGCCGTACGGTGACCTAATGCTGTTAATGTCTGTGTCATTTTGGTCTTTTGTGGATAGTTGTCTCATTTGCAATAATACCACATCTTCTTTTTTATAAGAATGCCAACTCCTCACACGTACAATTATTACTTCATTTTCTTTTTTTCACTCATCTAATTATTATATCTATTTTAATTCAATATTGTATCCATATAAATGTATATGAACGCTTACATATAATTATTGCGATATCATATATAAGAGAGAGGCAAAGTGTACCAAAGGATAATCACACTAAAAAGGGTTGAAACAAACCAACAAAGCCGCAGCTGAATGAAAAACAACAAGATACACAATAGTCCACAAAACAAATGGTCCGAGAACACAATTAATTCGTAGTGCATTTCTTTTAGAACATAAATGAAAATTTTAAAAATCCCACCTGCCCTTTCTCAATGAAACTTTTACAGTGTGTTGTACTAATTTTGGGACAAATTATATCAAAATTATAGAAAACTTCATCGCGTCTAACTCAAAATATGGACAATTTTGTGTTTAGGGTGTCTTGAAATCTTTTGACAGCTTCCGAAGTGCTAATGTTTAACCTTTTTCAGCTGGACCAAATCACTACTTTCCTGTAAAATTCTGGACCCAAATTTTTTTACAGTGTAATTTCACCCCCCCCCCTACTTACAATGTGAGGCATTAAACAAGGAGAAATAAATTTGGAAGGGGTATAAAAATTATTGGCAAGTAACCCACTGTTATCACTAGGGACTAATAACGAAAATCAAGGGACGACAATTGTGGTCTCGGACGAAATCATTGAAATTTAAAATGGTTAACTGGAAGAGTAAGATAATCCTGCTCTGTCCATTAAGTTTTAAAAAGTCATGTATTAAACTCAAACTCTCGAACACGTTGTCTTGGAAGATCTTTATTCCAAGGGGGTCCTTAATAGTTGCTTTTTGATAATCCTATAAGGAGTTTATAATTTAACTCCTTGCGAACACTTTCATAAGGAACGAAAATTCCCATCTGCATCTTTTTGAAAAGATTGCAAATATTGTTTAAATTAAATAGGGTATCCCATTTCAAACCCAGCGTCTCGGAAAATCTCATTTTAGGGCACTAGACAATGATTAAATGTAGTAATTCGATAATAATACATGGATTTCTCGCGAAAACATCGTTAAGGCGAAATTTAAAGTTTGTCTTGGCTGATTGAAGAAATTTCACAATAAAAACTGAAACGCAAAAACGCAAAAACGCAAAAACGCATAAAGATGTTTATTCAGGACAATAACTTATATAAAACAACAGCAGAAATACATATAATGTATCACCAATGGAGGTTGTAAAATACTGTAGGTGATACTTAAACGTAATGTTCTATTTATTTTTTTTGTCGTTAAGGGGACTGGAGGGTATTAATCCATTATTTTTTTTAAAATATACATGTAGGATTTTGCTTGTTTTTCTATAGATGAACTTTTATCATATACTAAATAGAAAAATCAAATAAAAACATGGGGTTATCGTTCACTTAAGCTCACAATCTGCCCTCGAAAGAAGCAACCATTTTTGTTAAGGTACTTTTTTTTAAGTTGAACTAATAGGAGAAATAGAGAGATATATTTATCGAAATAAAAAAAGAACTAAATTACAGAAATCGATTTAATTTTACAACTGTTTAGTTTACGTAAAGCATATTTGAAAAATATCTATAGGTCACCGATGAGTTGAAAAAGACATTTTAATTCTAATGCCAAAACAAAATGTCATTATTTTACTAAAGGAAGACAATTTGGAGCTTTTACAGTGATATAAACATTTGAAAAATAAATATGAGGCCAAAATCATTCGATTTTTTGGGTTGATTTTTGAGCCAATTCATAAAGTTATAACTAATAGTGTAATAAATAAAATTTGTAATGAAAACAAAAATGATAAAATTTTTGCTGAAATTACCCTCAAGCCTCCGAAAGAGCAAGTATTGCACAAAAAAAAGGAATCATCCTTTAACGGAAACAACTCTTGAAATCATCGGCTATTCGTCGATGACTAAAGGCTATTTATTTCTGAAATCTAAATTTTGTTTTGCTTTTCTGAGTGTTCAAGATGTTACATGCAGCTAAAATATTGGTAAAATATTTGAAAAAATACTGATCTGTATAAAATTTACACAAAAGTAAACGAATGAAAGCCACTGGAATGCAGTCCAGGACTCGGATAAATAAGCACATTTAAACAAGAGTGCACACACTGAAATGTCTCGCCTACTTTACTCATCATTAATATTATGTTGATAGCCCTAAGTATAAAGATTTATTACAACTGCCACATAAACTTAACATTAACCAAGATAGCTAAACAAAGACCAAATGAATTATGAAAATGAGGTAAAGGTCAGACGAACCATACCAGGCAGACATGAACAGCTAACAATTCTTCGATACAACAAATATACTTGACCTATTACTTATAGTTTAAGAAAAACAGACCAAAACACAAAAACTTAACACTGTGCAATGAACCGTAAAATTGAGGTCATGGTCAAATAAAACCTGGGAGACTTATATATAGATCATAAGATATTTTCATGCACCAAATATAGTGACCTTTGGCATATAATATTAGATAAAAAGACCAAAACTCAAAAACTGAACTTTGACCACTGAACCATGAAAATGAGGTCAAAGTCAGATGATATCTTCCCGCTAGACATGTACACCTTACAATCATTCCATACAACAAATATTGTAGACTCATTGCATAAAGTATGAGAAAAACAGACCAAGACAGAAAAATTTAACTATAACCACTGAACCGTAAAAATGGGGTTAAGGTCAGATGACACCTGCCAGTTGGACATGTACACCTTACAGTCCTTCCATACACCGAATATACTAGCCCTGTTGCTTATAGTATCTGAGATGTGGACTTGACCACCAAAACTTATTCTAACCTTTGTTCACTGATCCACGAAATGAAGTCGAGGTCAAGTGAAAACTGTCTGTCTGGCATGAGTACCTTGCAAGGTACGCACATACCAAATATAGTTATCCTATTACTTATAATAAGAGAGAATTCAACATTACAAAAATTCTGAACTTTTTTTTCAAGTGATCACTGAACCATGAAAATGAGGTCAAGGACATTGGACATGTGACTGACAGAAACTTCGTAACATGAGGCATCTATATACAGAGTATGAAGCATCCAATTCTTCCACCTTCTAAAATATTAAGCTTTTCAGAAGTTAACTTACGCCGCCGCCGCCGGATCACTATTCATATGTCGAGCTTTCTGCAACAAAAGTTACAGGCTCGACTAAAATGACAGGTTATATGAACTGAGTGGCAATAAAAGCACAAGTCTAACACTTGCTTTTTAAAAAATTAAAATCTTTATTTAAAATGGTCATCTTTAAACAAACAAAAATTGAATATGAAAATTTCAATTCCAACAATAGATCGATATTAAACAGAAATGTTTCATTATCATTTTTCGGCTACAATTGGATATATGAACCACCCAAATGTCAAAATATCAACATAGAGTATTTACAAAGAATGTTTCTGTTATGTTGTGCAACTAAATCTCTACAGCAAATGGTAGTGACAACACTAGATGTTAATTAGGATCCAGCGAAAAGCCAGGCTTTTGTCCACGAAGGTAGCAAATTGTCGGTGTGACTATCGCTGACGACTTTTGGTAACACACGATATGGTTGTTGGTCATGTTGTTATCACCAAGGGAATGTCATCGTGCTCTTAATTTCCACACAAACTGATATAGCTCCAAAGGTTTAACAATGAACACCAATGGACACTCATGTCAATTGGAAGGCCACGCGGAATCAATATCGGAGATGTTAAAGACAAATGCATCGGTCATGCTGGGCTTTTGTTGCTTAATGTCTAAATGGACATGGCCTATAATTAAAAGATCCTTTTGCGGAATTTGTGGATTATTTGGTCAACTGTATACAGTCTACGAGCAATTGCATCCTGGGAAAAGCCTCATTAGATAAACCCCAATTTGTTTGTAATTGGTTGTCAGAAAGACCTGGCATATAGTCTTATATTTATTGAACTTACTTACTTACAATAAGGGATAAGCCAGCGAGTAAGTCAGCAAAGGGTTAGGGAAGTACCTTGGTATATAAAAAAGTCGAAATAAACAATTGCCGGCTGACCAAGAGATTCTCCACGTGGGGTATGATGCCAGAGGTAGAAGTAGGCATTGCCTTAAAAAAGGCACAGATCACTTAGGCCCAAGACCCGTACGAGTTTGACAACAATGAATTAAAAGGGTAAGGTGGTACCTCTGTTTGCAACGAAGTCGAAATACACTTTAATAATTGCCGGCTGGCCAAACTAAAAGATTCTCCACGTAGGCCATTTTACCAGAGATAGAGGAGGGCATTGACATACAAATTTCTTATAGCACTTATGCCCTAGACCCGTACGAGTTTGACAATAATGAATCAAAAGGGGGAGATGGTACCTCTGTTTACAACAAAGTCGAAATAAAGTATTGCCGGCTGGCCAAACTAAGAGGTTTTCCACGTAGGCCATTTTACCAGCGATAGATATGGTAATTGCCTTTAAAATGGCATATAACACTAATTCCAAAGACCTGTACGATTTTGCCTGCAAGGGGTTAAAAATAAAAGGTGTTACCTTTGTTTACAACGAAGTCGAAATAAACCTCTACCTCTGGTATAATGATCCACGTAGAGAATCCCGGAGTTTGGCCTACCGGCTACAGTTATTTTGACTTTAATGTTAACAGAGGTACCACCTCCTCATTTTAGCTCTTTACTGACAAACTCGTACGGGTATATGCCATATAAGTGCTATAGGCTATTTTAAAGGCAATGACCACCTATACCTCTGGTAGCATGGCCCATGTGATGAATCTCGTAGTTTGAACAGCCGGCAATATTTCATAACGACTTTGCGATATACTAGAATACCCTCCTTTCCTTTTGCTGGCATAAGTGCTATAAACCATTTTAAAGGCAAGGCCCACCTCTACCTCTGGTATCATGATAAACGTGGATCATCTTTTATTTTTGGCCATCCGGCAATAGTTTATTTCGACTTTGTTATATACCAGGGTACCCTCCTTACCCTTTGCTGACAAACTCGTACAGATCAATGGAATAAGAAGTATGGGCCATTTTAGATGCAATGTCCACCACTACCTTTGTTATAATGGCCTATGTTGAGAATTTCTTTGTTTAGCCAGCCGGCAATAATTCATTTCGACTTCGTTGTAAACATAGATACCACCTCCCCCTTTTAACACTTTGCTGAAGCCCTGGTACGGGTCTAAGGCATAAGTGGCCATTTTTGAGGCTATGGCCACTTCTACCTCTGGTATCATGGCCCATGTGGAGAATCTCTTCGTTTAGCCAGCCAGCAATAGTTTATTTCGACTTTGTGGTATACTTAGGTACCCCCTTACCCTTTGCTGATTAACTTACACGGGTCTGGGACATACGTGTTATGGCTATTTTAGAGGTAATGCCTACCTCATCCTCTGATATAATACCCCGCGTATAGAATCTCTTAGTTAGGCCAGTCGGCTTAATTTATATTTTCGTTGTAAAAAGAGGCATCGCATCCCCCCTTTAACCTTTTGCTGACAAACTCGTACAGGTCTAGGGCGTTAGTTTTATCAGCCATTTAAAAGGCAATGCACACATTTAACCTAGGATTAATGGCCAACTTGGAGAATCTCGTACTTAAGCAAGCCGGCAATAATTTATTTCGACTTCTTTGTAAACAGAGGTTCCAACTCCCTTTTAAACCCTTTGATGATACCGCGTACTTCTCTAGGGAATAAGTGATTTAGGCCATTTTAGAGGCAATGACAACCTCTACCTCTGGTATCATGGCCCACGCGGAGAATCTCTTAGCCATCCAGCAATAGTTTAGTTCGACTTTATTATATACTAGGGTACCAACCTTACACTTTGCTGACTAACTCGTACGGGTCTAGGTCATACGTGCTCATGGTCATTTTATAGAGGCAATCCCTTCCTCTACCTCTCATATTATGGCCCGCGTGGATAATTTCTTAGTTTAGCCAGCGGGCAACAGTTTATTTCAACTTCGTTATATACCGGACTAATTCATCCCCCTTTTAACTCATTGTTGACAAACTCGTTCGGGTCTATAGCATAAGTGCTATGAGCCATTTTTAAGAGAATGACTACTCCAACATCTAGTATAAGGGCGCACCTAAAAATGTCTTAGTTTGGGCAGCCGTCACTAATTTTGGTTGACTGTGTGATATACTAGAGTATTCCCCTTACCCTCTTCTGACCAACTCGTACGGGTCGAGGACATAAGTGCCATGGCCCATGGACGATTTAAGAGGCACTGCCTACCTACACCTCTGGTATAATGGCCAACGTGGAGAATCTCTTAGTTTGAAGAGCTGGCAATAATGAGGTTTAGTTTTACTTCGTGACTCATGCCCCTTTTAATTCGTTGCTGATAAACTCGTGTAGATCCAGGACATAAGTTCTATAAGCCATTTATAAGGGTTTGACTACCTCTTCTTCTGGTATAATGGCCTACCTGGAGTATGTCTTAGTTTAGCCAGCTTTCAATAGTTGTTTTTTAGACTTAGGGATATACAAGAGTATTCCCCTTGCCCTCTGTTGATTAACACCTACGGATCTAGGATATTAGTGCTTCGAGCCATTTTAGAGGTAATGCGATATATTGTAAAAGACATGAAATTTCATGTACAAATCATTTATAATGTGAGTATGGTCTGTATTTAACTCCTAAAAGGACATGGTATTTTGAAGTTCAAAATGAAACCTGCCAAAAATATACACATTTTATAACGGACATAAAGCAAAATTATCGGACAAAAAGCAAAACGGACAAAAAGCAACGGACAAAAAGCAAAAGTTTCGGACAAAAAGCAAAATAATCGGACAAAAGGCAAAACGGACAAAAAGCAACGGACAAAAAGCAAAATAATCGGACAAAAGGCAAAACGGACAAAAAGCAAAAGTTTCGGACAAAAAGCAAAATTATCGGACAAAAAGCAAAAGCGGACAAAAAGCGAATTGCGGACAAAAAGCACCGTATCAAGCGCTTTTCTGGTAAGTTGTTAGGAATAAAGGTAAAGATTTGTACTTTTGTTATTTTTATGGCCCCACAACAAAGTTGTTGGTGCCATATAGTTTAACCCTTGTCCCAAATTCCGTAATTCTGTAATTCCGTCATTCCGCAACAAACCATTATACGGAGTTCTTTTCTAAACGCCTTCAGATATTTGGCTGATTTTTGATATGTGAGTTAACCATGATGAGTTACAGATCAAGTTTAAGTTTCGTTCCGCTTAGCTAATTTTTGCCGAAATTAAGGGCTATGGACTTTGATAAATTGTTAAAAATCACAGTTAAACAGACTTTTTTTTCTAAATGCTTTTAGATATTGCGCTGATTTTTGGTACGTGAGTTACTCATGATGAGTTACAGATCAAGTTTAAGTTTTGTTCCGCTCCGCTAATTTTTGCCAAAATTAAGGGTTTACAACTTTGAAAATTGTTGAAAATCACAGTTATACAGACTTTTTTTTCTATACGCCTCCACATTTTGAGCTGATTTATGATATGTGAGACTACCATCATGTTTGTGTTCACATGTATTGTAGAAATTGCAGATTTCTCAACTTTTTGAAACGGGGCCATTAGTTTTTAATTTTTTTAGCAATTGCTTAAAAACTCTAACGGACTCAGTTGCTGTTTTGTCAAAATAATATTCTATATATTTTTTTTTCAGATGCAATTAAATTGAAACATGGACTGACACGAACCCATCTGGCTATTAAAGAAATGACAAATATGCTTTCGGTAAATAGAGAATAAATATTGTAAATAGAATTTAAACATTTCAATAAATATGACGTTAGTTTGTATACAACCCCCAACCACACTAATACGAGATATATAAAATAAAGTTACATACTGAGAATTTGCAATGTAATTTTTTCTGTATGATATATGTTCAATATTGTTCATAGTTCATAGCTTAAAACTAGATAAAATGTGGAATGTGAAATAAATCATTTCTGAAAATGTAATTACGACTGTGAAGTACATGTTTTGTTTGCTGTGTTTTTATCTCGTAATATGTCTATATATCAAGGGTTTTTAAATTTCACCATTGTACCTTCTCTCCATTTTTAAGCTGAATTGCAAATTGCAATTATACAGAACTATTATAAAAACTTTATTAGCAGACTCACATAGTCACACAGATCCAAAACAGTTTAAAATAATTATTATGTAGAATGCAAGACCAGGTATCAAGAAGATTGGTATTGTTATAACCGATGGAAAATCATCTGAGCCAGAGTGTACGGAGTTGGAAGCAAAGCGAGCTAATGATGATGCCATAGAAGTTTATGCAATAGGTTCGTAGTAAATAAAGATTTTTGATTAAAACCCAGAGCATTACAGAAATTATATTAAAGATGTTTTGAGCAACAAATTGAAACTGAAAGTTTTGATATATAATTTCAAACAAGCCCTGGAAATAATTCAAGCTATTTCTTTCCAACACAGCAATATGATTTGTCTACTATCATACAGACTTTTAGTAGGAAATAAATTTGTTGGATAGATAAATAAATAAATCCAAAAATGAGAATCACATATGAGGATACTTGTCCAGTTTCGAATCGATTCACAACCTCTTCAAAATGTACACATTTATCGAGTCGGTGTTTTGGCCACATTATAGTAGTACAATGGCATGATGTGTTCTACTCGATTTCTACAAGAAAGAAAAGATATGTGCTAGAAAGACACTATATAAAATATTCTATGAAATAATAAATTTACCTCAGAGAGAGTTTTTTGATTGTATCTTGTCTTGATCTCTGAAGAAATTTAGCGATGGACAAATTCCCTTACACATACAACAGTATAAGATCAGGAAAACTCATAGCGTTGCATCTAGGTATTTTGAATATCGTTGGTTAAAGGCAACAGAAATTTACTACTGTCCAAATCTTGTAAATCAACTAAAAATATAAAAAATCGAGAAAATGCGATGAACTCGAAATTGAGTGCAGCCAGTCCGGGTGCGACGACAGGGTATGCGTCTGATGTGCATGCATCACATTTCATGCAAATTCCCACTCAATCAAAATGTTAGAATAGGGAATGGAACACAGCAGTTTTCATGAATTTTCTGGAAGCTAAATATCTAAGACAGTTTGTTATCTTCTTTTACTATTCACGCGTTGTAAATAATGTTGTGTTTTATATTGATGATTTGACGGATTATCGTCTAAAAGATTTATTTATTACAGAAATATAGTTATTTAAAAAATGTAGAAATTTTTGCCTGCTTCTAAAACAATTTAAACAGTTCAATTGATATTGCAGGTGTTGGTGAAAGTGTGGATAAGTCTGAATTGTTGACTATTGCCTCGACAGACAAAACTATGTATACAGTTAACAGCTACAACGACCTTGCAGATCTTACTCATGTCATTGCTAAAGTAACCCATCCAGGTATACAAACTTAAAAAACTTCATATATGTTACAGCTTTACTCTTATGTTGTATTCAATCAGTTAAAACAACTGTAGGATATTTTTGAATTTGATGCAATTTCAATTGACTATTGAGGTTGTATACCAATACTAATTAAAAAAAATCATTGTTTAAATTTATACTGCATATAAAAAAAAGTAAATGCTTAATATTTACCCACCTGTTCTCTTGCTGTTTTTCGGACATAAAATGTAATTATTCAATTAATTCCTGATATACGATCATCAAAGTACACCATGTCCTATATTTTGAACGGTTGTTTTTGAATGAAGGAAAAAATCATTGGGGAAATGGAATCAGTTAAGACTTTCAGAATTAACCATTTTTTACAGTTTTGAATAAGTCATTTTTTCCCCCACATATTTATTTATATATTTCTGCACAAGTGCCATGAAGAAAGTTATTTAGTCCAAGTAATTGTTTTACAAAAAAAGTTCGGAACGAATAAAAAGGCATAAATACATTAAAAACCCAATAGAAAAAAGTAAAAACACAAAAATACAGAACTCCGAGGAAAATTCAAAAAGGAAAGTCCAAAATCAAAAGGCAAAATCAAAAGTCCAAACACATCAAACGAATGGGTAACAACTGTCATATTCCTGACTTGGAACAGGCATTTTCTACATATGTAGAAAATGGTGGATTGAACCTGGTTTTATAGCTAGCTAAACCTCACACTTGTATGACAGTCGCATCAAATTCCATTACATTGTCAACGATGCGTGAACAAAACAAACATACTCAAAGAGTAAAAATGTCAAAAATAGGGGTACAGCAGTCAACATTGTGTTATCATCTTAATCACTATAAAAAACAACAAATGTAACGAAGAAGCACAAAAAGGCATACATCAAATTTAACATCCTCATTTTGCTTATCTTATACGGTTTTATTTGTCTATGTAAAGTCTACCCGTAAAGGATGGAAGGTTTTCAGTACTGGTGTAAAATTGCGTGTTTGAAATTTGCACAGGTAGACATAAAATAATTTTGTCGTTCAAAGTATGACGGCATACATAAATGCAGAGTCACGTAAGACTTTTAAGAGAAAAAGTTGTATTAATGATTAAAATAGTTTTGTCATTCAAAGTATGACAAGATCCATAAGTAAAAGCAATATTTATTAATGATATAATTTTGTCGTTCAAAGTATGATGTTTTACATAAGCACAGAGTCACGTCAAATGAATATCTCAAAAAACTGACTAAACAGTAAAAGTAATATTAATAAAGACAAAGAAAAGAATACTATATAAACACGTCATTAAGATGATAACCAACGTCAGTACGCAAAATCTATACTTCAAGACCATCTTGTATTATTTGTGAAGTTGCTTATTAGCTATAATTTGTCCACCTTGTTCTTTTGTTAGAGCAAACCACGAGTAAAATAAGCTGTTGGGACAATGGGAAATGTCGTCCTCTGACGAGGATAGAAAGTATGGAGATATTATGGACATTGTATCCACCTCCTGCTGCTAATCTGTCACATGTCCGGAAGTCAAGATGGATCAGACCAATCATACAGGGAACTGAGGCATGGTCACTTTTAGGTATATACTTTTTATATTTCCGTTAGTTTACCAATTTAACTCATGATAGATGTGATAGTGATTTGAAAAGGTGCCTATCTATGAACAGAAAGAATATGTCCTTCAAGACACTTCGGCTAAAATCATCTTGTTAAATCGACTTTTATAAAAGAAACGACAAATAATTTATCTAACTTAAATATTTCGGCATTATGGGTAAAAAAAAATATTTAATGGTAACATAATTTTTATTGTAGTGGTATTTGTTAATTTATCAGTGTGGATATTGACATTTTCAAGAACATAGTTCCCAGACACAATCCTACTAAATGCATTTATCATTATTTTTTTGGGTCTGATTTCAAATTATGTATTTTCATTTGAAATTCATAATTCTGTTTAATAAGTAACTCTACTTGACATAATAAAATATAATATAATAAATATACTGTAACCATAAAATAAATTTCAGACGAGAAGACAAAATCGTCTACTGACATCAGATCATGTCTTCGAATTGTTGTTCAGGCAAGGATAAACAAAAATGGCAGTGTCATGCTCCCCTCTAAGAACAAAACTGGTGTAGAGTATATCAAGGATGTCGATGAAGCTGTCACTTATATAGAAGAATGGATGAAATGGCAACGGGAAAACAACGAAGAATCAGATTTCAGTATTGCTTAAAAAAGTACTACGATTAATATTCTTTATAGTCATTGTAGTAAAATCTAATGTAAATATAATCGGCAGTCTAGTTGCAGCATATGGATAGTCTTAAAGGCTATAGTCAATGTTTTTTCTCCTGGGTCATTGAACTTCTTTGCAAAAAAAGTGAAATCTGCGACCACCAGTTTACTGAAATTGTGAACATGGCCAATAACATAACATGTAAGATATAAATACGTATATATACAATAGTAAACTATCAACTGCCATTGGTTACCAAAAAAGGGGATATGAGCCCATTTCCGCTGTGAAGATCTCGAATATGATATACTATAGCTGTCATACGTGTTCATCTAAAATGTTCAGAGAAAGTTCTTCAACATAAATTTACTTTGCATTTACACAACATTAGGAAGGATTTGATATATATGCAAATTTACACAGAATTCGGTCTGTAAGATACTATTGTATATATTAATAAACTTAAAACTGATTTCAAAAGTTTGTTTCTTATAGATTGTATTGTTACACTTCTGTCCCTTCTGTTCTTGCTTACACCCACTTCATCTGAACTTTGGTGGACATGGTAATTTATCTTCCTTTACGAAAGACAAAATACCTGATATGAAAGGTACACCATCTACTTGCCACTATACATCATGTACTGTGTTACAATCACTGATAAAGCAGATATACATCGACCACCAAAAGCTATAATTCCTGATCTAGGAGGTCAAGTGGTCAGACTAGTGCGCTTCGCAGGGCGCAGGCGATGTGACAACTTTATAATGTATAATATATATACATATATATAAAACAATACAACGTTTTTGCAAAAAATGAACGTGTGACATTTTATGCACTAAATTAAAAAAAAATAGCAGCTTTTTTGTTTTTGTGTTTTAACGATTTTGCTTTTGAAATTAATTAATTACAGAAAAACAAAATTAAATTAGCTATATCATTTTCTCACCTGGTGACATCATTTATCCGTAATTTTTAACTGTTTTCGTTAAAGTACATGAGTAGTTTCGGAAATGGAGATGGGACACAATGAAACTTTGGCGATTTGCCTGGCAAAACAGATTGATATGACGTCATTAGCCGAAATACAAATATGTTATAATGGGATGCCATTTAATGGCAATTCGTATCAATAAAAATTTTAATGAAAATCAGAAATTTTTATCAAATTGTAAATACGGGATCAAAACTGTATCGTATGCCCTCGGCGGAGGACATTTGAGTGCATTGATAGGACATTTGAGCGCCAAAGTAGAACCCATTTGAGCGCCAGAATTTTAACCCATTTTAGCGAAAATTAAAATTGTCAAAGCCCATTTTAGCGAAATATTTTTAACCCTTTTTAGTAAATAAATAATATATAAACTAAAAAATGTTTATTAGACTCAAGACAGCACAATATAAAACAAAATAAAACATGTCCATTAAAATACAGCACTAATAGACTCAAGACAGCACAACATAAAATAATATAAAACTTTTCAATTAAAATACAGCACTTAAAGTCTAAAAGGTTAAATCAATCGTTAAAAGTCTGTTCTAGCCTGGAGTTTTATATAACCTAGAGAACGTACGTAAAGGGCTCTAGATATACCCCCTGTACAATACTGCTCTTTCTCTTTATCTTTTCCAGATGTGGTGCACATTCCTCTATACTTCCGTCGTATCTTTATATATGTTGTTGTTTCTAATAGTATCGAGGAAAACATAAATTTCGCTAAAATGGGCTATCGAAAATACAGGTGAGCGGATTAATCCGGCGCTTAAATGGGTAATAATGTTGGCGCTCAAATGTCTTCTAGTAGTTTTAATTTTTTTCGATCAAATGTCCTGCGCCCTATGCCCTTAAGGGCAGATATATAAACGAAAAGAATCAAACATTCATGCAGTTAAACCTGAAAACAAATTTTCTAGAAACACATATCGTAATTTTTAAAAATGAAAACGACTAAACTACAAACAAATTTTCTAGAAAAACATATCGCAATTTTTAAAAATGAAAACGACTAAACGACAAACATAAATTCACGAAAAACAACATGTGAAACTAAATGTGAAAAAAAACGATGTTGAACTCGTGTGCTCTGGAAGGAGGACGGGTCAACAATAAATTTTAATTTCTGTGTCAAAAGCGACATCCACCATTTATACGAGCTACTGGTTTAAGTTGCATACGAGTTAGAGGGCGATTAGACATTGGGCAATAGAGTATTGTAAATGTCTCTTGTCTATATCTTTGGTAGTACAAAGTTTCACAAACCATTGGTTTTTTGGATTCTCTTAATATTTAACTTGGTCGAATGTGGAAGTTTTATATCATTCAAACACTGTTTTCAAGGACACTGATTTAGTATTAATATCATTATCCTCAAATGGAGTTAAACGGATACAGTGAGGACTAAACTTAACAGTCAATGTTGCCGACAAGATAAAAATATGGTACAAAAATTGCATAAGGAAGCTGGCTTGTCATGTTTTGAATTTTTTGTCAGATTTTCGGAATCCTCTGGTTTTATCCATTTGAATGCCTTGAAAAAATTTGCCCGGTGACCCCCATTTTTTTTTGGTAAATCTTTTACATGTATAATGATAAGCCATCTGTAAAGGTCTTATAAAATTTTAATTACTTTTTAACAGTTTTTGAGAACTTCAACCTGTCAATGATGAAGCTATGAAAAGTCAAGAGAGAATATTTTCCCGCCAAAATTTCAATGGCTTATATCTCGAAAACAAGCACGCCTGACGGTGACCTATATATTTATTTTTTGCTCTTTGGATTCTTTCATTAATTCCCTATCAATATATACTAGTGTTTTGAAAAGTTAATTACTTTGAAACTGAGAAGCGAACTCCCATAAGTTGAATTTTAAAAATGAATAAGTTCAACATTGCACAGAATACATATATTTAGGTCTAATAAATGTTATTTAAGCCATCTGGAGTTTTCACCAACAGTTACAATCATCTTTATTCATGTGTTAGTAAATTGATGTTTTATTGTAATGACCTGAATAGGATAAATACGAATCGCAAAGAACAACAAAACACTTCGGCTGTTATTTTTTTTTTTTGCTTTTTTGGTCGGTTCTTTTTGTCTCTTTGACATCATGTTTCCCATTTCCATTCTCAATTTTATGTACCAACGACAATCACTATAATACAGGTTCATGACTGAGGACAGTCACATGAAGACTGTAGCGGGATCAAACACGTTAATTAGCGCTCATCCGTCCATCAACCTGGGACAGTAGTGTAACAGCACAGCATGAGAACTTACTGTAAAAATCGTATCTCATAAAATCGGCACGAGACACCAAAACCGCTAAAACAAAAACAATATATAGACAAAAAGCACCGTAATAAGAGTACTCGAAGTTATTGAAAGAAAAAAAAATACGAGTAATCGGAAGTTATTGAAAGCCTTGAAAAAAATAAGAGAACTCGAAGTTATTGAAAGAAAAAAAACATAACTAAATACGAGGGAATACGCCACAAGCACAAGAACATGTATATTCTACTGCATCCACACAGAACGAGCAACACACCCTGCAATTAATATAAAAATGATGTAAGCTGAATAACTAATGTTCCCCGTATAAGTGTAAAAAGGCTCTGAAGTCTTCTATATTTGATCGGATTCTGGCTGTATATTGTAAGCTCAGAGGAATTTTTACCAGCTAATATTTATCAAGTTAACCGAAAATCGTCTCGAAAAAATTTTTTTTACTATCCGGAATGAATTTTTCTTATATTTGGGAAAATCAAAGTATTTTTTTCTTAAAAAAGCAAGAAAAACTATTACTTTCAGCCTTAGCAGAGAAGCTCAGTGAAAATTCAAATACATCAAGGTTTTTTTTTTAGGGAAAAAATGTTTTTACTGATGAGAATTCGTTCAATGGAACTTAATAAAAATAAAAAGTAATATACGAACTAGCAAATTCGGATTTATCAGGAACATATATATTAATATAATTTTAAATGACTGAATAAATAGTCAACGATAAATCTTACGGGGCGATGGATCATATAAACATGATGCAGTACACTACAAAATATAATATTATAACAAGTCTAAAAGGGTACAACATCACCAAAAACACAATAAAACGAACAATATGTTAGATATTTCGGATAACAAATATCCTTCTTCAATAAAAGCACGATGTCAAATGAATCATGTCAATATATTCAAATCTCGCAACATCCAGACCTATCAATTCGACAAATCAATAAAAAGGAGTTAACGACTGAAAAAGACCTTTCATGACTAGAAAAAAAATGTTTTACTAACTAAATTTTATAGTATATCTAATAATATTAATATATAACAAGTCTTAAAAGGGTACAACATCACCAAAAACACAATAAAACGAACAATATTATATAGTTCGTCTGTGAATTGTATAAATTTCAAAATTTGGAAAAAGTTTCTCAGTTTGAATATATTGACATGATTCATTTGACATCATGCTATTATTGAAGAAGGATATCTGTTATCCGAAATATCTAACATATTGTTCGTTTTATTGTGTTTTTGGTGATGTTGTACCCTTTTAGACTTGTTATATATTAATATAATTAGATATACTATAGAATTTAGTTAGTAAAACATTTTTTTTATTCAAAGACATGAAAGGTCTTTTTCGGTCGTTAACTCCTTTTTATTGATTTGTCGAATTGCTAGGTATGGATGGTGCGAGATTTGCCTAATTTTATTAAAATGTGCGAGTATTTTTCGAAGAAGATGAAACTATGTTGAAAGGGGCAGAATCAATTTGCGCCAATTGCAGTTTTGAAAAGGTATTAATTGCGCCACTCTCTTTTATTTTGATGGTATTAATTGCGCCAATAAATGAAATGAAATTGCGCCACATTTACCTGTCAGTGGCGTAGCTTGCATGTATGCTCAGATGCTCAAGCATCCACATCATTTTGACAGGAACAAATTATAAATAAAGATATGTTCGCAGCAGTTAAACTCGGCGGTATCCGTATGTAACAAGGGTTAGGATATGAGGATAACATCCAATTATTTCTGATGAAGTATGCTTGGTCTTTTATTAAGGATAATTTAGTTCATGTAATAAAACAAGATGGATAAATCGCAGAAAAATGTTCTCGAATTTTTTTCGTAAAAAGATTACGTCGTCGGCTACGGCAAGTGCAGAGGACGATGCACAGCTCCTCGGACATGTTTCATCTGAAATTGAGCCTAGCGGAGCGATGGCTTCTATAACTGACTAACAACATAACTGACAACTAAACCACCAAATCCTGATATCGTTTCCTGTGACATGAAAGACGACGTGAAAAAAAGACTAATCTTTAATAGAGTGTGATCATTCCTATGCTTATCAGTAAATTCCAGTTTCTATCTAGGTCCACATATTAATTTTATTTTCAATAAAAGAACAAAATTCCTATGTCCCATGTATTGCACATATTATATGTAACCAAGGAACAAGGGCAATAACTAATAAAAAATAATGTTTTTCCTCTTCCTCTTATTTTTAATTGAGAAATAAAAGCTTCAGAGAAAATGCAATGGGATTTCCGTTATAATTTATATTTTAAAAGGTCAAAGCTTAGGACTTATTTTCGAAATTGTCACTGCCGATGATATAAAAATCTGGCGAGAATTGTACACATGAGAGTGCAAACAAGACCGGATTGACGGACACCAGGAATTTCAATGATGTTCCCTGCGACGCGTTAATGGAATCACTTCAGTTCCTGTATTCCGAAGTGCCGCTGTTATGGGGACCGTTTTTTGAGAAATGCTAGGAAAGGGGATACTTCAGTTCCATTATACAGAAGTGCCGATGTGATGGGGCCGTTTATGAAATGTCAAATTAAGATTGGTGGGAAACTTTTACATCAAATAAATAAATTATGAATTACATTCAATTTTGAGAATTTTGAGAAAACATTAAAATTTTGTTTGAAATCTAATTATATGAATTGGTAGGTATTTTGAAATTAAACAAAAATCTAACCAGTGTCGGATTCTAGGGGAGTACATGTGCTTACAGGAACATTGTCTGAAAAAGAAAAAATTCTGCATAAAATAGTCTTAAAAAAAACTTCGCCTCGCTCCGCTCGGCAAAGGCATCCACATCATTTCAACCCTGGCTACGCCACTGCCTGTAAATGTTTTTACTTATATCATACCTGTACATGTTTTACCTATATCATACATGTACTATTATTAAAATTTCCACTTAAGATTTAATTGAACACTCATCAAATTTAAGAAAACTCGCCAAAAAATAAATTGTTTAGTAATAGAATATTTTTTCACGAGTCAAGAGTGTCTGATATACCATTCAAGAAAATAGAATCTGATACAGGAAAAACCGGTCATCATTGTTGAAGAACACAAAGTTCCGTCAGGCATTTGTACAGAAAACTGGAGAAAAAAGGTGGAGATGTAACAGTTAAGGAAAACTGGAGAAATAAGGTAGAGATGTACAGTTAAGTCGTGTTGTGCTAGGTTATTCACAGATGAATCTTGTCCAATTATTTTGATTGGAGAATTAGATTATATGTCATGAAACAAAAGTCCAGATCGAAATAAGAACGTCAAATTTTGAGAACTGTGTGCAAAAGAAAAGCAACCGATATGTTGCCAGAGCGACCTTCAAAAATAAAAAAAATTCAGAGCTGTTCAAAATTGGAGAAGAAAATTTAGAAAAGAAAGATTTAAAATATGTACGTCAGTCAATGTATATGGAGAGAATAAAACTGCATCCGGCTCAACCTAAAAGTCAAGCAGATTTTCACAGAATATTGGATGATATTGGTGTTGTTAAACAAAGATGATGACTTAGTATTGTGTATCGATCCAGAAAGCGGGATAATTTTATTAGGATGATTGTTTCATTGGCGCAAATGATACCTATAGTTTTGAAAATTAGGTGGCTCAAAATAAGTATTGGCGCAATTAAGTTGTGGCGCAAATGAGTTACTTTTTGGCGCAAAAAGATATCGCCCGTTGAAAGTGGGGACGAGTTGTCTGTGTGACGACTTCCTTATTTTGTTACTGGGTTACGAAAATTTATACTTTTCTTGCAATCAATTTGATTGTCTACAACAGTTTAAAGATTGCGGAATCGAAAGCAAAAGTAAAAGTAGAGGGGTGAACACCACCAATAAAGTTCTCGACAAAGTTCATAGTGTAAGCAGAGAGATATATTCAGCATAGAATATTCAATAAGAATAATAATTATATTAGTTTAAAATCCAAAACAACAGGAATGTTACTAAAGCAAAGACATAACAAGGATATGAATACAATAAACAGATAAAGGCATTTTGCATTTTTGGGGAAAAAATGATCAACAGAATTCAATACAAATTACTTATACAAACTCGGAAACATGTTTCATTTAATAATAAGGCAATATCCTGTTTTAGTCCCAGGTGGGACTAAAACAGGATTAGAAAAAAAATTGACCCAAATGAAAAACAGTTATATATTAATCCTATTTTAGTCCCACCTTCAATGCTAAAACAACAATAATTCCATAAGGGTGGGACTAAAACAGGATTAATTTATAATATAATAATTACCCTAAACAATTTAATGAAACACAATTACATAAAACAGGAGTCGAAAAAAATTACGAACATGAACTACAGTTATATATTAATCCTGTTTCAGTCCCACCCTGTATGTTAAAACACTAAATTTTCCATAGGGGTGGGACTAAAACAGGATTAATATATATGTGTCTTCTATACTAAACATGAGTTATACAGTGAATTATATATATTGATCCTGTTTTAGTCCCTACTTGCATGTTAAAACACTTAATTTCCATAGGTGTGGGACTTAAACTGGATGTCTTATATATTAAAAAGAGTTTTTCTTTTGGGGTATTATTAAAAAAAGGGGAGCTAGGATTTTTTGGGGGAGAACATAGAAAAAATACATTATTAATTCTTTTATCGTGTATTGACATTACTCATTCCTAGCAAATCAAACAAGTCCTGTGGGGGATCTAGAAATTTCCATAAAGGAGGGGGAAAAGGTGGGGGGCTTGCTGACTGCCTAAGAGGGGTCAGCTCCAGTCAGTAATTTCCCATATATGGGTCAATTTCAAAAAATGTCGAATTTTGAAATTGAAAAATTTATTAAAAGTTACTTATTCAAACAACCCTCTACATAAGCAAATCAAAACAAACAGTAGTTTAAGAACAACATATTAAAAGATGCAATCTTAATGATGTCATACAAGAATATCTTGAAACATTTTTTGATCGGTGGTACAACATTTTGTCTATCCTGTTACCATTTTCAAAAGAAATTTTGAGTAATTAAGAAAAGGTTTAGATAAAATGTTAAGCTTGTTTTACGTTACCAATTAGAAGGTTTTCAAGACAATAAACTTCTATATATATTTATTCTGTAAAATAATAGATTATTTGCCAATTTTCTAGGTTGTACTGAAAAATGGCTCTAAAAATTGGTTTTCAAAGGTTGTAAAAATTACCACCAGTAATGCAAGTCTAAGATAGCAATTTATATTGTTCGGCCTTTTTTCACCCTTTCAAATAAACCAAACATCAAGTGAATCCCTCATAAGTTAATTTACCTTTCTCTTTATTTCGTTGGTAACAGGAACGTACGTTTCTGATATATCACTATATAAAAGTCTATCCTGTTACCTTTTTGTCTATCCTGTTACCGATATCAGTATTGCACCTGCAAATGCTTAATTGGGAAGATTAAGACGTTATAACCTTAAGATGAGTTCAAACAATGAAATATTTCATTCGTTTTCCACCTACATGTTAAGATAAAAAATTTAACGACGTTTTTCTCTTTAATTGTCTATCCTGTTACTGTAACCATAGCAACCATAGTAACAGGATAGACATAACAGGATAGACAAATTTCTTCATTTTTGATTGCTGTTGTGAAATAACTACTCCCTTTGGTGAAGTGATTATTGTTTTCTATTGTGAATTTGGTTTCCAACACGTTATTGCACTTTTTACAACCATACTGTTAGTGTCATTAATCAAAATGGTTGGTAACAGCATAGACATGAAAAAAAGTACGCTCTATTTTTTTCACTAAATGTCTTGAAATTTCTTTTCTCTACACTGTCGTTCAAGAAACGAGTCGTTTTAAATGTAAAGATTACTTTGCATTTTTGAAATCAACACTGACTGATTCAATATTCATAGGGAGAATAATTTAACGACTGATTTAAGTAGCGGTAACAGGATAGACATGAACCTCCTGTACGCTGATTGAATTTAGTTTGTAGATAATCTGTTACATACAATGTTAAAGAAGCTACGATTTTTCGTTAGAATTATAATTAACGTCCTTAAAAAAACCCCTTTTGCAGATATCAAGGCGATCAGAAAATCGGAAAAAAATCATTTGAAATGTGTTTTTCTGACAATGTACGCACACAAATACCCCCAAAATCGGCCTTAAATGCAGTTTAATCTTATCAAAATAGATGTAAGGTGTGTTCATTATTAATGTTCTGAATCACAAATCCAACAAGCTTTCATTTAAACCATTACAACTGAAATTTCCATTAGAAATAAAAAAATTAGCATGGATGTACTGAAAATTCGACATTTTTTGAAAATGACCCATATAATCAACCAATATTTTAATGACTTTTTTAAATTGCTATATCAGATATTACATGTAAGGGGGTCTCATTGGGGGTTTCTGATCCCGGATCCTGGCATCATCCCGCTTACTGTTTTGTCAGATTCCAGTATTCCGCTTACACTATGTACGTAAGCAATTCTCATTTTTTTGTAATTTCCTGTGTCCCACTAGACTTCATTTCCGGTTTTCGCGGAACAATAACTGGACTTTCACATGTCATGCTTACAAAAAATCAGCAATCCCTCTTCCTGCTTAGACCCCAACGAGACCCACATGCATTTGGTTATTGCATGAATATTTGTGAAGGTTGTCCTCAGTAGAATTCTATATTGCAAGGTTTTGTCACAAGTGCAATATACATTATATGAAGGATATAATATGGCACTGGCTACAGTTACATGGAAATAAAAATATTATTGTTACATTGGAGACTATTTGACGGAATACAGGGTTGGGTAAGGATCTGATTAATTATGAATGTAACAATAATAACTGAGTCTACGTTAGTCGTGTTATTATATATTATGCACTTCAATGTACGCTAGATTTATTAAACTTAAACCTTCTATAGTTGTGTTGCTTAATTTTTTTCGCCAATAAGAATCACAAAATATAGATCTAGACTCTGAAAATGAAAACACTGATTCCACCAGTTTCAACATGTCGGCAAATGTTAACATCAATTGCCTTCACAATTGACTTGTATGTTTATGTTTTATTGGGGTTTTAAGCTGTGCTAAGTTGGATAGGGAAATCAGGAGTGAACATTAAATCAGTAATGGATGGTAATGAAATCATATTACAACTTTACATGTGCTTCCAACCAAAAAAATGGACGAAAATCTTAACATCGCAACAAGGATTTTTCTATACAAATCCTTGATCACAATTGCATTCCGGCAATTAGTCTCCAATGTAACAATAATATTTTTATTATTTTTAAAGTATTTAGAATTGTTGAAAATATATTTTTTAATGAAAGAATTTTAGTTAACAATATCTTCCTCAATGTACATCTATACGGTACTCAATGATAAAAATCAAATTAAAGAGCAATTTTAATGTGATGGTCCATTTTGTAAACAAGGTGTAGTATTAAACAAGTTTATAGTTGATAGTTTATAGTTTTTAAAAAAAAATCAAGAAACAACTCCTTTTATGTCAATGCATTATTATGAAACAGTTCTATCTATTTTTAGATTCATCTGAAGTAAAAAAAAATGCAATCTTCACCATACAACTTACGGACACCTCCAACAGCCACACCTAGGGATGCATTATCAAGAAGAAGATCACCAAGACAACATAAAGCTATGCAGATAACTGATGTTGAGTCTGAGGATGAGAATGGTACTGATGGAGAGGATGAAAGTATGGATACAACCTATTCTCCTTACAAGTCCGATAAATCATCAGTACATAGGAGCTTAGATTCATCTAAAGAAGATACCCCGGAAAAAGGTAGAAAATCGCCGCATAATAGACATAATAAAATTGGAGATAAAAAGCAATCTAGTAATGAGCAAGATTCACCTGATTCTATCAAAACACAAAAACTGGAAACATCTATAAATAAAGTCAAATCAGAAAAGAATAACAGTGCTATTTGTGGATCTAATTTACTTTTTGTTGGTTGTTTTTTGGCAATTGTTGGTGTTATATGTTTTCACATAATGATAATGGATGAAATTACAGCCAAACCAAATAATCATAATTTACTAGAAAACTTTAATGCTGACATGAAAGCCTTTCAGTCAATGTTTCCAGCACAGACTAGAAGATTTTTAAAAATAGTAAGAGTCAGTCTAAAAAGGATTATAGTAGAAACCAATCCAGATTACCCTGCTATATTGTTATTGGTGGCGCCATCTGGCTCAAAATCATCAGCAACTGGAACGTGTATAGCTAAACAGTTAACCAAAAGTATGAATACATTGTTTAATGTGACCTCTGCAAGGGTTATAAATGTTCCAAATGATATAAGACATAACAATGCAGATGATGAAAAGAAAGATTTAGACAATAAGATTAAAGATAGTTTTGAGAATGAACATATAAGAAGTCTGGCAGTTGATCACTTTGAACAGCTATCTCCTAGAGCTTCACTTCTCTTTCATGGTTACTGTGACGGTGATAATGCTCCCTTTAAAAATGTAGCTATAGTTTTCATACTTCATACAGAATTAGATAAGAATTTACTTCAGCAAGATTCCAGATTAATAGATAATCACTTGAGAGAGTTGTGGTCTAGTTCTGAATATCCATTAGATCAAGATAAAATCGATCCATTGATAGCAAGAGTGGCTAATAATGCAGCAGTGATAACAGAAGAAGAAAATTTGAAATGTTAGTAATTGGGAAAATATTGTGTTTAAATTCATTTGCAGACAAAGGCATCACTTGTCTAATAAACAATATTTTTTTTGCAAAAAACGCAGCTTCTCTATCCAAGTGTTATAAAGTAGTTAGATCTAAACCCTTGGCTAGCAAGAATGAACACAAAACAATTCCATAATGTATTGTGTTTAATTATTTGCATAAAATTCTGAAAAACTGATGCGATAGAATGTACTAGTAAATGTTATGATATCAAATATAAAGTGGTCATTATTGTTTTGCAAATGTTATTTTTTGTTTCCTATGACATTTTTGTTGCATTATGTACATTATGTTCATCGGGAATCCAATATATTGGCAGCAACAATCCTGTAATTGAATTGGTGAACAGACTTATATTTTAAAAGGAAAAGTTCAATAGCCCCTTTCTTATGATCAGAAGTTTCTGTCTTGTTTAAGTTGTCCATTTCCGTGATCTCTTTTCAAATATATTAGTGACTGAATTTTTGAATATTTGATCATATATTTTATTAAAACACTTTTTCAAAAGAGTCCTGGTGTAACCGTGTTAAATGTATTCAAGGGTAACAAGTAATTGTCTCTTTCAAAAAAAGAAATAATGTTAGAAGCTTAAGCTTATATTGCAGAATTTATATCATGATTGTTCTAATTGTTAATACAGTAACGTGTACATGTATGCTATGTTTAAAGTGTATCTATGTCATATTTCTTCTTTTTTGTCAATGTATATATATATAAAACAATAAAATTGTTGCTATTGCATATTTGAAATATTGATTGGAATGCTTAAATTTGTGAATAGTTGAGGGAAAAGAAACCTGTATAAGATATTATCTAAGCACTTTCAAATATACAATTTCTTGTCATCTGAAAGTGGGAGGATTTTGAATGGAAAAAAGTCCCTTTCCCTAAGTCAGAAAATTTTGGGATAAGATTGCTGTTTCCATTGATTAGAATTTTCTTTCTTATTTTCAAGACTCATAAAATCGAAAAAAATATGTTTTAGGGAAATAATCAATCAAGTTAGAATTAGTTCTCCACATCTGCTCCTCATTATTGTTTTTTTTTTCAATGACGGATTTATATATATATTTTTAATTGACAGCACACAACATTTGTGGTCGTATATTGGTATCATGTTGTCCAAAAACAGTTGGTTTCCAGACAATAACTTTAGTATAAGGGAAAAGAACTCTATGAAATTTGAACACAAGGTTGATAACCACAAAAGGAAGAGAGGGATTAATTTTGGGGGTTATGGTCCTAACAGTTTAGGAATAAGGGACAAAAAAGAGGCCTAAAAAGGCATTTTTCTACTTTCCAGACAATAACTTGTGTTTTTAAAGTGTATGAATCGCTCTGAAATTATACCACAAAGGGATGGTTGGGATTATCTCTGGGGGATTATGGCTCAAACCATTTAGGATTTAGGGGCAAAAAGTGGGAAAAACAAGGGTTTCCTGGTTAATGGACAATTTTAAAGCAGTGTAAGGGAGGTAATTCAAAAACAAATTGTACAATGTTGTATTACCTCCCTTACACTGCTTTTTAAATTATATATTTAAGACTTTTATGATGTATTTAAATGGGTCATTATGGTTGCAAACTCCATTGGAAATTTGAATTGAGATTATGACCATATCTTGAGTGAAAGATGTTTTTTTTGGAAACAAGGGGGGGGGGGGGGAGAAATCAGGGGCAGTTATTATGTGTCAGAAACCTATTATGTGTTGAATATTTAATTAAAATCACAAATTCAGACCTGTATCAAGCGCAAATATAGTGTGATTTTTTTTGCCCCAACTGTTCAGGGTTGGACCTCTGTGCTCGTATCCAGCTGTGCTAGGTGAAGCAATTTATTATATGTTAGTATTATATATAGTAGGCCAAGATTCAAATCAATTTATCCTCTGCAATAAGTATAGATGATTATGCAGCATAAAGCATTAAAAGCATTTGTACTGATAATTATTGTATAAGATGTTAAATAGAGAACCTGACTAAGAGCGAGGCCACCAATCAGTATTTATTTCAGCGAGAAAGTCCAACACCTGGAGGCAATTTTCAGTTTGCACCTAAACAATAATACATACTAGTTCAGGCAAATTTATGCCCCAGTAACTCAAAAATACACAAATGAACCAAAATTTAAAAAAAAACATGCATTACTAACAAAGGCTATATGTTCTGACTTTGAACAGATGCAAAATGCTGCAGAGTTAAATATGTTATGTAAGATTCAAACACTGCCCCTAAACATAACTTCTATTCCATGTAAATAAACAAACATAGCAATACACACAATAAAAGTCAACAACGAAATATTTTGCTGAAATTAGATAAATATACAGTTACTTGAAAACTCTAGCTTTTGAATAGCATAAACTCGACATAGGGATAGTGATCCTGTAGCGTTAGCCAGGGACTTTCTATACTTGTATAGAAAGTCCTCCCTGCGTTAGCTTACTTCTTAAAAGCTTTATGTTTTAGAAGGTGGAAGACACGGATGCTTCATTCTTTGTATCACAGTAGATGCCTTATTTTAAGAAGTTTTCGTCTGTCACATTTCCCAGTGAACTTGACCTCATTTTCATGGTTCAGTGACTACACTACCAAGAATTTATCCACGTTTTTTTTGGGTACATTTCTACCCTCGTACATTTCAGTACTGTTAGGAAAGACTAAAAACTTATAATGTTATACTTTCTATGAATTGAACACTGATCTCGTCACTGATTTTTATACGACCGCAAAATTTGAAAAAATTTTCGTCGTATATTGCTATCACGTTGGCGTCGGCGTCGTCGTCGTCGTCGTCGTCCGAATACTTTTAGTTTTCGCACTCTAACTTTAGTAAAAGTGAATAGAAATCTATGAAATTTTAACACAAGGTTTATGACCACAAAAGGAAGGTTGGGATTGATTTTGGGAGTTTTGGTCCCAACATTTTAGGAATTAGGGGCCAAAAAGGGCCCAAATAAGCATTTTCTTGGTTTTCGCACTATAACTTTAGTTTAAGTCAATAGAAATCTATGAAATTTTGACACAAGGTTTATGACCACAAAAGAAAGGTTGGGATTGATTTTGGGAGTTTTGGTTCCAACAGTTTAGGAATTAAGGGCCAAAAAAGGGCCCAAATAAGCATTATTCTTGGTTTTCGCACAATAACTTTAGTTTAAGTAAATAGAAATCAATGAAATTTAAACACAATGTTCATGACCACAAAAGAAAGGTTGGGATTGATTTTTGGAGTTGAGGTCACAACAGTTTATGAATTAAGGGCCAAAAAGGGGCCCAAATAAGCATTATTTTTGGTTTTTTGTACCATAACTTTAGTATAAGTAAATAGAAATCTATGAAATTTAAACACAAGGTTTATGACCATAAAAGGAAGGGTGGGTTTGATTTTGGGAGTTTTGGTCCTAACAGTTTAGGAATAAGGGGCCCAAAGGGTCCAAAATTGAACTTTGTGTGATTTCATCAAAAATTGAATAATTGGGGTTCTTTGATATGCCGAATCTAACTATGTATGTAGATTCTTAATTTTTGGTCCCGTTTTCAAATTGGTCTACATTAAGGTCCAAAGGGTCCAAAATTAAACTTAGTTTGATTTTAACAAAAATTGAATCCTTGGGGTTCTTTGATATGCTGAATTTAAAAATGTACTTAGATTTTTAATTATTGGCCTAGTTTTCAAGTTGGTCCAAATGGGGGTCCAAAATTAAACTTTGTTTGATTTCATCAAAAATTGAATAAATGGGTTCTTTGATATGCCAAATCTAACTGTGTATGTAGATTCTTAATTTTTGGTCCAGTTTTCAAATTGGTCTATATTAAGGTCCAAAGGGTCCAAAATTAAACTAAGTTTGATTTTAAAAAAAAATAAATTCTTGGGCTTATTTGATATGCTTTATCTAAATATGTACTTTGATTTTTGATTATGGGCCCAGTTTTCAAGTTGGTCCAAATCAGGATTCCATATCAAGTATTGTGCAATAGCAAGAAATTTTCAATTGCACAGTATTGCACAATAGCAAGAAATATCTAATTGCACAATATTGTGCAATAGCAATTAATTTTCAATTGGAGTTATCTTTCTTTGTATAGAATAGTAGTTGATAATATATGTTGGAAATTTGCCAGACATGACTATGATGTCATTTTCTATTTTTATTTGCCAATAACTTTATGTAAATAACTTCATTGGAAATTTGCCAATATAAAATGTTGCTGATGAAGCTTTTTTTCCTTATCTTATCTAAAATATTTTTAGATAATGTATGTTGGACATTTGCCAGACATGACTATGATGTCATTTTCTATTTTTATTTGCCAATAACTTTATGTAAATAACTTCATTGGAAATTTGCCAATATAAAATGTTGCTGATGAAGTTTTTTTTTTATTGTTTTATACAATAAACAATGTGTATTCACTTTTACTACCAACCAATCTTCACCATTCAGTGATAACAAGCACTTTATTTTACATTTTAATATTTTATGATGTATTTAAAAGAGTTGTTATTGTTGCAAACTCCATTAGAAATTTGAATTGATATCAGTTTTGGAAAAAGTGAAAAAAAGGGGGGGGGTTTAAATTTTTCTCATTTCAGATTTCATAAACAAAAAGAAAATTTCTTCAAACATTTTTTTGAGAGGATTAATATTCAACAGCATAGTGAATTGCTCAAAGGCAAAAAAAAACTTTTAAGTTCATTAGACCACATTCATTCTGTGTCAGAAACCTATGCTGTGTCAACTATTTAATTTTAGATTTTAAAAGTTTGAAGAAGAAATCTTTAATTGTTTTGTAAAATCTTGACATTTGTTTTGTGTAAAAAAAAAACCATGTAATGTCAAAAATTTGATCACAATCCAAATTCAGAGCTGTATCACGCTTGAATGTTTTGTCCATACTTGCCCCAACTGTTCAGGGTTCGACCTCTGCGTTCGTATAAAGCTGCGCCCTGCGGAGCACCTGGTTTCAGTACTGTTTCAGTACTGATTTGTCAGCACTGTTTCAGTACTGATTTTGTCAGTACTGTTTCAGTTCTGATTTTGTCAGCACTGTTTCAGTACTTATTTTTTCAGTACTGTTTCAGTTCTGATTTGTCAGCACTGTTTCAGTACTTATTTTGTCAGTACGGTTTCAGTTCTGATTTTGTCAGCAGTGTTTTCGTCAGTACTGATTTTATCATTACTGTTTGATGACTGATTTTGTCGGTACTGATTTAATCAGTAATGTTTCAGTATTTATAGTGTATCGATTTTATTAGTACGAGGGTAGAAATGTACCAAAATAACGTGGGTAAGTTATTGGTAGTGTACTTGAAAAAAAAAGTTTAGATTTTTTGTAATGTTAATTTTCTCTTATTATTAGTAATAGGATAGTTATATTTGGTATATATGTGCGTACCTTGCAAGGTCATCATGCCCGTCAGACAGTTTCAGTTGACCTCAACCTCATTTTATGGATCAGTTTCTTTACAAGGTTAAGTTTTGGTGGTCAAGTCCATATCTAAGATACTATAAGAAATAGGTCTAGTATATTTGGTGTATAGATGGATTGTAATTTGCACATGTCCAACTAACAGGTGTCAATGACCTTGACCTCATTTTCATGGTTCATTGGTTATAGTTAAGTTTTTATACGACCGCAAAAATAAAAAATAATGGTCATATATTGGTATCTCGTCGTCCGAAGACAGATGGTTTCCGGATAATAACTTTAGTATTTAGTACATAGAAATCAACACAATGTTTATAACCACAATATGAAGGTTGGGGTTGATTTTGGGGGTTATGGTCCCAAAAGTTAAGAATAAGGGGCCTAAATAAGCATGTTTGTAGTTTCCAATCAATAACTTGTGTTTAAGTGTATAAATCTCTCTGAAATTATACCACAAGTTTCCATACTATAAAGGGACAGTTATGGGGATATGGTTCAAATCATTTAGCAATTAGGGACAAAAAAGGGGGGAAACAAGGGTTTTTCTGTTTAAAGGACAATTTAGACAATTTAAAAGCAGTTTAAGGGAGGTAATCCAATTCCATTTAAAGAACATTGTTATAAATATGTTTTATTACCCCCCTTACACTGCTTGAAAATTGTGTATTAAGAAATGAGGATTGTCTTGAGAGTAAATTTATTTTTAGAAGTTACTATTAATTAATATTAATTTTAACAATGACTGTATGTCATTTTATATTTTTATATTTTATGATGTATTTAAATGAGTAGTTATTGTTGCAAACTCCATTAGAAATTTGAATTGAATTGAGATTATTTTTGTAATAAGGGAAAGGGAAAGGTGAGGGGGTCAGTTTTCAGAAATTAAAAAGAAAATGACTTCAAAGATTTGTGTTTAGGGGATTAATATTCAACAGCATAGTGTATTGCTCAAAAGCAAAACCCACATCCATTCTGTGTCAGAAACCTATGCTGTGCCAACTTAATCACAATCCAAATTCAGACGGCTGTATCAAGCTTAAATGTTGTGTCCATACTTGCCCCAACTGTTCAGAGTTCGACCTCTGCGGTCGTATAAAGCTGCGTCCTGCGGAGCATCTGGTTGTGTTTTGGTCTGTTTTTCTTATACGGTATGCAATAGGTCTACTGTTCATTGGTCATGCAATGTTTAGTTTTCTAGTTTAAGTCTGTTTCTTAATAGGTCAACTATATTTGGTGTATTACATGATTGTAAGGTGTACATGTATTTCTCTTTTGGTTTATCTAACCTTGACCTCATTTTCTTTTTTTATTTAGTGCTATTAACATAATGTCAATTGTTAGCAAAGAAGGCGAGTCATTTCAGCGTGTGCACTCTTGGTTTTCCAAAAATCTTGAATCTTTGATCAAAACTATTTATTTGAAAAGAATTGTCATACATTTTAATAGCAAAAAAAAAACGTTTGTATGCAAATTTTCGTCAAAAAAATCATCGTGTAAACAAAACTGTATAGTATGCTCTTAAAATAGGTAACAGACCAGTGGCGTAGCTAGGCTATTTTTAAGTGTACGCCCCAACAACGGCGAAGGGTTTGAGAGCCCAATCGGACCCAGGTTATAACACCTTCTAGCAGTGGGTTTCGAAAAAGTGGTATTTCTTTTATAAAAACTGATCAATAGCAAGTTGAACACACAACAGTCTCCGGGACAAGTTTACAACTCCGCTGAGTGCAAAAGTTGTCACCTTAATTTAAACCTTATAGAATACTTTTTTTTTTTATCTTTTATATTTAATGTATTCATTGTGTTGATTGGAAATCTAATGGCCGTTGGTGTTTATAGAGCAATTATCCAAACAGGTTACTTAGGAAATAACTGTATTGTATTTTAAGCTCCGACGGCATCAATTGGGGATTTGATGGTCGCAAATTAAGTTTACTGGCGACGCGTTAGCGGAGACAGGAAACGCGTATATGCGACCATCAAATCCCAAATTGATGCCGTCGGAGCTTGAAATACAATATTGTTATCTCCATTCTAATGAAACTGACAGAAAACAACGTTAAAATATGTTATATGACGTTTGCGCTTGCGCGTACGTCCCATAGCATCAATTGTAAATTGATGCCATGTAAGAAAGTGACGTTATCCAATGAAAATGAACGTTACAAACGTTGTTGCATTAGAATTTAAAATATGTTTAAAGGAACCGTGGGATAAGGCCAATTGTTGTGCAAATGTCGTTAATGGATATGAAATGATTAATTTGCACAGATGTTTAGATGCATTATGAAAATTTGTAAAGGGTTCCGTGAAATCGTGGTTCTCGCTAGATTGCCGCTTCCCGCGAAAATTGAATCTTTTTATCAGTCTATAATAGGATTTTAAATAATCAAACATTTTCTTTAGATTTTTTTTCTTGATCTGGTATATTAACTTCTACCCTAGTCTCATGACAACATATGAAGGTTTTCAAAATCATTATGTAAAAAATAATAATCACAGAGAGTCTGTTAACTGCTAAAAGATAAGTCGGCCGTATGTCAATTGAAAAATGAAAAAAAAATACTTTCAAAATTTTGCTTCAGACATTAATCACAAAAAAACTTCTGCAAAAGTTTCATAAAATTCAATGAAGGGTTAACAAAGTTATTGAAGTGTAACAAACTTCAACCACAGACTGTATATGAAAACAGAAATTCCCTTTATCAGTAGAATATGGGAAAATTAAAAATATAAATTCATCATTTCAAGGTCTGGATAATCTTTTGAGAATACAAAGCTTCTGTCCAACTTTCGTAAAATTTCATTAAGGTTTGACAAATTCATTTTTATTAAAAAAAAACAAAAACGTTTTCACCATATTGAACCTAAATGTTGTCGCCTCAAATGAAATATAGGTTCTCTGAATTATATTTCTTGTTTTCGCGTCATAAATGTAGGCTCGACTGAAATTCAAAGCATATATCGAATCCCAGCTGATTATGAAATGCTTTAAACGAAAGGAAAGTAAGAAATGTTCCCAGAAGATTCAGATTTCGACAGACAGAAAAATGAACAAATATATGATATATGGTACCATATAAACTCATCATAGATACCAGGACTTAATTTTGTATGTACGCCAGGCCAGACACGCGTTTCGTCTATAAAAGACTCATCAGTGACGCTCGAATACAAAAAAGTAAAAAAGGCCAAATAAGTACGAAGTTGAAGGGCATTGCATGAGGACCAAAATTCCTAAAAGTTTTGCCAAATCCAGCTAGGGTAATCTATGCCTGAGGAAGAAAAGCCTTAGTATTTCAAAAATTCTAAATTTTGTAAACAGTTATTTATAAATGTAACCATATCAATGATAATTCATGTCAGCACAAACAGTGCTGACTACTGGGCTGGTGATACCCTCGGGGAAATAAATCTCCACCAGCAGTGGCATCGACCCAGTGGTAGTAAATAAACTCATCATAGAAACCAGGACTCAATTTTGTATGTACACCAGAAGCGCGTTTCGTCTACAATAGACTCATCAGTGACGCTCGAATCCAAAAAAGTTAAAAAGGCCAAATCGCAATTACAAGGAATTGAGGAAAGATTTAAAAGACTGATGTGCTTTAAACCAGATCTTTTTGATTTATTGAGATTAAATAATTTTTTTACCAAAATTCAAGTGTACGCCCGGGCGTTTTGACGTAAACGTAGCTACGCGCCTGCAGACCTGCATGCTCGTCCTGAACATGCATGAAATATTTGTCACTGTGTTAAGCAATCGACAAACAATCAGTATTGTGTATGAATAATTGTATTAAAAAGTTATAATTACATTTGGAAATCAAAAACGGGAATGCATGACAAATGATGCTCGTCATTCAAGTGGACGAATCTACTTTGTTTTTGACATAGGTCTTGTAACGTCGACGTGTTGTGACATGTTTTCGAACTTGAAGATCATTATCCATCATGTGGCATGTTTCTTGAAAGTTGATAAAAAGCAACATGAGCTGTTTTTTCTTGTTCGTGGAATGACGATTTAATTGCATGTTTTCCCGTGATACCTCAGTCCTCTTCGAATTTGTATGATGTTGTCACACATTGTACGTTTAAAACAGCTGAACAATAATGATTGGGGCTAGGATTTAAGAAATGATGACAAAGTAGCATTTTGAAAATATTATTTTAAGCTCACCTGTTCCGAAGGGCCAAGTGAGCTATTCTCATCACTTGGCGTCCGTCGTCGTCCGTCGTCGTCGTCAACTTTTTACATTTTGAACTTCTTCTAGGGAACCACTGAATGGAATGGAACCAAACATGGCATGAATTTTTCTTATGAGGTGCTGACCAATTGTTGTAACTTTGTCGCCGATCCATCATCTAAGATGACTGCCAGCGGGGGACTTAGTTTAACATAGGACCCTATGAGAAATACAAACAAATGTCTTCTTTTAGAAAACCACAAAATGGAATGCAATATTAAACCAAATTCTATCTTTTTTTTATATGATTTCAAAAACCCAAGTAGATCGAGTCAGGTGAGCAACACAGACTCTTGAGGGCCTGTAGTTTTTCCTACCGACCGACCGGACTTTTTCATGTGAAAAAAAACGTAAACCGACAAATAAAAAAAATGGCCTTAGCCTGATGAAAGGGGACAACATGAGCTAGTTCCCAGGTTAATCGACAGTTAATGTGCATTTCAGGAAATTTTCAGAAGTTTGAATGAAGCCTCGAAGGTGCATGGATTTTCAGGTTAATTCTTCCTTAGTAATAAACACTTTATAAGGGATAATCTGTTATGATTTCTTCAAGTCGTGTTTCCGCACATATATTTGCCTCTGCCATTAGCCTAGTATAAGTGTCGTGTCCCCTGGAAATCGGTAAGTTACAAAGACGTGCATTAAAAATTCGTAAGGGTTCCACGGAACCCAGTGTCTCGGCTACTTTTGCTGTTAATCGCAGGCTCAACAAAAATGAGGAAAAACATTAGTAAAAGTACTAGTATTCCTCTCGAAACTATATTTTGATTGTAAGAAGCTTCTGTCCAATTTTGGTCCCAATCCACTATGAATAAATATGTTTAAACTAATTTTGGTAAAAATCAAGGATAGTTTATGAATCTAATAAATGTTTAAAAACTTTAACTGCAGACTGTATGTAATGTTAACTGGAAAATAACTAAGTCCATTTATAAGTAAAATACAGAAAAACACGAAAAAAAGAGTGAATATATGATTTGTAGACGCCGCCGACGATGACAACCGAATATAGGATCGCTTTGTCTCGCTTTTTCGACAAAAGCCGAAGACTCGACAAAAAGGCAGCAATTGCGTTAACAGCCTTTATAGAAGGATTTTATTGATAGATGTATTTCTGTTTGTTTCAAGGATTTTATTGTTAGATGTATTTCCGTTTGTTTCAAGGATTTTATTGTTAGATGTATTTCTGTTTGTTTCAAGGATTTTATTGTTAGATGTATTTCCGTTTGTTTCAAGGATTTTATTGTTAGATGTATTTCCGTTTGTTTCAAGGATTTTATTGTTAGATGTATTTCTGTTTGTTTCAATCTAGTTAAGCCTTTTCTTAACGGATTTGTATTTACGACCCGGTTGTATTATGGTGTACCATTGTCCGTCAGTCTGTATGTCCCAAAGTTGGCTTCCGCTATCTAACTTTAGTTTGCCCCCAACTAAATGATATGAAACTTATACACATTATTACCACGAAACACCGACCAAAGATTTAATTTTGTTGGTGTCACTTCAACCGTTCCAGAAATACGCCGTTTACTTTATGAGAAAAAATCTGACTTTTTTAAGTTTCCGTTCTCCAACTGAAGTTTACCTTCACCTAATGTTATGAAACTTAAACACAATGCTTATTACCACAAAATATGCTTCAAGTTTCAATTTTGGTGGCGTCATGCACTTCTACTGTACTTACGTGCCACTTTACAAATGGAACAATTTCAGAATTTTTCGTTTTCTTTCTCTAAATTAAGTTTGCCTTTTGGTAGCGTCACTTTTATGGTTCTTCAGTTATGTATCTTTATAGCTTTATATGATATGCAAGCCGGAGCATCATTAATCTGTGTCCCATGAAACTCAGTATATCTATCAGATAAGTCCTGGTGCGGTGTTTATCCAGTCAGATGGTCTCTTTGAGACTTTGATATTGAATATCCATAAGGAAATTGAAAACCACAATGACAATGGATGGTTATTCTCATTCAAAACATTCAAACGGTTTGATCTCTGGTTTATATAATTTTCTTGGACTTATTCTCTCATACATTATTTATAATAATCATTCATATCTACAGACATGTATATATAATTATATCATATTTTAAAATGAAATGTTAAATATTTCAGTATTTACTGATAAACGCACTTATTTTTTTTCTGTTTGCAAGATTTTGAATGGGCTTATGTTTTTAGACATCAATAAATTTTAAGCATCAATAACTACGTCAAGCTTCCATAAAATGTTATGAGCCATGGACATAAGTACAATATTTTTGTACTTTATGACGAAGAATGGCATCTGAAGAATAAAGGTCGACTGTTTTAGTATACACACCTTTATTCTGACAGCTGCAGCAAACGCCAGAATAAACAATCACACATGACACCAGGTTTAAAATTTTGTACGCCAGAGTGTGCGTTTTGTCTACTCCATTAGTGCTTGAATCATAAGAGTAAGAAAGCCAAATCAAATTCGAATTTGTAAACATACATGTATATATATATATATGGAACCACATCGACTTGGGCAGAAATGACATGAAACAATGACTAACACACGACATCTTAAGCTTTATGTTTCGAATAAAGTATTATAGACTATTCTAAACATTCAATCAGTTTAATTGATGTCTGGAGCTGGCATGTCAGTTAACTGCTAGTAGTCTGTTGTTATTTGTGTATTATTGTGTATTTATATCTTCTGACATCGGACTCGGACTTCTTTTGAACTGAATTTTAATGTGCGTATTGTTATACGTTTACTTTTCTACAAGTTGGCTAGAGGTATAGGGGGAGGGTTGAGATCTCATAAACATGTTAAACCCCGCCGCAATTTTGCGCCTGTCAGGAGCCTCTGGCTACGGGGCGCCGAATGGGACTCTTGTGGTTTTGTACTCATAATTCAATTTTATACGGACAAAAATTAAGTGAGTTTTGTTCAACAAAAATGAATTTTGTCATCACAAAATTGAAGTTCTCATAAAACAAGTCTGTATCTTTTAGTGGACAAAAGTTACTTTTGTCATGACAAAATTCATTTTTGTATCACAGACTTGACTTGTGTTACCTAATATGAAAATTGGGCGACAAAAGTCAATTTTGTATGCAAATTAGTTTAGTTTGGATTCTGTGAACTAATTTGCATACAAAATTGACAAAATTGACCAAATTCATCACAAAATTGAATTTTGTCTCATAAAATTGAATTTTGTCTCACAAAAGTCAATTTTGTCGTCACAAAATTGAATCTTGTCTCACACAATTGACTTTTGTGTTTTAATTTCCATATCAGGTAACAAAAGTCAATTTTGTATGCAAATAAGTTTACATTTGCATACCTTTTTGACAAAATAATTTTGTCATCACAAAATTAAAGTTTTCATAAAACAAGTCTGTATCACATAGTTTTGTAAAACAAAAATGATTTTGTTATGACATAATTGAATTTTGTACAAAACCACAATAGTCCCATTCGGCGCCCCGTACTGGCCTTTGTTAGTCTTGTATGATTTTTAATTTTAGTTTCTTGTGTATAATTGGGAGTTTAGTATGACGTCCATTATCACTGTACTAGCATACATATTTGTAAGGGGCCAGCTGAAGACTGTCTCCGGGTGCGGGAGTTTCTCGCTACATTGAAGACCCATTGGTGGACTTCGGCTGTTGTCTGCTCTGTGGTCGGGTTGTTGTCGCTTTGACACATTCCTCATTTCCTTTCTCAGTTTTATTCAGCATAGTTATGGAAAAAATAATTCAAAACCGACAAATGAAAAACACATTAAACAGTGACATGTCAACACATGCACATATACAATTAAACAAAGAAAACAAGCGTTTATATAATGCATAAATAAACTGAAATTAAAGTTTATTTTACCAGCGCAAACACACTTATTGAAGCCTGCAATTATGGATTTAAACTATAATAAAAAGATAAAGATGTTTGCAACATAAAAAGCACATAGCAGGGGCGGATCCAGGATTTTTTAAAGAGGGGGCGTAGTATTTAAAGATTGCCGAGCGGAGCGAGGCGAAAAAAATTTTGGGCCCTTTTTAGAACTAAAAACATAAAATAAGTGAAATATGCACTTTTTAAACGGTTCCTGGAGTGGGGCATGCATATTTTGTAGTTGCTGTTAAGGTGTAAGGGTTGGACATTTTCGATGCTGTATTCTCCCTTTTAATTGTCTATCATAAAATGATAGTATGGATCCAAAGCTATGTACTGATACATTTAATGTGGGATTTGTCAGTAAAACATAGAAATGGAAAATTCTCGCACGTATGTTGTAAGTTAAGTTAGAATAACCTCAGATTTCTTGTTGTAAACTAGATATACGCTGGGCTATTCGATTGAGTTTGAAATACGACCGACACGAGTTAAAAAAGACAAAACAAACAATTTTTATCCAAATGTTTGGTTGATATGTTTCACCAACAACATAAAGGGTTCCAAATCAATCAAAGGCTAAGAATGAGTCTGAAAATCAAATGACAACGAATTTATGAATGACGGCCGACAAATGGAGACCGTGATAAAGGCCACACCCAGCAGGCAGGTTGCAGTCTGGTCTTGAAAAAAAGTATTCCATATATATCAGTTCGGCGAAACAGCCATTCCGGTCAGACATGAAAACCCCTGCCACAAAACAATATGCCCGCTTTTATTCATCATGTTCATTTAATGCTAAATAATTCTGTTGGGAATTTTCGTTTCTAATAGCAAAAAAGTCAGGACAAGATATTTGCGTCCAGGCAAAAATCAGAGTCAAATTTGTTTCTCTCAAATATCTAAGACTGTCTCCTCAAATCAAATGGTTCGTACTTACGACTTTAAATCTATATAGAGCTTATACTGACTGGGGATCATTATTCAGCTATATTATTTTAAAAAAGGCTGGGGCGTTTGGGGTTAAACATGTTCCGTAGTTAGATAATATTGCTGTGGAACTTTTTTTCATGAGAGTGTAATTGTCTATAGAGCTAGCATTACTTTCTGTTTGGTGGAATAGTGAAATAGAAGTCAATATGTTCTTGCTAAATCCTGTGTCGCTTTGAAGGTGTCATGATTGTCATCCTCAGCCTACGCAATGTGTTACTGTAATATGAATTTCAAAATGACTGAGAGACGTTTTATTCGACGCACTGCAGGTCAACTCCACGGTCCACCATAGCGAATCACATGACTTTGATAATCAGTAAATTCCAGCGAAAAACATCTTTATAAGTCAAGAATTGTCGCATAAAAATTAAATAGTAGTACACGGGAAATGGCAAAGTTCACGAAGTCTTGTCTGATTAATCATTTTACAAAAAACAAAAACAAAAAGTCCGAGCAAAGGGCTACGCCCCCCTCTGGACCCGCCACTGCATAGAGATTGATTAAAAACTAATATAGGCAAACTAAAAGCAAAAATCTCTTAAAATAAATTAAACAAAAGTAACCAAAATTTGCTATGGTGAAGAAAATTAAGAAAATGAACATGCACAGAATCAACTGGTTTCGAAGTTTCGAAGGCGAAACACCGGAATGAACTTTTAAATCGGTTGACTCTAAGATTTTTGTGACGGAAGCTTTCTCACGGGCGATTCAAGGGTTAGCACCTGCATACCTTGGATCGGACCAGCTAGGTCATGTGCTTTTTTTTTACATTTTTGGTCACAACTGCTTATTTTGGTATTTGAAATAGCAACTTAGGATTTATACAAATCCTTGAAAATAGTAAGATCATTTCTTTTGGTAGACATTTGAGAAATTCAATGGTCATATTAACGCAATTTTCTAATTTTGAAAATATCCATGGTAATTTAGGTTTCACAATGCATAGTAATAATAAATAAATTTAAAAAAAAAGTTTAAATTGCCACATCTCTGGAGTAGCAACTCGATCATAAATGTCTTAAATACTTTTTTATTTAACAAATAACGGCCCACAAATAATACCTGCATGACTTTATTTCAATAATAGTTTATTTTATGAATGTTATGTAAAATACTGTATGTTGTATCAGAGACATATATACACATATGTCTCTGGTTATGTGTATATGCCCCCCTGGGGACTAATTTGGAAAATAAAATTTATCTTATCTTATCATAGTAGATCTTCATAACTAAACTTGCTGAATAGTCTTTATCAGATGTCTTCCAATTCTTTGTAATAGATAAGTGATCTGTTCTTTAATGTTTTTAAATTTGACACAAAGGACCGACGTAAATTAGAGGCCATAAAATGATCAATGAGAACGAGTTGTACAGCCACTACATGTATGTATGTACTGGTAAATGCCTCCGATATCTGCCTCCGATATCCGAAGAACCCCTCGAAAACTGCGAGGGTACAGTGGCATCCATGTACACTCCCTAACGGGATTAATGGAGACGTGTCACTAACGTATGTTTATACGACAATTATTTTTACCAGGACAATCAATCCCCACCCAACACAAAGGGAGTGCTAGGACACCGGGCAGTCTGTTATTATGGTGGAGGAAGCCGAAGTACTCGGAGAGAACCACCGGGCCACTCGGTGGAAACAGACAAACCAGAGAGATATCAGAAGATTGATCTCCAGGTCAAAGTAAGGGACAACTTTGACCAACCGAGGCCCCCAAAGTACCCATTCTAGTTTAAACTCCGGTCTGGGTACCAGAGTTGTGTGTGAGAGGGTGAAAATTACCCTTCTGATGTGCTGATAATTTTAGCACCCCGAGTGAGAATCGAACTCGGGACCTTCAGCACTGTAGCCATCGGTCTTAACCACTAGACCACGAACTCACATTAAATAAAATCTTCCTTTTAACCAACCGAAACTTCCGCCTGGTTGAGGGAGCACATGTAAGTGTAACAAGTAGTGTATACATTTTGTCGACTGGTCAATACGATCATTATGCACATGTCTACACATTAATTTTGATAACGACCAAAATTTAACGTTTGAAAGTGAATACTGCTAAATCCATCACATTGCAAAGGGGAGATAATTCAATGCAAATTATAATGGCCAAATTGGCAAATAATTCCCTTGCTATGCTATTACAGCTAACTGAAATTTAACAGATTATATACAACATGTGCATAGAGTGACAATTAATTTCTTGTAAATCAAGGCAAATAATTTTATTTGAATGAATTAATGATACCAGATCAGCTGACACTTCATAAATACATAAATAAACAAATATATACAGATATTTTCTCAATGATAAGAGAAAAATAATTTAGGGATCCCAACCCAGTGTCATAAGAGATACGCTAGACCTTAAGTCTTAAGAGACAAATTCTGTACATGCTGGAGTACTGTTTGTGATTTAATACACAACATGCTCAATGCTCTAGCATAGGCGGATCCAGAAGGGGGGGGGGGCCCGGCCCCCCCCTTTTGTGGGAAAAATTTGGTTGATTATATAGGGAATCGTTGAAGCATAACTGGAGTGGGCCCCCCTTACTTCAGTCAGCGGGCCCCCCCTTAGGAAAAGTTCTGGATCCGCCACTGTCTAGAGTAAGGAATTGTGATATTTGATTGCAAATAAAAAAACTATCATCAACTGGTACCATAGACTAAGAAAAATGTTTATTAATATACTAGTTCCAGTTATTAGTGAGCTAAATTCAGCTGATGTTTGTTCATCTCTAGATCTAATATACACGAACATACCTTACAACCATTAAAAATCATTGTTGCAACCATATTTGTGTATTCTGATAACAAAGAACTGATTATTGTAAAATCAGCACTGTTGTGAGACCTATGGCTAATTTCTACGTTCTGCTGTGTTATGAAAAAATACAGTTATTAAATTCCACACAGTCAGATGTGTGTTGCACCCCCATCACACTGAATGATGGTTAAATTCAAAAACATGGATCAGCTTGTGTATTTTACAGCGATTCATGCAGGATTTGACCAATGGGAGGGCTTAGGATGCATTTGTGTCACTTTTTTTAAACCAAGGGTTCCCTTTACAAAGAAAATATTAACACGCCTCCTTTTGTTTTATATCTTCTTGATTCACATTCATATATAATGTAAAGTAGTCTTATTAAGCGATTGGCATTAATATATATTACAATAATAGGGCTTATTGTTGAAGGCCGTACGGTGAACTATAGTTGTTAATCTCTGTGTCATTTGGTTTCTTGTGGAGAGTTGTCTCATTGGCAATCATACATTTTTGTACCACAACTTCTTCTTTAACTAACACAGCATTCAAAGTATATAGAAAAGAATTTATAAGCCATTTCCCTGGGTATGGTAAATACTGAGTCAATGCGATCATGGCGCCATCTTTAAAGAAATACAATTGTCTCCTTTTTCCCCAAGTAAACAATACAAAGTATATATAGCTTTTCAGGGTTTCCCGTTTTTTGCATTGACTGAAAATCTGTGTTGTTCACATGTGCTCTTTAATTTAATATACATGTGTAGTCTCTGTATACAGAACAATTATATAATATTCAAATTTGTAAATAATGATCATTCATTCATTTCATCTAACATGTCTAACATGTCTAATTCAGGAAAATAATGAACAATTTCATATTGTTAATTTTATTTTTCAGTATTTCACAGTCCAAAGAATTTTTTCTTACACAGGTAAATTACAATAGGATTGAATTTCTATTCAGTGTTAAAAAAGATTTTTAGCTACCCTGGCCAAAAGGCTAGAATAATCTAATACCACTTCTTTGGAAAGATTTGTTATCTTGGTTCTGCATGTGTTTTCTTTATAAATTATTTCAGAAAATCATCTCCTACTTGCATGACACCAAGTGAAAATTTTAACTTTAAACACAAGTCATCCTTAGAATATGTTACAAAAGTTTTGTTAACATGTAGTTTCTAAATAAGCTGTTGACTTAAGCTTGTAATAGAAATGGGGATTATTATAAGAAAAAGAAGAGCGATTACCAATCAACAACTATCAATAAAAGACCAACAAAGAGCAAAACTCATACTGTATAGTCAAATATTAAAAGCCATGACATGACAAAAATGTGAAACAATGAAAAAACTGATAGCCTGGCTATTTTCACTATAAAAAAAAATCACTTATGACCACCATACCAGCATCAAATACATTCACTTGGTAAAACTGAAAAAGAAAAGAAAAACTTGACCAAAAATCCTTACAAATGACACCTCATATTACTTGGTCTCTTTTAAACTTTAAGGTGATGATGCATAAATTATATCCCTTTATAAGAATTTTGGTTGATAACCACAACTGCAGTAAAAATTAATGCCAGCATAACTCATGTTCATGTTTGTCTTATCTGTATAAATGTGTCCTATACAATATAATAATATACTTTTTTTCTTAATTTTACAGTGATATTTTATTATTTTATTTTTATTTAAAAGATTTTATTTTATTTTGTTTATTTTTTTACATTTTATTTTTTTTACATTTTTTTTGCTACATTTTATTTTTTTTCTCCAATATGGAAGTGAATAATGGCAGAACTAATGGAACAGCAGAATTCATCTCCACAGCAGTCAAATTTGATAATAAATTACTTGCCTCAATCCCTGACGGATGAAGAGTTTCGATCTATGTTCTTAAGCATTGGTCCGATTAAAAATTCCAAAATTGTGAGAGATAAACAAACTGGATACAGTTATGGATTTGGCTTTATTGACTATCAGAGTGCAGCAGATGCCGAAAGAGCTATTGAATCCCTTAATGGATTACAACTACAGAATAAGAGAATAAAAGTTGCTTATTCAAGGCAAGGGGGTGAGGACATCAAACAAGCTAACGTGTATATCACAAATGTTCCAAGACATTGGAAAAGTGAACAGCTGCAAGAACACTTTGGTCAGTTTGGAAATATTGTTTCATGTCGTGTTATTATTGATGAAAGAACTGGATTTTCTAAAGGGATTGGTTTTATTCTTTATAATCTAAAAGAAGATTCTGAAAAAGCTATTGCAATGATGAATGGTAAAGTTCCAGAAGGAGGAGAAATGCCAATGTTGGTTAAACTTGCAGATGACAATGCCAAAAAGGTGCGACCACCACCTGTTCAGTTTTTACCAGCTCCTCCAATGGGTGGTCGATACCCTCATGGGCCAATGAGAAGCATGGGTAACAGATTCTCAAGATATAATCCAATGGGAGGCTCAAATTACAATGCTCCTCCGGTTGGTGCAGGTCCATACATTCTCTATGTCTATAACATTGGTGACAATGCAAACGAACAAATGCTATATCAGTTATTTAGTGCATATGGAAATGTTCAGAAAGTTAATGTTATCTATGATGGTCAGCGTCAAAAATGTAAAGGCTATGGGTTTGTGACAATGACAAATTGGGAAGAAGCAGAAACAGCAATAAGTTGTCTCAATGGCTATTGGGTCCAAGGGAGAGAACTTCAAGTCTCATATAAGAAATGAATATGCAATGACTTATGTTTGAATTACGTACATGGTAACTGGTAGTAAATGATACAATAGCTTAGCCATAATACTAAACCAGTGTGTTGTGACTTAATATCATATTCCTTACCTTGTGAGCATTATTTTTTTTAATTATTAATATCAAAAACCGCAAGAGATTGTTTCATTGAGCTTCCATATATGAGTCTTTCCCTACATGTTTGAAAAAGACCCGAAGTTTTTGTTCTTTTAGTCTGATTGCCTGTAGATTTGTTCATTGATTAAAAAAATTGTGTATACTTTATTTTTTTAAGTTAACACTGGATGATACTAATAAATAAGGTCTGGTTGGAAAGGTCCTTCATATTTGTATTCCTTAAATATTTTGGGGCATTTTTCATTAAGGTGGCTCGGGCTTATTCAAAGTTTCTATTAGAAGTTCTGTATTTTTTGTTATTTTATTCTTCACAGAAATTGAATCAAATTGGTCGAAAAAAATAGGGGGTCACGGACCATTTAAGCTCAAAATTTTACTTATAAAAATGTATGTAAAAGGGACCATTTTTCATTGAAATGATAGGGAAAATAGAGATGTTGACATATTTGTATCAGAATATCAAAAAAACGTTCAATGACACTTGGTCCCAAACTGTAATATAAAAAGCTGAAATATAGCTTCAATGAATGAGCAAATAAAAAACATAGGTAACCGATAAGGAAAACTAAATGTTTTGCCTTAGAACCTAAATTTTGACGGGAAAATGGTGAAAATGAGTGAAATGTCATTTTGAGCCTTTAAAAGATACACATAATACCGAATAATTCTTTTAGTGACATAACTACAATGATTTAACATTTCTAATCAACTAAATATTAAAAAAAATAATATCGAATTTACAACAAATACTTTTGGTGTGCATTGTAATTTATGGGTGAAATTTTGCGCAGTCGAATCGTCCCAATCCACCTTAAGTTGTTTTTATACGACCGCAAAAATTTTTTTGGTCGTATATTGGTATCATGTGGTCGTCGTTGTCAGTGTCGACCGAAGACCGATGGTTTCCGGACACTAACTTAAGTAAATAGAGATCAATAAAATTTTGACACAATGTTTATAATCACAAAAGGAAGGTTGGGATTGATTTTGTGGGTTATGGTCCTGATCGTTTAGGAATGAGGGGAAAAAAAGGGGCCCAAATAAGCATTTTTGTAGTTTTCAGTCAATAACTTGTGTTTTAGTGTATAAATCTCTCTGAAATTTTACTACAAATGGATGGTTAGGGGGGGGGGTTTATGGCTCAAATCATTTATTGATTAGGGGCAAAAAAGGGGAAAAACAAGGGCTTTTCATGTTAAAGGACAATTTAGACAATTTAAAAGCAGTGTTAGGGAGGAAATCCAATTAAAATTTAAAGAATAATGTTTGATTACCTCCCTTTCACTGCTTGAAAATTATGTATTAAGAAATGATTATTGTCTTGAGATTTGTAGCTGTAAATTTATTTATTAATTTTACCAGGACTGTCATTTTATTGTCTCACCTTGACAGTGTCGAAAAGCGAGACATAGGTATGCTGTTTCAATGTATAAGTTTGTGATTAGGTTTAGTTTATGGTGAACTTAAAGTGGTAGGTCAATCATATTTGATATGCAGTTGTATAAGCATTAGCACATCTCATTTTCATGGAGATTATTTGGCCCTACCCCCTCAGTCATGGTCTATTGACTTCCAAACTTTTGCTTATTTTACATGTATTAGTTTGTGATTAGGTCAGTTTATGGGGAACCACAAGTAGTAGGTCAATGGTATTTGGTATGCAGTTGTATAATCATTGGCATATCTCATTTCCATGGAGATAATTTGACTCCGCCCAATTAGTCATGGTGTATTGACTTTGAACATTTTTGTAAGTTTAATATCATGTAATAGTTTGTGATTAGGTAAGTTCAAGGGGAACCATTAGTGGAAGGCCAATGGTAATCGGTATTTAGTTGTATAAGCATTGGCACATCTCATTTCCATGGAGAATATTTGGTCTCGCTCCACAGTCACAGTCTAATGACTTTGAAACTTATCTTAGTTTATATGCATTGTTTGTGATTAAATCAGTTTAAGATGAACCGCTAATGTTAAATCAATGATATTTCATATGCAAATTTGCAAGTATTGTTTCCATGAAGATTATATAGCCCCACCCCCTCGTCATGCTTCATTGACTTCGAAATTTTTACATAGTTTACAAGTTAATTTTTATACGACCGCAAAAATTGCAAAAATTTTGGTCGTATATTGGTATCACGTTGGCGTCTTCGTCTGAAGACATTTGGTTTTCGCACTCTAACTTTAGTAAAAGTAAATAGAAATCTATGAAATTTAAACACAAGGTTTATGACCATAACAGACAGGTTGGGATTGATTTTGGGTGTTTTGGTCCCAACAGTTTAGGAATTAGGGGCCAAAAAGGTCCCAAATAAGCATTTTTCTTGGTTTTTTCGCACAATAACTTTAGTATAAGTAAACCGAAATCTTTGAAATTTTGACATAAGGTCTATGACCACAAAAGGAAGGTTGGGATTGATTTTGGGAGTTTTTGTCTGAACTGTTTCGGAATTATGGGGCAAAAAAAACAGGTCCCAAATAAGCATTTTTCTTGGTTTTTGCACAATAACTTTAGTATAAGTTAATAGAAATCTATGAAATTTTAACTCAAGGTTTATGACCACAAAAGGAAGGTTTGGGTTGATTTTGGGAGTTTTGGTCCCAAGAATTAGGGCCAAAAGGGTCCAAAGTTAAACTGTTTGATTTCATCAAAAAATGAATTATTGGGGTTCTTTGATATGCCAAATCTAACCGTGTATTCAGATTCTTAATTTTTGGTCCCGTCTTCAAATTGGTCTACATTAAGGTCCAAAGGGTCCAAAATTAAACTTAGTTTGATTGTGACAAAAATTGAAACCTTGGGGTTCTTTGATATGCTGAATCTAAACATGTACTTAGATTTTTGATTATGGGCCCAGTTTTCATGTTGGTCCAAATCGGGGTCCAAAATTGTGTAATAGCAAGGAATTTTATAGTATTCTGCAATAACAAGAAATCTTCAATTGCACAGTATTGTGCAATAGCAAGCAATTTTCAATTGCACAGTATTGCGCAATAGCAAGAAATATTCAATTGCACAGTATTGTGCAATAGCAAGAAATCTTCAATTGCACAGTATTGCACATTAGCAAGAAATTTTCAATTACACAGTATTGTCCTGTTTTCAAATTGGTCTACATTAAGGTCCAAAGGGTCCAAAATTAAACTTTGTTTGATTTCAACAAAAATTGAAAATATGGGTTTTTTCAATATGCTGAATCTAACCATGTATTTAGATTTTTAATATTTTGGCCCTGTTATCAAATTGGTCCACATTGAGGTCTAAAGGGTCTAAAATTTGACATTATTTGATTTCATCAAAAATTGAATTCTTGGGGTTCTATGCTATGCTGAATCTAACCATGTATTTAGATTTTGGATATTGGACCATAATAGGTAAATGTCCAATTTAAAGTTTTCAAGTTTAAGTTCTTAGAACACATTCATTCTGTGTCAGAAACCTATGTTGTGTCAACTATTTAATCACAATCCAAAGTCAGAGCTGTATCAAGTTTAAATGTTGTGTCCATACTTGCCCCAACTGTTCAGGGTTCGACCTCTGCGGTCGTAAAAAGCTGCGCCCTGTGGAGCATCTGGTTGTATTTAGATTTGGGAATTACTTATAATATATCAATGGTATTTGGTATGCAGTTGTATTAGCATTGGCACATCTCATTTACATTGAGATTGTTTAATCATGTAACTCAGTCCTGGTTTATTGACTTTGAAAATTGTTCTCATTTCAGATTTTAGAAATTAAAAAGAAAATTTCTTCATTAATTCTTTTTGAGGGGATTAATATCCAACAGCATTCTGTATTGCGTCAAAAATCTATGCTGTGTCAACTATTTAATCACAATCCAAATTCAGAACTGTATCAAGCTTGAATATTGTGTCCATACTTGCCCCAACTGTTCAGGGTTCGACCTCTGCGTTCGTATAAAGCTGCGCCCTGCTGAACATCTGGTTAAATATAATGCTTAAAATTCTGTGAACAATCATTTGTGATTTGTAATTTGTTCATAAAAATTGATACAAATAATCTTTAAATACATTCAGTCAAAATTCATATTGAAATATATGGTTCTTTGATATGCTGATTTTAACAATGTACTTATGTTTTTAATATTGGACCGTAATAGGTAAATATCCAATTTCAAGCTTAAATTTGATATCCATACTTGCTCAACTGTTCAGGGTTTGACCTCTGCAGGGAAAGCTGGTTTGCTGTCGCTCTGTCAACTTTTATATTATAACACCTCATTTTCATTGATCATTGTTCCATGTTAAGTTTTTGTGATTTGGTCTATTTCAATTATCATAGGCTGCTCAGTGGCAGAGTAGTCTGGGAAATCCACTTACTGTATAACTGGGCTGCCTGTCAACTCTGTGTTCGACACTAATCTTAGTTGACTGGGATTTTCAGGTTTTTATACGACTGCAAAAAATTGTGCATTCATATATTGGAATCATGTCGTCATCGTTGTCCAAACACATTTGGTTTTCGCACAATAAGTAGTATTAGTAAATAGATTTTGAAATTGAAACACAAGGTTTATGACTACTAAAGGAAGGTTGGGATTGATTTTGGTGGTTATGGTCCTTACAGTTTAGAAATTGGAGGGGTTAAAAGGGGCCCAAATGGTTTCCAGACAATAACTTGTGAAATGGTGTATGGATCCCTCTGAAATAATACCACAAATTTCCAAACAAGAAAGAGATGGTAAAAATTTTGAATTTCCTCCCTATCATTGCGTTTAAATTGTGTATAAAGAAATGTATTGTCTTGAGGTGATTAGCTGTCAATTTATTTTTAGAGGTTAATATTTTAAAAATGCTGATAAAGGTTATTTAATTTTAGCCATGATTATGTATGTCATTATCTATTTTTATACTTTTACGATGTATTTAAATGGGTTATTGTCGCAAATTAAAAGGGTTATTATGGTTGCAAACTGCATTGGAAATTTGAACCGATACTATGACCATATCTTGAGGGAAAGATTTTTTTTAGGAAAAAGAGGGGGGCATTTCGAAACAGCATAGTTTATTACAGAAAAGCAAAAAAATGAATAGGAATTCAAATCACATAACCAATTCAAGTTCTTGTGCGACTACAGTTATTCTGTGTCAGAAACCTTATGTGTCAAATATTTGATTACAATCAAAATTCAGACATGTATCAAGTGCAAATATTGTGACCATTTTTGCCCCAACTGTTCAGTGTTGGACCTCTGCGTTCGTATCCAGCTGCGATCGGCGAAGCAATTTATCTACTGAAGGTCTGTTTCTTTCAGGACAGTCAATCTTTCTGAAGTGCACCAATAAAAGCTGACCGTCATAAATAGCGCAACAGTGCCGAGAGTGGTGTTGAGTACCTACCAATCAAACAATTAGTTACTATAAGCAATAGGTCTACAAACTATATTTGGTGTATGGAATAATTGTAATTGCCTCTCTCAGTCTGATCATTTGGAATATTTGCCTATCTTACAGGACCAATTGCTCCATGAATAATCATATTAATACCCCCAAGTAACGAAGTTGAGTGGGTTTTAATGTTTTGACCTGTCGGTGTCCTGTTCTTGTCACTACAACTCTTCTGAAACCACACAACAGAATTTCTGAAAACTTTGTAGATACACATGTACCAAGTTTAGTACAAACTACGTAAATGAGAATGTAAACAGGAAATTATGATTCAGTTATGTGTCTAGAAGTCCTTCGAACTTAAAATTTCGGCCTAAATGTTCAACTGAAACAGTTTGTCATCGCAACTACTCTGAATCAATATATACACAGCAGAATTTTGTGAAATTTTGTAGATAATAAATGACATAACATGTTAATGCGCATATCCACAAGGTTTGTTGATTAGTTGACTTTGTACGAGTTATGAGCCTTTGAATTTTGGTATCTAGTGACAATTTGAGTTTGTGGAGTATGTGAGGGTGCTCACCTGTGTTGTTTTCAATCGTCAAAACTGTAATAGATGTAGAAACTGAAAAAAAATACTAAAATGATCAGCACGACCAGATCTACAAATAATTCAACATGGCAGAGATAGAAGGTGGACATTTTTATGCGTATTAAAGTATCCATAAACTGGGAAACTAAATTAACAATGCACTATGTCCGAGACAAAAATGACGTCGCCAGTGGCGTAGCCAGGGTTGAAATGATGTGGATGCCTTTGCCGAGCGGAGCGAGGCGAAGTTTTTTTTAAGACTATTTTATGCAGAATTTTTTCTTTTTCAGACAATGTTCCTGTAAGCACATGTACTCCCCTAGAATCCGACACTGGTTAGATTTTTGTTTAATTTCAAAATACCTACCAATTCATATAATTAGATTTCAAACAAAATTTTAATGTTTTCTCAAAATTCTCAAAATTGAATGTAATTCATAATTTATTTATTTGATGTAAAAGTTTCCCACCAATCTTAATTTGACATTTCATAAACGGCCCCATCACATCGGCACTTCTGTATAATGGAACTGAAGTATCCCCTTTCCTAGCATTTCTCAAAAAACGGTCCCCATAACAGCGGCACTTCGGAATACAGGAACTGAAGTGATTCCATTAACGCGTCGCAGGGAACATCATTGAAATTCCTGGTGTCCGTCAATCCGGTCTTGTTTGCACTCTCATGTGTACAATTCTCGCCAGATTTTTATATCATCGGCAGTGACAATTTCGAAAATAAGTCCTAAGCTTTGACCTTTTAAAATATAAATTATAACGGAAATCCCATTGCATTTTCTCTGAAGCTTTTATTTCTCAATTAAAAATAAGAGGAAGAGGAAAAACATTATTTTTTATTAGTTATTGCCCTTGTTCCTTGGTTACATATAATATGTGCAATACATGGGACATAGGAATTTTGTTCTTTTATTGAAAATAAAATTAATATGTGGACCTAGATAGAAACTGGAATTTACTGATAAGCATAGGAATGATCACACTCTATTAAAGATTAGTCTTTTTTTCACGTCGTCTTTCATGTCACAGGAAACGATATCAGGATTTGGTGGTTTAGTTGTCAGTTATGTTGTTAGTCAGTTATAGAAGCCATCGCTCCGCTAGGCTCAATTTCAGATGAAACATGTCCGAGGAGCTGTGCATCGTCCTCTGCACTTGCCGTAGCCGACGACGTAATCTTTTTACGAAAAAAATTCGAGAACATTTTTCTGCGATTTATCCATCTTGTTTTATTACATGAACTAAATTATCCTTAATAAAAGACCAAGCATACTTCATCAGAAATAATTGGATGTTATCCTCATATCCTAACCCTTGTTACATACGGATACCGCCGAGTTTAACTGCTGCGAACATATCTTTATTTATAATTTGTTCCTGTCAAAATGATGTGGATGCTTGAGCATCTGAGCATACATGCAAGCTACGCCACTGGTCGCTTGACTGAGTCAAAAAAGCGAGACATAGGTTTGCTGTTTACGGCGGCTGCGTCAACAATGTATTAGTTTGTGGGGATCCACAGGTCAATCATTTTAGGTATGTAGTTGCATTAGCATTGTCCCATCCCATGTAAACTTCACTCAAATGGTGATTATTTGGCCCTGCCCCCTCGGTTATCGTCTATTGACTCTGAAACTTTTGCTTATTCAAGTTATATGTTTTAGTTAACATAATAAATATTAAAAACGAATGATAAAGTTATACAACATAATTATTCAATTATTATTATACGACCGCAAAAATTTTAATTTTTTGGTCGTATATTGCTATCACGTTGGCGTCGTCGTCTGCGTCGTCGTCGTCGTCGTCCGAATACTTTTAGTTTTCGCACTCTAACTTTAGTAAAAGTGAATAGAAATCAATGAAATTTTAACACAAGGTTTATGACCACAAAAGGAAGGTTGGGATTGATTTTGGGAGTTTTGGTCCCAACATTTTAGGAATTAGGGGCCAAAAAGGGCCCAAATAAGCATTTTCTTTGTTTTCGCACTATAACTTTAGTTTAAGTGAATAGAAATCTATGAAATTTTGACACAAGGTTTATGACCACAAAAGGAAGGTTGGGATTGATTTTGGGAGTTTTGGTTCCAACAGTTTAGGAATTGGGGGCCAAAAAGGGCCCAAATAAGCATTTTCTTGGTTTTCGCACTATAACTTTAGTTTAAGTGAATAGAAATCTATGAATTTTTGACACAAGGTTTATGACCACAAAAGGAAGGTTGGGATTGATTTTGGGAGTTTTGGTTTAAACAGTTTAGGAATTAAGGGCCATAAAAGGGCCCAAATAAGCATTATTCTTGGTTTTCGCACAATAACTTTAGTATAAGTAAATAGAAATCAATGAAATTTTAACACAAGGTTTATGACCACAAAAGGAAGGTTGGGATTGATTTTTGGAGTTGAGGTCACAACAGTTTATGAATTAAGGGCCATAAAAGGGCCCAAATAAGCATTATTCTTGGTTTTCGCACAATAACTTTAGTATAAGTAAATAGAAATCTATGAAATTTAAACACAAGGTTTATGACCATAAAAGGAAGGTTGGGTTTGATTTTGGGAGTTTTGGTCCTAACAGTTTAGGAATAAGGGCCCCAAAGGGTCCAAAATTGAACTTTGTGTGATTTCATCAAAAATTGAATAATTGGGGTTCTTTGATATGCCGAATCTTACTATGTATGTAGATTCTTAATTTTTGGTCATGTTTTCAAATTGGTCTACATTAAGGTCCAAAGGGTCCAAAATTAAACTTAGTTTGATTTTAACAAAAATTGAATCCTTGGGGTTCTTTGATATGCTGAATTTAAAAATGTACTTAGATTTTTAATTATTGGCCTAGTTTTCAAGTTGGTCCAAATGGGGATCCAAAATTAAACTTTGTTTGATTTCATCAAAAATTGAATAAATGGGTTCTTTGATATGCCAAATCTAACTGTGTATGTAGATTTTTAATTTTTGGTCCAGTTTTCAAATTGGTCTACATTAAGGTCCAAAGGGTCCAAAATTAAACTAAGTTTGATTTTAACAAAAATTAAATTCTTTGGCTTATTTGATATGCTTTATCTAAATATGTACTTTGATTTTTGATTATGGGCCCAGTTTTCAAGTTGGTCCAAATCAGGATTCCATATCAAGTATTGTGCAATAGCAAGAAATTTTCAATTGCACAGTATTGCACAATAGCAAGAAATATCTAATTGCACAATATTGTGCAATAGCAAGAAATTTTCAATTGGAGTTATCTTTCTTTGTATAGAATAGAAGTTGATAATATATGTCGGAAATTTGCCAGACATGACTATGATGTCATTTTCTATTTTTATTTGCCAATAACTTTATGTAAATAACTTCATTGGAAATTTGCCAATATAAAATGTTGCTGATGAAGTTTTTTTTATTGTTTTATACAATAAACAATGTATATTCACTTTTACTACCAACCAATCTTTACCATTCAGTGATAACTAGCACTTTATTTTACATTTTAATATTTTATGATGTATTTAAAAGAGTAGTTATTGTTGCAAACTCCATTAGAAATTTGAATTGATATCAGTTTTGGAAAAGGGAAACGGGGATGTGAAAAAAAGGGGGGGGGGTTAAATTTTTCTCATTTCAGATTTCATAAATAAAAAGAAAATGTCTTCAAACATTTTTTTGAGAGGATTAATATTCAACAGCATAGTGAATTGCTCAAAGACAAAAAAAAACAACTTTTAAGTTCATTAGACCACATTCATTCTGTGTCAGAAACCTATGCTGTGTCAACTATTTAATTTTAGATTTAAAAAGTTTGAAGAAGAAATCTTTAATTGATTTGTAAAATCTTGACATTTGTTTTGTGTAAAAAAAAACCATGTAATGTCAAAAATTTGATCACAATCCAAATTCAGAGTTGTATCACGCTTGCATGTTTTGTCCATACTTGCCCCAACTGTTCAGGGTTCGACCTCTGCGGTCGTATAAAGCTGCGCCCTGCGGAGCACCTGGTTTACAATATAAAACTTCTCGGCGTCTTTTCAGAATTAAATTGCAGGTTTTTGGCACATAATCTTCTAATATCATGATTCGAAAATAAAAATACAATTTTTATACGACCGCAAAAATTTTAATTTTTCGTCGTATATTGCTATCACGTTGGCGTCGTCGTCTGCGTCGTCGTCGTCGTCTACGTCGTCGTCGTCGTCCGAATACTTTTAGTTTTCGCACTCTAACTTTAGTAAAAGTGAATAGAAATCTATGAAATTTTAACACAAAGGTTTATGAACACAAAAGGAAGGTTGGGATTGATTTTGGGAGTTTTGATCCCAACATTTTAGGAATTAGGGGCCAAAAAGGGCCCAAATAAGCATTTTCTTGGTTTTCGCGCAATAACTTAAGTTTAAGTAAATAGAAATCTATGAAATTTTGACACAAGGTTTATGACCACAAAAGGAAGGTTGGGATTGATTTTGGGAGTTTTGGTTTTAACAGTTTAGGAATTAGGGGCCAAAAAAGGGCCCAAATATGCATTATTCTTGGTTTTCGCACAATAACTTTAGTTTAAGTAAATAGAAATCAATGAAATTTAAACACAAGGTTTATGACCACAAAAGAAAGGTTGGTATTGATTTTGGGAGTTGAGGTCTGAACAGTTTAGGAATTAGGGGCCAAAAAGGGGCCCAAGTAAGCATTATTCTTGGTTTTCGCACAATAACTTTAGTTAAAGTAAATAGAAATCTATGAAATTTAAACACAAGGCTTATGACCACAAAAGGAAGGTTGGGTTTGATTTTGGGAGTTTTGGTCTGAACAGTTTAGGAATTAGGGGCCAAAAAGGGGCCCAAGTAAGCATTAGTCTTGGAATTCGCACCATAACTTTAGTTTAAGTAAATAGAAATCTATGAAATTTAAACACAAGGCTTATGACCACTAAAGGAAGGTTGGGTTTGATTTTGGGAGTTTTGGTCCCAACAGTTTAGGAATAAGGGGCCCAAAGGGTCCAAAATTGAACTTAGTTTGATTTCATCAAAAATTGAATAATTGGGGTTCTTTGATATGCCGAATCTAAATGTGTATGTAGATTCTTAATTTTTGGTCCCGTTTTCAAATTGGTCTACATTAAGGTCCAAAGGGTCCAAAATTAAACTTAGTTTGATTGTGACAAAAATTGAATCCTTGGGGTTCTTTGATATGCTGAATCTAAAAATGTACTTAGATTTTTGATTATTGGCCCAGTTTTCAAGTTGGTCCAAATCGGGTCCAAATTAAACTTTGTTTGATTTCATCAAAAATTGAATAATTGGGGTTCTTTGATATGCCAAATCTTACTGTGTATGTAGATTCTTAATTTTTAGTCCCGTTTTCAAATTGGTCTACATTAAAGTCCAAAGGTCCAAAATTAAACTAAGTTTGATTTTAACAAAAATTGAATTCTTGAGCTTTTTTGGTATGCTGAATCTAAACATGTACTTAGATTTTTGATTATGGGCCCAGTTTTCAAGTTGGTTCAAATCAGGATCCAAAATTATTATATTAAGTATTGTGCAATAGCAAGAAATTTTCAATTGCACAGTATTCAGCAATAGCAAGAAATCTTCAATTGCACAGTATTGTGCAATAGCAAGAAATTTTCAATTGCACAGTATTGCGCAATAGCAAGAAATCTTCAATTTCACAGTATTGTGCAATAGCAAATATTGTCAATTGCACAGTATTGCGCAATAGCAAGAAATATCTAATTGCACAATATTGTGCAATAGCAAGAAATTTTCAATTGATTGGAGTTATCTTTCTTTGTCCTGAATAGTAGTTGAATCAACTTAAATCATTGTTTTATACAATATACAATGTATATTCACTTTTACTACCAACTGATAAATTAAAACTATCTTTACCATTCAGTGATAACAAGCACCTTTTGTTACATTTTAATATTTTATGATGTATTTAAATGAGTAGTTATTGTTGCAAACTCCATTAGAATTGAGATAAGTTTTGGAAAAAGGGAAAGGGGGATGTGAAAAAAAAAATGGGGGGGGGGGTAAATTTTTCTCATTTCAGATTTCATAAATAAGAAGAAAATTTCTTCAAACATTTTTTTGAGAGGATTAATATTCAACAGCATAGTGAATTGCTCAAAGGAAAAAAAAGTATTTTAAGTTCATTAGAACACATTCATTCTGTGTCAGAAACCTATGCTGTGTCAACTATTTAATCACAATCCAAATTTTGAGCTGAATCCAGGTTGAATGTTGTGTCCATAATTGCCCCAACCGTTCAGGGTTCAACCTCTGCGGTCGTATAAAGCTGCGCCCTGCGGAGCATCTGGTTTGAAAATCTGTAAAAGTATTAAAATGTTCATCAATTTTTAGAGACTCAGTAAAAAGAACTTGTAGAAGATTAATATATACAGGACAATGTAAAATAACATGATATAATTCATCTTCAACAGTAAAAAAAAAAACCAACCAAAACAACATCGCACTTCCAGCGGCAAATGTTCATACCTTCTAGTTTCCAGTCTAATAGGAAAAAGTAAAATAACAAAAATACTGAACTCCAAGGAAAATACCAACGGAAAGTCTCTAATCAAATGGCAAAATCAAAGGATAAAACACATCAAACGAATAGACAACAACTGTCATATTCCTAACTTGGTGGATTGAACCTGGTTTTATAGCGGTTAACCTCTCACTTGTATGACAGTTGCATCAAATTCCATTATATTTACATCGATGTGTAATTTAATTTTCAATCAAATTAAAAAACTGCTGGTATAAATCATGAATGTTACAATTTTCTCCTGTAAACCATTTCAATATATATCTATTTGTAATTGTATTTGTATATTCCCTCAAACCATGAAAGTACTCTACATTCATTATTTCCATGCCAAAACTAGTCAATTATCTTCAATGAGCATAACGATTAATACATCACATGCTTTTCTATTTGTAGAATATTTTTGGAGGTAATTTTACGTGATGACAATATCGGTTTTCTATGATTATTTAAAAGGAACATTAAAATTTTATGTTTCAACACTTTATAGAGTTGACCCTCACTTTTTAATCCATTGTCAGCCAGCTACATGTATAACCTTCTCCTAAGCCTAGTTTTCTGAAACTACTCGGTTATGCTGACCAACCCAAGTGGATTGTATAACTGTATTGTAGCCTTTTCAAATACACACAAACAATCATAATAGATCTACCATTTAAATTAACAGGCATTTTCAAATGTAGAAAATGGTGAATTGAACCTGGTTTTATAGCGCTAATAAAAAAACCTCTCACTTTTATGACAGTCGCATCAAATTCCCCACAACTTAATTTTGCAAAGGCGCTTCTTTCACAAAAAGGCATCAACAGTTTGCAGTAGTTTTCATCAAAAGAATCCTGCTTAAAAATATTACATGTTCTCAATTTGTTACGCCCATTTCCCGTCTCGAAGAGGATGAATTAACAATACTTTTCCATTCTTCAATATAATTTTCAAACATTCTTGACATGACCATGATGACTGTATCAACAAACATCCTTTTATTAATATTAGTGTTTGTATTACAAAAGTTAACCAATTCAATTTTTTGTGAACTGTTACGGGACTAATTATGGTATACCGTTGTACGTCTGTCCGTCCGTCGTCAACACTTCGGACAATTACTAAAAAACTTTGTTGAATTGTTTATATCTATTGACGTAAGCTCCCTTTCGATTTCGATTTTTATAAATTTCAAATTTTTCGTTTCCATGTTGTGAATTTTTATCCTTAAAAAAAAGGGGGAACTGTCCAGTTTTCGGAAATAACTCATAAATGCTTTCATCAACTTCAATGGAACTTTGGTGAATTGTTTATATCTATTGAGGTATGCTCCCTTTCGATTTTTATAAATTTCAGATTTAAGTTTTCCGTGTTATGAATTTTTATGCTTAAAAAAGGGGGATTTCCCAGTTTTCGGACAATACCTCAAAAACACTTTCACCAACTTTTATGAAACTTTGGTGAATTGTTTATATCTGTTGACTTAAGCTACCTTTCAATTTTTGTAAATTTCAGATTTTACATTTTTCAGTTATGAATTTTCATATTTAAAAAAGGGGGATTTTTCCAGTTTTTGGACAATACCTCAAAAACACTTTCACCAACTTTTGATGTTACAAGATCCCATTTGATTTATATAAATTTCAGATTTTACATTTTTAGTGTAATGCAGTCTTAAACTTTAAAAAAAAAATGAGGCTTTCAGAAGTTTATGATGAAACTATGGTGACTTTTTTTTTTTTTTTTTTTTTTTATATCTATTGAACTAAGTACCTTTTTGTTTTTTACATAATTTCTGATTTGATGTACAATTGCGGAATTTTTCTTCTTGAAAAAAAATGTCGGAAACGGCCAAGGAAATTTATTCGTTGAAAAATCGTAGAAAACAGCCTAATTAATGATCATTAATGTACAAATTAATGTAATTGGAAATATTTTTTGTTGGTTTTTATATCTTTAATTGTTTTTTTTTTTTCAATAGACAGTTTTGTTATAATTGTAATATACAAATTAAATCCTTCGGTCACGTTTCAGACCCGGAATATTGAACACATTAATCACAGTCCTGTTAAACTATGCACATCAAGCCCGAAACGAAGAAGGAATGAAATACAATGGGATAAGTGTTTTTATATGTCAGGGTTCTTCTATGTAACATTCTGCCAGCCGCACATGCTGTTGCATGATGCGATATAACGAAATCGGCCCTTTTGAGGACTATAAGCGCACTTTTTTTAAGTCTTGAAGGACAACCCAAATGATTTCACCGATTGTCAAATCTTTGTAATTGTGACATCTATATGAACCTATAGATGCAGCTCGAGATCTTGTTGTTAGGTTGAATGATCTCAAGTCAAAACTAAAAAAAGGTCATTGTGACCTAAACAAATTGAGCGTAAAATTGTCTACCATTTCAAATTTCTCTCTTATTAAACTTCCTCCTTGTAAATCTACTTTAACAATATGTAATAAGAGCTTCACTCCTGACGTAAATTTTATGTCTTCCCATTTAGCAAAAATACCCTAACATTCTCCTCTTCAGTTCGAATAGGAAAAAAGAATGACTTGTTCCTGTCTATCTCGAAGGTCAAATGTCATCTGAATTTCTGCAAGATTTAATTTGTGCTTGTAAGGGGGAAATCTGTGTTTTCAAAGGGTTGCATTTGCTTCGAACAAAATCTGTCATGTACGGATTTATGCCCATGTCAGGCAAATGACATATATGTCAAAACGTCTGGTTGCAGTTAGAAGCATTGATGACGACGAAGATGACATGTATACGATTTCATTTTTCTGTATGTACCTTATAAATCATTCTTATTAATCGAATGAAAATTAAGCAGTCCATAATATTTTCTAAAAAAATAAAAAAAACATCTACACACTTTTAAAATCGTTGGAAATTTAGTAATAATCTATCAAGTGGGAATTAGGAAAGATATGCAAAAATAATAATAAAAAAAACCTGCCATATGTTCTCTGACCTTGGCGTGGTAGGTGGGATTACACTACAGGAGACCATAGAACGTAGTAGGTATCACTAGCCTCTATCATAATTGGGTCTTTCCACTTTTCGTTGAAAGACCTTTTGTTTTTCTTCTCGGATTATTTTTTTTCTTCTGCCGTCAGAGATGCTTTTTTGTCTTACAACATATCGAATGGATTTTTGGCCAATGATGTTGTACAGTAATGGGGGTTTTAAAACTCACCCTGTGTGACCGAACATTATTCTTATAGGAGTTGTCTCCCCACGTCCCCTTTTTCTTGTTATCGATATATCTCTAAAACCGTAAAATACTTTAACAAACAGTTTCAACAAATTGTTCGTCTACTCTTAAGAATGATTTGGTTTATTTTGACTGAAGTGATCGGAAGACATCTAATGGGAGTTATTTCACTTTAAAAATTTAAGATAGGCGATATGTTAGATAAATTCATACGTTATTAGTCGTAGAGGCCTACAGTCTTTTGATATGAAGTCCTTGATCCATTTGAAGGAAATTGAGGTCAAGGTCATGTTATAAATTTTGAAATTTGCTTGTTATCGTCAGTATTCAAAAGAAACTGTTACATGTGTTTGCCAAATAACTTTACAATAAGGCGCAACTTCAACCTATCAAGTCGAAGAGATTTGGTTAACCCTTATAAGAGTTTTCGCCCCTTATGTATTTGAAATCAGTATTTCTCCACAACCATACAAGTGATTGACCTGGGGTCTTTTGATTTGAGATCACTGACCCTTGACCTCAAAAATTGAGGTCAAGGTCAAAGGTAAATTTGACGTTCTAGATTTTGACCTTTGCCAAAAATTAAAACAATTAAGTCTTCTGCATAAAGCTATTTATAGGTTTCATAACGAGTGAGAATTAGATATCGATTGATATCAACTCGAGTTATTTAATTTCAATAATAATAAACGAGCCTATGGCGAGTTTATTATTATTGAAATTAAATAACGAGAGTTGATATCAAGCGATATCTAATTCTCACAAGTTGTTAAACCTATTTCTCTTATGGCAAAAAGTTGTATGTGCGTGGCCTATTTTTCTTTGCAACGCGTACTTGTTTACTTATGACAGATATTTATAATTTTTTAAAGTAAAATTTACCAAAATCGTCTAGGGATCATCAAATTAACGTAATTTTGATATCACTTTTTCATATCACACTCCGTACGGTGTGATACGAAAAATATCTATTCACGTGGGAGTTAGATAACAGGCCCCAACCATAAGAGAAATTAATCTTGATTTTTTCATATCAGTTTGATTTACCACATTACGTCAACACGGAGTGACATTTTCTAACAACGTTTTTTTAATTTCTTTCTTATTATCGAGGTGGAAAGACCTTCAATTGTTCTCTGAAGAATTGGTTTTTAATTTTCTATTTGCATTTGTTCTTTCTTGTCTTTGTTTTTGCCATGCTGTTGTCTGCTTGCCAGTCTTCATTTTATAAGTTTTTAATGTTCCTTTGGTTTCTCAGTCCTTTTTTGTTTGCAATTGTTTGTTAAAAAATCGGTGCTGTATATGACTATCTCCCTTATTATATTTTTTGAATACTTGTAAACATTATAGCCAATTGTTGCTCATTTAATCATCTGTATTATGTAGGATGGGATGTTTAACCTGTTTCTAATAGACGGTTTGTTTTCATAACTTTACTCTCCCCCTTTTTCTCTGTTTGCTGTAATTTTTACTTCTGTAAGTCAAAGCGATACACAGAGCGTTTTATTCAACCAAGTTCGACGTTAATTTCGAAACAAATTTTTTATATATACTTTTTCACACCCAATAACAGAAATTTCAATATTTACCTAGAAATTGACGAACACCTTATTATCAAAAAAACGCGAAAAACACGTATTTTTCTTCGACAAATGATTGAAGTTCAGATCTTAAAAACATCTTTTAACGAATTGAATAGAAAAATTTCAAATTTAGAAATTGAAATAGGTCAAGGTCAATGTTATTGAACAGTTGTTTGAAAATTTCAAATTTGCACCCTATATGCAAAAGAGTCAATTTAAAGTCATTTTTGGCGATCCAAATAAAAAATAAGTCCTCAGTGTAGATACAAAAGATTTTTTTTTCTATAAATTAGTTGTTTTTATTTTGCTCCAAACGCATATATGTAGGAGACACAAGCTATCTAAATGTTACTATGCATTTTTCTTGAATTTTGGCTTTGACCTTTGACCCTGATTAAAAAAAAACACGTGACTACGGCAGACAACGACGACAACGCTATTTCAATGAGGATTGTTCTCCTCTTCCCAATGATATAACATATAACCGTGTGTTATTCCGTTAAGGCAAATCGATCAAATTTGTTGATTGGGCATCCTACTATATATGCCAGTGTCTTGCAATTACTTTCCGTTGTGTATGGTATATTGGAACCCACTCCATGTCTCCCATAAGCATGATAAGAATAATACGGCCTACCAACTCTTCCCACTTATGAATTAAACTGTTTCTTTTTATTATAGTTTTGAACCATGTTCATCCGTTAGTGTTTAATTATTTTAAATTCAAAGACAAAAGTATCCATTCCGTTGGTTTCTCATGTTTCTATAAAAACAAATTGCTGTTAAATTGGAATCTTTAAATTGTTATGAGAATACCACATGTGTCTTTTTAATTATTTTGCAAATGGTTAATCTTGCAAGAATAAAGGTATTCTCCAACACATATACGTAGATGACATAAAACTGATAAATCATGTATCTGCAATTATATGTTAATTTAAGAAGTATATTGAGTCCATTCAAAGTTAACGATATAACAGCAATTGAAAATGTCCAAAGGCTAGCAACGAAAATGATACCAAAATTGAAAGATTTAGACATGTTAGAGTATGAAGAACGCGTGAAAAAGCTTATATTACCAGGCGCGTAGCTCCCTATACGCCAACACGCAGTTGCGTGCACATCGATTCGGCAAGCAAAAAAAAAAAATAATGCCAAAATAAAAATTTATAAATTAATTGTGGTTAAAGGAAACACATATGTTGTCACTTTTTTAATTGATGATGTCAATAAATAACGGCATTTCAAATTAAACGTTTTATTGGAGATCATGTAAAAATCGGACAGTAACTTGTATCTTTCACCAGATTAGAACTTATTATACTCAGCCTTCTTAAGACGGCGTAGTTTTGGAGCACATTTTACAGGGTACGGCTTATCTGTTTGCGATGCGATGTACCAATCGACATTAGATTTATCGAAACCCTTTGATATTATTGAAAATATGCCGAGGCGATGTTTTCGACAGACTAACAGAGCCAATCACCCTGAAAACACGCCAAAACAGCATTATATTTTGCGTTCACACACGTAGACCATATGATAATGGAATTCGAGAGTGTCTGGTATTATCAGAAAATGGCTTCTTTGTGTCGTATCTGCTTCCTCGTGTTGTAAGAAATATAACCAACGAATAATTCTCAACATTGTCTGAGACATACAAAATGACCTGGCATGTACTTTGACAATTTCAATCGGGAGGCCTCTCGACAGAGAACACGTACGCTGCTTTATAACATCTCGCGAGTGCTACCATGCAGATCTACCAGTGTATTACGTCTGTAGTCTAAAGTCTTGGAGCAAGTTCGTTTCTGCTTAGACCCGAAGAGCAGATTTTGGTCAATGTTGAGTAAATTCTGTAATTCAAAAATGTGTTGTTTATGTATTTAGTTAACCATGATTTATACTCTATTCAGAAGATTCAAGTATTATTAGTTTTACGTTCATAAATTGTTTATAAGTCCTACCTACATGTAGCTCCTCTTTAAACCTTCCTATGACCGAAAACCGAAAAAAAAAATAATTCTGCATTAAAGGGTCCCAAAATTTTTTTCGCCTCGCTCCGCTCGGCGGTATTTGCTTGCACATCGTTTTCTTCTAGCTACGCCCCTGATTACCAACACTTAAATACAGACGCATGAGAAGAGACATGATAGAACCTTACAAATTAACATCTGGAATATACGACGAAGCGTTCCCAGACTTGTTAACATACAACACTACTTCTCCAACAAGAAACTGGCTATTTAAAGATGCAACACATATATTAGATGAAACTTCTTCAACGCACTAATATGGAACAGCTTAACAAGCAACTTACTATTCAGACATTTGGAAATTAGTATGGCGTTCATTATCACTGAACTAGTATATATTTGTTTAGGGGCCAGCTGAAGGACGCCTCCGGGTGCGGGAATTTCTCGATACATTGAAGACCTGTTGGTGACCTTCTGCTGTTGTTGTTTTTTTCTATGGTCGGGTTGTTGTCTCTTTGGCACATTCCCCATTTCCATTCTCAATTTTATTTGAGAACCGACTAGACAAATTTTGGATAAATAGTGAAATGAAATATAAATACAGAGAAAAATCTGACGCATGAACCGGAACCGAAACACGGTAGCAAATAACCGAACATCTGAGATTAGTGGAGTGATACAGCGCTCAGTTACAATAAACCAACAGACTATGTAAGACTATGTAAGAAACATCTTTAAAGGAGGCTCGAGTGTACAAAAAATTCTGAAAAATTTTAAAACATTTATTTTTCATTATTTATTTTAATTATCACACTTTCAATTGTTACTTTATGATGTGGTACAAAAATCAACCAAAAAAATCGATTCATTTTGGCCCCAGATGACTTTCAAAATATTTATATCATTGAAACAGCTCCAAATTGTCTCTCTTTGGTGCAAAAATGCATTTTTTTTTTTGCCTTTAACATTGAACTATCTTTTTTAACTCATCGATGACCTATATTTTTTGTTATCATTTTCAAATGAGCTGTACTTATTTCTAAACAATTGTAAAATTTAGGCAATTTCTGTAATTTCAGTATTTTTTTTAAATTTCGGTAATACCATAGATGTAATACCCATCTATGGTAATACCTATATTTCACCTATGTATAGTTCACTAACAGAAAAAAGTACATTAACAAAAATGCACGCTTTTTCTCGAATGCAGATTGTGAGTTTCAATGAACGGTGACCCCATTTTTTTTTCTTTTTCCATTAAGTATATGATAAAGTTCATTTTTAGAAAAAAATAGCGAAATCTTATATTTAAAAAAAAAATCGATTTATTCCCGCGAGCCCCCTTAAACATGTTTTAAAATTCAGTAATACTCATTTATTAGATTTTTTTTATTCTATGGACCGTTGAACCAGAGTGGCCGCGGAGTGGGGATTTTTTTTTTTTTTTTTTTACAGTTGGGTGAGTTGGTGTGGAGAGATCTCCAGTGGGACGAGTTGTCTTCTATCCATGGGTGGCGAAGTAAGCAGAGTGTATGTAAACCGAAATCTTTCTTTTAATCATTCTTCCAGGTTAGGTTTCTGCTCGACCATCCTGCAAAATTCGGATAAAAGGCAATATTAGGTAAATAAACAACTCATTCCTTTCAAACGGAAACTTTCCTAACGTTATTTTATAACAATTATATTCATGTGTCTTCTTTTCTATACATATCGTCCATGAATCACCATCTTGCTTATTTATAGAATTTAATGCGTTGTGACTGTGTTTTCTTGCACCGGTTGACCGGGTTGTTTGGTTCACGTCCTAGTAGAAGTTTATCCGTTACTGAACAATTTGTTCATGTCACTATTTTATTGCGTTTATTTAAAAATGGAAAAAATGACTATAATAAGAAAGATATAGTAGATTTAAAATTACTGTTAATTTTGGAGTTATTTCCCCTTATGCGGTATTTAAGTTCAAGAAAGACAATCACAAGCCAAAGGCTCGTATCATAGATATGGTATAATTGCCAATGAGACAACTCTCCACAAGAGACAAATTGTCACAGATATTAACAGCTATAGTATATGTCACTGTGTACGGCCTTCAACAATGAGCAAAGTACATACAGCAGTCAGAATGACGAACTTTAAAAGTTGAAAAGGCTTAGTTAATCTGATGGATTCAAAGAGAAATACATATAAAAAAACATAGAGTGGATGTGACAAGGTACTTCTATATCCCATCAACAGAAAGACACCAAGTAAAGATCTGAGAGTACTCACAGTTACTCATGACAGCTTGTACAACTAATTAAAAAAATCATACATCTAACATGTCTAAGACTAAATGTGTGAAGTACATGTATTCAAGAAAGGTTATTCAAACAGTACTGTTTTCTTACTTTTCTATATTGTTTGCTGGCAAAAAGACTGAACATTAATACTGGATTAACAGATATGTTTTCCTCCAATGGCAAGTTGAACATCCTTGACTACAAATTAGGGCCTCAAGAATATTCATATACATTTATATCTGGAAAAATATATCAAAATATAAAATACATCTAATGTAAACAGATAGGTCAAGACTTTGTTTTGCTAAAGTAAATGTTGGGATCAAAATGACCATTTCAGACTAAAATTAATACAGCAATGGTCCAATGTACACTAAATACAGATCACTATGGATGTACATTTGTGTATTTAAAAATGTAGATGATCATGCTATTTTTTGTTTCTCATGTACATGTATGAATATGATGTCCACATGCATTGAAGGAATACATTGTCAATGATTAGGCCAAATAAAAATATATGTGTGGTTCCAGTTACATACTTTTAAAAAATAGGGTCAGTAGGTCGACATTTTTTATTTTTTTTTTTTTTTTTTTTTTTTTAATGTCAAAATCCAGAAAAGAATCGTGTGTTTACCGAAATTGTTTCCCTTATTATACACGTCCCAACCGGAAGTCCGACATTTTTACATGTGTGTGGTTGTAAAATAAACAGCCATGATACGTTTTTAGTTAATTTTGTTGCATTCTGTTATGAATTCTTGCATTTTAGCCATAACAGATACTTGTGATGGAAATTCAGATGACAGAAATCTATGAATTTAATTATTTTAATTCACAATCCTTAAAATTTGATCGTTTGAAAATTTATTTTTAAGAAATGAAAAAAAAGTTCTAGGGTCGGGGGGTTTTAACTAGGGTCGGTCGGGTTACTGGAACCACACATATATTTTTATTTGGCCTTATGGGCACACATTACTTGTCCATGTGAACTTGAAACTATTATTATTAAAAATAAATTACATGTTGAATAATTATATATATGGTATTAGGTAACATTCTAATTCTTGTTTTCTTAATTTTTACAGTGAATTTTTAATTTTTTTGCCTGTGTTTTTTTCTTTTTTTTTAACAATGGTTTCTGAAGAGGTCAACAGAAAGTATGATGCAGACACAACAGATGGAAAATCCAGTTCCAGGCCTGGAACACAAACTAATTATCAACTACTTGCCACAGTCCCTCACAGATGAGGAGTTCCATTCCATGTTCCTGAGTATTGGTCCAATATCCAATTCAAAAATTGTCCGAGACAAGGCTACAAATTATAGCTATGGCTTTGGTTTTATTGAATATATGAATCCTGCAGATGCTGGGAAAGCCATACAAGCACTCAATGGTCTGAAACTACAAAATAAAACCCTTAAAGTAGCATATTCAAGGCCAAGTGGAGATAGCATTAAAGGAGCAAACTTATATATCACCAACATTCCAAAGCACTGGAGTAATGAGGACTTAAAAAATGGTTTTCTTAAATTTGGAAACATTGTCCAAGCTCGTTTACTTATAGATCATAACACAAATTTATCCAAAGGTGTTGGATTTGTTCTTTTTGATCAGAAATCCCATGCTGATGATGCCATGGAAAGCATGAATGGACAGATTCCAGAGGGTGGAACAACTGCACTCACAATCAAGAAGGCTGATGATAATGCTAAGAAAGTTAGGGCTCCTGTTCAAAATATGTTATTGCCACCAGCAGGTCGTAATGTAGCTGGGGGTCCCATCAGAAACAACATGGCTAGCAATCGTTATGCTGGCCAAAGGTACAATCCAATGGGTGGTGGAAGACCGGCACCCTATCAGCAGAATTACAGTAATCAAGGCTATGGTGGTGGAATGATGGGAAATCAAGGTCATGTTCCTCAAGTTCCTGGAGGTTGTGTACTGTATGTATACAACATTGGTAATGATGCCAATGAAAGATTACTTTATCAGCTGTTCAGTCCATATGGTAATGTTATGAAAGTGAATGTCATCTATGATAGTCAAAAGGGTCAGTGTAAAGGATATGGATTTGTCACGATGGGTACATACGAAGAGGCTGAGAGTGCTATTTATAGTCTCAACGGATATTGGTATAATGGCAGAGAACTTCAAGTGTCCTATTACAATAAATAACTTAATTTCATTTGAAAAGAACATTCATTGACTTTTTGTTTAAATCACATGTAAATAACATTAGACTATTGAAAAAACCTTGTTCATTTTATGCAGTCATTTCAATTTACTTTCTGTTAAGGGTCCAATTTCTATATAAAAATATTTTTAAAGTGATTCCTGTTGCAACATTATAGCTGGGTTTTGAATTTTCATACATCATGTCATAAATTAAAAAAAAATAAAACACTTCAGTAGAATTATTTCTAAAAAAATGGTAGTGGGTCATTCCTGGGTACATGTAGTTGGGTTGCTAAATTAAATGTTAGTATGTAACAAGCATTCATCTTCCTATTTTGATATTAACTACATTTTTTTTTTTATGTATTTGCCAGTGATTTGTCCCCTATGACTTTATTTTTTACAATATACTGTCATTCTATTGTACTGACAATTAAGTGTTAGTCAACAAATTGTTTTTCTCCTTTTGATTATCTCCCTTAGAAGTTCCACTTCTCATTTAGCAATTTTGGCTAGAGTTATCTTCCATTCTGGTTTGTTTTTTTGAAACATTGTCATAATATTTTATGCAGTTCATTGTCATATACAGACATACAGCAGTTTTATAGTTTTTATAGCATTTTTTCTAAAGTTAATTAATGGATTTATCATTATACTCTCCTATATTCATGATGTTTGGTACATTCCAAACTAAAGTTTAATTACGTAAGATTTAATTTCTGTCAGATTTATAGACATACATACATTAGTCTTGACATATCCAACATATTCCAACTTCAAAAAGTCTGGGGAATTATTTGAACTTTAAAGGAACCATATAAGTACTTAAAAAACCCTCCAAAACTTGACAACTCTGTCACAAATGGGAGACTACTCATCTTGTGACAAATGGGATATTATATTTCATACATTATGTAGATTTATGGCGTATGTTAAATGAATTTTCCACAAATATTTGCACATGAATAATATTTACAATTATGATTGAATGTTTCAATTCTGACATAGATTTTAAAAATCAGTAAGACGGACAAGAACTTAGTTACATTTAAAGATTTGAAATGCAAGTAAACAAAATCCAATAATTACTAAAAATAAATTTAGTGACTTATGAACTTAAGAAATACATTATTAACCTTTTAAAATTATGTTGTAAGATCTTGTTTTAGCTGCAAATCATATATTTCATATTTTTTATTCATGTCATTTCTTGTAAATATATTTCAAAGTCCCAAGATGAATAAATATTGAAGCTAATACTTTTTGTGATTATTCATTAAATACATGTACATTGTAAATGGCAGCTTTGCAACAGTTTTAAAACATATTAATATTTATGAGTTCATATTTTGATAAATTATGAAAATAATAGAACTGTAGCTGACTAGTTGTGAAATTTGTTTGTTCATTATTATTCAGTATTATCATGTTTTTTGTTTTAATTTAGATCTTGTAAAAATAAAAAAATCTATTTTTTCTCTTTCATTTAAAAAAAAATTCTATTTGTTATACATGTATTAGTCATAAGATTACTGAAAAATACATATGCAGAAAGGAATTTATAGTAGTAGGGTACATTTGATATTCATTTTGGTCAAACCTTTTTCGAACTTACGAATTCTGCAAATTTTTATCAGTTACAAAACATTATTTAGTCTAAACTTATGGTTAAAACTTTCACATTCTTTGTTTATGTTTTGCACTGGTAAAGAATATTATCTGTATTTCTTTCCAACCAAAAACCCAAAAAACTGCTAACATCTCTGACAATATCCACTTCTGCATTTCAATCTCATTTTAATATGTATCATGTTAAGTAGCTTTAATATCAATGTTATGTTTCACAGCTACATTGTTGAAAATTGAAATTCAATTCTTTTGTTTTACTTTATGACATAGTTAATGTTGTTGAAAACCAATAAATGATTAAATGATTTAAATGACACATGCTTATTTCTTCAGAAAAAAATGAAGCACAATTTGAATTCATGAAAATTTGATACAACTTGTTTAAAAGTCAAGTAAAACTTGAATGATTTTATTCCCTCTCACCATCAAACAAAACAAGAAAAATAAAAAAGAAGAAAGAAAAACAAACAAACAGACCATTTTTGATTGATAATGGAATTAGCATACAGGTAAATTCACATCGGTATCTCCTTTCTTATAATTTTATGAAACCCCACATTTACCATGTTTACAGGCAATGACTTTATAATGTTTGTTTTAAGTTGACTAGGAAGTTTATGGAGATATCAGTTCAATAGGAGTTCCTGACAGGGGGTAACAACATCAGCAATGGTATAATCAATTGCTGTATACTTATTTCAACATATTTAATGATTCAGCTAAGACCATAAAATAATGTCTGTCTGGGCATATATTCTTGTGTGTATCTAATTTGAACTGAATTATTACACTTATAAAAAACAGAGAGCAGAGGTAGTTTATTTTGTCTCCCTGTCATTTCTATGTTTCATTGTATTTTTTTGGTCAAGTGGAATTCTCACTTATTATGAGTTGTAAGGTCTCTCTCTATATTGGTATATAGGTAATCCTTGCAAGGTGTACATATCATTACAGCGATATCATTGAGTGTGAAGCCAAAGGTAATATCTTTGGTTAGCTTGCTTGTTAGTTGAATCGTGAAGCCATTGTTAGGCCAGGTAAACTACCCTCCTTTAAGAGTAGACTATTCCAGCAGATAACCCACCTTTCTGTCTGTTGGACTAGGCTACTCCGAAAGGAGGGTAGTTTACCTGACCTAACAATGACTACGGTTCAGCTACCAAGCAAGCTAATTAAAGATATTACCTTTAGCTTCACACTCAATCAAGTCCGCTGTAAAATATACATTACCTGACCTCGACCTCGTCTCATAGATAAGTGATAAAGGTTAATTTTTTGTGATCAAGTCGGTAAATAGATGCTATAAACAAGATATCAATTAAGTTTGGTGTATGGAATGATTGAGGTACAAGTGTGTCTGGTAGGGTGCATATATCGATCTCATTTTCAGGGTTCATGGAATCAAGGTTTTCAGGTACTATAATCAATATGTAAACTATAATTGGTATACATATGCAATGTTTTTATGGTCGGCTGTCTTTCCGTTTTTGCCCATGACCTCAATTTCATGTTTCAAACGAGGGTGTTAATATTATATTATGGTTCATATGAACGAGGAAACGATTATAATTTCCAATGAGATAACTGTCCAACAGAGTTCAAATATTGTGAATACCAGTATTTATATGTCTCCGTATGGTCTTTGCCAATGAGAAAACACAAATTTAAAATCAAACTAAAAATCTAGTTGCAAATGGCTTAATTGAGGAGATCAAACATATTGTTGACGTACTATGTCTATAAAAAATCCTGATGGTATCTTGATTAGTATATGTATAAACTGCTGGTTTTTCCCCGTTCTTTTGTTCTTTAAGCCTTTCTATTATCAACGTTTTGGTCATATGTGTGACACTGCCAGGTGTCCCGTCTGTGTAGTTGCTATTCACAAATCTTGCTGCTCTTTCTTTACTTGTTCTATTGACTTGATCTTATTTTGATTTAATGTATCCCACACTGTGCATGCACATTCCATCGCAGGTCCAACCATGGATACATATGCAACCGCCTTCACTGGTTTTATGCGGCTTTTTAGATTTCTGCGGATAAAACCTAGTGTTCTATTTCCTTTGTCAACTGTATTGTCGATGTGTGTTTATCCCAGGATAGGTGGTTACTGATAGTTATTCCTATGATTTTTTTCTGGTCTCTGATGTATTTTTTTCTTTCATGTCATTGATGTTTGACAGGAAAACTAATGGTTCATGAACTGTGCATTAGGGCATTTAGATTGTCGTGGCACTCACGTGGAGACAGCTCCCTCTAACTAGTATGACGCTCTGATATCTGTTATGAAAGAAGGAGCGATTCAATCTGTTAGTTTTTGGATTGTCGCCGTCATATTCCAACCAGTATAGTAGGCGATGATGTGGAGCGATGTCAAACGCTATCGCAAAAACAAGTAGGATGATATCTGATTGGCATTTTCTTTGGATGGTTACGATAAGTTGGGATTCGCAAGGTTGTCTTTAACGGAAATCATGTTGTACATTAGTAAGTTTATTTCTGTCGAAGTGGTCTATCATGTTACTGTGTACCATATGTTACAAGACCTTGCATGTGATGGATTTAAGATATACTGATCTGTAGTTAGATACTAATTACCTATCGTCTTTTTTGAAAAGTGGAACAACGTGTGAATCTCTCCAATGTTGGAAGTCGCTTGTGTCCAATGCATTTGTGTTTAATAAAGGTCTTATATAATAGAAGTTAGTCGGTCTGCTGTTTCTTTCAGTCTAAAGATTGTATTGAATCCGGACCAGTGCCTTTGTGTGGTTTAAGATTGTTTAACAATTTGTGCTCTCCATTGGTGCTATTTTTAATATCCTTCATGGTGGAATATGGACTTCTCCTTTTATTTGGGAAGTTATTTAAAAAGTAAGATCACAAAAATACTGAACTTAGAGGAAAATCAATTCGGAAAGTCCATAATCACATGACAAAATCAAATAACAAAACGCATCAAAAACGAATGGACAAGAACTGTCATATTCCTGACTAATATAAAAAAAAAAGATCTGGTATGATTGCCAATGAGACAACTATTAGTATCCACAAAAGACCAAAATGACACAGACATTAACAACTATAGGTCACCGTACGGCCTTCAACAATGAGCAAAGCCCATACCGCATAGTCAGCTATAAAAGGCCCCGATAAGACAATGTAAAACAATTCAAACGAGAAAACTAACGGCCTTATTTAGGGGGAAAAAATGTAAGTACAGGCATTTTCAAATGTAGAAAATGGTGGATTAAACCTGGTTTTATAGCGCTAACAGGTTTTTTAAGCAAATAATTACTGAACCATGATTGATCATTCAGAATGTAAACTTTGTTTGCCACTTTGGAGAAATATCATTTTATTTATTAATGGTGCAACTCTTTGCCTTTGTTCTTGATAATTGTCCAGAATTACTTTGCGTTATCTTTATACGTTATAATCGGAACTGACTGCCTCCATGTACTTCTTATTGTTTGCCTGATTTCCCATTGTACGTCTTGTTGTAGTCTATTATTCATGTATCCTTTAATTAAATAAACTCATCATAGATACCAGGACTAAAACTTGTATATACGCCAGACGCTTAAAGGTTATTTTGCCTTCTTGCAAGCTTTTTATTTCTGTTTTATTTTTGCGTCTTATACTAAGTAGTTGTATTTTCCATCGATGGGTGTGTCTTCCTTAAGCCGTTTTTGGTAAAACTGTCTTTTCTATGATGGTTTGTATGGACGTCTTAATTGCCTGCCACAAATACTCAACATGTATGTCTTTGATTCTTTTTGAATGTTGTTGTATAAGTTTGAAGACAATCCATTATTTAGTGTAATTCGGCTTTTTCCGTATATATATTTTACTCGTCAGGTTTCGGTTTAAGTTGTTTAAAATTGAACTTGATCATGCATCTAAAATCCACTTATACAATTCAATTCAATTCAATTCAATTCAATGTTTTATTAAAGTCTCATCTCTCAACAAGTACAATCAATCTTTATACATTGTAAAATAACACTAGATAAAATGAGAGCTATTCTATACAGAATTATAAGAGACTATTAAAATGCATAGATATAATACACAATATGAAATAAAATACTATTTACAATATATAAAATTTCTACGTCTTTTTAAAATTAAATGACAGGTTTTGGCACACACACCTATCATATTTACATCTGAGAATAAAAACACTAACTTTTGATTATCATCTAAAGTATTAAAATTATCATTAAAAGTTTCAGCAACATAATATAAATGGTTTCTAAAATCGTCATAAAGAGGACATCTTAAGGTGGCTCACCCCAATAAGGACCCCCGGTAGATTTTTTTTATTTTCACATATTTTGTAGATCTTTTTATGCTGAATCCAAAAATGCAAAGCAAAAAGGGGGTCACCAGGCTCGTTTTCCCCTCAAATTGAAGCGAAATGTGCGATTTTGACCCTATTTCCAAACATGCCCACCCTTTCAACAATAACGGTTACATCAAATTCAAAGACTTTTAAAACCAAGTCAGTATGATTTTTATGTGAAAAAACATTAGAATTTGAAATGTAAACCTTTGCCTTGGTTGTTTTTGACTTAAAAATCCTTTTATTTTCAGATTAATGTCTAAATTTTGCATTTTCTAATTTCAGTTTAAGGCAAAAAATATTGGTTTAATCGATTTTTCGTAAAATTTCCCCGGTAGATTTTTTTTAAAAACAGATATGTCAAAGCTATGAACTTTTCGAACATTTTAAGGTAAAATAAAATGGGGGTCACCAGGCTTTTAAAAAAGTTACGAGCTTTTGTTTAACCCCTCTACCCCATAAGGTCTGATTTCAATGGACTCCATTAATTACTTAATTGTGAATTCTTTAATGATGGCTTAAATAAAATAATGTTTGTAATTATATCAATGAACGATCACTGAATATAAATGTGGTTATCGTATTACTGTTTTTTTTTTATCAAAAAGCGAAATTTTGATTATTTTGGTGAAATACGGTAATTTTGTCTGGCGCGAGTTGTTTCCCTCTAATTTGGCGCCATTATCGGACCAGAGGAATTTCCCCAAAGACTCGCATAGAAGAGTAATGATAGCAGTGAAACAAGCAGTACAGATGGAAAAAATTAGTGAAAGCCCTTTAAATGATCTGGTTACTCAAGTGGTACAATTAAGTTAAATAGAAAACAGAAAATGCTTATAGGAATTTCAAGGTCGCCATTGCCGAGCTGCATACTATATTGATGAATACGACCATGTACATGCATAACAGACATTGTGGCGAATATACAACGATGAAGGTAGAGTTATTACATAAGAAAACATAGATTTCGATATATTAGGCAGCCAAATGTTATCAGTATAACGAAAAATACAAACTTGGGGGTTGTCTCAAAATACTCGCTATTGTTGAAAATCACTGCGGCTGAAACCTTGCACCGGCTCAATTTCTGTTCCATGTTTAATGTTATAGATCGTTATAGCTGGTATCTTATTTATGTGTTTATTTTAGACTGCAGGAAAACAAATAATCATTTTAGTGAAATAAGTTGCTGGATCCATTAGTCTATTTTAATAACACTCAGTGCTCTGATTCAATTATTTTAGTTTTAATGCTGATATTTTTTTTTTTAATATGAACTCGGTTGACATATTGATAGATACAACAGAAAATTGCAAATCAACAAAATAACAATTCAGCAAAATAAGTAATAGAAGAAAAGTATCATAAAAATAGAAAACATTGGCCCCGAGGTCTTAGATTATAGGACTTAGTCTAGTGTTCCGGAAATCATGGAATTGTGATACGAGAAAAAAATTCAAATGATTTTCGTGCAGGTAAACAAATCTTTAAATTAAAATGTTAGGTGTGCCTGTCAAGTATTAAGTCTGTTAGAAAATTGGCATGTTCAAATTGTTTTTTGGGAAAATAAAAAATATTCTATAATTATCAAAATTTTGCTGTGGAAAAATATGTCGCATACTCGGGAATAAACTCCAAAAAATACTTGGAAATAAAGATATTTCAAGTTTTAAATAGATTTATGACAGAAACAAACTGTTATAAAACGCCAAACGGATTATAGCTTGAAAATAAACCCGCCCGATGCTTTCAAAGCATACTATACGGGCAGAGACATATATACACATATATGTCTCTGATACGGGTCACAAGCCAGTGGCGGATCCAGACCTTTTCCTAAAAGGAGGGGGCGCTCTAGTCATGCTTCAATGATTCCCTATATAATCAAATTTTTCCCACGAAAGAGGGGCCGCCACCCCCCTCCCCGACCCCCCCCCCCCCCCCCGTATCCGCCTATGCAAGTTTACCTGATTTTGAAAGCTGTACGATGACATGAAGTTGTTTACATCGCTATCATTTGTTTACAGTTAATTACGTCCTTGGCAAAACATTTTCAAAAACCAGGTGCTCCGCAGGGCGCAGCTTTATACGACCGCAGAGGTCGAACCCTGAACAGTTGGGGCAAGTATGGACAAAACATTCAAGCGTGATACAGCTCTGAATTTGGATTGATATCAAATTTTTGACATTACATGGTTTTTTTTACACAAAAAAAATGTCAAGATTTTACAAATCAATTAAAGATTTCTTCTTCAAACTTATTTAAATCTAAAATTAAATAGTTGACACAGCATAGGTTTCTGACACAGAATGAATGTGGTCTAATGAACTTGTTTTGCCTTTGAGCAATTCACTATGCTGTTGAATATTAATCCTCTCAAAAAAATGTTTGAAGAAATTTTCTATTTATTTAAGAAATCTGAAATGAGAAAAATTTACCCCCCCCCCTTTTTAACATCCCCGTTTCCCTTTTTCCAAAACTGATATCAATTCAAATTTCTAATGGAGTTTGCAACAATAACTACTCTTTTAAATACATCATAAAATATTAAAATGTAAAATAAAGTGCTTGTTATCACTGAATGGTACAGATTGGTTGGTAGTAAAAGTGAATATACATTGTTTATTGTATAAAACAATAAAAAAAACTTCATCAGCAACATTTTATATTGGCAAATTTCCAATGAAGTTATTTACATAAAGTTATTGGCAAATAAAAATAGAAAATGACATCATAGTCATGTCTGGCAAATGTCCAACATACATTATCTAAAAACATTTTAGATAAGATAAGGAAAAAAAGCTTCATCAGCAACATTTTATATTGGCAAGTTTCCAATGAAGTTATTTACATAAAGTTATTGGCAAATAAAAATAGAAAATGACATCATAGTCATGTCTGGCAAATTTCCAACATATATTATCAACTACTATTCTATACAAAGAAAGATAACTCCAATTGAAAATTAATTGCTATTGCACAATATTGTGCAATTAGATATTTCTTGCTATTGTGCAATACTGTGCAATTGAAAAATGCTATTGCACAATACTTGATATGGAATCCTGATTTGGACCAACTTGAAAACTGGGCCCATAATCAAAAAACAAAGTACATGTTTAGATAAAGCATATCAAATAAGTCCAAGAATTTAATTTTTGTTAAAATCAAACTTAGTTTAATTTTGGACCCTTTGGACCTTAATGTAGACCAATTTGAAAACTGGACCAAAAATTAAGAATCTACATACATAGTTAGATTCGGCATATCAAAGAACCCCAATTATTCAATTTTTGATGAAATCACACAAAGTTCAATTTTGGACCCTTTGGACCCCTTATTCCTAAACTGTTGGGACCAAAACTCCCAAAATCAAACCCAACCTTCCTTTTATGGTCATAAACCTTGTGTTTAAATTTCATAGATTTCTATTTACTTATACTAAAGTTATGGTGCAAAAACCAAAAATAATGCTTATTTGGGCCCCTTTTTGGCCCCTAATTCATAAACTGTTGTGACCTCAACTCCCAAAATCAATCCCAACCTTCCTTTTGTGGTCATAAACCTTGTGTTTCATTGATTTCTATTTACTTATACTAAAGTTATTGTGCGAAAACCAAGAATAATGCTTATTTGGGCCCTTTTTTGGCCCTTAATTCCTAAACTGTTGGAACCAAAACTCCCAAAATCAATCCCAACCGTCCTTTTGTGGTCATAAACCTTGTGTCAAAATTTCATAGATTTCTATTCACTTAAACTAAAGTTATAGTGCGAAAACCAAGAAAATGCTTATTTGGGCCCTTTTTGGTCCCTAATTCCTAAAATGTTGGGACCAAAACTCCCAAAATCAATCCCAACCTTCCTTTTGTGGTCATAAACCTTATGTTAAAATTTCATTGATTTCTATTAACTTTTACTAAAGTTAGAGTGCGAAAACTAAAAGTATTCGGACGACGACGACGACGACGACGCAGGACGACGACGCCAACGTGATAGCAATATACGACCAAAAAATTAAAATTTTTGCGGTCGTATAATAAATCTCCAAGACATCATTTAATTCAACCAGTATTTAAGTGAATTTAAAATACGGTACGAACGGACCCAAGAGGCGACCGTGTAAGATGAGAATGCGTTTTGGGCTTTGCGAAGCGGCACCAAATACCGTCGACGTCGTATGTGACTTTGTCAGTATTTATATATTCTTTTTTTTTTTTTTAATGTTATATTCATGTATATTTCTGTCCTTTTTAACTTTTATGCGAAAAATGAAGAAAGCACTCTGAATTTCTGATCGAACATATTTCCTGTTTTGAAGAACGTTTTGTATCATTTCGACATTTGTTTACATCGTCAAGGGTGCTTTCATACACGCCCGCGTTCCAAGGTCGTCAAAGCTATTTTCGAGAAGACCCCTAAAAGCGACCGTTCCCAAGGCAGTCGTCGTAAGAAACATGCGTTAAAATATGCGCACTGTTAAAGGGCCGAGCCACCTTATGTTGGCATTTAGCCATGTTTCTGTGTCTATAATTATGTCTGGTTCAATTGATTAAAAAATTGCTTTCAGCAATTAAATTATTAATATAAAAACCGAGAAACGAGAAACACTTATGAACCACATCAACAAACAACAACTACTGAACATCAGATTCCTGACTTAAAACAGGCCCAAACAGTTGCAGCGGGTTTAAACGTTTTAATGGTACTAAACATTCACTCTTATCTGAAACGATAGTGTAGCATTGTATTTATAATACCCCGTTCTAGAAAGTCAAATCTGACCCCTTCCAATGCAAGGCGAAAATAACATAACCCCATTTCAGACGATTCAGCTGAAAATGCAATACCATTTGTCGGAACATATCCGGTATCATATATATAGCGAGTATCACCCGGGTAGATGTAGAACGGCCATCGGGGAACTGTCACACAAAACAACCATTTCATATATAGATTTACTTACCGTTTTGATAGTTTAAAAGGGCGTACAAGTCCCCCATCGGCTGTGGTTATAAGTATAAAAAGAAGTCAGAGTGTGTGTTTAATTAACTTAATTAACGAATATGATAAATTGTCATATGAACATGGTATACTAAGTATGTGAATATAAATGACATTACTTGGTAGTTTCATATTTTCCCGTAATTTTGATTGACCGAAGCTTTCCAAAAGTTATATTTTGTTTCATATCAAGAAACCCGGATTGTGATTCGCAGTGACCAGGTTACGAAACGACATGCATTCGTTTAAACCTTATATGGCTAGAAACTTTTGATTGCACATGTTTCGCGTTGTAATGTTGTTTTTTTTTAAATTAAATTGTTATCCATAATTGCTAGAATTAGTTGACATGTTACCAACTTGTGAGAAAAAGTTTTAAGTTTATTTATTATCTCTGGAATATTATACATTCATGACTTTATTTGCAAATGTCATTGTAGATCGATGGGAAATGATTTTGTTGTTTAGGATACAGATTTTCCTGAACATTCCATTTTTCTCTGGGTCTTTGTTTTCTTCTACCTTTTATAGGAAATAAATCAGTTTTGTTTATGCAAAATCTTAAATTTACCTTCAACATCCTTTTTTTATATTGATTCCTGCAATTTTGCGCTTTTTTGTATTTCACCTATAACCTTCTCGGGTTGATTTTTCAGTGCTAAGAAGCGCACATTTTTGTGGTCGTCACTTTTACAATCAAATTAAATTCTTAAAAAAGTTTTTTTCCAAATCTTCGGAATTCCAAGATAGCTGTCAACGTGGAACAAGTGAGTGAGTTCCCTCTGGTTGATTAAAGCAGTAAAAATAATTCTTGATAATTTTAAGCAAAAATATCGTCACAGTAAATGTTAGTATTTTTGAGTGATCACTTAATCATGATTTAGACGGATTTTTACTGACTTATTCATAACGGTACAGGAACATAATTGGAGCCAATAGGTATGCACACAACCTGTTGATAAATTCTATTGCTGAAACATGCATTTTCTTTTTATTTAAGAAGAATTTGTATGAGTTGCAGCATTTAAATATGCAATTCGATTTTATAAAAATATCCATTAATAAAATGAAAAAAACCTAGTGTTTGATAAGATTTTATACAGCCTCGTAATGCCCATTTCTCCGGTTCTAAAAGCTATGGGTTCACCACGTGTGATGTATGGAGTTATTGCAAGATGTACATGTTGTCTGATAGGTTTCTTTTTATCAAGATCTTATATGCATTGTGCATTGGTCAGAGTTTTGTTTTCTTTGTTAGGTCGGTTTCTTAGAATCTATCAACAATATGTAAACTATATTTGGTGCATGGAATGATTTAAAGTGTACATGTCCATCTGACAGAGTTTCATCTGACCTATACCTCATTTCCATGGATCATATTTAATGCAAAACTAGTATAAGCCTTTTCTCGAATTCTTTCAACATAAATTCAATCATGATCAGTAAATCATGCGACTCATTTAAGAGCACTCTTGTGTTGATGTACAATTGACTAAAGTGAAATGAACATCAAAACCAGTCACTGCTGTTTCGTTTTATATAAAATTGTCATATTCGTCGCATACATTCGATGCTCTTTTGATTGATGAAAATAACACTATACAAATTTCATACGTCCTAAGTGCTTTTCTGAATCTACTTTATTCAGGAATGCTCAGTACTGAATAAGAATGCGAAAGCCAAGATATTTAAAAAAAAAGGTAGAAAACGCATGGAGTCTTAACCTGTTAACCTTTAAAATAATGGCCAAATTGTATGTAGTAGTTATTGATCACTGAACATGATGATAGTACTGTACTGTCCTGTTTTGGTTCAATATTATCACATACTAGATCAGTTTGAAAAAGATCATCGATATACAAAAAACTTGAAAGATATTTTTATTATATCAGCTGTTAACGTAGTGTTGTGTATTCATTTCAACCATACTTCAACACCATAATGATCCGACAATCGGTCTCCATCCACGAGTTTGTCATTATCAAGTATTCTCTAAAACGACAAGACATAATGAATTAGATGCTTTAATTGTTACGATTTTATTGTATACAATCGAATCATTATGACATTAGGATTATCAAGGGGTATATTCAAGTTATTACCCTATAAAATACAAAAAATCAGTCATTCATTTATCAGAGCCAATATAATTCTGCAGATATAGAATAGATTGTTTCAAAAGACTTTCATTCGACATTTCTGCCAAGTATGATACAAATTTTTTCACAACTTTCTGATCCGGTATTAATAAGTGAAAAGTAAACAAACTGCTGACGCCATGTGATGAGAATCTGTCACATTTAACAGGGACTTTCTGTCCCTGCATTAAAGCTAGAACTAAAAGAGCAAAAAAATCTTTCAAATTAAAATCTAACTACTAGTATTTGAATTATAAAATGCGTCAAAAATAAATCAGAATAAAAGGAGACCCGTATAATAAAATTGGTCATTTTCCAACCTGTACACACCCTGGAGTTAACTGCAGTATATCCTCTGTGCATGACATGATCAATGATTGCACTGGAAGCAGCAAACGTTGGTTTTCCTGTCATATCCACATAAGGCGACTGCATACCAGATCCTATCAATCTGTTGTACGATCCTGTAAAAAAATCGAGTCAAAATGATCATTATCAAATTTTGAGTTTTGATACCAAATCAGCATGACAAGCTTTTAGACTAAAATAATCAATCTACATTTTATTGCCTCACCCATGCCTATAATACATAACTGTATCACAGGCGCTTGGGGAATATGTTTTCTTTTTTCAAAAATTTTCTTTTTGTGATTTTATTTTAATTTTAGTAAATATTCCATGATATTTTAAATTATTTTCACTTATTTGACGTGTTCTTGCTCATTCTTAACTATATAATATTGTACAATAAAAGTAGCTGTAAAAGTTTACCCTCTATGATATTTGTTATAGATATATTAAGCTGAGCGCTGAAATTTAACCAATAAAACATTCAGATGTACCTTCAAAATGGGCTGCTATGTTTTTATCGGGAATAGCTGGTCCATTATTCAAGTCTCCCATAACTATGAATCTTGATTTGCTTGTGTTAGAGTCTATGATATATTGTACTTCAGATGCGTTTTCTTCAGCCCAACTGGAAAATGTATCTTTGGTAATCGCTGAAACAAAGGCTATCATATGTGAATTCAGTTTATGTTCTTTTTTCTTACACATTTTAAATAAAGAAAGAATTGATTTATTTAAACTTATCAAACAAATGTTTTGTTTTCTTTGTATTCTAGTGTCAACACATTAAAACGTAATATCGAATTGAATAGAATAGAAGAATATTTTATTCGAAATTACAATGCCAATACAGAGCATATAAATTGGATTCGAGTGTCACTGATGAGTCTTTTGTAGACGAATCGCACGTCTGGTGTATATACAAAATTTAGTCCTGGTATCTATGATGAATTTATTAAGTAACAATGATTAAAATAATAAATTAAATATATGTATCACCAGAAACCTCACTGAGTCAGAATCAGAGCCAAAATGACATAAAAAAAAATCAAAAGCACATTGGTATCAAATACATGTTTTATATTTTTTTTGGTTCTACTTCAGTTAAAAGAACTGGGACTATTATACATATTCACAGAAGAGTAATACCAATTTCTATTGGAGCACCTGAGATCACCCCTAGTTTTTGGTGGGGTTCGTGTTGTTTATTCTTTAGTTTTCTATGTTGTGTCATGTGTGCTGTTGTTTGTTTGTCTTTTTCATTTTTAGCCATGGCGTTGTCAGTTTGTTTTAGATTTATGAGTTTGACTGTCCCTTTGGTATCTTTCGTCCCTCTTCTATAACAAGCCGTTCTCGTCAAAACTATATTCAAACCATTTTTCGACAAAATTTTGCACACAGAGATTTATAGAATGCACTAAGATTAAGAAAAATGAAAATGAAAGTTTAACTTAGAATTAAAAATTACATACTGAAACTTCAGAAATACACACACTGTTTTCTTGTATAACAATCAAACAAATGTGGTGGATTCGTATAAAATAAAATAACAACTTACGTTCAAAATAAGTTGTAGATTGGTCATGTGTCAGATGTGTACATATAACTGAGCCAACAGAATCAATCTTAAATGGAAATGTTGTCATTATTCATGATAATTTTTTCAGTAATGAAGTAGGCGAAGTAGTTTTACTGAAAAAAGCCATGTAGGAGCTTTAGATTTTGTACGTACATGATTCTTTCGAATTTCTTTTTCTTTTTGAAAAACACTTTTACAACAACTTTTACATAAGACCAGGCCAAAACCAGATAATACAAATAACAATCCATAAAAATAAACCACTAAAAAAGTATAAGCTATAGTGACTACTTTGCATATATTCTTTGAACTTCTTTTTATCTCTGATTTTTAGATAAACACTTTTATATTAGATTTTCCACTGAGAGTAAATGTAAATAAACAGCTGCGCCATGAGCGCATGATACGACCGACGTCTTGTGTGGAAGATTTATGCAATAATCATAAATAGTTTCTGAGAAAGTTTTAAGCAATAATCATATATTGTTTTTTTTAGACAGGCGGAACATGTGAAACCCCCAACCCTGTTTTTTTAAAACAAAAAACTAAATATCACTAAAATAAAATTTTGAATCAAAACCAAAAAGTATACAGATCTTTAGATTAATATAACAAAGAAGTGTGTAAAGTTTTAAGCAAAAATCATAAATTATTTTTGAGATACGGCGTGACATGCAAAAAAACCCCTCCCCTTGTTTAACAAAATACTCAATAACTCAAAAATAAAAATTTTGATTCATCACCAAAAAGTATACAGATCTTTAGATTAATATAACAAAGAAGTGTGTAAAGTTTTAAGCAATAATCATAAGTTGTTTTTGAGAAACGGCACAACATGTAAAAAAAACCCTCCCCCTTTTTTACAAAATACTCAATAACTCAAAAATGAAATTTTGAATCATCACCAAAAAGTATACAGATCTTTAGATTAATATAAAAAAGACATGTGTAAAGTTTTAAGCAATAATCATAAATCGTTTTTGAGACATGGCGCGACATGTAAAAAAAACCCTCCCCCTTTTTTACAAAATACTCAATAACTCAAAAATGAAATTTTGAATCATCACCAAAAAGCATACAGATATTAAGATTAATATAACTAAGAAGTCTTTAAAGTTTTAAGCCATAATCAAGAATCGTTTTTGAGATACGGTGTGACATGTGAAAAAACACACCCCTGTTTTAGTAACAAAGTGCCGTAACTCAAAAAGTTTAAATCTTTTTTTCACCAAAAAGTATACAGATCATTTGACTATCATAAGAAACAACTATTTAAGTTTGATGAAATTTGGATAAGTCGTTCTCAAGTTACGGTGCGACATGTTTACGCCAGACGGACAGCGGGACAGACGGAGGGACAGACAGACAGACGGACAGACAGACAGACGGACGGACACCGGACATTTGTATACCATAATACGTCCCGTCAAAATTTTGACGGGCGTATGAAAATAAATCTATTTTTTTTTTATCTTTAAAAGCTACCAAGCTTTATATACAAGTAGTCACTCAATCATCTTTACGAATAAAAACATCCACAGACCTTAAATTATTTGAGTAAAAAGTACATCGTAATTTGTTCTACTGTTTACATCGATGGTTTGTTTCAAAATTGATGTATTAGGTATGTTATAATTAATGATACTCACATCGGCTGAAATCAGCGCTTTCGAAAATATTTGTTTTCTATTTGGTTGGAAATGTTGATGGATTGTGTTTCGCATTGGTTTCTTACTCAGCAAAATTAGACCTTGAGGATTGAAAAAAGTTGTAGAAAACCGAAAACACGCTCTAAATATTCTTCCGAAATTTGGAAATGCGTGACCTAGGCAAGATATACATTCCTGGCTTATGGTTGGAAATACATTGCATGTCTGGTCTGCACAGTTAACTATATCCTCTAATTGACCTCGTATATTGCATCTTATAATAATGCATACTATTCTAACAACACTAGGGATTCCATAGCATGGCGGTTGTGCTATAGTATATGTAGTAATCTGTCCATCCTGACCATGAAGTTTACTATAAGAGTGTGGGTATACAGTCTTTAAGTCATTCACAATCTTCTCTACGTCACTACCCAGCAAAACCTTTTTTTAGATAAATAGAAGTAAATGGATTGGTTATTACTAAAACCGATATTTTGTTCAGCTTTTCATACTAAAATAATCAAATATGGAAAGTAAAATATTTGGTGATGAATTCACATACAGTTAGGTATTTGGTATAAAAATAGAAAATTTAATATTCAAAACTTATGAACAATGACAGATATATGTGTATAGGTATAAAAGATGTGTCATCTCTTCAATATGTTAACGCCGGTAGCCTCTGTATTTTGCAATATTTTATAAAAACATCAGTTTTATATACATTTTTTGTCATATATTTGGATTTTATTTTTCAATGCAGTGAAAAATTTATGTGTTCTATACATTTTACAGGCATTTTTGTCACGCCAACAATTTTTCTTTTCAAACTGCATGCCATCCAATGGATTGTTCATTTAAAAATTAACATTACAAAGGACTATATAACTCCTACCACAACAATGTATCGTACAATACAATGTATTAAAAAGTTTATACAGGAGTGATATCAAAGTAATATTCAGTACACGGCTGTAACATTGTGAATATATGCATCCCAGTTAATCTAATCGTTAACTAAGATATTATAAGTGAAACAGTCTGGTGACTGTTATGATCCTGGAAAGTAGATACCAGGCACGTGGATGGTGCACTGTCATTGCTCGGGATAATTACCCTCAGAGAAATGACCTTTTCTACAAATTTGGAAAAAAGATGTGTTGCTCACGGTTTTCAACGATTCTTTGGCTGTGTTAGCTCAAGCGGGCTTTGAATGGTAACACTATTTCAGATACGAAATTGGTCAACTTTATTTGGCCTATCCTTAATTGATTTATGTGAGGTTCTGAAATATTTCAGGATATCATTAAATGGAATTGGGGAGGTCATGAAATCGAATAGATTCTCAGTATGGCATATATATATTGTATTTTGACTTAAATATAATTGACGTGCTTGTACAGATTACAATTTGTACAACATTTGACCCAAATTCACTTTTAACTTGTACAATATTTTAGTATGTATTTTGTTATAAAAAACATTAATATACAACTGCAAAATAGTAACCACCACATGAAACATGTTTATGATATATAGACAATAATAGTGCAATGACTTGACATATCAACGCTATAAGGATGAGGCCTAGAAACGGGGAAATGCGAGGCTGTGCCGAGTTATTTCGCCGTTTCGGGCCGAATCCTAATATCGTTGATATGTCAAGTCAATGCACTATTATTGTCTTTATACTGCAATCTAAAAAAACATTTTCAATTGTTGTTCAATGTGTTAAGGTTATTTATTTGATTTAAATATTGGGGGAGATACCCTTTAAAAAGGCCTCATATCATGCTCGCGGAGAAATATACAACACAATGAAATTACATTTACATGTTGAAACCAACACTCGATGGTGAACGAAATCGTTTTAGTATGGACTTAAATATCAACCATAAGCATAAAACATAATGATTTATAGGTTGCAAACAAAAAATATTAACAAATTAAATATGTTTTTCCAATAATTGCAAAAGGAACAATGTTGAGTCGTTCCACGCATCGTTGTATGCATTTGAAACAAAGACAGATTGAAGAGGTCGTATGAATAATTCAATATTATTTCGGCAATTTCTATTTAAATATTCATGAGGAAAAGTGATATCAGGTTAGTGACTGTATATGACATAGAAATATACAGTCAACGCATTTTGACTACTCAAATAGAACGAGTGCAATATAAAATAATATAATAAATACCTCTTGCAAACAGACAACATCGGCATCTATCTTGGTAAGCTGTTGAGAAAGGGCATCTCTGCGCTGGTCAATCAATGGTAATTGCTGAATAAGTGCAGTATTAAATGTTACGAATTTGTGGACGGTATCAACACTTGCTACTCTTAAAATGAAATCCATGCTTTGAATCACTAATATGATTTTAGCCATCTCGAGGAACGTTCTTGTTATTTTCGTGAGCATTGTAATACTTCTCAGAACTGATACAGCTCGTGAAAGAAATTCCAAATACTATATTACGTAAATTTAAAAAAAAATCCCTGAGGTGTCAAAGACTTAAAATGATTCCTTAACTCATTTTTTCGGTTAATTTCGACCTACTTTTATGTAGTTCATTCTTCGATTACAATCTGATTTCTGGGTTACAACATTACATGTGTATTAGAAATGTGTTAAAATATAGCTAAAAGGCACGTTTTACTTCCAGATATACACGTCGATACATTTTTAATACAAAGATTTATTTTTAGTGAATCTCATACTCTTTTTAACGATTTAGTGTGATGCCTTATTTCTCAGCTTACCATGATATGGCCTAGACTCTTGTTTGTTTACGTGTATTGGGATTAGAATCTTATTTAAATGGAACATTTTAAGGGTTCAAAGTAGAATATGTGTATATCGTTACACAGAATACTAACAACCTTAGTGGTTAATACTCTAGCTGTTATGTATAGAATGAATATTCCATATATTGACCCGTCCTAGACAGTGGCGGATCCAGAAAATGGGGGCCCACTGACTGCCTAAGAGGGACCCGCTCCAGTCATGCTTCGGTAATTCCCTATATAATCAACCAAATTTCCCCCGAGCAAACGGGGGGGGGGGGGGGTCTTGGGCCCCATGTCCCCTCTTAATCCTCCTCTGCTAGAGGTAATATATCAAGTTCCTCGTTATCATAATATGTGCCAGGATGAACGGTGACATTAAAAACGCTCAAAGTTACAGGAATCTCTAACGAGAGGTTGTAGGTAAATTTATAAGATTTTGCAGCAAAAAATCAAATCCAGTTTTTTGAAAAAGTCAAAAATGGATTATTTCTTAAAAAAGAAGAAAACAAAGACCCAAAGAAATGTAAAAGATCATAGAAAGTTTAGAGAAATCTTTATACTAAACAACAAAATCATTTCCCATGTACTATCACATTTGCAAATGAAGTAATGTATAATTTTCTAGAAATAATAAATAAACTTCAAACTTTTTCTAAAAATTGGGAATGTGTTTTTATTAATTATAAATAACAATTTATATTCTTTTTACAGCTTAGTATGTGTAATCAAATATTCCTAGCCATGTTAGATTAAACATATCTGTTGTCAAACTTGATGAAACAAAATTTTTATTTCATAAATTAGATATATCAAAAGCTAAAGAACATGACATCATTGGACCATTTTTTTATCTGTTTAAATGAAGGATGGTCTATGTATTACACACCTTAATAAACCCTCAAGATCATTGAATTGAGGGAAGTCTTCTACTTGAACAAGTTCTTAAGCAATTCCTGTTTTCTACCGTGGTGATAAAATGACACTTGGAAATTATCGACAAATGTCCATATTACCCACGCTCTCTAACACTGAATTTTGAAAAAAAAAAACAAGTTGCTTCTTACTTATATTTGTACTTATAACTTACAATTGTTATCTGTTCGTATTATAAAAGAACTTAATAATTTTGGAAAGTATTTATGTATTGCCGAAAAAATTCGTAATCAGTGAATGTGTATGTCATACTTTAACTAATATTGTTAAATAATGCGTATTAATATCATGCTCCTACATTTGGTTTTAATTGTATTAATTGCATATTAATGAATTACCTTATTGTAATATTTGTTGCTTATTTTATTTAATGTAATATTTATCGTACTTGATACCTATAAGCAGTATTGCTTTTGGAATAAAGAATATATATATATATATATATATATATATCAAACGGATGTGGATTTCTACGCGAATCACAATCCGGCTTTCTTGTACACTGTGTATCATCGCCACCGGAAATTGGGTACTAACGAAGCGTAGAGAAATAGAAAAAAAAAAGTAAACAAGTTAAGAATTTCATTAATTTAAAGCATTTCCACTCATTTGATGAGGGTCCCGCTTAAGAAATGATTTTCTGATATATAATTCTTTAAATTATTAGGCCGATAAGTACAAAATTAATACAAGATTTTGTGTAATACTCCAAAACTTGCCACTTAGTACCGGAAAATTTCGAGGTCGATCCTCCTCTGTCGCCCCATTCTCAAGATATTGAACTGTTTTTCATTATTTTTCCAGGCACGGTTTTAGATTATTATAGTGTGGCATCATATTTACTGAAATTTGTTGTCAAAAAGATGTATTTTAAAGAATATAGACCATAAAAAATAAAGTCTAGGGTACGGCAACTTGCTCGTGCTGACAAATTTACTGTATGGCAACTTGTTTTCAACTGTACGGCAACTTGCTAATTTTAGAATAGTTATTTACCGTCCTTTCAAAGAAAATAAAGTATTAAGTTCAAATATCTAAGGTTGGGGGAGGGGGGGTTACCCTTTTATGTTAAACTGTTTTTGTCCTTTTCAAGGTTTTAATTTGTTTAAAACTGTTATTTGACTGATAAATTTTAAAAACTGTTAACTGTTTTCGACCCACTGTCTGTAATCTATTTTGTTAAAATTTGCAATGTTGTTAACTGTTTATTTGAAATTCAGATTCCTGTTTTCTGTTACTTAATACTTAAAGTGTTCACTGTTTTTGACATTATTTTCTCTGTTAACTGATCTTAACTGTTATTTACAAGAATCACATTAAAATCTGCTGTCCATCTCTTTCTTTACGTTGCTTCCGCAATGGAGTGACATAAACAGCATATATATGTAACTGTACATGTCTTTAAAAAATCTTTGAGTATAGTAAATCCTTGATAAAATTGAGAATGGAAATGAGGAAAATGTCAAAGAAACAGAAGCCCGACCAAATAGAAGAAACAACTCAACGCAACGAGAAAATTATGCACTAGAGTGGGGTGTCAATTCACAGATAGGTAAAAACTTAGAATTGACACTCATAATTTTTAAACACCCTCTTTCCCTTTCTTACTAATAAATAAGGCTTACTATTTGAGTTATGCATGTGTATATTTATGGAAAGAGAATCGTCCATAGATTTGATTTCCAATAGTAATAATGGTGAAATATAATCTTTTTTTTTGTTTAACCATGGCAACAATCAGAATTTATTTGATACCAAATATTGCAAAATGGGGGTTGAACATGTCACAAAGATCTCAAAAATTTGGTCCAAAGGAAAATTTCAATCAATAAGAGTGATACCTTTCCTGAAACCATAGACATATATCTATCAAAAGGTAAAAAAAATGCATTTCTGCTGTTTTTTCCATAAAATTGAAAAGATCGAGCGTCAAATCTTTGTTGAAAAACAATACAAAATTTCTAAATCTATGGCGGTACGGATAGGAACGTATGGACGTTCAAACTGAAAAATGGCTTATAAAACATATGCTAAAAACAATCTAAGTGTTCATATAAACCCACTAGGAAGGCTATATTATTATTCAACTATCTAAAAATCAATTCAATTGTACAAAAACTTTCATATTTAGAAAATTCACCATGGCTATAATGCGAAACTAAACTTGTAACTGTGTATTGATATACCTGAAGCTGTCTTCTAAGTGAGCAATCATTTAACTACAAAAAGGGGGTAGAAGTTCAATCTTTGTTTCTTGAAACATATATATAATGAACCAAAATTTAAAAAATGAAATAAATACAAGACTATATACAAATGTAGCAAAGGTTACGGACTCAAGTTGGGTCATGCAGGTGCAACAAATGCAGCAGTGTTAAACATGTTTAGGGATATCTCATGCCCCTCTTTATACGTCTAACCAATGTAGTTATATCTGCCTTCTATTTGTAATGTATCCAAAACGTTAAAAGGAAAGGCGACTTCTTTTCCAGCTAAAACTCTGGTCAGTCCTATGATGAAAATAATTCAGATGTATATGGAATGTTTGATAAGTTATATTGACCCAGAGTACCTGGACGGAATTGTGAAAAATAAATTACCTTTTCAATTTGCAATTCGTAAAATAACTGAACAGTGTGGCCTGGTAAAAGAGGCCGAAAATGAGGACTTGGTTCTGAAATTGATGTCAAATTTGCTAGTTTAAGACTATGAAATGTAAAGATTTTTTTATATCAGATCAGAGTTCTTAATTGGGACTTGGAGATGAAAGAGCGCTCAACTTGTGACACCTTACATGGTTTTTTATGCAGTTAAGCTGCATTATGTGAGCGCCCTAGATTTGTGTTCTACCCAATAAATGCTGAAATACTTGCCATTGTTATTATCTAGCTCGCGACTATGTTATATATAACTAATTGAACTCTTTTTTAATACTTTTTATTCTGGATTACAAAAAATATGACCAGAAAAACCTTAAATGATCGTCGATTTATCCAAAAGTTTTGAAGTTACACATAGGAAGTAGTGCTTATTAAGAATACTTGTGTAGTTCATTATGACTTGTGCTTTTAGCTAAGATGTCAAAGAACAATTGTATGAAATATTTAATCGCCGAAAATCTCTTAAGACAAGTAGTTTAGATTTCCCAAATGGCAAAAGTCGTAGGGATATTGTTTGTCATCAATACGTAGTACAATTACGTCAGTAGACTATTATATAATAAGTTCAACTGTTCACGCTGTTGGCGGCAATTTCAAATTAGAAAAAGAAATTTTCGTAGCTTTTCAATTTGGAGGCAGGTGTGCAAATTAGCGGTGGTCCGAGGTCCGCCACCTTCCACTTTTGCAAGCAGAATTTCGACTAGGATAGTTGGTTTCTAGCTACGCCCGACGTAGTCACCTTCCACTTGAAAGAAAATAAGAAATTACTTTGCAAACCTTCCATGCAAGTCACCAAAGTCTCCAATTTAACGAGCTAAAAACTTATTTTTATCATTATTATTCATGACAGCGATGTTCATTTTGTTCAACCGCTAGCTTTATACAGAAAATCGCCGACAAATATTGTATAAATTCGAGTAAAATCGTATCTGATTGACAAAAACAACATTGTAAACACATAACTTCTTCTTCTCTGCATTAGCTTCCTTTAAATAGGAACACCTCTAATATATATATTATTAGAGTATTTGGGGTAAATTTTGAAATATTTTTTTCTGGTTGTATGTAGATAACTATGTACAGCACACTATGTAGGAGGTTTTCTTTCATTCATAGGTTGTTTTTATTTATATATACAGACTGTTTTATTTTGTATCTTTTTATTTTATTTTTATTATAATAAAGGAAACGTGCACCATAGCAGTATTTACATGTGAGGGTCTTATATACATGTTTTTGTTTTTGTTTTAAAACTTAACCATACAATATTTAAAAGTTGTACAAAAACAAAATAAGTGTCTATAATGATAGTAGTTATATATATATAATTCTATTTTTTTTATAAAAGGATAGAGTTATAAATAGATTAATTTTCTAAAATGAGGTTACTTAATTATTTTAAAAGGAACAAGTATGTATTTTAAAAAGTAAAAATATATATTGCATCAATTTTAATATGATAAAATATTTCATAATAGTGAACATCAATTTTCTTGACTGGCGATGTGGAATTTCATTGATAAAAACTAGAATCTTTTATCTAATTAAAAAGCTAAAAAAATAAAATAAAAATAAAACAGTCATTAAAAACAAAGTTCTTATTCTTAGTTTCAGTATCATGTAATAAATTTACTTTGTTTTAAGTGGAAAATGTGGTTAAAAATATTTTGGCATCATATAAAATTATCATTTATGATACAGGAGCTTGTCATTAATTTTAATTATTTTAATTATATGATAACATTTCTCATTTTATAGAGATTGTAAATTTAAATTATACTCATAATTTAGAGCTGAACTCGCACTCGGGTGATTATCAATTCAACTTGATGAATATCCTCCTTTTGTCTCCTTTACTAACACATTTATTTGAATCGTCTATCTCTAGTCCATGTAATGAGAATTTGAATATATTTGTTTCTCCATGTTTGACATTTTTTTAATAAAACAGTTCTTATATGTATAAACATTTATCCGTTTTTGCTTCTTCACTATCCACTGAATATTGAATATTAATACACAGTATAATTGTTCATATACCTGTACACTTTGGTTTTACACAATATTATTTGATGTTCCGTGCATCTAATATTTCAATTCTCTTGATATGTAGTTGGAATAGTAGGTTTCTAGCTTTCTGCTCTAACTTTTCTGCCAGTTCCATTCCTATACTAAGGGATTCTTTAAAATTGCTCCAGTCTAATATCAGATGTGTAATTTCCATCTTATTGTTGCAGTATGTATTCCATTTTGCAGGACCACAGCTATCCAGAATGACTTTTTTTATATCTATAAAATATTTCTCTCTTATAGTGCTTAGTACAGGACAGGTGGTTATCATGTGTACTATGTCTTCACTTTCTGTATGGCACAGTTGACATGTTGCTTCTGTTGAGAAATGTGTGAACTTATGTTTGTCTGATTGCAATATATAAGTTCCAGTCATCATTCTGGATTTCACAATGGATTTTCTTATCTCAATTCTGGGTTGATTTTTTAGCTTCCATACATGTGCTGTTTTTCCTATTTCCAAATTATCTATGCAGACATATTTAAGACTGGTTTTATTGAAAGCATCAGATTTTAATTTATCATTCGAAAATTTGTGAATTTGTCTATTGATTTCTTCCTTCCATGCATTTTTTTTGGGTGTGCTATTTTGAAGTATGTTGATTGAAGGTAGACTGTATAACTCTAAAATGTTCAGTATTTTGCTGAAGAAACTTTTCTTGTTATCGAAATTGGTAGCTATCTGTCTGTTCATGACATCTTTGATTTTGGTATTGTCACATGTTATAATGGAATATAGTAGTGATAGTTGTCTCTTGTGTATTTCCGCTTCTATGGGCAAGGCTCCCAAAAACAGTAGGACAGCAGCATTTGATGTCCTTTCTGGTAAGGACTGTAGGTGTCTCAAATTCTTCCTGTGAAATTTCTCTAGATCTTCAAGATTAGATTTTGTTAATGGAAGTACCTCTAATCCATATATTAATCTTGGTATAACATATGTTCTATAAATTTGGTAGGAGATTTCTGGGTTGAGTCCATTGGTGCCATGTACTCCAGATCCCATAAGAGCATACCTTGTTCTTCTTGCTGTTTGAATTCTGTCTTTTACGTTGAAGTTATTTTCTGAACCAACTGTTCTTTTTACTCCTAGATGTTCACTGCAATCAGTGGTTTTTACTTTTTTACCATCCATAGTCCAGTTGTAATCAGTTTTAATTTTTGAGCAATCGATTATTTCAGTTTTTGTCGGATGTATTTTGTAATGATGTTCCTTTGCATACCTGTCTATAACATTCAACATTATTTGGAGCTCATGCTCATTATTTGAGATGAAGGCGATATCATCGGCACAGGTTGGTGCTCCTATATAGATGTCTCCTAGATGATAACCCAGGGAATTCTGCTCTAGCTCAACTAACAAATCCTGCACAAATATTTTATATAGATGAGTAGAGAGTATCCCACCTTGTCTAACTCCTTGTTTTATTGTGAAGGATTCGCTTACCCCATCTAGCCATTTTACTTTGGAGCTAAGCCCATTATATAGTTCTGTTAGGATCTTCCAATAGGTGGGATGAATATTCTGATCAATGGCCTTGTCCATAAGAATTATATGCTGGACAACATCAAATGCTGACTGAACATCTAGAACAGATATATAAAATTTTTCAGTTGACTTTTTGATTTCATAGCGAGCTTCAGATATAAGCAGACTTGACATTATTGGTGACAATCCTTCTGTAAATCCGAACTGTAGCAATGTTTTTGATTTTAGATTTAGTTTTTCTATAAAAGCATATTCAAAGGTTTTTCCAATAGTAGCTGTGACTGTTATACCACGATAGTTCCCCATGATAGTTGGATCTTTTTGTTTTTTCAGTACTGGAGTAAGTAGGCCAAAAGTAAATGCTGTTGGTACTGCTTTATTCAGTAGGATGTTGTTAAAAATTGATGTTAATGCAGGGGTAATAGTAGTTTTGGAGTACTTTAGATGTTCAGCTGATATCCCAAATTCATCATCATAACAATGGCGGCCGTGAAGACAAAATTTTACAATATCGGATCCGATTCCGGAAGCGGATAAGGATAATTCCGGGTTTGGCGATCATTTACAAAATAAATCAAAGCAGGTGAAAAAATAAATCTATGCATGGTAAATGAATATAAACACTAGAATTGTAAACCAAAAGATATATGTAAAAGAAAGAAAAAGCAGAAAAATATTTTATACAGAAACTCAAAATTACTTTTTGACAAATTTTAATTTAAAAATCCAATACAACGTGACAGCTGGGAACAGTATATCTAACAATATACATGTTCATGGTCACAGTCTATTTTAATTCAAATGAAAGATAGGGGGAGTCCCTGAGGTCACTGTACACCCTTCTGTTTGAGAACTTGGAAATGGTCAAGATCCTTACCCCTAAACCATATATACTCATGTATTGGACAATATAACAAATCAAATAAAATATAGAGGAAGTCCCTGTGGTCACCCCAACCCTCCTGTTTGAGAACTTGGAAACGGTTGAGATCCCCACACCAAAACAATATATATTCATGTATGGGCCAATATAACTAATTAAATGAAATATAGATGGAGTCCCTGGGGTCACCCTACCCCTCCTGTTTGAGAACTTGGAAACCAATGAGATCCCCACCCCTAAACCATATATATTCATGTATGGGACAATATAACAAATAAAATGAAATGTAGGAGAAGTCCCTAGGGTCACCCTACCCCCAGTGGCGCGCTCCAGTCACGCTCCAGTCACGCTTCAGTGATTCCCTATATAAGCAACCATTTTTTTTTCCCAAAAAGGGGGGTCTGCCCCCTAAATCTTCTGCCTACCCCTACCTGTTTGAGAACTTGAAAACCGTTGAGATCCCCACCCCTAAATTATATATATTCATATGTATGGGACAGTCAGACCTCACCTTTGATCTCTGTTGTAGTGAACATTTGTCTGATTCGTGTCTCATAACTTTTGTACTATAGAACACAAACTCAGTTTTCTTTCCAGGGAAACCAGTCCATTCATACTATTACATGTTCATACTAAGTCAACTTGAACATCTAGCAGTCAAATAAAACCAAGGTTTATAACTACCAAGTAGAACAACTGCAATCATTGGGAACTTGTACCACTGCAGACTCACCATAAAAAAATATACATTGATATATGCATTGCTTTTGAAACCTTGATAACATATAAATTATTTGCCTTAATAAATAAATCATTAGATAAACATGAATGTATTTTATACGAATGTTTAATGTTGAGGCAACATTGCCACAGTTTTCATAATAACGGTTGCCTTGGTTTTTGGTTAACTGCCTTCAGCGCTTACAGCGCTTTGATTTTCTGATTTATACACTGGTTTTGATGATTTAAAATAAAAATCAGTAAACCTTCGTAATTCCTTTTAATAATATCATGTAAGCAAGTCATGAGTCGTATGAATACCCTGACTGAGATGTAACATAATTTATAAGAGCCCCCGCCATAAAAAAAAAAAGGATAATGTTTGCGCCCTATAGTATTCACTCATTCTATCTATTTGTTACACTTTCCTACGTCATGACGATAACCCAAGTTTGCTACGACTGATGACATAAAACATTTACTAAACAAAATACATAACCAGAAGAAGCCTCCCTTTTGCTGTTTGAAGCATTTTCGATTATTCGTGACATAGTCCTTTTTCTTGGAGTCAATCACTCCGTCTGCTTTTCCACCCGTTCAACTGTCTGTCCATGTGTCAATAAAAAAAAATATGGTACTTGCGTGTGTCTTCTGAAATTAGTCAGCTTTATAAAAGATTCCTTGTGGGACTTTGTACAGTGGTTTTCAAACTTTTGAATACATTGAAGATATGCACTTCCCCTTTTCATTGCTTTTGGGTTCGTTTGGAAAAAAGGGTAAATTAAAGTTGCTGTTAACTCTTATCAGCATTTAAAATTTGTTGTTAACTGTTTTTGCAAAAATTGAGGTGTTGTTAACATGTTAACGGACCCCCTCCTCCTATCTAATTATGCATTAGATAAAATGCATTAGATAGAAACACCATTTGCTTGACAGCATTTAAGATGTATACAAATTATATATTTTCAAAAAGAAACTGACAAGAAAATTAATTCGAAATGCAATTCACGATTTGTTTCTCCTTACTTTCGATGACAACAAAGTATTTTCTTAATTTTGTCTGTCCGAATTCACGATCCTGTGGTTCTGTGGTTGTCGTTGCTTCATTTCTATCTTATTTGTTGTTTTCATAAATTGTTTTGTTACACTGTATATGAGTTAGGCCGTTAGTTTTCTTGTTGAGTCCTTCCTCATTTTTCTGTCGGTGCCTATTATAGCCGACTATAAGGTACGAGTTTTCGTTGTTGAAGGCCGTACGATAGCATATAATTGCTTGCATACACTTTATTTTATCCTGATGGATAGTTATCTTATTTGCTATCATACCAATGTTTTTATCTAAAAAAAAAAGCTAGTACCAATAAAAGATGAATGGACGGTTTATTTTATTGAACTTACACAATTTCAACCTAACAACAAATAAGACAACAGTCGTTAGTAGTATAACGATATATAAATGTATTTAGGATAATATGGTTGAGAAAAAACCTTTTTGTACAGAATCGAAAAGCGGTACGCAACGAGGCCTTCTGAACTGAATTAACGGCATATATTTAATAATATTTGATAAGTAAGACATTTTGTATATTTGTAAGCCTGTAAAGCTTTGATATCAACAAAATATCGGCACTTGATATTATCTAAACAGCGATTAATTTCCTCTTAAAATTATAATATATTGCAAGACGCCGTACAGACAAAAGTTGTTATTTTGCAATTCGCCGTACAACGTCCTGCAATTCGCCGTACAACAAACAAACAATGTTTTTGTCCATATTCTTTAAAAAACATGTTTTTGACAACAAATTTCAGTAAATATGATGCCACACTATAATAATCTAAAAACGTGTCTGGAAAAATAATGAAAAACAGTTCAATATCTTGAGAATGGGGCGACAGAAGATGATCGACCTCGAAATTTTCCGGTACTAAGTGGCAAGTTTTGGAGTATTACTCAAAATCTTGTATTAATTTTGTACTTATCGGCCTAATAATTTAAAGAATTATATATCAGAAAATCATTTCTTAAGCGGAAACCCTCATCACATGAATGGAAATGCTTTAAATTGAATGAATTCTTAACTTGTTTACTTTTTTTTCTTTTTCTCTCCGCTTCGTTAGTACCCAATTTCCGGTGGCGATGATACACAGTGTTGTAAGTGAAAACAAAATAAAACTTTTGGAAAGTTTCGGCCAATCAAAATTACGGAATAATATGAAACTACCCATGCAGTAATGTAATTATTTACATGTATATGTTGTGTACGAGCTATCATTTTGCAAATATTGACTGTCCCTCTGGTATCTTTCGTTCCTCTTTTTGTACGATTATGATTTGTATTTTGACTTTGTACAAATTATAATTTGTACATTAAGTCTAATTTGTACATTAAGTATAATTTGTACATTAAGTTTAATTTGTACATTAAGTGTTTGCACAAAGTAATTTGTACATTAAGTGTTTGCACAAATTACAATGTGTACACTTAAAAAATTTGAATATAATTCACTTATAACTTGTACAATAATTTATGGTATGGATTTTGTTATAAAAAAAATCATTGGTACACTCTATAGACATTGTATTCCATAACCACACACTTAACCTTATATACAAAATATACAAAAATAGTTGTGTATAATTTATTTGAGCCTGTAAGGGGACGACCATTTGATATTCTGGTGGGGGGGGGGGGGGGGGAGGAGGATTTGGTTTTGATCGGTTATTCATTTTGGTAAACTAAGAGGACAGATTATTCACTTTCTGCACTATTGAAGCAAGATTTTTCATTTTCATCAAAGCAAGGGACTGATTAATATTCATTTTCACAACTATATTTTTGATATTCGAAAACATACAAATTTTAAATGATTTTTTTATTATAAATAATACAAATAAAAGAATGTTTGCCTCGCTATAGTATAGTCAAGTCATTATGTACCATTTAATTACATAAGATTAAATGGTTCAGAAAAGATTACCCCCCCCCCCCTTCTGCAGAAAGGAATCTTTTAAATTCCCAACTGCATATACATGTATTGCATACATATATAGTATTAAAGTTTAGTTATAACTAGGCACTTTTAAATGTATTGGCAAAAATTTTTTTGAAGGGTTTTGAGCCACCGAAGGCCCAAGAAGCTATAGAACAAATGATGCAAAATCATGCTTTCTGGGTGTTCTGAAGACCCTTTCATAATCTGAAAATGAAGCTTTGTTTTAATAATTTTTTGACAATATTTTGATCTCAAAGTAAAATGCATAAATTCAGTGTAAGACTGAAGTTTCTAGGGACAACATCAAAAGACCAATGTGCATGATAAAGCAAAAATGGAATTCACATAGTTAAGTCTGGGGCTGCTGGTTTATTTAAAACTCATGGTCAACTTTATAACAAAATTACTAGATTACAAAAAGAATGCAACATTAATAAAATACAGAAGGGCAATCAATGAACAAAAGACAAATAAATAAGAAACATTGATCCTGAAAAATCAGGGCTATAAGTCTGAGGGAAAACAGAACTTTCTTCTTGCAAGGCCGTGAACACAATTTGTTATGGAGACAAGCATTCGGTTTTGAAATTTCCTACATGTAGTTACGGCCCTGTTAAAATAAAAGTGACGTAAGGTTTCCTGAGACCTCAAGTAAAATGAAACCAATTTTCAGACATTTCAAGTATATTTTATTAATATTTATACTTTTGTTATTAAAAAATTTGGGAAGTGTTTCCCGATTTTTTTGGGGAAAAAAGATGAATTTATGAAGAATCTGGTGCCATCTCATACTTTCGATTAGACCTGCAGAGTTATTTATTTTCTATACATTGCAAGTCAGGTAATTTATTTCAAACTACCACAGAACAAACCATTTATTTTTGTGATTATCAAGGCTAAGTTATTTATTTTCAAAATCCTCCTGCCCCCCCCCTCCCCCCGAATATCAAATGGTCGTCCCCTAAGTGAATTGTGGCAATATGAATAGCACAACATCTTTTGCTTTCTACATTTATATTTATAGGTACTACACCCCTTTGCATTTACATGAAAGAAACCCCTAAACACCAGTTTTTAAAGACTTTTTAACTGCGTTACGTACGAACGTTGAAGATCAGGAACCGTTGCTGCGAAATAAAGATGTGTTTGAAAAAGAATAAACTCACCTTCTCGACAAAAGTTATGTTAAAATTCAAACAGCTGTTCCAATGCGGTACCCAAATTCTCCAGATTCAATCAGTTCCCCTGAGATATTTCCAGAATCAGTACGACTGAGGAACTGATATATTGACATTTTGGACAGCTGTCTCATTGGCACTCATACTACACCTTCTTATATCTATTATACCCCACAGAAAATCTGATAATTTACATATCATTTTCTTGGTACAAGCTTTGGCTTTGATCTTTTGATCGGACAGAGCACACTTCCTTGCACATATGATTGGTGGATCAACGTCACCTGGCCAATTTCTGTCAGTGACTATCAGAGTTGTTACTGGGGTCTATTTCGATATATACATGCACTATCAGAATTGTCACTAGTGCCAATTTTATACTATCAGCATTGTCACCGGGCCAATTGCTATACGTTTCAAAACTTATCACTGAGACCCTTTCTTGTTATTCTAATCAGTAGTGTACGTGCTATCAGAATTAACTGCATGGATGTATCAATTACATTTCCTGTCTCCGTCTGGGTATTTTTGTATTTTGTAAAGAAAGTTAATTGTTTGGTTATTAGTTAAGAATTTCATAGTGGTATCAATGCTTTTTTAGAACAAAATCCATACTATAAATTATTGGACAAGTTTTAAGTGGAATTTAGTAAAATTTCGTACAAATTGTAATTTGTAAAATCACTCACTTTTGTACAAAATGATAACTTGAACACAACATATATATATTTAACATAGTCATAACATTTCATTAGGTCGATCATGGTAAAGTGTCTGGGTTTCCTATACAAGAGTCATACGTGTTACCTCGACATGCTTGAGGGGTAAAACTGTTCGATTAGGATGGAAAGTCTTCTATGGACACATAATTCCTTAATTTATATTCTTTACATTTCACCACTCCATTGTTCTCTATTCTGTATTCATTTTGGTTCATTTGTTCAAATCTTCATTGTTTTTGGTCTATTTGTTCAAATCTTCATTGTTTTTGGTCTATTTGTTCAAATCTTCATTGTTTTTGGTCTATTTTTTTCAAATCTTCATTGTTTTGCTCTTATTTTGCACTCTTGGTCCATTATTCTCTATTGATGTATTTACTGACTCATTGTTGTATAAATGAATTCATCACTGATCTATATTCATGATTATGTGATATATGTTTTACCTTATGTATAAGGTCATAAAGAGGCCTGAACAGAACATGCTTTAATAATTCAATAGTGATATACTACAGAGATATTATAGCAATGTTTAACTACACTCAGGGAAAAATACAACTTTTTATATGAGGCTTATAACTGGAGAAGGGCCAGGTTTGAATTTTCCTGAAATTGATCTACTGACATTGTATATAAATAAAGGCAACAGTATAGTACCGGTATTCGAAATTCATAAATAGATTGAGAAAAAGACAAATCCGGGTTACAAACTAAAACTGAGGGAAACACATCAAATATAACATGTATAAGAGGAGAACTACGACAAAACAGAAACACAACATTAAAATAAAAATGTAACACACACATACATATGTTACAGTGAATTTACAAAATTAGGGAATTTGCAAAATCGGTCTGAAATTATACCAGAATTTTTTTATAATCACTAAGCTGGTTAGGGAATTTGTGAAATTTCTTAAATAATTAAAACTTTTATACAGATTCACAAGTGAGTTGCAAGTAGCTTCTAAAAATGAATCGCTTATTTTTTAAGAACACTTGGGATGCTAGTTTTTTTGGACTTTTCATTCCAAGATGTTATTTAACCCTAACTCTCTGTTTCAAAAATTTGAGTCAACTGATAAATCTAGATAAATGAAAGCAAATAATAAGAAAATGTATAAAGAGACGCAATTTTAACTATAAAATATAAGAAATTATTATTAAAATTACATTATGAAAAAACACAGTTATATCATGCAAACAAAAAATATCTGCTACCATACCAATAAATGAGTGTTTTCATAGTTTAAGTTAAGGAAATAATCTTTGCCGGGTGAATTAATCACATAAAGCACATTCACAAATCTGGATAAATAACACGATATATTATCCAAACACCGCTAGAGATGCAATTGAATAAAGACTATAGGACAATGATTCACTTTTCCAGTGGTATATTTCTCACGTAACACAGTTTTTCAGTCAGTTATTTTATGGACATGTTTTCCTCAATAGAAATAGGGATTTTTTCTCTGCATTCTTTTTCCTCTTAAAATTATATCCAATGAACGGATTATTTCTTAAATTCAGAGTTGTTTTATCATGTTTAGTTCATAAGTCTTGGCTTCATTAGTAATATTGAAATATCATACACACATTAATTCAGACTACTTCAGTATGAATATAATCCAACATATTTTCATTTCAGCACCTCTTTTCAAAGGAATGTCAAATACTGATATCTGCTAATTTTGTTTTCGTCTGGTGGTTTCTGATCTCGCTTATCTTTGTAGGTCGATTTATTCTAGCATTTATTTCGTTAAGATCTGTACCTTCTCTCTTCATTCCTAGGAACTGTGGGTTTGTTTTCTCTTTTTCCAATACAACTGTGTTGTCACTTGTGTTATTAATACGTTTACTCGCTACTGTTGGCTGTCTCAAACGACTAACCATCGAATCTATTTCATGGCGGGAAAGATTGCGGAAAGCTGGTGCTCTTGGAATCAAACATCCATAGTTTTCGTCATATTCGGAATACTTCAAAACACCCAGTTTTAAATCATGACTTTCTTCTTTTTGACGTAGTTGTTCTATTGTTGGATAAACTGATGAATGTCTCATGTTTAGGCATTGAGGGAATCCGCTGTAAATATGTTTTATATCCCTTTTTAAAATTTTGTTAAACGACGTTTGAAATTCACCCATGATGAAAGACAAAAACACTTTTTTAAAACCGAAAATGTCCGTTTAGTTGTAAGAAGTAGATCTTAGAGTGTATCCAAATCAAATATTTAAAATCGCTTTAATATATATACATGTGATTTAATTAATTTGCTGTTGCACACAATAGAAGTATTGGATTTGGAAGGTTCAATCACCAAAGGCCAGTAATAAAACGTCTGGATAACAAGAGATCAACGATTAAATAATTTAAAAGGAAAATGTAATTCATTATTCTAAATCTCTGCTGAAAATTTAACAAAGAAATTTAATTCTTTTAATGACAGGGGTATAATAGATTTATTTTCACGCTGTATATAGTTTACATAAATTGACCCGTCTTAAAGTAATTAACGATCAAAATATCGATTAGAAAATTGTGTTATATATATTTTATATGTGTGAACCACAACACATTGCAGTTTAAATCACGACTTACATGTTACAATAACGTTGTTAGTTACAAATTCATCGTTAAGGATACAAAGTCAAATGGAAGGATACTTTTTGATTGGTTTTGTGAAAGTTGTTTTTGTTATAGTATAACACGGACATAATATTATAGCAAAATAATAACTATGAAATTTGGATACTGCATGTTGTTAATCAATACTGTGCTATGAAGTCTTTCCTTTATGTAGATCTATCTTGCATAGTCTTAACCTAAAACTTTATTGTGTAGCATCTGTTGATTGATTGGTGTTAAAAGCTACTATCAGCACATTGTTGACCGACTATCATCATCATCATACCATCGTCATCATCATCGTCGTCGCCATCATTATCGTCATCTTCATCGTCCTCATCATCATTATCATCTTCACTGTCGTCATCATCGTCGTCATGATGAGACGACGATGCTGCATGATGAAATCTCGACAAACAATGTTAGATATGCAAAGGAGTAGGTTCAGTAAGACCCCTTTTTGGCCCCAAAATATAGCAGTTTTACAAAATTGTTAAAATGTAAACCTTTAGTTATTTATTGGACAGAAGAATGTTTCTGCTACATAAATATGGGCTATTTTTGACAATACAATGCACGTATATCCGGTACTAGCACCATTAAGTAATGCTAAATTACTGAAATCCTCATAATTCTAGCATTTTAGTTAAATTTTAGACGGTTTTCGTGTAAAACGAAAGTGGCCGCATTCGTGTTCATCCTTAATATTGAAATGTAAGTTGTATTTTGTGATAATACATAACATATATAAAGGTTGAGGATGAACACGGATGTGGCCACTTTCATTTTTATCAAAAACCATCTGAAAAGTGACATTTTTCGGCATATTAGGTAGATTTTTCATATTTGAGCTTGAATCGGATCGTTTTTAATGACTAAATCTGTTAAAATCTTTCACACAAACTAATTAATTCAAATAAAATAGACACTTAAGTGTTTAAAAAGTGGTCAAAATCTTTCGTCAAATGAACCTGAAATTTGAGGCCAAAATCGGTCCCTACCGGACCTACTCCTTTAGCATAGAGCATGATGGCAAAATCGCCTGCAACTAGGCTAAATAAATAATTTGAACAACATTTTGGTTTAAGGGTGTTATCTGCAACTTAGTATGTGTATATCTGGTAATTCCTCGATCTATGAGTTTGACTGTCCCTCTGGTATCTTTCGTCCCTCTTTTGAGTACAGTAGTATTTTGCCACTTGGGAAACTTTCGCTTATCACATCCGTATAAATCTTTTGTGAATAATGTGCAATAGGGTTAAACGTATCACTGTTGATTTTGAGCCAAATAGGTCAAAGGTCAAGGGTCAAGGTTACATCAGTGATTTATACTGAAATGGGCAAAATTTGATTTCGGGATATCTTTGAATCTTGCCCCTCCGTTACTAAAATTCTTAAAAACCTATCCTTTACTAGTATATGCTATTGAGTTAAGTGTTTATTTTCACTGCACAAGTACATATTATTGCTTAGGGGTCAACTGATGGCTGCCTCTGGGAGTGGGATTTTCTCAAGGAGTTGAAGACCCATTGTGTACTTGGTCTGTTTACTGCTCTTTGGAACATTCCATGTTTAAATTCTAATTTTTTATTTGTTAGAAGATATCTCGATAAAAGACTAAAATCATGTAATTCTACAAAATTATTGACAACAAAAAGCATTTTTAATTAAATGCTGTTTGTGTACCATTTGATTTTGCATATGCATTATTAAGAACAAGAATGTGTCCATAGTACATGAATGCCCAACCCGCACTATCATTTTCTATGTTCAGTTGACCGTGAAATTGGGGTCAAACTCTAATTTGGCATTACAATTAGAAAGATCATATCATCAGGAACATGTGTATTAAGTTTCAAGTTGATTAGTAGATATAGGAAGAGGGCATGGGCAAGTTATTCCTTGCCATTTTTACTATTTAATTAATTGCAAAACACATCAAATAAGATGCAACAACAATTATTTCAAACAAAGTATAATGATTGGATAAAACAAAAGCTGTTTTGAGTAAGCAATCATCATTGTTTAAAGTATGTTTTTATGATATTTCATAAAGTATACAAGATACTTACCTGAAGATCTTAACTTTATAAGAGACCTTAAATTATTTTTAGATATCTTATGAAGTTTATATGATATTTTATGTAGTTTATATTATACTATATACAATTCATATTCCTTAAGTATTGTATAAGATATCCTATTTAAAAAACTATAAGATATCTTACTTACTTTATGATACATTGGTAAATTTCAAAATAAGGTGGTTTCTGGATAGTGAATAGTACTGGTATGCTTGTAATGGGTTGTTATCAATGAGAAAATGATTTTTAATTTTATTTGTGTCTACAATTCATAAATAACAGGCAATTCCCAATATGTATATTTTAAATAACATAATAAACAATACATAAACAAGAATGTTGTGGTATACAATAGTGACAAACTGCTATTTCTTTCATCCCAATAATAAATACTATGCAATTATTCTGAACTATCGTGATGTCTATGTCTTGAAAGCATTTTATGGATCATCTTGATATTCAGGCATACATATGTCACCCAATGAAGAAAACAGCAAAATGACATGGCAAATAAAAAATACAACAATAGTCTCATTATTCATTTAAATATAGCCTTCTAACACCAAGCAGTTCCACAAAAAAAATTTGGAAAGGTTATAGGACATTTAGGCTTAAATGCAATGAAGTAAGTGATGTGGAAAATAATGCCCTTACATGTATTATCTAAAGAAATAATCTGGTCTTAACAACTTTATATGTGTAATGAAAAATTCAGAAGTGACATATCATAACTGTACACTTGTACACATATGCAACACAAGTATAATGCATACCTAAAGGGAATCTTTCAGCAAAACATTTATTAGATTATCATATATTCTACATAAATATATAAATTTCATTAATGTGGTCCAATAGTTCAAACACATGAAAGTTGATTTTCATTATAATCAAAACATCATAAAGGCAATAGTTAAATATATGTTATTAGTATTCAGAAAACATTCAATGATTGATCTTACCAATGTGTTTTGTTTATATTGCACAAGTCCAAATTTCAATAGGATGTTTTTACACAAAATAAACTCATATTTTAAATTCTGATAGTATTATTTGCTTGCAGGATTTCCTGAAATGATATCATCTTATCTAATAATTACAAATAGATTTGCTGTTACAAACTCAGACATGCAAAACAACAAAGGAAAATACTAACATAGAATATGCAATGGTTCAAAATGGTCTATATAACATCAACAAACAGTAATGAATGTACTTGACTAGGTTTCATTTCATTACAATCTAATACACATACATATTACATAAATACTTTTAATACAATTATTGAATGAAAAGTTTTAAAGGATGAAAGTCAATATTTTCATCTCCCCTTAACAATATTCTAAACATGTAACAGGTCATATAGTAAATACAGAATAAGTCTGAGTTGCACATAACACTTTAGTTTAGTCCAAAATGTGCACTCATATGTTTTTGTATTGCAATTACATAATGTAAATATAATTGATAGCCTAGAAATAAGAATCAAAATTATTTCACATTTAATCTTGAAAAATTGTGTGAAAATTGGAGAAAATATAGGTTAAATTTTTTTTATATAATTATTGTACATGCATTCCTGTGAATTCTTTCAAAATTCATGAGCACTTTTAGATATCAGATGCTTTTTGTTGCAACACATATTTTCTCTATTGTAAAAGATGTAAAATAATTCATCTTTTATGTTAACATCAATTTTGTAAAAAAAAAACATTGCCATTTGAATTTTGTCTCCCTTATTGTTACTTCTAGTTCAAGCAGGATTTTTTTTCACATACATTCAAAGCTACAATGTCTTTTAAACTACATTACCCTGAATAAGGCATAAAGATACCTATCCAAATACTTGTATACCCATATGCTGAAAACACAACCAGCATTAAAACAATGAAACATTTGCGATACTGACGGTAAAATCTTTTCAATAATAACCTTGAGATAACATTATTTTGAAAATTCTGAACATTGTATTCATTACTCTTGCTATTTTACTTGGTAGGATAAGTAAAACATTTATTCAGCTGGTTTGTACATTATGCTATAAATTGGAAACTCATTTTAATATTTTACCTGCTAAAATTTGACAACAGGATGTAAAGCATATCTGGTAAAGTGAAAAAATACTTTGAACAAAATCAAAAGTTGTTCAGAATATGTACTTGACAAAATTTTCAAAATGTTGCAACATTGATCTTAGACCTATTGTCCATTTTCAAAATTCAAATGTAATACGCAACATTTTTTAATATATGTCTAGACTGTTTTAACAGACTATGGTGTGTAAAATATTCAATATTGTCCTTTATCTGGCAGTGTCTATAACATTTTTTAAGTTCCATCATGATTTTCCAGGGCTTTCAGGCACATGTAAATCTACTTTTTGTTCATTTGTTAAAAGTGTTGCACCAAGTTCAACATCATCTCCTTTAGCTTTAGATAACATTGTCTCTCGATCAGCTCTGAAAGAAAATGACAAAACTAAGAAATGAAAAACATTGATAACTATTCAACATTTATACAATTGAAAACATTGATAACTATTCAACATTAATACAATTGAAATAAATCTTTGAATATCAACAAAAACTGTTTGATTTACACATGTTTATATAATTCACACTTAGTTTATTTGAAAGAAACTGTGAGAGCAATCTATGTAACAGCATAGAAAATTTGGTTTCAGAAGGAACAGACTTTGATTATACATGGACACAAAAGTAAACTAATAAAGGAAGGTTGTAGAAAATTCAGGGACAAAAACAAACAAAAAATTTCAACATTGGTCATAAAATGGCATCTATATAACATATTTTGTTCCATAATTGTAAACTTTTCTACCAATATCATCCTTACTTTTCATCTTTATTCCTATTTAGCATGTCTATTTTATTCAAAATTGATCAAACCTTAAGAGGCCTCAAGAAAACTTGTTGGTTCATTTTTTGTTTATGGATATCAATTGTTAGTGGCTTTAGGAAAAGAATGTACATTGTATTTTGTGAAAATTTGATTTTGATTTTCCTGTTTTAAAAAAATCTGCATTCATTTAAACTTCCTGGAACATTACAATTTGGTGGATCAACCCAAGAAATTATTAAACGTGTTGTTTTCAATTTTTCACATCACAGGGTCAATCCCTCTGGTGGTGGACTATCAGTCCCCGAGGGTATCATCAGCGCAGTAGTCAGTACTTCGAAACTGACATGATGTAACAAACTTTACTAAAATTTTCTGTTTATAAATTTTGAAATTGTTTAGAAACTAAGGTTTCAACGCCTTCAGGCAAAGTTGGCTTTAGATGAATTTGGCTATTTTTGTTAGGTATTTCTTACATCTAGCTCTTCAAAGGTTTCGGTGCATCTTCGGATTTGATTTCAAATGTTTGGCTTTCAGTGTTCCTGATGAAGGTAAATCTAGAAAAGCACTTCGGATGCAAGAAAATATTAAATGTGTTGTTTTCAATTTTTTACATTTTTTACTGGGTCAAAAACTCTGCTGGTGGACTATCAGCCCCCGAGGGTATCATCAGCTCAGTAATCAGTACTTCGATACTGACATGATGTAACAAACTTTACTAAAATTTTCCATTTATAAATTTTGTAATTGTAAAGAAACTTAGGTTTCAACTCCCTATGGCAAACTTATCTTTAGATAAATTTGGCTATTTATTTTAGGTATATTTGACATCTAGCTCTTCAACGGTTTCAGATATGTTCCTCACGTCGTAACTACAACCCCCTTCCCTTTCATGAATGTGACCTACTAAATTAGACTTTTTACCGGATTTGTTATCACATAAGCAACAAGACGGGTGCACCTGAGATCACCCCTAGTTTTTAATGGGGTTCATATTGTTTATTCTTCAGTTTTCTATGTTGTGTCATGTGTACTATTGTTTGTCTGTTTGTCTTTTTCATTTTTAGCCATGGCGTTGTCAGTTTATTTTAGATTTATGAGTTTGACTGTCCCTTTGGTATCTTTCGTCCCTCTTTGATATTGTTTCTTATTGTCATGTATAAGATATCTCCTTTTATTCATCTTCAATAAGCTTTATAGCACATAAGTATATTCTTACTTACTTTTTGCCAATTGCCATTAAACCGTACACTACACCTGCGGCAAACACCAGACCACTGCCAAATACTGTTGATGTGCTAAAGCATGTTATAATTGGTATCAATCCTAATCTGTAGAGACAACAAATACAAATACAATAACACTAAGTTATACTTCAGTTAGAGACAAATTCATTAAGTGATTTGAACATGAGTTTTTATTTTAACAATAATATCAAGCAAACCAGCTAGAACAAGCTGATATTCCAGATGCTTGAAATGTCTTAAAATGTTTATTTTGGTAGGATATACGTAAGTTGTTAAACACCTTTTTGTATAGGTATAAAACATTGGGATATTTGGTTTGTAGTAATTTAATCCAACCATTGTTATTGATAGTAGAGCTACAAAATGTAGTACATGATATTCAAAAAATGTCTTTGGATTATCTGATGGTCAAAGTCCCATAACTCTGAGTTTAATCTCTGAATTTTCTTTTTAATCAAATAGTTTTTTTTTTTATATTCACCATTTCAAACAATTTTGTCAAGTTTCCACTAAATCAATCCAAGCAAACTCAAGTTATAGAACAATATGTGAAAAATGTTATCTGTAAATAAATGTCCTGTAAATCTTAAACAACTGTAAAATTATAAAAATTGAAAGGAGTCTCCTTCTATCAATCCCAACAATAATATCAAGTTTGAAGGAAATCAATTCAGGAATACAAGAGTTTGTGTGCCATAATTGAAAATGTATCATAAATCTAACTGTTAATGTCTTGTTAATCTGAAACAACAAAACCATTTTTTTAAATAGAAAGTGAGCTTTTTTCTGTCAATTCTTTTTTGGTGTTATTTAAGAATTTAATGCTTCTTTTTGTTACTTCATTGGGTGTAAAAGCGTTGACCGAAGTACATTTTGTATGAAGCGCACTTCATTCTAAAAATGTGCGCACAGTAAATGCTTTTACAACCCTATGAAGTTACAAAAGGAAGCATTCAATACTTATAATTACATTTTTTAGCTATGATCATGAAAACACAAATTTTATGATTGTTTTATTTAATTCACAAGTGCTTTTTATTATGGGACCACGTGTTATCATGAATGATAAGTTTTATTGAGTAATGCAATTGCTTCAGGAATAACACATGATGTGCAGTTAGCCAATTAGAATACAGTATTTATTTGAAACATACATCTAATGTAATTATAACTATATGTGATTGAATAGACAAGAGCAAACTTCAGCTATCTTAAGAACTGTTAATTATTATAATATGTACATGTTGTGTATTCAATGAGGATATGAAAATTGTTAATAGTTCACTCCTTTTGTTATTTACTTACATACAATAGGTAACAGCTTTTTGCCAATATGGTCTATTTTCTGAAAATTTTCCTATTTTATCAGTAAAATCTAAGAACTGACAACAACAAGGTGCTTCAAAAATTACTGCTACAAATCCTATAAATCTGGAATAGACAAATAATAGATTATAATGCATAAATGTTATCACTTCACCTAAGGATTTGTATAGTTATACAAATCCTTGCTTCACCTTATCCCATGTACATACATGTACATGTAGTACTACGTGTATACATGTACTACATACTATCTTTTCAAGAAATGTAACATTATAAAATAACAATTAACTGTTTACCTGCTTGACTGATAATTATAATCTTTTTGATTTCCAATTTTCTTGTGAAAAAAAACACAAGAAGTTGATATACTGTTGAGTGTATTACAAATTCAAGCAACTATGGTATAAATAAGAAAGAGACCAGTTGAATAAATCAGAGTGTAACTTTATGCTTTCATAAACTTACATCTGGAGAACTCCAGCTAATATGCATATCGCTGAAAAACTGATACAAACAACTACTCCTGTAGCCATGGCAACTGAAAAAGAAAAGGTTTGTCATTTAGTATGTTTAGCAGTGTACTAATACATTATTATACAATGATAACAATGAGTAAAGAGCCATATATAAAAATGAAAATATTTTTACACCTTTTGCAGGAACAGAAAAAATAGATTTTATCTAAAGTTTTGAACCACAAAATGTCCACAAAAAGATACCAACATTGAAAGATCTAGAGTATGAACAACGGTTGAAGAAGCTTAAATTACCAACACTTAAATACAGACGAATGAGAGGTGATATGATAGAAGCTTACAAATTAACATCGGGAATATATGACGAAGCGTTACTTAACCTACTCACATATAACACCACTTCTGCTACTAGAGGACACAACAAAAAACTGACTATCCAAAGATGCAACAAAAACCTAAGATCCAACTTCTTCACACAACGAATTGCACCAATATGGAACAGCTTACCCAGCAACGTTGTAAATGCACCAACTATTCAGACATTTGAAAGCCGCCTAGATAAATATTGGACAAATAGTGAAATGAAATATAACTATAGAGCAAAAGCTGACACAGGAACCGGAACCGAAACAAGTCAGCAAATAACTGAAGATCTGAGCATAGTGGAGTGATCCAGCGCTCAGTTACAGACTATGTAAGACTATGTAAGATGAACACAATTTGTAAAAAAAACGGCTGCAATATTTTTTTACCAAGGCCTCCAATCGTTCCAACTGCTCTTGCAAGAATTTTAAACCACCAGGCCACCTGATCTCCCTGTTGCTGCTGTTGATTTGAGCGTTCCATGGTCAATGTAAAAGAGATTCGAAAATATATTACATATTGATTAGAAGATGATGCATAATGTCATGTTTTTGACGTGTTTTGTTGTCATTTTTGCGTAGTTCCGGTTTTGTAGAGTTATCGTTCTTGAATTTAAAGGTTACACTAAAGACCTGAAAGTGGACCTGGAAAGACCTGAGAAGACCTGAAAAGACCTGAAAATATACGACTAAAATTATTCAAATTGCAATAACTTTTTTATTATTTGATGGAATTTCTTTAAGTTGGAACTTTATTAATTTTAAATATCCATATTTCATTGAAATTTAAATTTTTTGAATTAAAAACAAATTTTTGATGCCAAAAGTTGGACCTGAACAAAGAAATGAAAAGACCTGAAGGGACCTGAAAATCTATGGTCGGACTAATTCTAACTTCAATAACTTTTTTAATATTCAGTGGATATCTTTCAACTTTTGATTTTGCGAAACAAAAAGTTCAATATAATGATAATATAAAAAAAAAAATATATTAAAATATCATTTGGGTGTCAAAACTCGGACCTGAACGGAAAATTAAATATCTGAATGAGCCTAAAATTCCGCTAATATTTTTTTAAAACGAAAATAATAAACATAGACGAAAATATGATCGTTAACTTTTCATGTTCGATGTCATTTGGTCTCTTGTGGAGATCTGTCTCATTGGGATCACACCCCATCTTCTTTGTAATTTTTTAAATGTAATATGTTTTACTTTAACGGAATATTCTTTGACAGAGGTACTAAAGAATTTTTAGATTGATTGCTATATTATTGGTGTTTAATGCAAGTTTCAGTTATGTTAGTTATTTCGAGGCGGCTTGTGATTTTTATTTATTGGAAGAGGAAGCCATCGTTGCGTCGCCTTTAATTGATCTTAATTGGCACTTAATTCGGTATAAAAACGGACAGTCCTAGTCAATTGTAAGATTGTAATCGAATGCACCGGCCCACGGCTGACACTCGGCTAACCGAGAGATAGGTCGGTTAATCTATATTGAGTATGCGGCTATATCGGCGGTTGGTCTGTTAATCGGGTTGGTTATACGTCTGTTAAGAGTAAAACGCACAATTTTAATATTAAAATCTATTTAATATACAGATTTTAGGTACATTATAAGAATCAAATCAAAAAAAGAAAAGTGTCTGACAAAATGATATATATCATAGAACATTTTCCAACTGTAAAAACATTTCATAGTCTGCGCAGTTTTCAGTAAAACTAAAAGGCGTAGCGCAAGTATGTAGTATTTATGCTTATACGCATAGCAATTTTTATAATGAAAGGCGAAAAAAACAATTTTAGATATCATTTAAAGGACACAAAATCGTACTTTGGTTCTAAAATATAAATTGAAATTAGTAAATATTTCATAATTGTAATATAACGTGAGTAATACCACGTTTTAGTGAACATTATGGGAATAAAGTCTGTTAATGGGTTGGACAATTGAAATTGTGTCAGTTAAGAGTTATTTAGCCACGACAATAGTTGTGCTACCTTTATATTTTCCCTTTGAAAAAGTTAAGAATGAGATGCTCTTGAGTAAAAAAAATGACAATACGCTGCAACAGTATCCTTCTAATAAGAACATTTTTATTTTGACTCCCTTTGCATTTTATAAAGGGGTGTGTCACTTCAATATATGGATATGGATTGCCTGCTGGAATATGCATGAATCTATTATTAACGTTTTCTTCAGAGTTCAGTATTTTTGTGTTTTTACTTTTTTCAGCCTTAATTTTTGTGTCTGTTCAAAGTAGCACGTTCTCAAATCCGTCCGAAAGTGTCTTTCTAATACAACACAGGGTACATATAATGTGTTGTCGTTCTCATATGCACATGATATTTGTCACTGGACGTTAAACTCTAAATCGTCAACATCATCCGATTGGTTCTTTTCTTCTATTACTGAATCATCTGTTGTTTACAAATCAGTATAAAGAAGTAAATGGAAAGGAGCGAATGCAGCTACATTTGGTTATCTTAAGTTTTAATTCATTTTATTCCGTTTAGTTCCTTTCTACATAAGTGTAGAGGAGAACTGCAGTTGTCCGCATGTAAACTTTTAGCATTTATTACCAATATGAGTACATAGCAATCCGTTACTGTTTCAACACCCAGGGGTGTTTCATGTCTTTATTCTCAAACAGTAATTATTTTTTCTATCTTTTTTTATTAATGCATCACTTCCTACTGTCCTTATCTATTATTCTATATATTCTGTGCTTCCATCCAGATTTTCGTGTATACAATGAGGGTCCGGATTGGGGGTGTTGTTTATTTCTATATTCTTTAAATTGTCTGTTACTTTTCTCTGCATTTTATTTTATCTTACTCATTATCATTTCTTTATTCTTTATATATTCTAGCATCCCAATATATTTTACTTACTGATGTTTAGTTACATTACGACGTTTATCTCTGATTTATATACTGGTTAATACCAATTTAGATAAAAATTAGTGTCATTCATGACAACCTAAACAGAATCCACATGATATATGCGACCATTCTTGGATGAAATCAATATGTATAGATTATAACATGCCCTTTTCTATATTAGCCCTGGTATCATCCCGAGACTCCCATCGGCCTCGAGGCTTTAGCCGAGGGCCGATATGGGTCGAGGGATGATACCAGGGCAAATATGGAAAAACATGTTATAATCTTTAAGCTATTTATCACATATTTAAGTGTTGCAGAAAAGAGGGAAAAAAGTTCAATTATAACAATTTAATGAAACATAACAGGTAAATCTTAAAAATTTATCCGTATCAGTAACAAATATGTGATAAGATATAAATAACACATAGCTGAGAGGGTGATAGAGCAGATTGGGTCAAATATTGTCAACCGCGGCGAAGCCAAGGTTGACAATGTTTTTTTCGAGGGATACCGATCTGCTCTATCACCCTCTCAGCTATGTGATATTTGATTTATTATAATGAATGTCCTATCATCATTTTCTTTAACAGATGAGTTTTATTATAAAGTATTGTCTATGTAGTCACGTACTTGACAGCGTAACGGGTATTTGAAAAATCATCAGAGGTGAAGTAAATAGACAATAGTAGTGTATTGACTTGACATATAAACGATACAAGGATTAGGCCCGAAACGGGAAAAAAGCTCTGCTATCAAGAAAAAAAATATTTTCAATTGTTGTTATTTTGTTATTGTTATCTATTTTATTTAAATTTTGGGTAAATACCCCTTTCAAAAGGCCTCATATCTGGCTGAGAAATATACATCACAATGAACATGATGAAATGTACATCACCAGTTGAAACCCATCGATGGTGAACGAATGCGTTTAATATCAACAATAAGCATAACACACAATGATTTATAGGTTTTAAAGTAAAAATATTAACAAGTGAAATACGTTTTTCCAACAATTGTAAAAGAAATAAGTTTGAGTCGTTCCACGCTTCGTTGTATAGTAAATTAGAACTTTAAGCATTGTCTATAAAATAACTTGATGTAGATTCAATTCATTGTCGTTTAAACTGCCGATTTTTGATTGGTCTAGCCGAGAGGGTGACATTCCAAAAAATTGTCACCCGCTCAGCCATGTGATAGAGTAAATTAACACCTTCGTATTAGGCAATCAAAATATGGCATTTTAACATGATGTATAATAATACTTTAATATTACACTTTTTTATATCAGTTTTCAATATTCATGGCCTAAATTCATTGTTCATGTCAGTGTTTCCGTATATATTATGTTTCATTGCTCATGTGTTGTTTCCGTATATTTTAGCCACTCGTCTTGAGCCTACCCATTTGATCCGATAACACCCCATACAGCAATAAAATTATACTTTTATTGCCATTCATAACTCTTAACAGACCAATTAACAGACCGGGTTTTATACATCCGACCCATTAACAGACCAGGTTTTAAATAAAGATTGATTTATGTCATCAAAATACAGATTTTTGTGTAGATTTTTCACACAATGATATCAATTTGGTTGACAAACATAATGCCTGTCTTTGTTCGATGGTCAAAATATCGCATGCAAGTAAATTCAACCAACATGTCTTTTTGTGTACATTTTGTGTGTGTAAAATGTGTATAAATTTATTGATGAGTAACACGCCTTTTCATTTTATAGATCGTACATCGAAGCTAGAAAAATAATAATTACACCACTGGATTCAGTACATTGAATTGTTTTGTTAGACATGAATAATTTTTATGATAAACATATATTTAAAAAGTTATACAATGAAACATGCAGAATTTCCAATGATTTCCTCGATAACACCTGATTAACAGACTTTAGCCAACCCGATTAACAGACCCACCGCCGATATAGCCACATACTCAATATAGATTAACCGACCAATCTCTCGGTTAGCCGAGTGTCGGCCGTGCAGCCGCGTGCATGACTCGAACCCACAGCCTCGGTGTTGACAGGCTAGTTGCATCAGCATAATCCATTGTTGGATTTAGGCTCATAGGCGATAGTTTGACCCTTTCGCAAAGTGTTATTGGATTAGTCGAATGTTCGGGTCAATAATGAGTAATAACTTGGCCTTTGGATAGTAGTTAGTAAGTGTTCACTAACAGATAGACACAAGTTTTATCCTTAATTGAAAAATATTTACCACTTAAACCTGAACAGCCGAGGTCCTCATCTAACTGAATGTTTATTCAAAGTTGCTCGCATCTATCCCAATACTATAGCAATAAAAAGATAGCGCAAATACAGATATCGCAGTCTGCTTCGGCATATTAAAGATTATCAGAGATGGTCGTAATAAACTAAACATTATGACAAAAGGAATGTTTTCAGCTTTTTCAGCGTTGTAAAACTTCAGTTTTTAAGCAGACAATATTCCTAGCATGAACTGCATATGAAATATATAGCTGCTATTTGAAACATTATTTAAGGCCGTTAATTGATACTATAGTCCAGGGTCCAGTTGATACTACATGCATATTCCAGTCAGTGGCGTAGCTAGGTCATTTTGACGTGTACGCCCGAACTTTGGCGAGGGGTCTGAGGACTCAAACCTGATCCATGTCAAACAATTTCTGGTAAGGAATTAGATCTAGGGAGCGAGGCCCCGGAAACTAACGAGTTATAGAGAATGCATACCATTCCTGTCATGAAAAACTCATCAATAGCAACATACTTTAGAATCTAAATGGTTTATTTGTTATGTTAAATTATTCATTTTGTTAATTTGAAATATCATGGTCATTGGATCCAGAGAATATGTCAAAACCAGTAGCTTTTAAATATGTTTTAAAAGAGCTGTGAGGGTAAAGCAATCAACCAACAAAATCACCTTTCTATTTCCAAATTTCGTAAATGAAAACTAATCTTCAGAGATGTTTAGATGGAATATTAGATATCGTAAAGGGTTCTGTGGAACCCTGTTTTTTTTTGTCAAGGATTACCTCCGCAAAAAGTGAATCCATTTATCAGCCATTACAGGATTTTAAAGAAATCCAACATTTTCTTTAGATAATTTTTTCTTGATCTGGAGTACTAGTTTCGGCCCAAGTTTCATGACAATTTATGAAGATTGATGCATTGATAATTTATAAAAAGCCATACATTGAGTCTATCAGTATAATACTGAAAAATGAATAAACAAATAATTTACTTTCAAAAGTTTCCTTTAGACAAAAATTGTATAAAATGCTTAGAATCTGCTGAAGTTTCATTTAATTTGATGAAGTTTTGACAATGAATTTGTTGTGTAAATTTTTTAACCCCTCACTATATTTTTTAGTACCCGTTAATTTTGTCTTAAAACACGGGAAAACTAACTTCAATATTATGCTCTCAGTCAGTTTACTCTTTTTGGTCATAAACAGTTTCTGTTCAACTTCAGGAAAATTTCACAAAGGTTTGGCAAATTTATTATTATTTAAAAAATAAGTTTCTCAACATACTAAACCCAGATATTGACGCCGACGACGAAATTAAGGATCGCTATGTAGCGCATTGGCGTCATAAATACAAATGTATGTTGGCACAGGCTCGACAAAACTGTAAACCACAAAACGAATCTGAGGAGATAAAGGATTGCTTAAAAACAAAAGGGAAGGGAATATAAAACTCACAGTAGCTTCAGACTAAGCTGGTTCTCGGCTGACTACTACACTTTGTTTGGGTGTAGCGAATACAAGCGGGTTCAAGTTTAGCTTCAGACTGGACAGAAAATTAACGAATAAATATTATGAAACCATTTGACTTAAAGTAAATTTCGTCAATTTGATACGCAACTACAAGCCAACGAAGAAAGAATTATAAAGCTTATGTGCTAACAAGTTATTTTTATTTTCTTTAGATTAAAATATTTTTTTAACAAAATTCAAGTGTACGCCCGGGCGTTTTGACGTAAACGTAGCTACGCGCCTGCCAGTTTACGTTTTCTATTGTGGGTCATTTTCAAAAAATGTCAAATTTTCAGTACACCCATGCTAAAATTTTTATGTCTGATGGAAATTTCAGTTGTAATGGTTTAAATGAAGTTTTGTCGAATTTGTGACTCAGAACATTAATAATAAACACACCTAACATCTAATTTGATAAGATTAAACTGCATTTAAGGCCGATTTTGGGGGTATTTGTGTGCTTACAGTGTCAGAAAAACACAATTCAAATGATTTTTTTTCGATTTTCTGATCGCCTTGATATCTGCAAAAGAGACTTTTAAAGAACGTTTATTATTACTCTAACGAAAAATCGTAGCTTCTTTATCATTGTATTAACATATTATCTACAAACTAAATTCAACCAGCGTACGGGAGGTTCATGTCCATCCTGTTACCGCTACTTAAATCAGCCGTTACATTTTCTCCCCTTGAATATTGAATCAGTCAGTGTGGATTTCAAAAGTACAAAGTAATCTTTACATTTAAAACGCCTCGTTTCTTGAACGACAGTGTAGAGAAAAGAAATTTCAAGACATTTAGTGAAAAAAATAGAGTGTACTTTTTTCATGTCTATGCTGTTACCAACAATTTTGATTAATTACAGCAACAGACTGCTTGTAAAAACTGCAATAACGTGTTGGAAACCAAATTCACAATAGAAAACCATTTTTAATCATTTCACCAAAGGGAGTAGTTATTTCACAAGAGCAATCAAAAACGAAGAAATTTGTCTATCCTGTTATGTCTATCCTGTTACTATGTTGCTATGGTTACAGTAACAGGATAGACAATTGTAGATAAAAACGTTGTTAAATTTTTTATCTTAACATATAGGTGCAAAACGAATGAATTGTTTCATTGTTTGAACTCATCTAAGATTATAACGTCTTAATCTTCCCAATTAAGCATTTGCAGGAGCAATACAGATATCGGTAACAGGATGGACAAAAAGGTAACAGGATAGACTTTTATATAGTGATATATCAGAAACGTACGTTCCTGCTACCATTGAAATAAAGAGAAAAGTAAACTAACTTATGATGGATTTACTTGATGTTGGGTTTATTTGAAAGGGTGAAAAAATGCCGAACAATATAAATTGCTATCTTAGACTTGCATTACTGGTGGTAATTTTTACAACTTTTGAAAACCAATTTTTAGAGGCATTTTTCAGTACAACCTGGAAAATGGGATAACAATCTATTATTTTACTGAATGAATATATAAAGAAGTTTATTCTCTTGAAAACCATCTAATTGGCTACGTAAAACAAGCTTAACATTTTATCTAAACTTTTTCTTAATAACCCAAAATTTCTTTTGAAAATGGTAACAGGATAGACAAAATACTGTACCACCGATCAAAAAATGTTTCAAGATATTCTTGTATGACATCTTTAAGATTGCATCTTTTAATATGTTGTTCTTAAAATACTGTTTGTTTTGATTTGCTTATGTAGAGGGTTGTTTGAATAGGTAACTTTTAATAATTTTTTCAATTTTAAAATTCGACATTTTTTGAAAATGACCCTTGTGATTTTCCGTGAAAAGGTGTTGTTGTTTCTGAAAATATAATTTGTATGGACATATATACTTAAGTAGTGTTATTGAAATTTTAAGTGTTGAAGTTATCTGTCTAAAAGTTCTATAGACGAAATAATGAATTGATTGCCTTATTTCCCTTATTTCTATGGCAAACAATTCAAAGGTTGATAGTCGAAGCTTGAGATTGGACACACAGACCTTGCATGATGCGACTTGTGAGTGGAGAGTTCGAGGCCGAAACTGACTTTGCAATCATGATTTCCGATGCATACAGTGAGTTGAGTTTTATGCTCATGATACATGTTGGATTGATAGTTGTTTGTTCACAGTGATGAATATGTCTGTCATGTCTCTTCAAAACAAAAAAGAGTGATTAGAAAACCTTTTTTCAAGTAGTCAATGAACCTTGAAAATGAGGTCAAGGACAATGGACACATAACAGATGGAAACTTAGTCGCATAAGGCATCTATGTATACAAAGTATGAAGCATTCAGGTCTTCCACCTTCTAAAATTTAAAGCTTTTAAAAAGTAAGCTTACACCGAAGCCGCGGTGGATCAACATCCCTATGTGGGGCTGTCGCAGACAATAAGCCAAAACTGAATATATACACATGGAAAAAAGTATTGCAACACCAAATTGAAATTGAAATTAAAAAAACACTCTTTATTTTTTTGTGATATAATTTGGTAAAATAGAACTAGTTAAACATTATTTAAGTATCACCTGAGTTCAATCAATAAATATCGACTCGATCAGTTTTTATCTGCACATGCAGCTACTGTACCCGTAAACAGCAAAACAGATGTTTTTATCCTCATTGTTTTCAACACTTTAAATAACCAAGTTTTTAAAGTTATGTGATTGACACCTTGTAATGGGTCCTTGCAATTGACAACTCTTAACTGCAGCAAGATGGCAGATTATCAGCAAAAGAGAAGCAGGGATGTCGCTGTAACAACTGCACGTATTGTTGGTCATCACCTTCCACTATAAGTCGTTTTGAGAATAAAAATCAGGCAATAAACGCTGTTAAAGACCTTCCGAGATAATGAAGACTCCCTTTACCATTTACTAGGGAAAATCAAGCATAATGAAGGTTGGTCAGAAGGAAACCCATTGCATACAAGACAATCCTAAAAAGAGAGTGGTGGCCATACAGGAGCCTTTTAACAAGAACTGTTCGAGATCGACTCATCGCTACTGGTTATCGTGCTATAAGACCATTTCGGAGACCCTTGCTAACAAACAGACACACAGTTTTCCGTATCCAATATAGTGCCAAAGTTGGAAATTAGCATCGTGGAGGAAGATCCAATGTTCAAATGGAATTCGGTTCATCTTCCTTGGCCCGATCGTAGCCCAGATTTGAATCATATCGAGCATATTTAGGACACTATTGGGCGGAAAGTGCGCGAAAGGACACCCTAGTTCAAACACATCATGAAATAAACAATGCCTTTCATCAGAAATGGTTGCTGCTACCTTAGCAACAAATTAGTCGATTAAGGGCAGGAATCAGAAGACGTTAAGATGCGGTTATCCGTTAAAATTGAGGCTGCGCACAAAGTACTAATTCTTTGACATATAACGATCAACCATGATGTGAACAGTCATCTGAAGATTAATTTTGAAATGTCTGACATTGTAAAGTTCGACTACAGTAAAAGTTGTAAAATGCATTTTTTTTGTACAAAAAACACTTCATTTTGTTATTAAAATTGTGGTTATATAAATCATTTTTTTTTCAAACATTTTTTGTTCGTTTCAATGCCAATGTTATCATAAACTATGTTTCAATAATATTATACAAATATTTTATTATATTTCATCCAAAAAAAGAGGCTGATTTTTCAAGTTTTAAAAAATCAAGGTGTTGCAATACTGTTTTCCATGTGTATATATTCATTTACATTTCTTTGCAATTTCTTTTGTATTATTTTTATTCCGAATGATTAAATCGTTCCCAATAAGGCTAGCAGCATTATTATGAATTTCTAAATATGATATCATGAAGGCAACCACATGTTAGTACCTCAAGACATCAACGGCACAGAAGAAAATGCTACAGAAATTAAAAAAAAAAAACTAGTGGCTTCAGGGAGTCTGTGTCGCTCACCTGATATTTAAGTATCCAGTTTATTGATGCATAAAATAATGCAACAATATGTATTTATTTACTATCGATAGAACATGGGTTTGTTGTTATATTGGGAACATGTTTTTATGTTTACAATAATATTTAAATTATTTTAGCATAACAATAAGTCACCTTAACCAAAAAAGTTAAGAGTTTAAAGTTCTTTGTATGATAGCACGGACTGGTCATTCGCGGTAAAAGTTAACATTGAAAATACATTTTCATAGCTTGACCATTCGAAGCTCAGGCTTAGTGCAGTGAAGCTTCCCCCTCCCCCTGTGTACATGTTTTGTATAAGCTTATAATATTGTAAACGCATTGTTTTTTCTGCAGATGTTAAAAATAACATTATGAAAATATAATTTTGCGATATGAAAGATTCTATTTCATTATTTTTTAATGTAGACATGTTTGTAAGACATGTATGCTACAGCGGTCTTAGTGTGCTGGCAAAGTGATTTGAGGACAGTTGAATTATTTGACAATAAAACTTCGCTGCACTCGTCTAGACAAGCTGTTTCCTATAGATATGTGTTTTGAGTTTTTGTTCATCAATACTTTATTTGCGTTTGAGGGCACGAATAAGAAAATAATATACTTTTGCTTTAGTTTCAGAGATATATAAGCCAAAAGCTGCATTTACCCCTATGTTCTATTTTGATCCATGTCGACCATATTGGTTGACAGGCGGGATCACCAGGACTAGATACCCTATTGATGATTGTTGCCATGTTTGGTTTAAATTTTCAGAAGATTTTTGTAAAAGATGAAAAAAAATTACGAAAAATGATTAAAAATTGTCTTCAAAGGGCAATAACTCCTTAAAAAAGGAGTTGATTGAGACTTATATGTAGATCTTATTTTGCTGAACATTTTTGCTTTTTACACGAAATCTCTATCTTTTATAATATTCAAGCCTTTAACTCAAAACTGCAAAACTTCCTTAAAATCACAAACTCTAAGACAGCAACATAACAGTAGGTTGTCGGATTCATTCAGATTACAAAATTTACGAATAATTGTTTATAAAATTGACTATAAAGGGCAATAACCTCTTAATAGGTCAATTGACCATTTTGGTGATGTTGACTTTTTGTAGATCTTACTTTGCTGGACATTATTTACAGTTTATATAATAACCAAAAACTGCCAAATTTCCTTAAATTTACTAATTCATGGACAGCAACACAACAACAGGTTGTCTGTTCATCTTAAAATTTCAGGGAAGATAGATCTTAACCTGATGAACATTTTACTACTGTTGGATTTGCTCTTAATGCTTTAGTTTCAGAGATATAAGCCAAAAACTGCATTTTATACCTATATGTATGTTCGATTGTGAGCCATTTCGGCCATGTTGGTTAGCAGGTGGGGTATTTCTACACACTTTGTTTAACAAAATACCTTAATGATGACTGTTGCCAAGTTTGGTTGAATTTGTCGCAGCAGTTTGAGAGAAGATTTTTGAAAATCATTACAAAAATTGATTATAAAATTGACTATAAAGGGCAATAACTTTTTTCATCAATTGACCATTTTTGTGATGTTGACTTATTTGTACATCTTACTTTGCTGAACATAATTGTTTATATCTCTATTTATAAATATATTAAAGATAACTCAAAGCTGCAAAATGTCCTTAAAATTACTAATTCATGGGCAGCAACTCAACAACAGGTTGTCTGATTTATCTGAATTTCAGGGCTGAAATTAAAGATCTTGACTTTTTTAACATTTTTACCACCCTAAGATTTGCTCTAAATGCCTTAACTTCAGAGATATAATTCCATTGAGCCAAGTGACCTAAAAATATGGATTGAAAAAAATGATTTGATCCACAGGTATTTAAAAACATGCAAAAAGAAGCAGTTATTGCTGTTCTTCTTCTTCACAAAGTAATAGTGAAGCCTTCGTCATTGAACAAAAAAATATCACCTCATTGCAAGTTAAATACAACCTCTAGCACTGGTTTAAGTGTAAATTTTTAGCAAAATGATGTGTATAGACTTCATAAGATGCACCTTCATGAAATCTTGCTTTTTTAGAACAATTCAAGACATCAAAGAACACATCCCTAGAGTGAAACAAGAAACACCTTTTTGTACACAAACTCTTTTCATTAATACATTTATCACTATTTAGCTTTGAGGTTACATCTTTATATCAATACACGTATCCATAGACACATGAACCAATATTCAAAATTACCACTCTTCTACACTGTCATGTGTCGTGTCTTCTCTCATTTCTACAATTGATGTGTCGTGTCTACTATCATTTCTACAATTGATGTGTCGTGTCTACTCTCATTTCTACAATTGATTCTCTGTTCTCTGTAGGTGCTGTAAAAGCTTCATATTTTGTTAAGCAATTATTGAAGAAAAACAAAGAAAAAAAAGCTCTTACTACTGACAAAATTAGTATAAACTTCAGATATCTCGACAAGATTATTCTACAATAAGAAAATACAAGAGTGCATACGCTGAAATGTCTAGCTTGTTTTACATAGGATTGAATTTATGTTGAAAGTCTGTAACATGAAGGGTTTACTACAAGTATCACATAAACTCTAACATTATCAATGTTCCATGATAATGAGGCCATTGTCGCGTTAACCAGGCCAGACAGACATGTACCCCTGACAATCATTCCATACAGCAAATATAGTTGACCTGTTGCTTATGGTATCTGACAAAATTAAAAAAAATATGAAAACTAATAATTCATGAAAATGAGGTCATATATCAGATAAATCATGCCATACAAACATGTACACCCACCTAATAATTGTTCCATACACAAAACATAGCTGACTTACTGCTATTAGTATTTGAAAAACTGACCAAAACACAAAAACCTTATATTGACTAATTAGCCATGAAATGAGGTCAAGGTTAGAATTTGTCTTAGTAGTTTCAGAGGAGAAGATTTTTGTAAAAGGTTACAAAATTTACGAAAAATTGTTTATACAATTGACTATAAAGAGCAATAACTTCTTAAATGGTCAATTGACTATTTTGGTTATGTTGACTTATTGGTAGATCTTACTTTGGTGAGCATTATTACTTTTTATCACATATTTGTTATGAATACCTTAGGTTTTGCATATGTAATAACCTCAAAATTGCCCGGGGCAAAAAAGAGTACTAGTATATTGATATTGTGCCCTGATTCCAAATTACGTCACGTCATTGCATCCTTAAAGACAATTGATAACACTTTTGTGATGAAATGTTTAAGATTTTACCTGTTATGATTCATTTTTCTCTTTTCGGCAGAACTTAAATATGTGATAAATAGATTATAACATGTCTTTTCCATATTGTCCCTGGTATCATCCCTCGACCCATATCGGCCCTCGGCTAAAGCCTTGAGGCCGATATGGGAGTCTCGGGATGATACCAGGGCCAATATGGAAAAGGGCATGTTATAATCTATACATACAGTTTATATTACTATCTATAAATATATTCAATATAATAACCTAAAACTACAAAATTTTCTTAAATTTACTAGTTCAGTGGCAGCAACACAAAAACAGGTTGTCTGTTTCATCCGAAAATTTCAAGGAAGATAGATCTTAACCTGATGAACATTTTTACCACTGTTAGTTTTGCTCTTAATTCTTTAGTTGGTCTCATTTGGGTCTAAGCGTGACCCGGGATCGCCGATTTTTGGTAAGCGTGACACGGAAAAGTCAAATTATTGTGTCGGGAAATGAGGTCTAGCGGGACCCGGGAAATGACAAAAAAATGAGAATTGCTTACGTACATAGTGTAAGCGGGATGTGGGAATCTGACAAAACAGTAAGCGGGATCCAGGATCGGAACCCCCCAATGAGACCCCCGCTTTAGTTTCAGAGATATAAGCCAAAAACTGCATTGTATCCCTATGTTCTATTGTGAGCCATTTCAGCCATGTGGGTTGGTAGGTGGGGTATTTGGACACATTTTTAAAGCTTAATACCTTAATGATGATTGTGGACAAGTTTCACAGGAACTTGTCTCAGAAAAAAACAATTTCCTATATACCTATATATAACACAAAGGGATATAATAGGAATATTTTTTAACACAAAACATGGACCAAAACACAAAAACGACTAAAAAACTATGAAATGATGTCAAGGTTAGAATTTGTTTCAGTAGTTTCAGAGAAGATTTTTTTAAAAGATTACAAAATTTAGGAAAAATCCTGCCAGACAGACATGTACACCAACTTACAATTGTGCCATACACAAAATATAGTTGATCTATTGCTAATATTTCTTGAAAAACAGATCAAAACATTTTGAAAATGAGGACAAGGGCAGATGAAATCTGACAGACTGACATGTACCCCTTACATTTATTATTTACACCACATATAGTTGACCTACTGTTACAGGATCTGAGAAATTGAGTTTATCACATTAGTTTAACTTTGATCACTGTTCCATGAAATGAGGTTGAGGTCAGGTGATTCCTGTCTGAGGGACATGTAGGTGTTGAAATGAACCCATATACCAAATATAGTTATCTTTTTACTCATAATAAGTGAGAAATTCACATGACAAAAAAAACCACAAGCAGTCTCTGCACCTAAAAAACGAGGTAAAGGAGAAGAGACTTCCAGAAACTTTGTAACATATCTGCATACAAGGTTTAGAGCATCCAGGTAATACAAAGCTTTAAACAGTTTACATTGCTGCCACTTCCAAACATTAATACATATGTCTTGCATATTGCTACTATTGCTACAGGGGTGTTAAAAACCAGTTGTAATAGTAAATAGGATATTTTTATTGTTCAACACATAGTATAATTATATAGCATTGAAAACCATGCAAATATGCATTTAATAAATAACATAACAAGCAATAACCCCATTGAAAATAAATAAATTTTAACATACAAGTTATATGCTCTTCAAAACATAACAAAAAAATACACATGTGCAACAAGGGTACTTTTATCACAGCCATTAAAGTGTTTGTGAGCCATAAGGAATATAGGGTAAACTATTAATCAAAGCAATTCTGGGCAAAAAAACATATGACATTAATTCTAAACTATGTGTATTTGAATAGATCAACATAGAAAATTGGTCAAATGGTTATAATTTCTGCTTGTTTTTTTTATATATATAGATCAAAGACATAATTCATCATTCTATGACGCAAATACATAACTTCTGTAAAAATATCATAGTCTATAAGAGTGTAACAGCAATATTAAGTTCCAAAAAGTCTTAGGTCAAAGTTAAGATTCTAAACTATTAAAAAAAAGACATAATTTAATTATGTTTGTATATTGAGCCACTCAGTGCTCTCTTTACCAAAACATCAATCTTATAAATTTCTACACAGGCATCAATGCATTTGTCTAATACCACATATTTTCCTCTAAAGGAAATGAGGGTTATTATGCTTTGCATACTGAATAAGATCATATAAAATTGTTAAACTAAAAAATATAAATATAATTTTAGTTGAAAATATCAAAAGTTTTATCTTTCAATAAAAAAAGCCTACTGAGCAATAGATAACTGATAAAATAATCGTCATAAATTTTTGATTTATTGTATTGCACAAACTTGTGTGTCTCTTATCATCATACATAATTCCTAAAATCATTCAAAAGACAAAACAAATTATTTTTTTAGTCCTGGTATGTAACAAATGAAAGGAAGAATCAATTTCCCATTTAAAAATAAATACATTTCTTTGTACTGTCCAACAATATTTTTCTGTGTAACCACCTAGCATCCACAACCTTATATCACATATATAACAGATGAAATTACAGGCTATCTTCAGTTATTTTAAAACATGTTGAAACTATAGTCCTTGCATTTTTTATTAGCAATTTTCTGCTTGATTATAACTTCGAATAAAAATATAGTTGAATTTGCAAATTTGGTAATAAAAGGGTATTTATGCGTGTAAATTTGTATTGAAATATTTTCTCAGGTAAAATTATTCAAGCAAGAAACAAAGGCACTAATAAAATGTGTAAATTTTTATACTATCAGATACTTTATTAAGTACAAGTAGTACTGCAATAAGTTTTTTGATAACTTTGACCATGCTTGTAAATACCTTTACCCTATATCATTTGGGCAAAATATTTTTTCAAGATTCAATTTAAAGTTATTCATGTCATCAAACCAATTAACTGGTGATTTTATTTATTTGTATATTGAGCCACTCTTTACCAAAACATCATTCTTATAAATTTCTACACAGACATCAATGCATTTGTCTAATACCACATATTTTCCTCTAAAGGAAATGAGGGTTATTATAGCTCTTTGATGAAGAAAAAATTGTAAGAAAGCTAGTGCAATGTATTTAAAATATTCTTACTATCAAATTAATTAACTTTCTTTTTTTTCCTCAAAAGGTTTAAATAAAAGAACTATAAACGTGACTGAGTACCCAAATTGCACATATTTTGACATTTTTTTCACCTATGTTTTTTTTATGATCCAGACAAAAGCTTTCTTTCTGTATTTATTTTGTAGATGTATATCCTTGTTTACTATATAGGTACACCAATTTAATTTTGAACCTGTATTGAATCATAGATTATGGGTCTGGACAAATCTTCAAACGATCCAGGATAACAGATATTATGTTCCATTTCTCCAAATAAAAAACAATCTAACATACCTCCATGCTTACTATCCATTTTATAAGAAATGGATGCTTGTAACATATTTAATTTGCTCAGTTTTAAAAGATGACTTTTTGAGAATAATGCGTGACGACTGTCTAGTAGATTTACATTTTCTAGTGAACGCTTCATCTGTTGATATTTGCTTTGAAAGTTTTTCTATACATTTAAATATATTCAGCTATGTTGAAAGACGTGTATAATGCATGTCAAATCATAAAAATACCATGTGATAACTTGTAAGATTTCCACAGCTATTTTTGTTGAATAGGTGCAATTTGGGTATTGTGATGTTAGGTCTAGGGATACTAGTTTATACCATTTTGACTTAAAATCATCCATCATAATGACACTTTATACAAGTAATTTGTTCTTAACAATGTCTTCAAGGGTTATTAAACTATCTGAGTGTTCTGAAAAGATAGCTTTTTCAGTGATAATTTTGGGAAATTTTTTGACTACATGATAAAGGGAGATAACCGAGGTTGTGCATAACATCTCAATAGACTATTTTCATATTGTCAACTTTTGACTCTGGATTATATAATTTTTCCACCTGTTACCTTGTCGGTGGTAATATAAATTTCTGAGTCAAAAGTTGCTAATATGAAAATTGTCTATGACATATTGATTTTGCTCTTTTAATTACACATTGGTATAAAAAATTCCTGCAACTAAATATTTAAAATATAAGTTTACAATCCACAAAGCAGTAATAAATTGTTAAATAAAACAATGTCTTAAGTCCACTGGTATTGTGAAAGAGTACACCAAAGTTATAAAAGGAAAAAAATATGTGAATTAGAATCGGAATATTTAAAAATTGCAAATCATCATTATACAAAATCTTTTTATACAATTTTTGGAATATATACCGATAAAGAGATATCATATGATTGCAAACAGTTTATATTATAATTAACCTCTGCTTATAGAGTATCTGTTTATTTTCTTATCTATATATGCATCCAGAAAGTCGATCAACACATCAGAAATACATTTGCATTTTGCACTATGATCCTAGGGGTGCTTTAGCCAAGTTAAATAAACATGAGTTCAACTTTTGGTCATATTCACATGAGTTTGAATGAAAAACATTTTATTTTGATGTCTATTAAAGCACGTACCAGCTACAACTGAAGAAATATTACTAACTTGTGTACCTGGTAATCATATTCAAGTAGATAATTATAAATATCTGAAAAACATAAGATAATAAATATAAAATATAGGGAATAAAAAAAAAAAATTACTGAAAGTTTAAGAAGTTACAAAAAGTTAAACATATTAGGTTAATATGAACTATAACCATTTGCTAATCAAATATAATATTACTTCAACTAGAAGAAATATTACAAGACTAGAGGTACATAATCCCCACCCCTTAAATATGAGTTATAAAGGTAAGTAACTCCAAAAAAATGTACTGCACATATAACTATGAAACGCACATGTCAGCATTGATAGTTTGTAGATGAAAGGAATGACTGATTAACCTCAGTTTTGTATGACTCTTTCTTACTTTCCAAGGGATTGTTAATTGACAAAATTTCATTCCCTATATGGTTTGCTATACTATAACTTTGACAAATGAACCAATGAACACATTAATATCCAAATGGCTATGTTCCATCTAGAATTATATAGTGCTGAAAGGGTTAAAACCAAGAACGAATACAGGTACATGTAGCACTACAACTTGAAATTAAAAATATTTTTTTGAAAAAAATGAATCTTGCATACATGCTTTACATGAACATTGTATAGTTTCATCTACTATTCAGAATTATATGACATAAAAGTGGGTTGATCAAGGACAGGTTTTGGAACATAATTCATTCTTCTTCCTTGACGAAGAAATGCTTCTATTTCTGAGTTCTTTTGTGTTTTGTCCAAAAGGTCTTCTATTGTCTCTTCTCTTATATCACGTGACATCTTTCTACGAAATGTTGATGATTGGCCATATGATGATGAGCTTTGTTTTGGTCGATATTGCAACCTTGGCAATGTTGGTGGCATATCATCATCTCTTTGGCAAATGTTTACCTCACAATAGTCTAGTAAATTTTCCAACATTTCAAGTTTTGTTGGAGCATAAAACTTTCGTCTGGCAATTTCTAAACATGAAGATAAAAAACCCTGGAAACAGAGACCTATAAAAAAGGGAAAACTTTTTAAGCTGATAATACAATTTAAACTTTATCTAATTTATTCTTTGACAGTCAATTCAGAATCCTATCTAGTCATATATTCAAAGAATGTAATGCTGACTGAATTAATGGCATATTTACTGAAATCTCTTACCAACTATACTCTGGAACTAAAAATACCACAACAAAAGAATATACAAATTATGAGCTGCTCAAACATCTGTCATATACCGCGGATTTATTATTATTCGTTGGATATCATGTGTACGGGTGAACCATGAATTGAAAAGTACAATAAATAACAAATTTTCTATAAGGTTATCTGAACATTTTTACAAAACCACAAAATCAAATATTCACCAAATGGCATGTTTTCCTCAATCCACGAAAATTGGAACACACATAAATAAATGAATTCACAGTAATTAACATTTGTAACATTTTCTTATTTTACAGAGTAATCATCATAACATAATTAATATATAATGTCTTTAAATAAAATCTTACTTGAAATACTGAAAACTCACCTTCTGATTTAACAAGAAAGAAGTATACTGGTAGACACCAAACCTTGACAAAAACCTACCTATATATAGTATGTCTTTAAATTGATTGATTGTTGGTTGCTTTACGCCACATGAGCACAAAAAGGCTATATCGCGGCGCATGTCTTTAAAAGAAAGGTTACCGTAACAGTTATTTTTTTTTTTTTTTTTTTTATCTTTATGTGAAACAATTTGTCTTCTAAAATTTTTGTCAAAGAAAACACTTTATAGTGTATCTGTTTTTATAATTTTATTCCTGAAATTTTTCTTTGCATAGATCTCTACACCAACTGTGTTTAATTGTGGCTATCACCTTAGAGTAAGATTTTCAGTAAAATAAAGCAAATTAAAATGATGACAAGCAAAGTCATACCAAGTTTCAATACCTCTATTTAATGTTAAATGTGTAAGAGATACCCAAATTAGTATTTCTTAAATCCAAAATAATTCTCTTATTGAAAGAGTTTTCTTCACAAAAAAAATTGAAATTGCATAAATAATACAATTTCTTAGATATAGTAATTTTTGTCAATTTAGATATTCTAACATTTGCTTGTCAAGTCTCCATACTGTAACATCATGAACTGTGAAAACTGTTTAACCTGATGATAAGCTAATATGAGTTAGGTTCTAATTCTAATATTACCAACAATAGTACAAAAGCCAACTGAGTGCCAACCTAAGGAATACTAAGTGTATTGAATCTGAAAACATGCCATACTCAATCTGTCTTTCACTTATTCAAACTGAGTTTTCTTGCAAGTACCTGCAGTGCAAAAAACGCTAGCTTCAACAGTAAAGAACAAGATTGGTAATGGCATTTATTCAAAAACAAGACAATTATTCAGATTCTAATGTAATGGTTTAAATTTATCATTGAAAGATATTTTCTGTGCTTGAATTTAGGTTGTTCATTGAAATTATCAAGATTTGATAAACCTTTTTAAATCAATATTATTGATGTTACCCAATTACCATTCACATTAGAATCTGTACTATAATGTATCAAACATCTTAATATTCTAAGCTATTAAATCCAGTTTGGATTTGTCACTAATCTTGTGATCTGAGCTGAACCTAATTTATTTTACAGAATGATTGTGATACAAAGCATTGATAACCCACCTACTGTCTTCTTTGGCTTATTTTCTGTTAAAATATTACAAATGTAAATCAAATATAATGTCATTTCTTAATAATTTCTTCAATTTTTTTTTAACACATCATCTTCTTCACTTACATTTCATTTTCACATATAATTTTTTACATTTCATTGAGAGTATCAACAGATTTGCCCTTTTGTACCCATGCACCATGTTGCATGGGACATACAAATAGTGAAATACTGGGTGTCTGTCTGTTCCTCTGTCAGGTTTTGTAAGCACTTTAATGTGAACCATTCTCATCAGATTTTATATCAAAGGTTTATATTAGCAATATTTTGATAACATTCTAAAATCAATGCAAAACAATTATTTTTAAGGAGTTATGTCCTTTGGAAATGTAAATTAAATGGAAAATTACATTGTTAGCACTCTCAAGTATATATTTATGATAGGATTTTTATGTAATTTATATGGAATCGCTGATGTCAGGGAAAAGTTTGAAAATCAGCTAATATCAATTATTTGCACATGAGTTATGTCCCTTGAAAATTGCTTTGTAAGTGCTTTCAAATTTACAATTTTGCCAGATATTTATGAAATTTACATCAGCAGAGACATCTATGAAAATCAGTAACAATCCATTATTTTTGAAAGAGATATGTCCCTTGGAAACAAATCTGACACCTACATTTCACATATATTTTTTGTAGGATGGTTATAATTATGTTTATATGGAATGTTTATATCAGCAATGTCTGGGACAAGTTTGAAAATCAGTGCTGATAAATTATTTGCAGAAGAGTTATGTCCCTTGGAAATATAAATTTTGTGGAACATTGCATTGTAAGTGCTCACATGTACGATTCTTGACAGATATTTATGAAATTTATATCAAAGGTTATTAATTTCAGCTAGGTCTCACTGGTGAGTTCAATGAGCCAATGCACCTGTTTTAAGGAGTTATGTCCATTTGTCCCTTGGAAATATAGATAATAAGAAAAATGGGATGATAAGCATTCTCAAAACATTTCTCTTAGGATTTTTATGAAATTTTTATATCAAAGATTTATAATGACAATGTCAGAGTTAAGTTTGAAAATCAGGGCGGATCAATTATTTTTACACAGGTTACAATAATGTTGGTTTGACATGGTATTTATATTGAACATTGCATTTGAAGCACTCTCACACCTAGATTTCTTGTGAAATCATTTTAAAATTTAATTATAGGCTATTATCAGCAAGGTCTCTAAAAAGTGCCCACTAAGTAATTTTACTGCAGTTGTATCCCATGGTAACATTGAAAATAATATGGTAAGAATGTCAGGCTTACTTTTCTTGTAAGATATTTATTATTTATAAGAAAAAAAAGAATATAAAAGATATGTGCAACACAGGTGACTTTGGAACACTCTTTTATTATCATATAGAAATTATCAAAAAATAATGAAAATTTTTATTCATTCTTTTTGGTTGAACCATTTAAGATTTGTGTATTCAAGGATATACCATGTATACGATTTTGTTGATTTGAAAATTCTGCATTCAAGCCTTTGTATGTTGAACATTTAAGTTATGTGGTTTTCCTTTACCCTCTTAATCCACTAAACAAGATTGCACACACTGAAATGTCTTGCCTTCTTTACTAATCATTGATATTATGTTGATAGTCCTAAATATAAAGCATTATTAAAACTGTCACATAAACTTAACATTAACCAAGAAAACAAATCATTGACCAATGAACCATGAAAATGAGGTCATGGTCAGATGAAACATGCCAGGCAGACATGTACAGCTAACAATCCTTCCATACAACAAATATAGTTGACCTATTGCTTTAAGTTTAAGAAAAACAGACCAAAACACAAAAACTAAACACAGAGCAATGTACCATAAAATAAGGTCAAGGTCAAATAAAACAAACACCACTGACATACAGATCATAAGATATTTCCATTCACCAAGTATAGTTGACCTATTGCATATAGTATTAGAAAAAATAGACTGAAATGCAAGAACTTAACTTTGACCGTTGAACCATGAAAATGAAGTCAAGGTCAGATGACACCTGATAGCTAGACATGTACATCCTACAATACACCAAATATAGTAGACCTATTGCATACATTTTAAGAAAACAGACCAAAACACAAAAACCTAATTAGAACCACTGAACCATGAAAATGAGGTCAAGGTCAGATGACACCTGCCAGTTCGACATGTACACCTTACAGTCCTTCCACACACCCAATAAACTAGACCTATTGCTTATAGTATCTGAGATATGGACTTCACCACCAAAACTTAACTTTGTTCACTGATTCATGAAATGAGGTCGAGGTCAAGTGAAAACTGTCTCACAGAAATGAGGACCTTGCAAGGTACGCACATACCAAATATAGTTATCCTATTACTTATAATAAGAGAGAATTTAGCATTACAAAAAATCTTAACATTTTTTCAAGTAGACACTGAACCATGAAAATGAGGTCAAGGACATTGAACATGTGACTGATGGAAACTTCGTAACATGAGGCATCTTTATACAAAGTATGAAGCATCCAGGTCTTCCAACTTCTAAAATATAAAACTTCTAAGAATTTAGCTAAGGCTGCTGCCGCCAGGCTCAACAAAAATGGTACCCAATGAATAACAATGAATCCCAAGTATATGATATATTACATAGCAAGATAAAAAAAAAACTTTTTTAAACACAAGTCCAATGTATTTGTTTCATTTTATATCTAGCATTTCTTATATCATAAGAGGAGGAGTAAAATACATACCAGAAGTTCTCTCTGGATTCATATGATCAAATTTTCTCTGCATATCTATATACATAATATCTATGGAGGCATTGGTCATTCCTCTTCTATTCAGTCTACATTTTCTGTAACATTAGAAAACTAAGTCAATAACTTTACTCATTGTCACCTATTTAGATCATGTTTTAAAGGTTTAAGATTGCTTAAAATTCATGTTATCTTGATTTCACTATGATATTACACAAACCTTGTCTATGTTAGTCAATAAAGAATTATAAATTTTAACTCCAAATTGAAAAGGATCATAATTCTAGAAACTATAATGCATTATGGATATCATTTTCAAAAGAGTATACAAAACTTTGCAGCATACAGTTTGCAAATTCAAATGGGTATTTGACCAATAATGTGATTTTTTTCCCTTTTTGTGTATGAACAATGCAATTACCCACAACTATTAGATTCAGAAAACAACAAAATATGCAAGAGACCAGCTTATCAGCATCATTTCTTCCAAACCTTTGACATGTTAGTAAATTTGAGTGATAATCATGATAATTGTTTTACCTGGCAAATGTTCTGAAACCTGTTGGACCTATCCTGAGTGACCCTCTTACTCCTAAACAAAATCTGAATAACTCAGCTACTCTTTCTAATAATCTCAACCTCTCAAATTCATCATCATATATGGCAGGATAAATATGTTTTAAACACGACTCTCTACGGGATGTTGGACTGTCATGATCATGATCATCTTCATGTGAATCCTCTTCATGGTTTGTGTCATCGTCATGTGACTCCGACATTTCAGAATCCAACTCCATTTTAGGCATGTCAACCTCACTAAGGTCTTTGGCAGCATCTCTAGACGTTGCTGATTCCTGGTCTCTGGAATCTATTAATTATAATAATGATATATTGTAAATTCTGTAAGTATTGCATGCATTTATTATTAGGATTTTGTCATTTTAGACTAGATAATGCTGATTCCTGGGTCTCTGGAATTTAAAAAAAAATTATAATAATGATATATTGGCAAATCAAAATATGATCTCCCTTTTTTGACCTCAATTAGCTTCTTCTAGGCATTTACTGATCTATTGAAATATAAAATCAGAAACAATATCAAACTAGATAGGAGTACATTGCATCAATTAGCAATTCATCTTAAGACATAAAAAAGTTGAATATAGTTAATTTCAATTCTATTTTAAACTTTAATAGACATCATTAGATACTCTGTTTTAAGTTGTTTTACAAGCCTTTACTATCAAACAAAGAAATAAAACTCATTAATGTATTAGAAAGGTATTTTTCAAGCTGAGCTTTTTCACTGAAACACACCCCACACAAAAGATTCAATTTATTTTGAGTTTTTAGCAAAGGTAAGTACCAAATGGTTTAGTGCACCTCTTTTTCTATTCATTTAAATTATTTTAGAATTAAAAAGAAACTTTGCAAATGTACTTCCTACTAGCTAGCTTTAACCTTATAACTAGCTTCACTGTAATAAATATCTGAAAAACTTAAACACTAGTCAATAAAATGAAGATTCCTTAATCACCCTTTTGGCGTATATACATATTTTATATTCTTTTCAACCTGGTCCATTCCACATTTGAATGAGTTGGGTTTTATATTGATCAAATGTAATAAAAAGTCTTAGTTGCATGATTTTTTTATTAGTTGTTAGTGGCTTTGAACTAGCTGTCAGATAACTGCGAGTACTCTCAGATCTGTTCATTGTGTCTTTTTGTGTCAGGATGTATAAGTACCGGCAGGGTTCTCGTTAAGGATTTTTGAAGGCGAGTCCAGGGACTCGTCATTTTTAGCCATGGTGAGTCCAACAGCAAGGAAAAGATAATTTATTGCAATATAATGTAATATTTAAGTCTCCATGGTCTAACAGAGCAATGAAATGACATTAAATTCATATTACTTTTAAATTTTTGCTATAAAATGATGATATTTGTATTTAACTGTGTTTAATTTATACAAAATATTTCTATCTTGATGCATCTGTGGACTCACTAGTTTTGAAAATGATGAGTCCAGACAGATTTTGATGAGTCCAGGACTCATGGACTCGCCTTAGTGAGAACCCTGACCGGGCCACGTCCACTTGCATTTTTGTCCATCTGATGAGTTAAGCCTTTTTCAACTGATTTTTATAGTTCGTTCTTATGTTGTACTGTTATACCACTGTCCCAGGTTAGGGGGAGGGTTGGGATCCCGCTAACATGTTTTACCCCGCCACATTATTTATGTATGTGCCTGTCTCAAGTCAGGAGCCTGTAATTCAGTGGTTGTTGTTTGTTTATGTGTAGATATTTGTTTTTCGTTCATTTTATTTACATAAATAAGGCCGTTAGTTTTCTCGTTTGAATTGTTTTACATTATCTTATCGGGGCCTTTTATAGCTCGCTATGCGGTATGGGCTTTGCTCATTGTTGAAGGCCGTACAGTGACCTATAGTTGTTAATGTCTGTGTCATTTTGGTCTTTTGTGGATAGTTGTCTCATTGGCAATCATACCACAACTTCTTTTTTATATTAAAAAGTAAGGTTTGATAGTGAGTTGTTCTGCATTTTAAAAATAGTATACAGGTAAGTAACAGCTTTGTTGGGTTATTGATTCTGAATTTATAACAACCCAGTAATAAATACTTTTTAAATTGTCTACTAACCATTGTAGTGATCCAGATGCATCTCAGACATTTGTTTTGTGACATCAATTTCTCTTTTTGATGCATCAGGTTCATCAGCATTTATGATCAGAATATGAGTTCTCTGTCTTTGAAGAGGTTCTGATTTAAACCTTGGACGTTTCCCACTTCGACATGACTCCCTTTGTTCCTGCTGCAATCTTTTTAATCTCCTTTTTCGTCTTCGACTACAACTCAGATAGATAAAAACAAGTGTATAACTCACTTGGCATTTTTATTTCTTAAAATTAATAAATTAATTAATTATTGTAGTTTCAAGCAAAATGAAAAGTGTTTACTCATAATGCTTTGACCATATTGAAGACTGTGTTTTGAAACAGTTTAAATTCATTTGGTCATTGTAAAAATATATAAATTATGATAATACAAATATTTTCTGAAACTTTTCAATTTCATTAACTTCAAATGAATTTATATAGAAATAAGGAATTATTTATAACATATTCACATGCTCACATATTACTTAATTTTGAAAAAGAAAGTATTTTAGAAATAATTAAGGAACTGGATAAATCAAAGTCTATTCTGAATTTCACCTTTTCCTAAAGCATTGGCTTCATGGAGATTTAAAATGGACAGAGAGACTACAATATTTCTTTTTGCACATGAAATGATAAACTCACCAATATTTAAGCTTTTCTTTTGGTACAACCAACATCATAGTATCTCTGACCAAAGGCCTCTTGATTTCCTCATCTGTAGGACTAGCAACATATTCAACTATTCCAGGAGCCACTTCCTGCTCACATTCAATACTCAGACTTGGTCCAGAATTCACTTCTAATAACATAGGCTTCAGGTCATCCATCAATATGATGTCAAAACCAAGAATCTATAATACAAGTTAATTCAAAATATTAAATTCATTTGTAGACTGTATTTGTTCAGTAAAATTCCATAGAATATGACAAAACTGTACATTGCATAGACAAAATAATAGACCAACAGTTGAATTTCAATACTCTAACATCATTTCTCTATAGAACATTTGAGATGATGATTTTTTAGTTTCTGAAATAAAGCATAGCATAAGCAAGTCTATCACATGTTTACATCCAACATCTCATTTATAATGATAATTTTGCAGTTAAAATATCTATATAGTTGTCAGGGATGGGGTCTATTACTTTAAAATGTAATCGATTAAATTACAATTACTTTGCTAATAAAATGTAATCGATTACATTACAATTACACCCTATTTTATATGTAATTGATTACACTAGATTACTTTTCTTTAAAGTAATCATGATTACTTTAGATTACTTATGATTACATTATATATTGCAATATCAAAGTTTTTTCTATAACTTTTTATCCTCACAAAAAAGCTAATTTTGGTGATTTGTTTAAAAGCCTTAACTTATTCATCTTATTTAAAAGGATTTTTTGACAAGTACAGTGTAACATGTGTAATTTGATGAAATAGCCATAGACAAGTGTCCTTCGGAGGCTCTATGTTAAAGATAAAACTTTATTTTTTTCTACAAATCTTAACCAATGCAACTGTCTTATTAACAAAAAACCTGAACAAGTAAGAAAAAATAATTAATTATAGTTTTATTGTCTGTTGGGACATAATTGACACATCCATTAATGTTTTTACAGGTGTTAATCACTACTTCCATTTTTTTTTTAACAAAGAATAGGTGAGCTTGGGTATTAAAATTTTATTGTCTTAATAACAATATCAATAAACATTTAAAGCTAAAAGTTGTTGATTGTCATTATTTGTTTTAAAATTTCCAATTTTTGATCTCATTAATAATTGATAGATTTATTGTCAGGTGAAAACACAAAACAGCTTTGTAACTTAGGAAAGTATATACATTTCTCTTTAAATTAAGAAACAGTTTATTGTAATAAAAAATATTTTGTATTGATGATACTTCTGACATCACCTATTGTTTAACATGTTTAATATGTATACATATTGTTTGTAATATTATGCCATATGTATACACTATACATGTACTTGTTTATACGGATGAGTCGTAAGGTTCAAAGTTAATAAAGAATAAAAATTAGAAAGCACATACATGTATTATACACAAATTTATCGAAAACAAAATTTGTTCAATTTGTCAATAAATGAAATCTGGTTTTAACTTCCATTTTGAATTAAGTGGGCTCATATATTTATGTCGACTATCAAAGTCAAATCGGAATTAAATATTTTCAGCATTTGAATTTTAATGTAGTTATGTCAAAATATTGGGTAAACTTATATGAAATTGGAGTTAATATCAGATGTTTTCAATCAAGGAAAAACAATGCTTTCAAAGCATATTCTTGTATCATAAGAGCTCAATCTCACAACGAAATATTGGAGAGGCAATTTCCTTTGGTTAACTGTTAACAAAATAAAACACTTGGTTATACAACTTTGTTATACATGTTATATAGATGATACAATTTATCACATTAAACAAGGTTCCATCATTGTGAATACTAGTTTCATGATTTTTCATTCAAGCTTTACATTTTCTTATTTTCATCTTGTCTATCAAAAACTGTTTTCCTATATATACAAGATATGTAATCAGCAAGTAATCATATGAATGTAATCTTAAAGTAATCTAAAAGTAATCCTGATTACACCTGTTTTTTGCAATGTAATAGATTACATTACAATTACTTGTAATCAGAAATGGCATGATTACTGATTACATAGGATTACACTGCAAAATGTAATCGATTACAGCTGATTATGATTACAGCTGATTACGATTACTGATTACGATTACCACATACCTGATAGTTGTATATGTAATAATGTACATATAAATGAGGTTAGAATTCTCAATCTTTGTTCTAACTTTTAAAATATATATACTTTACATAAAATTAAATTCTTTTTTTAGTACATTTTGAAAGGGACTGATGTATATATCTATGTTCGAAACTATTTATGAATATACTTTTTTTAAATCAATTACGACTGATAAATATGTTTTTTCAGCAGAGTCAGAGTAGATAACTGTGTAATTCTATTTGACATTTTCTTGAGAAAAAAAAGACTGAACAAATTATGAAGAAAGGTCTATGTATAAGTACAATTTAGTAAGCTAATCAAAATCTATTCGTACATATTAAACTTTAATATTTATTTAATTTAAAGCTTACAATGTAGGTCTATCACAGCATACATGTACATGTAATTGGTATGATTATGATAACTGACTAACCCATTTTAAAAACCATTTAAACTGCTATCTTTACAATTTGTGTTTTTACAAACCATAAAACATTTTGATAACATCAGGATAAATATGATAAGATTTAAATATGACATAAAGTATTAGTCTGATTGACATGATATTACAAAGGGCATTTAATAAATAGTACATGATACTATTAACAGGTACAGATAAAAATACTATACTTTAAATTTGTCAACATATAATTAAAGGATTTTTAACTCCATATAATTTACTATATTTGATTTAGAGTTTAAGTGTCTCATTGCTTTCAGCCAATGTTATTGTTTTAATACATGTATTATTTAATATAATTTTAATATACTGCTATATGTATGATCTTTCCCCCACGAAATTCATGAATGAACCATCAGGACCTCTTTTAACAATACATATTGATTAATAAAGGTGTTAACCGGGTTTATTCTAAATAATATTTGAATCAGATAAGATATTTAGGCTATATAGGCGAACAATACTTAACAACTATAACATCTATATAATCAAAACATGTTAAAAATAGCAATAAATCAAAACTAAGTAAATCATGGTACAGTAACAAATTTATTTGTTGTGTAAATGTGACAATTCTCTAGATATTATATTGGTGCTTTGATCAACTTTATCTGAATTTGAAATTCAAATATAATTTATAATGAATACTTTTATTCACCACATACAACAAATGTACATGTAGTTTTTCATTAAAAGAGCATTGTCACATATTAACAAACGTTTTACAAAAATTGATAAAAGTTCTGTAATCTATAAAAAGAATTGCTGAAAATCAAACTAAAAAAAAAAAATGTACACCTAATAAGAAATACATAGTATCATGTATACATTATCTGTATATAATTACATGTATGTAGCAATTCTTTTCAATATATATGCACCCTTTATAACATACATGTATAATATTTCTTATCAGCACTACACTTCTAGTGACATAAAAAGTAAAGGTAAATCTTTTTCACCAATACTTAAAAGTTAAAAAAGGTTATCTCACCAGTCTGTTAAAAGTCAACTAAAAAGGTTACAGAAAATCAGCAATATGAACCTGACATTTTATAAAAATTTCTAGGTCTCTGGTAAAAAGCCCAAATAGCCTCATTTAATGTGCACCTTGATTGAAAATAAGAATGCATGTACATAATGAGAACACTGAATATAAGTCTGAACATTAATACTGATAAATACCTGAAAACAAGAGAGTTTTGTTTTTCCTGGAGGTATATTAGCTTGATACTCAATCCTCATTGTAGGTAACATAGCAATAACTGTTTTACACACTATTCTTTCTATGGTCTTCCATACTTGGTCCCCATCCTTGCCATTCAGATTGATTTTGCGTAAGACACTGCTTATAGTTCTTTTACTTCCTTCATCACTACGCTCTGATCTGTTAAAAGTTGTACTTCTTTTATTCAATGAGTAATTTGTCAAATGCATAAAAGATTCATGCAAATTTTTGTATGTGGGAGTTTCATACGGAAGAGTTGAAAACCTGGCAAGACCATCTTTGCAGATGTGTATATCTAAAGGTTCTATACTTTTTAACACAACATATACTCTCAAATCAAATTTATATCTGTCTATCAAATAGACATGACTTAGATATTCCTGGACAACATGGCACTTTCCATTTGGTGATGGCGTATAATCTACTGGATCCCTTATAAGATAAATACCATCTCCTTGAGCACCTGAATCTGGTTTTACAATGTATGTTGGTCTAGGTTTTACTTTTTTTTCTGTCAATTTTCTTACTTCACAAGAAAATTCATGAAACTGTGTAGGCATATACCATGTTCTAGGATAAAAATCATAGTCTGATGGAAACAGTTCTCTCATCTGATCCAAACTTCTAAACAACATCATCTTGCTGCAGATATCTGTCATACCTTTAAAAACAAAGATACTATATAAGACAGACAAATCTTTTGCAATGTAATTATATATATATGTAATCTTAAATAATTCATTCATATATATATGTATATATATATGTATATATATATATCCACATGTATCAATAAATCGTCAAAATAAGGAATTTCTAATTACAGTTCTTATAACAAGCACATTTTCTAAGATTTTGCAAATTATTTGAAGGACAAAAAAGACAATTTACAACAGATACTTAAGGTTAATTTTTCAGGGAGCTATTAACAAGTTGCACGCTTTTGGTTCAACTTTATTTTTAGATAGCATAAAATTAACATTACCTGATACATTTGTATTAACCAACAGGAAAATGAAAATGTGACAAATTGGATGGCCAAGAGAATGACTTTTTGAAAAGAAATTGAATTTGAATTTAAAAAACAAAAAATAACTCTTCTGGTAAATTTATAAGGGAAAAAAAATAAAAAGGCAGATCATTCCAAAAGTGTAGTTCTTTTATATTTCATTATTGAAAATAGAATCTCTTTGTGCAATCACAATATACGGTAGTATTACTTTTTCCCCTAATATTTTAAAATTATCATGTACATTATAATCTACAAATGTACCTCTGATTTCTAGACTTACATGACTAATTCTAATTACATGTATACCTGGAAATTTATTAACTTTTCCCCCATATAGGTCTGGATTTTCTTCATAGCTAACAGCATGCCAATGTATATCACAATGCTCTTTTCTACCAAAAGGGAACTGAAAAAAAATGAAATAGATGTTACATTTACATGCAAATTTTGGTCCATAAAAAGACCACTTATTCCTTTTCAAAAGAAAACTGCATTTTCAGCAAAACCCTTAATTATAAATTGACAAAAGTGTTCAAGGTCTTAATGCAAGATTAAAATGAATAATTGACAGACTTCTTAACATATGATGTAAATAACTTTTGAAATCCTACTAGAATAAAATTTTGTTATTTTCATATACATGGCCATGCATTACAATCATGGACTGGTTCTAATTATAACATGATTTTATAGGATTAAGCTTCATTTTTTTTCATTGATATTTAAAAAGTGATGATTACTGATGTAATAGAAAATTACATGTACCTCTTTCATCCCAAGTTCCTTGATACACATTCTGACCACATCACAATTTGATCTGGCTCTTGATGTGTCCACAGTTATCATTTGTTTTGCAAGGAACCTAGTCTCAACTGCCCGTAATCGTTCTTTTCTCATATGAACTTCCCTTTTGTGTCGATTATGCAAGTCTCTTCTAAAATCTGTCAACTTGAAATTGTTGGGTTCTAGTTTTTTAAATGAATCCATATTAAAATTCTTTGTGTGCATAGACATAATAATATCTTGAGAACTTTTGATCAAAGGAGGTAAACAGTAAAATGAAATAAAGTTGTATGATAGTGATGGCTAACTGTCCTATTTTTTTTAATTTCTTTTTCTTCTTTTTTAATTCTTTGAAGTACAGTTCTACAATTATTACGTATAATTAACGCATCAATCAACCATTTTCATACAGGAAAGTCATTTCTATATTATTAATCTTCTAGTAATGTACGAGAAAAACATAACTGTAGCGTTTGAACAGCTAAAATATTCTCAATTATTGCACATTTTTGGATCCACCATTTGTTTTCGCTGACAACCAGTGCCCGCACTTCCTGTTGGTCTCACTAATTAGAGACAAGAAGCGTTAAGAAGCGACAATAAGAATAATTTTAGAGACAAGAAGCGACTATAGAAACTATTTAGCGACAAGAAAACATTTTTTCTACATTTATTTACATGATATTTTATTATCTATTATGTATAACAGCAAGTATTACGTTTACTATGTCGTATTATATTACTTTTACCAAGGATTTGTATAGTAAGAACCTTCCGAAGGCCTACTATACAAATCTCGGGGGGGGGGGGGGGGGGGGCACTTGCTATATAATTAGAGGTAGGGATGAGCCGCTGGAATAGGTCACTTTTTCATGCTCTATGATATATGAAAAGGGTGAGAAATTCAGATGAAATATATCAATAGGTTGATATTATCACTTGCTTGATTATATCATAAGTATCTGAAACTAATCAGATGTCCGTATTTATTCTTGATGCGGTTAAACCACAGTCGTAAATGCATCAGTTATTTGTCAAACCAATTAAACTCTATTTATTCTGATGTGGTATTTCCACTAATGCCAGTGATAGATGCAATAAATCCAACTTTTTTGACATTTGCACCTAATTATCATTCTAGGGTTTGTATACATAAAACATGATAACAATTATTTAAAGAAATTCCATTGTGACAGCGTCCTTTACGAGGGAACGGCAATGACACTTTTTATCAGTTTTTAATTAATATTTAAACGTTAAAATCAGTGAAGGTGTTACACTCTGGGGTGATATTACATTTATCTGACCATAGATGTAATACCATCTATGATCTGACCAAACGTCTTTTATATGTATTGTATTTTGGAATTGAAATATCTTCATAATGAAGATGTAAAATGGGCAATAAGACGAATTTATTGGAAAAGAAGGTGATTTTATTGCGACTATTTTGCTTCTTAACAAGAACGTGATGATGAGCGGTAAAATATTGAAATATATCTATAGGTCTGTTTTTTGTTAATTAATATATGACAAGGTATATATTTTTAATTAACAAAATATATGAAAAGGGTGGGGTACTTGATGTCTCAGCTGCTCACCCCTACCAAAAAAAGTTTGAAGTGGCCCCCCCGAGATACAAATCCTTTCATTTACTTGTGTTTTAGAACAATATTATATTTATCTTATAATTTGTTTTAACTCTTTTAAGTTTTATTGTGTATTGCCTCATGTTTATGCATATTGATTGAAGATTAAAGGAAATTAATGACAAACTTTTATATCTTGAGTTCACTACTTTACAATGATTGCATTATATTCTGGCGCGTGTAATTGTATAGTCTAACGCGTGTACAAAGTTGAAGGTGTTAATTGGGTGTTATTGTAGCAATAAAAGTTAAACAAGGGTCACACTCCCCGTTAATCTCATTTGACTGATGTTCCACATTGTCTGTACTGTCATACCTTAGAGTGAAGCCACATCTAATGTTATTCCTATTAAGAACAATGAATTGTATAATGTTAGAAAGGAAATAATATTTCATGTTTTTGTTTAATAAATCCTTCTAAGGAAAGTTGAAAAATGTCTGTTTTAATTTCCATTTCATATTAAATGAAATTAAATGCATATTTCTTTATATTTAATAAAAAAAAAAGTTTTCTTGTCGCTTCTTGACGCTTTTTGTCGCTTTTGATGCTTTTTGTCCCTAATTAGTGAGACCTTTTCCTGTAAGGGAGGTAACCGAAATATTAAACTGCTTCCTTGCTAAGTCTACGTCCGATTTACGTCTGGATATTAGTGCTAGACACCAGTTTTGAAAACGCTTGCGCAGGAGAGAGTAGGAAATTTACATCAAAATGTCACGTTATTCAAGGCCTCCAAATACATCTTTATATGTCAGAAATGTTAACGAAGGAGCAAGGTTATTTTTCATTCATTTTCCAAGTTGACTAGAAATCGCATATTTACTGCACACTATATAATTTTTATAGTCACTAATTTTAGAGTATCCCAGTCTTTGGATCACTGTCCATCGCCTCATTTATACTTTTCCGCCATTTCTTGCTCTCGCAGTCGTTCCTGTATAATTTTGTTGTCACGGACTCAATATAAAATTGATATTTTCTAGTCTGACAAGAAAAGGTATCAGTGGCGGATCCAGAATTTTCATAAGTGGGGGCCCACTGACTGACCTAAGAGGGGGCCCGCTCCAGTCACGCTTCAATGATTCCCTATATAAGCAACCAAATTTTTTCCCAAAAAGGAGGGGCCCGGGCCCCCTGGGCCCTCCCCCTAAATCCGCCTCTGGGTATGGAAGAGAATCACTATTTCGCAAAAGATTTGGACATGTTGACCAATAGTCCAAATAATTATGACTTGAAAGGCTATAAATTTTATAATTTATAATTTTTGTCTTTGACGCCTTACTTCGACGTCATAATGCTGAAGCTGCCATTTTCGGTTGGACTTTGAGAGCATATATTGTTCTCAACTTTGAGACCCAATTTTAGCCATCAAATTTTCATTGAAGGCTAAAAAAAAATGCATATATAAAAATTCTTACCTTTTATGACTAATTTATGTGTTTGTTTGTGTAAAATATTTTCAAGTCATCCCTACAGAAGTACAATGTAATGATATAAATAACAATTCCATCCGAGACAGGAACATGTCGACTGCATTTTTTAGAACGTTTATCTGATTTCTTTTGAGAGATACATCCTAGTAAAATAATTTTTACACCAAACCCGGTAAAATTTGGACAGACCCGAATTTCCGGAACTTTTGTTTTACATTATCCGGAAATTCAGGTTCGTCAAAATGTACCGAGGTTGGTTCAAAATTATATTTTATACTCATAAAATGAAGCATCTTAAGGAGAAATCAGCTAAACGTTTTAATAAAGCAGTAAATTCCCTCTCAAAGTCCAACTGAAAATATGAGTTTGTGGCATTATGACGTCGAAGTAAGGCGTCAAAGAAAAAATTATAATAGCCTTTCAAGACGTCATAATTATTTGGACTAGTTAACCAACAGCAACTCGTCCCAATTCGTCCTTATAATTTGGTATTTGGATATATGCTTGGTGGACCAGATAATCAACACCATTTCAACTATTGACGCCATACAACTGTCACTTTTCCACTGGGGCGTCAGATATTTTGCATTGTGATGTCAAAATTTACGGGAACCTTTTGTGATGGCGGACAAATAGAGAGATATATTTCTTAATAGCGCAGACCTTCTGACCCAGTCATGGTTAACTAACTCCTCCCACTGACTGATCAAATGATTAAGTGACTTGTCATTAATGATAGAGCAAAAAAAAATAAAAAAAAATATTTTAAGTTATTTATTTTTATGACACAAGCAATATAGGGTAAATGGACACCCTGGGGAATTAACAAATGATTAAGGAAAAAATGTAGTTTGAGTCATTTAAAGTGAAGTCAAATGATACTACACACCTTACAAAAGAGATTCAATTTTAATATACTTGAATGGCTTATTAACTACATTTACTACAAAATAATTTATGTGTACTTAAGTTAAAATAAGATTATAAAATTGAAAAGAAATGTTAATGTTTATTAAACTTTACTAAAGATTTTTTGGGGGGATTTCAACCAGCTGACAGTGTTCTCCCCAGGCCGTTTTAGCGTCGCGGTACCGCGACGCTATATTTCTTCCCGTGACGCTATAAAAATTACCGCGACGCTATAATTATTTTCATTATGTTATTTTTCTCGTTCCTAAATTTTGAACTTTCATCTAATTACCACTTATGATCATAAAAAAAATATATCTCACTTTTAATTGTAATCCCTTCAAGTCGGACAATAGAGGCAATTTGGAGTGGTTAAATAGGTGTTAATTGCCCTTTGGGTGATAACTGTTTGGATACGAATACCCCAAGCTGTCACTTTGACATGATTAATACCACGTGGTTTGCAATCGGCAAATTTCGACAAGGAGAAAAGTAATCAGAAAAAATTTTAAAAATCGAAATATATGTTTACTAAATGAAATTTCAATGAAACAAACATTTTTTCTCTTTTAAAATGAGGTTGAGTCTTATCTTTTTACGACTTTTAATATATTAGTATTACTTTCTTTCTCTTCTTTTACTTTTTTGTAAATCGAGAGTGAAAATTTTGATTTTGGGCGAAATAAGTTTTGTACTTTCTTTAGAAAGTGATCAAAGTTGGCTTGTGTATATGTTTCATCCATTTAATGCATTAAAAACGCCATATTCATTCCCAATCTCTTGTCAAACATTGTTTATTTTCGTATTTTTCATTGCTTTCGGCGGCCATTTAATATTTTAGTGTAAACTACTGTTCGGAACCGGACCAGATATGATAAATATCCGCATTTTACAATAATAGCTACATATGCACAAATGGCACAGTATACAGAAAACAATGATACATAAAAAGAAAACTAAGCATTAACAGACTACTTGTAGATAACTTTGTAAAAATATATTATTTTGTAAAAAGAAACAACTGGGACCATGAACCAATATGTTTCAAAGACATGATAAAGAATTTTTTCTATTCAAATTTTTTATTAAGAACCCGTGTTTTTTCCTACATATTTAGTGCAATTGTATCTAAACAGGTTGCACTATAATAAACCATTCATTCATTTAGCTGGGTATAGGTAGGGTAACTGGAACCACACATATATTTTTATTTAGACTTAAAGAGGAAAAAAATAATTCTGGAACTATAAATGAATATAGAAAACATAAACTGAAAATACTGTTATCATGGTTATAGTTTAATTGTATTCTCAGTTATGAATTCAACAATATAAAAACAAAGAATAGGGTGGAATAGAATATTTTATTTACCAAATAAGGGCCTATAGCATACAAACATTATAATACATTTTGTAATAAACAATAGTGTATATAACATAAAGGAAATAAAGCATTGCCACGACACGACAAATTACATTGTAAAAAATGCAATTTAATTTTTTACGCCAAATGTGATGCTATCCAAAATTTCTGGGGAGAACACTGGCTGAATTTAAGAGTTTGCTTAATCAAGTGTTTTAAAGTTTTATTTAGAACTTTTGCTAGTTAGTTTACAATGTATTGTTTATGTTAATTTAGGGAAGATGAAATGAGAGCGATGTTTGGTAAATATGGACCATTGAAAGATGTCTATATACCATTAGACTATTATTCTAGGCTACCTAGAGGATTTGCATATATTCAATATCCTTTCATTAAAAAGATGTACAAACTGAACTACTCATTATTATAATAGAAATTTGCGTTTCATTAAAAAAACTTACTTGCTATTTGAAAATTGTGGTCTTTCTACTATAATGATAAATGTAAAAGATTTCAAAATATATACCAACTAACATGAAGTCTTAGATAACTTTTCTCAGTTTATTTCCGATGTTTTTATATTGGTAATCATGTCACATACAATGTAGACTTCTTTTTATTTTAATTGTCATACTAGTAAACATGTTAAAATCTATGATTTAGTTTTGGGACAAACTTCAGTATGGCAATGGCTTTAATAGGAAAAACATCAGAGGCTGTGAAAATTAATATAAATTTATTCATGTTTAGTATATATTGCAGCATCTTTACTTCAGTTTATAAGAACACTGCATGCAATAGGCAATGAATAGTCCATCTACATGTGTGTCTAATATTGTACTTTTCTTTTTTCTCAGACTGCAAGTCAGGGGTAGAAAAAAGACAAAGAATTGTCACCGTTTAATGCAAAAGAGATATAGTCAAAAGAGCTAATTTTATGAAAGCACAAAGATAAAGATTATATAGTATTAAAGAAACAGATAAAAGGCTTTACGTCATACATGTACTTGGCAAACTAAATTGATCGAAAAAGATGTCTAAAAGACAAAGATAAAAGACACAGGCATAAAAGTAAAGTTAAAAGAACATCGAACAACGGAAATATGACAGAATGTAATAAAGACAAAGATGCAAGACTTGGCATGTTTTTACTGTCGTGCAATAAAGGCAAAGATAAAGATAGTTGCTCGTGTAATACTCAAAAGATCTAACGGCAAAGAATAAATAAAGAATAAGTAATGGTGCTTATTTTTATGACAAAACAATGTCTGCTTTCAAGATACTGATCATACATGTCTTTAAACTAACTGACGTTATATAAATCTAAAGAAGATCCTATTTAAAAAAAACTATCTATCTTTTTAAAAGTCGTCATTTGTTCTTAAAGTTATGGTAACTGTTTCTTCTTATTAAATGCACATACGTTTGAGTAAAAAGGAGCAGATTCTTAGCACCAAGCACTTCGAAATCAATTGTCTTATAAAATATTTATTAGTGTTATATATCTTTTTATGGACATCAATATTATATTAAATAAAAAACAAGCATGAGAAACACATATTTAAATCATTTTTGTAAATTATTAGAAATATGTCAGTGAGTGTCAAGTTTATGAAATGATTAGGAAATTTATAGTTCAGATATATAAAAATCAATTTTTTATATTAAATGATGCACATATTTGCATGATGTTTTAAAATGCATAATCCTTAACAAGTGGGACATTTGAAGATCCTAGAGATGCTGATGATGCACTTTATCACTTGGACAGAACTAGATACCAGGGCAGAGAATTGGAGATAGAATTTGCAAGGGGAGATAGAAAATGTAAGTAACTTAAAATGGTAAAGATAATCAAACCTCTTCATTTTCAATATTAAAAGGAATAATGTTCTATTGAGGTAATAGATTTAAAGAAAAAAGATTTTGAAGTTTTAATTTCTTGAAGCATTAATTGCCAACTTGGATAGCAGCATTGACATATTCATATAAGAAAGTCATTTTGACAAGACGGCACATTAAACAGGTTGGGGACAGTTGTTATTTCTCCAAATCCGTAGCTATCTCTCAAATGAGGGAAACTTTTTTTTGTTGATAAATTTTTTTTTAATACACAATTTATACTTGAAAGCCCATTTTCATGAAAAATGCAGCAAATATTTTGAAAGGTTAACAAGAACCTAATTTACTGAAGTTTTAAGCCTATAACAACTTATTTTTTTTTCTTTTGGTCTGATTATTATAGCACCAGGTCAGATGAGAACAAAAGATAGAAGACCATACCATGGATCCCGTTATGATGATCATGATAGAAGGAGGTCACATAGATCACACAGCAGAAGCCCAAGAAGGTATAATTTAAAGTTATTTCCAAAATCTTCATTTTACTTGTTCATTTCACTGAATGCAAATCTCTCTGTATAATTATATTAAATGTATTATCTTGCATCACTAACAGCAGCTTGAAGATTAAACATACTAAGAAAAGATGTTTAGTGATTATTTTGTGTTATATAGGTTGCTATCCCATTGATTCATTATTATACCACACTTCTCTCTCTATAACTTAGTAAGTTATATTATTAAACTACTAAAAGTGTTAAGCTCATATTTAACATTGATAGAGTAACCCTTTACTGATTAACTTAAGCTTGTTATGATAAGTAGGTTTTCATTTTGAAATTAGATTTTGACTTGATAAGGAGTGATGCTTGATAAATTGTATTTATGTATGTTTGTAGATACAGATCAATATCACGGTCACCAAGGAGGTAGGTGCACTGAAGTGTCAGTAACAAACATTAGTGAAATCGTCTGTAATGTTGTACACTGGAATAGTGTTTAAAGCAGCTGAAGGTATCCTTCAAAATCTGTTTCTGTCCCATAGTAAAATAAACAAATTTCATTACTTTAAAAAGGACACAGACAGGCAAATCTTTTAGATATCTACATGCTTATTTCCTTTTAAATGTATTTGATTTGTATTAATACAGTTGGAGGGAGTTGATGTAAAGTGAAAAATAAATTATTTGTTTGCTATGTGAAACAAGTTTAGGTATAAGTCTGAACGCTTTAACAGAATAAACAACATGAAAAGTCAGGTAATCTTATTTTTTGAAACTTTAGAATACATGATAGCATTTTGCACATAACACAATTATTAGTACTGATTGAAAACTTTTAAAATTTTAGGTCAAGAAGATCCCGAACAAGATCCAGAACACCAGACAGAAGGTACAGACTTATCACAATAACACCAAAATGTTTAACAGTATTATGTAATAACAACACATAAACATAAAAGTGGATAACAGAAACGTCCAATAATATTACACAATAGAACAGACCACATAAACCAGCTACTCCCAACTCGATAATAAATGGACAGGGAAAGACAAACAACACATGCTCTAGATAGATTGACTTGGTACAGGCACAAAATGTTGGGTTAAACTAGTTGTACAAGCACACACAACAGAATAAATTATAATTTTAACATGTTACAGTAAAGGAAAACATACTGCTATTTATGGATACTTGGGGGGGAATATATTGGTTACAATTTAATATAGATCACTAAAATCTGGAGAATCCAATTAACAAGAAATATTAATGTTAACAGTCTGTACATATTTCTGTATAAGATAGCAAGTATGTTGGCATTTAACATTAGTGGATCATTATATATATAATGTAAAATGACATACAAATGTTCGTCCATGCTGAAATTCATTCTTGGACCCAAAAATACAGTATGCAGTACATTTCTAACCAGTCTATTTATTTTATTTCCAGAAGATCAAGATCAAGATCTTATGACAGAAGGTAAGTTATTTATATATACATTATTCTAAAAATTAGTTATCTATACAAACAATACTGATACAACTGTACCCTTAAAAAAACAATTAACAATAAAGCTTCATTTAGAAACTTGCAGTAGTTCCAGATTATATTTCTACAACAATTTCCTGGCCTACATGTAATATATGTATAAACGATAGTATATAATGTATACTACCACATAGCGTGGATTCATTTATTTTCGTGGATTGAGGAAAAGTTGCACTTTCATGGATATTTGATTTTATGGTTTTGCCAATCTTTGAATACTAAGCCTATAGAAATATTGTTATTCGTTAAACAGGTATATTCTTGGTTCACTTTACCAACGAAACCAACAAAAATTGGTATTTAACGAATAATAATGAATTCACTAGGTTTTTATTAGATAAAAGTCAAAGTAGTCCTTTTCATCAAACTGGATATAAAAAAAAAACTAATTTACTGCATTGAACTAAGATTGTGTAAATGTATACTTTGAAATTACAAAATGATTACTGACCTTAATAACTTTTTATTTTTATCTAGCAGGAGGTCAAGGAGCAGAAGTTACAAAAGGTAAATATCAATACTTTATAGATTTACTAAAAATTACTTCATCTTTTTATTAAATGCAGATAAAAAAAAATAAGATGCATTAAAAAGATATCTCAAATGAAAGAATGCTGCTATACAAGGATCCAGAAATTTTTTCACCTAATTTCGGTCATTTTGAGATAACTTAAAAGTTGGTGCCCTTTTTCAAAAAAGATTGTCAACATCACATTACTGACTTATGCTCATACTGGTAGCCTCGACGAACTTGCTGTTGCTTGCATCGCATTTTCTTAATAAATTTTCCTACCATTTCCCTGAAATCGTTCTAGAGCAATTAAGGGAAGGCAACAGTTTAAAAATTAAATGATTTTAATGGCTCACTTAACATAGAAAATGATAGTGCGAGTGGGGCATCCATGTACTATGGGCAAATTTTTGTTTTTTTCTACAGATATATACTTTGATATCACATGAAAATCTACAATAAATACTTATGAGGGGGGTTAGGAGGGGTCCTGATCCCGAAATCCCAGGCTTAAAAAAAATAAATCCTGAGGTCCCGAATAAAAAAATTTTAAATCCAGACATCCCGAAGTTGAAAAAAAGATCCAGGATCCTGAAAGGGTCAATCCCAAAATCAAGAGCTTAAAAACACCCGATTCCCAGAGTCTCGATAAAGGACCTACCCCCTCACTTATTACATCACAGTGTTTTCATAAAGATGATTGGTGATCTTGATCTTTTTTATAATGCAGTCAAAAAAAGAAATGTTTTGAACTATTTTAAAGTCCATCTACTTTTTACAGGAGGTCATACAGTAGGTCAAAGAGCAGGTCATATGACAGACAGAGAAGTAGAGACAGGTTTGTTTAGGATATTTGTTAGTTTGATAATTAACAGCTTCTGTAGATTTCAGGAAATGATTTTTAAATTATCTTCATATTTGTGAGAAAATCGTAAATTTAAAAAAAAATCTTTGAAACTACCATGCAAAATGTTACCAAACTTCACCTAAATGTGTCTTAATTGTATCTGGAGATTTGATCCATTCACACAAGGCTGCTACAACTAAAAATAGAACATCCAGGGAATTTTTCTAAAATAAATTACACAAAACCAGACAAATTAAAAAATATAAGTTCTACGCAGTAATATGTCCAGATTTTTCTGTAGTCTTTATTGATGGTATGTATTGTTTTTTACAGATCACGTTCATACAGTCGATCACCATCACCAAGGGAGAATGGAGCACCATGAATATTGATTGGACATTATAATCATCTTGGATACATGACATTTCATTGTTATATAAGAGGAGAACAAGTTCAAAATGTATAAAACAAGAACATAGACAAGAAGCCAAAAATTGTTTTATTTTATGTTTTACATGTACATGTTTTATGTTAGGTTTCATCAAAGAAAGAATATCTTTGGACAATTTTTACATGAACAGCTTATTGAGAATTAAATTTTGATAGGTAAAACATTTACAATAAAGCTGTACAGTAAAGTGACTTACAAAGTTTATGTTTTATGTTGACTATATTAGAGAGCTGCTCACGATAAAATGAGATGTGATTGCCAATCAGACAACTATAAAACTAAGTATAAATGGAGCAGATTTTACAAAACTATATTTCACTGTATGTTATTCAACAATTGAGCAAAACCCAAACCGTATAGACAGCTTTAGGGATGTACTGAGGTAAAATTAAAAAAAATCTAGAAATTAAGATTGATATTGTAAGTTGGAAAAGCAATAGTTAAGGAACAAATTAAGCTAAAAAATATTGCTAGTTTGTTGCGCCCCTTTTGAGATATTTAATTTGAATTAAATGGCAGGAAAAGGCTGATTTGACTTTAACTTCTTATTTGCATCGGTTTTATTTGAGTCTCAAATCGAAAGAGAAGAAATCTAAAATCTGCTTTAATTTTAGTAAATAACCTTTAATGAGGTAATGAAGTCTTATATGAAAAGAAAAATGGGTTTTATGAGGCAAGATAGTTTACCCAGTATCATAGGAAAATAACTAGAGTCTGGTGTAACAGCATAACATCAGAACAAACTAAATTCTGTTGGTAATTGCTGAACTCATTAGATGACTAGGATTCAGGGGGGAAAAACATACAAGCAAGAGACACAAAATACCTATCTAAGAGTACTCCCAGCTACTGAAATCTAGTCGACAAATACATAAATCATGTTCCAAAGTAATCAGTACAAATCCAATAGGTATACTGTAAAGACATCATAAACAGTCTGTGAACAGCAGGACTGATTGCAATACAATAATCAGTATAAGCACATAATATGAACAAGATTTAGGATCATAGGTGTATTGCAATACATATTTAGCTATGTTTTAAATTATCGTAAAACAAAATCAATGTTAGAACCTTTAAAAGATCTCACCAGTTTTAAATTGAGTTGTTTCTATGACAATTTGGGAATAATCTTCTGTTAATGGTTGGGGTAGCAGTTTGTATACACAGAAAAATTTCATTGATATTATAATCATACATAATGAAGCATATTCAGGACATTGATTTCTAAAGGTCAACTGTGTCAGTAAGCCTTGCAACTTTACTGTAAACCATGAAATGAAGATATACTGAATCATTGTAATGAAATCTGCCATTAGACTGTGATTACCTAACTTTTATCAGTCAACTAAATTTTATACATGAATTAATTGTAATGTGTACATACTAGTTCGGCATAGTTCATCTGAGCTTGATCTCATATTTTTCGTCCTTGGTCAATAATAAGTTTTTGTGATATATGTCTATTGTTCATATAATTAAATTCTTTAATCATTGGATCAATTTTAGATGCTGTATAAAATGATTATGTCAACATGTCTGTCTTTATTTGACCTTAAGGCTTTACATCATTTTAATGGTTGGTCATTTCCGGATGGGTCCATTCACATACCATAACTATTTTTTGTGTACACAACTATTGTACAGTGTACATGTCTCTCTATCTTAAGTTTGTTTAATATATTTCCCAGATACAAGCAGGTCATAAAATTGGATGTATATATTGCCTGGCTTTGATATATTTTAACCCTCACAAGACACAACATACTGTAAGCAATTTGGGTGCAATTCAGATCTTTTAAATGATACTGGAACTTATTATAGATGCCTACCACAAGCGGATGTGTTGCTAATAAGTTTGGAATGTCTGTCTGCAAGGTCAAGATCACATAACTTATGTCAACTTTGCATGACTCCCCATTTTCTAACATACAAAGTCGTGTCGGACAGAACTTTTAGAAGCCTGGAAATATAACAATGATGCTTGAATTATTGTTGCCCATTCACCTTAAAAGGGTACTTTGTTAATAAAATTGAAAATTGTATTTCCAGGGTCATGTAAATGCTTTACATTACGATGAATAGAAGGCACATTGGGGATTAACTTGTGATCTTTGCTGGAAGTACATGATGCTTTTAATGTTTAATCCCTATTTGCTCACTTTGGGAAAAATCATAAGCTGGCATCTGTCTTTTGTCATCCTACTTCAACTAGAAAAATGGGGAATGTGTATCTCACTTGCATATAACCACATAAGGGGACATAACTCAAGAATTGTATGAGTGACGCTGTCCAAATTGGTACTTTTGGTTTTTGGTTTTCGCACTCTAACTTTAGGTTAGGGTTAGGGTTAGGGTTAGGACGTGCATCGTCAAGAGGCGGCTTACAAGGGTGTACGATGCCTGCCTTCGTTAGACCAAGGTGCCATGGTCATCGAGAGACCTGCAATATTCTTACGTGCGGCTTCCCGATGAAAAATGTTCACCATGTAATATTTTTGGACCGAAGGTGTAGTTTCTGCTCGAAACCCGCGGTAGTAATTTTTTTTCTTTTTTTCCAAGGGTATAGTTTGCCGGCCTGCGATGGTCGAGAGACCCCGCGGTAAGCCCGCACGGGTCTTACCATTTGGCTTCCCGATAAAAAAAATGTCCACTGGTCAAGATTTTTTAACGACGATAAAGTTGGCTGGCCTAGATGGCCGAGAGACCCGCAGTAGCTAGCCCGCGTCTAACGTGCGACTCCTTGATGAAAATTTCACCCACGTAAAATTTTTTTACCGAGGGTATAGTTTGCCGGTCTCGATGGTCGAGAGAGCCGCGGTAGCTCACCCGTGTCTAACGTGCGACTCCTCGATGAAAAATTCACCCACGTAAAAATATTTTACCAAGGGTATAGTTTGCCAGTCTCGATCGTCGAGAGACCCGCGGTAGCTCACCCGCGTCTAACGTGCGACTCCTCGATGAAAAATTCACCCACGTAAATTTTTTTTACCGAGGGTATAGTTTGCCCGTCTCGATGGTCGACAGACCCGCAGTAGCTAACCCGCGTCTAACGTGCGACTCCTTGATGAAAATTTCACCCACGTAAAAAAAATTTACTGAGGGTATAGTTTGCCGGTCTCGATGGTCGAGAGAGCTGCGGTAGCTCGCCGGCGTCTAACCTGCGACTCCTCGATGAAAAATTCACCCACGTAAATTTTTTTTACCGAGGGTGTAGCTTGCCGGTCTCGATGGTCGAGAGACCCGCGGTAGCTCGCATGCGTCTAACGTGCAACTCCTCGATGAAAAATTCACCCACGTAAAATTAAATAGAAATCTATGAAATTTAAACACAAGGTTTATGACCATAAAAGGAAGGTTGGGATTGATTTTGGGTGTTTTGGTCCCAACAGTTTAGCAATTAGGGACCAAAAAGGGCCCAAATAAGCATTTTTTTTGGTTTTCGCACAATAACTTTAGTATAAGTAAACAGAAATCTATGATATTTTAACATAAGGTTTATGACCACAAAAGGAAGGTTGGGATTGATTTTGGGAGTTTTAGTCCAAACAGTTTAGGAATTAGATGCAGATCCCAAATAAGCATTTTTATTGGTTTTATTTATTATTATACACAATAACTTTAGTATAAGTTAATAGAAATCTATGAAATTTTATCACAAGGTTTATGACCACAAAAGGAAAGTTTGGATTGATTTTGGGAGTTTTGGTCCAAACGAATTAGGGGCCAAAAGGGTCCAAAATTAAACTTTGTTTGATTTCATCAAAAAATGAATTATAGGGGTTCTTTTGATATGTCAAATCTAACAGTGTATTCAGATTCTTAATTTTAGGTCCTGTTTTCAAATTGGTCTACATTAAGGTCCAAAGGGTCCAAAATTAAACTTAGCTTGATTTTAACAAAAATTGAATTCTTGGGGTTCTTTGATATGCTGAATCTAAACATGTACTTAGATTTTTGATTATGGTCCCAGTTTTAAAGTTGGTCCAAATCAGGGTCCAAAATTATTATATTAAGTATCGTGCAATAGCAGGAAATTTTCAATTGCACAGTATTCAGCAATAGCAAGAAATCTTCAATTGCGAAGTATTGTGCAATAGCAAGAAAATTTCAATTGCACAGTATTGCGCACTAGCAAGAAATCTTCAATTGCACAGTATTGTGCAATAGCAAGAAATCTTCAATTTGCACAGTATTGTGCAATAGCAAGAAATATCTAATTGCACAATATTGCGCAATAGCAGGAAATTTTCAATTGCACAGTTTTGCGCAATAGCAAGAAATATTCAATTGCACAGTATTGTCCTGTTTTCAAATTGGTCCACATTAGGGTCCAAAGGGTCAAAAATAACTTTGTTGGATTTCAACAAAAATTGAATGTAGGGGGTTCTTCAATATGCTGAATCTAACCATGTATTTAGATTTTTAATATTTGGGCCCCGGTTATCAAATTTGTCCACATTGAGGTCTAAAGGGTCTAAAATTGAACATTATATGATTTCATCAAAAATTGAATTCTTGGGGTTCTATGATATGCTGAATCTAACCTTGTATTTAGATTTTGGATATTGGACCATAATAGGTAAATGTCCAATTTAGAATTTTCAAGTTTTTAAGTTTAAGTTCTTATAAAAAAGAAGATGTGGTATGATTGCCAATGAGACAACTATCCACAAAAGACCAAAATGACACAGACATTAACAACTATAGGTCACCGTACGGCCTTCAACAATGAGCAAAGCCCATACACCATAGTCAGCTATAATAGGCCCCGATAAGACAATGTAAAACAATTCAAACGAGAAAACTAACGGCCTTATTTATGTAAAAAAATTGAACTAAAAACAAATATGTAACACATAAACAAACGACAACCACTGAATTACAGGCTCCTGACTTGGGACAGGCACATACATAAATAATGTGGCGGGGTTAAACATGTTAGCGGGATCCCAACTCTCCCCTAACCTGGGACAGTGGTATAACAGTACAACATAAGAAGGAACTATAAAAATCAGTTGAAAAAGGCTCAACTCATCAGATGTACAAAAATACATGTACATGCCGGTACTTATACATCCCGATACAAAAAGACGCAATGAACAGATCTGAGAGTACTTGCAGTTATCTGACAGCTAGTTCAAAGCCACTAACAACTAATAAAAAAATCATGCATCCAAGACTAAACTATCAATCCGTACACATCCACCATCCAATGGATTTAGTGTAAAGACGTCATAAACAGCCAGAGAAAAACATGACCTTGTGTTTAGACCACATTCATTCTGTGTCAGAAACCTATGTTGTGTTAACTATTTAATCAAAATCCAAATTCAGAGCTGTATCAAGCTTAAATGTTGTGTCCATACTTGCCCCAACTGTTCAGGGTTTGACCTCTGCGGTCGTATAAAGCTGCGCCCTGTGGAGCATCTGGTTAAAACCTAAACTTGGTGACAATGTCTAATCTTAAAATTATTTTGAGTAAAAGTTTTAAAAACTTAACTTTGTCACAATGTCTGAGCTTAAAATAATTTTTAGTATTACAGCAATCAACAACTAGAGTCTATATATAATAGTATGTGTTGCTCAATTAGGTCAATGTATATTTTTAACAATGGACTCTCTCCAACATTGTAGACTAGAATGTAATTAATGAATAAAATCTCTGGTTTTGTTGATGTTGTATTGCTGATCATAACATGATACATGTAGTAAGGTAATGCAGTCCTTAAACCATTTAACTGATATCATTACAGAATCTTCTGTAGAAAAGAATAAACACATACACTTGTGTAGTACAAAATATTTAATGATACTTCTTTTCATTTCATATCTTATTTTAGAATAAATTATATATTCATTAAAATGCAATTCATAAATTGTCTGTTGCCCTGAGAAATGAATTGATAAAAATACAATAATGAATTTACAGCAATATAAAAATCTTACCATTTGTGGTTAAAATATACGGATTAAAATTACAATTTATTTTTTCTAAAATTTATTCCTTCATATATAAAATAAAAGTTTTTTTCTTACAATTCATATTTTCATTCAAATTGTGTTCATGTCATAAAAAATAATAATATTGTTTAAATAACAACCTTTTATTAATTCCCTTATTTCTGTCTTATTTTCTATACCATTTTTCTACAAATCTTAGATGAGCTTGAACAGTTGACAACTGAAATTATTATACAATTTCAAATACATTTCACCAGATGTGGATCCACGATTTTGAAAAAGGGGGATCCACGCTTCATAAGGAACCCTCCATAATCTGCCCCTGGGAACAACATGAATGTCCCTTTCTGTTCACTTCATCAAGAATTATTGACTGATAAAAAAACTTTATGAAACTCGATTTGAAAGGGTAAAATATCCTTATGGGTAAGCTCATATCTATCTGTGCAAAAACTATGTGTAAAATCCCAATTTGAAGGTCAATTATGTAAATTACCAGTATATCAATTTAGACATGCTTATGACTTATGCTAATGACTTCCAAGTGATGTCACAAATGAAATTTATGTACTTAAATCTGCAAGTAATATCATTTGTATTCATTATTAATAAATTACTTTATGGCTGTCATGCTTTTCTAAAATCCTTTACCTTCATGCTTGGTTAAATCAATAGTATACAAAACTTATAAAAAATATTTGTCTACTACATTTGAATAAAGAACATGTTTTCTTTTAATCAAATCCTTCTAGTATTGTTATTTAAATTCATCATTTTAATTCACATAATTATAACACTAAAAACAAATTGGGAATGTTTTATGTTTTAATTTTTTTTTACAAACTTACACTATAAGGTGCATGCATCTCTCCTATTTTAAGAATAATTAGACAATGAATTCCCTGAGTATATAAAAGAGAAAACAATGTACAGAGGAGGACTGTAAAAATCAAATATACCCTAAACTTATATGAGGTACTAAAAATTTATATGAAATAGAAACTTGTTCTCATTATTGATGATACATTTGCTGCTAGGGGACTACATGGATTAGGAATTTTATAGAAGTCTATTACCACTATGGTAAGGTTCAAGAAATGCCCTGGTCATTTGTAGAAAGGAAAGAGTTCATTCTCTAACTTGAATTGCAATACTGTGGATTCATTATCATTTGTTGGATACTAATTTTTGTGGTATCGTGGGTACAGGTGAACCACGAATTCAAATGTTAAAGGAACAACATATTTTCAATAGGCTTTGTATACATTGCAATACCACGAAACCAAATATCCTCAAATATGCAAGTTTTGAGCAATCAATGACAATAGATACAATTGATACCCACGAAAATAAATAAATCCACAGTATGACCTTTATACTTAACAAAAGCAAACCATGTACCATTGTAGTTCAAATATGTATGATGTCTTGAAGGGCTATTCTACTTTTATTTTGCAGAGACCTTCCTATGTAGGAAGGCGTCAAAAGTGTCACAGCAAAAAACTAAAAAAGCCTTTCAAGACCTCATAATTATTTGGACTAGCTAACATCAATGCAGACCAAGTTGAAACAATTTTTCAATAACCAAAATTTGGTAAATTTAGAAATTAAGTAGAATAATGCAGATGCCCCAAGAATAACCACCAACCAACTGTCCCTAAACTATATGGAGTAACAAGATGAAAAAAAAATTCAAAAAAAGAAAAATTGCAACTGAACACTAGTAATAAGTTACTTTTTTCACAATCCCCTTCTGAACCAGTAAGCCAGTACATGGATAGAATGTTACAACCATTATATACAAAAGGCCCTTAAAAATAAAATGTTTAGACTTTATTTCTTCTTTTGTGGTTTTGGAAGAATGTCCATGTATTTACATATAATGGATAGCATAACTTCATCTGCACCTCCTCCTATAGATAACAAACGAAAATCTCTGAAACAAAAACAAAAAAAATTAAAAACCAATTGTTCAAAGAACAATTGAAGGTCTTTCAACCAATAAGGATGTATTTTGATATGAAAATATAAAGATTCAGTTGAAAATGTCAGTTCCTATGGCTTTATGATGTATAAAAATGAATTTCCATCAAAGGTCAAAATCTAGAACGTCCAATTTACCTATGACCTTGACCTCAATTTCAAGGTCATAAACATAGGATCCCAAATCAAAAGACCCTAGGTCTGTATTATGTATGGTTCATGAGTAATATCACTTTACGCATAATTCTAAATATAAGAGGGGCGAAAACTCCCATTTATTGTCTACGCACCCTTGTAACCAAAATTTATAAGTAACGACATGTCGCAACTAACAATTTAGTAAAAATAATTTGTCGAAATCTTATTAAGTAATTGAAAATAAGTGAAAATAAGCAAAAATCAAAATTTAAAATTTGACCTTGACCTTTGACCTTGACCTAATTTTCATTTTTTTGGACCAAGGATCTAAAATCAAAAGACCCTAGGTCTCTATCACTTATGGTTTACCAGTTAGAAATGCATATCACTTATATCATATATAAAAGGGGGGATAACTCTCATATGGAGTCTCCGGATAGCTTCGGTCCAAATGAAACAGAACATCCTGAGGATGTAACAAGCAATTTGGAAAAATAAATTTGTCGGTTTCTTATACGGTTGTGAAGCCTTAGTGGCCACAAGAAAAAACAGTTCGGGGAGATAACTCTTACAAGGTAAAGGTTTTTGTTACGCGGTGTCAGTTTCAGAAGCGCATTAACTGTTCGATATCATATACCAAATATCTAAGCGACATCTTGTGAAACAAAAAAACAGCGAAGGAAAAAAAAGTTGGCGGAAGAAAAAAAAAAAAAAAAAAATAATAATAATAATAATAATAATTAAAAACCAATTGTTCAAAGAACAATTGAAGGTCTTTCAACCAATAAGGATCTATTTAGATATAAAAATATTAAAATTCAGTTGAAAATGTCAGTTCCTATGGCTTAATGATGTATAAATATGAATTTTAAGCAAAGGTCAAAATCTAGAACGTCCAATTCACCTATGATCTTGACCTCAATTTCAAGGTCATAGACTAAACATCTCAAATAAAAAGACACTAGTTCCTTAATATGTATGGTTCATGAGTAAAATCACTTTACGCATAATTCTTAATATAAGAGGGGCGAAAACTCCCTTTTATTGTTTACGCACCCTCGCAACCAAAATTTATAAGTTACGACATGTTGCAACTAACAATTTAGTAAAAAAAAATTGTCGATATCTTATAAGGTTAATGAAAAAAGGTGAAAATAAGCCAAAATCAAAATTTAGAATTTGACCTTGACCTTTGACCTTGACCTAATTTTCATTTTTTTGGACCAAGGATCTTAAATCAAAAGACCCTAGGTCTCTATCACTTATAGTTTACCAGTTAGAAATGCATATCACTGATATCATATATAAAAGGGGGGATAACTCTCATATGGAGTCTCCGGATAGCTTCGGTTGAAATGAAACAGAACATCCTAAGGATATAACGAGCAATTTGGAAAAAAAAATTTGTCGGTTTCTTATACGGTTGCGAAGGAGTAGTGGCCACAAGAAAAACAGTGTTCGGGGAGATAACTCTTACAAGGTCAAGTTTTTTTTTACGCGGTGTCAGTTTCAGAAGCGTATTAACTGTTCGATATCATTTACCTTATATCTAAGCGATATCTTGTGAAACAAAAAAACAGCGAAGGAAAAAAAAGTTGGCGGAAGAAAAAAAAAAAAAATTAAAAACCAATTGTTCAGAGAACAATTGAAGGTCTTTCAACCAAAAAGGATCTACTTTGATATGAAAATATTAAAATTCAGTTGAAAATGTCAAGTTCTATGGCTTTATGATGTAGAAATATGAATTTCGAGCAAAGGTCAAAATCTAGAACGTCCAATTAACCTATGACCTTGACCTCAATTTAAAGGTCATAAACCAAGGATCCCAAATCAAAAGACCCTAGGTCTGTATTATGTATGGTTCATGAGTTATATCACTTTACGCAAAATTCTAAATATAAGAGGGGCAAACACTCCCATTTATTGTCTACGCACCCTTCCAATCTAAATTTATAAGTTACGACATGTCGCAACTAACAATTTAGTAAAGATAATTTGTCGAAAACTTATAAAGTTAATGAAAATAAGTGAAAATAAGCCAAAATCAAAATTTAGAATTTGACCTTGACCTTTGACCTTGACCTAATTTTCATTTTTTTGGACCAAGGATCTTAAATCTAAAGACCCTAGGTCTCTATCACTTATGGTTTACCAGTTAGATATGCATATCACTTATATCATATAAAAAGGGGGGATAACTCTCATATGGAGTCTCTGTATAGCTTCGATCAAAATAAAACAGAACATCCTGAGGACTTAACGAGCAATTTGGAAAAATAAATTTGTCGGTTTTTTATACGGTTGCAAAGCCTTAGAGGACACAAGAAAAACAGTGTTCGGGGAGATAACTCTTACAAGGTAAAATTTTTTGTTACGCGGTGTCAGTTTCAGAAGCGTATTAACTGTTTGATATCATAAACCATATATCTAAGCGACATCTTGTGAAACAAAAAAACAGCGAAGGAAAGAAAAGTTGGCGGAAGAAAAAAAAAAAAAAAAAAAATAATAATAATAATAATTAAAAACCAATTGTTCAAAGAACAATTGAAGGTCTTTCAACCAATAAGGATCTATTTTGATATGAAAATATTAAGATTCAGTTGAAAATGTCAGTTACTATGGCTTTATGATATGAAAATATGAATTTCGAGCAAAGGTCAAAATCTAGAACGTCCAATTAACCTATGACCTTGACCCGTATTTCAAGGTCATAAACCAAGGATCCCAAATCAAAAGACCCTAGGTCAGTAGTATGTATGGTTCATGAGTAATATCACTTTACGCATAATTCTAAATATAAGAGGGGCAAAAACTCCCATTTATTGTCTACGCACCCTTCCAATCAAAAATTTTAAGTTACGACATGTCGCAACTAACAATTTAGTAAAAAGAATTTGTCGAAATCTTATAAAGTTAATGAGAATAAGTGAAAATAAGCCAAAATCAAAATTTATAATTTGACCTTGACCTTTGACCTTGACCTAATTTTCATTTTTTTGGACCAAGGATCTTAAATCAAAAGACCCTAGGTCTCTATCACTTATAGTTTACCAGTTAGAAATGCATATCACTGATATCATATATAAAAGGGGGGATAACTCTCATATGGAGTCTCCGGATAGCTTCGGTTGAAATGAAACAGAACATCCTAAGGATATAACGAGCAATTTGGAAAAAAAAATTTGTCGGTTTCTTATACGGTTGCGAAGGAGTAGTGGCCACAAGAAAAACAGTCTTCGGGGAGATAACTCTTACAAGGTCAAGTTTTTTGTTACGCGGTGTCAGTTTCAGAAGCGTATTAACTGTTCGATATCATTTACCTTATATCTAAGCGATATCTTGTGAACCAAAAAAACAGCGAAGGAAAAAAAAGTTGGCGGAAGAAAAAAAAAAAAAAAAATAATAATAATAATAATCAGAACAAACCCTATAGGTCTTTCACCTGAAAGGTTGAAAGACCTAATAATAATAATAATAATCAGAACGAATTCAATAGGTCTTTCAACAGAAAGGTTGAAAGACCTAATAATAATAATAATAATAATCAGAACAAACCCTATAGGTCTTTCACCTGAAAGGTTGAAAGACCTAATAATAATCAGAACGAATACAATAGGTCTTTCAACAGAAAGGTTGAAAGACCTAATTATGGTATATAGTATATTCAACTAATATGTTAAACATGAGAAGTATCAATATGTGACTGCTAATATCTCTATACCTTTGTAATTTTGTTTGTGAGAATAAAGATATGTATCATCATATTCCTATCAAGATCATAAACGAATATTTCAAAACCTTTTTTTACAGGGAAATGTTTATAGATTATTGTTTGACATCTGAACATTTCTTTGTGTGCTGGTATTTTTCAATATTACAATGTCCTGCCATTTTTCAATATCACAAGGACCATAACTCCGGAATGGTGAAAGTAAATATCGTCAATATCGAACTTCACCTCCATTTTGTCATTAGTAACAAAATATTGAAATTTGAAAAGCTTTGGTAAAACAATTCATGAGTTACAGCATGGACATAACTGGAAACACCATTTTTCAATCTTTCAAGTTTAATTACTTCAGAAAAGTGGAAGTGAAAATCATCAATATCAAACTAGACTTCCATTTTGTCATCAGTAACAACATATTTAAATTTGAAAAGCTTTGGTTGAACGGTTCATGAGTACATGCATGGACACTGTTTGGCAGCCGCCTGCCTCGATGATTGCCCACCTGCCCACCCACTGTACATCCCTTAATCAATTACCGATTTTGACTTTGTAAATCCAGTAAAAAAACTAGCAAAATTACTGAATTTAAGGTAAATGCAATTAGTTGTAACAGCTACAAATGGGTCAAAAGTGACGCTTACACACAAACTAAACAAGATTGAAGTTAACTGTAAACTTCACATTTGTATTTATACAATGTCATGTTTTTTTTATTTCTATCAAGTATATAATAACCAAGTGATAAAATGTTTAAAATCTTACCTGTATAATCTACTGACTAATACTTCATTTGTAAAGCCCATTCCTCCCCAGAACTGTAGACAGTTATCTGTAGTCTGACGACTTAATCTACCAGCCTTTAGCTTACACATTGATGCCAACATTGTAACATCATGTCCTTGTATATACTGACCTAAGATCAAAGTTTTAAAATTATTAAAAATCTGGCACTAATTATATCAAGCATTTCACTTCAGTTAGTATTATTCAAAACTTGTAGAAGACAATAAATGATAAAAAATTTGAAATTTGAAATTCATACTTTCAAGCTACTATATAAATAACACATAGCTTAGAGGTTGATAGAATAGATTGGTACCCTGAGAAAACATTGTTAACCACAGGGAAGCCAAGGTTCACAATGCCTTTTCAAGGGGTACCAACCTACTCTATCTACCTCTCAAATTATAAACATGATAAAGGTATTGCAGATCATCATGAATATATTAGTGCACAAGCATTGGTAAAAAACATTGCATCATATAAAAGTGACAAGTAGTACTTGTCAGTGCATTGCCTTTACCAGATGAATGACTCAGCTGTTTTGGTCACATAACTGTGATTTTGTTGTTTAATAAATCATGTTCAACAATTAGTAGCCATATATATGAATAACAAAACTTTAAAAAGGATGATGAAAACAAGAGGGAAATTTTCATGTTTAAAAAAAGCCAGAGTTATTCCCTTATTAACATACTTTCTATCAAGATTTTACTATCAATGAAAATAACTTACCGGTACTCAATTATTTTTTTAATCTTTACTGCTAGAAAGAAGGATTCAAATGTCATTAAGAATTTCAGATGCCTATATAATTATAATACTGCTTGCTAGTAGAGTAGTAGCTTATAACTACAATTAGCTTACCTACAGCTCTGTACAACATGGACCTCAGACTTTCAACTTCTGTAGCAAGCTCTGCTAGTGTGAAGTGAACAACTTGATTGTCTAAAATAGACTGACCAAAGGCTTTTCTATCTCTTGCATAGTCTGCAGTTAGTTTGATTAGAGTATCCAAAGGAACTAAAGCTGAAATTTAATTAGCAAGAGTTGCATTATAAAATGGTTAGGTTACATTATGAATGCAATAAAATTTGTGCAGCCAAGTTACAGTAATAAATTGACATATATCAATACTTATAACCAATGCAAACTTAGTCAGAAGCCTCTAATTCAGTGGTTGATGTTTGTTGCTGTGTTATATATTTGTTTTTCGTTCATTATTTTGTACAAAAATTAAGGCCTTAGTTTTTTCGTTTGTATTGTTTTACATTTGTTATTTTGGAGTCTTTTATAGCTGACTATATGGTATGGGCTTTACTCATTGCTGAAAGCTGTATTGTGACCTATAGTTGTTAATTTCTGTGTCATTTGGTCTCCTGTGAAGACTTGTCTCATTGTTTGCTTTCAAGATAAATTGTAAGGATAAAAATCATATTTTTAACTAGATGTGTCAAAGCCACACGAATGGCACCGTCTCCAAAAATTGAAAATCTGTAATTTCAATAAGACATGTGGACACAAACATGATGGATGTCTCACAAAAATTGGTTCAAAATCTGGAGGAGTATAGAAAAAAAATCCATATAACATTGTATAACTGGAATTTTCAACAATTTTCAAAGTTGTAAACCCCTAAATTTTGGCAAAAATCCGCAGAGCGGAACTAAACTTACACTTGATCTGTAACTCATCAAAGTTAACTCACATACCAAAAATTAGCCCAATATCTAAAGGCGTTCAGAAAAAAAAATCTGTATAACTATGATTTTCAACAATTTATCAAAGTAATTTCGCCAAAAATTAATGGAGTAGAACGAACAAAACTTGATCTGTAACTTATCATGGTCAACTGACATACCAAAAATCAGCCCAATATCGGAAGGAATTTAGAGAAAAAAATCTGTATAACTGTGATTATCAACAATTTATCAAAGTCAAAAGCCTGTAATTTTGGCAAAAATTAGCAGAGCAGAACAAACTTAAACTTGATCTGTAACTCATCATGGTCAACTTGCATACCAAAAATCAGCCAAATATCTTGAAGGCATTTAGAAAAAAAATCCATATAATGATTTGTTATGGAATAAAACAATATGGCACCGACAACTTCGTTCTGGAGTTATAAAAATTCGTCAATCAAAAGAAATCAAAATTTTGATGTAAAATTTTGATGTAACTATGTTATGGATGTATATGTTTTGTACAAGATATAAGTTTGTACACATTATAATTTGTACAGGGTTTTTGTACAAGTTATAAGTTTTTTTGACAACTACCTTCTTGAAACAGTTGATAAAAATGTATTTTCTAAAATGTATCAGTTTAATGTCTTAAATAAAAAATCTATATACTTCAACTTAACATTTAGTGCCATTCTCATTGTCCACAAACTGGAAATGATGATACGTGAATGGTTTTAATTAAGTTTTTATTTTTCTGCTTAGGTATACTGAAATTATATCCATAAAAAGTCTTGTATGTTTTTATATCAATGCTAAGTATTAGACTTTAGAATGTATCATGTAGTTATGGAAAAATTACAGAAATAGTCAAACAAAAGACTGTTTGCTTGCATCATCCATGTATGTTAAGCGGGTCATAAAACTCTAATAACTTGTACAAAAAATCTATACAAATTATAATATGTACAACATTACAACTTGTACACAACATATACTTTAAAAAAGCATATTGATGAAAAGAACAGGCTAATCAATCTATTTCAGGACCACTTATAAACAATCAGTTTGTTCCAAAATTATATTATCTAATCTGAAGATGGAAGCAAAGAGCTCTTGTAAACTGCTATTTGTACTATAAATTTCAGGGAAGCAGAAAATTTGAGACCAATATGGGAGTTACAAAATTTGATATCAGACCTCAATGTTAAGGAGATTGGCACCACATGTAACACAACCATTGTCAATTTGCTAAATAGACATACCAGCAGCAGTTGCAAAAATTCTCTCTTCTTGAAATTGTAACATCTGATATGTAAAACCCATCCCTTCATCTCCAATAATATGACTTGCTGGAACTCGAACATCTTCAAAGAATATCTGTGCTGTGTCTGAACTTCTCATTCCCAATTTGTCTATCGTTTTTGCAATAGTTATGCCTTCAATGTAAAATAATTATCTTTTATAAGAAAATATAAATAAAGAACAGTTTAGATGAAAGAAGGTAACAAGCATAAACTACAAAAAGAATACAACAAAAAAGTGTTTGGCTCTGAGATATATATGTAGGACTCGGAACCGCAATGGTACTCCAAACCACAATGGTCCACGCTGAAGTGCGATGGTGACATTGTGACGTTAACTTGTTGATATCTACGCTGAAGTGTGATGGTGGTTGAGCTGTGGTGCAATGGTCTTCCTGTCACATTGAGTCAAAAGCAAAATGTACATGAGCTGTTAAAATGAAATCACATTATTAAGATTTGAAAAAAGTAGCTGCTAGTTTGGCATTTGGGAGATCTTTAAATTTCTGTTCAAGATTAAATTTTGATTTTTTTAATGTAATTTTAAATTTGCCAATTCTGCAATTAGCATGCAGTATAATAGAGTCAGATATAGGGTGTTCAAGGGCGAAATGAAAACAAATATTCAGCGTGTATATCTATATGCTTAGGCGGATCAAGGGGGGCCCCCTTTTTTCGTGGGAAAAATTTGGTTGATTATATAGGGAATCATTGAAGCATGACTGGAGCGGGTCCCCCCTTAAGTCAGTTAGTGCCCCCCCCCCCCCCCCCTTAGGAAAAGTTCTGGATCCACCACTGATATCATAAAACTAAGCAGGGTTCATCTGACCAAGTTCATCAAGTTTCAATTGCCTGTTTCAGTCTCAGCGCTCTCTCTAATTTGCTACCTGAATAGTTTAAAATATTCTGTTCGGGACTTGAATCGTTCGTTTCTGTCATTGATCGTTTTTTTTCCTTCATATTGTTTTCAAGCATGAAACCTTTATCTACAAAACCTCCGACTTACAAATCAATGTTGTATTTAAACGTTATGTTGGAAAACGTCACAATACTTGAACATTATGCAAAACCATCACACTTCAGAGAAAGGACCATCATACTTAAGCGTGGACCATTGCACTTCAGCGTGACCATCGTACTTTCGCGTCCCCATCGCACCTCCAAGTCTTACATATATACCACTTTATAAAGCATAAAACCATTATATGTAGTCAGAAAAATAATGTTAGTGTTCATGTTTCAATGTTTAGCAAAATATTGTCCTATCAAATATTGTTCCGGAAGACTTTGACCTTATATCATGAAATCTCGTCCCATTTTGATTCCATAAGAAATTTTTCCATATACAGACAATATTTCATAAATGGACAGTATGAAATTTGGTTTAGTTAAAGAGAGGTACTGTAATCAAAGCTCAAAATAGATTGTGTATATTGAGACAATATATCATAGATGGATAGTCATGAATGAAATTTGTCTCATGAAAGGGAGGTAATAAACATTATTTGATATTTTGGATAAGATCATTTAGTTGTTTTATTTGAATAATATCAACAAACAAACCTGTAAATTTAATTTATGTAGCAATTTATGGTTATGAACAACCTTTTTATGAAAAATATTCCATAAATGCTCACAATTTCATGGCCTCCTATATCTATGGCAAGATATAATTTAAATGACAAGGAAAAAAAATCACAGACAGAATTTCAAAGTGAAATATTGTCCAAAAGGAGGTGACAAAATTTCATGGACAGATTCTGTAATGAAATATTGTCCTGGACAGTATTTCATAAAGAAAAAGTGTCTGCAGGCAATATTTGATATGAAATTATGTGCAATGGACCATATTTCATGGCAGACATAATTTATGTTATATCAGTGCTGTGTGTTATATGACATTACAATGGTTACTTAGCCAAAGAATTATTAGCATCTGATGTCAGACTTAAATATCTGGAGCTACGATAGTCTCCTAAAATCCAGAAAATCAAATCTCCTACCAACTTAATTGCCAGTTTCATTCTTCTTTTTTTTCAGATAATTTTTGTTGTCAGGTTGTTATCTCATATTTGATTCCTGTATCTCCTCCTTCCATTCATATTCTATTTTCATGTGAAAATCTACATAACTTTTCTTGTTCGATCCCACTTAAATTAATACAGTAAACATTTAGACAAATCTTAGTTCACCTGGTAAATTCATTGGTAAACAAATCAGAGACTTATTTTGATGAGGTTTGCCTTCTGATGTATTAGCTAGTAGACACATCCAGTCTGCTTGTGTTCCATTTGTTGTCCACATTTTACCACCATTTATAATAAGATCACCATTCTTCTTCACAGCAGTTGTTTTAAGGCCTATTATTTTAAGAAATAATAATTTAGCTTTTTGTAGATGATTAGAGACTTTTTTTTATATATACATTTCTATGATGTCTTATACAAAATAAATATAGGAATACTTCCTTTCAGGAATCTTGTTCACAAATCAATACATAACTCTGCTAATAATTCATCCATCCACTTAATAAAATAAAGACCACCAGCTTCTAAATCTTACTATAATTAAACCTCAACTTGTGTAATTTTTGTTTTAATTTGCTGGTGCTTTAAAAAGTAAAGAAATCAGAAGCAATTAAGTCTATGCAATTTCAGGTAAAAATGTATAAACTTATATTTTGAATTTGAACTACAGACATTCTGTTCAACCTCTTTTGGCTTTTTTAAAACTAAAATATTTTGTTTTAGACAAGAAATTTATATGATCATATGTGGGACTATTCTGATTTCAGCATCTTGTAATTTTGTTCTCTGAACTGGAAAAACAAATTAACATTAATGTTTTCTTGAGTTTTCAAATTCATTTTAATGTATGCTACAGATTTGATTTTTCCAGTCTAATTTATAACAATAAGTTATCTTAATCAACTTTACAGCAACTTTTAATGAGACCTTTTTGTCTATATGATTATAAATGCCTAGATTTACAATGGATTGTTATTTCTGTGTATCACTGTATATCCAATCCACCTTTATTATTTTCCAATTATCTGATATTGATCTGATTACCCTTTTCTATTTTCTATAAAAATGTCCAAACCTAAAATATCATATCCTTATTACTTTACAATCCTAACAAACCTTGGCAAAATTAAACTTACTTGCTACATCTGATCCTGAGCTAACTTCACTAACTCCAAGACATGCAACTAAATCACCACTAATAGAGGGTGCAAGATATTCTTTCTTTAATTTATCACTTCCAAATCTGTAATGGATATAAATTTTGTATTTTTTCTTCAATCAACATTGCTTTAAATCCACTTGATATATACAATGAGCTTTTGATAAATGTACCATCAGAGGTCTTTTTTTTTATTTTAAAAAGCAAATACTGATATACAAAATCCATTAAAAATGTTAAATAAATGTTGAACAGTGGCAATTATAAACATGCCTCAGCTACCATGTAAGGCTAGCATAAAAGGATTTCAAGAAGTCAGCAATGCATCTTTTGAGATGTTTTTATTTATGAATGTTACAGCTAATTTCCTACTGCTTGTAGAGTAAAACTTTGGTAGGCTTGCTTGCTCTGTTTGTATAATCGTTTATGAAAGCTTCGTAATTAACATTGACATCTTCAAACAATATATATATAGGCATAATTAAACCTGTATATATTATATTTGAATTTGGTTGGACCTTATTCCAAATACAATTGTACATTATACAAACAAAGAAAGCAAGCTAACCAAAACCTTGTTTTACATGCATAAGAATATTATCTGTAACTAGTTCATATTTTTTGTCTTGACATGTGATCTCTGTCTTTTATATACAAGGATATACATTGAAAAATATTGAATGTTAGTCAATAAATATTATTAGTGTTTTGTAAGTAATTTTACCACAAAAAGCTTGACTGCAAAAGTGGCAACATGATTAATAACCTACTCACCTAGCCAAAGCAGGAGTTGCCATATCACTTTGAACACCTATAGCCATGGGTAAAGCCCCACAGTTGATGGTACCTAATTCTTCTGCCATAGCACAGCTGTAAGAATAATCCAAACCCAGACCTCCATATTCTTAAAAAAAAAATATTATAAAGCAACTATAAGGACACGTGAAACTGTTATGCATAATAACAAGTTATGTCTTAAATATATTAGTTTGTCAGTCAATGTATAGTTTATCAGAAATGCAGTTAATTAATTTTAAAATGATTTTTTTGACAGATTTAAGAGAATGTATTGCTTTTACACACTCAAAAGACACCTTAAGGCGAAGTGTACGTAATTGCACGCCTCTAGCGGAATACGGGATTAAAAACGTTCGTCGTTAGTTACGCAAGTTATCTCCCTTACTCCAAGACAGGACACACGAAAGAGAAACTACTTTCTGCGGTCTATAATGAATCCAACAAGCACGCCTGTGCTGTCTTAAACCTCATAGAAATTATCTAAATAACTCCAACTAGAAATCACAGCATTCTGTGCGTTGTTCTGTGTGCAGTCTGACTTAAAAACACTGATTTTTTTTTGTTTTTTTTTGGTTTTAGACGCGTAGGAGAAGGCATTTCGTGTTTATGATATCATCAGAAAGAAAAAACGCCTCACAACAAAATTATAAACAAATAAACAAATAAACATGTAACATTTTTTCTTCTATTGATATCAAATTAATTAAAATAAAACCTGAATTGACCCAACAATATCGTTTTAAAAAGCCGTAGTCTTGAACGAAAAACACAGTACTCAACGTAAAGTTTTAAAATAGGTTACAAATAATTAATGAAAGACGTGTGAATTTAATTGTTTAATTAAAAAGACGTTGAAATGTTCGTACTTTGTGCAATTGAAAATTTAAGGACATGATTTATATTCATATAAGATATCAGACGATACCAAGAGAATAATTTGACCACTAGTGCAACACTTACAAGTAGGAAGAACAAAGACGGAAAACAAACAAAAAATAAACAAATTATGCCCCCAAAATTACTCAGTAACTTAAAAATTGTCTCACTCTAACATTTATCTTAAAATAAGTAAAAATTATTTCATTCAACTCCCAGTTTTCAACTTTTTCTACATGTGCAGAAAATAAACAGGGTGTCTTCTATTCCGTCCGCAATTTATGGGAAAACTAAATCTAAATTTAGAACCATATTGAAATTGAAAGTACACATGTAAGATAAAATATAACATGTCATTTCTTCTTTCACAAATTCCAATTTGAAGAGATATATAGCGAAATCTGTTTTCTTTTATTGTGCCTGTGTGCAGCATTCAAAATTAGAGAATGTAATTTTGAAGTATCAAGTCTCAATTCAAGATTATGAATGAATAGAATATAGAATTACGGGGGGAGGGGGGGGGGGGAGGGTAGGACCTTTATCGGAACTCCGGAATCGAGTGTTTTTAAGCTCGGGATTTCGGAATTGATCCTTTCGGGATTTAATTTTTTTCAAATTCGGTACCTCAGGATTTCGTGATTTTAAGCCCGGGATTTCGGAATCTGGATCCCTCCTTCCCTCCTCTCTCTATTATAATTAAAGAAAAGAGGTCAGGGAAGTTTTGTGATACTTGTAACTGCAATTTAATATTTAGAGAAATGAGAGGTGAAATGTGTTCAGACTATTACATTTCGATTTTTTTTAAAATTTAACCCAAGTTTACTGCAAGGGGTGTTTAACGACCTTGATGATTATCCATGAGGATCTCGCACTCGGTTAGCTCTAGGTTTTCACCTAGTTCATGATCATACAAGAATTGAGAAGACTGTGGTTTACTAGTCTTATAATATGAGACTTTGGAGTTCACATAATTTACATTCAACGTTTTTATCGAATATTTCAAGGCTTTTCGACTATCAATGTTGACCCCCCCTCCAATTGATTGGATAAAATGAATGGATTGCCGCCCCTATTTCAAACTGAGGTCCTATAAACTGACTGGTATTCGAATTTGTTAAAAGAAATAATTGGTAGCTCTGACACATATTGATTCAATACCGTAATGCGAAAAACAATCATTTGTTTCCGCGAATTCCGAACAGTTAGAAATATATTCCTGAGTTTCAATTTGAGTAACTCGAATAATTCAAGCCCTTTCCGTGTCCGATTTTCTCCCACACGAGAAATGTAGCATTCGTACATCAGCTGAATAATACGACTGAATTATTCGGGTTACAATTTGTATAAATCCCGAATGCACATTAAAGTATAGGTCCAGCCCGACTTTCGGAAAAGGACTGTTGTAGATTTCAGATTGATTTCCAGAAATAAAAATCATACAAAAATGTTTCACGCAACTAGCCGGTCTGGGTTGTGATCAAAAGAAGATCATGCAATGCATAAAATATATAATATCGTGGCTCAGGGATGTGTTGAATTATAGAGATGCTTATGCGGCACAAAGATAAGATTAATTTACCCAAATGTACTAAGAATTACCACACAACTTAAATTTACTTAAATATTGATTTGTTATCCTGTGCCAGACAGATGGCTGATATTCTAAGAAGAGACCTTGATGAAATGAAGTTTTATGGGAACAAAGATTTTGAAAACACGTCGCAGTGTTTAGATTTTAACAAAAATAAGGCACCAAGGTCGAAAATAGTTCTAGTTCATAATGAAGAAAATGTCAACCGTTTTCTAGCTTGGCGATCTCCGCATGCACCCGAATATAATAGACAAATACAATACAATAGTACACAAAAACGTAACATAAAGAACTAAAGACCGAGCAATATGAACTCCAACAAAACGGTATATATTTCATACAAGTATAGAACTATATGAAGCGTCGTAAAAGAGGGACGAAAGATACCAAAGGGACAGTCAAACTCGTAACTGTTGCAGTGACGTCAATAACGTTGTCGTTGTTTTTTGTTTTTTTACACGCAAAATTCAACTTTACCAGGGTATAGCTTGAAAAGTAGCACGGTTGCTAAGGACTTTCTTTGCACCAATCGATTCCTCAGACATTTTAGAATCGTCTCATAAATTTAAAAAAAAATCGATTGTCTAATATAATAGAAAATCTTGGAAATGTAACAATTCCTGCCGAATTTCACGATTTTCCCTATATAGCCTTTGTAATTTTGGTGTATGATGCTGTTAACATCTCAAAAACGAAAACGGTTACCCCCTTTTTTTATTTTATTTTCCGATTTATTTTCACAAGTAAAATCTACATGTAAAATTTTAAAAAAATCCATTGTGTAGTTTAATTACATACACTTCGCCTTAATGAAGACGTTCACTGTCTATACATGTACATGTATGTGCTCATATTGCAAGTTTTACATGTATAAAGTATTTCAGACCTTTTTTTCAATCAGTACTTAAAAGTTTATCTTATTGAAATCTTATAGAGATACATTGCTCCTTGTTCACTTACAATCTTCAAAAAAAAAACACTAAAGGCCTCCTCATGCCTATTTAATTGATATTCATGTAAAATCATTTAAAAATCAAAATAATTCTATTGAATCTTTTGATGGCAATACTATGTAGCTTATCATCATATGAAAAAAATTTAATTCATGCTAGTATTTTATATACCACAGATCATTTGAACACAGAACCTCTCCATATTATGCTTGAACTGTTGACAATGAATTATTGTGTTTTCTTTCTTCAGTAAAATTGGTCATCTATTTGGAATTGGGAGTTTGGAATTACACTGGAACTTATCATTTTAAAAAATGTATGTCCTGTTCTATAATTATCTTGTACTTCATGGTAGCCCTTGCATGAAGGATGTCATAAATTACATCTATGGGCAGGTCCAACCAAAATGTACTGCTAACTTAGACATTAAAATGCTGTTAATGCACATTGTGGCAAGATTTATACACATATATCTAGTTAGTCATACCTGTTGGTTTTGATACACCCAAAATACCAGCATTTCCAAGTGTCTTGAAGACTTTGTGTGCTGGAAAAATTCCCTCAGATTCCCATTCATCTACATAAGGATTGATGTCTTTATCAATAATCTGAAGGAAAAATATAGAATATAAAATTGTTCATTGTAAAATATTTGAATCAGTCTGAGGAAACTGCTTTCACTAATTATATTACAGGTGTGGTTGATTTCCACCCTACATGGTGTGAGTGGTAATAGAAAGTGCACCATCAAGTAGAATTTGTTTTTGTTGATATGTCTTTTCAATTAAGTTAAGCCATTTCAATTGATATTTCATAGTGAATGTGTCTTTAGTTCTAGGCTGTAATGTTGTACACTACTATTTTAAATTATGAGTTTAAAGGATGAAGGTAATTCACTAGGAGCCTGTTAAAACGTTTAAACCCATTAGCATGATCATCATGATAAGTGACATGCAAGGTATATAACCCACTGCATTTGTTTGCACATCTTCTAATTGAAGAACCTGATATTCAGGGGTTGTCGTTTGTTGATGTGGTTCATAATTGTGTTTCTTGTTTTTCATATAGATGATAGATGGTTTTTCAGTTTGAATTGTTTTACACTTGTATGACTAGTTAGGGACCCTTATATATATACTTGTATGAATATTGTTAGTGCTTCATAAGCCTCTAAAGGCTGACTGATATGGTATACTATTGCTAATGTATTGAAATGTAATTGTAATTTCATGTATATTGTATCAGGTTGCACTTTAAATAAAATAAAATCTAATCTATAGCTAAGCTGCTTGCTGCGATGTGAACCATGCAAGGCTCTGTATTGAAGGCTGTACTTTAATTGATCTATAGTTGTTTACTTTTAAACATTGTGACTTGGATGGAGAGTTGTGACTTGGATGGAGAGTTGTCTCATTGGCACTCTTACACCACATCTTCTCATTTATTTCTATACTGTTAAAACTGCTTTAATAATAAGTGATACATTGATTCACAAATTCTGCATGACAAGATGCACTGAATAATGCAGTATAAATATTTTGAAAGTTCTGTTATATCATGAAAGTATTTTAATTGCATTGGAAACATTGTCATTTTTTTTGAGCATTTTTGTGTTATGTCAACAACTTGTCTGTATGACCAAAGTTCAAATTTATTTTGAAGTCAGTTTCTGTTACCTTTCTTAACGTAGCTCGAAGTTCGTCGTGTTCAGAAGTGTATATGTGCTCCTTATTATCAAAGCATCTGGGACTTGAGGCAAAATTTCTAGACGATGGGTTTAACGCCAATCTTTGTCCAAGACCAGAACAAATCCGTCTGCACACATTGGCCATTTTTGTTTACATCGTCTGCACTAAATATTAGTGTATTCGTCATTTGAAGTAACTTTTATAATTAATAACATATGCGTTTTTCCTGCGAATTTACTGAATTTTGCTAATGTACTTGGTAATATTTTTTTCTTTCTTAAAATTCCACCTGGGCAGCTGATCAAAGAAGGTCAAGGAGACGGATGCAGATGTGAGGTCAAAAATTAGGATGTCAAGCTGCACATGGCCTAAGGTTCTTCTTTTTGGTGATTCATTGACCCAGGTAAACACCAAACGGGGTATTAGTAGTATATATTCGAGTATGTCGGCACACTGACTTTACTTAACTTTAGAATTTTGATATATGACGTCACAGACAAGCAGGTGCCCGTATTTCACTATAAATTATTTGTGACGTTTTTTGTTGTTGACATGTTGTATAAATTACAAAACGTTACAGTATTTTTCAATAAAGGACTGATAGTCGTTATACGAACATTGACAACAAAACGATAACCCTGGGACTATATAATAACTTAGTATGATCTATTAGTGATGAAAAAGGCATATTTTTAATGGCTCCGACGTGCAGAAATGGAAGATATTTTCTATACTTCGTAAAATGTGAATATTTTTTTCGGCAATTTTTAAACCTAATTGGATAAGCTTTCGATTAAATGTAATTCCAATCCTGTATCAACCAATCAGAAGCCGTATAGGATTCTATTCTGTGTATCATCTTGGTAAAATGTAAACAAATAATTGCGCTCTTGTAACCAGGTAACCTACGCGTTTATGTCTAGTATAGTCACTTTAAGACAAATTACTGGCAGTTTTATATGATATGATAATCAAAAGTGTGAAGTGGCTCTTGTTTTTGTTAACAAAAAGCTGTGTAGATAAAGAGGCGTCCCTTTATTAACTGAAGTGAAAATGAACATATTTCGCAAATAATAAGTCTCCATGCATGATGCATGATATGGTTGCCACTAGTCCAAATAATTATGACGTCTGGCAAGGCTATTTTAATTTTCGTAGGAAGGTGTCCCCCCAAAAAAATAGCCTTGTCAGATGTCATAATTATTTAGACTAGGTTGCCACTAGCAATTGAAAGCAAATTTAAAGGAAGATCAGAAACAATTTTTTTTTTAATATGAATGGCTAGAAATTGTTTGTTCCAATAACTTATTGATTCAGGAATACATGTATTTTTAAACAATTTTAATTTTTTAATATTATATATTATCAACAGACAATTTATAATTTTTCCATCTTAAATATAATTAGGCAGATTTCCCCTGGAAACTTTGTTAAACTAAAAAAAAAACTACTGGCATGGGCGGATCCATCAATTTAAAAAAGAGGGGTTCCCAACCCAGGACAAAGGGGAGGGGGAGGACAGGGGGTACCCTTCTCCCACCCCTCTTCTCCTTTCTCCTACCCCTCTTCTCCTTATTTTATTTTTTTAAATTTACCGGAAAAAAGAGAGATATTTTATTTTTTCCTATTTTATTTTTTTCTCCAACTTTTTCTCCTTTCTCCCAGACTTCCCCTCCTTTCTCCTACCCCCTTTCTCCCACCCCCTTTCTCCTACCCCCTGTCTCCCTTACCCCTGTCCTCCCCCTTTTCCAACTATATGTCCCCATTCAAATGCATTGATCCTCAAAAAAAGGGGAGGTTCCAAACGGTTACCCTCCCCCTGGATCCGCCACTGACTGGTATTCTATACCCTTTATTCTTTAAGAAACAAATACTGTAATATTTCTTCCACTTGTAACTTACAATATCAAGGAAGATAAGTCAGAAAATCTTTAAAAAAATATATGAAATTTGACAAAGGGCAACCAATGACAGGGTTCCTGATAATAGTCAGGGACTCAGCCACATGCATGTCATGCATGTGACAGGGTTAAATCATTCAAAAAAATCTCAATCCTTCTTATTCTTGATCAGTGGACCTACACAATGAACCATAAAAATATACATTAAATAATTATAAAAGGAAAGAAAACTAAAAAGGGTATAAAGATAACAAACAAAAGTACATTGAACTTTCAACAAAATAAATCTGCACCAAAATTATATGTTCCATTTTATTGAAAGCTAGAACTGAATATTTGTACCTAGCATTGCAGTCTTGTACATGTCAACTAAAGTCTAAAATGTTCAATGCCTTCCCAAATAGAGACTTGCCATATTTTCATATGTCATCATCATTGTTCAAGGTCTTTGTTTGAATGGTTAAGCAATTTTTTTAGATAATATTTTTCCCTTGCATAACTGATATTTCTTCCATAAAAATGTTCAACATGTTAGGTCGATATATATTTATGTAGAGAAAAGAATTTTTTGATATGGGCTTCCTCTCTTCATTTTTTTGAGATTATCTTCTACTCTACTTGCAGTATTGATATATAGACATTTTATAAAGATACAATCAAGGACCAGATAAAAAAAAATCATAAAACCTTAATGGGCTATATCCTATACACTGTTGGTTTCCCTTTATAGAGATTTCTATGAAATAAGTAACCAAAAATGTCTCACCTGAAGAAAGTTTGGCCAAAGTTGATTCTTATAGGCAGTTCTAGTACCCAGGTGAGTCTATAACTACTCCTCTGTATTATGAGAACTAATGAAAATAAATCTGTGCCTTGACCAGATTTTATTGCAGCTATTCAGCATGTTCAGTTTAACAAGTAATATTTTGTTATAAAAATCAAAAACTAGAAGTGAGTTTTCATGTGATACATGTACATGTACGTTTTATGTGTTGTATAAACAATAAATACATTGACATTTAATATGTTTCTAAATGTCAGTGAGAAAAATAAATAAAATTTGTAACTCATTTATCATGTTTATAAACTTTCTATTCCAACATTACTTTAATCTCGTTTATCAAAAAAATGTTTTAAAATTAGAATAAATGAACCCACAGTATTTCGTTATTTTCAATGGTTGGTCAAGATTTCTAGTTTTTTGTGTTTAAAAATCTCCAAATGGAACTTTGTGAATGTGAACTTAAATACTTGCAAGTCTCAGACCTTGATTTTTTGTTGTTTTTTTCTGTGATAGTGCACTAGTTTACACAATGTATATCAGGCTGCTCCAATGTTACTTTACACTGCTCCAATGTTCGTTCTCACTGCTCTAATGTTTCTTCGTCCTGCTTCAATGTTACTTTACACTGCTCAAATGATCATTCTCACTGCTCCAGTAATACTTCACACTACTCCAATACTCTTTCACAGGTATACATATACTGCTTCAATATTACTTCACACTGGATAGTAGATTTAAGTTCAGAATGGGGGTTTCTGAGTTATGAAAAGATGACCTTAATTAATAATTCTCTTAGATAACTAGATCTGGACTCTCGGTCATAAAAACTTTACTCAGTACTCCAAGTACAAAATAAGTGCTCAAAACACAAAATCAGTATTTTGATTGGTTGATTCTTGAGTCTGAGTACAAAAATCGTGCTTGTAAGTTTTATGACTGCAAGGCCTGACCTTACGGTCATAAAACTTTCGTGAAAGATTTTTGTACTCAGACTCGAATCAACCAATCAAAATACAGGATTTTGTGTTTCGAGCATGATTTTTGTGCTCCGAGCACTGAGCAAAGTTTTATGATTTCAACCCCTGATTCACAATCTGAAGCAGAGTACTCATGATTATGTAGACTTTTTTTTTATAAAACTTAGAAAATCCAATTGTACTAGATCAGTACAATCTAAATCAAAACATGTCCTAATTTTTAGTTACATGTACCATACTATATGGCAGTATTGTATATACTCCTATTGATAAACCGTAGACAAAAAATTGGGCTCTGATGGAGAGTTGCCTCATTAGCAATCATACTACATGTATATCTTATTTTTATGAAGTGTCAAACAATGCCTCATTGCAAATTATATTATATTTTAATTTTATTATTATTATGTTTCAGTATAGTTTTTCTGCAGATGGCTGCTGGGGTAGCTTACTTGCTAATTTCCTACAAAGGTTTGTGAAGTTCTAAAATGGCATGATCCTATCATAAGGCCACCCTTAACATATATTCTTTATTTTCTTACTCATGCCTTCAAGGGTTGGAAAGGTAGGGTGGGATTTTATTAGACATAAGCTACATGTTTTAGACAAAAAAAAGGACATTTAGTGCACACATAATAAAAAAAAAACAAAAAAAAACGATTTGTGTCATTAAATGTTTAAGGAATGTACATGTGATGTAGGCAAACATGTGATGTAGGCAACTTGAAACTAATGTTAATTTGTTTTTGCTGTATTTACACAGGCACTTGTCTCAGAATTTTTTTTCCCTATATACCTTAATATAACACAAGGTACTTAACTAAATTTTTTGAAAAATGTCACCCAGTCCCGAATTTTCTTTATTTTTCGATTTCTCGGTTTTCAAACCTTCTTAAACTTATTATGCCGTAAATCTAAATTGATATATCTACACAATGGTATATGACAAGTGCCTGTGTGTATTTATGACAAATTCAATTCATTAAATTCTAGATTTGATCGAAAACATGGAGAAAGAAAGTTTGCCAGTATTGCATTAAAGGGAGATATAAATGTTGTTACTGGACAAATTACCTGCAGATTTAATTATAAATATTTTTTTAGCTCCACCACATGTTTTATGTTTACTTATATAAGTTTTGTAAAACAATAGATTGAATATCCTAAACCTGAAAAAAAGACAATTCAGTTAATATCTCAAAATGAACATGATGAATATTTAAATAAGTTTTATTTGTGTATTTAATTATTGTTGTTTATATTTTAGGAAATGTGATGTTATTAATAGAGGATTTTCTGGATACAACACAAGATGGTGCAATAAAATGATTCCATCTATCTTAAGCGAGTTTGATGCTAAAAACATTTCCATGGTTACAGTATTTTTGGGTGCTAATGACTCCAATCTTCCCACCAACAAACAGCAGCATGTTCCTTTGGAGGAATTTAAACAGAACCTACTGGAAATAGTTGAGAAAATACAAGTAATTTACTCTTGATGGATAATTATGATGGTGTATTTATATTTCATTATACGCTTTAATTATGGTATATTTTAACTTTGGTTTAGTTTTTTTTGCGAGCTCAGTCACAGCAACTGGACATAAATGTTTTAGGAATTATTTTTTTATTTTCATATATTGTAATTGAAAGACCTGAGAAAACCTTAGAAGAATTATGTACTTATATATGTCCCTCATAAAATGGAAAACGTAAATCAGGTTTAAGGAGACACAGATTAAGGTTGCATTAGTTGTAAATGGCTTGCATCTTTGATTTTTTTTGCAACCAATTAATTGATACACATCATAAATATTATTCAAAGCAAACAATTATTCTCATAATTTGTTGATAACAACTTGTCTTTGTTTTTGTATATATGCATGCAGTATTTGTTATTCTCATTTTAAGTAATAAACTAAATTATCAATAATTTTTCAGTCCCATGGTGTGCCTAGAGAAAAAGTAGTTATCATAGGACCACCAGCCAGTAACATTTCAGCTTGGGAAAATGACTGTCAAATAAATGGTAATATTCCCTAGTTTTTTAAAATAAATCAATAGCTTCTTACAAAATTAATAGTAGTTTGTATATATATATACATTGAATTAAGAACTTTTACCAAATGCTCATGTTATTTTACATCTCATTTCTGTCTATAAATGCCTCCAATTGTTATGTTCCCATTATCATCCCATGCATCGACCAAGTTTTAAAAAAATTAGTGAGTGGGGAGATTTATTTTAATTATATTGCTTTTTTACCAACCAATTCAATCAATAGTCCCTTTAAAACCAAAGATATTACTGTCTTTGGTTTATATACTGGAATTTGTGTCCAGTATTTCTAAATTAAGGTTAAAACATATAATTGATACACAGATGATAAAAAATGTTACGTTTTGATTTGAAGAATTATCTTTTTGCCTCACTGTAACCATTGCTTTTCTTGGTAAAATTATAGGTAGAGTATGCACCAAGAGTAACACAGAAACAGCCAAATATGCAAAAGCATGTGTGGAAGCTGCCAGGGAATCTGGATGTTGTTCAGTAGACATGTACACAGAAATGGTGAAAGAAAAAGTAAATAATCCTTTACATGCTTTATATGTTGTAATCCATTGGGTTTAAAGTACACAATGATTTATTTGATATTTCAATGTTTATAAATTATGGTCTGTCCATCCATCTCTTAAAGCATGTATTATGATAAGTCACAAAAGGAACAGGATCTGCTTACCCTACGTGAGGACATGAAATCACCCCCAGTTTTGGTTGGGTTCGTGTTCTTGTTCCCCTATTTGTGACATTTTGTTCACACATCTTTGTCAATGTAATGGAGTTTGATGTGACTGTCTTACAAGTGAGAGGTTTAGCGCTATAAAACCAGGTTCAATCCACCATTTTCTACATTTGAAAATGCCTGTACAAAGTCAGGAATATGACAGTTGTTGTCCATCTGTTTGATGTGTTTTGTCATTTGATTTTGCCATTTGATTAGGGACTTTCTGTTTTGAATTTTCCTCAGAGTTCAGTATTTTTGTGATTTTCCTTTTCACATAATAATAAAATGATGTGGAATAATTTCCAATAAGACATCTCTCCACATAATTTCAAATGATGTAGAAGATAGTAATGTTTACTTTACATTTAATTAAATCTCAGAATGTTGGTTTTATGGAAACAAGCTCCCTTTTGATTTTATTATATTTCCTCTTTAGTTTTTTCCTGTAATAAGAATAAGAATAAGAATAAGAATATTTTATTTCCAATTAAAGGGCCCTATAAAGAGCTTTCATGACATTACATACAAGTACGTAAGATTAGACATAAATTAGAGACATATAATATAAGAAAACAACAATGTTTAATACTATTAAAAATGCTATAAAAGGCCAGGACAGAACCAGATAATACAATTTACATCTTTAAAATATACCATTTAAAATCATATACCACTCAAAATATGTATATTTGTGGCTAATTTGCATTTATTATTTTTGAACTTCTCCTTATCTCTAGATTTTTAGATAAATACTTTCCTAAACATTTATACACATTTAAATTTTCTTGTGTAAATAGCCATAAAAACTTTGAAAAATTGTCTAAAGATCGAAAATTTATTTAAAGTACAGTAGGTCCGAGTACACAGTTATCGTCCTTTGCTTTTCGTTGTCCACGTATATAGTCCTTAGTGTGGACAGTGTGTTACTTGCCAATTTTTGTTATACCCCTTCCAAATTTATTTCTCCATGTTTTATGCCTCATATAGCAAGTTGGGGGGTGAAATGACACTGTAAAAAAATTTGGGTCATAAATATTAATGTAAAGAAGTGATTAGGTCCAGCTGAAAAAGGTAAAAAATTAGCACTTCGGAATCTGTCAAAAGATTTCAAGACCCCCTTAACATAAAATTGTCCATATTTTGAGTTAGAGCTGATGAAATTTTCTATAATTTTGATATAATTTGTCCCAAAAGTAGTACAACACACTGTAAAAATATTATTGAGAAAGCGCAGGTGGGATTTTTTAAATTTTCATTTATTGTCTAAAAGAAATGCACTACGAAATAACTGTGTACTCGGACCAGTATAAACATTTTCTGAGTGTCCTATTCACATAAAGTTTGGCATATCTATCAGTCTCAATCCTTAATGGATGAGCGCTTATTCTAATTTTACAGATTGATTGTCTTAATCTTAAATCTTTTAGATCCAAATATTTTTCAAAACAAAATAGAGTTTTAAAGGAAAAATAGGTAGTAAGTTTACCTTGATCTGATTGTAAAACTTTATTTCTATTTTCCTTCCAGAAATGGAGATAGTTTTTATACGACCGCAAAATTTGAAAAATTTTTCGTCGTATATTGCTATCACGTTGGCGTCGGCGTCGTCGTCGTCGTCGTCGTCGTCGTCCTGCGTCCGAATACTTTTAGTTTTCGCACTCTAACTTTAGTAAAAGTGAATGAAAATCTATGAAATTTTAACACAAGGTTTATGACCACAAAAGGAAGATTGGTATTGATTTTGGGAGTTTTGGTCCCAATATTTTAGGAATTAGGGGCCAAAAAGGGCCCAAATAAGCATTTTCTTGGTTTTCGCACTATAACTTTAGTTTAAGTTAATAGAAATCTATGAAATTTTGACACAAGGTTTATGACCACAAAAGAACGGTTGAGATTGATTTTGGGAGTTTTGGTTTCAACAGTTTAGGAATTAGGGGCCAAAAAAGGGCCCAAATTAGCATTATTCTTGGTTTTCGCACAATAACTTTAGTTTAAGTAAATAGAAATCAATGAAATTTAAACACAATGTTAATGACTACAAAAGGAAGGTTGGTATTGATTTTGGGAGTTTAGGTCCCAACAGTTTAGGAATTAGGGGCCAAAAAGGGACCCAAATAAGCATTTTTCTTGGTTTTCGCACCATAACGTTAGTATAAGTAAATAGAAATCTATGAAATTTAAACACAAGGTTTATGACCATAAAAGGAAGGTTGGGTTTGATTTTGGGAGTTTTGGTCCTAACAGTTTAGGAATAAGGGGACCCAAAGGGTCCAAAATTGAACTTTGTGTGATTTCATCAAAAATTGAATAATTGGGGTTCTTTGATATGCCGAATCTAACTATGTATGTAGATTCTTAATTTTTGGTCCCGTTTTCAAATTGGTCTACATTAAGGTCCAAAGGGTCCAAAATTAAACTTAGTTTGATTTTAACAAAAATTGAATCCTTGGGGTTCTTTGTTATGCTGAATTTAAAAATGTACTTAGATTTTTAATTATTGGCCTAGTTTTCAAGTTGGTCCAAATGGGGGTCCAAAATTAAACTTTGTTTGATTTCATCAAAAATTGAATAAATGGGTTCTTTGATATGCCAAATCTAACTGTGTATGTAGATTCTTAATTTTTGGTCCAGTTTTCAAATTGGTCTACATTAAGGTCCAAAGGGTCCAAAATTAAACTAAGTTTGATTTTAACAAAAATTAAATTCTTGGGCTTATTTGATATGCTTTATCTAAATATGTACTTTGATTTTTGATTATGGGCCCAGTTTTCAAGTTGGTCTAAATCAGGATTCCATATCAAGTATTGTACAATAGCAAGAAATTTTCAATTGCACAGTATTGCACAATAGCAAGAAATATCTAATTGCACAATATTGTGCAATAGCAATTAATTTTCAATTGGAGTTATCTTTCTTTGTATAGAATAGTAGTTGATAATATATGTTGGAAATTTGCCAGACATGACTATGATGTCATTTTATATTTTCATTTGCCAATAACTTTATGTAAATAACTTCATTGGAAATTTGCCAATATAAAATGTTGCTGATGAAGCTTTTTTTCCTTATCTTATCTAAAATGTTTTTAGATAATGTATGTTGGACATTTGCCAGACATGACTATGATGTCATTTTCTATTTTTATTTGCCAATAACTTTATGTAAATAACTTCATTGGAAATTTGCCAATATAAAATGTTGCTGATGAAGTTTTTTTTATTGTTTTATACAATAAACAATGTATATTCACTTTTACTACCAACCAATCTTTACCATTCAGTGATAACAAGCACTTTATTTTACATTTTAATATTTTATGATGTATTTAAAAGAGTAGTTATTGTTGCAAACTCCATTAGAAATTTGAATTGATATCAGTTTTGGAAAAAGGGAAACGGGGATGTGAAAAAAGGAGGGGGGGTTTAATTTTTGTCATTTCAGATTTCATAAATAAAAAGAAAATTTCTTCAAACATTTTTTTGAGAGGATTAATATTCAACAGCACAGTGAATTGCTCAAAGGCAAAAAAAACTTTTAAGTTCATTAAACCACATTCATTCTGTGTCAGAAACCTATGCTGTGTCAACTATTTAATTTTAGATTTAAAAAGTTTGAAGAAGAAATTTTTAATTGATTTGTAAAATCTTGACATTTGTTTTGTGTAAAAAAAACCATGTAATGTCAAAAATTTGATCACAATCCAAATTCAGAGCTGTATCATGCTTGAATGTTTTGTCCATACTTGCCCCAACTGTTCAGGGTTCGACCTCTGCGGTCGTATAAAGCTGCGCCCTGCGGAGCACCTGGTTATATAGCTTATCTTTGATAAATTTTGTGAAAGAGTAGATACTTGTTTTTAAATTACATGTTTGTATGCCCAGCTTTTCTAAAATACAGTCTATACTTGAAAGTTGAAAACCATGTACTATTCACTTTATTATTGTGAAGTTCTTTACTACATAAATATGCATCATATAATAACATGTTCTTAGAATTATCGAGTCGATGATAATATTTCAACATTGCTAATATAATATAAAAATACATTGGATATCTCCCTAGTTCAGAAGTCACAGCAAGATTACTGGATTTCTTATTTACACCTAGAACATATTTCATAAATTTGATATGTGATTTTTCAGATGTATCATTTGAAAACACCTTTTCTAAAATATATTGATCATTTTTCTTACATGCAGCTGAGTATAAAGAAAACATACCCCAGACTTCACATCCATAGGTTAAAATTGGTTTTACAGTATGGTCATATAAATGAAGTAAAGTTGAAACACTAGGGTTTGACGATGACATACATTGTTGTAATTTAAAACATGCTTTCATAGACTTTTTGTACAGTTCATCTTTACATTGAAAAAATTATTGTAATATTATTGGACTTTTATCATTAAAATGTTTACAATTGACAACACACAATAGAATTAATATATTTTTACTGTGCTTATCCAGTGACCTTTGGGGTATCACAATAGCGATGGCTCAAACAGTTTACCAAATTGCAGTTAGATTTCTTCTCCAACTAACTGATCAACTGGTACAATATTTTAGCAGATTGCTCAAGTGAAATGTTGTTAGTTTGAAGTGAGTGCTGTAAAATCAAAAGTAATACTTACCATCCAGATCCAGTTAGTTAATATCTTTGTCATTTGTTTCAAACACAAAAATGACTTACTATAATATGAGTCACTGAATAAGAAGGTCTAATTTTGACATGGAAACTTCTATCATAAATAGATTTTATAAATAAATAGTTGAAAACATTGTTTTGTAAGTCTATAATTAATAGCTCCGTTTTCCAACAACAAGTAAGTGCATAATTGTAATTTGGATTTTTTTTTCTAAAGCAATTTCTTATCTGCTACCATTAAAGGGAAATAATTTACATTACTGAAAATCAGTGAAAATGTTGTCACAATTTTTGTCTGACAAATATCAACTTTCCTCATTTAATTTGTTTGTAACATTACTTTTATGATTATTAAACTTTTATCCTCTGTTTTGAAAAGAAACAATGAATTTTTTTTTAAGATGATTAAAATTTTGAAAAAAATTGTAGGCAAAATCAGAAGCCAGGTATCATTGATTATTTTTTTAGTGTACAATAACTCAATAAAAATTATTTCCCTTTAATGCCAGCAGATCAGTAATTTGTATAGAAAATATTATACGAATCATAATTACACAATAACTTTGTCTTAGAAGACAAAGCTATAAAATATACATCTACAAAACAATGGTTTGAACTATTTATTTATAAAATCTATTTATGATAGAAGTTTCCATGTCAAAATTAGACCTTCTTATTCAGTGACTCATACTATATATAGTAAGTCATTTTTGTGTTTGAAACAAATGAAAAAGATATCAACTAACTGGATCTGGATGTTATTTGACTCCGTAATTTGGCATTTGGATAAAAGCATACTCCGCTTTATTGCATAATTTCGTCTGTCAAATAGGCTATGCAAATAACCGGAATGTACTGTATTACTTTTGATTTCACAGCACTCACTTCATACTAACAACATTTCACTTGAGCAATCTGCTAAAACATTTTACCAGTTGATCAGTTAGTTGGAGAAGAAATCTAACTGCAATTTGGTTAACTGTTTTGGCCATTGCTATTGTGATACCCCAAAGGTCACTGGATAAGCACTGTAACATCTATGTTTTTGTATAAATTGTGTAGACATAATGTAAATACACCATTGATATCTTATATATGATTAGGGGTTGTAGTGAAATGACATAAAGAGTTCATAAGAAAATAAATATATAAGTTTAAAGCAGGTATTGTTGCATGACTGGGGTTAGATTTTTCAATTACTCATATCCATATACAAGAAAGAATTACTTTTCTATTTTTAGGACTGGGAAAACATGCTAAATGATGGCCTTCATCTTTCATCAAGAGGTTGTGAATATTTGTTTGACCTATTGAAACCAGTAGTTACCAAGGTTACAGCAGAATTGCCTATGTTATATCCAGATTGGAAACAGGTGGATACTAATAATCCAGAATTACCCTTCAATGGAAAATGAAACTATCACTGAAATGATATTATATGATTTAATCTTTATGTATAAAAAGATATTGGAACAGATTTTTTTTTATAAAGCATATATATGTATATGATCAAAAGTGTCTTTTTTATGATATGACTTGCATTCCCCCACTAGATGGTTTGTACTCTGCTCTGAAGTCACTCTGCAATCTTGACAGTTTTTTTTTTGGGACTTGCTGGGGACCATTGTGAAAGAGATCTTCAAATATCAGGGCATCATTAGATAAGACGGATTGGGACTATTCGACTGCGCATAATTTCACGCATGAATTACAATGCACACGAAAAGTATGTGTCGTAAATTCGATATTATATTTTAAAATATTTTGATTGATTATAAATGTTAAATCATTGTAGTTATGTCAATAAAAGAATATTATCGTTATTATGTGCAGGGGCGGATCCAGGGTTCCCAACCCAGAGTAAAGGGGGGAGGGGATTCCAACTATATGCTCCCATTCAAATGCATTGATCGTCCAAATAAAAGGGGGGGTTCCAACCCCAGGAACCCCCCCCCCCCTGGATCCACCAATGATGTGTATCTGTGAAAGGCTCAAAAATGACATTCCACCCATTTTCACCATTTTCCCGCCAAAATTTGGGTTTTAAGGCAAAATATTTTTTTCCCTTATCAGTGACCTATATTTTTTATTTGCTCATTCTTTAAAGCTATATTTCAGCTTTTTATATTTCAGTTTTGGACCAAGTGTCATAGAATGTTTTTTTTATATTCCGATAAAAATATGTCAGCACCACTATTTTCCCTATCATTTCATTGAAAAATGGTCCCTTTTACATACCTGTTTAAAAGTTAAATTTTGAGCTTAGATGGTCCGTGACACCCTATTTTTTTCAACCAATTTGATTCACTTTCTGTAAAAAACAAAATAACAAAAAATACGGCTCTTCTGAAACTTCGAATAGGCCCCATCCACCTTAATGTTACCAGTACTCAGGTATTGAATCAAGGATGGCTATATATTCAGTTGGGAACTTCACATAATATAGAATTTAACAATGTTAGTGATCTGCCAGACAGTCGCTTTCTGTTTGAAGATATGTTGAATTTCCGACGCATGGATTTTGGTTAACGTCTAATCAGGAGTTGGGGTAGACATTACACATCGTCATGAACATTTCTTGTTTATAAATATTGAAAGGAAAAGAAAGAAAACCACTTATTTTGTAGGCAGATATTTCTATTTTTAACTACTTAGTATATGTACTTTAAATAGAATTGACTCATGTAATGTAATTAAATCATTTAAAACAGCTGTTAAAAATTTTGTTCTTGAAACAAATGATTTTGATTTGATAATGGCTAAATATAGAAATTTCTGCTATATATCAAATGTTTGCAATTTTCCAATTAAGGCTGTCTAATTCCAATTAGAATAGAATATAAAGATATGATACCCATTCAGGAAATTGATAATAGTATTGCTGGAATGTGGTATGTTCTTTCTTGCTCTCTTTCTTGTCAGTAATATTGCTGTTATGTGGTATGTTCCTTCTTGCTCTTATTCTTGTCAGTAATATTGCTGTTATGTGGTATGTTCCTTCCTGTTCTTATTCTTGTCAGTTGTATTGCTGGTTTGTGGTGTGTTCCTTCTTGCTCTTATCCTTGTAAGTTGTATTGCTGTTATGTGGTATGTTCCTTCTTGCTCTTATGCTTGTCAATAGTATTGCTGGTATGTGGTATGTTCCTTCTTGCTCTTATTCTTGTCAGTAATATTGCTGTTATGTGGTATGTTCCTTTCTGTTCTTATTCTTGTCAGTTGTATTGCTGGTATGTGGTGTGTTCCTTCTTGCTCTTATTCTTGTAAGTTGTATTGCTGTTATGTGGTATGTTCCTTCTTGCTCTTATGCTTGTCAATAGTATTATTCGTATATGGTATGTTCTTTCCTGTTCTTATTCTTGTCAGTTGTATTGCTGGTATGTGGTATGTTCCTTCTTGCTCTTATTCTTGTCAGTAGTATTGCTGTTATGTGGTATGTTCCTTCCTCTTCTTATTCTTGTCAGTTGTATTGCTGGTATGTGGTGTGTTCCTGCTTACTCTTATTCTTGTAAGTTGTATTGCTGTTATGTGGTGTGTTCCTGCTTGCTCTTATTCTTGTAAGTTGTATTGCTGTTATGTGGTATGTTCCTTCTTGCTCTTATGCTTGTCAATAGTATTGCTGGTATGTGGTATGTTCCTTCATGCAATTATTCTTGTTAGTTGTATTGCTGTTATGTGGTATTTTCCTTCTTGCTCTTATGCTTGTCAATAGTATTGCTGGTATGTGGTATGTTCCTTCTTGCTCTTATTCTTGTAAGTTGTATTGCTGAAATGTGGTATGTTCCTTCTTGCTATTATTCTTGTTCGTAGTATTGCTATTATGTGGTATGTTCCTTCTTGCAATTATTCTTGTCAGTAGTATTGCTGTTATGTGGTATGTTCTTTCCTCTTATTATTCTTGTCAGTTGTTTTGCTGGTATGTTGTGTGTTCCTTTTTGCTCTTTTTCTTGTAAGTTGTATTGCTGTTATGTGGTATGTTCCTTCTTGCTCTTATGCTAGTCAATATTATTTCTGGTATGTGGTATGTTCCTTCTTGCTCTTATGCTTGTCAATAGTATTTCTGGTATGTGGTATGTTCCTTCTTGCTCTTATTCTTGTAAGTTGTATTGCTGGAATGTGGTATGTTCCTTCTCGCTCTTATTCTTGTCCGTAGTATTGCTAGTATGTGGTATGTTCCTTCTTGCAATTATTCTTGTCAGTAGTTTTGATGTTAAGTAGTATGTTCTTTCTTGCTCTTATTTTTGTACATAGTATTGCTAGTATGTGGTATGTTCCTTCTTGCAATTATTCTTATAAATTGTATTGCTGGAATGTGGTATGTTCCTTCTTGCTCTTATTCTTGTCAATAGTATTGCTGGTATGTATGTTCCTTCTTGCTCTTATTCTTGTAAGTTGTATTGCTGTTATGTGGTATGTTCCTTCTTGCTCTTATGCTTGTCAATAGTATTTCTGGTATGTGGTATGTTCCTTCTGGCTCTTATTCTTGTAAGTTGTATTTCTGGAATGTGATATGTTCCTTCTTGCTCTTATTCTTGTCTGTAGTATTGCTGTTATGTGGTATGTTCTTTCCTCTTATTATTCTTGTCAGTTGTATTGGTGGTATGTGGTGTGTTCCTTCTTGCTCTTATGCTTGTCAATATTATTGCTGGTATGTGGTATGTTCCTTCTTGCTCTTATTCTTGTAAGTTGTATTGCTGTTATGTGGTATGTTCCTTCTTGCTCTTATGCTTGTCAATAGTATTGCTGGTATGTGGTATGTTCCTTCTTGCTCTTATGCTTGTCAATAGTATTGCTGGTATGTGGTATGTTCCTTCTTGCTCTTATTCTTGTAAGTTGTATTGCTGGAATGTGGTATGTTCCTTTTCGCTCTTATTCTTGTCCGTAGTATTGCTAGTATGTGGTATGTTCCTTCTTGCAATTATTCTTGTCAGTAGTATTGATGTTAAGTGGTATGTTCTTTCTTGCTCTTGTTTTTGTCCATATTATTGCTAGTATGTGGTATGTTCCTTCTTGCAATTATTCTTATAAGTTGTATTGCTTGAATGTGGTATGTTCCTTCTTGCTCTTATGCTTGTCAATAGTATTGCTGGAATGTGGTATGTTCCTTCTTGCTCTTATTCTTGTAAGTTGTATTGCTGGAATGTGGTATGTTCCTTCTTGCTCTTATTATTGTCCGTAGTATTGCTAGCATGTGGTATGTTCCTTTTTGTAATTATTCTTTTCAGTAGTATTGATGTTATGTGGTATGTTCCTTCTTGCTCTTATGCTTGTCAATAGTATTGCTGGTATGTGGTATGTTCCTTCTTGCTATTATGCTTTTCAATAGTATTGCTGGTATGTGGTATGTTCCTTCTTGCTCTTATTCTTGTAAGTTATATTGCTGGAATCTGGTATATCCCTTCTTGCAATTATTCTTGTGAGTAGTATTGCTGTTATATGGTATGTTCCTTCCTGTTTTTATTCTTGTCAGTAGTATTGATGTTAAGCGGTATGTTCTTTCTTGCTCTTATGCTTGTCAACAGTATTGCTGTTATGTGGTATGTTCCTTCATGCTCTTATTCTTGTAAGTTGTATTGCTGAAATGTGGTATGTTCCTTCTTGCTCTTATTCTTGTCCGTAGTATTGCTAGTATGTGGTATGTTCCTTCTTGCAATTATTCTTGTCAGAAGTATTTTAAATGTTAAGTGGTATGTTCTTTCTTGCTCTTATTTTTGTCCGTAGTATTGCTAGTATGTGGTATGTTCCTTTTTGCAATTATTCTTGTCAGTAGTATTGATGTTATGTGGTATGTTCCTTCTTGCTCTTATGCTTGTCAATAGTATTGCTAGTATGTGGCATGTTCCTTCTTGCTCTTATTCTTGTAAGTTGTATTGCTGGAATGTTGTATGTTCCTTCTTGCTCATATTCTTGTCCGTAGTATTGCTAGTATGTGGTATGTTCCTTTTTGCTCTTATTCTTGTCAGTAGTATTGGTGTTAAGTGGTATGTTCTTTTTTGCTCTTATTCTTGTCCGTAGTATTGCTGGTATGTGGTATGTTCTTTCTTGCTCTTATTCTTATTCTTGTCCGTAGTATTGCTGGTATGTGGTATGTTCCTTCTTGCTCTTATTCTTGTGAGTTGTATTGCTGGAATGTGGTATGTTCCTTCTTGCTCTTATTCTTGTCCGAAGTATTGCTAGTATGTGGTATGTTCCTTCTTGCAATTATTCTCGTCAGTAGTATTGATGTTAAGCGGTATTTTCTTTCTTGCTCTTATTTTTGTCCGTAGTATTGCTAGTATGTGGTATGTTCCTTCTTGCAATTATTCTTGTCAGGAGTATTGCTGTTATGTGGTATGTTACTTCCTGTTCTTATTCTTGTAAATTGTATTGCTGTTATGTTGTATGTTCCTTCTTGCTCTTATGCTTGTCAATAGTATTGCTGGTATGTGGTATGTTCCTTCTTGCTATTATTCTTGTCAGTTGTATTGATGTTATTTTGTATGTTCCTTCTTGCTCTTATTTTTGTCCGTAGTATTGCTAGTATGTGGTATGTTCCTTCTTGCAATTATTCTCGTCAGTAGTATTGATGTTAAGCGGTATGTTCTTTCTTGCTCTTATTTTTGTCCGTAGTATTGCTGGTATGTGGTATGTTCCTTCTTGCTCTTTTTCTTGTAAGTTGTATTGCTGAAATGTGGTATGTTCCTTCTTGCTCTTATTATTGTCCGTAGTTTTGCTAGTATGTGGTATGTTCCTTCTTGCAATTATTCTTGTGAGTAGTATTGATGTTATGTGGTATGTTCCTTCTTGCTCTTATTTTTGTCAATAGTATTGCTGGTATTAGGTATGTTCCTTCTTGCTCTTATTCTTGTAAGTTGTATTGATGGAATGTGGTATGTTCCTTCTTGTTCTTATGCTTGTCAATAGTATTGCTGGTATGTGGTATGTTCGTTCTTGCTCTTATTCTTGTAAATTGTATTGCTGGAATGTGGTATGTTCCTTCTTGCTCTTATTCTTGTCAGAAGTATTGCTAGTATTTGGTATGTTCCTTCTTGCAATTATTCTTGTCAGTAGTATTGATGTTAAGTGGTATGTTCCTTCTTGCTCTTATTTTTGTCCGTAGTATTGCTAGTATGTGGTATGTTCCTTCTTGCAATTATTCTTGTCAGTAGTATTGATGTTATGTGGTATGTTCCTTCATGCTCTTATGCTTGTCAATAGTATTGCTAGTATGTGGTATGTTCCTTCTTGCTCTTATTCTTCTAAGTTGTATTGCTGGAATGTTGTATGTTCCTTCTTGCTCATATTCTTGTCCGTAGTATTGCTAGTATGTGGTATGTTCCTTATTGCTCTTATTGTTGTCAGTAGTATTGATGTTAAGTGGTATGTTCTTTCTTGCTCTTATTCTTGTCCGTAGTATTGCTGGTATGTGGTATGTTCTTTCTTGCTCTTATTCTTGTCAGTAGTATTGCTGTTATGTGGTATTTTCCTTCCTGTTCTTATTCTAGTAAGTTGTATTGCTGTTGTGTGGTATGTTCCTTCTTGCTCTTTTACTTGTCAATAGTATTGCTGGTATGAGGTATGTTCCTTCTTGCTCTTATTCTTGTCAGTAGTATTGCTGGAATGTGGTATGTTCCTTCTTTGTCTTATTCTTGTCAGTTGTATTGCTGTTATATGGTATGTTCCTTCAGTTGCCCTTATTCTTGTCGTTAGTATTGCTGGTATGTGGTACGTTCCGTCCTGTTCTTATTCTTGTCAGTTGTATTGCTGGTATGTGGTATATACCTTTTTGCTCTTATTCTTTTCATTAGTTTTGCTGGTACGTGGTATGTTCCTTATTGCTATTATTCTTTACAGTAGTATTGCTGGTATGTGCTATATTCCTATTTGCTCTTATTCATGTCAGTAGAATTGCTGGTATGTGGTGTGTTTCTTCTTACTCTTCTGGTTAGTAGTATGTATTGCTAGTATGTAGTGTATTCCTTCTTGCTCTTCTTGTCAGTAGTATTGCTGGTATGTGGTGTGTTTCTTCTTGCTCTTCTGGTCGGTAGTGTTGCTGGTATGTGGTGTCTTCCTTCTTGCTCTTATTCTTGTCAGTAGTATTGCTGGTATGTGGTGTCTTCCTTCTTGCTCTTATTCTTATCAGTTATATAGCTAGTATATTGTGTGTTCCTTTCTTACACTTATTCTTGTCAGTAGTATTGCTGGTATGTGGAATGTTCCTTCTTGCTCTTATTCTTGTTAGTATAATTGCTAGTATTTGTTGTGTTCCTTCCATGCACTTATTCTTGTCAGTAGTATTGCTGGTATATGTTGTGTTCCTTCTTGTTCCTATTCTTATCAGTAGAATTGCTGGTATGTCGTGTGTCCTACTTGCTCTTATTCTTGTCAGTTGTATTGCTGGTATGTGGTATATACCTTTTTACTCTTATTCTTTTCAGTAGTTTTGCTAGTATGTGGTATTTTCCTTCTTGCTCTTATTCTTGTCAGTGGTTTTGGTGGTATGTCGTGTGTTCCTACTTGCTCTTATTCTTGTCAGTAGTATTGCTGTCATGTGGTATGTTCCTTCTTCTTGTTCTTGTCAGGAGTATTGCTGTTGTGGTATGTTGCTTTTTGCTCTTATTCTTGTCAGTAGTATAGCTGGTATGTGGTGTGTTCCTTCTTGCTTTTCTGGTCAGTAGTATGTATTGCTGGTATGTGGTGTGTTCCTTCTTGCTCTTCTTGTCAGTAGTATTGCTGGTATGTGGTGTGTTTCTTCTTGCTCTTCTTGTCAGTAGTGTTTCTGGTATGTGGTGTCTTCCTTCTTGCTTTTATTCTTGTCAGTAGTATTGCAGGTACTACCTTCTTGCTCTAATTCTTGTCAGTTGTATTGCTAGTATATGGTGTGTTCTTTTCTTGCACTTATTCTTATGAGTAGTATTGCTGTTATATGGTGTGTTCCTTCTTGCTCTTATTCTTGTCATTAGTATTGCTGTTGTGGTATGTTGCTTTTTGCTCTTATTCTTGTCAGTAGTATAGCTGGTATGTGGTGTGTTCCTTCTTGCTCTTCTGGTCAGTAGTATGTATTGCTGGTATGTGGTGTGTTCCTTCTTGCTCTTCTTGTCAGTAGTATTGCTGGTATGTGGTGTGTTTCTTCTTGCTCTTCTTGTCAGTTGTATTGCTGGTATGTGGTACTACCTTCTTGCTCTAATTCTTGTCAGTTGTATTGCTAGTATATGGTGTGTTCCTTTCTTGCACTTATTCTTGTGAGTAGTATTGCTGGTATATGGTGTGTTCCTTCTTGCTCTTATTCTTGTCATTAGTATTGCTGGTATGTGATGTCTTCCTTCTTGCTCTTATTCTTGTGAGTTGCATTGGTGGTATGTCGTGTGTTCCTACTTGCTCTTATTCTTGTCAGTAGTATTGCTGTTATGTGGTATGTTCCTTCTTCTTATTATTCTTGTCAGTAGTATTGCTGTTGTGATATGTTCCTTTTTAGCTTACCTGGCCCGAAGGGCCAAGTGAGCTTTTCTAATCACTTGGTGTCCGGCGTCCGGCGTCGTCCGTCGTCGTCCGTCGTCCGTCGTCGTTAACTTTTACAAAAATCTTCTCCTCTGAAACTACTGGGCTAAATTTAACCAAACTTGGCCACAATCATCATTGGGGTATTTAGTTTAAAAAATGTGTCCTGTGACCCGGCCAACCAACCAAGATGGCCGCCATTTGTAAAACTAGAACATAGAGGTCAAATGCAGTTTTTGGCTTATAACTCAAAAGGCGAAGCATTTAGAGCAAATCTGACGAGGTTAAATTGTTAATCAGGTTAAGATCTATCTGCCCTGAAATTTTCAGATGAATCGGACAACCCGTTGTTAGGTTGCTGCCCCTGAATTGGTAATTTTAAGGAAAGTTTGCTGTTTTTGGTTATTATCTTGAATATTATTATAGATAAAGATAAACTGTAAACAGCAATAATGTTCAGCAAAGTAAGATTTACAAATAAGTTAACATGACCAAAATAGTCAGTTGACGCTTTTAGGAGTTATTGCCCTTTATAGTCAATTGTTAACCATTTTTCGTTAATCTTAGTAATCTTTTAGAAAAATCTTCTCCTCTGAAACTACTGGGCTAAATTTAACCAAACTTGGCCACAATCATCATTGGGGTATCTAGTTTAAAAAATGTGTCCTGTGACCCGGCCAACCAACCAAGATGGCCGCCATTGCTAAAAATAGAACATAGAGGTCAAATGCAGTTTTTGGCTTATAACTCAAAAAGCGAAGCATTTAGAGCAAATCTGACGAGGTTAAATTGTTAATCAGGTTAAGATCTATCTGCCCTGAAATTTTCAGATGAATCGGACAACCCGTTGTTAGGTTGCTGCCCCTGAATTGGTAATTTTAAGGAAAGTTTGCTGTTTTTGGTTATTATCTTGAATATTATTATAGATAAAGATAAACTGTAAACAGCAATAATGTTCAGCAAAGTAAGATTTACAAATAAGTGAACATGACCAAAATAGTCAGTTGACCCTTTTAGGAGTTATTGCCCTTTATAGTCAATTGTTAACCATTTTTCGTTAATCTTAGTAATCTTTTAGAAAAATCTTCTCCTCTGAAACTACTGGGCTAAATTTAACCAAACTTGGCCACAATCATCATTGGGGTATCTAGTTTAAAAAATGTGTCCTGTGACCCGGCCAACCAACCAAGATGGCCGCCATTGCTAAAAATAGAACATAGAGGTCAAATGCAGTTTTTGGCTTATAACTCAAAAGGCGAAGCATTTAGAGCAAATCTGACGAGGTTAAATTGTTAATCAGGTTAAGATCTATCTGCCCTGAAATTTTCAGATGAATCGGACAACCCTTTGTTAGGTTGCTGCCCCTGAATTGGTAATTTTTAGGAAAGTTTGCTGTTTTTGGTTATTATCTTGAATATTATTATAGATAAAGATAAACTGTAAACAGCAATAAAGTTCAGCAAAGTAAGATTTACAAATAAGTTAACATGACCAAAATAGTCAGTTGACCCTTTTAGGAGTTATTGCCCTTTATAGTCAATTTTTAACCATTTTTCGTTAATCTTAGTAATCTTTTAGAAAAATCTTCTCCTCTGAAACTACTGGGCCAAATTTAACCAAACTTGGCCATAATCATCATTGGGGTATCTAGTTTAAAAAATGTGTCCAGTGACTCGGCCAACCAACCAAGATGGCCGCCATGGCTAAAAATAGAACATAGGGGTAAAATGCAGTTTGTGGCTTATAACTCAAAAACCAAAGCATTTAGAGCAAATTTGACAGGGAGTGAAATTGTTTATCAGGTGAAGATCTGTCTGCCCTACAATTTTCAGATGAATCGAATAACCGGTTGTTAAGTTGCTGCCCCTGAATTATTATAGTTAGAGAGAAACTGTAAACAGCAATAATGTACAGCAAAGTAAGACCTAAAAATAAGTCAACATGACCAAAATGGTCAAATGACCCTCTAAGGAGTTATTGCCCTTTATAGTCAATTTTTAACAATTTTCATAAAATTTGTAAATTTTCACTAACATTTTCCACTGAAACTACTGGGCCAAGTTCATTATAGATAGAGATTATTGTAAGCAGCAAGAATGTTTAGTAAAGTAAGATCTACAAACACATCACCATTACCAAAACACAATTTTGTCATGTGTCCTTTGTTTAATATTCACATAGACCAAGGTGAGCGACATAGGCTCTTTAGAGCCTCTAGTTGGTCTTATTCTTGTCAGGAGTATTGCTGGTATGTGGTATGTTCCTTCTTGCTCTTATTCTTGTTAGTAGTATTGCTGTTATGTGGTATGTTCCTTGTTGCTCTTATTCTTGTCAGTAGTATTGCTGGTATGTGCTATGTTCCATCTTGCTCTGATTCTTGTCAGTAGTATTGCTGGAATGTTGTATGTTCCTTCTGGCTCATATTCTTGTCCGTAGTATTGCTGGTATGTGGTCTGTTCCTTCTTGCTCTTATTCTTGTCAGTAGTATTGCTGGTATGTGGTGTGTTCCTTCTTGCTCTTCTTGTCAGTAGTATTGCTGGTATGTGGTGTGTTCCTTCTTGCTCTTCTTGTCAGTAGTATTGCTGGTATGTGGTGTGTTCCTTCTTGCTCTTATTTTTGTCAGTAGTATTGCTGTTATGTTGTGTCTTCCTTTTTGCTCTTATTCTTGTCAGTAGTAATGCTGGTATGTGGTGTGTTCCTTTATGGTCTTATTCTTGTCAGTTGTATTGCTGGTATGTGGTATGTTCCTTCTCGCTCTTATTCTTGTCAGTAGTATTGGGTGGTGGTATGTGATATGTTCCTTCCTGTTCTTATTCTTGTCAGTTGTACTGCTGGTATGTGGTGTCTTCCTTCTTGCACTTTTTCTTGTCAGTTATATTGTTACAATGTGGCAATAACAAATCCCTAGTAAGAACATCACTAAAGTATGCTTACCCTTTTTTGGACTCTTACTTACAACAAGACATAGATAGCATTGAAAAAATTCAAAGGAGGAGTGCCTGTTTTGTAACTAATATATGCAGAAACACCTCAAGCATTGGTAACATGTTAAAAACACCCTCAATGACAGAAGAAAGGATTAATTTAAAGTAGTATAAATTAGAAACCAAAAAAAATACAATATCTATGAACAACAAATTATTTCCACAAAAAAACCAACCCAATACAAGACCTTCGTTGAAATTCAAAGTTTCCAAATTCCATCATGCAAAACACGTGCAGTGGGGAATAGAATTTTTTCCCCGAGAACAATACCCGACTAGAACAGACTACTAAACAATATAGCATCATTATTGCACATCAGAAGTCTCTTTCAAAACTTCAATCTCAAAACATCAATGTTAAATTTTGATATTCACATCAAACTAATTTAAAATTGTATTTATGTATTTTTCATTTTTTCCTCTATTTTTAATTTGTCCAAATTTATCTATGTCTTAGCTGTAAGTTATCCTCCTGTGACATAATCTTCAATTTGTTGAAGTAGGTCAGTATATGGTAGAAGAGGGGGGGGGGGGCAATAGGGGTCCGTTAACATGCTGACAACACCTCGATTTTGCCGGAAAAACCAGTTAACAAAAAATGCAAAAATGCTGATAACATTGGGTTGAAAACAGTTAACAAGTTAAATTTATCTCAGATAAAAGTTAACAACACCTTGAAAAGTCCCCCTTTCGAAGAAATATATGAAGTTGAAGCTGTGAAGTCACTGGGTATTAGGTTAATTACAATTTCTTGTAATTACAGGTAGTCATGGGTCAAAAAGGTGTCTGAGTATAATATTATAGGTCTAGTCCAATCTAATAAGTCCTGCATATGATCAATTATTAAAAAGAAAAAGGAAAGGTCAAATAAGTTGTAGCTTTCATAATATTTTAAATGAGTCTTACTTTTCTTTTTACCTCTTGTTATTGTAATCAGAGACATATAATACAATATTTATATGTCTCTGTTGTAATTTATAAACATTTTAAGAGATTGCTCTTTATATACCATTATAAATAATTTATTATTCTTATACTGCAAAGTACTACTAAGTAAATGAAAACAAATACTGGCAATTTATTTGAGATCAAGTCAATAACATCATTTATCATACTTATATTCGTCTAATAGTCCGAGTTAGTTATGGACCGATTTTGTTGTAGGGCGAGTTTGTAATGGGCCGAGTTACGGGGGAGTCTTTTATTTTAAAGGGTAGAAATGTGTAATCGTTGCTAAGCCAAATAAAACAAAAATGGCGGGTGTGTCGAATGGTCAAGAAACAGAAAAGTTTTACCTCCAGAGTATCCTTTCTGCATTTAATGATTTGAACATAGATTTATTTACGATGGCTGAACCCATAAAACTGTGTTTTTATAATAATTCACTTGACACATCAGTTATTTAGCAATTTAACATGTAAATTCACTGTTGACTGTTGTGTTGAATAAGTTTTAATCTTTAAAAATTGATATTAGCAGTATTACTATTACCTAGATTTAAACGTCCCATCACCTCTCCATTTTTATATTTTTTTTCAAAAAGTCAAATAACCCCCTGTTAGTTTTTTACGTCCATTTGTTAACTCATTTATGAAATTGAATGATTGAGAATGGAAACAGGGAATTTGTCAAACTGACAAAATGACTGAAAGAGACAACTACCGTGCCAAAAAGCGTTATCAGGGTTGTTAGCCCTGAGTTTATTCACTCAGAGAGTCCATAATTCGCCCTGGGATCGTTCTCGATCCCTACATTGTATTTAATAAGGGTATGGTGCAGTCCGGTGTATCCGTGCACCGAAGACTTGTGACTTCACTTCATTCAACTGATAAAACCAATTATTGGATAATATTGTGTGAACACATTCATAACATACTTTTATTTCATAAAATCTTCTGTTTGTATGGTTTCATCCTCTAAATATTTTGTAACATGTGTCCAAAATAAGGGAAATCCCTGTTCTGAGAGTTCCTCCAATGTCCGGTGATTTCATGCATGCCTTCCAAAAATAGCTTATTTTAAATAAAGGAAAGATTTTATACTGAGAAATATAGCTGAGTTTGAACTAAATACACTGCCAAGGATGCAGAGCAAATTTTTTTTCAATCTGATACAAGTTTGATTAAAAAAAAAAAAAAAATTATCTGATGTACATGTACATTTTGTATTTTATTTATGGAAATTGGCCAAATATGGCAAATCACAGGATTGCAGTTATAAATTAACACTTGAACTTATCAATTTTATTCTTTTTTATCCCTTCGGAAGGCTAAAACAATAACAAGAACTATTTTGTCTATGTTACTGTGTTGATATTACAAAATCAGCTAATGCGTGATATCACGGGCCGCACGTACATGTACACGGGGGACTCCACTGTATTTAAGTTTAATAAACTTATTCAAATATTTATATGATTCAAATTCTTGAAATCATGAAAACACATGGAATTATATAAAATTGATGGCTATTTTGGGGGCATTATTTGTTCATAATATTGATAATAATTTTCACTGATTGTTGTATGAATTGTCTTTGGTGGATTGATAATAATAGCAACATTTTGTTTTGATAAACTTGTCAGCTTAGAATGAGTAAAAGCAATGATGTACAAATTGTAAATTGTGTTGAGGTTACTAGGGTCCACCCTCACAGTTTTGAGCAAGATTAAATTTTGTCATACCTTGATTCTTGGCTATGACAAGTGACAGCTGAGGCAATATATTAGGCAGTTTGTTCTGGTCCTTTTGACAGTGTTTAGGAAAAAATAAACCCTTACAATATTCTTTTAATTTGGAATTTTGAAATCAATTGCCTATTATTATTTATGTATACCGTGCAGAGATAGATTTCTTTATTTGTTTTGAATGTTTATTTTTTAAAGTAGCACACATTTCTTTGGTTAGAAATGTGCTTATATTAGTTTTCCTAGGTCAGCTAAAAAATAATATTTAAGTGCATATAATCATGGCCGAGTTAATGACATACATTAATGTACATGTAACTTAAGTCACATAATTAAGTCAGTACCTGTTTGTTTTGCATTTTTGTTTTACTTGAATTTCAAGATACAAATATGTAGCTTCATTTTGTGAATTGCTGCTTTTACTTATAAAGCAAATTTGATTATGTTCATGCATATTTATCTTCCTTAACTCCATCATCAGAGGAACAGTTGACAGTAGACTCAGATGATGAGTATGAGTACGAAGAAGTACCTGTGGATGAAGATTTTATTACTGCCGGTAAGTACTTTGTTGATGTTTCTATTGTTCATGAGTAAGTAACAAACTACAATTACAGTTACTAAGAAAAGGAAATATGAGTGGAAAACTTATATGTAATCATTTTTATTTAAATGAAAAGAGGTCACAGTACCACACTCACACACACAATTGCAAATTCAATATACTGTGCATGTCTTGTAAAAAATTTGATTAATGCAGCAATTATAGAAATATTTTAAACTCATAATGATTTCATTTAGATCAAAGAAGAAAACTCTAGGTATGCAGTAAAATCATATTCTCATTATCATAAATAATTGAGTTCAACATGTTTGTCTGTTCTTCATCTCTTTTTTACAATTATTTGTCTTTTTCCCCCCATTTTATATAGATTTGGATGAAGACTTAGATCTTGCAGTGAGAACTATCAGGGAAGCAGAGGAAGAAAAAGATGCAACTGTAATTTGATTTATACATGTAGTAATTTAGAAAATACTTAGAAAATGCAAATAAAGTAAAAATTCTTTTTTAACCTGTTCTCCCAGTCCCATATAAACGTTTCAACTTCTTGGACTCTATCATTTAAATCCTTTATTGCAATGATATGTAAACTTTGATTCGCTGTAGTATCACCTTTATAAAAATTTGTCAAAATGCTGAGTTGTCTAGATCTAATTGTATTAATCATGAGTAACAACAATATTATGGAAAGCAAATTTTGACTGCTGTAAGAGGCTGACAGATAGGAAAACAACAGAATACATAATTCAATTGCTTTATCCTAGCTGACAGATAGGAAAACAACAGAATACATAATTCAATTGCTTTATCCTAGCTGACAGATAGGAAAACAACAGAATACATAATTCAATTGCTTTATCCTAGCTGACAGATAGGAAAACAACAGAATACATAATTCAATTGCTTTATCAAACATTTTTTGTGTATTTTTATTTATTTCAACTTGAAATTGTCTTAAAATTGGGACTGTTTATGAACTTTCATGAAATGTACTCATCAATACATAGCTGTTTGTTTTTTATATGACTTAATTTAGCCAAGACATTTAGTGACCATAATACTTTTGGAATACACTTGTGTATAGAAGATAATTAGATCTATATTGTTTAGGTAAAGAAAGGAGAACTACCAAAACCCTCAGTCACAAGACGAGCTGAGGTAGTAGATGATTATGTGAGGAATTTTTTGGTAAGGATGGGAATGAATAGGACTCTGGACACATTTCAGACAGAATGGTGAGTTTTTATATTGTATTACTAATAAGCTGATTGTATTGATCATTGTCCAAAATATACTTTTACAAATAACAATGCCCACCTTATCAGATTGTATCAGTGTCCCTTATATAATATTAGATGAGGAATTCTAGATCTTGCTTGGTCACACTTACTAGTGACCGGAGTGAGCCCTGCTGTTTGGGTCAAGTTCACAGACTATGAATTTATAATACCTATAATGAATTGATATCCTTCTCTTGTCTTGTAATACTTGCATATTTCAAAGTTATATAATCCACACAATTGTTGCAAATTAGATGAGAAGAGAAAGACCAGCTAAAGTTCTTAGTATGAAAATTTTGACAGATCAGAACCTAAGGGGGTCTCAAGAATAGAAATATTGTCAGTTGTTTTTTTCTCATTCTGGCTTAAAGGCCAATGTTAAGATACATTTGTACCTCTGCATAAATTTTTAAATTATAGAACGTTTTGTTAAAATCTTTATTGTGTTTAACAAATTTTATATAGGTATGAGCTGCAACAGAGAGGATCACTTCATGCTGAAGATATTGGTGTTGTCCCTGATATGTATGGCAGAAATCAGGAATTAGATAACGAAGTTAAATTCCTCAAGAGAGAAGTAGAAAAATACAGAGACGCAGCTATGTAAGTTTTCAACACTTTATAATAATCTATATTAGAGAGGTAAAATTTATGGAAACCAAAGCCTAGTTACTTGACAGTTTCAGAAGAGGCCATTTTGATTTCAGAAAGTACCTGAAGTCTAAAATTGTTTTTAAAAACAGAAAAAAATATTTGAAAAAAATTCCATTAATTTGTTGTTTTGTATGGCTTGTGTATAGTAGAAGATGGCTATTGTGTTTTGCAGTCTGTGGATCCTTTGGTCTGCCCTTTGGTTCAATCATTCCCCATTCATCCTGTGCAATGTTTTAATTTGGTTGAAGGAAGTTTTGAGATACATTGACAAGACACTTTTCATGATCATTATGAAGTAAACTGACTAATGTCTACCGCAATTCCAATTAATGAATTTGACCCAGATTTCATGATTCACTGATCATTGCAATGTGATAGACTAGTTCAAGCACTGCAGGACATTCAAAACTATGTTTTAAGGTATTTTAAAAGATTAGCAATGGAATTTCAGTAAACTTTTCCTATCCTTCAGTTTGTGTAAACGTATATTAGTAATAAGTTACTGAATTGAGGTAATGCTTGTTGTTCACTTTTCTTTAATATTTACAGGAATGCAAAAGAAACATACGTTAAAATTAGAAAAGAGAGAGACTACCATAGAATGCACCACAAAAGAGTTGTGCAGGAGAAGAATAAGCTTATAAATGATATCAAAAGGTATAGTATTCAGTATTGGGTTATTTTTTTTCAGTCCAAAAGGTACTGTTTGGAACTGTAATGTCATGTTTTAAAAATGGTTACAACATTCCTATCATAAGTTACTAACGATATGATTAATCTAAATCTGGGAAAGAGGTTTTGCCAAATAATATGTGACTTATCTGGTCTGTTAAAACTTAGGCAAACTTAAGTCAGAGGTTGGTCAGATATAACATTTTTCTGGAATTACTGCAAAGACCATCTTACATAAACATTATTTATACAAACTTTTCTCTCTTTGTTAAAAAAGATTGAAACTTTGTCCACTAAAAATTTATAAAAGCTGAAGCTTCAGAAATCAATATGATAATATACACAATGCTTTTAAAATGTAAATTATCTTTGAATTTTAGATTAAAGAGACATTATCAGCAGTATGAGCCTACATTACAGCAGTTGAAGAAGAAATATGAAGTTGCCATGAAAGAGAAAATGCTGTCCAAATTGGAAAAAGACAGAGCTGTTGGTCAAGTTTCTGGATTACAAAATACATTGAAAAGTATGGAGTCCTTCAAAGGCGGGTCTGCTAAACTGTCTCAAGGTAAATCTTTAATCAAAATATTTTGTTTCCATGTTCTGTAAATGCTATAAAAAGATTATGTTTCAAATATAGAATTATTATTTTTCCTTTTACTACAGTTTTTATCAAGCCATAACAAAAATGAATGTGTTTCAAACAATATACAATATGGTTTGATTTTTTTTTATTTAACACTAAGATCATAAAAATGTATTAAAGAATATTTTATCAACATTAATAAAAGATATGCATTGGACACATTCCCCATTTCCTTTCTCAATTTTAACACATATGAGGAGGTTTTTCATTTTGATACTTAGCAACAGGTGAATGTGTAATATATTACATGTATAAGAGAAAAACAGAAATTTATCATATTTCAAATAAATAATTGTGTATTTGAGGAAAAACAACACCTCAAAAGAGTTTTAAATTCAGCTTTTTGAGTTGCATATAGACAAAAGAAATTCAGTCAATGTCTTTGACACAGCAACCCAACAACAATAACAAACATCTATGCAATGAACTTCACAATATCTTTGGTAGATAGTTGTCTCATTGGCAATCATACCACATTTCTTTATTTTTATAATAACTGTACATTCATTGACAGGATAACTTCTAATGATGCCAATACTTTCATCTCAATTTCTATTACTTTTGCTACATGCAACTCATAGGTGTACAGCAACATAATTTCTATTTAAGGTCCTACTACCAGCACTAGAAGGGGTGTATACCAGACTGACAGTGAAGGTAGAGGGCCAACACAAAGAACTTTAGCAATGGAAAGAGAAATGTGTGATGTAGGAAATGAGCCAGGTGATTTTAAAAGATATCCAAATGTAAGTTATATCTATTAATCGATATACTGACATTAATTAAATTACTACTTATATAATTATTCATTGTTTTAAATACTTTCTTGAAAAGATCAGAAAATATTCCAAAACTGCTGGTTTCTTAAAAGATATAAAACCTTTTAAATATTATACTAGATACATTTGAGTACTAGAAAATGATAAATTAAAAACTAAAATGTGCAGCAAAAACAACTATATACATTTATCTCTGTTAAAAATTGCCTGATTGGTTGATGGTATTAAGATTTTGAGAGTAAAATTGTATTTTTCTATGATAAATTTGATTATCCTTTCATATGATTTTGATATTTAGGATACTGAGTTTCCAGTGGATACAGGAATTAATCCACAGCTGGCAAATGTGAAACGTACCAGCAGTCATCTGTCAAGAACAGGAGGATTTAGACTATCAAATACATTTCAAGCTCATTCCCATCCAGTCAGCTGGTATGTATTTTCTTGTTTTGATTAAAGGTATCTCCGACTAGCCTGCATTCAGTATCTTATTAAAAACATCTGACAGTTATCTTCAATTTGCCTGATTTTTGAATGTTATTAAAAAATTTGACAGTTATCTCCCATTTACTTGAATTCTGTATGTTCCTAAAAACATTTGACAGTTATCTCCAATTTGCCTGATTTCTTTATGTTATTAGAAACCTTTGACAATTATCTCCAATTTGACTGATTTCTTTATGTTATTAAAAACCTTTGACAATTATCTCCAATTTGTCTGATTTCTTTATGTAATAAGAAACCTTCAACAGTTATCTCCCATTTACATGAATTCTGTATGTTCCTAAAAACATTTGACAGTTATCTCCCATTTGCATGAATTCTATATAATTTTACAAACATTTGACAATCATCTCCCATTTGCCTGAGTGTTCTTTAAAAAAAACAATTGACAGTTATTTCCCATTTGTTAGTATTTTGTTTGTTATTTAAAATCTATAACAGTTATCTCCTATTTGCAGCAATTCTGTATGTTCTTAAAAATATTTGACAGAACTTTCTATCCAGTTGGATTGTTGATATTTTTTTTGTATCTGATTTATATTACATCTGGCTTATGTTGTGATTTTAGTAAGTAACATTGATAAAACACTAAAGTATTTGCATTTAGGTTTTTTATTCACCCTGAATGTTTTGATTTTAAATACTAATACCCTTAGTTTACCTGGTAAGTCTTAGAATTTATTTTTATTTTTAGTGTAAAACTACATCCACGTAAACCAATTTTGGCCACTACAAGTGATGACCACCACTGGAAGATGTGGTCAGTACCTAGTGGAGAAATTATAATGACTGGAGAGGGACATACTGATTGGGTTTCTGGCTGTGATTTCCATCCTTCGTAAGTAAATAATTTGTTGACATTATACAAACATTTGTTATTAATTGTAATGTAGAAAATGTAGAAATGGAAGGAACTGAACTATTTGGTTTGAGCAACTGATGATAAATTTGTCACATCTCAGCAATAGGAAATTACCTTTGAGGGGAAAGATAAAGAACATTGTATGCTACAATGTAGACTTAAATTAACTAGCTAAAATTCTGTCTGTAATGAAAAACAGAAACATAGTATGCTGTCATGCTATTTTGCATAAAACACTTTAATATGCAGTTTAACATCTAAACAAATGTTTGTTGATAATTTTTATGGCATATTACAATTAAGATATGATACAACCATTTACTATCTTTCTTTTATATTTCAGTGGGTCTAAGCTGGCTACATCAAGTGGTGATACAACAGTCAAAGTGTGGGATTTCTCTAAAGCAGAATGTGTACATACATTTACTGACCATACACATGCAGGTACAACCTATTATGGGAGACAGTTTTAATGCATATCTGTATTTTAATATCATTTTATTTTCTAACTATTCCTGTAATTGAAATAAATTTATTAAATGTGTTATGCCATCTTAAATTTAAAAATTGTCGAAATGTTTAAAGATCATATCTACAAATTCATAAAATAGACAAGGAGTAGCTCCTTTAAATAATTATTTTAACATTATATGAAGGTTAAAAACAAATACTACCCTGTATTCATTCTGTTATATTTGATTGAAGTTGATCAAAGTAGTCCATGTGCATTGTAGTAATATTTGGAATGATTTAAATATCTCATTGAAACTTTAAAAAATATATATTATTTTTATTCTTTTGTTAGTTTGGGGCTCTACATGGCATACATGTGGTGACTTCTTAGCTTCCTGTTCAATGGATATGACAGCCAAAGTGTGGGATCTAAACAGTTTACGTTGTCGTTACACACTCAGAGGACACACAGATTCAGTTAACAGTATAGAATTCCTGCCTTACTCCAACACACTATTAACCTGCTCAGCTGATAAAACGATATCATTATGGGATGCTAGAACTGTGAGTTATTATTGTAGGCTATATTTAAGCTGAAACTTGTAAACATCAGATCATTATAAGATCTTCTGTATGCATTTTTCTACTTCTTGTGGTCAGGAATTGAAGTCAGTATTAAGTAATTTGATAACTCAGCTTATTTAAAATGCATTTAAGGCAGTTGATGTCTAGTAATGCTGCAACTGGGTCCAGGGCACACTGGCTATTCTAGCCCTGAAATCATCTAGTGTTGGTATGGCTACTATGTAGTCTCTTACAAAGGTGGGTCCTTTAACAGTAATGTATACTAGTTAAGGGAATTGGATTCCACAGTCAACTCAGCAAGCTTAGAAAAATGACAATGATCAACATAAATTAATGGACTTCTAGCAGTGTTCTGATTGTTTATTATAAAAATCCTCTTGCTTGGGTTTATTTGTAGATTTCTTATAATTTCAAATTCAATGAGTCTGGAAATGCACAATTCCATCTATACTGGGAGATTTTGCCCCTTATCACTTGAAATTTTCTTAGGAGTCTTAAAACACCAGAATTATGACCTATCATATCTATTTTCAATAAAAGTAAAATGAAAAAATTATGAAATTGATATTATTTAAAAGATAAAATTCAAGTATAAAAATGGAAAAAAAAACATTGAATATACACTTTTACATTTTTTCAACTAAAAAAAATAAAAGAACTAAAATTCAAATTGTTTAAACTTAAAATATTACTAAAGAAGAAATAATGATGATGAACTTTGTTAATACTTAAATCACTGCTTATCCATCAATAGTGTCACTAATTCAGTTATATTGCAGTAAGTAACATTTTTTTTAAATGTTGATAGCTAAAATTTTATCATTTTGTTTATTTTTTATTTTAACAGGGATTATGTGCTCAGACATTCTATGGACATATGCACTCTGTGAACTTTTCAACATTTAATTTGAGGGTAAGTAGCTATATATATATAGTTTCTAAAGAACAACTAGCTCCATTTTAATCTGCAATAGAAGTCACATAGACATAGTAGAGAAATACCACTAAAGAATCCAACCTGTGCTGGCTTATTTTCTGCAATTGGTTAGCTTTTATTTTGAAGGTTCTTTTTCAATTTAAAGAAAGTCTTCAAAATAAAACATTGATTAAAATTGAGAAAGGAAATGGGGAATGTGTCAAAGCGACAACCCGACCATAGAGCAAACTACAGCCGGAGGCCACCAATGGGTCTTCAATGTAGCGAGAGAAACTCCCGCACCCGTAGGTGTCCTTCAGCTGGCCCCTTAAAAAATATGTATACTAGTACAGTGATAATGGACGTCATACTAAACTCTGAATTATACACAAGAAACTAAAATTAAAAATCATACAAGACTAACAAAGGCCAGAGGCTCCTGACTTGGGACAGGCGCAAAATTGCGGCGGGGTTAAACATGTTTATGAGATCTCAACCCTCCCCTATACCTCTAGACAATGTAGAAAAGTAAACACATAACAATACGCACATTAAAATTCAGTTCAAGAGAAGTCCGAGTCCGATGTCAGAAGATGTCAATTACTGACAAAAGAAAATAAATAAAATGACAATAATACATAAATAACAACAGACTACTAGCAGTTAACTGACATGCCAGCTCCAGACCTCAATTAAACTGATTGGAAGATTATGTCTTCATCATTTGAATATCAGGCACAATCCCTCCCGTTTGGGGTTTAGTATCATACTATCATAAAATATATGAGAAGAACATAACCCTTGTCATACCAGCAAATGTTTTTTAAATAAATGTGTTTAGTTCCGATGCGAAGACCCTATATGTGAATCAATATTTAAGCCAAATTATGCAATCTTTAATGTCCTGACAACAGTATCGTAACTATATCCCTTCTTAATAAGTCTGTCTAAAGGTTTTGTAAGCTTTTGAGGTGAATACTGACATTTTTGTGCTTTGTAAAGAATATTACCATAAAAGATTGGATGTGAAATACCTGAACGTATTAGTTTGGTTAATTAACAGTCAGTGTTTGTCTTATTTGAATTATTCATAATTGTTCAATCATTTAATTGCTGATAAAATTATGTAAAATTAGATTTTTAGAACAATTACTCCAGCATTAAAGTTATTTGTTTGTTTGCAGGGTGATACTGTTGGATCATGTGATTCTTATGGTGTAGTAAAATTATGGGATGTTAGAGCAAATGCACCAATGATAAGCCTGGACGTTGGACCACATCCAAGTAACAGATTAGCATTTGATCCCACAGGTTTGTGTTAGATTTTATTTCATAAAAACAGAGTCAAGATATATTACTCATCACTTGAAAACATTGAACATTTTGTAATACTGTAAATTCAGAAATGATTGCCAAAAATCTGTCAGGGTTATAATCGCAATAATTTTAAACTCCAATTTTGAATTTTTTTTATAAGAATTAAACAGCATTTTTCTCAATATCGCAAAAATTAAAATTTCAAAAATCACAATTTAGTCTAAAATGAAAAATGGCATAACAAATGCATGCAATATTTTCTGAATTTACAGTACTGAATCAAATATTTCTAGGTTTTGAATACATGGGAGATATAGGTTATTGTTGGAGACATTTTCTCATATAATATTATTCAAAATATTAATTGTATTTTAAAACAATGGATGTTTGTACAAAAAAAAAAACGCTTAGTAGAGCAGAATATTTCTACAGGGAATATCTGTTCATGCAGTAAATAACAGATCACAACCATAACAAAAATAATAAAATAAGTAGGTATTCTAAATAGATAAATTTATAGCAGTGGGCAGAATTACAAAGCAAATTCTGGTATTTCAAGTCATTAAATATGAATATCCCTATTCTTCTTTAAAATAATCTATGTTTTTATTCTCCAATATATGATGATGTTTTCTTGTGATCTATGTTTTTGTACTCCAATCAATCAAAAATATATTGTGTTAGTTAGTCTTTTCATGTATGTATCAATAATATTCAAAGTTGAATAATTGATTTTTTAAAGGAAATTTTACTTTGATTTGTTTATATGAAGAAATATGCAATCTTATTGGACTTGAATTATTCAATTGAGAATTTGACTATTTTGAGTACATATAAAAAAGAAGATGTGGTATGATTGCCAATGAGACAACTATCCACATAAGACCAAAATGATACAGACTTTAACAACTATAGGTCACCGTACAGCCTTCAACAATGAGCAAAGCCCATACCGCATAGTCAGCTATAATAGGCCCCGATAAGACAATGTAAAACAATTCAAACGAGAAAACTAACGGCCTTATTTATGTAAAAAAATGAATGAAAAACAAATATGTAACACATAAACAAACGACAACCACTGAATTACAGGCTCCTGACTTGGGACAGGCACATACATAAATAATGTGGCGGGGTTAAACATGTTAGCGGGATCCCAACCCTCCCCTAACCTGGGACAGTGGTATAACAGTACAACATAAGAACGAACTATAAAAATCAGTTGAAAAAGGCTTAACTCATCAGATGGACAAAAATATGTACATTTTGTTTAAACTGATAAATCAATATTTACCCAATATTCAATTTCATAAAGAATGTTAAGTTATCTGTCAAATACAGTTCCTATTCCCTTATTAATTATTGAAATCTTCCAATACAATAGGTACAGTGGTAGCAGTAGCCAGCAACGATAGTACTGTGAAAATGTATGAGGTTGCCTCTGGAAAGGTATGTACTTAGTTTATAAAATCTTTTTTAATCAGATAATGCTCGTGTTTTTCATATGTTGTTTAGTGATGAGAAAAACTTGTTCTTAACTAAACTTGCTTATGTTTAAAATACCAAGTTTTGATGCAATTACGAGTAGACCTTGATTTAGTTTAAACATATTTTATTTTTCAAATGACAAATGGATCAGACACATTTTTAATTTGAAGGTCAATTGGTATAAAATACTCTCAGCAATTGATTGGGCAAAAAGAAAGAATTCACTTGTGCCTTTGTAACAAAGCTAACTTGAATGATCCATAAGTCATTTATGGTACATATAATATATTAAATCAGTCGCAAATGGCGAAAGTAAATCCATATCATCAGAACTTTAAACATTTGTATAAGATGAAAAGTTATGTTTTGTATACAAGTGTACACAAATTTTGTAGTCTTAATTAGAATGAGACATTTGAGTTTACTTTATTTTAATTTTACAGGTTTCATCACTAGTGGGACATGAAGATGCAGTACAATGTCTGGCCTTTGACCAGAATGGAGAATATTTAATATCTGGTGGTAGTGATTGTACAGTCAGGATCTGGTCCTGAACCTTGCAGTAATTGACATTAGTTATTCTGTCATTTTGTCAGTAAATTAGGCCAAATATAGAAGGAAATGTGAATTGATAAGAATGAATAACTCATGAATTTTGAAAGATTTGTTGAAAAAGATTTTAACTGTAGTTGTATAAACTATTTCAAAGACAGCATGTCTCTATTTATTTGTTACTTTTTTATCTTCCTGTAAGAATCGATATTATGTGATATTTTATATGTATTTTCAAGATCTAATTTTTTTTACATGAAGAAAAAATGAGCTTGCACATATTTATTTAACTTAAACTAAAAAATATGTTTGAATTTAAGTACTTTTGTTTATATTCAAAAAATTTATACCAGACTTTTATATGTGTTTTTTTATTTTTCCTTTAATGCGAGTAAGTCATTAAATTAGTCACCACAGTTTTAGATGAGAATGCACAAATACAATCCAATACTAGTTTGTTCCCTTTTACTGCAATAGATAGTCTTAATATGACCTAGTGAGTACACACATCAAAATGTAGTGAGGGGATTATTCTATGATCCTTTTTGTCAGTTTCAAGCAATTTACATATGATATTTGATCAGATATTAAATTTACATTGATGATGTGCTGTGTATTACCAGAAAATAATTCTACAAAAAACTACTGAAGTCACAGGAAGTGGTTATGAATCTGTAAATTTAATAATTTTTGACCAGATTTTCAACGAAAATGTCGGTTATTAAATTTGTGGATGTATATTGGGCGGGCTTGCGGCTCATCTGGAGGGCGGCGCCAAATGTTGTCTGTGCATTTACCTCTGAACTACTCAACCAAAGTGTTTAAAGTTTTAATTTGTTGTTACTGATGACAAAATGGAGGTCAAGTTCAATAATTGCGATTTTCACTTTTTCGTATCAGGAGTTACAGTTCTTGAAACATTGAAAAATGGTGTTTCCAGTCATGTCATTGATTTACTCATGAACCATTCAAGAAAAGCTTTTCGAATTTTAATATGTTGTTCCTGATGACAAAAATTGAAAATGGAGGTCAAGTTCAATAATAGCGATTTTCACTTTTCCTGTTCTGGAGTTAAAATTCTTGATAGATTGAAAAATGGTGTTTCCAGTCATGTCATTGCATTTACTCATGAACCATTCAACCAAAGCTTTTCAAATTTAAAAATGTTGTCATATACTGATGACAAAATGGAGGTCAAATTAGATATTGACGATTTTGACTTTCACCGTTCTGGAGTTATGGTTCTTGTGATATTGAAAAATGCCAGGACACAAATATTAATAAAACTGCTTTTCTGTTGCTCTGACATCCTCTTGTTTGTTATTCCTACAATTATTTATAAACTTGTATTTATTTAATAGATTGCTTTTTTCTTCTTCTTCTAAAGCAATGTTTGATTTTAAGGTCACAATGCAAAATGAACCAATATTTATCTTACCCAGGGTTACAAGCATTTTGTTTATCTTTTTCCTTTCAATGAAACTGGACATAATTGTTTTTTTCCTTTGATTCTTTTTGTTGTGTCTTCTTATACAGTTGTGTTCTTTTACCATAGTCTTTTAAAATGGGCTTTGTTATTTTCAATGTTAGTACATGACATGAAGACAATATCTTGTGTATCATTTGGCATCAATTTTAACCTTAATTTCAACTAAATATGTTGAAGGTAAACAGAGAAAAAAAATCTGAGACAAATGTCTGTTATTTTAGGTTAAACGAATGCATCAGGTACCTTACTTTTTTTATTCTGACAAAAGCTTTTCATGTTCACTGATTTAACAACATATCAGCCAATGAGCTTCACTGTGACTTTACGATGAAAAACAATAATAAAACTAAAAGAAATATTCCTATTTTAGTTTGAGCAGGATAAAAATTTATGTTAAACTAGAGGTGGTGAAAATGAGTGAAATGTCATTTTGACCCTTTAACAAATACGGATAATAACGAAAATATTCTATGAGTCACATAACAACAATGATTTAACATTTCTAATCAATCAAAATATTTAAAAAAAATATATATCGAATTTACGACAAATACTTTTGTAATTCATGCGTGAAATTATGTGCAGTCGAATAGTCCTGAGCCACCTTAATTGTTGAGTAATCTTTTGATCTTGTCTTGCTTACACTTTTTGTATTGTAACTTTCTTTCTTTCTATTGTAGTATATACGATAAAAGGCAAACATGAATAAAATTGGTAAAGTTCATCATTTAAGGGCAATAACTTCTATAAGAAGTAATCTTAAAGTTTTGTTTTAAATGAAGAGTTACGGTAGATCTCAACATTTTTGCTACTTTTAGATTTTCTCATTCTACATCATTTCAAGATAATATACAAAACTGCATTATTCCTTTATGTTCTATTCATTGATTGCAATGGCGGCTATGTTGGTTGGCAGACAGTTCTTTTCAAACTAAGATTTCACCATGATGATTATGGTCAAGTTTGGTTTTAATAGGCCCAGTTGTAAATGATTTTTGTAAAGTAAACTGGTCAGTTGTGCTAAAAAAGAACAGTGCATTCATTGATGTTTTTCATCCCAAAGTCACAATGAGGCTGGGCAATAAGAAATAAAAGCTCCAATTTCAACACAACCCTTAGGAATATTTTAGGTAAAATTTCTTAAATTTAAGCACACAAATAGGTATAATGTTAAAAAAGTAACAGCCCAAGACAGGCAAAGAAATCTAGCATATGCTGTCATAATATGACAAATTCAATTTAGTCAAAAATGATATAGTTATTTAGACAACCACTTCCAGGACCAATTAGACATTTGATAGAATCAGTTTATGCATAAGGCAAATAGTTCACATGGAGAGACAGCAAAATGATTTCGAGATATGTCACTTATAAATAGTTTATAAATGTTATAACCTGACAAATTATGTATGCTTTCAGAATTGAAATGATTTTTGGCTCATCTGGCACAAAGGGCCAAGTGAGTTTTCTCATCACTTGTCGTCCGCTAACTTTTACAAAAATCTTATCTTAAACTGCTGAACCAAATATAACCAAACTTTTCCACAATCATCAATTGGGTATATAGTTTAAAAATATGTTCACTGACCCTTATTATAAGTAAAAGGATAACTATATTTGGTATATTATATCCTTGCAAAGTCTACATGTCCTTCAGACAGGTTTCAACCAACATCGACAAGTCTTCGAATTCAAGTCTCAGATATGGCAAGCCGTTTTACTATTTATTAGAATTTCAAGATATCTCCTATAATATATAAGATATCTCCTTTAATATATAAGATATCTTATATAATTTCAATTTTATAAGATATCTCATATATTATATAATATCATTAATTCGTATATTTTAACAAATTTGATTCGTTTATGCCCGCGTCACACTGTCCCGATTTTTATGCCGATGGCAACACGATTATGGAAATTTTCAAAATCGGGACTGATCGTATCCAGATCGGGCTATTCGTAGTGCCATCTTTAACCATCGTAGAACCATCGGCCACTTTTTCTAGCCTTCGGGGACAACTTCGGGAAGGGTTCTAAATTTTTTAACATGTTAAAAAATTCCCGAAGGTGCGTCCGATGTTGAGGGTTCGTATTCAGTTCGTATCACCATCCTCACCATCGTAATGTCACCGGGAATGCATCTTTGAACATCGTATTGCATTCGTGTTTCCATCGTTTCCATCGGGCAGTTTTGACATTACGATGTCTACACGAATGAATCACGAAGCTACCCGAAGGTCTTACAATGGCAACACGACTTCGTAAAGACCTCGTAATCCCGTCGTGTTGCCATCGAATAAAAGTACGAAGGCGACAAGATGGAACTACGACGGCAATGAGTTCAGCTAAATGCAAGTTAATTTTCGCACTAAAATACATTTAAAGTGCCATGCGCGATATGCACTGGTCAGTCTAATACGACATTTAAGAAAGACGTTCACAAAACATGGAGCTCATATCATATGATTCTATGAGAACAAGAAAGGCGACAACACGAATGTTTACTCCATAACCGTTTTGTTTTTTATATGTCATATTTTGCCGCATTTGTTGCTTTCCCCAACATCCTTCCTTTTGTCTATATTATTATGATATTCTCCTGGAAAGAGCTCTTTTTGAATAAAAGGGATCAACGAACCCATTATCTTACCTTTAAGATAGATCAGTAAATATGGGCATAATTATGGGTGATTATTCAGACTAGTGCACACATTTTACAGTTCAAACCAGGCAATGCCGAGCGTGGCATCCCCTCGTATGTAACATATTGGGGACAAATATGGACACTATATTTGTATATGACACATGCAGAAAATGGTAAATTGAATATGCATATTTGATACATAAACTATTTTTTTAGAAATCAACAAAAACATTCAGTAACTTGAAATACCTTTAATATTGTCTTTAGAACAAGCAGGTAAAAAAATGAGCAACCAATTTCCTGTGTATTATATTATGCTATTTCAAGGAGAAAAAACAAGTCCATCTGCATGACCTTGACCTTTGGCCTTGAACGTAAAAAAGGTCAGATCATTACAAGGAGGAACAATATACCAAATGTGGTTAAAATCTTTTGAAGCATATTGGTTTTAGAGTGTCCACAAGAGTGATATTGCCTTGTATTACAACTGCCACTGTGACCTTGACCTTTGAACTTTAAAGTCAATAGCGCTTAAAACATTATTAACGAGTAGCACCATACCAAGTTTTGAGCATTTTGGTTCTAGAGTGTCCATAACAATTTTATCTACACGCAACTTACATGTAGTAGGCGAGGGGATAATAAACTAAGTTTTATAAGAATTAGACAAAAAGATCGATTTCCCGCCATGCATGGCAGACTTGTACAGAAACGATATGTTGTCGAAATTCTGTTTTACCCTTCAAGCCCACGATCTTCCGTCTTATGATTAAACCAGAAATTAAATGTACAATATAATATATTATTCAATATTGATCAAACAATTTAAAACGCGTGATGCCTTCGGCATATAATTTAAATGCATCGTAAGCTGTACACGACGTCTTTTAGACATCGTAATCCATCGTGTAGCCTTCGTAACCCGTCGTGTAGCCTTCGTAACCCATCGTGTAGCCTTCGTGATCCATCGTGTAGGCTTCGGCTGAGATATGAAGCTTTAATACCCGTCTTCGGTTAACCATCGTATGTCCATCTTTTGCTATCGTATATAATTTCGGCACCATCGTATAGACTTCGTTATTCATCGTACTTGCTTCGGTCACTTTTTTGTATTTAAACGAGATCGGGACCAACTTCGTACGAACTTACAATTTTCGCATTCGGGTGTCCATCGTATATAAAAATCGGAACAGTGTGACGCGGGCATTAGGGATAGTCACATGTTAAACTATATTTTCGAAGGTAGGGAGAAAATGGCGGATAGCAAAACGCATATTGACCTGCAAAAAGCATATTGCACGGTTATTTTTAGAATATCTAAAAACCAATATACTTTGTGACGTCATGTAATGAATTTCAGGATTTGAAAACACATGATATCTGTGATCGATTATTTGACGAAAAAAATCTTCAAATACATAAGATGTCAAAAAAAAAGTAAATGAAATAACAACTAATATGTTGTTATTGTCAAGGAGACAATGTAATATCTATAAAATTCCAACAAACCTAAATGACGATTTTGATACAAATATGGTCAGAAATTAATAATATAACAAATATAGCCTTTGTATACTTCTTTCAGGTCAATATATCCTTGTATTGACCTCATACAAAGGCTATATTTGTATAAGATATCTTTAATGTTATATAAGATATCTCATAAAGTTTATCTGATATCTTATATACTTTAAAAGATATCTTCTAAAGTTTATAAGATATCTTATAAAGTATATGAGATATCTTATAAACAATTTTTATATGAAATATCTTATATAATTTATAAGATATCTTATATAGTTTATAAGATATCTCATATAGTTTATAAGATATCTTTAATTCTTATATAGTTTATGAGATATCTTATAAAGACAATTATATAAGATATGTGATACACTATATAAGATATCTTATAAACTATATGAGATATCTTATAAACTATATGAGATATCTTATAAACTATATAAGATATTCTATAAACTTGAGGAGATATCTTATAAACTTTAGGAGATATCTTATAAACTTTAGGAGATATCTTATAAACTAAATAATTTCATTTTTATGAAATATCTTATATATTATATTAGATATCTTTAATGTTATATAAGATATCTCCTAAAATTTATAAGATATCTTATATACTTTATAAGATATCTTATATACTTTAGAAGATATCTTATATACTTTATACAAATATAGCCTTTGTATGAGGTCGATACAAAGATATATTGACTGAGGACGAAGTCCGAGGTCGATATACTTCTTTGGGTCGATATATCATGTATTGACCTCATACAAAGGCCATATTTGTTATATTATTAATTTCCGACCATATTTGTATCAAAATCGTCATTTTGGTTTGTTGGAATTTTATAGATATTACATTGTCTCCTTGACAATAACAACATATTAGTTGTTATTTCATTTACTTTTTTTTTTGGACATCTTATGTATTTGAAGACTAGTTAATATCGTCAAATAATCGATCACAGATATATATGTCTTTCAAAACGTTACACAATATCCTGAAATTCATTACATGACGTCACAAAGTATATCGGTTTTTAGATATTCTAAAAATAACCGTGTAATATGCTTTTTGCCGTTCAATATGCTTTTTACTATCCGCCGTTTTCTCTCTACCTTCGGAAATATAGTTTAACATGTGACTATCCTTAAACGAATCAAATTTGTTAAAATATACGAACTAATAATATTAGAAGATATCTTCTAAAGTTTATAAGATATCTTATAAAGTATATGAGATATCTCATATAGTTTATAAGATATCTTATATAGTTTATGAGATATCTTATAAAGACAATTATATAAGATATGTGATACACTATATAAGATATGTTATAAACTATATGAGATATCTTATAAACTATATGAGATATCTTATAAACTATATAAGATATTCTATAAACTTGAGGAGATATCTTATAAACTTTAGGAGATATCTTATAAACTTTAGGAGATATCTTATAAACTAAATAATTTCATTTTTATGAAATATCTTATATATTATATTAGATATCTTTAATGTTATATAAGATATCTCCTAAAATTTATAAGATATCTTATATACTTTATAAGATATCTTATATACTTTAGAAGATATCTTATATACTTTATACAAATATAGCCTTTGTATGAGGTCGATACAAAGATATATTGACTGAGGACGAAGTCCGAGGTCGATATACTTCTTTGGGTCGATATATCATGTATTGACCTCATACAAAGGCTATATTTGTTATATTATTAATTTCCGACCATATTTGTATCAAAATCGTCATTTTGGTTTGTTGGAATTTTATAGATATTACATTGTCTCCTTGACAATAACAACATATTAGTTGTTATTTCATTTACTTTTTTTTTGGACATCTTATGTATTTGAAGACTAGTTAATATCGTCAAATAATCGATCACAGATATATATGTCTTTCAAAACGTTACACAATATCCTGAAATTCATTACATGACGTCACAAAGTATATCGGTTTTTAGATATTCTAAAAATAACCGTGCAATATGCTTTTTGCCGGTCAATATGCTTTTTACTATCCGCCGTTTTCTCTCTACCTTCGAAAATATAGTTTAACATGTGACTATCCTTAAACGAATCAAATTTGTTAAAATATACGAACTAATAATATTAGAAGATATCTTCTAAAGTTTATAAGATATCTTATAAAGTGTATGAGATATCTCATATAGTTTATAAGATATCTTATATAGTTTATGAGATATCTTATAAAGACAATTATATAAGATATGTGATACACTATATAAGATATCTTATAAACTATATGAGATATCTTATAAACTATATGAGATATCTTATAAACTATATAAGATATTTTATAAACTTGAGGAGATATCTTATAAACTTTAGGAGATATCTTATAAACTTTAGGAGATATCTTATAAACTAAATAATTTCATTTTTATGAAATATCTTATATATTATATTAGATATCTTTAATGTTATATAAGATATCTCCTAAAATTTATAAGATATCTTATATACTTTATAAGATATCTTATATACTTTATAAGATATCTTATATACTTTAGAAGATATCTTATATACTTTATACAAATATAGCCTTTGTATGAGGTCGATACAAAGATATATTGACTGAGGACGAAGTCCGAGGTCGATATACTTCTTTGGGTCGATATATCATGTATTGACCTCATACAAAGGCTATATTTGTTATATTATTAATTTCCGACCATATTTGTATCAAAATCGTCATTTTGGTTTGTTGGAATTTTATAGATATTACATTGTCTCCTTGACAATAACAACATATTAGTTGTTATTTCATTTACTTTATTTTTTGGACATCTTATGTATTTGAAGACTAGTTAATATCGTCAAATAATCGATCACAGATATATATGTCTTTCAAAACGTTACACAATATCCTGAAATTCATTACATGACGTCACAAAGTATATCGGTTTTTAGATATTCTAAAAATAACCGTGCAATATGCTTTTTGCCGGTCAATATGCTTTTTACTATCCGCCGTTTTCTCTCTACCTTCGAAAATATAGTTTAACATGTGACTATCCTTAAACGAATCAAATTTGTTAAAATATACGAACTAATAATATTAGAAGATATCTTCTAAAGTTTATAAGATATCTTATAAAGTATATGAGATATCTCATATAGTTTATAAGATATCTTATATAGTTTATGAGATATCTTATAAAGACAATTATATAAGATATCTGATAAATTATATGAGATATCTTATAAACTGTTTAAGATATCTTACAAACTATATGAGATATCTTATAAACTATATAAGATATCTTATAAACTATATAAGATATCTTATAAAGTTTATGAGATATCTTGAAGTAAGAATAAATAGCAAAACGGCTTGCCATACTCAGATTTGATGTATGAAATGATTGTAAGGTGTAAATTTCTGTTTAGCATTGTTAATGTGACCTTGACCTCATGTTCGTGGTTCATTGGTCAATGTTCAAATTGTATCAGATGTCAATTGTATTTGGTGTATAAGGATCATGATATGCTTATAAGGTCTGCGTGTCCGTCTGGCTAGGTTCATATGATCTTCATCTCATTTTAATGATGCATTGGTTAATGTTTTTATGTTGTACGTGTTCTGTTTCTCAGGTACAATAAACAATAGGACCACTTTATTTGGTGTAAGGAATGTCTAAGGTATACATAAGGTATGTCCCGCAGGGCTGATCTGACCTTGGACTTATTGATGATCACTATAACTGTACATACATTTTAAATGTCTATTTCTCCTTGTGTGAAATGATATCATATGAATATCCGTCAAAATCCGAGGACACAACATGTATCGCAAATAAAAGGTATCGACACAGGTACAGGCAAAGTTCTAAGCCACGTTTAGATCAAATTAAAGATATTTACCACGGCCTTTGTCCACTTAAATATAGAACTAGGATCACGTATTCTAGGGTGGTGATGGAAAGTGTGGATGAGCTCCAACCTAAAATAGTCTTTGAAATGTTCTCGTCCTTTTTTTCCTTTTCAATAGATTAATGCATCACTTAATACGTATTGCTATCTAGCCATGGCCTTGTAAGTTTATTTTCGACTGTGACATATGGGTTTGAATGTCCCTCTGATATCTTTGGCTTCTCTTATCAGTACGTCTGATTTTATATCATGTTGATTTATTTTAGCATTGCCAACTTTTTCTTATACTGCTTATTTAATCTTTACAATTGATCCGTTAGTGGTGTTATTACTGGAAAAACAATGTCTACTCATCAGTTGCAATAATACTTTGAACTTTCCCTATCTGTAAATACTCTTTGTCTTTTGTCTTTCTATTTATTGTGTTTGTGCTTAGTACGTAGTCATTTCCAACTGATCTATATAATTTGTTCTTATTAAAGTTAACTTATGTTGTTACACCGTATCTGATATACATTCCTTATATGCCTTCCTAGGACATAAAACTGCAATTGCGGACCAAGATATTTTTGTAAAAAAAGTGGGATGTTTGACCTAATAAGGGGACCACTCTCGTCATGCTTTGGTGATTCCCTATATTATCTACCGAATTTTCCCCACAAAAAGATGGGCTGCCCCTCCTTCCCCCCCCCCCAAATGCCCCACTGGATCCGCGTATGAACTGTAGCCATGTGGTTGCCTTTGTCATTTGCTAACGCTTTGAGTTCTCCTCGTTGTTTTGTTTCCATCGTTATTTTGAACCTTTTACAGCCTACTAAAGGCACTAGGCTCATTGTCCGGGCAATAACTTACTTTACTTGATCTACTTCGTCCCGTGTTATCATCATTATGTAAGGAATTACTGAAGCATGACTAGGGAAGCCTCAGTCTTATGCAGCTAGTGGGCCCTCCCTCATGGAATCTTCTGCATCCACCACTGCTGCATGGTTTACAGATACCCTATTTTACAAAGTTTCCGCCTGTCATATGTCCATTGTTCTTTTACTCATTTCCAGAATTAAGCGACTGCTTGAAAACAATTTTAAGTGTTTTCTTAAGTGAAATACCTGAAATATCTTCTTATTATGAGTAATGCGACAACTTTATTTGGTATATATTGGTTCCTTGCAACGTCCGCACGCCCTTCAGCATGCGACTGCATTTCATTAATCAATGATGAAGATTAAAATTACGCATACATCAGATACTAGGACTGTGAGCATTAGGTCAACTATATTTGGTGTATGGAGTGATTGTAAAGGTGTAAATCCCCGACTGGAAGGTTTTAATTGAGCCAATTGTCAATGTTATGATTTTGTGGTTTAATCTATTTCCTTAAGAAACTATGAGTGATAGGACAACTTTAATTAGGTGTTAGGAATGATTGTAAGGTGCACATATATTTATGGCAGACATGGTTCTTCTGGCCGTAATCTCATTTTCATAGATCATTGGAAATGTTACGTTTAGGTTTTTCTTGTAGTAAAAGCTTCATATAAACAAGAATTCTATGACGAGTTGAAAAGGCGAGACATTTCAGTGTATGCACTCTTATTATTTTATATTTTAGTAATTTCGCAATATCTGTAGTGTACGGCAGCCGCATCACCAAAAATGCGCTATTTATCATCAGAGGTTTTACTTGTGAATTACTCGAAGGTTGCGAGTTGTGGGATAAGATTTGACTACCAATCGAGGACAACCGAATTACGCATTGATTGTTTAGGGGTTTCTGTTCTTCAATTCCCTGTTTCACTGAAGTGTTATTTTTGTTATTTTTGTCATTTTGATCATGGTGTTGTCTGTTTACAAAAAAATCTACTTCAAATAATTTCACGACTCACAACACATTGTCTTTGAATCAGTCAATAACAAAAATAAGTCTGCACTTTAATAAGATGCCTTAGTGATTTATTTTAATTTAAAACCACGTTAGAAATATGTTGTTACGTGATAGTAATATCAGCACATGAATAAAATGTATATAGAGTGCCAGTTGCATCTAAGGAATTTGTTTTGTAAACAACTTGTACAATTCCATGATGACCATGATAATTGTCTGGAATCATCAGATTTTTTGTGTAGTTCTGTTGTTTATTGAAGTGGTCATCGTTCACCTTGACTGTTTGAATAACCTCAAAAGGTACCGCGTCTCTAACCAATGATACTTCCATAATTCCGGGGTTCTTCGGATTATAATGACTGAAATTTTTCTGCCATGTAACAGCAACATTAGTACCTTTCTGGTAGCTTGCAGAAGGCTTTGCATCTGCATTCCTGCCACCACAAGGTGCTGTTCGTAGATGACAGTCAGGATTAGCAGGAGTCAGAGGATCAGCCAAACTGCCTGAAATAAGATGTTATTATTTGTGGTGCTTCTCATTGTTCGAAATAGGATTCAGAATAAAGTCTTAAACTAATAAGAAAATGAAAGTAAATTATAAAAAATTAAGATTTTATAACATATTTTTATTAAGATAAAAAAAGATACAACTAGAGTTTTGCAGAGCATTTTATTTTATATTACAAATCGGTCAAATATGCATATTTATGATGTATACAAAGAACGAGATCTATTGTTAGTATATGAATCATTTGATGTTCTACTAGGCTAAATTCAGACAATGGGACTTATATCACCTTAAACCACTTCCATCAAGCACTTATATTGATATCCGCCAAACATTAAGCAATCGGTGCTTCTATAATGATCAAAAAGTGAAATAACAAAAATACAGAACTGCGAGGAAAATTCTAAACGGAAAGTTCCAAGTAAGCAAATGACAAATTCAACAGCTCATACGAATGGATATTCCTGACTTTGTATAGGCATTTTCTTATGTACAAAATGGTGGATTAACCCTGGTTTTATAGTAAGCTAAACCTCTCACTCGTATGACAGTCGCATACAATTCCATTTTAATGACAACGATGTGTTAACAAACAAACAGACATAATAGGTAACAGTATAAACAATGTGGATACAGCAGTCAACAGTGTGCTATAATCTTAATCACCAAAACACAAGCAAATATGTCAACAAGATAAACAAAAAGGCATATAGACAAAGCACATAAGAAGTTAAACGTCAGTACCTAAAATGTATACTTCAAAACCATCGTGCTTTATTTGTGATGTTCTTCATTAATTCATCAACTTTATGCTCAGACAGTGGTGACGATTTACAAAGTCTGAGTAGCAGATGCTAGCTCTTGAATACCGAATGAGTTGGGAAATGTATATCCCATATGCAGGTGAAGTTGGTATATTGCTACTAAGGTGGGGGATTGATAATTTCAAAATCAAAATCATATCGTTTGTCATAGATTCTGGTACTTAGATGACCGATTACGTAAAATTCGAGGTAAAAGTCTAAAAATAATACCGAGGAAGTCGTGTCTGTTGTTTCTTTGATATATAGTTCTGAAGGATATATCAATGGAAGCCAATCAGAAAGGTTTTGAATGTTAATATAAAGAACATCATCAAAATTTCTGAATGTGAAATTAAATGATCACGCTTCTTTGATCTTCTTGTTTTGTGTCTGAAGGAACTCCGACGTATATGGAAATAAGAAGTTCAATATCATTGGAATGTCGACAATTTATTGAAAAAGTCTACTTACAAATTCAACAAATTTGTTTTCAATAAGAAACTAAAGCACACTGATCACTTTTCCCTCTGTGTAGCATGTTAGACTTTTTTGTACACTATAAATAAAACATTCTGTTTCGTATCCCAAAATTATAACTTTTGATAGAACTTATTTAAGAGAAAGATCGAGATTTAAAATTATCCAGAACTTCTTTTTTAGAATCCACTTATGGTTAATACCACTATGCGAATACACTAAGCACCAACGATGGCTTTTTATCTATTTTATAAATGAGTGTACATACCCCTCTGATGAGGTTCTAATAAACAGAGGTGAGCTGAACATACTCCAAGGAAACCAAGCAAAGCTACCACACTTAACATGATGGAAACGACTGTCTAGTTCGATGGAACTTGACCTATCATAAACGCATATGTATCATGAACTTATGAACTAAAAGATAACGAAGGATTGTAAAGTAGAATTGAACGAAGTAAAAACCACATTCTACTTATTCCTTTAATTTCGAACATAGTCCTTGAAAAGTAATCAGATAGTAAAGAAAATAAATGATCAGAATAATTATTGGAATTATTTAATATAGTTCAAAATCATCATTTTGGATGGAGATTTGAACAATCTGACTGCCCATCATCTTATAGAAATGATTTTACAGCGCAATTCCAATTCAAACTCCGAAGTTTTACATTGAATTATAAGTCTGTAAATACTATTATTGTTCAATGCAATAGCTTATTTATATTTAAGAATCTTCAACTATATAGAACGTTTTGTTCAAAGCACTCACGTAATTTCATTCTATATACAAAATCAAGTCGAATGTGTGTTATGGAATTGTTTGAAATGGAATTTACAGTAAATTTTACTATTCTGTAATGTAGAAGAAAACGAGAGTTTTTTTTAACTGAAACTAGCTAGTTTTTTTTTATGCAGATACGATTTCATCTTATTGTATCTTTTTTTTATGTAAAAAAATGTTTGAGATCTCACAAACATGTTTAACCCCGCCGCATTTTTGCGCCTGTCCCAAGTCAGGAGCCTCTGGCCTTTGTTAGTCTTGTATTATTTTAATTTTAGTTTCTTGTGTACAATTTGGAAATTAGTATGGCGTTCATTATCACTGGACTAGTATATATTTGTTTAGGGGCCAGCTGAAGGACACCTCCGGGTGCGGGAATTTCTCGCTAAATTGAAGACCTGTTGGTGACCCTCTGCTGTTGTTTTTTATTTGGTCGGGTTGTTGTCTCTTTGACACATTCCCCATTTCCATTCTCAATTTTATTTCCTCAATTTATTTTCGGAAGGAGTGATATAAATTCAAAACACGTTGATATAACCTCTCCATCCAAAAGTTTAAACAGTTAACAATAACAGGTCAAAGTACGGCCTTCAACACGGAGCCGTTAAATCCACTTTTTCTTGTCGAACTAAGACCAACATTTGATAATAAATCATGCAGATTATATAAATTGGTCATTGGCCCTGTACAACAGAGTCATCTGAAAAAGAACGGGTCATATAAAGTAAGTCTGTCTTGTCTCAATTACTTGCTTATCAATTTTTGAATTTAGAAGTGACGATGTAATAAGTCTACATCGAAGTCCCGACGTGCTGTTTACTCGAATGAACACATGCTGTGATAGCTGACGAAAAAAGAAAAGATTGTTATTTGATTCTGCACGTCCAGTGTTTGACATTTCAAACACTGGACGTGCAGAATCACATTACAATCTTTTCTTTTTTTTGGGATGACAATGCAAACGGTAACTCTTTTAGTCAGCTACATGTATACAAAGTAACTGGGTCAGATATATTATTTGGTTTAACTATAATAGAAAGTAGAATCCATTCATTCCACCAAGTACCTGATACGGTGTTCATTAAAAAGGTAGAAAAATGATATCGCAATGAAAGCCAAATTTCTGTCGGCAGAATATAATTGTTCTTTCAGACACACATTAATTCCTATTTGTATATGATGCCCTTCGTGCACATAACGAGAAATGCGACATGACTCAAATATGTAATACGTAGTGAAATTGGCAAATCGAATGATCGATATTGTTGGGGTGGGGTGGGGCTATCTAAGTTATTAGCACACAACAGTGAAAAGTGAATGAAATAATGGAAGCATTTGTATCTTCAAATTTTAAATCGACAAACTCAAATATTTACGGAATATGATGCTCAACTTTCCCCATAGCCATGTCTGACGATTGCAATTACTACACAGACGATTCCCATGTGAACTCAAGAGTCATCCATTGTACAGCTGCATATGCTTGATTGTTGTATTCATACCAAATATAACTATTTGGAATACTTCTGTAATGATTTTTCATTGACAATACAAATCCATCACTTGTTAAATCATATAGAAGAACACGATAAAATTCAGCTATGTCTGGTGGATAACCATCCGAATAAACGCACAACGTTTTATCGACATTTAATTTTGATCCAACCCATGACGATACTACATCTTCAAAAGTAGATCTCGTTTGATACTCTCTGCCGTTTACTAAATTCTCTGTGGTGTACCATGTGACATAAACGAATGACGCCTTCTGACAATATATTTCTGAGTTTTCTATTACATCCATTGTTGACAACTCTGCTATTTTCGCCTTAATAATGAGATAATCCGTCACTTTATTTCTTAGATTATCGAGTATAACTCCATCTGGAAACAGAGGCGGATACCTTCTCAATTTTTCAGCTAACGGTTTTATTCCAAAATAGTCTGCTTCTTTTAGTACTCTCTCGCGAGTACCAGATGGAGGCATGACATTTTCATCTCTAAGAAACTCTAGAATATAATGAAAATATTTTCCATTTCTGTCTATAAAATAGTCTCCATTCCTATCTGCATCTAACTTGTGTCGTCCGCTGAACATGGCGCCCAACATAGAATCTGGATATTTTGTTAAGGTTGATAATCTTGTTGTGAATTTTTTACCACCAATATTTAGGCCTACGACTTTAGGGTACTAAAAATGTAAGTGAAACAATACTTTTACATTAAATTGATAACCAAGTCTCTTATTTCAGATGATGCAACACAAATGTGTTGAACACTCATTGAATTTTTTGAAATACTAAGGCTTTTATACCTCAGGCATATATTACCTTAGCTGTGTTTGGAAACACTTTTTGGAATTTTGGATCTCTATCCTCTTCAACTTCGTACTTTATTTGTTTTTTTTTTGTTTTTTTTTTTTTTTTAACTTTTTTTTAAAACTTTTTTGGATGCGAACGTCACTGATGAGTCTTTTGTAGACAAAACGCGCGTCTGGCGTATATATAAACTTAAGTCCTGGTATCTATGATGAGTTTATTTATATTCAGATTGTACGACAAGTATTTCTGGAATAAATAAGAGGCACCAGTAAGAAACTACGAAGAAATAGAAATACTTGTATCTTTACTTCAGTCATGCATCTTGGTACGCATGCAATTAACCACACACAAACAGATTTGTGTCAAAATATTCAAATCCTTACGCACTTGCACACCTAAGTACAATTCCTTAACTCATATAATAAAACTGAGAATGGAAATGGGGAATGTGTCAAAGAGACAACAACCCGACAATAGAAAAAACAACAGCAGAGGGTCACCAACAGGTCTTCAATGTAGCGAGAAATTCCCGCACCCGGAGGCGTCCTTCAGCTGACCCCTAAACAAATATATACTAGTCCAGTGATAATGAACGCCATACTAATTTCCAAATTGTACACAAGAAACTAAATTATAATAATACAAGACTAACAAAGGCCAGAGGCTCCTGACTTGGGACAGGCGAAAAAATGCGGCGGGGTTAAACATGTTTGTGAGATCTCAACCCTCCCCCTATACCTCTAACCAATGTAGAAAAGTAAACGCATAACAATACGCACATTAAAATTCAGTTCAAGAGAAGTCCGAGTCTGATGTCAGAAGATGTAACCAAAGAAAATAAACAAAATGACAATAATACATAAATAACAACAGACTACTAGCAGTTAACTGACATGCCAGCTCCAGACTTCAATTAAACTGACTGAAAGATTATGATTTCATCATATGAACATCAGGCACAATCCTTCTCGTTAGGGGTTTAGTATCATACCATCATAACATATATGAGAAGAACATAACCCGTGTCATGCCAACAACTGTTTTTAGAATAAATGTGTTTAGTTCCGATGCAAAGACCTTATCAGTGACTCAATATTAACGCCAAAATATGCAATCTTAAATGACTTGACAACAGTATCGTACTTATATCCCTTCTTAAGAAGTCTATTCAAAGGTTTTGTAAGTTTCTGAGGTGAATACTGACACCTTTGTGCTTTATAAAGAATATTTCCATAAAAAATTGGATGTGAAATACCTGAACGTATTAGAAGTCTGCATAAAAGTACATAAAAGTAAAATATGTAGACCAATAATGTCCCAAAGTGACAACTTCTAGTTCAGTGAAAATCAATTCTACACTAAACTCCGAAACATACAAATGAACAAGAATTTATGAACACACAAGACTAACAAAGGCTAGAGGGTCCTGGCTCTGGGATTAAACATACAGTATTTTGTGAGATCTCAACCCTCCGCCTTTACATCTAGCCCATGGTGATAAATTTGGAATGCAAACACACACAATAAAACTCAGTTTAGAAACTCCAAAATCGCTGTTTAACAGAAGAAACAAAGGAAAATAACAATGAATGACATAAATTGACACTCGTCGCGATATAGCCTTATTGTGCTAATGCGCCGTAAAGCAACCAACAATCATAAATTGACAAAGGGATAATAGAAATTACTGCCATGTAATCTTCAGACATCATAGTTAAGCATACGGAACTGTTCACTTTTGTACAAAAAAAGAAATATGTTACATTAGTATGAGAAAATCATAGAAAAAATTCATTAAAAGCTAGATTGATATAAAAAATATCCATAACGTACATTTCAACGTTCATTTACAAAGTGTAATATTTAGTAAAAATGTTTTAAATATTAAGATAAGTTACATATCTTAATTATTAAGAAATTTAAAATAGACGTTATGCACAATACATGGTTTTCGTTTTTTTGGTCTCTAGTGGATAGCTGTCTCATTGCCAATCATACCACACTCTTATGATACGAATCAAAAACAACCCCAGTAATATGTGATGATAACATTACGTTAAAATTACAAAAAATATATGGTAATATTCATCACATTTATCAATCCAGAAACATTTTACCTGGTTGTTTATTTGGTTAATAACCTGTATACTTGATTTAATTTTTATTTCACCAAAATTCGGCTAATTCAATAAAACGTTAAATGTTAATTTGCCTGTGATCAACATATCAAATATATTTAAAAAGATACCTCATTTTTCTCCATGACACTGTCTGTTGATATCTACTGTTGTGTCCAATACATATGTTCACGAACAAACTCAATGTAAATTTGCATTTTCTGGAAATTATAATTGATAAAATCCATTTTCAATATCAATGTTAGAAAAGCTACAGTACAGCAGGTGTAAACTGAAGAATAGTATGTGCATGCACCATAGTTGCTTATTGTCATAATCTACTTGTATTCTATTTCAACTGTGTATATCTAAAAATCCTTAAGAGAAGATATTCAATATTTTAAAGTCTTTGACTGGAACCAGTTTACCTTTTAACTTTCTTACACAGAACATTCAATGCGAAATTCTATACTTATCCAATAAATTAAAGATTAAAACAAAACAGGTTAGCTAATTACTTTATTGTCCAAGTATCAGACTAGGTCGCTTTTAAATTATTATCTTAATATAAGCACATCTTGAATGTGCACTGACTGGAAGATTGGCTTATAGAGAGAATATCTACATTGTTCAGTAATACATTTGTGACTCGACTGTACAATTACAAACATATTGTGTACCGTGACAAGATACAGTTTTGTTGTCTTGCAAGTAACATAATAAGGTACGGGATAGTTGCTGAATGTCTGAATAGAAGTGCCTTAAATTATACGATTATTCTAGTTAGAAATATATAGAGTAGTTCTAATGAACAAGCATCAAAACTTTTGATTTTACGAAATAGGATTTCATCATGGGTTGGTAAAGATCTTGAATAGTTTGGGGTGTTTTTCTTCTATATCCGTCAATTTTTATAGGCTTACTTGTGACAACTAATCAAAATTTATTTAGTTTGTCGGAACAGTTTGGACTTTATTGTTGACCCCTTTCTTTTTACTTGTAAAAGTGATTTCGTCTATGTCAATGTTTGCGAGGAGGAAAACATCTTTCAATGTTATATTGTAGCTCAGATTAGTTAGGTGCTTTCAAAGCTCTTGTAATCACTTTGTCATTTGTGATGGAATAAAAAGTGGAACAAGCTATTGGTGAATTTTCCTCTAAACGTTCTAAACATGTCTATAGACATAATTAAATTGCCATACAGTTAACCTGCATGGATGCAGTTCATCATTTAATTTATCGTGAAGACCTTTGACTACTAAAGTTGCATGCAATGTGACATTTTTGAACATAAATATCAAAACAGTAAACTGTAATAAACATAAAGTATGTGTATGTAGCTTTGCGAGACCCGGACATTTCTTTAGGTTTCAATATCTGTCTTTTTAATGTTTGATATAGAAATAGCCGAATTATATAGAGAAACGAGAATAACATCAGACGGGAGCAGGTTTTCATGGATTTTATTTTTCTAAGATCATTCATGTAGAAATGTAAATTTTTGTATGTGTTCTCGCAAAGGAAAGTATATATATTCAACAATATTCTCCGTTGAAAGATACTTCAGATAAATCAGATTTAAAACATTGTGTTTGGCAACATTTAAAAACTTCCAGTTTTCCTGCTAAATGGAATGACAGTTTTTAGTGTATTTTTTACTTAATTTAAAGATTCAGATTCTTATTTTTCCTTAGGTCATTTATCTGAAAGTCTGTGTTACGCTTGTATAATATAACACACTTTTTTCATGTCTGTTTTTGACGAGTTCTACAACGTATATTTCATTGGATGATGAATAAAAGAAGATTTGGGAACGAATGGAGATAAATGAAAATCGCCGAATTTTATTTCACCATTGACAATTTCTTAAATCGCACACTTCCTGTGATTAGATATCCATGAACTCATTTCATTTTGTTTTTCCAAACCCATTTTTATTGTCAGCAGGCGCTCTTGCAAGGCCTGCTTAAACTATGTTTGGCATATAAACAACTTAATATTGCATACCCAGATATGTTAGCGATGCAAAACATTCAAAGTCAGCAGACTATTACGGAGGAGCCGAACAATCTTCATAATTATGATATGTGCCTATACTGGTACAACTGCATACCATATACCATTGAAAAAGAGAGTCAAAAGTTACTAAAGGGACATTAAAACACATAAGTGATTTACAATTAATGATTCTACTTAACTGAAGTAATCACAAACTTAGATATTCAAACTAAGCAAAAATTTTAAAGTGACTGAGGGGGCAGGCCTTAACTATTTCATTGGAAATTAGATGTGCAATGCTATTGCAAATGCATACGAAATATTCTTGATTTACCATTAAGTGGCTCGTTCACTTAAAACGTACTTATCTATTCACAAAACGCCTACGAAGTTATAAAAAGGGAATGCAGGAATTAATAAAAATGTTGGACAATTCAACGGACTTCACAAACTGCAAACTTCCAACACCCGACTTCTCCGAAAAATAGACATATTAACAAAACATAAACTACAGGATATAGAACAAGATAGCCGAACATGTGATGATTACGTTCAACGGCGTTGACAGGCGTTCACAAAACCAAAAAATGTAAATTACCAAACGGCAAAATATAACATTTACCCGCGCCTAGTGTACTTGATTATAAATCTGATACCTTTGATAATTTTGATTGTTGTTATCAATTGTTATTATTGTGATTACTAAATGTTAAGGAATAAATCCAATATACCTGCATGTCATTTTAATCAAAATGTTGAACACTTAATCAAAAGCAAAATCTAAACACCGACAAAATGGTGCTATTTTGAATCGTCCTGATCTTGCTATCAGTAGTTTGCTTTTGAACTGAGATATCTATTTTTTGACGATTTGTCATGAGGATTTGCTCTTTCATTACGACTTTACAGTGATAATTGACAACATAAAGACAAAAATTATAGCTCAACCCCATAACCATGTGCATAAACAAAGTCTATTCAATCGGCTTTTCAGTTGATTGACAAAGTAAAAACTCCTGTATGCAGACTTCGAACAAAATGGAAAACATCATCGATATCCTGGTTCACTAAAATCAAAATCTATCAGTTTTGCTATATGGTGAAGAGGTATTGAGGGTTATAAAAGAGGGGCGAAAGATACCAGAGGAACAGTCAAACTCATAAATCGAAAATAAACTGACAATGCCATGGCTAAAAATGAAAAAGACAAACAGACAAATAATAGTACACAAGGAACAACATAGAAAACTATAGACTGAGCAACATCAACCAAACCAAAAACTGGGGGGGGGGGGGGGGGGGGTGATCTCATATGCTCCAGAATGGTAAGCAGATCCTGCTCCACATGTGGCAGTCGTCGTTTTGCTCATGTTATTACAAACCCGTTAAATAGTCTTATTCGGTAGGTCACATTAATGAAAGGGAAGGGGGTGTAGTTACGACGTAAGAAACATATCCGATATAATCTGTGAAACGGTTATTCCATAACGGTCAACCAACTCGTGTGATGGCGTCCGTAGAATGGATGACTTCAACTTTACCATTTGGAACTCTTGGTTTAAAAGCTTCCTTGTGAGCAGCAACCCTCTATCAAGGAAATCATGATAGGAAATACAAGCGCGGGAATATCGTATCATTTGGGAGACATATACTCCGAATGCAGGCGCTGCAGAAATGTTGCTACATAGAAATAGAAAGTTCACAATTAGGAAGCTAAATTATAAAATATGACTTCAACAAACTGTCATCGTACCATAATACGTGTCTTCGTAAAATTTACAAGATCTTCTGGCAAAAAACAATAAGTTATAAAGACCTATAGATACAACCTGACCTTACAAATAGACATTAGAGCGTAAATTAAACAAAGCCGATGCAAATTGATTGTCTAAGTTCTACGAAAAAAGTAAAAGTTCTACGAAACGACAAACATGACATACTAAAAAGTATAGCTCTCCGATGGACACCAGTCAAATATTCCTGCATGTTATTTTTATCAAAATGTTAACCCCTAAATCAAAAGTAAAGCTAAATACCGGCAAACTAATTTTGATCGTCTAGAGCTTACAATCAGTTGCCTGCTTTTGAACTTAGATATCTATGTTTTTACCTTTCGTTATGAGGTTTTTCTCTTTCATTTTGACTTTACACACATTGATAATTTACTGCGTTAGGAACAAATTGATGAACTCAACTCCATGATCATGTACATTACCAAAGTCATTAACCTGGTCAATATGCGTTTCAGTTATAACATACAGGAAATTGGATGTAGAATACAAACCTTTGGCAATGAGAGTTTCTGATAAATCTAATTTTGGATTCGGTGAGATTCAAGGCTTAATATATCTTATATATACTTGTCAATTATTGAGGATCGCATGGTGACATCAGGTTGCTCTTTGGTGGTTTGTTTCGTGGAGTTGTTGTATATAGGTTGCGTATTTCACAGATAACTGGTAGATTGACTTGTTGATTGGTAATTGCTTGACGCCGCATCAGCACAGAAAGGCTATATCACCGCAAGATATTTGAAAGAAAATGTAACCCTCTTTCGGAAAATGAATTAAGGTCATCACTCAAGACATTTTACGGTCGCCATCATGAGCCGATTGGCCATTACGACAAAAGTGTGTCAGAAATCATATCTGATATTCTTCCTCAGTCATAATAACATTCCATCATTACCGAACTGTACAAAAAAATAACACGACGGGTGCCGTATTCGGTGCAGGAAATGCTTACCCTTCCAAAGCACCTGATTTCACTCCCGGTTTTTAGTGGAGTTCGTGTTGTTTCTTATTGATTATTTGTAACTGTTGTTGTAAATGTCTTTTGGTTTTATGAGTCTTTGTTATCTCCTTGGTTTTGATTGTTATTGTCCTTTAACTTATCTGTTTATAAAACAAAAACATATGTCTAAAGATGAAAGCAATAAGAAAAGTAAATTTTATTAATTCAAGATAAAAGGATTTTTTTTAAAGTCTCAAATATCAGACTTCCAGGTAAATTCCAATGTTGTGCACGCTAGTGCGATAAATACGTCCCCATTAAATTCATATCTAAGGTAATCGTCAGGTTGATTACTGTAGGTACTTTTTAGTGTTAAAATATATCCATCATTTTTTAAGTCGTGCTGAAGAATGCGGAACAAATCTCTAGAATTTGATTGTTCATCACAAGGTATGCATACAGTTTTAGACACATTTTCTGGGGAACGGACCCATATAGTAACTATATCTTCAAATGTTAATTTGGTTTTATATGTACCTTGAACTGGGTTTTCTATTTTATACCAGATAACATAGACATGGCTTGTAGGTTGAAAGCTTATTCCAGATTGATCTACTACGTGCACTGTTGACAATTGAGAAATTTTCTCTTTGATATCTCGATAATCTTTCATTTTATTTCTTAGATTATCTACAATGACTTCATCAGGAAATAACGGTGGCAAACGTTTTAATTTATCAACGAGCGGTTTAATTCCAAAATATTCAGCTTCAATCAATACATTTTTTCGGACGTCAATTGGTGGAAAAAAGTTTTCATCTCTTAGAAACTCCAAAACATACTGGAAATATTTACCGTTTCGGTCAATGAAGTAGTTGTCCTTATTATCTTTATCTAAATTATGACGTCCACTGAACATCGCCCCTAACATAGAATCTGAATACCTTATCAAGGTCGATAACCTTGTAGTGAATTTATAACCACCAATGTTTAGTCCAATAACACCAGGGAGCTGAAATAAAAATAGACAGTTTTGACACAGTGGATTTAGTATTGGAAAATAAACATCAATAAGCTAATAGAAAATACAATTACTTATAATTGGCAATATTTTAAACTTAATCATAAATTCATATTTGTGTTGATTGGGATCTATATGGACCAAAATCTGAATTGATAAAAAAAAAACAATTCTATTCGGAGTCTTTTATCATGCTGAATTTACATAGGTAAAGAGAGTATGTATCTATTTATAAAACATTTATATACAATAAATATGAGACTGATTTACCTTCAACATCATATCAATAACTGACAAAAAGGTAAATGTTAACATCCGCTAAATCTATAAAATTAAACGTTATCATTTTGAAGGACATTTTCTTTTGTATGCATAAAATAAAAAAAGGACAATAAAAAATCGACAAACTTAAAATGTAAAAAGATTTATACACATACATACCCTGTTTTCTTCCATCTGGATAGTATATCAAATTTACTGTCGCTCTTCCTGCAATCATGTCACAAAAACCTCGTTTTAATGTACTTCCTAGTTGATAAAAAAGTTATACTTCCTTACTACCTAGAAGGATCACTTGAGAACCTTAGAATGCAACAGATAAAAAAGTTATACTTCCTTACTACATAAAAGGATCACTTGAGAACCTTGGAATGCAAATTCCGGAATTTCAAGATATCAGATCGAAATAATTTATTACTAATATTTAATTTTAATACCTAATGGCTTATCATGATTGGCTGAAAGGAATTTCGCGTCATTCTGAACTCAACTTTATGAAAGCATAATATTAAATGTATCATGAGCTTCCACAATGAAGTGCACATGTAAATAAAAGAAAAAAAATTAAATGAATCTTGTTTTCATGATCCTAGCAAGAGTTGTAATTATAAGTACTAGTATTGAATGCTTCTTTGAGTTATTTTATAGGATTGTAAAAGTGTTGGTCAACGTGTGTACATTTATAGAATGAAGCGCTACAAATGCACTTCGGAAAATGCTTTTACACGCAATTAAATTTACAAAAAGAATTAAACATCAATAAAACAACATTTGTTCTAAATCTTTTACTTGGTATGTCAGTGACATTATTTGTGTATATCAGTTGAAATGCATGGTTGGACTTTATATCAAAAATAGAAACATAAATTAAATCAGAAGCGAATAGATACTTACATATCTAACAAATCTAATGTCTACATTTCTTGATGAAATGTAAATCCCGGAAGCACTTCAAACGATTCCAATTTAAAGTTTGTTTTTCACTTTTTGGGTTCGAAAAGTTTAATTCAAACCTATCCTTCATTTTTTGTCCCGTTTACAATTGATGAAAACACACGAATTTTCAACATATTGTTTTGCTTTCCATGCAATCCACTGTGTTCCCCTGGTGTTAAGCCGGCAGTGCTTACCAATATGAAGTACTCTATTTGTTAGGTATAATGTTCAGGTTTTCTTTGTATCTCTTTTCTTCTGACGATCAGATCAGAATGAATCGGAGTTTTACTCTCAGTGGCAAATATAACAAGCATATCAATACTAGTTATGTTAGTGTCATATGAATAGTGGGCTTGTTTCGTACAAAGCTGACATGATAAGGAAGATTTTAAAAGAGTTAGTCTACTCATAAATGCCTCGAGTGATTATCGGAGAAGCAGCAAATATCAATTACACAAGAACAAGCCTTCGGTATGACATGGACAGACGAAAATATAATGGTGGTTACCTTTCCATTGAATCTTTCTGATGATTATTTCGCGTCCTGAATATGCATGGTTATCAATAATAATAAATCAAGCAATCAACCCTGCATCACGTTCATCGTGACAAACTTTTTTAAGCGGGGTTTGCCCTTCAACCGACTAGATCTAAGCAGTATCGCGGTCCTTAATTCACGGTTAATCCTTGCGTTTAAACTATTTATTTTATTGTGATATCCACTTTTTCCTTTTACTTTTCGTTTAATAAACATGGTGCAATAAAGTTCTTATTTTGCATATTTTTTCACTGAATGGTGAAGTTTCAATAAATGTGTGTTTTAAATTCAAAGTAACGCAAATACAAAAAAACCAAAAAAAAAAAACAAATTAGATTTAGATCCATCAATTCACATCAAATGAACTTGTGACTTCACGGTTAATTTTCTTCTGCGCTTTTGTGGAAACAAAATTGATCATATTTATGGATAGTTTTTGTACCCGAAAATACAGAGCACATGTAAAAACTAATTAAATAACGTACAGCATTTTATGAATGAACATTCATAAAATTAATATAATTCAGTATTAAGTGAAATGTGTTTGTGGGGCTTGCATGTGCTCCATGCAAAATTGCTATATTTATACCCCGAAGGTATCACCAGCCCAGTAGTCAGCACTTCGGTGTTGACATGAATATCAATTACTAGTATATGGTCATTTTTATAAATTTTCTGTTTACAAAACTTTGAATTTTTCGAAAAACTAAGGATTTTCTTACCCCAGGAGTAGATTACCTTAGCCGTATTTGGCACAACTTTTTGGAATTTTGGGTCCTCAATGCTCTTCAAATTTGTATTTATTTGGCTTTTTGAACTATTTTGATCTGAGCGTCACTGATGAGTCTTATGTAGACGAAACACGCGTCTGGCGTATAAAATTATAATCCTGGTACTTTTGATAACTATTTACACCACTGGGTCGATGCCACTGCTGGTGGACGTTTCGTCCCCGAGGGTATCACCAGCCCAGTAGTCAGCACTTCGGTATTGACATGAATATCAATTACTAGTATATGGTCATTTTTATAAATTTTCTGTTTACAAAACTTTAAATTTTTCGAAAAATTAAGGATTTTCTTACCCCAGGAGTAGATTACCTTAGCCATATTTGGCACAACTTTTTGGAATTTTGGGTCCTCAATGCTCTTCAAATTTGTATTTATTTGGCTTTTTGAACTATTTTGATCTGAGCGTCACTGATGAGTCTTATGTAGACGAAACGCGCGTCTGGCGTATAAAATTATAATCCTGGTACTTTTGATAACTATTATACAATTTAAATGATTTTTTTTAATCTTTTGACCGTCAATTTGCCAACAATATTTAAAAGATCTATTGGAAATGCATATGCCTGACAGTAACTATTATCTTCAAACTAAAATATACTGATTTGTAACACTTCATTTTCGTATATACCACGCAGGGACCTTTACGAACCTCTTCTGTGTAAAGCACATGTTATATTGGTAATTGAATCAACAAATGCATTAGAAATTAGAACCTTTCATACCAAGATTTAGCTTATGTTATTGAAACATATGTATTTACTCAACACGGTACATCTGTAAATGTTTTTACAAAAAAATACGTTTTTTTTCAGTGAAATAAAACATTTTATTTCTACACATTTCCTTTATCAACACGATATGTTCAGTATATCAAAATTAATTCAAAAATAAACAACGTGCCGAAAATCTATGCCCAAGTTTTTCGATAACAGCTGTTACCTTAAACTCAGTTTCATCACATGATACAATTATCCTTATTTCTGTCAATTGACTAAGAGCTGGAATTTTAGCCTCAATTTGTCCAATTTGGGTACAGTTGTTTTCTACAATAGTACTAGGAGCTTCATCATCTTCACAAGTTAAAATCCCAATTTGAATGTCTGTCAGTTCTTCACTTGTAACACTGAAACTATACTGTGCTACTTCTTCACCTATACGTACTGGGGTACCTTTACAGATTAGTGGAAGAAAGTTAAGTTCGTTATGAAATTCTGTGAGCACATGAGGTGTTTCCATCTTCGAAATCATTTTCAATCCACTGGGTACTGCCAAGCCATAATGAAAACGGGCCAAGCGGCCAATAATAGGTCGGCTCTCATGGCCCATTATAACGGCACCTTTCAAAACTATCATTTCAGGGTTGAAGGGACAGATTATGTCATATTCAGGAAACGTTGTCTTGATTGTTTCCTTTAACATTTTACAGGATGCGTATCCACCAACAAGCAACAGAGCTTTCACATTCCGTGTTTCATCTCTTGCTAAAACCTTTGAAAGATGAGTGCACACTTGCTTGATGGAACTTTCAAATACTATCGAAATATCCTTGAGATTGATATAAACTTTCCCCCCTGATATTTGTCCTGCTGTAGATGCCACATTTGTGTCTTCACTCATATCATACGGCAATTTAAAAATAGCTTTGTCACCGGGGCTTATTTTCATTTTACCTTCTTCTATTGCCCTTAAGAGCTCCAACTGTGCTGATGTGTTTTTCTTCATAAATTGATCAAATAAGGCATTGCCAAATATAGATCGGATAAGTTTCCATATTCTTTCGTTGATCATGTTTCCACCCCATGGACCCCCGGATGCAAGGTAAATCTCCTGGAGCTGTCCTGTTTCCGTAACTTCGTTACATGTTATATCTACTGTACCACCTATCAAATGATACGATTTTATATTTTGTGTACAACACCACTGTGCTTAAACGGCTGTGGGTAACTTAAGTTACCCACAGCCCAAGATGGCGGACTCTAAACTCGTTGATATTTAATTCATACAAAATGTACCTTTTGCGACGTTTTTCATGCAGAATGTAAATATTTATAGGATTATTGAATAAAGAAATGACTAACAATTACCATAAATTTGTTAATATAGAGTTCACTAAAGCGCAAGGTCAACTTTAAAAAATACATAAGATGTCCGTAACTTTTTGATCGAAACTAAGCAGACTGTCCGTAACTTTATTTTTAGATGTGGGTAACTTTTGATTTAAAATTTTAAGAATTATAATTTCAACAATTAGAAGACAATAAACATCATATTTGTAACCTTCGCGGCAGTTTATACTAGTCTACTCATTCACCACCAAATGTGATTTTATTAACGCATCATACTTACACCACAGACGTTTTATGTGGGGTTTGTGGTACTCCATCCTGGTTATGGTTTGAACTTTTATTTACTGATGTGCGTCTTATCGACGTTTTTCGCTTGTCAGACCATGGCTTTTCCATACTCTTTAATGTTTTGAGTTTAATTATATGTTTGCAGTTTGTCTTCACCTCTGTTTCTTTCTATGTGTATTTTGATGAATACTCTTTGACGCGGCTCGGTATTTATACATCCCACCAGTTAGTTATAGTGTTATGATTTTTTGAATATGTTTCCTAGTATTTTTTTTTCTCTCTTTGTATGTTATCAGGGGTTGTTAGACTATTAAATTACCCTGTTGTCCTACGTAGTTATTTATATTTTTATATACTATGTCGAATTGTTACACTATGTTGACTGCTCTTTTCCTTTTATCGTCCCTGACTTTTACCTATTGTGTCTTTTAGTTTTATTCAGTTTAATGAGATTTAATGCAACTTGCATACAAATGAAATATGCAGCTAGCTGAAAAACTAGGTTTATTCATTTATACAAAATGTCCTTTTTTTTAAGTTTTCCCATTTACTGTAAATCTTGGCCAGGGTGCCGCAATATCACCGTGCGCAACGTCCCAGTGTGTCCAGATTGACACCCCTTTTATTTTACTGTCAATGTTGTTGGGATTTGTTTTTGTGGGGATGAGAGAAAAGTGTTTTTGGCTTTTTCAAAAAGACGGAAAAAGTTTCGATTAGAGTACCCCGACGTTATACAAAATGAGACCCGAGTTTTGCGGATTTATCGTGATTTTTTTCATATTTTTCCCAATTTTGTCTTTCATCGATACAATGAATTATATCATACTAGACATCTACTTCGTTTTGTGAATATGTATTCGATGGAATCTCTATCATCAGTTTAAACATTACATCCGCGTATGTCGATTCTTTGAAAGTTGTTTTGAAGTTACGGACAGCCTAAGTGTTTTTTAAAATCGTGCTGTGATCGTTTATTTTGTAGAATTTAATCACCTTTCCAGTTTAGGGGTTTCCCTAAACGATTAATACAACTTTTAAATTCAGTTGTTTAATTGATGCATTCGTGGTATTGTTATTATATAGAAGAAAAGTATCTAACCGACGCAAGGCGGCTCCATCTGGGGCTGTGGGTAACTTAAGTTACCCACAGCCGTTTAAGCACAGTGAACACGCAAGCAAGCTTATATTTATAACAATATGCGCCATGCAAACAAAAAAATTCAACTTGTGCGCACAAGTTAACAACTTGCGCGCACAAGTTACTATTTTGCGCGCACAAATTACTATCTTGCGCGCACAAGTTACTATCTTGTGCGCACAAGTTACACGTGATCTTATAGACATGCGCTGTTTTGCTAAAGAGACTACTTTATGGAACGCCGTAGCTGCCGAATACAAACATATGTTTATATACATGAATCCACATACTTTTCAATATCTGCACATGTTTTTTTCTATGTGTACACATACTTTTCATATATATGAACATAGTTTACTTTATATGCACTTACTTTTTATATATATATGCACATACTTTTCCTACATATGCACATCGTTTACCTTATATATGCACATATATGCGCATTTTATTTATATATCTATTTGCACATAGTTAACCTCATATGCATATACTTTTTTTTCTATATATTCACATACTTATTCTACATGTGAATGTACAAATGTAGTTCTGCATGTGAATACTGTTCTCAATATATATGAACATAGTTTTTCAACGTGAGAATTACAATTCATATTATGCTTTTCTGTTGTTTTTTTTCAAACTGAACTAATACCCCAGTCCCATTAGGCCACGATCGCACTACGATCTGTGAAAAAAATACAAATTTTGATGATCGTAGTACGATCGTGTAGATCTCAGTAAGGTCGTATCATGGTCGTGGTGAGGTCTTCAAGATCGTGATGAGCGTGGCCAACTTTGAACATGTTCAAAACAATCGTGGTGAGATCGTGGCCAAATCAGGTCGTAGTAGAAGCGTAGTGAGAGCGCACTAAGATCGTAGTAAGATCGCAAAGGTCGCTGTACCATCGTAGTGAGAGCGTAGCGAAAGCGCGATTCTATTCGGAGAAACTGCGCTACGATCTCACTGCGACGTTATTACGACCTCACTACGATCATCACGTTCTCACCGCGACCAAACTACGCTTCCACTACGACTATACCACGCTGTTCACGACCATAGTACGATTCTAGCATGCCCTTGCCGTCCTCATTACGCTCTTCTCACGACCTGACTACGTTCATACTACGACCATTATTCTCATTTTCATTTTCCCATAAAATATATTAATTCTCTCCAGGTTTTTTTTGTCTGTATGTAATTGGGACTTCTTGTCCATTTTCTCTAACGGCTCAACCTTGCTCCTTGTTTTCATATAGATTAGACCGTTGGTTTCCCCGTTTGAATGGTTTTACAGTTAGTAATTTTTGGGGCCTTTTATATCTTGTTGTTCGGTGTAAGCCAAGGCTCCATGTTGAAGGCCGTATCTTGGCCTATAATTGTTACTTTTAAAATTTGTTACTTAGATTGAGAGTTGTCTCATTGGCACTCATACCACATCTTCCTATATCTATTGACACATCTGTTTCATATGCTATCGTTCACTAAAATATCGTCATTTCATCTTTACAATAGGTTATAAATTAGGTCGGATTGGTCGGTCCGACATCTCTACTTGATCAAGATTCGTTACTATCAGAGCTCAATCTGCCTCTACATCAACCCTAACACCACGCCCACCTGTTCTAGTAGATTTTGGTGACTTGATTGTATTTTTTTTCGAGGCATCTACGTATTAATTAGAAATAGAACTGAAGGAATGATACTGTATTGATATGGAACACGATGTTGACGTTATTGCTGAGAGTGTAGTAAGATCGCGGTTTGAACGTAGTGTAATCGTGGTAAGAACGTGCTATAATCGCATTAGAAGCGTGGTAAGATCGTGTTGCAATCGGATAACTCGTGGTATGGTCGTAGTGAGAACGTGATGAGCGTAGAAAGATCTTGATAAGCGTAGTAAGGTCGCAGAATAAGCGCAGTGAGAACGTGTTATACTCGTAGCGGGATCGTTGTAGAAGCGTAATGAGGACGTAGTAACATCGTGAAAGCAACGAAAATTTAGATTTTCTTGCCGCTCATACCGCGACCTCACCACGATCTAAATTTAATTTAGATCGCGGTGAGCGTGGTGCGATCGTGGTCTAGTGGGACTGGGGCTTAAGGGTTCAAATATCATAAAAGGAATGTTTATTAAGAATTTCTTAATGATGTATGTTGTATAATTAAGCAACTGTTGGAATCCTTTTTATATAAATGCAATATTATTTTGGTATGTATGATGGTATGACGCTGTTGTCTTCATCTATAGTCACTTGGTTTTCATGTCAAAACGTTGAAGGAGTCGATTTGTTTGTATTAAATTTTAACACAAGGATTATTACCACTAACGGGTCAAAAGTTGTAATAATGCATTCTTATAAAACTTAATTTAGATTGCTATTTTCTCTACCAATTTTAATGTGTTTTCAAAGTATTCAGTATAGTCTAAGATCTCAAAATGTGAATTGTTTTCTATTATTATGATGTTATAGAAAGGACCAAAGACGGGTTTTTTTATGCCCTGCCGATAGGCGTATGGGGCATTATACATGTATACCCTTGATCGTCCGTTTTACCGTCTGTCCTTCCATCTTTCCATTTTATTTTGCTGCACTCTAATTCAACTTTGCTTCTACTTAATTTGATAAAGCTCATACACAAAGGTAAAAAACTATAAAACGCAAAAAGTCACCTGCTGTACTACAGTTCTGCTCCTTTATAACTAGGAAAATTTCATTTCTTTTTATGCCCCACCTAAGATAGTAGAGGGGCATTATGTTTTCCGGTCTGTGGCTCCGTTCGTTCGTCCCGCTTCAGGTTAAAGTTTTTGGTCAAAGTAGTTTTTGATGAAATTGAAGTCCAATCAACTTGAAACTTAGTACACATGTTCCCTATAGTATAATCTTTCTAATTTTAATGCCAAATTAGATATTTACCCAATTTCAAAGTTCATGGAACATGGAAAATGATAGTGCGAGTGGGTCATCGGTGTACTTTGGACACATTCTTGTTTTGTTTGTTTTGCACTCTCACCTTAATCCCCAAATGCTGAAAATGAAGACGCAAAACAAGAAATGCAGAGTAAATCAGACAAATCATAATTCAGCACTGCAGCACGTCATATCATATTTGATATTCACACCTTTTTAAAGCTTTTCAATACGTAATATACATTTTATGTTTACGGCGTCGGCGTTTGCTTCGCAATGTATTAGTTTGTGATTAGGTCTATTTTATGTTGAACCACAAGTGGTGGTTCAATGATATGTTTTATGCAGTTGTATAAGTATTGGAACATCTCATTTCCATAGATAAAATTTGGCCCTGTCCCCTGAGTAATTGTCTATTGACTTTGAAAATTTATTGGCATTTGCAAGTCATATTTCTATGGAGGTTATAAAGCCCATCCACTCATTATGGTTCATTGACATTGAAACTTTTACATAGTTTACAAGTTTATGTTTTTTTAAAGGGAATGACTTATGATAAGTCCATGGTATTTTGTATGTAGTTGTATATTGGCACATCTCATTTCCATGTACTTTCAGTCGTGGTTCATCAACTCTGAATATTTCCATAACTTACATGTTAAAGTATGCTATTTTGGTTTCAACATTTCTATTGTCAAATTACAAAAAGACGTTACATAACCATTTCTTTGAAAACAGTTTATTTTTTTTAATATTTTAAAGAAGTTATATATATTTATCATATACTTAGCATTGATATGATAGCTTTTGCATATGTGTAATGAGCGGAAGTGCACAAGCCATATCTTCCCACCCGGGCTGATAACCCATATCAGGTGCATCTCGTGCACAAAACCCATATCAGTGCCTCTCGTGCAAGTTACTTCCGGTGTTTCCGGTATCGGTTGTTTACTTTTCCATTGTGACGTCAGATATTTTTTATGACGACGTCAAAATTTACGGGAACTTTTGTGGGTAGTTTAGTACTTGCTAAAAAATGCCAATGACAATTATGAATCATTTTATAGTACAACAAACATGGAGACTCCGAGTAGTAATGATCATAAAACTCTTCCAAAATTTCAATGTTTCAAAATGCCTTTATAGGAAATGTTACTATTATTATATAAGGAGGTAGTGCTGCTGTTGTTGAACAATTATAGTATATTTCATTCATAATTTAACTTCTTTATAAAGTTTTTGACTGTTTTAGTTATTGCATTTATTCATTTGCCTTACATAAAACTATTGTCGGAAGTATATGATAAAGCGATTAATACATGGCCTTTTCCATATCAGCCTGGGTATCATCCCTCGACCCATATCAGCACCTCGACTCCGTCTCAGGCTGATATGGGGGTCTCGGGATGATACCCAGGCTGATATGGAAAAGGCCATGTATTAATCTCTATATAACAAATCATAATTCAGTATATGTACTTTCGTATAAAAAGAGAAAAATTCAAGAGAGATACATTACTCCCACCCGACCCCCAATTTTCAAAAGCTTACAACTTGAAAATGAATACATGATTCTATCAATATTTTTGTCTCTTTAGATATAATATAAAATTACTTTTCAAATTGATAAAATGGCCCAAGGGCCCAGCTTGATATTACTGTAAATGTAAAGCCCTGGATAGTTTGAGCAAGTATGGCCCCTTTAAATACGTTTGATATATCTACATTTGGATTGTGATTAACATTTTGATAATAGGCATCTTTTTAAAGACATCAAGAAATTCAGTGGGCCATTCTTATATACACTCTTTATAGAAAATGTTTAACATTGACCAAAGAATTATGAATCATGAAAATGTGCTACATATAGTTGACCTACTGCGTTATTACATCTGAGAAACGTACATAATAACGTTATTTTAACATTGATCACTCATAAAAAGGGAGAAGTTCACATGACAAAAAAAAAACTATAGTTTTGTTCAACCAGTCGCTGTACCATTTATAATAGGTCAAGACCCAAGAACATATGACAGACGGAAACTTCGAAACATAAGGCTATTACAAACAAAGTATGAAGCATCCAGGTATTCTATCTTAATACCGAAAATATAAAGCTCTATAGAAATAGTTTTCGCCATCGCTGGACAGTAATACCTTTGTCTCACTCTATGAAATTTTACATTCACTGTTTATAGATGATTCCCACACCGACAAAGTGCATTCGGCTCTTACTAATGTTTTTACTAATAAAACATAAAACCTGTATCAAAATAAAAGTCTGAAAGCACGAATGCCCCCGCGTAAGATTTTCAATTTTCCAAGTTATAAAGGGGCATAATTGTCCAACAAATTACTGCCCAAATTCTAACTAGGCCTAACTTTGTGTGTGAATTTCAATAATTTTGGATAAGGCAAATAGACGACAGAGTGCGGAAACCAAACTAAATGCATTAATATAACTTGTGACTCGTTATCACTGAATTGTTGGGACAAAAACACTGAATTCAACATGCCATTAGTGGAAATAATCCTTGTGTTAAAATTTAATACAAACGACTCATACACAATACAAAGTTATGGCATTAAAACAAGTGACTATAGATGAAGACAACAGCGCCATACCATCATACATGCCAAAATAGTATTGCATTCATATGAAAATAATTTCAAAAGTTGCTTAATTGAACAACATAAATCATTAAGAAATTCTTAATAAACTTTCTTTTTATGATATTGGAACCCTTAGTTTAGTTTGAAAAAAAAAAAAAAACAAAAGAAAAGCATAATATGAATTGTAATTCTACGTTGAAAAACTATGTTCATATATATTGAGAACAGTATTCACATGCAGAACTATATTTGTACATTCATATGTAGAATACGTATGTGCATATATAGAAAAAAAGGTATATGCATATGAGGTTAACTATGTACAAATAGATATATAAAAAAAAAATGCGCATATATAGAAAAGTATGTGCATATAATGTAAACGATGTGCATATGTAGGAAAAGTATGTGCATATATATATAAAAAGTAGGTGCATATAAAGCATATATATGAAAAGTATGTATTTACATAAAAAAAAAACATGTGCATATATTGAAAAGTATGTGGATTCATGTATATAAACATATGTTTGTATTCGGCAGCTACGGCGTTCCATAAAGTAGTTTCTTTAGCAAAACAGCGCACATCTATAAGATCACGTGTAACTTGTGCGCACAAGTTGAAATTTTTTTTTGCATGGCACCCCAGGGCTTCCGTATTAAAGTATGTTAGATATTTTAGATGACAGGTAAAAAAGTTTACTGACCTGATTTTAGGATGATCATGGAAAAGAATTGCAAGTATGGAGAATGTAACAAAACTCGACATGTTTAAATATTTACGACAACAAAAGTATAATATATTTCTCGTAAGAAGATCAGTTCTTAAATGGATTGTTAATAAATGTTTTTTTTGCATGCATATTCAGCCTTCATCGAAATTAAACGCTTTTATGCAGGACTATTTTTAGTAGACTTCAAACTAACCATAAAGTTGAATAGAAAAAGTTTACCTCCAAGGTCCACGACAAGGAATTGTGATCCCGATTTAAACACTTCCAAGTTTGCCTCTTTGCCAGGTCCGCTCTTCGCTACTTCTACATATTTACAGAATACAGCTGCTGCCTCTGGTTCTAGTACAAGAGTGAGGAGCTCTTGGTTTATGCCTGCCTGATCAAAAAAATATATTGTTTTTAAAAGTGTAGTCTGTTTCAAAATAAATCTTGAAATAACGAAAATGTATGACATTACAATTAACAAATGTAGAATACTGCTTCTCAGATTTCACAAATATATATATAAAAACATCCATCAATTGGATCAAAACAATAATTTTTAACCACAAATACTTGTACCTGAGGCCCCTCATGGGGGGGGGGTCCTAGTAATCACATAATCACCATTTTTTTGCCAATATAATCACATAATCATTAAATATTTGCTTATCTTTAGTAATCAAATAATCATAAACTAAAAATACAGTCCTAGGTAATCAAATAATCATGAAATATTTGGCTTAATAATCAAATAATCATTAAAAAAACGGCCAAGTAATCACATAATCAAAAACCCCATGAGGGCCCTCGTACCTGAATAAAACTATCTAGAAGACGTGAGATGGGTGACTTGTGAAATTTATACTATGTTGTTTTCATGTGTTACCTGAACCTCACTTTTGTAGGTCGATACATCTACTGATGTACCACAAGTTCCCAAAGGTTCTGTAGTCAATACTTTGGTACTGACATGATTTATAACAAACCTTTCTAAAATTTGGCGCACAACGTAAGCTCAGAAAGAAAGTATTGCGTTCCCGCTTATATTTTAAAGTTCCAATACTACGTTTCAAGAAACTTAAAGTATACGTTTCTATAATTTGTATTTATTACTTTTCAGGAAATTTACCCGGTAGTATATCAAAAATATTTGAATATCGGATTTGAAAACAATTAGATTTGAACCCTAACAAAACTGAAAGTTTCATTTTAGTGTATGTATACTGTTGATTCGGGAATCGTTATATTTTCATGTTTCACCAATTTGGAATGTGCCGAGTCTGTCCATGCCCACTTGAACGAGCAGTCTAACCGCTGGGAAAAAATGCAAATAATGAAGGAAATATAATTTAAAAACACTTATAAATAACAATGAGTCTGCGGGATATATTTTAGGAAATGATACGCTATCTGTGCATATATCGACTCCTTTGATGTTGGTTTTTTTTTTGCCTCAGAAAGCACAAGTTTTGGATCAACTGTACGGCTGTTATTCCCCGTAAAATATGTCTAATGTAAAAATTATTCACCGTTTCATTTTTAAAAAAGAAATCTGTTCGAAAAAACTTAACAATCTTCTTTCTCTATAATTATGAATAGCTTTGAATAAACCGCGATACCCATTACTAAGTATCTAACTAAAAGTCGAAATACTTCAACAAGACATTTCGGATCGTTCATTAAATATCTAATTTGGAGCTTTACATAGTTCCAATCCATTATGATATATAGTTATCAAAGGTACCATGATTATAATTTAGTACGCCAGAAGCGCGTTTCGTCTACATAAGACCCATCAGTGACGCTCATATCAAAATATTTATAAAGCCAAAGAAGTACAAAGTTGAAGAGCATTAGGATTCAAAATTCCAAAACGTTGTGCCAAATAATGCTAAGGTAATCTATGCCTTAGATAAGAAAATCATTACTTTTTTCAAAAATTCAAAGTTATTGATATTCATGTCAACACCGAAGTGTTGACTTCTGAGCTTGCGATACCCTCGGGGACGAAACGTCCACCAGACGAAACGTAATACCATTGTTTGGATTCATTAAGCACACAACAATTTAAATCTCAAGACATTTGAAACAATTACTCTGTCTGAAGTCTTCCACTATATGCTCTTTATATCACACTTCATATGACAGTTGTTTGCCATGTGTTATCTGTGTTCGAGCTTTTAATTTTGTCATTTGACAAAGAACTTTTCGTTTTGAATTTTCTTAGGATTTCCGTATTTTTTTTCTTTTTTTTTTCTTTGTTGTTTTTATAATGCATCAATTTGAGTTCAGCTTTGTATAGACCAGAACTATTATCAACCGGAAGAAGGTGCTCTATAGATAAATTTGCAGAATCAAAAGGCAGTTCGTGTACTGTTTCATTTTCCGGGGCTAAAAATCCCATATTGAATGACACTTATCTATCAAAAACAATAGTTTATCAAAAATTATACACGTATCTTGTTTTTTTTTAGTAAAGTGGGAAATGAAAAGGGAATAGTTTTTTTTTATATCTTGGTAGAACAATGAAAATAGACATACCTTTGTAGCTGCTTCTCTCATAAACTGCCGAGCCGATTCATTCCAAATTGCAGGAACTGTTATCATCCAATGTATGTGCTCTTCTGTGAGCCCACGTACTGCCGCTTCAGCTCGTACGAAAACTTTATTCTTTATATATTCAATGCAACAAGCAAAGATATCAGATGCTTTCATTTCTCGTCCATTAATATCTTTAAGCATCATATCTTTATCTATACCCTGCATGAGATAGAAATACATATGCTGTTACATATCTATAAAAAAATTATTGGGCAAACAACAACACAAATACTGGGGTTTATTTTGGTACTCATATCATCAAAGACCATTCTCTTTTTTATTTCAAATGTTGCAAATACATAAGTTAGAATGCATGATATCAGTTTGAATTTTAGTACCCAAACATTATCTCCCCTTCATACATCTTGTAAAGTATTAGTGCTAAAAGTTTACCTTCAAGCAACCTTTTTTAATACAATATTTAGAAAAGTATTCCTCTATTTTTAAATTATAGGCATATTTTAAATGGGGTCTTTTTAAAAATTCTGATAAAATGTTCCTTGAAGTTAATTACAATTTTGTTTTAAATTTTTTGATATTTGGTGGACCAGCGGAATACTAATTGCTAGAGAAGAATTCAAGTTTTCCTATTGTAAACTTTAAACGTCTTTGTAGCAACATTTATTAAGCAGCATGTGTATATGTACTTCATATCTCACAGTTGATACGGTATTCCAGGTCTTGCAGAGGGTTTCTGCTTGCAAGGAAGTTTTAAACAAAAGATTCATAACGTTTTAATTAAAAGAAATATGTCTAAAACATTAACGGAACCATCATGATTGAATATCAGTGTCAAAGATAACCATCTGTACTCTCTTAATCCTTTTTTAATCCAATGTGACATACCCACATGCGTCTTATCTTTGCAGTTTGCTTACTATGAGAACACGAGAAGTAGAACATATTAAAGGGATATTCAAACTCGATGGCAAACTGACAACTCTATGACAAAAAACAAAAAACAAAAAGAATCGAAATTATAAAAACCCAAAGACAGAGAAACATGAACCCTCAGAAACCGGTAGTGATCTGAGGTGAACCCGGTAAGCAGATCATGCTTCATCTATTAAACCATCATGTTGCAATGTTGTTCATGAAAATTCAAGCTAAGTGATTAATTTTATACGGATAGTTCTTATCCGACAATACGAATATAAGATTATGATTTCGACAAATTTGATATATTTGTTGACCTCTGTGAAACAGACATTCCAAAAACAGTCAACCAACTCGTGATGCCGAAAAAAAAAGGAAGGAATTTCTTTAACTCCATCACTATTTTTCTTTAGATCAGCAACCCTCTCTCAAGAGAATCATGATAGAAAATGCAAGCAGTTAAATTGAATGAAATTCAAAACAGTGTGGCTGTGGCCATTGATTGACACATTAAATTCATCCATTGACTGGGACAAATTAGGTGAACATTTGTATGTAACGACCACTGCTCACTATGTACTTTTTAAAGACACTTAAACTATGGGGTCACCAAAGGTTCTCAACACCTTAATAAAGTAATTCGAAAAACTAATCATGAATAACACGATGTTTTGATTTATATCAATTATATAAATCAAAACATAAAGGTTATTCCTGATTAATTTTTTGAATCATTTTATATTTAAAGGCGTTAAAAAACCTTTGGTGACCCCACAGTTTAAATGTCTATCGTAGGTACGTCGTGAACAGTGGTCGTTACAGACAAACGTTCAGGTAAATTGTCCCAGTCAATGGATGAATTTAATGTGTCAAATAATGACCACAGCCACACTGTTTTGAGTTTCATTCTATCATATCGACTGGGATATATGTACCCAATATGCAGGAGCATATAAAATGTTACTACAAAGAAATGGAAAATTAACCACTGTTAAGCTAAAACAAACTTCTGCCACGAGAAAAAAAAATCAAATCAACCTTCTGAACACCTTATTTCCTGCCTGATTTTATACAAAACATGTTTTTTGTTGTTTTTCCTTTACTTTCAAGAGATGTAGTTAATGCCATATTAAGTTGTCAAGTTTAATGGTTAATTATTTAAAATGAACTAGGACCTGAATTTTGAATTTGGAGATATCTTATAATTGACCAAGAGGCATTCAACAGCCTGCTTTTGTATGATGCGTAATCTCCTGATATGTAAAGTAGCGAAACAAGAATAGTGTATGATATACGAATAAACGGATAAAAAAGACATGTAGTTGTCAACGTATGACAATCAACGGTAGACAAGTGTCCTTACATTAACTCAATATCTACACAGACCATACACACTTTTTGATTGGCAATTGTGAAAGTTGCATGGTTTATATTTTGATGACAGGCACATGCACATGTATGTAGTTATAATCGTAACACCTTCTTTGTGTAAAGCTGCATTTTGAATCGACGAAAATAGAACCATTCTTTTTCATTTCCTTTTTCATCATTGGCAAGTTCTTCATACTGTTGTCGAGCCATTTCTCCAAAAGCTGCAAACTGACCAGCTGGGTTCATAAGGACAATGGTTGGAGACTTTCTTGTGGTTGAACCCTTACCGTCTAAAGGTTCCCTGTATATATTGAGTGGATTCAATTTATAATCAGAACGCATAGAAAATGCGCAACCAGAGTCCGAAGATCCAAAATCTATAGCCGCAACGCACAAACTAAAAAGAAGAGCATCGCTAGTAAAATACGTTTTGACAATATAACTGTATTCTTTTTTGACAATTGCAATTAAATACTGCTGATAATATATTTCATATTGTTTTAAATACTGAGCATGTTTTTTTAAAAGAAACATTTTCTCGAAAAACAAAAGTAACTGATATCTGCACAATGTTCTATACAAACTGTGTACATCATTAATTAGAAAGCTTAATTTAGATATACAATAATGTATAACATATTGATATAAATGTTATCTACCAGTTTTGTTTTGTGTATGTATTAGTTTCCTCTGGTTCAACAATTTCTTCCATCGTCTGATTGGTCAAATCTCCAGGTTTGTCTCCTACAATTTTATTCATTGGAAGGTGTTAAATTAATATTATTAAAACAAACTTTTAGTCATAGTTTTTTTTTATGTATAGAAATAAATTTGGTCTGAAATACTAAGATAAACTATGGATTGCTGGAAAATAAAACATTTGGCTAAAATATTAATTAAAAATAACATTTATTTTGTATGTAAATTTTCTTTCAGTAACCATGACACTCCCGAATCAAATATATTCTTACCAACTGATCTGGAAAGTTTACGAGGTAACTCAATTGCACATTCTTTCGTTAAAGCTGTTTTGTCTGATGCCCATTCTCCTCTAACTTTCGGTTTTACACCGAATGGTCCCTACGAAAAAATTTCAGTTTGTCTTTAATTAAGCAATAGCAGTAATACATTTGTAAAAACAAGAATGTGAGTGTATCATTCAATTTTGGTCCTCAATGCTCTTCAACTTCGTACATTTTTTGGCCTTTTTAAAAAATTTTGGATTCGAGCGTCACTAATGAGTCTTCTGTAGACGAAACGCGCGTCTGGCGTATATACTTAATTTAGTCCTGGTATCTATGATTTGTTTATTTTCCTATTTGTAGCATTAAAAAAAGCAAAGGGTAAAGATCCTCAAAAATTAGTATCGCCGTTTGAAATTGTTGCCCAATTTCCTGCGTCTATCAAAATGTGAAAAACCTCATAAAACGATTCCATAATAGCAATATGTAGTTTCGCGAACCAGGGTTTACAAATGTTGGAAAAATAAATTACTCAAATTAGTCTATTAAATGTGCTGCTTAAAATGACAAAATCTAGAATATGTAGAAAATTGCTCACCCAATTCTAAAATTACACTTCAGCAAGTATGTAATATGTTTGTGAAGTTTCAAGGGGTTTGGTTAACATTATTTGTGCGAAAAAGTATACCTTTATATATTTTCCTGTTATAATGAAATGTTATTTGTTATACCGCTATAGATAACAAACGTCCTTGTGTGTATGATTGCAATCATATTCACATGAGTAGAAAGACTGCTGTCAATTATGCTGCCGGCTGCGTTTGTTAACTCTTCCAGAGCACCTGATATAAAACCTATTTTTGGTGGGATTCATTTTGCTCAGTCTATGGGTTTCTGTGTTGTATTTGGGATCATGTTAGTCTTTTCGACAGTTTTCTTTTTTTTGCGATGGTGTTATCAGTTTTTATCTTGAATGTCCCCTTGGAATATTCCACCAAATTTTAAATGCTATCTTGTGTATTGTTATTACCATATCTTCATTGACACTCTTTTGTGTTTTCAATATAGCATCAATCCATTTTTGTCTATCCATTAACTGAGAACCTGTTAAAAAATTACTATGATCTAAACATTCATTGACAATCCTTATATTTTCATTTACCTTTAAAGTAAAATCTATCATGTTTTCCAGAATAGCAGAAATATGATAATGCGTCCAATGTGACATGAATTTGAATACAGGATGAGCATTCCAACATTTAGTTGTACAAACATGCACCAATATAAGGAATTTCATATCTTTATAAAATACAGCTTTAACAGATTTTCAGAAGGAAAGTGGTCTTAAAACCTCAGAGCCGTGAAAAAAAACCTTACAGATAGGACCCATCAAAGCATACATTTGTACATGTTTTATCAGCAAAACATCATACCATATTGGAGTTTGGGTAGATATTATTCAAATCCAAATACTAGAAATCAGTACATGTTTAACACAAAATAAACCATCATAAAAATAAAAAATAAAACAGATATTACACACACAGTAACCTGGTAAAAAAGAACATTTTAAATTAAAAAAGTTCAGTTTGTACAGAAACTACAATTGATTAAACAGCATACTAGTATAAACATACAAAATCAGAAGGAGAAGAACCGTAATGAAAAAACTTACGTCGTAACTAGAGTCCCCTTCTCTTTTCATGAATGTGACCTACCAAATTAGACTATTTACCTGGTTTGTAACAACATGAGCAACAAGATGGGTGCCACATGTGGAGCAGGATCTGCTTACCCTTCCGGAGCACCTGGGATCACCCCCAGTTTTGGTGGGGTTCGTGTTGCTTAGTCTTTAGTTTTCTATGTTGTTTCATGTGTACTATTATTTGACTGTTTGTCTTTTTCATTTGTAGCCATGGCGTTGTCAGTTTATTTTCGATCTACGAGTTTGACTGTCCATCTTGTATCTTTCGCCCCTCTTTTAGAAGGAGATTGAAGATGTTCAATGTAAAAAAATAGAAATTTTATAAAACGGGAAGGACACCCCCCCCAAAAAAAACCCAACAAATCCTGCCTCATAAATGTTTAAAGGTATTGTAAACCGATATATTCAATAAGCGTTTGAGTTTCTAAAACCATAATGTCCGAGTAGTATGTCAAAATAAAAGCCTCAAAATAATCAAATTGTTTAATCTGTAACTCTAAAGGACAACTAAGATGATTCATTCTACATTTTTTTTTATGAAAGCCAAGAGGTAGATCTGACAATAATAAATATGTCTTTTACTTACTTCTAAGAATATGAGTCTCCCCACTGTTCGTTATAATTCGGAATGTACAGTCATCTCTTTCAGGTGCTAAACTAGCTAACTTAAATAAAAGAGACAAATATTTTTAAAAATTGACTCCATTTATTTCTATAAAAACAAAGCTGCATGCAAAAGGATGAATAAGTCTTATTGTGTCAAAACAGCAGCGACATTAATTAAAGACTAGAATAAAAGTCATCCAAAATTGTTTAAACCTCCGCTTAAAATAACCAATTTGAAGTATGGATTCAAAAATAACTTCAAAAGCGCATTTCACCTCAGTTCGGCAAAATCAAAACTAGTAAAGAACAGGTAGTATTTAATATTTCTATCATATTTGGTTTAACTAACATGCATAAAAATACATGTACAGATATAACAGAGTTTGAAATAAATTCAAAGGGATGGCGCGTTGTGAACTAAGCTCTTGAAAAGCAATAAATTTATCCTCATAACATCATAACAATTCTTACATTACAGAAATGTTTTTTTTTTTTTTTTTTTTTTTTTTTTTATTATCAAAATAGGCAAATATATCTACAAGTTATTTAAAAGAATCAATTAGTATATTATTATGTCTTTTGTCTGATCGGTTGTCAGGAGTGGGGATTTTAAAAGTTTGGAGAACAAAAAAGTGATTGAATATTTCGTAGACTAATTTACCTTATATAAAACACACACTTTTGTTAAGTTGTGCAGTGGTTTTAGCCAAACGTATTTTATTCAAACCACCTGCTATGACATATTAGAAAGGTCTTTACCTATATATTTTAATTCTTGGTAATGTGAATATTAATGTTATTTTAAGAACATGTAGCCTAAATGTAAAAAATAGCGGATTCTTAAGCGAGATACTTTATCAAATGTTTTTGTTTTATAGGTTTTTAAGACAAAACAATCAACTCAAACACGCTTGCACATGGAAAGGTTTATCTGGCGTTCTGTTTTTTTCATGACTTCATACCACATCTTCCCATATATACTAAATTGTGCATCATTACCTGAATGGTTTAAATTTTCACAATGGAAAAAAATAGGTGCATGGAGATAATAAGTACAGCCCTGATTGAAATATGCATGACATGTTTGGTACAAATTGCAAGCAAACACAATCAGTAAAAACAACCTGTTAACTGCTTCATATTATACACTTCTATTTAGAATTAGACAAGATTCTCGGTTAAAATTTATTATTCTTATACTATGATTTATGTGGTTTATTTTTTTTCAAACTAATACATTTAAAATATAAGAATTAATAGTATCTCCAATTAAGAATTACATAATTTTCAAGATACTTACGACTATATAAATTTTTCCTTTCATGACACGAATATCTGGGTTCGACTGTATTAGTAAAAATGTTTTTAAATTAGAAATCATTTAACCAATCAAAATATATGACATATACAAAAGAAAAAAAATCCTCACAAACTCTTGTAAATTTGTGTGTGGAGATATGAATAACCTTAAGAGAACAGTATTGCATTATATGCTTATTCTTAGATGTCCTTTAAAATTCCACGAATCATATAAACATTCCTCACGGAATTAAACTACAAAATTGCAAGTATAGCATGTGATTACATTTAATAGAATTACAAAAACCCAAATAAAATATTTTCCTGACTTTTTTCTTTGTAATCTTTATAGAATATTTTACAGAATTACACGGGTGTCACATGTTGAGCAAGATTAACTTGCCCTGTCAGAGTACCTAAGATCGCCCCTAGTTTATGGTTGTGTTCGTGTTGCCTAGTTTATAGTTTTCTATGCTGTGTTTTGTGTTTTGTTATTTGTCTGTTGTCTCTTTCTTTTTTTGCCATGACAATGTCGGTGTATTTTAGAATTTTCCCTTGGTATGGTTTGGCTCTCTTTAATAGATAGTGTATGAGCAAAAAATATTTTCCCGACCACTGTAATCGTAATCAGGAAGCATAACTAAGACGACTTATTTGATTTTATCTGCAATAAGAGGTAACACTAGTTGCATGAGCAGGATTTCAGTCCTTTGTCTTATATGGGTTCGTGATTCTCACTCTTTAGTTTTCTGTGTAGTATTTCGTTGACTTCATTGTCTTTTTGTCGTTTGTTTTTTGTTTTTTGGCTTTTGTGTTGTCTTGTTTTTATAGGCTTGTTGTTTGTGATTGGAATACTTATATCTCCTCTCTCTATTTTGTATGTATATAAGATATGATTTCTTATTACCCTATATTATTTTCGCAAACCAGATTGTTAATACCAGTTTAATTTTTTAAAGCGTAATTACCCAGAGTTGTTCCCTCTTTTGTAAACAACACGATACCTCTTTTGTCCATTTCTCCAAATCCGATGGGGTGTCTACCTTAAATGAAAAGAATATTATAAACAGTAGAACAATATTTGATTCACATACTATATGATCAGGTCTGAATTGGATAAAACTGAAAGTGTAATATATGGTGTACTTTAAAGGAATAGGTTACGGTGGAGCGACAATAATTTTTTGCGTTTGTTTGGTTGCTAAAGATCTGGGTTTTTTTCTCTTGTTCTTTTTCTGTTTTCTCTAAAAGTTAAATTTACATTGCTAATTACATGTGAATTAAAGTGCAGCCAATAAAGCATCGTTAAAAAAGAAAGCTCAAATACGTATATATTAGTCGATCAAACTTTTTTTGATTAAAAAGAAACAACCGAGTCCATCTCAATTTTGGAATCTCTGGTTAACACTTGATCCTGTTTTTTTTTGTTTTTGTTTTTATTATGCTAATGTAACAGCACTTGGTTGTCAAATGCATGGGGCTGAATGAAGATGGAAATATTACTTTATTTGTTTATTTTACAAAAATAATGACATAACAGTCTTCTAACTTATCAATACCCTTAAAGGTAAACAGGATTCAATAACTATTGTGATTGTCCAATGCAACGACAGCCTTCATTTAATTGTGGGCAATACCTGCTACATTACTCGAGGTTTTCTAACACACTAATGAACGAATACACTAGTCAACAACAGAAACGATACAAGGCAATGTATTTAGCATATATAATGAAATTGAATACACTGTACCAAGGAACAGAATTGACCAATTGGTCTTATATTTGCAGAGTGTAATTTTCTTAATAAAACCAATGATTTGTAGGCAAATTTTTTATTACTTCAAAATTGGATTTTCACCCAAAAATTCAAAAATCGACATTGAAACTTTTAACAAGCTTAAACATGGTCTGCTTAAAATATTGAATGCATATGCAGACATTTAAATAATTAATTATAATCTCCGGAATTAAGTGCCTACTTATTTCATCATTTTCCGCAAAATAAATTTTACCCCCGTGTTCAATAACGCGGGCCTAGATTCTTTTAATCATATGTATTTACTTTGCAAATGAATGTTTTTCGTTGGATAATTCAACAGTTTTTCCCATTAATCATATTTTATGATAAATTAGAGTTAAAACTTGTGTATCGCTACTTTTGTTGTCTTGTATATGATAACATGTCGCAAAGTTAAATTCCGACTTAAATTGTTTTACTCTTTGTCTAAATATATATTGTCATGTAAATAAATCTGCCATAAGAAGGGGAGGTATTTTGTTTGTAAACAGAAAAAAAACTCCATACCTCGATGTAGAAAGTTCTGTGTTTAGTCACTAGTTGAAATACTAACTCCTTACCCCGATACCTAGAAGTACAAAGTTTGTTTTTCCTATAATTGTATTTTTGACCACAAAATCTTATATATAAGAGTATATGGACTGTAAAACGTTTGTCAAGAAGATTTCAGTCGTTTTTCCTTACAACTCTGCAGGAGCTATTTTGGCATATCCCTGCTAATGAGATCAAAATATAGTATGAACATTCACGAGCATAACGTATTAATTGCGATATGTACAACCAAACGATTGGGTCTGAAATGGGAGACGACAAAATGAAAAAAATTAGAATAATAACGTTTGGCAAGGATTCTTGTTTGAAATTATACCATTAAGGCTTTCTTCAACAAGACTACATAATAAATTGACTAAACATATATTAGTGGTACTGATAGTATTTCTCTCAAAATCTTTGATTAAAAAAAAAAACTCATAAAACCAGGCGTATAATTTTGTACCCGAGACGCTCTTATCGTCTACAAAAGATTCAGAGACGCTGAAATAAAAAACAAAATTTAAAGCTAGATCTAATACGCAGTTGCGAAGAGCAAAATACAGCGGTCGATATGAAAGGGCAAGTAGCTATGATTTCTTCGTTATTTCATGCCTGTACCGAAGTACTGGCTCCTGGGTTGCATGTTGATAACCTCGGGTACTTACAGTTCACCAGCAAGTAAAGAAATATATTCCTTTTAATATATATCTATATATCTTTCAACGGTATTAAATGGACTGGAACAGATGCGTATTTAAACAATAAATGTCTCTTTAGTGATGCTCATGGAAAGATGATTTGAAAAAAAAAATGTATTCGAACGTTTAAAAGCTATTCAAAAGCAATTCATTTTAGCAAAATATGGATAAATAATCACAATCTTGGAAAGGAGAGGAAAGATACCGTAGGGACATGCACAATTATTTCCAAAATTCAAAATTTATAAATTGCAGTCAAACAATATCCGTTATTTCTTGACAGTAACAGGGCTGGTGATAACCTGGAAAGTAACATTTCACCAAAATGTATTTGATATATTCCTTGTTATATATCATACAACAGTCAATATAATGGAATTTGATGCGACTGTCAAACAAGTGAGAGGTTTAACTAGCTATGAACACCAGGTTCAATCCACTTTCCACATAAGAAAATACCTTTACCAAGTCAGGAATATGACAGTTGTTATCCATTAGTTTGAGGTGTTTGAGCTTTTGATTACCATTTGATTAAGGATATTTTATTTTGAATTTTCCCCGGAAATCAGGATTTTTGTTATTTCACTTTTTTTTATCTGAGCGTCACTGATGAGTCTTATGTAGACGAAACACGCGTCTGGCGTATTAAATTATAATCCTGGTACCTTTGATAACTATTTACAAAGACAAAGATGTAAGATTTACGATTAACTTACCCATTAGCATTAGCAACACCTTTAATATCATCAATCGATACCGTTCTTTGTGGAGTAGTTACCTATATGTTTAAAATGAACATAAAACAATAAAAAAGAGAGCTTTAATTTATTTCACTTTTTCTCTCCCTTGTTAAAACATTGTTTTGTCACAAATGACGGAAAATCGTAAAGTGTTCCGCGGATTATTATTGCTGTTGTCAGTGTAACGTGTAATGTGTACTGCGTAAAGTAATATTAAAACAGATGCTATCTTTAGATTTAAAAGAACCTACTGCAAAGTCTGGTCGAATTCCGTGAAGTTTGTAAGTGTTACGTGTAATGTTTACTGTGTAAAGTAACCTAAACATAGTTCATTTATAAATATAAAACAAATAGTAAAATATATTTAGTTTGACAAAGTTGTTGGTTTTAAAAACTTAATCCAAGATAACTGAAAAAAAATCCATATATCAGTAGAATTCTTTTCGTTGCACACCATTCCATTTTCATTGTTATGCACTTAACATGTACCGGATAAGGATACAAAATGAATGTTCTCTTTTCACTCTTTTTCTATTTTTAATATTCATTCAAAAATTTAAAAAAAGCAGCAAACTTCCAAAAAGCAAAATGAACAATGAAACCTGTCCGTTCAGTTTATAGTAGTAGTTTTCCAGTTTGATGAAATACCTACAGTATACTATTAAATTTCAAAACGTTTTGCCGAGTTGTAACTATTAGGTGAACATTTTCAGAATTTCAAACAATTTCAAAAATTTGGATTGTTAAATAAAGGCACGAGCAGTACGCCGCTGTTCAAAAGTCATAAAGCGATTGCGATACTACCTTTTGTTAACTTATATATATATATATATATATAAAATTTAGTCCTGGTATCTATGATGAGTTTATTTACACCTATCGTCTAATCTATTGTCAGTAGGGGATTCTCAAAAGTAAAAAAATATTTTTTGAGAGGGAAGACTAAACGACGACGTAAATGGTGAACCACAAATTTGGACTTTTAAAACATGTCCTTAGTTAGTTTAGACAAAGGCACAATGTGTGGATCAAACAATTCGGGATAGTGTCAATAAAATTTACGGAGTGTTATTTCTAATATTTCCTCATCAACATTTTTTTGGAGCAGTGCTGCAGAAGGGGCACACTCCTGTATATGAAGTCCGTATAGTGTGAATATGCACGCGCATAACGTATCAACTGAGATATGAAAACACCATACGAGGAGGTTAAGGGTATGTTACTGATGAGAAATGGGAAATTAATGATTCGAATGTTGAAATCAACCCGTTTGTCATAGATTTTAGTGTGAGTCGTAGTGTAAGACTTTGATAAAAAAATAAAAAAAATAAAATTGAACACTTTTTAAAATTTTGAATGGGTAAGTGTTACACTGATCTTACATTAATGCAGTCACTTAAACACCGTTAAGAAGCATTGAATTGATTTGGAAGACCTATATGTTTAATTTGTGGTTTCTATATATAATGGAGAACCCTGTACAAAAATGAAAGCAATTTAAAAGGAATGTCAAATAAACAGCTAAAATATAATCTGAAATAACTCACTTATTGCTTATTTTTAAAAGTTAAATACGGAAAACAATACTATTACATGGATTTTACGGAAAAGTTAATCTAGTAAGTATATTTTAGTGTCCACAAGAAATAATGTGAAACAATAGAAATGTAAAGTCAAATTGTCATTTATTTCACATTTAGTTTTAAAGATATTAATATATCACGACAGACTTACAGTTTCAGATGTATAGTACTGAAATCCGCCGTCAGATAACACAAAATATCGCCTCTCCCATTTCATATTCTGTTGTTAAAATAAAGACAAATACATATTTTGATTTACAAACTTTATAAAAATTGATCAATAAATATCGCTATTGTATTTTGTGTATGCAAAATAAAAGTCCAAACTTCAAGTATATGAACTACTGAAGAAAAAACTGCAATGCCACACAAATATTTAGATTACTAGTATCCAAAATAGCTAATCGCGGAGATGAATTATTGTTTATTCAAAATAACAAAAACCATGACTGAGTCTAGCATGTTATATATTTTGCCTTGACAATTGCAAATCAAAAAGTGGGTATAGTTGAATATTTAGGTTGGATTTTTAAACTCTAGTTTATTCTTTTGATTATGCCTTTTTTTAGTCGTAGTTTAATTTTTCCAACTGCTTAAAATGCAGGTCCAATTTCGTTGGAAGAAACTGTCATTACATCTCGTTCCCAATATACATGTTTCCCACTTTTCGATATACAAAAATAAAATAAAAAACACAGCACGGCAAAAGCTACAATGAAAAAACTCTATTATTAATCTATCAGCTTAAAGATAAATCTTGATGCAATCAGAGTAAGCAATATATCAGTACATTTTAAATGATCTATTGTAACACCTAAAAGTCATACAAATGTATACGTACAAATAGTCCACCTTCCTTCATGCCGAAACCACTTACATAACATGGTATCTGATTCGCTAGAACATCTGTATCCTGTGATATGGTTGAAGGTTTAATCTTAAAGAAAGTAACAACTGTGTTCTAATCGTCATATATTTGCAACCAATAATAACTTCTACAATATTGACTCTTTCTTTTATTTTTATAGCAATGAACGTAACTGTTTTATGATAGTTAAGGCTCATCTTTTGCGAGAAACTAGAAGTTACTAGTTAGTAAGCATTGCATCCAATCATTTATTGACAAACAAATGTGGAAAAACCTGCGGATTTACTATTGTAACATATATGTTTTGATTCTCTTTGTTATTTATACACAACTCACAATGAATCTAATGTTCTTACAATGTTTTAACTGGCAGCAATAAAGGTATAACAAGAAACAGAGAGAAAGTAACACGAATAGTTAAAATATATACAGCACATAAAATATTGCATTTTTTAGACAGAGATATACATGTAATTCTCATAAAAGTTTTCACGTGTCTTATTTTTGATCCACGAAAAGAGTTTCAACTAAGTCCAATTAAAGAACACTTTGATGTCTTTTGATTAATTTGTGTTGTTATGTTGATGCTTTATGGGTTTAATCTATCTCATCTTCGTTTTCATGCATGCATGCAACTGTTTCGGTTCTTATAAAATCCTTGGCTTTTCAGATATTTGGCGTTGAGCGTTCCTTATGAAGGTAATTCCAGAAAAGCGCGTCGGACACATATTTATATAACGTGTTGTTTCATTTTTTACATCACTGGGTCGATACCGCTACTGGTGGACTAGCAGTCCACGAAGGTATTATCAGCTCAAAAGTCAGTTCTTCGGTTCTGACATGATTTATAACAATCCTTCCTAAAAGTGTTCATTTATAAATTTTGAAACTATGAAGAAACAAAGGTTTCAACTTCTTCATGTAAAGTTGATCTTAGATGAAGGTGTACGGTGACCTTTAGTTGTTAATTTCTGTGTCATTTGGTCTCTTGTGGAGAGTTGGCTCATTAGCAATCATTCTACATCTTCTATTTATATTGGCTATTTAGGTTTTGTCATACAGCTCTTAAAACAATTGTTTCGGTTCTAATTAATCCTTGGCTTTCAAATATTTGGCTTTGATTGTTCCTGATGAAGGTACATTCAGAAAGCTCTTTGGACACATGCAATTTATATAACGCGTTGTTTTCATTTTTATATGTTTATTCTTTATTGCTTACCTCATAGTATTCTAAAAATCCATCCTCCGTTAATTTAAACCATTTGTCCTCAAAACCTCTCAGTATCGAAACTTTTTTCTTTAATATACCTTCCATATCTATTCTAAAAAGAATATAATACATATGCATTTAAGATTTCCAACAATTAATCAGACACAATCCTATAAACATACCAGTACTCACTCACGGCAAAATATTTGGAATAATTCTTTCAATTTTTCTTGATTATTAAATGGAGAATGCTATTGAAAATAATATAATGTTATATAATTTTTTGCGTGTAGCAGAAAAACATTGATTGCAATAAAACGGTCTGTGTATGGAAATCAAATATGAACTTATTTAGATATTCAGTAGATTACACGCACTTTTGGGTTAATACCTTTTCTGCCCTCAGATCTTAATTCTTGTAAGTAGCGAATTTAGATCTGAGGGCACAACAGGTACTAATTACAAAAATTTAGATCTGAGGGCAGAACAGGTAGTAACCCAAAATGTTTAAAATACATTAAAGAAGTTTGTAAAAACTTGAACAGAAACAAAAAACCTAGTTTCAATTTCATTTAATCTACAAAATTAATCCCGTCCAAAAAGACCCCAGACTAAGTTAAGACCCGCTAAACTGATTAACCATGTCCCTGTTTAACATTTCAAACTGGAAGTAATACGTACTTTACCCGAATTATTCCGCTCTCCTACGATGTCTACATTTAGATCGGACGCGGAGAGGGATTGTATTATTCGAGTTAAGTAACTTCTTTAAACTGTCCGCGTCGGTAGTATCTATACTATTAAACGAAAAGACCTCATTTTGTGTGTAGCTTCTCTTCCTTCCACAATAAATTAGGACAATTATTTTCGCGTTATTCTGCATGTATACTATGAGTACACTCCTATAACATATAGAAACTCTCTTTATAATATAGAAATGATCGCCTTGGAGAAAAAACTTTGAATTGATAATTAATAGCAAATACACTTTATTTATAATATACGTATGTTCATACTCATAGTATACAGAAACGCAAAAATCATGAAATTTAACAGAAAACCAAAAAAAATAACGGACTTTGGATAAAGGGAGAGGGCTTAAAATAATTGCCCTGTCTCCAAGTATCTATGACTTTTGATACTTTTTCTGAAATTCTCCAGACATACAATCTTTTACAAAAAAGCATCCTACAACAGTTTACATACTTTCAACCACGCTCTAAATGCCCGCGATTTCGCGGGTGTGTTCTTGTATCTATTATAAGGTAATCGCCCACAAGAAGACGGGTTTATAAATGCATGAAGACAACACAAATAAGGCACTGTGTATGTTTTGTATTGTAATTAAGAGATATTTGTACGCATTCTTAACTCGAATAAATACATATGGAGGTATGACAATTTCACTTGTTTTGTAAACTTGATTATATCTGTTCACCTACCCGGAAAAAAGTTAATGACATATCCGCAAAAAGGTTAAATATTTTCTTGTCAGTTACCTATCATTTTCATTATTGATAGATAGACATAATTATACCTTTTTATGAATCTATGTAATGGTTATCTGATATCGTCGCACACTTAAGACATCATATATAGTTTAAGGAAATGTGATATAATTATTGCAAATGTAACAGCTATACACCAACGATCAAAGGACAAGAATGTACACACCCACACGACACTGTTATATCTAAATGTTTGCATTTTTGTAAATTCTTAATATGTGTGTGTGTAAAAAATCCACTTACGTTTTTGAAAAATGAAATGTTTTTGTCCTTTAACTGTTTCCCCGAATGGATATTAGATTTTTAGTATCTTTTTACATCAATTTTAGAATCTATTTTTAAGGGGGTCTAAAATTCAGATTGATAGCTTTAGACATACCAGTTTTTGATAATTTTTTTTTTAACTATATCAAATCACCACTTAAAGGGGCACTTGCTGTCAAATTCAAAGTCACCGATTTGACTCGAATTCTACTATTTGATTAATAACAATGAAAAACATTTATCCGAATCATAAAAATTATAAAATAAGCAATCTACATGGCATAGTGTCGAGAATAAGTAGCTTCGTTTCGTGTGTATTTTTAGTTTAGACGCCATCTAATTAATTATCGACTTGGCCTCCGAATACTTCCGAAGACCATATAAGTGGTATAAGCATAAATGAAGATATTAGACCGTTGGTTTTCCCGTTTGAATGGTTTTACACTAGTAATTTTTGGGCCCTTTATAGCTTTTTATTCGGTGTGAGCCAAGGCTCCGTTTTAAAGACCATACATTGACCTATAATGGTTTACTTTTATAAATTGTTATTTGGATGGAGAGTTGTCTCATTGGCACTCACACCACATCTTCCTATATCTATATAAAATTATAAATAGAAAAAGCGAACTCGTGTAATTGAATTTTTCTATGTCTTTTTAATTATATATTATAGATTAAAAATATATGTTAACCATCGTTTTTACCTGAATAAGAATGAGTTTTTGTGGATCGAATCAGTCAATTAAAGGATTTACCTTTGTTTCACTTTCAATGTTGACATTCTTTATCTTTAAATAACTATGCACACACAGTTCACGTGTTATTCATCACTAGCTAAGGAGTTAAATTGAAGTTCACAATGAATACGGCTTTAATGAGGTCGAATTATTCACTTGCAAGTGAATAATACAATATCAATGTTTCTTCGCTTATTTTATCAAAATTAACCCATACTGGCTGCTAAAAGCGAATTTTCATTTCACTTTCATTAATGATTGAACAAAAAATATTTTATTTTTGATTTTTTTTTATATACACATGGAAAAAAGTATTGCAACACCAAATTGAAATTGAAATTAAAAAAACACTTTTTATTTTTTTGTGATATAATTTGGTAAAATAGAACTACTTAAACATTATTTAAGTATCACCTGAGTTTAATCAATAAATATCGACTCGGTAAGTTTTTATCTGCACATGCAGCTACTGTACCCGTAAACAGCAAAACAGGTGTTTTCATCCTCATTGTTTTCAACACTTTAAATAACCAAAATTTTAAAGTTATGTGATTGACACCTTGTAATGGGTCATCGACAACTCTTAACTGCAGCAAGATGACAGATTATCAGCATGAGTGAAGCAGGAGGTCGCTGTAATAACTGCACGTATTGTTGGTCATCACCATTCCACTAGAAGTCGTTTTGAGAATTAAAAATGGCACTAAACGATGTTAAAGACCTTCCGAAATAAAGAAGACCCTCTATACCATTTGCTAGGGAAAATCAAGCATAAGAAAGGTTGGTCAGAAGGAAACCCCTTGTATACAATACAATCCAAAAAAGAGAGTGTTTGGCATACAGGGACCTTTTAACAAGAACTGTTCGAGATTGACTCATCGCTACTGGTTATCGTGCGACAAGACCATTTCGGAGACCTTTGTTCACGAACAGACACACAGTTTTCCGTATCCAATGTAGTGCAGAGCTCGCTAAAATTGAAAATTAGCATCATGGAGGAAGATTCATTGTTCCAATGGAATTCGGGTCATCTTCCGTGGACGGATCGTAGCCCAGATTTGAACCATATCGAGCATATATGGGACACTATTGGGCGGGAAGTGCGCGAAAGGACACCCCAGTTCAAACACATCATGAAATAAACAATGCCCTTCATCAGAAATGGTTGCTGCTACCTTAGCAACAAATTAGTCGATTTTTGGCAGGAATCAGAAGACGTTAAGATGCGGTTATCCGTTTGAATGGAGGCTGCGCACAAAGTACTAATTCTTTGGCGTGTAACGATCAACCATGATGTGAACAGTCATCTGAAGATTAATTTTGAAATGTCTGACATTGTAAAGTTCGACTACAGTCAAAGTTGTAAAATGCATTTTTTTGTACAAAAAATGTTTCATTTTGTTATTAAAATTGTGGTTATATAAATAATTTTTTTTAAACATTTTTTGTTCGTTTCAATGCCAATGTTATCATAAACTATGTTTCAATAATATTATACAAATATCTTATTATATATCATCCAAAAAAAGAGGCTGATTTTTCAATATTTGAAAAATCAAGGTGTTGCAATACTTTTTTCCATGTGTAGCTAGTTCCCCTTTAACATAAAAATTCAGTACCAACATTTGTTTAACATGTAATTTCATTCCCTTACTTAATATTTCACGGATATAATATAACAAATTAATTTAGAAAGTGTATAAAAAAATTGAGAGTTATACAGTGTCCACATTAGCTCAGGGACTATTTCGAAAATATGAGGACGATAACTGTGTCCTCGGACCACCTTCAAATTAAATCCCCTATCAGTTCACGCAACTAATACACAACTTGTATAAATATATATACAGTAGTATACCGCTGTTCGAAAGTCATAAATCGATTGAGAAAAAAACAAATCCAGGTTACAAACTAAAACTGAGGGAAACACATCAAAAGTAATAGGAAAACAACGAAACAAAATTCTTTAGAGGTTTTAGATTAAATATATGCTTTTGGTGGTCCTTTTAATTCTGTTGACAGCAATGATTTTTCCACTCTCTACACTATATATGTATACACTTCCAAACAATCTAATCAAGAAAAAGTTTTCATATTTGATTTAATGGTCTTCTGAAAAATCTCATTGCAAATTTATTTGCTGTAACTCGTTTAAAGCCTTTATCTGTAACGAAAAAGAAAAGTATGCTAGATACACTTACTGGAAATGTGAAGATAATAAATTATGATTGAGGTTTTAAATTTTCTCCTGGACAACATGCATGTACGTTTCGGCGATTAAGTGTATCAACAGGTGGTAGGCATTCCTATGGGTACTCAATGCGCCCCTTTCATATCAGATTTATTCCTATATTGCTATGAATCTTAGTTTATGACGAAAGTCAATAAAGGCACGTCATTGTTACATTTGGTTGATACATTAAACAATACCTACCGATATCTTGATGATGTTTTATTTCGTTAAATAATCCAGAGTTCTCTAAATGCGCTTCCGAAATTTACCCAAAAGAACTAACTGTAACTATAGATCTAACATAAACAGCAGTAGTTGTCATTTTCTAGTTTAGACATTTAAATTTCAAAAGGGAAACTCCATACGAAAATTTACGACAAAATATACGACTTTTCATTCCCGATTGTTAATTTTCCTTTTTAAGACGGCGATGTTCCTTTGGCTCAATCATACAGTGTTAATATATCCCAACTCGTTTGTTATGCCGGTGTGTGTATTGATGTCATAGATTTTAACGAACGTAATCAATGCATCACTGGTAAACTATTAAGGGCATACGATACAGTTTTGATCCCATATTGACATTTTGATGAAATTTGCATGTAGGCTATTTTTTACCAGATTTAATCAAATATGTAATAAAAAATATACCTTCATGTGCTACTTTATAAGTAAATTGAGGTTCAAATTTCAGATATTTCTTCAAAATAGGGATTTGTGGACGTATTTTTCCTTTCGATAGAAAATCATCTCTTTTTTGTTTTAAAAGATAAACACGAGTTGTTTTTTGTTAAATCATTTGTGATTTATGTTTTATATAAATATTGTATAAATTTGTACTGTGCTGTATATTAATCAAATTAAAAACAAAATGCACTATTTACGTTTTCATGAACATTGATACACATAATCTTCTTACGTAATCAAACCAAATGTCATTTTAAAAAAGAGTGGTCCATGAACTCGTTTTCAAGTTAAATCAATTTGAATGATAAAAATCAGCCGAAAACTTCATCGTTTCCCGATAAGTCACCGTTTGACGTCGCGAAAATAACAATTTACGTTAGCTCCCCTGTGACTGTATTGTATGCCCTTAAGTCAGGGATTAATTAAAACTTTTACTAAATTCTGTCAAAGATACAAATATTTGATTAGTAAATTTGGCTGAACCTGTAGAAAACTTATTCAAAACAGTTTTTGTACATCCTAGATTTTACGGTAATATTGTACTAAAAGATCAATATCAGGGATTGAACCTTTAAACAAACTTATTAAAAAAGTTTATCTTCCCAATGTTGTAATTAGATCTTTGAATACAGTAACTATAGGCACAAATATTGGTTTTGCTATCAGCAAATTAAAACATAACTAAATCTTTTCAAACAAGATATATAAATAAACTTCCACGTTCATTTTTCTATAAAGAGGTTAACCCCTAACCATCCTTCTGCATGTAGATACTTTAATTTTTGGCATTGCACAAATTATGGTTTTTTTTTACTGTCCATGACGTTAAAATACCAAATCTCTTGGATGTGTTTTAGTTAATTGTAGTCTCAAGTGCATGATTTGTTTTATTATTGGTAATTTTTGGCTTTTGGCTGGCTGTCAGTGGCTGCGAGTGCTCTCAAGTCGTGCTTTTTTATTGACCTGTTGAAACTATTTGTAATGCTTATTTGTTATATAATGTTTATTTATTCAGGGTTATTTCTCGTCTCTATATTTTTAATAAAAACCAGCTTTGATAATTTTTGGCATGACTACAAATGTTCATTTCTTCGTACTATGAAAAGCAAAATTATTTGTTTTGTAAAGGGTGCACGTGTTTCCGATCTCCATTTGAACTGAATACTTACAACAAAACTGTTTTCATTTGCCCGTGTACATTGATATATTTCCTTTATCGTTTTTTTTTCAAGATTGTTTTTCTGAAATAGTTTCACAGCGGTATACTACGGTTGCCTTTATTAATTCAACCCTCATTTTACTGATTTTTGTGTTAACAATGTGTCATAGATCAAATGTGTTCCTTCAGTGTATGTTCACTTGTGTTGGCGGTGTCTTTTGGTTGGGCTAAGCCATTTCAAATGATATTTTATGGTGTGTTTTTCTATGTTGTAATGTTACACTATTGTTTCAGATAATTTGACGGTTGGTGTCTATTTGAACGTTTAAACCTGCTGCATTTGTTTGCAGTCTGTCCTAAGTCAGGAGTTTGATGTTCAGTGGTTTTCGTTTGTGACGATCGAAGTTTTTAACGATTTTGACTGGCTATACAGCCCTTGCACGGTCGTTTTTTATGTGGTTCATGAGGGTTTCTCGTTTCTCGTGTTTAACATAGATAAGACCGTTGGGTTTCCAGTTTGAATGGTTTTACACTAGCCATTTTTGGGCCATTTATAGCTTGCTGTTCGGTGTGAGTTAAGGCTCCGTGTTGGGGACCGTACTTTGACCTATAATGGTCTACTTTTGCAAATTGTGACTTGGATTGAGAGTTGTCTCATTGACACTTATACCAAATCTTCTTATATCTACTTAGAAACAGACGAGGCGGAGTTTGGTAGCCGTCGACTGAGACTTTCTTGAAACGTAAACTTAATATCAATAAAAGGCAGTGTCTTTTGAACCAATTATTCGGTATCACCAAAAATTTTAATGAGATGAAAAAAAAACGATTTCAGATTTTGATTTAATTTACCTTTAATAGCAAGTAAGATTTAAAAGAGTCTTGATGGTGTTGCATCACTTACAGCCCCCAATACGTGTTGATATCAACGTTATTAAACTGACATTTGAAGACCATTTATATATATTTCCAGTTTACTACCGATTTCATTTGTTTAATTTTATATAACTTTTACGTTGTCCGACAACGTTGAGACATTATAAACATGGACCGTATAAACGAAGTCATGAAGTAAAAATAAGGACATAATTGCACTCATATTAAAGGTATTATATCAAATGTATATAAAAAGCTTCCACTTTTGATATTTGCATTTGAAAATTTTTTTAGATTTTGAATTGCTTTTTCTAAGAATATTTTGAATTTATTTTCACATGTGTCCACACTTGTTTCCTACATTTTGTGTTGCAGAATATGTAGTTACCTTGCCAGTATATTTATTTGCAAAAATCTCCTGCACCTCCCCACCCCCTTGACAGTATAATGTCACCCTTTATATTATATCACACATGATTACACTTTCAATTTTTTACATAATTAGCATTGCAACGCCCGTTCATATGTATAACAAAAGTTCGGCTGCTAAGTAGATACAATTTTTATTTATAAAACTGTAGACATCATATTCATATCGGTCGCCTCCTTATTATTTAGATGAGACGAGAAATTCGAGTGAACACGCAACGATAGAGCAGAATTATTTATTCAGTAATTCTATACTCTATAAAAATTTGCAAAATATTGGTTTTTTTTATTGAATAGTTTTGAACGGACAGTACTATAATTTTACAAATACTATTTTTATGTTGGAGACTAACATTCAAAGCCTGACACGTCTCCATAGATAATCACAAAGAACATACATTATCGGGGTTAAATGTCTCATCAATTTAAGATAACCCGAGACTTAATAAACAACAACAACGCAGTCCTATGGTATATCCAGTTTCAAGATCGTTGTGATGTTGACCGATTTAATGACAGTAAAATATAAACATGATATGATGTTTGTGCGTAAAACATAATTATATAATAAGGCCACACCAATTTCTTGTTCTACGGATTTTTGGACTCCAAAAATTGGGGCGAGCGAGCGATTTGAATTTATTTTTTCAATTTTTTAGGCGAAGCTTGAAAAGTAAAGGCGAGTGATTATATTGTTTTTTTGTAAGCATAAAAGAGTAGGTTTTGAAAATATTAAAACTTGATTTATCACTTGTAAAATGTTGTACTCTGACATTTCTTTAATTTATGAAATGTTATTTCCCTGCCCATCAAGAAGTAATTGAATGGTTAGATGTGGTATATGTATGTGTGCCAATGAGGCAAATTGAATTCTCCATTCAAGTGATAATCAGGTTGGGAACAACCCCTCAATGTTATACATATCCCTTTTATGAGGGTCAATATTTTATGAGGGGTCAATATTATATAAGTTATAATATATATTTTTTTTTGAAACCACTTTTTATATCAAAAAGGGCTCATATTTTCCCAAAGAACTATATATCTATCTGGTATCAAAAAATGTCCAAAAACTTTGTAATATTCCTGGACTTTAACCATGTTAACACATTTACTTTTATATTATTCAAAAATAATTGGACCCCTCTTTTAGAAAAGTTGTTTCAAATATGATGTATTTCTCTTCTTGTTAAGTAAAATATTCTAAGCTTTTCCAAGGATTTTCTATGTTCTTTTCTACAATAGTAAAATGACCCCTTGCCTGAGGGAGGGTTGTTCCCAACCTAATAATAACAAATCCAGGTCATAATTCTACCTTTTACACAGGGCTTTGACCCAGACCAAACAGCAATCTATAAGAGCATAAGGGACCCCATAATTACTTTATATAGATATAGGAAGATGTGGTGTGAGTGCCAATGAGACAACTCTCCATACAAATAACAATTTAAAAAGTAAACCATTATAGGTTAAAGTACGGCCTTCAACACGGAGCCTTGGCTCACACCGAACAACAAGCTATAAAGGGCCCCAAAATTACTAGTGTAAAACCATTCAAACGGGAAAACCAACGGTCTAATCTATATAAACAAAACGAGAAACGAGAAACACGTATATATTACATAAACAAACGACAACTACTGTACATCAGATTCCTGACTTAGGACAGGTGTAAACATTTGCAGCGGGATTAAACGTTTTAATCATTTTATATATGTTTTAGACCGTATGAGTATTTGAACCGTACGCGTACGGTCGGACTGATTTTAAGACGTAGATCAAGTTTATTAGATACGAATGTATATTACAGGTCAACATAACTGAAATCTCGAATTATATAAAATCTTCACTAGTAATTGGAATAAAAACATAATATTTCAAATATTTAAAGTGATATTGAACTTTTGACACCGAAAATTGAAACTGAACATTGGAGTACAGACGGAATTTCTTTGCATGCTGCCGCAAAACAAGCAAGTTTTTCTCTTGCAAGTAAGAGATGCAAATGTAGAGGAACATGCATGACACAAGACATGCAAATGTAAGAAATCAGACGCTCCTTGTGACAGCAAGTGTCACCCGGGGCGAGAGTGCCAAAACAGGATTTCGATTGACAATTAAATTCAGAACTATTTAATTCAATTTAATGTTCACTTGTTCACTTTATTTATCTAATTGTAATAATGTTAATTTGTAAAACTCAATAAAAGATTTTGGATAAATGTTTGTCTAAAATAAACCCATACGGTCCAAATACCTGTATGGTTCAGCTCGTACTAGACCGTATGAGTATACTCGTACGGTTCGACCGCACGCGTATGGTCGGACCGTACGAGTATACGCATACGGTCCGGAACGTACGCGTACGGTCCAAATACTCGTATGGTCTTGAACATATATACAAACGGAGAAATACATATGAACCACATCAATAAACGACTACTGAACAACAGGCCCCGAAGCAATCCGGACAGGTGCATAAACATGCAGCGAATATTGATAGTTTAGTTCCACCGGCATACAATATAATTGCAGTTGAAGGCAACTCTTCTCCTTCAGAAGTTCTGCGTACTTTATTCTGACAACGAACATTTTCTTATGGGGAATGTAAGTAAACCAATGAACAGGCATTTTCTCCTGTTATTTATTTATATCGGAGCACTCCCATTGGGATATATGGGTTTAATGATTAATCAAATTTTTACACAGATATTAACACAGTGTGGTGGGGTGCTTATAGGTTTAAAATCATTAAATACAGGTAAGACTGTGATTTTAAACAAGTGTTAATATCTTTTTATAATATTTACACAAAAAAGGTGCGGAAAATGGACATGATATCATTTCCAGATGCGGGAAGCGGGAATATGAAAAAAAATATTTTTGTTCTGTTTTGAAAAAAATAGGTGCGGGCAGGTCCGTCGAACAAGGAATTAAATTGGTGTGGCCTCACATTCTAAAACAATAACGATTAATTCAAGTTAATGTTTATCATATTTAATTTATAAAAGATGAAAAGAAAAATTGTTAAAATCTTCCGAAGAAATATTGCTCCTTCAATATGAGACTGCTAAACATCGAAGTGTACATAAGAACTCTTTGGCCATGTAATTACAGGGGATCTCAACATCGTTCAAGACAGAGAGGTTATAAACTATCTGTCTGTATATTGTTGATATTCGCATATCATTTCAAATGATTTAAGGTTTATGTACCCTTCTGTAGCCATTTTTGTACGAATTTTTCAAACCTCAATTGTATCAAAACTAAAGATATAATAAATAATAGAGATAGGCCATTTAGTACATGTTCCAAGGGGAAACTTGATGCAAAGCATTATTTTTTACTGTTTCATTGCATTTGATAGAAAAAGAGGACTTTGTGGCAAATAAATCAAGATTTTTATAGAAAACCCACAGCCTTTAATACAGAGATTTTTGTTATAAAATTTGAAACATAAATTACTCACTTGATTTTCTATGATGTGCTAGTGTTTATTTTTTACAAAAAGTTCTAAGTAACCTGTAAATTCCAAAACACCCCGTGTTGAGTCACTAAAGTCGAGCGCACCCTAAAAGGTGTACTTGATTTTGGCCATATTTATACTTGTCTTAACCAATAACTACATTTATAAACTTGTTTTAAGAAATTGCTAGCACTGCATGCAATAATCCTATATCTATCAGTTATCAAATTGCCAAATATGAGAGTACAAGGATAAAGGCTGTGGATTTTCTATAAAAATCTTAATTTGTTTGCCACAAAGTCCTCTTTTTCTATCAAATGCAATGGAACAGTAAGAAATAATGCTTTGCATCAAGTTTCCCCTTGGAATATGTGCAAAATGGCCTATCTCTATTATTCATTATATATGTAGTTTTGATACAATTGAAGTTTGAAAAGTTCGTACAAAAATGGCTACAGAAGGGTACATAAACCTTAACAAAAGTATGTACATATTTAATACGCTAATTTCTAGAATTTAGACAAAATGCAAGTACTCTTTATACAACACTTCCACACATTTTTTAAAAGTTTTCTTATTAAATTAAATGGTGGTTAGATAGATCCGTTGCTAATGTATGTGCTACAACTTTATATATAAAGCCTTTTTTTTTTAAATGAGAAAGATAAATATGCTAGATATACTTGCTGGATGATGATGAGATGACAAAAGCCGTACATTTTTCATTGTCAATATTTATGTACATCTCGGTAATAAAGTTTATATATAGTTTGTAGATATTCCTTTAAGCACCAATTGTGTCCATGTTAAAGCAGAATTGTTCCTGTACTGTTAAGAATCACAGTTTACGATCAAACTAAAGACCCGTCTAGATTATGTTTAGTTGACACATTCAACAACACTTACTGTTATCTTGATGCTATTTTTTACTTAAATTTTAAGGATGTTTCTAAATATTCTATTCCTAAAGTTCTTAGTTAAATAGATTAAAATATTAACATCAAATACTGTCCTTTTTTCCCTAGATTTAGATATGTCAAATTTACACCAGAAACGCTACACAATAATATACGGCAAAGGAATGGTTTTACTTTACCTATTGTTATTTTTCCTTCTTTGGATGGTGATGTTCCTATGGCAACGTCAAACGGTGTTTATATGCCCGTGTCTGTAGTGACGTTTCGAATTTCAATGAGCGTAATCTATGAATTACTGGGTAAATTATTGAGTCAGGGATTTAGTTACAGTAACTTACTCAAAACCTTTTACTACATTCTTATATGTTTTCCATACATATATATACTAGATACAAAGTCTTAGTTTGCAAGTTTGGTAGAACCTGTAGATTTTTTTTTGTCAAACGGATTAGCACATCGTAAAATTTTAACCAAGCGCGAAACATTAGAAACGATGCGGATAGGCTAATCAACCATTTAATAAACTTATTCTAAATGGTTACCAATTCAAGACTGTAATTAGATCTTTGAATATTGTTTTATTGGTAAAGACATTGATTACTTTATCAGTAAATCAAAACCATACTGAATGTTAAGAGTATTTCACTTGTGCAACTAAGTACGTTCAAATAAAAAAGAAGATGTGGTATGATTGCCAATTTAAATATTTACTGTTTGTAAAAGTATGAGTTATTCGAAACAGTAAGGTTTTTCTTATCCAAGTCATAGATTACATTAGCCGTATTTGGCACACCTTGTTGAAAGATGTTGTATTCTGGTTTAAAAGTCTCATTTGAATAAAACTATTTTTTATACTATTTACCTGCATCTACCGACATACAGTTGGCGCAAAAGTAAAGCTCTGTTAATTTAGATACAACTATTTATCACGTTATACACGTATTCTATTTACCCTAGGTACCAATTTACCTGTGTATCCTTAGCTTCAAATTATCAGCTTCTTTAATTTCTCCGTAGCTTCCGTTTCATACTTACAAAAGAATAAAGGGACGTCCTGATACCTAATTAATAATCGTTATGTTCAATTTTACAACAGTACAAAAATGTTTAAACTTACCATAGAAAATGTTCAGTCTTGATTTGAAATATATAAGCCATTTTCTGTAATTCGATGTCAAGGACCTTTAAAATTTGAAAAAAACTGATGAATAGGCAAAACCTTATACGCGTTACTTGGGACTTTAATTGGTATGGATTTAATAACATAAGTTCTTGAATTGGAAAAACCCACTTAATTGACACGAATATGGAACATTTGATTTTTAGAAAACTTATCTTTCCTTCGGACTTTACCTGTTTACGCCGAATGTTTTAGTAATAAAGCTACCACTGAGATATATATCAGTCAATACAACAATTTTTTGACATTGAATAGAAACTTTCCGAATGACATGCAATTAAAATAAAACAGTAGAATCTTGAGGTAGATTTACCAGAAGACAAGGTAAATATTTATTTGGATTGTGTATATTCTATCTATACGCAGTTGACATGATCTTTGTGTCTGAACTGAATTAAGTGAACAAAGCATTATGAGCTAATTTTGTAAGTACTGTTATATATGGAGGCTGATGGTAAACGTGGTCAATATAATACTTCAATGATCAAATTCATGGTATTTTAAGGATACGATTAAGATTTTTTTTTTTTTTTTTTTTTTTTATAAAGTTTCTATAAATTAAACATATTAATAGACAGTTCGTGACTCTAATAATCTTGGTATACAATTTAGTAGGACTGTGAATTTTGATAAAAAGATGATTTAAATTCAATTTCAGAGAAGGCCAAAAGCAGAATATAAGATTTTAATAAATATTGTATGCATTACAAATCCAAAAATGGTACAGAGGTAATTCTTTTTTATGGATCCAATGTAATTTAGGGGTAGCAAAAATTCCCAGTGTATCATAAAGGATTAGTTTTGAATACATAAATTTTTATATAAAATATGAAATCAACGCCACAACGTTTCCTCAATCAAAAATATATCAAACTTAAAATGTATGTGACGTTAGCGGCTGCATATTTCCTTATTCGTTATTCGATATCCGATATCCAACCGGCTACTTGCAGTCAATTCGATATTATTTTTTTTAGTTGAAAATAATATAGTCTAAGTATATATTCGATAACATTTAAAACATGATATTTAAACACAAGAGGAGCAAAAAGATATGTAGTTAATCATTGTATGACCTCTTCAAGCTGTCGCAAATTAATAATCTAAATATAAAGCCTTATGTAAATCGAACATTTGTCTTTATGAAATGAAGAATTTTTTTCAATGAAATGCAAACAATGATGTACATTTATACCTCTGGTATCTTCCGTCCCTCTTTTATACATGATATTTATAGAAGCAAGAACATATATACACAGATCGTATCAAAAGAATCCCCCGTATAATGTCATCATCAACATATATATACGGAGGTCGCTGTTGTCACTTTTCAGCTAAAAATCGTCGAAAATTTAGGTAAAAGGGGCAAATCCCTCCTGATCTATCAATCTCGATAAAACCATGCAGATAGTTAATTGAAATAAGGAATTCGAGTAAACCTGTTGTCTTCCGTGTTTACGGAGAGCTCATTTGTCCTCGATTATTTTTGATACGATCTATATAAACAGAAAGTCTAAAAGACCATTCAATTTTATCGACATTGAAAGACCAGGTGGGTGTCACCGACATTAAAGCAGTCTCCGGTAGGTTCACCATGTATATATCGAATATCAAAATGGCACTTCGAGCCCTCAGTAAATACAGAAGACAAGAATTTTACCAGAATTCCCTTTGATCTCATTTGTATCTACATATTTACTAACTATATACATAATATTTTAAAGATCGAGAGATCAAGAAGTGCTAGTCAGCATCCTTGGCCCTTTTAGCTGAATATCCGACGATTTTTGATTGAAAAAGAATACTTCGAGACCTCGGTGTATATCGAAGATGACATTTTACGTAAAATCGTTTTGATACGACCTAACTAAAAACATAGTTAAAAAAGACTGTTTAATTTTAATTTTTGAAAGACCAGTAGGGTCTCACCGTCATTATATCTGTCTGCGGTAGTTATACTGTCTATATATTTTGAACATCAAACTGGCATTTTTAGCCCTCCGTAAACATAGAAGACAAGAAAGGAGTAGGTTCAGTAAGACCCCTTTTTGGCCCCACAATTAAGCAGTTTTGCAAAATTGTGAAAATGTAATCTTTTAGCTATTTTTTGGAAAGTAGAATGCTTCTGCTACATAAATATGTGCTGTTTTTTGACAATACAATGCACATATATCGTGTACTAGCATCATAAAGTCATGCTAATTTACTGAAATCTTCACAATTATAGCATTTTAGTTAAATTTTAGACGGTTTCCGACTTAAATGAAAGTGGCCGCATTCGTGTTCATTCATAATATTGAAATGTAAGTTGTATTTGATGATAATACATAACATATATAAAGGTTGAGGATGAACACGGATGCGGCCACTTTCATTTTTGACGAAAACCATCTGAAAAGTGACGTTTTTTGGCATATTTGATAGATTTTTCATATTTAAGCTTCAATCGGAGAGTTTTTAATGACTGAATCAGTTAAAATCTTTAGCATAAACTAATCGAATCAATTAAAATAGACACTTAAGTGTTTAAAAAGTGTCCTAAATATCTCGTTAGATGAAACTGAAATTTGGGGCCAAAATCGGCCCTTACCGGACCTACTCCTTTGTCAGGATTCCTGTTGATGACAGTTGAATCTACATATGAACTTGCTATATGCATAATACTACTTATGAGAATTGAGAGATCGAGAAATACTAGGCATCGGCAATGGCCCTGCTAGATGAATTTTAGACGATTTATGATTTAACAGTGACATAAAGCCCTCTGTGTATATCGAAGATGACATTGTTCCTGCAATTGTGTTTTGGAACGATCTATATATATATATATATATATATATATATATATATATATATATATATATATATATATATATATGCGAAAGCAAATTTACAGATCTAACATTGTTGAGTTGATGTTTAGACGAGTTGTATATATATATTGACACCGTATGTTTGTGGCATAACATCGTGGCCACAAGTTAAAATTTGTTTCTGTTTAGTATTAAATTTATATTAAGATCCATTTTGTTACATCTTGTGATCAATTTTAATTGGCAATCGCCAATGGCAGTCAGCAGGGTTAAAGAACATCAGTTGTTCGACCTGTTAGTCAAATGCGTTTTGTTAAAATATACTTTTTCACTTTTTTGGTCTTTTGGAAAATGTTGTTTGTGCTGTTTTTAGACCTTTCTACAACGAAATTTGTTTTACATGCACACGTATAAAAATTGCGGTTTTTATCCAACGCAATCATAGGTTTGAACGTAGTTTTCAATTTAGACTCGTATATAAATATATATATATATATTAACATAGTCTGAGAGACCAGGGGGTATCGCAGTCATTAAAGCGGTATCCGGTAGGTTTACACCATATATTTTAAATGTCAAACTGGCATTTTGAGGCCTCTGTAAACATAGACGACAAGGAATTTGTCAGAATTTCTTTTGCTGTTATTTGTTCCTATAATGCCAAACCTCCCGCTTTAATGGCAATGATACATACAACATTAAAATGACAACAACATTACAGGACTACAATACAAATAAATAGGAGAACATATAATAGACAAAGAAACGCATGAACAATAGCTAAAAAAAGGCACCAGGTTTAAAATCAATACACCAGAAGCGCGCCTCCTCCACACAAGACTTACCAGTGACGCCCAGATATAAAAGTTCGAAAGTCAAAACAAGTACAACGTTGTACAGCACTGATGATCAAAAGTTCAAAAAGGTTGTGCCAAATACGGCTAGGGTTTTATGCTTGGGATAAGAACATCCTTATTATTTAGAACAATTAATGCTATTGCAAACAGTAAATTTTATCAAATGAATATAAAAGATATACATGATAAAACTGAAGTATTAACTAATTAAAGAAAAAAAACCCGGATACATAACATAAACCAACACAAAAAATATACACACCCGACTTAGTCAAGGCCTCAAGGCAAAAAGTGAAAAAAGTGACGTCACATACGAAGTGGTGAAAAGGCACATTAAATGACGTCACATTTGAAATTCTAAAACAGCACACAATGACGTCACATTTGAATGGGTAAAACTATTTCTCAAAAATAAGATATAATTAGGATTGATTTAAGATTATATTTGAACTCAATACTGATATTACATTTAATAACAATGAACATTGCAATACTTATTAATAGCAAACTGAGGTAGCAATTAACTATATTATATAGCTACGCCCGGTTTGTTTTGAATCTAACTGCAAACGTAAAACGTCTTACAAATTGCGTTGAACCAAATCAAATCTAGTAAATGAAGACGGTGATTAATTTTCTTTACCATAACACATGAATATAATAGAAAAGACGTCAACACATTTGACAAAATCCGATGAGAATTACAAATATAACATCAAACTAAATACATGAATTTGGGATAGACAAGTACCGTAACACGGTAAAATATTCCCGCATCCGGTAATGTAATCATGTTCATTTCCCGCACCGTTTTTTTTGGGGGAAATATTATAAAAAGATATTGACACTTGTTTTTAAAATTCACAGTCTACCTGTATATAATGTTTAAAAAAAAATAAGCATCCCACCACACCGTGTAAATATATATGTCGTTTCAACACAGACATATTTACCTATATTTGAGTTGCACTGGAAATTACTTTTGCAAGCGTCCCTAATAGATGAATACTTATAAATGTGATATCAACAAGTTAAAACAAACTTGAAAGTCTAGTACGATTTTGTTTTGGAAATGATTATTATTTATTGTACAGAAACATCATTTTTATCATGCTAGGAAGTTAGCACAATTCTAAGGTATACCTCAAAGGCGAAAGAAAAGCGTAAATGAAAAAGTCAGTATTAAAACAAAAATTAATAACATTCAAAACAACAACATCCTTATAGATTAGAGGATTTTTAACTACAAACCCATAATACTTGAACTTGAGTTCTTAATTAAATAATTTAAAAACAAAGCAAAATAATATTTCAATCTACACAGAGTCTGAATATGATAACAAGGAGTGTGGTATGATTGCAAATGAGACAACTCTATATCCACCACACACCAAAGTCTGAGACCGAGCCGGTGTCCTATAGCCATTCTTCCCCCATGCTAAATTTTCCGGGGGGAAAGACTGGATCGATCCAATATTTCCCCCCGGAAAAATTGGCATGATCCTACTTTTCCCCCCTCAGCGTTATGGGGGGGGGGGAACCAGGATCAGGCCAATTTTTCCCCCGCAGTTAGCGTGAGAAGCTAAATTTTCCGCCTTGTAATATAACGTCGGTGACGTCACGTGCGGTAAGAATTTTTTATGAAAAAAAAAAGAATAGTCACCAAAGCTTCATCGTACGACTATACATTTGATAGGTATTTATAGAGATATATATGTTATGCGTTTACTTTTCTACATTGGCTAGAGGTATAGGGGGAGGGTTGAGATCTCACAAACATGTTTAACCCCGTCGCATTTTTGCGCCTGTCCCAAGTCAGGAGCCTCTGACCTTTGTTAGTCTTGTATTATTTTAATTTTAGTTTCTTGTGTACAATTTGGAAATTAGTATGGCGTTCATTATCACTGAACTAGTATATATTTGTTTAGGGGCCAGCTGAAGGACGCCTCCGGGTGCGGGAATTTCTCGCTACATTGAAGACCTGTTGGTGACCTTCTGTTGTTGTTTTTTTTTCTATGGTCGGGTTGTTGTCTCTTTGGCACATTCCCCATTTCCGTTCTCAATTTTATATTTATACACACGAAACACAATCTGATGTGATGATCACATCATTTCTCTTTTGTGAACCCTTGGTATCATTGACTAAATGAATACAATTACTTTAACCACTTCTGGTCAAGTAGTAGATTTTTCCCAGGACAGAGCTCTATGATGTCTCCAAAGTAATATGGTGAAATGACTTCATATGATAAATCATGCAAAGTATAATTACTAAGTAATAGAACTCACCAAAAGCACGGATAGAGAGGAATACTCGTCGACTTAATATAAAGCTTTAATTCAGAAGAAGAAGTCCGATACGGATGAAACTTCATCCAACCCAGAGAAGATATGAACACCCTCTCTAGCCAGCACGGGATACGTAGAAGTACATGGACAAACCACAGTTTATTTTGAGCTGAACAAGATTTACAAAAAAAAAAATACCACCTACCCTACAGATGCATAGGGTCGAACACTTTCCAGCACTCATGATACAAATTAGACGTGCCGGTAGTAAGTAATTAAAGGCCGCTGGGACCGTACGGCATTTCACAACGAGATACCATCATAAATTATAGTCGGCTTTAAAATGCCCCGATCATAAAATTGTGAAAAAATTGAAACAAAACTAACGGACTTATTTATAAGAAAATAATTTAAGAAAAAAACATGACCGACATGAAACGACAACAATCACTGTACTACATGTTCCTGGCTTTGGAATAACACATACAGAATGTGGCGGCCTTAAACTCAATCCTCCTCCAACCGCAAGAAAAAACTGTAAAATATCATCGGCAATTGACTTCACTAAAATGTTAGTACGGTGCACCATAATCACTTACATAAAACAATAGACACAAAGCACAGAAATGAAAGTAAAAAGTATTCGCTTTTTACACTGAAGGGTATTTCAAAGCCAGTGAAAATGTAGTCTAGTCGGACTAGGGGATATAGACAGAATGGTAAACATGTAAACAGACTGATGCATGATATATGTAGACAGACTTGTGGACATATAGATAGACAGCTAAAATGTAAAAAGACTATGGGACACATCGAAAACTTCTGAACAGAAAGACAGTCTAGTTGACACATTGACAGACTGAAAATTGCAGACAGACTTGTGTAAATTTGAATGAACAACAAATTTGTATACAACTAAATATAATTTTAACACTGTTCGGTTTAATTTCTAGACATGCATATACATATATTGAAATCTATATCATGGGGGGAAAGATTGGCATGGGGTAAAAGTTACTATATGTATACGTATTATCAACTTTCCGCAGGGGACGAATGACAATGATCCAAAATCTCCCCGGGGGAAACATTGGCTCATGCCAGTCTTTCCCCCGGGGGAAAAACTGGCATGGGGGAAGAATGGCTATATAACACCGGTATACATTCAACTACAGTCCCGCACGGCCTTTCACGATCAGCGAAACCGATGCCGCATAAAAAGACATGAAAATCACCAGCATGACAATATATGAAACAAACTGAATGGAAAACAACTGTTTCACTTATGCTTAAACCAATAAATGAAAAACAAGTCCTGACTTGGGATAGGCACATTAACAATGTGGGGCTGTTTAAACATGTTCTAGTGCTTTGAGTCTACATATGACCGAGGAAAAAGAAATGAGTTTGTCTTTTTGAGTTGTTTACAGGTACTTCTTATAATTTTTTCTCTCTCTCTAATACATTTAAAACATTTTATGAACTTAGTTCTATTGCACAAGGTAAAACGATATCATTCCAAAGATAACGTTTTAACTAAGTTGTAAAATTAATCCTCTTTAAAAAATAAGTTTTTCTGTTTTCAGCTTTTAAAATTGTATGAAGCAAAATGGAAGGGACATTGAAGAGAAGGATATCATTCTTTACAGGATACCAAGATAAATGGTTTGTTCTAGCAGACGATGGAAACATAAAACAATTTGAAGTAGGTAGAAACAATGTCAACATACTATATTTTTCTAAAAAGTTAACATAACAATATAATATATTGATCCTTTTCATATAAATAAAACCCGATGAGATATGATTTACAATGCAACAACTCATCAAACGAGACTAAATGACACAGAAATTAACAACTATATGTCTCGGCCTTCAACAATGAGCCAAACCCATTCAAAGCATAAATTCATTTATTTGTTTTAAAGGAAACTGCACAAGACTGTATCTTTATGGGTTTTTCCGTCTTTGTATCAATATACTTTTTATTCTGTTAAATTCAGTAACATTGTCTGGAATTACTGACACATACAGATATCTTATATAATAGGGCCTCTTTTTATATACAAGGGTTTTCTTAGTACATCCATTGACGTATTTATTTACATAATGCTTCAATGATGGGACTACCAATGAACGGAACGGTAACAATCAAACTAACACAGAGAGATTTAATTGCATGTTATGTTAGCAATATATACACCTAGAAAGATATTGTTTCGTTCTTTGAACAAAACGTAAACTATATGTAAAATGATATTACTTTAATTTTCCTTAGACGTCGCGTACGGTGTTGGTGATAATGCGGGTTTTGCTTTCCAGTTCGCCTTTATTGCATTTGTTAGAAGTTTCGGAATTGATAACTATATAAATGTATATATCAAAATGTGCGTAATTAAAAGTAGAAATGGAATGTGCATTTAAATCAATACTTTTATTCATTTTGTTACTCGAATGATCCCTAATAACACTGATTTTGAGCGTGTAGACAAGTAACACCGCGACATATGATCAGCGTTGCTTTGAAGTTATTCTTGTCATTTTTTAAACTTATGAAAAAAAAGTTGTACACCTAGCAAGAGTAGTCGTTGGTGTTAATGGTGGATGTTTTATTTATGACGTCATCGTTAACTGGACGCTTCTGACCAGGACAGAAAGTTCACTTTTTTTTGTGGTCAAGCCGAAAATAGAAAAAAAATATGGATAGGAGTGAAGTTAAGAGTGATTTTAAAAGGTAATTCAAATAGATTATTCCGAAAATGATATATCTTTTTATTCCGTATATATTAAGGAATAAAAATAAAAAGTTTTGTTACAACATTTCAAAAGATCGTGGCAGAATTAATGATTTTTTGAAATTTGTGTTTCTGTCACAAAACCCAAATCTCGCATTTTTTTGGAGCTCATCAAAATTCGAACGAATGCTGCAGATCCAAACCAGAATTTACATATCCACCCTCCCTGTGTCAAAATTATACAATAAATATACAACTTTCTATGTCTTCAATTAGTATGTATTGTTTAAATGATGTCCTTAATTATTCATTTTATTAAATCCGTTGAAATGTCACACTCGCCGTTTTCTGACGTTTTGGCGTATTTGTTAAGTGTCTTATGAAAAGTAATAGACAGGTGCAGTCTTTTCTACGATATAAAATTTTATTCAAACGTGAAAACATTTTTTTTAAGTGTATGACAAAAAATTGTGTCGAAGTTTTAAGAGAAAATATTGAAAAAAAAACTAAACGCGATCTTTTTGTTTTTGTCTAGTCAAAATGTCACAAAACGCCGTTTTTTACATTTTTGTTACAAGTATGATAAGTCATATTATACAGTTTTGGAGGGGTAAGATTTGAAATTATAATAGCCCAAAAAAATACTATATAACATTAAAATCTACTGTTCAGGGATTTTTTTGAACCCATTTTCGATCACATGTCGGAAGTATTAACGACACAGTCAGCGACTACTTTTGTCTAGTCAAAATGTCACACCATGCTTTTTTACTTGTTTTGACGTTACGTTCTGTAAAACGTGACGTGTAGTGCCTAACGTCGCAAATTACGGAAGCCTTTACGTGCCATGCTAATTAACTTTTTCCAATTTGATATAACAGATTATGAATTTGATATAACAAATTATCAATTTGATATATAACAAATTATCAATTTGATATATAACAGATTATCAATTTGGTATAACAAATTATGAATTCGAAATAACAGATTATGAATTTGATATAAATTATCAATTAGAAATAACAAATTGTCAATTTGATATAACAAATTGTGAATTTCTCTACCAATAGTATGATTTAATTATAATAATAAGATTGATTGAAACATTGCGTAACCCAAATTGACGCATTTATTTGTGTATTGATTCATTGTTTATCTGACGTCCAGCGACAAATATGTCATTGAATGCTTATTCAAAACTTTCTTGACAGGTTAAATGTTTCTGAAACCCTCTCCCTCCCCTTTTATCTATATTTGAGGCAGTTTGGGGGACTAGTTTGAACGTTCTCTATTCAGTACATAGGACCTGGTGTCTTAGAACGAACGATTATAATAGAAAAAGGATCAATTTATATTGCACATTTTCAAATCAGAAAGAATGGATAGTGTGTTTCTAGGGACATAGGAACATGCAAGGATACAAAATGCTTCCCCTTCCTCAAAATCCTGGCATGCTTCTTTATCAATTTCGATGGGCACATACAAGGATTTATGAAACATTCTTAAGTTCATCCTTGCATTTTTCTTTTTATATATTTGTTTCAACATTTATTTTGTTTGCACACTTTTTATTAAAAACAAAGACCCATGCGCGAAATCGAGAAGAAAAAACCCATGCACTTTCAGTGCAAAAGGGATCTGATATATCAAATTTATAAATTTTTATTTCAGATTATCATAATTTGTTATATCAAATTGATAATCTGTTATATTACAATTTATTTGTTATATAAAATTGAAAAAAGTGCATGGCCCTCAAAGACTTCTGTAGCAAATATTTAATCATGCAAAACCATAACTTTTTTTATAATTTTTTTTTATGATACAATATCTTAACAGAATCTTATCGAATCTAATTAAAATTAATATCTACATCTGTTTCGGCGGACGACATTTTAGCGCATTGGTAGGACATTTTAGAGAAAAAAATCTAACGTTTTAGCGCCAAAGTAAAGCCCATTTTAGCCCAAGATTTTTAACCCATTCGAGCAAAAATGGAAATTATCAATGCCCATTTTAGAGTAATGCTTTAATCCATTTTATGATTAATGATTAATGATCAATATTTTTTTTAAATAGAAGCAAGACAGCACAATTTAAAAACTATCATTTCCATTAAAATATTACACTAAAATTTTAAAATCAAATTTTAAAAGTCCGTTCTAGCCTGGAACCCCCTGTACAATACTGTTCATAAAGTTGCAGTCGGAAATAATTTTTCTTTTCATCATGTCTAGATTGTGGTGCACATTCGTCTATACATTGTATTTTTATATACGTTGTTGTTTGCAATTTGATGATAGTATCAACACAAACGTATAGAACTACTTTTATTTCCATGATGAACCAAAGTGAACATATATATATACATACAACTTTAATATGAAGCCAGCATAAATTAATGCTCGTGGTTTTAATATTATTCAACTAGGAAAGTTTTCGCTAAAATGGGCTATCGAAAATACAGCTGAACGGATTAATCCTGCGCTAAAATGGGCTCTTATGTCTGCCCTAAAATGTCCCCAAGTAGGTTTTGTTGATGAAATTGGCAAATTTGATTAAATTAATTTCATTGTGGTTAATTTTGCATTTGCTTTCAACTGTTGATTCTTTTAACATTCAATACATGCGATGAAACAAACTATTCAACTAATAAATTTTTATTCGGAAATTATCAAAAGCGGACAAAAGAATAAGCCCTTGACACCCTTTGCGAGTATGATGGTCATGTGAAACAATGATAGTCCGTCGGAAGGAGGCGATAAATGACTGACCCGTGTTAAGAGAGAGCAACATCTTTTGCACGTAAAAGTCACCCGTTTAAATTTCGAAAAAAAGAGCACAGACTAAGGCTACAAGGAAGCTACCGCAACCTCAAAGTGGAAACGGTTGTAATAACTTGTTTCCCCAATCTGCTATAAATAAATATGTTTAAACTAAAAGAAAAAGCAGCAGAAAAGACAGTGGTTTAAACTTTTTTTTAAATATCCTGTTTCAATCAAAAGAATGAGAAAATATCTTTTCTCCAAGGGGATACTAATTTAAATGACTATTATTTTTCTGTTTTAATTTAACTGTACTTAAAAATATGTGCCGCTTTTGCATTTCGGTTCTATACGTAGCAAGTCAAGCAAACCGCTTATATATAAATTATGCTACATATGATTGAGCTGCACGAAATGAAAAAATTACGACGTTATTTATACAATGCATGACAAATAACGTCAAACTAACGTTACCAAAACTAACACCAACACCGTACGCGACGTCTTACACATTTTAAATAACTTTCGATTGTGTCGGTGTTGACATGAATATCAATTATATGGTCATTTTTATAAATTTCCTGTTATACAACTTTGAATTTTTCGAAAAAGTAAGGATTTTCTTATCCCAGGAATAGATTATCGTAACCGTATTTGGCACAACTTTTTGGAATTTTGGGTCCTCAATGCTCTTCAACTTTGTACTTGTTTGGCTTTATAACTATTTTGATCTGAGCGTCACTGATAAGTCTCATGTAGACGAAACGCGCGTCTGGCGTATTACCTTTTAATCCTGGTACCTTTGATAACAATAGCAATCGACAGGTGTTAATTGTATGCTTGACGACAGTGGGACATATTTCTTGCATTTATAGGTAAAGTGGGAGACTATGTCTCTTGTCATAACTAATGATATTGTGTATATTTCTATACGTTCGATATATTTGTAGTAACATTTTACCATTAGCCTAGGCGACGATAAATTTGTGTGACGTTACGCACGGTGTTCAGGTTTAGTAATGGTAACGTTAGTTGACGTCGTTTTTCAACTATTTCATCCTACTTCTGTACCAAACGTCAAAGCTTTGCAGCTTTTATAAAACGGCTTGCATTTTTATGTTTGACTATTTAAAAAAAACCTACATGATAACATGACTGATTACTGGTATATATTTTTGACATCATATTCTTTAAAACAAAATGAAAGTGCATATTTCAAATATTTGTCACTGCCCATGCAAGCATGTCAATTGTTGCAAAATGCATTTATATATCCTCTATGATTCTCAGAATTCCGTCATCACAAGTATCTGGGACTAGGCATTTATATCGATTGGAAACAGACAGTACCAAAGCTTTTTGTGCTTCAAGAGTATAAATGTTATTTACCCACCTTCAACTAGTTTTCTAACTACAGTTCGCGAATATAATTTCAGGGTCTTTTTATTCGTATTATCAACATCTTAAATATGTGGATTATAATGAAAAATAATCCTTGTTCAGATCAATCGCAGCATCAGCTACTATTTATCCTCTGTTTGCTTTATCTATAATTCTAGTTTCATCCTCAGATTTTAAAATGAAAACGGCAGTTAAAAATTGTTGATTTTATTTAAAATTAAAAAGTGATCTACAGTTCTTGAAATATAATGAGTAATTTCAAATGCGTCTGTTTATCGGATGCGTGGAAATGACTTTTAGTGTATACAACATATACAATCGTACTAGCAGACGCATCTATGTTACTAGAATCCAAAAACGAAAGCTTCGGCATGTTAAAAGCTTGTGCTACATATATATATATATCCGAAAATTTAGAGTAATGTTTTGATAAATTTACATGTAAATTAACACATGAAAATCGCTGGATCATATCAAGAAAATCATGATTGGAACTGTCTATGTGGTATGGGCTTTGCTCATTGTTGAAGGCCGTACGGTGACCTACAGTTGTTAATTTCTGTGTCACTTGGTTTAAAATGCAATTATTTTGCATTAAAAATACCTAATCTTTTGCATGATACTTTTATTTATCCGACGCTTTTACGATCAGCAAATGGCTTAAAAATGTTGATGGAAGTCAAATTTTCTTGTTGATTTAAATAATTATTCAAAAAAAAAAATCACACAGAACGTGTCAAATGCTTAAGAGACAACATGCTACACTTTTAGTAAACGGGAAATACATAGACAATAACTGTTTAGTGTCTTTAAATATCAGCTGTATTTGTACGAGGCTAGGAAACAAGGTGTATGCGAGCTTTTAGCGAGCTACTACACCTGTTTCGAGCCGAGTACAAATACAGCTGATATTTAAAGACACTAAACAGTTATTGTCTTTATCCTGCAATTAATTCTGTATATTGTTTGTGTTTTGAAAGACACAAAAACTAACATATTTAGCATTTATTTTCGATTTGTAATCCCTTGAGGCCCGCGTAGTAATATCAAAATCACACATTACGCTGAAGACGGGTTCGCAAAAAAGAATCTCAAATGGTCAACAATAATACATCGCTCAAGGTGAATAATTATCTATTTTAACATAACAACTAATTTCAACAGTAAAAACAAATAACAAAACATTGTCAAATTTGAAACAGAAGTGTACGAGTTGTCCTACGCTTCAGACTTGACATTCACTAAACATGCATGCTGAAATTGACATGGTTGATTTTGTAACACAATCATACACATTCAAGTTTTGAAATCGACAATTGTCATCGTCATTGGAATGCAACTGGAATACACATTCTGAGGTCACACAGGTTCAAACAATACTCAGTCCGGCAGTGGGCGGAGCTTTAAAGCGATATCTGTATAGTATACAGATACAGCATAGCGATATCTGTAGGGCTGTATCTGTATAGTAGGACACCCAATTGCAGGATAAAATTATATATTAAAACGTTACATTCACGTTCCGTGCAAAAATCGTTCAATTTGGACGTGGTAACATTTACGGGAGACACGGACAACTTGATGGAAATTGATGAAAAATTTGGCGTGTCCTTAACCTTGAAGGCTTAACCAAATCTTTAAAAAAATCACATTTCAGTAATAGCATTTGATTGCATAGTTCGTTTGCCTGTCACAAATCTGAAATACCCTAAATTAGCATCGTACTCAAAAATCTTGAACAGTGGCTCTACGGTAACCTTTACGGGAGACACGGAAAATACTTAAAAACAAATAAAATGGGAGAAGCTAAATTAAAAAAAAATAAAAACATTTTTGTAAAATTCAATAAAATCACATTTTTATGTAGAGGTGGCGAACTTTTCGTATTATTTATATGAAAATATCATAATATTGAAGTGTTTGCTTTCATTTTTGTGTACTCGAATTTTCAAATCTTACAGCTATATGGAATTTTGAAAATGGCTGCTAGATTGTGAACTGACAGGATATTTATCGTGACCGTTTAACATAATCAATATGATCATAGAATGAAATTCAAAACAGTGTGGCTGTGGCCATTGATTGACACATTAAATTCATCCATTGACTGGGACAATTTACGTGAACGTTTGTCTGTAACGACCACTGTTCACGACGTACCTACGATAGACATTTAAACTGTGGGGTCACCAAAGGTTTCTTAACGCCTTTAATTATAAAATAATTCAAAAAATTAATCAGGAATAACCTTTATGTTTTGATTTATATAATTGATATAAATCAAAACATCGTGTTATTTCTAATTAGTTTTTCGAATTACTTCATTAAGGTGTTGAGAACCTTTGGTGACCCCATAGTTTAGGTGTCTTTAAAAAGTACATAGTGAGCAGTAGTTGTTACATACAAACGTTCACTAAATTGTCCCAGTCAATGGATGAATTTAATGTGTCAATCAATGGCCATAGCCACACTGTTTTGAATTTCATTCTATCATATCCCATCTGCACAAATTTTATCGAAATCCATTCAGTAGTTAGTATTTCTTCTTCGTTTATATTTGGATGGTTGGCGCTTGTTGTTACGTCTTACACGGCAAATACGGCAAATTATGAACACAAAATCATTGTTAAATCATATAATGAGACATAACATTAAATTTATTAGAATCAGGTTTTATTTAATTTCGATTCAAATGAAAAAAACAAGACAAGTTACTATTCAATAATGCGTAGATTTGATTTGTTTTTGTCATACTTATTCATCAAGAAATGGTCAAATGAAACATTGCCGAATACCGTGCGTAACGTCTGTATGTCGCATACAAGAACTTTTCGTGTCTTGACAAAGCGTTGTTTATTCTCAGACATAGGCTATTGACGTCGACATTTGGCATGAAGCGCTTCCGGAAATTTGTTTGAGGACCAATGCCGATGGTCTCTGAACTTAAATATTGACTTGCAAGGCCAAATAGTTGCCAATGCAACGAAGCCTTAGGGTTAGCCTCTACATATCTCAACAATAGTTCATATCATCACCTTTTAACAAAATAATGTCTTTTTTAATAGCCTTGATAAAATACTATTCTAGGTCACCGTTTACCACCCCAAGGCTTCATATCATTAATCGTTACTCATCTTTAACACTTCATATCCCAACCCATAAAAGGTATAGATACTCTTGACTGTAACTAAAAGGTCATTACAGCACTTTGTATGTTTAATCTTTGGGTAAAACCGATCCCCTTTATCGTAAATTGTTAAATGTATAAAAAGACACTTTATTTTTTATTGATCGTTACTTTAATATGAAGTTACACCCCGTACGTTGACCTATAACTGTTGGTGTCTGTGTCATATATAGATATAGGAAGATGTGGTGTGAGTGCCAATGAGACAACTCTCCTTCCAAATAACAGTTTAAAAAAGTAAACCATTATAGGTCAATGTACGGCCTTCAACACGGAGCCGTGGCTCACACCGAACAACAAGCTATAAAGGGCCCCAAAATTACTAGTGTTAAACCATTCAAACGGGAAAACCAACGGTCTAATCTATATAAAAAAAAAACGAGAAACGAGAAACACGTATACATTGTAAATTACATAAACAAACGACAACTACTGCACATCAGATTCCTGACTTAGGACAGGTGCAAACATTTGCAGCGGGATTAAACGTTTTAATGGATCCAAACCGTCTCCCTTTTTCTGAAACAATAGCATAACATCACAACATAGAAAAACACACGATAAAATATCAATTGGCAGGCCTAACTTAATCAAACTTAGTTATTGTCTTTATTTGTTTTTGTTGTTGTTATATGTCACAAACTGTATAGGGTGCCACATGTGGAGCAGGATCTGCTTACCCTTCCGGAGCACCTGAGATCACCCCTAGTTTTTGGTGGGGTTCGTGTTGTTTATTCTTTAGTTTTCTATGTTGTGTCGTGTGTACTATTGTTTTTCTGTTTGTCTTTTTCATTTTTAGCTATGGCGTTGTCCGTTTGTTTTAGATTTATGAGTTTGACTGTCTCTTTGGTATCTTTCGTCCCTCTTTTATATGGCAATAAAACTTTGAATTTGAATTTGAATTAAAAAACGTAAATTAATACACTATGAACGAATAAATTTGATCGGCGATATCTGAATGCAAATGCACAGTTAATAAAATATTAGGGGCAAACAAACAAGTCCAAACAAAGCCATGGCAAGACACCACTGCGAAATATTTAACCCTTCGAAAATATTCACTTTAGAAAAAAAACCGGTTTTAATAATACATGTAAATCTTGAAGTTTATACAAATTAGTAAAAAGAAGTGAAAATTTATATAAAATAACAAAAAAGTATTATAAACAGTATCAACAGGTCGAATTAACAAGAAAATATGGTCTTTTGTGGAGAGTTGCCTCATTGGCAATCATAGATCACCATACCACATTGTCTTTGCTATATTTACAACATACCTTAATGAATAAGCATAATAAGCTCTAATATCACTGGTGGTAAGCGGTAAACTTAAAGTTACGACCATCTGAAGATGGGAGACAACTCTAGGGATACATTTTTCTTTTCCGATTTTCGTGCAGTAAAAAAATGTTTCAGTAAAACCGCTTGTCTCATACATAGTAATCGTCAGTGCGTTGATATTGAAACAAAATTTGATACATAAAAACATTCCAATTTTCGTAAAATGATCATTCAATAATTCGAGCATGATGGTCGTAACTAAAAAAACAAAAATGTTCAGGATGGTCGTAACTTAAAATTGTGATGGTCGTAACTCTTTATTAAATAGGACCTAATAAGACAAGTCAATAGTTTTAAACGTGTCTTTTGTTATATGAATATATTATATGATATATTTGTGAAGTTGATTTCACTAAATGATAAAAACTAAAAGAGGTGAAGAGAGGGATACCTGTAAAATGCGAAAGGAAAGAAAATTGGAACGAATCGGAAAAAAACCCAATACAAAATGAAATGAACAGTCACTGTTACTTAAAATATAATGTATAAAATCAACCAGGAGTCAACTAATTATAAGCTGTTAAGTTTAATAACAATATAAATTCTCAAAAGTGGAGAATTCATTTTAACACACAGCTCTGGTAATGATCATTCTTAGTTACGAATTAAGAAAAGGCGATTTTAACAAATTTGACATCACATGAAATAACAGTATCCTAATTTATTTTCTTTATATTTTGCATGTATTGAAAAGATAAACTTTTTAAAAACTAGTATGTACCTACTAGGTGGAATTTAAAAGAAAAATCTACAATTTAAAATTGATACTTTAAGTCGAAAGAGCATATTAAGTAAGGAGTCCAAATAATGTTATGGGGGTCGTTATCGAGACAAGACCATATCCGCGAATTCGCAGGTCCGTAATCGAATTAAACAACTTACATACATCTTATTCTTAGCCTGGATTTTGAGAAGTCGTATTGTCATTTGGTATATAGTCAAGCTGATTATAAGGTGCAAATTCGAAGTTCAGGTATAATTATTACCCGTGGTTTTAGAAAATTCTGAATACGCCTATTGGTACCATGCTATCCGTTATACATCTTTGTCTTTCTTATGGAAAATACCATGAACCCTGGACCACACATTTTTTATTCCCAATTCATAAAGGGAATGATGCATCCGATCTTAATAACTATAGAGGAATTACAATTACTGATGCATTGGGGAAGCCTTTTTAATAAGATACTTGATACACGTCTTTGTAAATCCTTAGATAAATATCATATCATTGATGAGAGCCAAATTTGATTTACCAAAAAAAAAAAAAAAAAAAAAAAAAACACGACCATCTGACCATATGTTCATTCTAAAAACTATTATAAATAAGTATTGTAATACAAAAGAAGGTAGAATGTTTGCCTGCTTTGTTGATTTCCAGAAGGCTTTTGATACTGCCATTCTCCCAGGGATAAAACTTAAGCTATAGAATATAGTTAGAGAGTATGGTAAGAGATCTCTTTGGAACTAAAGTTGGAGTAAAACAGGGAAACAATTTGAGTCCAAATTTGTTTAAAATTTTTATAAATGAACTTCCTGATTGTGTTAAAAGTTCCCCTGATCCAGCTGTTGTTTATTCACGACCAGCCTATTCTTTACTATACATATGCTGATGATCTTGCCATTTTTTCAACTTCAGCAAAAAAATGTAGATCAGGCTTATCCTAAGATTCTTTCAGAAAGACTACGCATTGAATTTTGTAAACATTTACTTGGTGTTACCAAAAGAGAAACACATTTTGACAATCTTTCTTAACTCGGTAGATTCACTCTGTATTTTGTCATTGCAAAGTCTATGATCAGATACTGGCAAAGGCTTGACAATTTGGGATCATCTTTCCACTAGAGGAGGCATATTTAGAGTCAAAATTACTACACGAGTTAAAAAAATTCCTTCACAGTATGGATCCTTCAACTTCTTTCTAAAGAATATGGGGGTCAGCAATTCACATTGTTTACTATATGCTGATGATAATGTATTTTTTTTATAATTTCAGCAAAAGGACATCAGCAAACAGTATTCATACATAGCTTGTAGCCAGGATAATATTTAAAAGATAGATCTTTATGCTCCAACTCTGCGTGCTGGTCTTTTAAATCTGAGTACATTCATACAATATAAACATATAACATAAATATTATTTTCAACCTGCATATGTATGTGATAGTTGCCGCAGTACATTAAGTTCTACCTTGTAATATTATCTTAGCTACAAGGCTGGCTATAAACCACTTATATTTGATCTTACTCTTAAATTCAAAGCGTGTATCATTGTAAAATATATACCTGCATATATGTATGTAATATTTGCCGCATTACATTTAGTTCTACCTTGTAATATTATCCTGGCTACACGCCTGTCTACAAACTACTGATATTTGATCTTACTCTTAAATTCAACGCGTGTAGCATTGTAAAATATCTCAACCTTATTCATACTTTCTAGGTTAACACAATGTTCATTGCGACACCATGGATTAAGTTTTTATTCTGAACCAATACTTAGAACAATTATCAATGATATACCGCAAGATCATCATGCAATCGATAAAAAATAAAGACAACACGATAAAAACACCAGGCATTTGTGGATTTTCATTAATCATGATTCACCAAAAGCCGAATATTTGAAAGCCAACTGCAATAGCTGATTAAAAATTAAAGAAGATTGTTCAAAATTGTACGTTCAATAATTTCATCTGCCGACATGATTGTAGGAAATAAAAAGTCGTAAATAAAAAAAAATCTGAAAGCAAATATTCAACAATTTTATGCCTTAACGTACAGTAAAACTATATTAATACTCAACCCTAACATCTATTTGGATTAATGCGAATTGATTAGTTTTCACTGTTTCTCCTAAATGATGGTCGTTTGGAACATATCAAAAATGTATGATTGATAATTCTTTAACTTAATTTCTGCATACCATTATCAGAGTAACAAATGAAATAATATTTTTTGTAGTAAATTTTATATAACAACTGAGTTTATTAACATGGTTATGCATGTGCACAGTAATTTTAAAATAGCTTGATAAAAGTTCGTCTAAATACTTGAGTTACGGTCATCTTTCAAAGTTACGACCATCTTGTGTCGGTTACGACCATCATCCAAAATACTATAGTTGACATTACGACCATCACAAGTTAAAGTTACGACCATCATGCTCGAATTTTTGAATGACTATTTTACGAAAATTGGAATGATTTTATGTGTCAAATTCAGTTTCAATAAGAATGCACTCACGATATGTGTATATGAGACCAGCGGTTTGACTCAAATGAACCTTTTACTGCACGAAAATCGGAAAAGAAAAACTTATCCCTAGAGTTGTCTCCCATATTCAGATGGTCGTAACTTTTAGTTACGACCATCCGCTTACCACCAGTGTAATATGCTAGAAGACAACCGTACCAGTTTCGTTCATTTCTAAGGTTCGTCCGTTTGTCCATACCAAATCATCAGTATTGGGTGTTATATATGATTTCAGCTTATCATGTTTGACTTTTAATGGAATATATATTTAATTTACATTTCAGCGACAACCGACCGAAACAAATCAAAAACCAAAATGGACGATGAATATTATTGTAAGTTTACATCGTACTTATTTCTTAAATTACTCGTTTTCAAAGATCTTCAAAGGTTGGCAAAATTTTAAAGATACAGAAAGGCATTATGTAGATATAGAAAGACGGACAATTATATATGTGGGAATAAAGGAATTACAAATAACCACCTGTATGATCAACTGAAAAGGACAGAAAAACACACCATGTGAAAAATACAAAAAATACAACAAAATGCTTGTAAACAAACGATGACACTTCATGTAACGTGAGAATACTCAAAGTGCCCCCCACCTTTTTTTTAACGGTATTTCACCCTGGGTCCCACAATTAATTATGGAACAGGCAGAGGTCTCCATTTTGCAGTGTTTTTGTTGATGATATTGTTCACTAAATGTAAATATTACTTCAACAAATGTAATTTCAATCAATACTAATTAGTTGAATATGGGTTTGAACCGACCTCCCAACGTCCAAAGATTCTGTATTTAGTAGCACATAATTAAATTGCATACATAAAAAAAATTCAAATAACTGATGCTTTGTTTTATTCCTTTTTATTACATTTTTAGAACAATTTGGAATTAATTAAGGAAAACTATAAAAAAAAATTAGAGACGGATACCTTTGACATATTCTAATTTTTTGTGGATGTCTTCTGTGACGTTTTCGTAAACTTTACTTTTTTGACCGGATACTTCATCTTTGGATATGACCGTTTTTGAATGTAATGGCTATGTTGAGGGACCAATAATGAAAAATTATAAAAATAAGAATTGTCTAGAAAACCTTGAAGATGTTCGCTGCCTGTTTTCTGTTTTTTATATTTAGAAAAATTGGTGCTAATTAGGAACTTAATTGGGGGAATTTGTCATGTTACAACATAAAATTGAGAATGGAAATGGGAAATGTGTCAAAGAAACAACAAGCCGACCATAGAGCAGACAACAGCCGAAGGTCACCAACGGGTCTTCAATGCAGCGACAAACTCCCGCACCCGGAGGCGTCCTTCAGCTGGCCCCTAAACAAATATGTATACTAGTTCAGTGATAATGGACGTCATACTAAACTTCGAGTTATACTCAAGAAACTAGAATTAAAAATCATACAAGACTAACAGAGGCAAGAGGCTCCTGACTTGATACAGGCGCAAATGCAGCGGGGTTAAACCTCAACTCTCCCCTTATACCTCTAGCCAATGTAGAAAAAAACAAACGCACAACAATACGCACAGCAATACTCAGTTTAAGAGAAGTCCGAGTCCGATGTCAGAAGAGGTAACAAAAGAAAATAAGCAAAATGACAATAATACATAAATAACTTAGACAAAAGACTACTAGCAGTTACTGACTTGCCAGCTTCAGACCTCAATTAAACTGATTGAAAGATTATCTCTTCATCATATGAATATCAGGCACAAACCCTCCCGTTGGGGGTTAAGTATAATACCATCATAAAATATATGAGAAGACCTCAACCCGTGTCATGCCAACAGTATTACCTTAACCTTTTTCCCTTTGAATACATAGGCTAAAATAAAACAAAACAATATATTCATATTGCCGATAACCCAGACAGCTTGAAGGACACCGGAGTGTAATAAGTTGAAAATACAATTCATAAGCATAAATACATAAATAAATCAATACAATTATAGATGATTACTGAATGCTGTTATATGACATACATGTTGTATATTTAGTTAAATACCAAATACCAAATAATTACAAAGGCTCTTTCATCGATGAGCCAGCCAGGAACAACCAACTAAAACGAGTTAACTCGGGTTAAACTACATTAAATACCAAATATGTAGTGGAAAAAAGTTGGAAACCTGTGTCCAAACCCTATGCTCGGAAGACCGTCTCCTGAGGTATACTTGGACAGTATATAAAAAAAATGAATTACAATTATTCGTAACAAAAAACCACTAACCATGAGCAGAAACATGAATTAAACTAAAATGTTACATATCTGAAATATGTAAAAAGTAAACTTGACACTACGACTGTTGGGTAGAAAGTGAAGGCTTTCAAAATATTTTCCCGCACATGAAAATTTTCACGTGACTAAATTAGAAAATTCATACGCATCGTCAATACAAATGTTTCCCGCTATTCGTTGAAACGCGGGAAAATGTAAGTATTACCTTAACCTTTTCCCTTTGAATACATAGGCCAAAATAAAACAAAACAATATATTCATGTTGCCGATAACCCAGACAGCTAGAAAACATATAAAGAAAGGGTTGAAATATGAATATTATAAAAAATCTATAATCCAAGACTCCGAGATACAGAAAGTCTCTTCTCTAAAGTGTCAGCAATATAGCCGTCTTTGCTACTGTCAGACTTCCATCTGCCATGCCTTTTAATGCATCGTTCATTAACTTTTAAATTGAATTCAGGTTCAATTTAGCCAAATTAATACAATTCTTGAAAATACTGACTGGACATGCTATAGTTTTCCCTTTCGCAATCAAAATTTCATTACCCTGTCTATATTGGTCCGATTTGCTTTGAGAAATAAATAATTTCAAAAATTCATCATACACAGTTACGTCTTTACATTTTAAAGAACTAAGCTCGTCGAAACGGAGAAATCCTTCAAAACTTAACACTATCATTGCTAAATCTCTTACAATTAATAAATCAATAGAATCTTTGAATTTTTACATAGTTCAATAATAATGTCGATACTAACAGGTTCTTTCTTGTTGACAAGTTTTCCGTTTAGCCTCTTGGCTGATTCTTGTAATGATTTAACGAAATAATTATCAGTAGGGTCAGCAAAACCATTCAGCTCATGTACCCATTTCAAAGAATAAATAGCACTATTAATTACGTTTGGAGAACAGTTTTTGTCTATCAAATTAGTTATATACAATGCGACGTGAATAGGAGCAGCGGGTAAATTATTAAAACCATGTTTCAACAGATGGAGCGCATTTATCAAAGAACATGGTTTTAATAATTATTGAACTATGTAAAAATTCAAAACGCTAGCCTCATAGCTATCAATCTGAATTTCAGCAACCATATCTTGAAAACACCATTTTTTCCTGCCCCCTTGACTATACAATTGTTCTGTGGTAAATAATAAATATTTCTCACAAAATCGAAAAATTCACCATATCTATGTAAAATAGGCCAATAAGGGGCAGAAGTCCACTCGGGAACGATCAGTGTTCCTTTTGCTTTATCTTGTTTTATTTTATTCAGAGTTTTAGTAATTAAGATAGGTGGCGGTACAAGCCAGTTAACATCATTACCCCAAAACTGAGTGAACGCATCTGCAGCTTCTGTCCCTGGACACCATACTTTTGAATTAAATCTCTCACACTGAGAGTTATAGTGTGTAGCAAATCTGTCTACCGTACAAATGTCCCATAAATGACACAAATAATGATAAATCGAGGATTCTATTCCCCAATCGTCATGATCCATGACTCTGCTCAGATAATCTGCATCATTATTTTCAGTTCTTGGTATCCAATTAGGTGTTAAGTTAATCTTTTGAACTTCGCAAAAATCAATAATAGAGGTAGAAATTGATTGTAATTTCAATTTCTTGCTACCTACTTTCAAAATATGCTCAACATTCTTGTTATCGGGATTAATTCTAATTTGTTTGTTTTCAGTGACATTTTTAAATGTCTTTAATACCCTTCTGACACATTCTAATTCTCTCCATGTAGAACTTTCACCCATTTCCGATTTGGTCCAATTACCAAATGTTTCAAAATTGTCAAAATGAGACTCAGCAAAAGGTGTAATATAACCACTAAAGTCCACATCTGAGGCATCACAAAAAATCTCACAGTCAAACAAAGTATTGACTGTTACCGTGCTTGTCTTAGCACCTACTGTATTTATATTTCTACAGTGAAGATTCCAGTACATTAATTCGCTTAAAGCTTCGTGCGTTACTCTCACACAAGCTTGCCAAGTGGCTTTAGACAAAACACAATCCTAAACAAATCTAGTATTTCTACGTACTACATTGCCAAAAACGGCGTGCATGGAAATAGGCTGACCAACAATACTTGCTATAAATCTAGCTCTGAATAAAATCTTTCCATTAGTCACTTGAAACAAAACAAAATTCAAATATTTTTCTAATTTCTCTATCCTTTCTATCTTGACAAATATGATACCATTTTTGGTATCCCATGTGAAACCGAGCCAGTCTAGTTTTTGACAAGGAAACCAGTTCGATTTTGCATGCGCTATTAAAAATCCCAAATCTTCTAATTGAAGGTTAACTTGTTTGCTACACTGTAAAGCAGTGGTAAAATCTTTATCGCCCGCAAGGCCATCATTTTAAAAACATTATAATTCTCTTGCCTTGAGATCTGAAATTTTTAACCACTTCTCGCAAAACCTTTGAAAAGATATATCCTGCGGTTGAAATTCCAAAGGGTAGAACAGCAAACACAAAATATTTTACTGTATTATCAAAAAGCCATGAAAACCCTAAATACTGTTGATGCTCTTTAAATATCTCAAGATGATGATATGCCGATTTTAAATCATAACTAAATATGAAATCATTTTCATTGAACAATTATCTAGCGACTTTACAATCTTCGTATTTAAACCTGTATTTAAATAAGTGTGACGAGTCTGGGTTTACTCGATTTGTTGAAAGCTACCGCAAGTGGGTTAACGATTAACGGTATAGTGCTTACTTCTTTAATACAACCTTTTTTCAATAGATTTAAAATTTCTGATGAAACAAAATCTTTGTTGTCTAATGAAGATTTGTTATTTTTAATATGTATACGATCAGGTTTTGTTTTAAACGGTATTTTGTAACCGTTCTCGATTATGTCGAGAATGTATTGATTATCAGTTATCAATTTCCATTTATCTAACCTGATCTTTAATATACCTACAGGTGTGCCAGGTAAGTATAAAACAGTATCAGATGACAACTGTTCAGTCGTTTCATTCTTGTTTTGTTAATCGTATTTGCTCGTTATTGAGACAGAAGGTAAAATAGTACATGTATGTTCAAAACTAACATTATTTATCTTTGATTCAGATGCTAACAAATCGTTATTCAAAGGTAATAAATAGAATGTACTTATCTTTGACTTCTTATTTTGTGGACAATTATCACTCCAATGGCCTCTGTTTCCACAAGTAAAACATCTACCAGGCTTGTAGTTTGAGTTATTGTCTTCAGAGCTCCTGTCTTTGTTATATGAAACTGGTCTTGGACGCTTTTTTGCCTTTTCCGCTTTAGATTTTCTTTCAGCTCTAGATTGGGCTCTATTCATACGTTTCTCGTCCTCAGAATCGTCTGCTATAGGATTTTTAGAACATACTCACCCCTTCTCGTCCAATGAAAAGTCAGTTTTTTGCCCTCTAATTTTCATAGTACATGGTTTTCCATGCACTATGAAATGCTATACATGAATGACTTTTCATTGTCAGTTAATTATGAAAGTGAACTCTTAAAAGCTGCACTAACGAAGTGTACAATCCCCTAAGGCATTTTCCTTGGGAAAATAGCCTACTGATTAAAGATGAAAGAGCAAGATTAAAATAAAAACATTTTGAATTTTGCAAAATTTCATGCATTTTCTCATGGAACACATAATAGAATACACAAAAAAAAATTGGTAAGGATAAATAAAATGATATTTATTTAATTTATATACCTTACATTTGAGGGAATTATTTTTCTTTCCTTCAAAAAAACACAATGCCAGACTGCTGATATATAAAGCAAAGGGTTGTTTTCGGAGAAACGCAATACATTTAAAATTATCAATAAAAAGTAAGCATTTAATGTCGAATGGTCTGAATTCAAATAATATTCATACAGAGAGTTTTATATCTATATAAAAAAAATCAAATTCCAAAAAGGGGATTTATATAATATTGTGTTGCTTTTTAAAATAAAAAAATGTAAAGATATATGAGTATTAAAATTTACCTGAAGCAGAAATAACACAATTTATCCTTCACAAACTATGTCCGTGCTATTTCATTTCATTCATTGAAATGATCATTAATTACCTATGTTTTATATTTAGTTCATTATAAAAAGTGAACTCTTATTTAGGTTTGAATATTACAATGGGAAAGGATAGTTTTGTAAGGTCACTCGAAAGTGTGAATATGTTCTAAATTGGTCAGACAATACTTGGTCATGTTTTATGAAGATTTAAGCCCTCGGCTTCGCCTTGGGCTTAAATCTTCATAAAACATGACCAAGTATTGTCTAACCTATAATTAGCACATACTTACAACTTCTCGTCCAATCAAATTTCTTGAATTTACCTTCTAATTTTCATAGTACATACTTTTTCCGTGTACTAAGTAACTACGCATGAATGACCACAAGGGTAAGATTTCATTGTATTGTAATCAAGATATTAGAACAAAAATTGCTACTGGCTATTTTGAAATAAATGATGTGTTCCAAATTTAACTAAATAGTTTGTAATTAGTTTTCAAACAGATTTTTAACATCCTACTAATCAATCTTTTGATCTAAATTTTGTTTTGACAATTAAAAAAGTTTCTTTCATTTAAATAAAGAGTAATAATAATGGTGCTTTATACCTTGATTAAAGTACAACTCAATCTAAAATGTGTAATCCTTTATCTTCCATGCAATTACTTTGTACACAAAAAGAGTCAACCATGAATCTTTTGAAGGGAAATTATTAATAAAGCATTTTAATATATTTAGTCATAAATTGGTCGATAATTGGTTGCCTAATGTCCAGTGACAAATATTTCATGCATATAAACTATCCACTAGACTACCTATGGGTACATACCAGGGGCAGATCCAGCCATTTTTAAAAGATGTTTCAACCAAAGATGTGGGAGGGGGATCCAACTGTTTGTGATAGTTTTAGGTTTTATGTGAAATAAAAAAAATGTTTTCAAGAATGTAAAGCTTTCACTGCAATTTAAGAATTATCTGCTCTTGGTCAATTCATTTTGTCATCTTACCATGTAAATAAGTACATGTATAGTAAAACAACGCTTCGTTCATATCAATAAACATACTTACACCAGCAGCTACCTTCTTTACATTCTAAAGTCAAGGGCCTTTTAAAATCCCATTTTTACAATGATATTATAGTGAGTAGATTTACAAAACTCCGTAAATGAGCTACATCCAGTCAGCCAAAACATATCAATAGACTAATTACAGGATTACTCAAGTTGTAAATATGTGCTAAATTGGATATTGTATAGAAAGGTATATACTATGAAAATAAGAGCTTGGGGCAAAGCCCCTCGCTCTAATTTTCATAGTATATACCTTTCTATACAATAACCGAGACGTAATGTATTCCTACTTGAGTTATATTCACTAATGATGTCCTTGTATAAATAATTAAATTTAGTAAATGTTTTGACTACTTTGTGATATCGAAAACCCTGGTGTAATCATTTTTTAGTAACACATACAATCATCTCGCTAAAATAATCTAAAACGTTGTATAAAATACACGAGTGAATCGTACAAGTTGAGATATATAAACACATAAGATGGTGACAAGGGAACGTCACCATCTAAAAATTGATAATTAACGATAGGAAAGAAAAAATCATCTCTTTTATCATAAATTTGTGTATTAAGCTTCCCGTTAATGATATAGATATCAAGATCGAGGAAAGGGCAGTGGTCATGTTAGTATTAGCTTTATTTAAAGTAAGTTCAGCAGGATAAATTTCTTTAGTATACATACTGAAGTCGTCATTATTGAGAGCAAATATATCATCCAAATATTTAAAAGTATTATTAAATTTTTGTATCAGATGTTGTTTCGATGGGTCTTTGCTGATTTTAGTCATACATCGTATCTCATAGCGATACACAAACAGTTCCGCAATACGTTTTAACAGTAAATGGACGGAAACGTAGTCTACACTATAATTTGCAAAAGATTTTTGTAAAGCCAAACCGTGAGTAAGAAAAGATTCCAATTGAAAAAAAAACGAATATAATTGACATGAACGAACCCCACTTTAACTTGAGAGTGCAATCGAGTTCCTACGATAAACAAATAGTTGCAGTATCGTATTGCTCATGTAAAAACAAACCCGGTGAAAAGTCTAATTCGGTAGGTCACCTTCGGGGAAAAGGGACGGAGAGCATACATAATAAATCAATCGGGTTCTTCAAAACTGACTGACTAGAAGGACTTGCATATACTTGAACTGCAACTAGAAAAGGGTATGTCGGATATAGAAGCGGGATTTTTTCATCGCAATACTTCTACTTAACCGTAAAGAAACCCCAGTTTTTTTTAATGAGTAACAAATTGTTACACTATTACAATTCGATGCAATGGATTTTACGCCTTCGATCCGACAACCTATGAGTGTGTATGTATAGACCCGCACAGATTCCTGTACCATGACAAACATTAGTAAAATATCAATCATGTTGTTCGGTGTGAGCTAAGGCTCCGTGTTGAAGGCCGTACCTTGACCTATAATGATTTACTTTTATAAATTGTTATTTGGATGGAGAGTGTCTCATTTGCACTCATACCACATCTTCCTATACCTATATCAAACTAAGGGTTTTACAGCCAGCAGAAACGATTTTTTACAGACGCCAACACGAATGTTAACCGCTATGAATTTCAGTTTCACAGATGTTAGCGAATATGTTCCTAATGTCGTAACTACAATCCCTTCCCCTTTCCCCGAATGTGACCTTCCAAATTAGACTTATTACCGGCTTTGTACTAGCATGAGCAAAACAATGGTTGTCACGTAAGGAGCAAGATCTGCAGAGGTTAACCCAAGTTGTTGTTTTTGTTTTTGTGAATTTGTATTTAGTTTCTATATTGTGTTTTGTGTACTATTGTTTGTCTGATTTCTTTTTTTAGCCATGGCTTTGTCAGTTTTTTTTCTTTTTAAGAGTTTTAATGTACCTCTTGTATCTTTCGGTTCTCTTTGATGTACATAATTGAAAAAAAAATGATAAGTTGATTAAGAGTATCGAATGTTCTTCTCTATTTGCAGCTTGCAGATGTAACCACGAAGGATGATGGTATTCGTTTTGTTGTTACCGCAAGTAATGGTCGAACCCTCAAATTGAAAGGTACACGATATGATTTAAAATTAAAAAATTAAATAATAATACGTTGTTGTATTGCACAATACTGATAATGCAAACACGTGTAAAAAGTAAATTCACAAAAAAACTGAACTCCGAGGAAAATCCCTGGTGAAATGGCATAATCATCAGCTCAGACACATCAAACGAATGGATAAAAACTGTCATATTCCTGACTTGGGACAGGCATTTTGTGTACCATAATTGTAAGATTTATGCTGTTTTTTTTTCTTTTGAAGCACCAAATACAGAGGAAAGAGAAAAATGGATAAAGTTGTTCAAGATAATAAACGAAAAACATTTTCCCGTAAGTTCTTCCTGTTTATTCATCATATATGTATGATATTATTTATAAAGTAAGATGATATTATTAGTTACATAGTGTGCTAGTGATCTGATACGGTATAAATGTGGTCAATACCAATATATATCGTATTAGATCACTAGTACACTTCGCAACGAATTATGTACGTACAATGCACTATCTTAACATTTGTTATTTAGAATAGTGGCATATCAAATTGATTAAGTCTTCAGTACTTAGTATTAATTAAGAACCTACTTTCATTCATCTATACAAAAACAAATGCCAACGATCACAACTGTTTAACTATCTATAATACTAAAATTACGAGGTCCAATTTGTCAGCCGTCATCGGGTAAAAACGACAAATCAAAGAATTCAACTCTATATATAACTAATATAGGACAATGGTGTAGATTAAAAATTACACCACTCCAGACCCTTTTGTTTTCAGCATAATTAATATTGCCAATAATTAACAAGTTCCGGGTCGAATCCGATACCGATACAAATAGTATATTCAGCTATTACCTTATCTGTACGTTCCGCATTTGACAGGCGCACCACCAAACGGTGTATTTAGGATTTTGCTATATACACGGGTCATAATCAAAGGACTGACACTACTAAATTCAATTATTGTCAAATTGTTCCTTATTGTAGTTTTATTCAGCAATCAGCAAGACTTTCTAAGATAACTAATATAGGACAATGCTGTTGATTAAAAAATACTCCATTCCTGGATAGCCAGGACCTTTTGTTTTCCAAATAATTAATATTTCCAATAAATGATAAGTTCCAGGTCGACGGGTTCAAACAGAAAGATTTAAAAGCAGAGAAAACTATGTATCTTATAATCGACGTGACTTAACAGATGACAATACCAATTACTAAAATAAGGCTTAGGCATAGTTATATACTTTAATTCAGTCACGGACCCGCGATATCACGGGTGTGTATAGTTTATATATATATATACATGTCTGGAAACTATAAATTTCAGCATTTACCGTCTGAGTATAGTACCGTTAATGACAGACTTGTGTAATGAATTAAGCCCCGCCAGATAACGTACGTTATACGCAATACATACGGTCTCCGCGCGGTTGCTTTTAAGCAGTCATATATTCCTTGAAATGTATAGGAGGTCAGATAAAGTTCAATTCATAAACAGATAAGGGAAACACTTGAGGATATATACATTCATTCTCTTATACATACATGAATAATACTGCTCGAAAACAACTTTTAGCTTATTACCAGAAGTTTCCAACTGATACTACAACCATACGATTTCCTGCATACAAAACACCCTTATGATCATAAAAGTGTAGATTTTTAATTAATATATGCAGACATTGGATATTGCTTAAACATGTGTTGCAACCACATTCACCTTAAATTATATGTCAGGATTCTGAGATTTGTGTGGACTATTGGCTGTTTTACCTGTTTTTTTATTTTATCTATATTGGGATCTAACAATATTCTCAGAGTTTCAATCATGCAATGCATAAATACTACCGACATCAAGTTATTTTATATGTTTTTCTAAGGCAGGGTTAAATATGCATTAAAACTAAACTTTTTTTATTTCAGTTAATTTACTCAAAAAAAGAAGACAAAGGAGGTTTCGGACCTAAAGCTGAAGGTTTGTGCTTGCAGCTGTTATCGGCCAAATAAAACAAGTTAATCGTCTTCACTCAAAAAACCTTAGAATAATTTATTTTTTAATTTCCTCGCTAGATTAATATTCAAATGGTTTTTTTTTATCTTATATTAAATAGACAATTTATAAAGTTCGTGCGTCTGAAGCAATTTTCTGGATTTATCTTCATTAGGACCGCTTAAACCGAAACATTGTAACGCCGGGGTATCAAATTAAACGTAGCCACGGCAAAAACAGAACTAAGATATTAGCGTAAAGGTCAGCTTACCTCAGGGTGTTGGAACCTAGTTTTTAAATGATCTTTTTAATTTAGAAATGTATGTTATCAATCATGTCAGTACCGAAGTACTCTTGGAATATATAAGATCGCTTTTACTGTCTCCTATTACATGTTCAATTGAATCATCATTGCTTTAAAATAATCGGTTTTGTTTCCCGTTTTTGTTTTAGTCAGATTAGGTTGCCGTTGTTCGGGGATGGACGGAGAGCTGTCTCATTGTTTATCATACCACATTTTCTTATATCTGTATGTCAGTACAGAAAGATATAATCTTGAGCAATTCCCAAAGCAAACTTTGCAGAAAAACTAAAGAATTGTTTAGTCAGCACTTCTGTGGTGACTTGAGTTATCATTGATATGTTTATAATTATAAATTAACTGTTAACAAAACTTTGAATTTTGGAAAAACTTAAGCTTTTCTACCTCAGGAATAGATTACCTTAGCTATATTTGGCAAAACTTTTAGGAATTTTTGGTTCTCAAATCTCTATAACTTCGTACTTTATTTGGCCTTTTATAACATTTTTGATTCGAGCGTCACTGATGAGTCTTTTGTAGACGAAACGCGCGTCTGGCGTAAATATTAAATTTTATTCCTGGTATCTATGATGAGTTTATTAGTATTGCTATGAATATGTATTTTGATATTTTTCCCATAAATCCGCATTGATTGGACAGCTTTACAAATATTGAGACATATTAAGGGGAATTTCTCAATAACATTTCAATTTCTATGTTTGTAAATCGGTCATATTTTGATCCATTCGACACCATATTTCTGAAAACAATCTATTTTCTGTTTTGACAGAACAAAAAAATGTTGTACATTCAGAAGTTTCTTCTGCTGAAAAGAGAAGCCAGGAACTTTTCAGGAATATGTCATTGAAGCCAAAAAGGTTAGAAAATCATTTGCAGTATTTAGAGAATTCAAAACTATGTTTATGTTTCTGTGGATAGCGATACTTCAGAAGATTAATGAAACCAAATTGGATTTTGAAATTGAAATCTAAATAAATCTTACAAAGTTAAAATAATTCGCTTTACCTTTTTTTTAAATTCTAAAAACTACCCTTAAAAAAGAAATTAATCAGGCCATTCATTGACATTGAAGATAATATCTTGTTATACCATTTTTCCATCTGTTACAAAATTAGACAATGAAATACATATTTTGAAAGAACGGCGAAATATACCATAGGGACATTCAAACTCAAATGTCGAAAACATACTAGCCATCCCACGACAAAAACTGAAAAGACACACAACAGTTCATAATACACAACATAGAAAACTAAAGATTGAGTAACACGAACCCCATAAAAAAGTGAGCTCAGGTGCTCCGAAAGGGTAAACAGTAACTGATCCACATTTTGATCCCGTCGTTTTGTTCATGTAAACCATATGTTGACATCTTTTTGAATTCTTGTCTGATGTGATGGTGTCTCTCTAGTGTTAAACCTAGTAAAATAGTCATTATTGAAAACGGCACTGGCACTATTCTTCCCAAGAGATGCATCTGCAACCGGACGAAATTTTCAGTGCCATGACTTTTGTTTTGTCAGTATACTATTATAAATACATGCACATATACCAACACTAGCTATTTGCAAATATTCAACTCGCTATTTTCAATGTTTTTGTCTAACATCGATGACGTCTAGGAGGCCACACTTCTATTGCCTCATACGTTCTCGGATTAATTCTTTGAATAAGTACATGCATTCTTTTAATATGTTTTGTATCGCAATGAAGAGTACTGAAAATATGAAATAATCGCAATATTCAGGCCTACAAGGACATTAATCGAACTTTAAACATTTTCAATATAGAAATTACACCATGGTTGCAGCTATTGACTTTGGATCAGCATATTCTGGTACTGCATTTTCCTCTAAGTCTGATTTTACAAGAAACCCTCTACATATATATGTAATGGAAGGGGTTGGAAAAATCAGTACTATGTCAACAAAAATTCCAACTGTTCTGCTTTTGAACCCGGATAAAAAGTTTGAGGCTTTTGGTAATGAAGCCGAAACAAAGTATGCCAGACTTACGATAAATGACCCACAGTATGCAAATCAGTGTTATTACTTCACTCGATTCAAGATGCAACTTTACAACAATAGGGTAGGTTTGTAAAATCAGTGATTACATCTAGAAAAAAGAATGACAAATTAAGATTTAAAAACAAATATACATTGAAAACTAAAGACAAAAAAATCGGGATGCTCTGGAAGTGTTAGCAGACTGGAATATTGTATTAACAATTTTATATTTACTTCATATGCAGGCAGTAAAAGAAGTTTGACTTCATGGAAATTGAAAGTTCGTAATTAGAAAGCCGAAATCATCTCTTTTGTCGTAAATTTATTTTCTCAACCTTCTCTTGTTGTCAATTTTTAAATAAAAGTCAAGAAACTAGGCAGATATAACAAATTAACTGCAAGCATTAATAGCCAAGAAAACAAGTTAATCAATATTTTAGTATGAAAACGTGCCAATAAAAAGGTGAATATGAAATCGGCAGTGATTTCTGGTCGGGTTCTTATTTTGAAAACTGAATGTCTAATACAGAACCTCATCTTATCCAAATAGTAAGGCAAAGTATTCGGTAATGGAATAAAGGATTTATGATGACTGCAATACATTAAAAAAGTGTAATTTTTATTTTAAATAAAATAAAGATGCTTTGCTTAATGACATTTCAATTTCAGAATTTGAAGAAATCGTTGACTATAAAAGATATCAGTGGTAAAAAAGAAATGAAAGCAGTCGATGTGTTTGCTGCTTGCATTGAATATTTGAAAAACGCGACCTTCACAAGAGCAAAGGAGCAAATTCCAAGTCTCGAGGAAGAGGACATTCACTGGGTGCTTACGGTACCAGCAATATGGACAGAAGCTGCACGACAGTTTATGATAGATGCTGCTGAAAAGGTACATGTGCATGGTACTAAAAAATAAACTACACACTAAAACCAGAAGGCTCTCTTAATAAATTTGAACAAGTGGGTTACTACCATGAAAGTCAAGTAGATAGATTTGTTTTGTTATTAAGGTCATTTGGTTGCTACCATTGTCAGAATCTGTCATAGTACATCAAAACTGCTCTAGAATAGTTCTTCCCTATAACTGTTCTAAACCCAAGTTCAGGGTTAAAATGTCCAAAACTGTTCTATGGTATAACTATAAGGATCTGTTCAAGGATAGAACTGTTTAAAACTGCTCCTGGTTAGAATTGTCAAAAATAAAATCTTCAAATATGCCATGCTAATAATTGTCTGACGTGCGTATCATCTGTTTGCAGACAACTCGGTACTCGGTATTGCTTAAATTACGTAAAAAATAAATGGAAGACCAAATCAAATACGTAGCTGTGTATTTTATGTGTTGCTTTTTATAGGCACTTAAAATAGGGACAAAAGATACCAGAAGGACAGTCAAATTCATAGATAAAAAATAACTGAAAACGCCATGGCTAAAAAAAAGACAAAAAAGACACAAAATAAAAAACTAAAGACTAAGCAAAACGAACCCCACCAAAATCTGGGGGTGATCTCAGGTGCTCGGTACGGGTAAGCAGATCCTACTCCACATATGGGACCCGTTATGTTGCTCATGTTATTACATACCCGGTAAATAGTCTGATTCGGTAGGCCACATTTGTGAAAAGGGAAGGGAATTGTTATTACGACATAAGGAAAATATGCGATATCATCTGTGAAACGGTTGATCGATCCATAATGGTCAACCAACTCGTGTTTGCGTCCGTAAAATTCATTGTCAATTTCTAGATTTAAGTCAAGAAATGAGGCATACTTAGCTGTGTCTGTTGTATCTTTTATTTCTAGTTCGATGGGATAGATTTGTTCAACATAATCACCAAATTTTGAATTATTTAGTGAGAGCACATCATCTATATAGCGAAAAGTAAAGTTAAAGGATATTGCTAACTTCTTATATTTCTTCCTAAGAAGTTCCTGTATGAAGCCAGCCTCATAATAATAAAGGAACAAGTCGGCAAGAAGAGGGGCACAATTGGTTTCCTTTGGAATGCTGACAGTCTGTTAAAACTATTACTATAGAAAATCATATATATTTTTTTTTATCCAAATAGAGTGGAATTTACGAAGACAATCTAACACTCGCATTAGAGCCAGAAGCTGCTGCTTTATGCTGTAGAAGCTTGGAGATAGAAAAGAAAGATAAAGGTCAAAGCCCACAACTTGGTTCTTTTAGTCCTGGGTCACGTTTTCTGGTCGTAGATCTTGGAGGTATGTTAATACGTAATCTTAAATAAGATGTAATGAAAAAAAGTGTAATGGTTTTTACTTACCTTATATATTTTAAAAGTAGAGTTTTCAAAATCAAAAACATTGTGCAATAGGCGATTTGCCAATTCCTGTAATTGACCCTAAAATAAGAGATCCCGTTTTAGTTGTCTCCCTTATGAGGGACAATATTTTTATTTACAATGGAGAGCTAGCAGAAAGAGCAAATTTACGTGTGCGTAATGCGAACCAAATATTTTAATTGCATTAATTTGTTGTTAAGGTAAATACTTCTGACATCAGAACTTATTTTTCATGAAAAATTAGTTAAACCGCCGATACATCACTTTCAATTCAGTCTACGATTGACAAAGGGAGGTAATTTGTATAAAAAGTGTGTAATAACAGAATGAAATCGGTAATTGGCAAATGGACTTTTGAAAGTAAACGGCTATATTAAGTATAGTGAGAATAGAAGCGTTTGAAAAGTCGATTTTATAAAATATTTTGCGCTGTATTTTAAAATGCGAAATCGGTAAGTAGAATGGCAGAAACGCAAAAAACGAATTAATGCAACAATTTTGCTTCTTTTGTTTTCGCCTTTTCAAGATTTCGTGTTTGCGTTATTTTCTAATTTTCTTAACGAACCTATTTTACACAGTGATTACAAAGTTCCAACAAACATGGATGAATGAATATTTAACTGGTATATTTAAGTCTTATTCAACTTGATTAAAGTATTTTTAATTAACAATGTTCATAGTATTAGCATCCCCAGTGTCTTGTCATTCATTATGGTTTGACGATTATAAGTATAAACTATAAACGATATAACAGGATAGTCAAGAATTTAAACCATTCATTATTTTCTCTGCAAAACGTACTGGAGATATATTATACTATATCAAAAGTTAAATTTGATTTAGTAAATCTTAATTGTATAACTCATTTTGTGTTGGAATTGCTGTAATGAAATAACAATAGGAGTGGATAGGTGTATTATCAAAAACAATTACTAAATATTATCATCGGTACAAGGACATCATTCGTAAATATAGCTCAGCATGCAGACTTCTTATACGTTTAGGTATTTCACATCCAATCTTTTATGGAAATATTCTTTATAAAGCACAAAAATGTCAGTATTCACATCAGAAGCTAACAAAACCTTAAAATAGACTTATTAAGAAGGGATATAGTTGCGATACTGTTGTCAGGTCATTAAAGATTGCATATTTCGGCTTTAATATTGATTCACTTATATAGGGTCTTTGCATCGGAACTAAACACATTTATTTAAAAAACAGTTATTTGCATGACACGGGTTATGTTCTTCTCATATATGTTATGATGGTATGATACTAAACCCCTAACGGCAGGAATTGTGGCTGATACTCTTATGATGAAGAAATAATCTTTCAATCAGTTTAATTGAAGTCTGGAGCTGGCATGTCAGTTAACTGCTAGTAGTCTGTTGTTATTTATGTATTATTGTCATTTTGTTTATTTATTTTTGTGACATCTTCTGACTTCAGACTAGGACTTTTCTTATACTGAATTTTAATGTGCGTATTGTAATGCGTTTACTTTTCTACATTGGCTAGAGGTTTAGGGGGTGGTTGAGATATCATTAATATGTTCAACCCCGCCGCATTTTTGCGCCTGTCCCAAGTCAGGAGCCTCTGGCCTTTGTTAGTCTTGATTTATTTTTAATTTTAGTTTTTTGTATATAATTTGGAGTTAAGTATGGCGTTCATTATCACTGAAATAGTAAATATATTAGTTTAGGGCCATCTGAAGGACGCCTCCGGTTGCGGGAATTTCTCGCTGCATCTGCTGTTGTCTGTTCTATTGTCGGGTCGTTGTCTTTTTGACAAATTCCCCATTTCCATTCTCAATTTTATCTATGTCAGTCAATACTCGCAGTAGCAATTGGTCATAGTTTTGAAAATAATATTATCCAGTGAGGTTTTATGTTAGTTGATATTCATTATCCAACCTTTTTGACATTTTCAAACGCGGAGAAGCGAAATTGTCTCGGCGGATCGAGATTTTGTCTTTTGAAAATATAGAGGCTATAACATAAAAACGCAAAAACTTCCGCTTATTTTTACACATTCTTTTGCGGCGAGGAAATGTACACCAAAGTTAAGAGGTGAATTGTAAATATTAAAATAATTTCTATATATAAAGATATAATAGTTATTACATCTATAATTATATCGAATTACTATATAAGATGATGAAGCAATGTAAAATGTATCAAAAAGTGTTTTTATATATTTTTAATTTTTTTCACAACAGGTGGCACTGTTGATATAACAGCAAATGAAGTCATGACAACAGGTCAGATAAAGGAAATACACAGTGCTTCTGGGGGTCCTTGGGGAGGAAATATGATAAACACTAAAATGTGGAGTCTTCTTAGAGAAATTTTTGGCACCGAAGTAGTTAGTACCTTTTCTTTGAATAATAGAGATGATTATCTAGATTTGGTAAGAGATATCGAACGTCAAAAGAGGTCATTTAATAGCGATTCAAAATGCACGATTGAACTACCAAGCTCACTGATAATTGAAGTTAAAAAGTCAAATCCAGATATGGTTGCAGAGAAATATAAAGGCAAAGCCGAAATAAAAAAAAACAAACTTCAGATTATTCCAGAGGTATTAAAATCAATTTTTAAAGAAAGTATCGACAAAATTATTGGCTATGTACAAAAGTTACTGAATGAACCCGAAACATCCAAAGTGAAAAGCATTCTTTTAGTTGGTGGATATGCATCTTGTGGCCTTCTCGTGCATGCAATAAAAGAGCACTTCAACCATTTAACAGTAATATGTCCATTGCAACCTGATGTTATTGTCTTGAAGGGAGCGGTAATCATGGGTCACATGGAAACTCCTGTTGTCGGTAGAATGGCCAAATATCATTATGGTATAGCACTTGCTGGTGGAGAACAAAAGTCGAACTTCGATGGCTCACATACGTCATTTCCAACTTCACCACAAGAATTTTATACAATTATTCCCAAAGGCTCTCCTATACAAGTAAATGAGGTAGTAACCGAATATGATTTCCCGATTGATGTTTATCAAGAAGAAGCTAACATTCAAATATATGCATCAGAAGACAAACAGGCACCTAAGCTTATCTCAGAAGAATCTTGCAGAAAAATTGGTCACATTCGTATCAAACTTCCCCGATTTCGGCGTACAACCAAACTGAGAATAGTGATATCAAATGACGAGACTGAATTCAAAGTAGTGGCTAGAGAAGAACACACTGGAAAGTGTTTTGTAGGAGTATGTAGGTTTCTTGATTGAAAAACTCAGAAATACCTTGATATGCGGCAGTTATTTCAATTTGTCAAAATTTATTTTAAAAAAATCAAAGGACTGATATAAACTGGTGCCAAAAATATATGTCTTCTATGTTCAGAAATGTGTTTTTTTATACCAAAAAAAAGCGGTAATGTCGAATTTATGTTTGTTATAGTTCTAACTGAAGTTCAAAAATTTGATATGCATGATACATTTTCTTTCTAGACAAGATAAAGAAATTCCAGCCTTGCTCAGTAAAAAAGATTTGGTATATTTGTTTTAATGACTGATTTATTTCTGTTTGCCTTCATTTTGTATTTTCATTATTTTGTTTCAACAAAAAGATGTTTTTAAAGTGTCAGACCTTTGAAAAAGTAAGAAGATTTAAGTTATAATGATTTGAAGGATTCCCTTATTTCACGAGCAATAAAATATAGTCTTAAACTTCTCTCGACTGCAGTATTACTAGTAATACTGATACAACTAGTGTCATATACATTTTTGATTTTTTCAAATTTAGAATTAGAATTTGTGTTAACAGGAACAGTTAGTTTAATCTATAGCAGTCTTTTGAGGTCCAAGGTGTTAGATTCGCTTTTCATATCCATAACCTCATTTTATATGTCATAAGATATAAACATACACATGTCTCCTATTTTTGTAAAATAAGTATATTAGTACAAACAAGACTTGCAGTACTCTTTTTCATGACAATAGTTCTAACATTATGGTGAAGAATATGCTCATGATGAGATATTATGTACTAAATAATTCCTGCGTTATCCTCAGAAAATCTTATTCCTGCTTTCTGAAATATTTAGACAAAACATATGTTAAATTGTACAGCACATGTCATAAATTCGTTTTTGAAATTTGTTAATTTTCAGTGATTTTTACCTTCAGTCATGTGGAATTGAAATTTTTATGTAATAAAATGTAAAGAAGAATATATTGTTCAATTCTTTTATTATGAAGGTGATCAATAAAGTATTCAAGAAGATAAATACTTTTAATGTTATCTTATGTATAACAAAATTATGTAATTAAGTAACTGGTAACTAGCAAAAAGTAAAGTATTTTTTTTTTATCAAACTTAACAATCAAATGAAATAAATTACACTTATTTATGTGATAGTTATAGGACAAAAGCATCCCAAGAACTAAAACGTTGGGAAATACCAATACACAAAACGCAGTTGCCATAAAATCATGAAAAGAGAGACGAAGGATACCAGATGAAGTCGATCACATTCCGATAACACCCACTTTCAAATCTGCCGCTGCACTATTTTGAAGATTTGTGATCATGCAAATAAGCAAAATGTGCAGAATAAAATGAAACCTCAAATTTTAACGTGGTCAATATGATGATATTGTTTCCCTCCATAACATATTTTTTTTAAATCCTTCCAGGAGAAAGCATTTTTATTTTTATTTTCATATGAATGATAAGTTCTTGTTGTTACGTCTTACATGGGAATTATCGGCAATTCGTACACGTAAACATCGCTTAATAATAATATAAAACATAGAAATTACTTTTTTTCACCTGATCTTATTTCAATTTGATTCATTTGATGCATCAAGATAGTTTACCGTTTATTAATACGTAGAATATATTTGGTTTGGTCTTATTTGTGCATCAAAACAGTGTCAAATGATAAATAGTCCGAACACCGTATCTATTATAACCTCAGCTGTAAATGGAAACGAAGTACAAAAAAATAGAATGAAAGTAAAAGTAGCCAGAAATTTAGGACTACCCGCAAAAACTTTGGCAAAAGGTCGAAAGTCGAGAACGCGTGTTCTACAAACTGAAAAATCAAGTTGGACGTATACCTTAAGAAAAAGTAGATCAGACGCAATGTCTGAAGATGAAAAGAAAACGGCTTATAACTTTTGGCTTTCTCCATCAATATCTCGACCTACCGGAAACAAGAAAGACATAAACGCGTAAGATTAGGACCACACATTTACTCATGCCACATGATACATGTATTAAATAAAACACAAACAGAAGTTTTTTAGAATTCCAAACAACACAACCGGATATTAAAATTGAACAGCGAAAGTTTGAAAACTTGAAACCATACTTTGTAAGAGCAGCTAGACAACAAGACAGGTCTACTTGCTGTTGTAGATACCATATAGAAGCCCGGAGTATTTTCAAAAAATGCATGGAGTTCAGAAAAAATGTTTTGACAAATCATGATGTTGCCGATACAATCCAGATTAAAGTATTCGAGACGCTTTCAGATTTGATTAATACAACTTTGTGCGAGAAAGAAGCTCATGAAAAAAATCACAAAATTGAGTGTCTCGATAGAAATTGTGACAATTGCAGTATTCCCGGTTTGATTTTGATGCAAGAAGAGCTAGATACTTCTGAATTGGCTCCAGATATAAAATGGGAACGATACGAGTATGTTAATACTAAAACCAAAGGTTCGTCCCGCAGAAAGTTAATGCTCATTAACAAAGCCTGGTGAAATGTTTACCTACTTCAAAGATATTTTAAAAACTTTCCCGTCTCACCAATTTCGCGCAAACTGGCAAAATAAACAGTTCCAAATGTTGAAAGAAAATCTTCCACAGCAACACTGCATTTTCATACACGATTTTTCAGAAAATTATCGATGTTTCGAAAAAACTGAAGTTCAATCGTCTTATTTTGCAAGACTCGAAATATCTATCCATGTCACATTGATATATAGACATGCCATATTAGAAATTGACGGAGAGGAAAGTACCGTCGAAAACCCATCTATAATAACAGAACAATTTTTTGTGTTTAGTCCAGATGAGTCACACGACACATATTTCACGCATGATGTTAGAAAACTTGTAACCAATTATTTAAGTTCCATTTCTGCACATGTTACTACGATTCACGAATTTACAGACGGTTGTCAAGCTCAATACAAAAGCCGACATTGTCTTGGTGACTTTAGTTATTCTAAAGCAGACTTTGGATTTGATCAATACTTTCGCAATTTTTTTGAAACCAGTCATGCGAAAGGCCCACAGGACGCCGCAGGTGGTTTTGTAAAACGACAGGCCAATATTGCTTTTCCTTTGAAGTAAAGTTACTATCAAAACAGCTGAAGATATGTATCAATTCGCCATTCAAAATTTGACAAAACCAAATGAAAGTGCAAGTTGTAAACGTATAATTTTTAGACTATTAGACAATACAGAGCGTGACGAACTGAGGCGATTTAAACCAGTGCCAGACAATAGGTCTATTCACTGTGTACATTGCCTAGAAAACGGAATTATTTCGGTAAAAAAATTATCCTGTTACTCATGTGATTCGTGTATAAATGGCAACTATTCACATTGTCAAAATTGTCATATCACCGGAACGGAACGAAAAATAACAATGACAAGAGAAGATGAGGTTAATAGGGAAAACGATATTGAAGACGAGGATGAAACCGAGATAAAAGACTTAGTCAACAGAGGATTATCACTGCTGTTGTTGCCGATGATCCCAACGATGATTATTTTTTGTTGAAAGCTTCGGGAAAAGCACAAGTGTTAAGCGTTGATACACCTGATAAATGGGGTGCATATTTTCTAAAAGGTAGTGAAATTATTCGCGGACTTTACTTTAACAAATTGACAGTTGAAGATGGAATGGTAAAATTTAAACTCCTGCAGCGCAAAACAGCTTTGGTACCTGCTGTTTCAACGAGATTTATATGCATGGACTTAGATACAAGTAATGAAGGAATCTTGACCATGCCCGAGGATACACATCTTGCAATAATTGACAGTCTTTAAAAGTGATAAATATGTAAATGATATATGCTTTCAATAAAATAAAATAATGATTTGATACAGATTTATGTGTCAAAAATGTATAATCAGTCATCTAAACAATCTTCCTTTTTAACACAAATGCTCAGAAATCAAATTGAAGTCTGTTTTTAAAAATTGCAAAGTTTTGACGATTTGTAAAGAAGTTGGCAAAAATGAAAGAAAAACGACGTCGCGTAACGTTACCACTATTAAACCGAACACCGTGCGTAACGTCACAGACTTCAACAGTGAGCAAAGCCCATACCAAATAGTCAGCTATAAAAGGTCCTGAAATGACAAATGTAAAACAATTCAAACGAGAAAACTAACGGCCTAATTTATGTACAAAAAAATGAACGAAAAACAAATATGTAACACATCAACAAAAGTCAACCACTGAATAACAGGCTCCTGACTTGGGACAGGCACACACATACATAATGTGGCGGTAGTAAATATGTAAACGGGATCCCAATCCTCTCCCTAAAGAACAAACTATTAAAATCAGTTGAAAAAGGCTCAACTCATCAGATGGATTCAAATCGACATTACATCTATAAAAACACAGAGTGGACGTGCCTGGGTACTTGTATATCCAAACAACAAAAATATAAGTTTCATATTAAAAAATAAATAACAAAAAGTCCAAGACTCTGTCATTCATTGGCACACACTAATTATAACGATTTTGCTGAATCCTGTTGGCAAAACTACAATCACATTTTTCTTCTTTTTACTCGCTTTAATAATTTTTTTAAGAGAACACTTTGTATTCATAACAGAGTTCATTCTCTGTTGACTTTCTAAAACGTCGTCTACAGACACACACGCCATATTCAACTGGTACCGTTCATCGATGTTGACAAATCTGGAACCGAAACGTTCATATTCTGGGTCATCATACGCTAATACCGACTGTTAGCATTTCTCTATTATGAGGGCAAACTGAATATTGTATGGGGGAGACCAACCTTGAAGTTGATGAACCAGTGGTATGTCAAAATTCGTCTTGTCATTTTTCTACAAAAATTCATTGGAAGATACCAGGACCCTAAATATTCCATATCAACTTCACAAATATTATACACGATAGTCCTGAAACTTGTAAAAAAGTCCATGCACGTTGTTTATCATCTTAACTACGTGTTATTGTGTACCTTTCATATGTCGTTCATTACATATCATTAAAAACGTAACTGCTGTTTTCCTAATTTTGGTTATATCCTTTTGTCGTTGCTCGGTATTTATACATTAGGTCATTGTGTTATTGTGCTTTGATCATGTTTTGCATTCTTGATTTCTATTTGTTTTGATGTGGTCTTCAGAGTGCCTGCATGCCGTTCTGTTTCTTTCATTTTCTGACACACTGGTTTGTTTTTATAAGGATATAGATGATAAAACAATGTTGACTGCTTTATACAAATCTTTGGCATTTTACCTATCATTCTGTTTGTTATGCTCACACATTGTTGTCAATATAATGGAATTTTATGCAACTGTTATACAAGTGAGAAGTTTGCTAGTTTTTAAACAAGGATTAATCCACCATGTTCTATATAAGTAAATGCCTATTCAGAGTCAGGAAAATTACAATTGCTTTCCATTCATTTGATGTGTTTGAGCTTTTAATTTTGCAGTTTGATAAAAGACTTTAAGTTTTGAAGTTCCAAACATTGTTGTCAATTCGACAAACATACCCTAGTCTGTGTCCTTAATACCACAAGGGTTGACTAATGTCTAGAAATATGGTCATCCATTGACTTTTCCTGCCCGGCATTAAAACATTTACTAAATAGGAACGTATGCTGATCGGCCAAAATATCACTATCATGTATATATTTTTGAATGTATTTAAAAAGACTGTTTCCTAGATCTAACTAAATACTTGTTCACTGATATCGGTCTATGATATATGACATTATCTTGTTCACCTTTGCCCCCGATATAGTCCAGTCAATGTAGCATAAATTTGAACCTACCCTTAAAGTAATTACAACAGAAGATTTTAAAGTTTTAATCTTTAGCATTATACTCCAAATATGCACTAAAAAAGTCCCATAAAATATTACTTGAGGAAAACTAAAAAAAAACGCGATTTTAAATTCCTATGGAGATTTGCATTGAAAAAAGGAGATAACTCTTCAAAAAAAGCAGAAATATCAATAAAAATTGATACAAAATGATAACTTTACCGCTTCTATTCAACAGAATGTATTGATTCTTGATATTTTAGCCGCCTTTAGAGTATAACAAACAACTCTAAAGGTGTTTTCATATCTTCTATCAAGCTACAACCTAGATTTCATAATTCATTAGTTGAACACTTTCAACATGTAAAGGTAAAGAATCTCAAATTTAATAAAATATAATTTAGCATATATTCTTCTCTTTGTTGTTTAAAGTTTCTTACATAAATTTTAAGAAAATCAAACAAAAACTGACAAAAAAAGACTCATTTTTGCGGAGTTATCTCCCCTTCCAATGTTATTTTCCATATGAAATTAAAAATGCTGATTTCGAGTTTTTCTCAACTTAGATTTTATGGGACTTTTTTCTGTGTATATTTATGGTTCAATGCTGTAGATAAGAACTAAAACATTTTCTGTTGCAATTAGTTTAAGGATAAATCTTAGTTTGACTGTACTAATAATTGAAGATATGTCAGCTAGTTTCCAATAATTGGGTACTATTTATGACTGTAAATAACGAAGAAAAACCCCCAAAATACGTTATAAATTCCATAAATCGGAGGCGCTTTTCTGGATTTAACTTTATGAGGAACGCTCAAAGCCGATTATGTTAAAGGCAAATATGTATAAGAATCAAAACACAGAAGAGAGCTTTACGACCAAAAAGGACATATTTTTTTTTAACTTTTAAAGAAGTTTAAGCGAACGTGCAATGTTGTCTTATTGGCACTCATACCACATCTACTTAGTTTCTTATTTAAAAAAAAAGGTTTTGAACATTGTATTACATCCTCTATACTGAACCCACAACTTCTTTTAGTCACTCGTATAATAAAAAAATCAACTCTTGTTTAAAATAAAATACCTAAATTGAATATTTTGTTTTCTGAAAGAAAAAAAAACCCAGATTAAACATGCTGGGCATGTCCAGAGATACAAGTTGTCAAGAATGTAACATTGACCTATGAAATAACTTTCCATAAATTTGGTATTAAGTGGTTTGATAAATCATATCAGAATAATAACTAACTGATTGTAGGAAATATCGAATGCTACGATCACATTTTATATGTGCATGCTGTTAAACTATCATACTTCTTATTCCATGTTGAATATACATGTAATAAGAAGTGATTTTCTATGGATGTTTTATTTTTTATATAACAAACTTATTACGCTGATCACTTTTCCACACAAATAGCCAGAATAATTTATTTCATAAAAAGACCGATTAAACTGACAGCATAGTATATTTTGGAAACATGATAAAATAAAAACCCTACTTTGATTAATTATTTATGACATTTAAAATAGTCATAGGTTAAAAACATACTACAGGTCGTTGAATCATGTATGTTATATCTTTATTTTAAATTTCAAATTGAATTGTATCATATTTTTCATGCCAAGGTCTCTTAATTTAATGTCTACAATATGGTTTGATATTTTCTCATGGCCTATAATTGCTTATATCAACTTCATACCACATCGTCTTATTTTTATATTGATTGAAGTTCAATTTTTTATGTTGGAAAAAACAGTGTTCACACCTTTATCAGATTTCTGTATAATGAATATTAGTACCAATCGTATAAGATATTTTTATCATATTAATTATAAGTAAGTTAAAGATAAGTTCTAGTTCAGATACTGTTACCTCGAAAAATTTCATGCAGCGACCCAGGTCAAAAAACGGTTTCAAACGGTACTTAATAACAGTACAACGACACAGTGTTTGATGTTTACCTTGATTACGATTCACTGATTGTGTATCGATTGTATTTTAGGTAATGATCGATAAACATTGGCACGAAAACACAAAAGTCAATTTAGGTAAAATTTTGATCAACAATCACAGGATGAAATAATGTTGTCGATTATACTGTATATGGATTTGAATAAATGTAAAAAAAAAAAAAAAAAAAGCGGGCGCAAAACAAATAAATAAATTGTCATGGGTAGTCTCCAGGTCGTTAAAAACAATCCTCGTAGTTTAGTTTATATGCATGTATTTGTTCAACAATTTCCTCAGTAGCTCGTATTATGTGACTTTTAAGCATCATTATTGTGAAGTCGATAACATGAAGGCTATGAGCGTCATTTGGTAGTTTTGTTATACCTTGAATGCTGATAAATGATATGCGTCACCAAGCCGAAATGACATTTCAATTTAAAACAGTTGCATATAGCAATAAATCGATAGTTCATCTAAACACTCATCTTTTAATCCTATTGTAAATAAGTCAGCACTTTCAGAATTAATGATTTTCAACATGTTTTTCGAAAGAACCAAAATTAAACAGTTAACACGGGTCATTGTATTTTTCAAACGATGAAATTTAATTTATTTTTACTTTGACAAAACAAGAACCGCCGCTTTTACATATTTGCTAGATTTTATAAATGCAACTTCATTAATGATTCAGAATTCAAAAAATCAAACATATCATAAGCTTTGTGTTAAAGGACGTACTTTGACCTAAAGTTGTTAACTGTTTGAACATTGTGACTTGGATTGAGAGTAGTCTCCTTGGAACTCACACCATATCTTGTTACTTATATATAGTTTAGAATATCTAGTTATGTAATTAATTAAAACTGATTTAAAAAGGCTTTATGCAACCTAAATTACTAATATGGTTCCGGTAAGTTTATAGAATTTTGTGATTTCCTCTCTGATCTTAGCAATGGTATATACTCATCATAGATACCAGGAGATTGAAACTGTGTACGCTTGATGGGCGAATCGTCTACAAAAGTCCGATAAAACATTTGTCTGTCCCAGGGCATATATACTAGACATTTTTGAACGAAGATTAGTTTTCAATGCTTTTTAACTTTATAATCGTTTTTGCCTTCCAGCTGTTTTGATTTGGAGAGCCACTGAAGTATTTATGCAGACAAAGCGGGCGTCTGACGTACTATAGTGCAAGTCTCAATCATGGTTAATACAGTTTCTCAACCATCTAAAAACAGACAATATTCTGGTGATATGAAGTTTTATACAGGTAACAATACGTAGATGTTCTACCTCAGGAATAAATAACCTTAGCTGTATTTGGCAGAACTGGAATTTTGGTACTTAATGCTCTTCAACTTCGTACTTTATTTGGCCCTTTTAACTTTTTTGGATTTTTCACGTCACTGATGAGTCTTTTGTAGACGAAACGCGTGTCTGGCGTAAATACAAAATTTAATCCTGGTATCTATGATGAGTGTATTTAAAGCCTGATTTTAAATAAGATATGTACTGCTGTAGTAAATTAAAAAAGATTCAATCATATTTTCTATTTGACGTGATAAAAAGTTGATTTTGACAATGTTTTCATGACCAATAAATCGTAATAAACAAAACAAAACATGTTTTGTCTGTTTTATTTTTACGTAAGTGTCTGCAATATGACAGTTGTCTTCTTTATAATTTATAAACTCAGTAAAGACATAGATTTTTTTTTTCGGGTAGATATCGCTAATGAAAATATGCATATGTCATCAGAACCTGATAACAAGGAAATGCAATTCGCTATTTTATAATCGTTAAGTGATATATCATAAAAAAGGAACCAATGCAGGTTAATTCTGTGCATATTCATTATAGATAATAGACCGAAACTTTTTACATCCTTTATAAGAATGCATGGTACCTTTTCTTTCTTTTAATAATACAACTATTCTGTAAAACGACATGGAACAGAAAAGTATAATCGTGACTGCCTCTGTAAGTATGTATATAGAAAATAAATAAAAGAGAGGCGAAAGATACCTAGAGAATATTGAAATTTATGATTAAAGGATAAACTGACAACACCATGAAAAAAATAGAAAAGGATAAAAGACACAAATAATTATTGATTAATGACAATACATAGTTTACTTGCTTTATTATTTTATATATTCTGGAAATTTTTGTTTATTCAAGAATAAGCCTTAAAATTTTTTTTTATTTATTTAGAGGATTAAAATTGAAATCTAGTTATTTGTTAGTCTGTATACATATACATTAATGCGTGCATGTACTTGTATAGCCTTTAGAAAGACCAGGATGCATAATTATATATTAGCCAAATGATATCATATCATTATTTGATATTTAGATATATCTTGTTATTATCATATCAACGTCGAAATAACACATATTTTTTTTTCTGAAATGGTCACGTAGTTTAACCTCATCACGTAATGTGATGACCGCATCAAAGAATGATAAACACATCCTGAAGTATAAAATTGTCAAAGTTTGAAACATCATTGTGTAATGTCAAAGACATATACAGATTTTGCCATTTGATTAGGGGCTATCCATTTTGAATTTTTCTCGGAGTTAAATATTTTTGTGACTTTACATTTTACAAAGGTATCTGCATTCTTTATCTTTCCCTTTGTTTGTAATAATATACTTTAAGGGTCATGACATTAAAATATATTTCATTTTATTTTTCAGGTGCCAATTATTTATGATATGCTGTTGGTTATCATCTATCTTTTTATCGGTAAGACACCATTTTTAATTATTCCTTTTTGGTTCAAAATATTTTGTTATAATAATTTATTATTTTTTAACTTTTAACCGGTGACAGAAGGTACCAATAGCTAGATCTGAAATGGAAAGTGAAATAACTCCATCTCATCAGATCCAGTATTATAACGTTGAATTGAAATCTATCGTTTGTACTTTTGTCGTCTTTCGTTTTGTATATACATGTTCTTATTGCAGAGCGCAAGGTGATTCTCGGACTGTATAAGACGTCCTATCACTAAGTTTGTTTAAAACTTTTTGATTGATTTATTTATAAGTTGTAATTGGCTTTGAACTAGCTTTCATATTTAAAGTTAGAAAGTTGTTATTATTGGTATTTGTTTTTGTATAAACTAATGGAAATCAGTTCTTGATACTTACATTATTGAATCATGATCACCGGACTTTGATAGGCCGCTAGTCTAAATACCACATGTTAAGATAGTCGGTAAACTTAATTCGTTGCATTATGTGATAGTAACCTTATACGATATAAATGGGGTCAGTTAATTCCATATGGGGAATTAACTGATCCCATATTCATTTTATAGGTCACTAGGTCATCTTACCTCCTGTAGATTAATGGGGGTATAATTGGTTGACGGATAACACGTGTTGATTATATATATTCAGTATAGGATTCCCTACAATAAAAATGGTTACTTACAATATAGAGTTAGCAAACATAGGGGTAGTAAAGAGTTGCTTCCTTTTCAAAATAAAAAAGAAATCTTAAAGACATTAACAGACGAAGAAACTGAAATACATTCATAAAACAAATTTAAAACTAACACGTTAACGTTGTTCTTGTTGGCATTTGTTTTTTGTATAGACAAATGGAAGTAGATTCGTTAACATGTTAAACCTTAGTACTGTGGATTCATTAATATTCGTTGGGTACTAATTTTCCTGGATTTCGTGGTTACAGGCGATCTACAAATTTAAATGTTCAACGAATCAGAAAGTTTGTAAAGAAATGTATGTTAACTTTGCCAAAACCACCGGAGCACCTGAGTTCACCCCTAGATTTTGGTGGGGTTCGTGTAGCTTATTCTTTAGTTTTTCTATGTTGTGTCATGTGAACAATTGTTTGTCTGTTTGTCTTTTTCATTTTCATAGCCATGGCGTTGTCATTTTTTTTCTATTTATAAGTTTGGTATATTTCGTCCCTCTCTTATATCCTTGAATTTGCAAGATTTTTTCTCGAAAAGAAATGAATCCATGGTGTTGAAGACTTAATCACTTTGATAGGCCAATAGTCAAAATGCCACATGTGAAGACAGTCGGTAAGATAAATTTGTTACACGGTGTGCTAGTGACCTAATACGATATATAGATATGGGTCAGTAAATTCCATTTGGGATTCGAGCTTCGCTCTCACCCCATATGGAATTTACTGTGTAACTAATAATATACGAGAAACTATGGGTCTTTGTGGTTAAGATATACTTTGTATGGTATGAAAATACGGATTATTTTTAATTGAAATTTTCTGTTATAAAATTGAAGAAGACATTTCACATTAAGGCATCGTTCTCCCTTATGTATTTTTCCGATTTCTTTTCCGGGTTAAACTATCCTTTTAGTCCTTATAATATTTAACAAAATATATTTTCAATATATTTTAATGTTCGGATATGTTTGTCCCAAAGACAAATGCATTATCATAATACTTATCTGTTACAGTAAATATTTTTTATAAAGTGTGTTAATTTTATTACCAATAAGCTGTCACTTATGAGACTTTAATTCTTTTAATATAAAAACAAATAAATGAAACATTGGACGTACAGTGGACAACACATATTCTAAAGAGTCTTACAATTTAATGGTATTCGTGTTGTTCAGTTCTTATATGTAGTGTTTAATAAACTGTTGTTATTTTTTACCTCGTTCTTAGTTATTTTCGCAATGACGTTGCAGTGTAAGTTTGTTTTTGACTTATGAGTTTCGAATCGGCCATTTTCCGTTCTTGTTTAGTTAATTGTTTTCGTTTAATGCCTTGCATGAATCGTCAATTGATCTACGAGATAGCATCAGTTAACTTCTATCGCCTATTTTTTTCCGAACAGTTGATATTACAGTAGAAACTTTTTTCCCACGTCAACTGAAAGACTATACTTTGTTTAAAACTAAAACAAAACCTTTTTAAAAAATGAAAATGATAAGTTAAGCTGTATAATTCAAGCTCCAAATTGATTTTGTTTACAAGTGCTTGCACCTCATATATATAATATATATATCAACGGGAATTTGAAATTGAGTATACTGCAGAAACTTGAAGATACATAACATCAACTTGAAATAGTCGACTTAAAAGTAGATATGATGACAAACGCGGCGATCCTAGTTTGTTCATGGTCATGAATCTTCCCATTTCGAAGCAGTAGCATATTAAAAAGTGCTTGTCCAAGTCAAACGAATTTCATTGACAACGATGTGTTTCAGACTAAAACAACTCCTCAATCATAATCACTAGAAAGAAAGACTAAACTTGATAAATTTTGCGTCATCATCAGATTTGATAGACCAATATATCTGATTCCTACTCTCGAGAGGTATATATCTGTGGTCAAAGATCTTAAGATACTTTAATGTTTGCATGATCTGTTAATATAAAGATTGTGCTGTTTTCCCCCCTTTCGTTACATTTTTATTTGAGTAACGATTAGCATAGCGGATGATAGATATAGGAAAATGTGGTATGATTGCCAATGAGACAACTCTTCATCCAATTGATGCATGCATTACTGTCGATGCCTTACCAGCAGACCTATCCGGTCTCTTCTCAGTATAAAAGGTCAAGAATTTCACTCATTTCTTTTATCTGGATTTGTATACTCCAAATCAAGAATTTAGGGCACCTGAACATCAGTAAACTAGAGTTGTCTCCTCTTTACATGTACTTTAATTTCGATCAACTATCAAGATACAGTTAATGAAACGATGACGGTATATCTTGACAGATCACATGCGTTAACCCATTATTGTGGGTAACAAGAGATGAAAAGGTACTTGCCCGATCGATTTTTTTTAGATAACTTGTTCCTGTCGTCAGTTATTATACGCCGAATGATTTACGATAATTGATTGTTATGTTTTCATACTTTTGTTTTAGGTGTAAACGGAAATGTTAAATGTTGGCCAGAAGCTATGTCAACCGGTGAAAAGACAAGTCAGTTTTGCGCTGATTTAAATGGTACTCTTCTGTACATGACAACTGGTTTTCAGGAATCCCTTATGCATATGTTTAGAGCAAGTCAACTTACAGCGAACAAGGAGTAATTATTATGTAGTACTTTTTCTTTTGCAAAATCATCATATCTGCAAAAAAGCAACTCAGACATTTTGGAAAATAAATCGCTGCAAAGACATTTTTTAAATAAGCTTATTCTTTGAGTAAATGTTATCTAACGTCATCGAATATGACCCTTTTAAAGGTATTAGTATGGGTTATTGGCTTCAAATTCCCAATTGTGAATTACAGACCAACTTTGCTTGAGGTATTGGAAACATAATTTACGAATGAACAACAAATTGGAAGTTAATTTTTCTGATAAGGAATACATTTAGTTTGATTATTTAGTTTTCCTAATTAAAGACCATAATAATGTATGCACCATATAAGTCTAAATTGATGTCCTTAGGAAAACAATTTTTGTTTATGCATCTGCATTGCAATAGATATACAAAGAGTGCCTATATCTAGATCTACGAATGAAGTTGGTGTTATAATTTTAAGTATGAATACCACTTTTTGTGAAATGTTACATGGCTTACGGCGCTTTAATAATTTTTTTTTATTTATAATACCTTTGAACGTTAGCAAAACACAAATATTTTCCGTTGTATAAGTTCCAAAATAAACATATTGATTTTCAACTTGTTCGTTTCCAGGAGAAAGGATATTGGTATCTAGTTATGAAATTCGTATTCCCGGACGGTTATTATCTTAAAAACGACTTAAAGACAATCGTCAAAATATAAAATCAAATGGAGAAATGTCTAGCTATATCCTTTCTTAGTTCTGTGGTTTAGTTAGTAGGGCAATAAAAATATGAATTAAGGTTGGCACTATTTGAACACAAATTGACAAAACACATACAGCTGATATTTGATTTTGAAAACATTAAATAAAGGAAAACAGCTTACGACCTTTAAATAAGGTGCTTGATGATATGCATAAAAAAAATAATTTAAGTTAATTTAAGTTAATTTATCAATGTGGTTATTTTTTTGTAACTGAATTTCCTATCTGATTATGGTATTTGAAATCATCATTAATGTTATTATCTAAAATTATGAAGTTTTTTTTGGGAAAAGACAGCTTCAAGCCGTCAATCCCTATGTGATTGACCAGAGTGACATCCCCTCACATCATTCATTTTGTTTTTATCGTGTGGAAAACACCCCAACAAGTCTTTCTGAGATTGATGAGAAGGAGACACACAAATGAATATATTGACTTTAAACACTTTTTTTCACATTTTCATTCTGTTTCTCGCGAAATTATCGTATCTTAAGCTCTCCTTTACACTATTTACGTTTCTTTTACAATCCGGAAAATCGGTATGACGAGATATTATAAATATATCCAACCTACATAATATTTTATAGTGACGTCATTGTTGGAATGCCACACTACGCAGAAGCATAGATATCCTTCACTGGTTATTTAAATCATTCTCAGAGATCGTGCACTAATTAAAAATTGGTATTTGTTAAATTTAAACATAATTATGTTTGCTGTAGATGATTCAAACATCAACATGTAATACTTTAATTTGTAGGTCAACGACTTTGAAAGCAAACAAAGGCCGTGGGGATACATGAGATTGGGGGAGAGAAACGATTTTTTTTTCTGTAAAATTCTGCAGCACCTCAATTGATGAGTAATTATCCGTTAAAAATAAAAGTTAATGTATCTGAACACTTAAAATGTGACATTTAGTATATGATTAGTAGTCTTCCATTAAAACTAAATTTTGTGTACCAACATAATCATTGTAATGGTAAAAAAAAATAGATTAAAAATGTTGCATTTTGAAGTTTAAACCTATTTATTCATGAAATTTATAAATATTTCAAAATGTAGGATTTGGAAACAAGCTTCACACAGTTTACATCATTCATAATTTTTTTTATTAGTACCTATATCTCTGTGATGAGAGTTGTAACTGGGAACTTTATCAATGGAAATTTAAAACTGAATAGATTTTTCAGTCCTAACTTTCTTAAGAAAAAGATTAAAAATCTTAGAGTACTGTCACAAAAAATTGAAAATGGCCATAGCCTGCAGTTCAGTGGTACACAATTAAGATTTCAAATATTGTAGTTGTTGTTAAATGACAGAATTCAGGTGAATTTTAAATAATTAACTATCAACTTTAATCAAATGTTTAGATTTAAAAGATGCAGATCTCTTCAATTGGTCAAAATTGAATCCTAAACTTAGGAAACGAAATTGCATTAACCAACAATTGATTTCAATATTGTCAACCTTTCTACATGTTCTAGCTGTTCTTTTTTTATTCTGTATATGAAGACAATCAAAAGATACCCCCCCCCATTTTTTTTTAAAAATAAATAGAAACAAGGGCCGTCTTTCCCCTCAGAGCTATTCAGCTCTTTGATTTAGGCTTTAGCATAGCATTTTTTTCACTTCAAAATGTTCTATTTTAGTGAAGTATTAACATGGACTAAGCATCGTGTCAATAAACAGCGTTATGACGAAGGAAAAACATACTTCAGCGAATTTCCACATAGTGATGACGTTCAATCTGTTGACGAATCTACCCTCTGTATTTATGCTATTTTTTATCTAACCAATGACACAGTTGGATGGGTTCCGTTAGATTGTAATGACAACTTGAAAACCATGGGTTGTTGTCATTTTGGTATGATATGTCCGGGTAATTATTTGTTTATTATTTTTTCTTATAATGTTTTTTTTTCTATTCTTGTTTTGCTGTTGTTATATTTATGCAGTGTATTTAAAGTGCGAATCCAGTTAGTTTATTTTCACTGTCGTACAATGTCCATTGTAGAATAAGGGGTGATAGGAAAAACTGTGTGTGTTTACTTTTTAGAAATACAAATAATTGATTTGAAAGTATATTTTAACAAAATTTCATATAACTTTAAAATGTATAATAACAGTTTTAAAGTCCAAAAAAAGTGTAATTAAAGCAGGTGAATCAATAATATTGATTATTGAATGTGATTCTTTTTAACTTTAAATTTGATGCATTATCACTGTAAATAGTTATGAAAGGTACCAGGATTATAATTTTATACATCAGACGCGCGTTTCGCCGACATAAGACTCATCAGTGACGCTCAGATCAAAATAGTTATGAAGCCAAACTAGTGCGAAGTTGAAGAGCATTGAGGACCCAAAATTTCAAAAAGGTAATCTATTCCTAGGATAAGAAAATCCTTAGTTTTTAGGAAGATTCAAAGTTTTGTATACAGAAAATTATTAAAATGACAATACGATTGATATTCATGTCAACACTGAAGTGCTGACTACTGGGCTGGTGATACCCTCGGGGACGAAACGTCCACCAGCAGTGGCATCGACCCAGTGATAATTGATATACGATGTTTTATCGGTAAAATAGTGTATTCCTATATTGTCAGAAATAATTGACAAAAAAGTGTGACGAAAATTAATCATAGAACAAGAGTGTCTGTCTTCTTAAGAAAATGTATGTACCACGTCAGGAAAGTGACAGTTGTTATCATTTCGTTTGATGTGTTAAAGCTTTTTATTTTGCCTTTTGATTACGGACTTTCCGTTTTGAATTTTCCTCTTAGTTCGGTATTTTTATTATTTTACTTTTCCCTACTTTTGTACAAACTATATAATTTCTGTTTTTCTCAAGTGCTATATTTTAAACATTTAACGCAACTACCCGTGAAGTTCGAATGAAAGAGTGGTGAAATAAAAAATAAATAAATAAAAAAACTAACAAAACAAATAAACATAATCGGAAAGTCCAGTATGCCAAAAAGAAGGAAACTACCCATATGTATAAATCAGGTACAATGTACGAGGAATACATATATATGATATGCTTTGATGTACATGTATAATTAATGTTAAAAATTTGACTGAAATATGATAAGTCTGAGGAAGACCATGGCAAATGAACTTTCACGAAATTGATTACTCGAACAGTTTTATTTAAAAATCCTCAATATTCAGAAGCCGAATTGAAAGCAATATCACATTATAAAACTCGAACACAATGTAATAATTTTGATGAATGTACAAGATGATATACACTCCATAACAGACATTCAATAGTGACAATAACGTATAAAATCGAACTTTATATTCAGAATCACATTTAGAGGTGGGAACATAAAGCATTTGTTAGGGCCAACAAAGATACAGAAAATTTTTTTTCAGAGATATTAAAATCTCCTCAACTGACATTATTAAGATGTTCAATTTCTTGATTGACAAGTATATAATACGTTTGAAGTACATGTTGTTCGAATGAGACAGACTACTTACAGGAGCTCCTTATGAAGAATAAAAAGAAGCTATACAAATTTGTTGGTCTGTGTATGTTTCTCTTCTTTCTATTTTTTGAAATTCACAACTTGAACTGGAAAAATATTGTATACATTTTTCTGTGTGATGAATAAACATTTTTTTCTTCTAAAAATAGAAATATATAGTATGGTTTAATTAATCTAAATAAAATGCTTCTGACATCTCAGACTGTGTGAATGCTACATTGTATGAAGAAGCGGTTACATGGTACACAGCAGAAAACTATTGTGCAAAAGAAGGAGGGAGTTTAGTAAACCTTACTCATTCGAATGGCATATATAAAAGTTTTGAGAAAACAGCATGGATTTCATCAGGGTACTTACACATTTCTTCATTTTACTATTTTTTCAATAAGAAAGTAAAAAAAGTATGAAAAAAATGTTCAACCTTTATTGTATCAACCCGTGAACAGAATGACACGATGCTCAGATGTTATCGTCAATTAGAAAAACTGTAAAAATAAATACTTCATATCAAAATCGAAGACTCAATTTCAAGATTACTAGTTAATATAATTTGAACGTTAAAATATAATCATATTATAAAAGGAAGTAAAAAGAACCTAGTTAACGTTATTTGCTAACTTTTACTAAAAAATACTACTTGCAAGACTGGTAGTTTCTACAAAGAGTTCGACTTTTGTAAAGTTATTCCTGTATATAAAAAATAATCATGGTGTTTACTGTTCTAGGCTAACTAAGTTTTGGACTGGTCATTATGCATCAGGGAATATTGTCGAAAATTTTGAGATTTCAAAGATGGATTATTTTGATGAAGTGGTAAATAATCAAACAGGTTGTGTTTACCTTATTGTAAAAAGACAAAATAAAAGCTTCCCTAAATACCAATTGGCAACAGATTCGTGCAATGGAGCTACGTATGGATTTATATGCATGAAACCCACAAGTAAGTCAGGTGTTTTACTTAGAACCAAAGCCATATCATTTAAACTTTCTTTGTTATAAATGATAAAAAAATAAAAACATATCTAAGAAATCTGAAAAGAAAAAAAAGAACTCTAAAAGAGGAGGGCCCGGATGTGTCGAGAGGAAAATCGTTTCTTTTTTCTTTTTTTTTTATTCAGTGTTATATTTTTTTATTTTAATTTTGCATTTGTTACAAAAAAGTACCGGTAGCTTATCCCGGCCTCGTTAACGTAAGTATAAAGCATATCAGTGGTAAGGTTAGTACTTGTTAGTACACAAAATATATATAATAGTGTAGCTAATGACATATATGCTGCGTTTACTTTTCTACATTGGCTAGATGTATAGGGGGAGGGTTGAGATCTCACAAACATGTTTAACCCCGCCGCATTTTTGCGCCTGTCCCAAGTCAGGAGCCTCTGGCCTTTGTTAGTCTTGTATTATTTTAATTTTAGTTTCTTGTGTACAATTTGGAAATTAGTATGGCGTTCATTATCACTGAACTAGTATTTATTTGTTTAGGGACCAGCTGAAGGACGCCTCCGGGTGTGGGAATTTCTCGCTACATTGAAGACCTGTTGGTGACCTTCTGCTGTTGTTTTTTCTACGGTCGGGTTGTTGTCTCTTTGGCACATTCCCCATTTCCATTTTCAATTTCAATTTTATGCTAAATAAAATTAAGATAATATATTATAAATTTCAAGAAGATCATTTAATTTTTGCTGCAACCAGATTATGGAAGTCTTCATATTTGCCTACCTTATTTATCAATATTTCATTTCATTTTGGTTGGTAGAATGTAATGCAGCTATTTCCATCTCAACATTTTGAATTTGTTGTCTTGTATATAGTAAAAGATATAGTACAGCATTTGTTGTCTTTTGCTTAATTTGTTTTCTAAAATTCTGTCCAATTTTTGAAATTCTATTTGTGTTTCATAATAAAATTGAGAATGGAAATGAGAAAAAGGTCAAAGAGACAACAATCCGACCATAGAGCAGACAACAATCGAAGTCCACCAATGGGTCTTCAATGCAGCGAGAAACTCCCGCACCCGAAGTCGTCCTTCAGCTGGCCCTGTAACAAAATTGAATACTAGTTCAGTGAAAATGGACGTCATACTATACTCCGAATTATACACAAGAAACTAACATAAATGATACAAGACTAACAAAGGTCAGAAGCTCCTGACTTGGGACAGACGTAAAAATGCGACGGGGTTATTTAAGAGGGAAATGTAAATGTCTTTGGAGGAAATTTTTTAATTGATACCATTTTCCTTTTCTATCTGGACGAATGCCAATTCCTTTCATGTGTCACAATCGAGAATACAACAAAATAGGTAAAACGACAGATGAGAAAACTATACTGGTATAAGACCGCAAACATACTGAAAAGGGGAACCTTCAATTAAATCAATTGACACCCTTGTGAAAAAATATCTGTGTCAGCATGAACCATCTATCAAGGAAATCATGATAGGAAATGTAAGCACTGGATCTCGTATCAATATATGTATAAAAATTCTATATTCAGGCGCTGCTGATTTGTTGCTGAATGGAGCTAAATTTTGATTGGTATTGAATAGTAACGGTACGAGTTGACTATCTTGATTTTTACGTTTAATGAACAATATAACTGAAATAGATAGACAAAGGTGTTTTCAAAGATTCCAAAATGTGCAAAGAAAAGTTTTTTTCTAATTCAATTTAATCATTTGGTGTCTATTTTTGCAGATGAGTTTTATTTTGATAGAATAGAAAAAATGATTTTAGACAGCAATGTTCTCAAATACGATGGTCAGTCCTATACTATAACGGAGTGTCAGGATCAGTGCATTGAAATGATAAAGAATGGTTTTGCATGTAATGGCTTTGGTTATAATAGAGCAAATTCGAGCTGCCGTTTTACGGAATTAAGGTTCCCTAGCGTAATTCAGCAATATGTCTGGCAATTTAGCTCCGATTGGGATACTGTTGATCGTACCTTAGTACATGGTATGCATGCTCGTAATGTTAAGTAAAAAGGAAGAGTTGATATGATATGTATCTTTTATGTCTTCAGGCTTTTACTAGAAATAAAAAATACAAAAAAAAACCCAGTAACTCATTTAACTATAATAATGGACATTTATTATCGACTGAGAAAAATATAAACCATAAGTACAGATTGATTGTATAATCTGTCAAAAACGTTGTCAAAATTGTTTTAAATACTGACTTGCCTAGATGTTTTTGTACAATAGATTTTGTCTGTTAGAATGGCTCTTATTTGATCATGTTTTCTTAAATCCTACCCTAAAAATGTCAACCTATTCATCATATGCTGTTAATTATACAGCAAACAAAACTCATCCATTGATGTCTTATATTTTAGCTTCTATTTGACTATGCAATATCAGGGTAAATAACTCTAAATAAGAACCGTTTGTGCAACGGTTACTTGAAACAATTGTTGAAAACATAATCGAGTACACACTATACTGCTCGAAGTTAAAACAAACATATCGAAGTGAAATTGATACATAATTGTAGCTTAAAATGCTCCTAATTTCTTCGATTATGATAAAAAAAAACCCACATACGTTGGTCTAACGTGTATTTATGAATTTTTTCAAAAGTTCAATGACGGTTTCCAGTTCGTCCTACGGTTGGTACAGTAGCAAATACGGAAACCACCAGTAAACGCTAAAAGGGACAGCTTTACAAAGTGAAAGAATTCAACATTTGAGATTTGTCATTTATTTTGTTCATGATGGTAATATGTTTTTTTAGGCTGGATTGTCTGATTTTCTTGAGGTATCTAAAATATATTAATTAGTCTAAATTCATTGTTATAGTACATATCTAAAGAGTAGTTTTGAACTAATTGTTCAAAAATGTATCCGAAATTGTTTATATATTGTATTATATCTGTTGTTTAGTTATTTTAGTTCGCCTATTTAATTTAATTTTAGCAATAGCTGGTAATTATATGCAAAAAGAAGAAGCTGTACAATGTATGTATGATAGCTTATGTGTGGTATTCCCTTCATTGCAAGTCATTAAATATAAAAAAAAACTTTTTTTTAAAACACCCAGATCACAGCCTTTTCATATAAACTTCAATAGGTCTAAGTGAAATAAAATATAAATGTCAATAAGTTGTATGCATTTCATTTCATCAATGTTTCTAATGTTTATACTGTAAATATAGAGAAAACTCTTATTTTGGGTTTTTTAGCAACAGATAATGAGGATAGAATAACTTTAAGTTATTCATATAACAGTAATGACCAAGCAACATCCCATGGAGATAATGCTGATGATCATCTTGCTGCAACTGTGACTGGTGAGCAAAGTCTTATTAAAACTGTAAAGTGCTTTATTAATTTAACTTTTAACGAAAAATTCAGTCATAAATTAAAGTTATCATACATATATATCCAACATATAAATAAACGCCTTAATGGTCATGTAAGGTATTCCCGAATACGTTAAGGGTATATAAAACATAGAGTTGTGAAAAACTCGACCGTAAAGATCGAGGAAAGGAGGAAACAGTTACACTATTCTGTCAGTAGTCATTTAAAGCTTCGCCTGTTTGTACTTCATTATTTTGCAGCCGCCGTCCATCACCCGTCGACCAGTAAACAGGAGGATAATACCAAGGGGAGATTAAAACTCATTTGTTGAGATAGAATTACAACATCATGGCAAAAAACAAGGGATGACGAGAATAAGAACCGAACAATTTCACAATACTTTTTCAACATAAAGGCAGAGCAATAAGAATCCCGGCGAAAAGCATGGGGTCATCTGCTTGTATTATAGGTTAATAATGACAATTCGTGTATAACATTCGTAACCTCAAGGAAAATTGAATGTTATTCGTATAATTTTGATCTTAAGTACGACAGAGAGGTCTTTATCAGTGGAAAACACAGTTGACATCTTTTTTGATATAGTTATGTATTTATATATTTTACTCAGTGAGAAATTCTATAAAAATTAATCAAAAAGTGTTAACGTTTGTTGATGTTTTTTTTTATTATTAAAGCATAAATTGTCAAAATTCGCATCCTCTGCAGAAAAGTTTGAACATTTTATGCTACTACCATGTTGATTTTCATTATCCGTTCAATTGTGACCTAACGAATTAAACTTTTTACTGGATTTGTACATGGCAGGTGCCTCATGTTAAGCAAAATCTGTTTAATATTCCAGTATCTTTGTCATTTCGCTTTTTCTCGTTTCTTGACATTGCTCGTAAAAATCCGGTGATCGCAATACGCATGGATCTGTCATTAAAATACACTATTATGTTATTGTATATGTATACACGTGCTCAATATCCATGCTTCTTTGTTGATTGTTTACTATACAGGTGACAATTGGTAAACTACGGCTTCAAAACACAATTTATAAGCTGCCATATTTTCGCATCATAACAGACCGAGAATTTTTTTTTTGAAGTTACACGAAATGGATGCGTAAAAATGATCAAATCGTATTTTCCATATTCAGTGATCTCAGCGTGACCTTTCTCGTAAAAATCAGGTGATTGCAATATGCATGGAGCTGTCATTGAAATAAACTATTATCTTATTCCATGTTATACACGTGCTCAATATCCATGCCTCTTTGTAGATTGTTTACTATAAAAGGTGACAATCCATAACCTACGGCTTTAAAACACGACAATCAATAAGAACGGATAATGAAAATTAACATGGTAATAACATAAATTATTCTACTGCATGTTGATTTTGATAGCGAATGTCCTCGTCAAACGTCAAATATGAATATTCTTGGGTAAACAAATCTTCATATCACCCTCAGGCACGGGAAATAAATGTATAATGTTCCAATCGATAAACTACGGCGTCAAAACACGACAATTAATTAGCTGCCATATTTTCACATCATAAAATGTCATTAAAATACACTATTATGTTATTGTATATGTATACACGTGCTCAATGTCCATGATTCTTTGTTGATTGTTTACTATACAGGTGACAATTGGTAAACTACGGCTTCAAAACACGACAATTTATAAACTGCCATATTTTCGCATCATAACAGACCGAGAATTTTTTGTTATGAAGTTACACGAAATGGATGCGTAAAAATGATCAAATCGTATTTTCCATATTCAGTGATCTCAGCGTGACCTTTCTCGTAAAAATCAGGTGATTGCAATATGCATGGAGCTGTCATTGAAATAAACTATTATCTTATTCCATGTTATACACGTGCTGAATATCCATGCCTCTTTGTAGATTGTTTACTATAAAGTTGACAATCCATAAACTACGGCTTTAAAACACGACAATCAATAAGAACGGATAATGAAAATCAACATGGTAATAATATAGGGTTATTGCATGAATATTGGGGAATATTGTCCCGAGTAGAATTTTATATTGCACGAGCTTGCGAGTGCAATATATGTTCTACGAGGGACAATATTCCCCAATATTCATGCAATAACCCTTTTATTGTATAGCAATATAATATTTGAAGTAAAAAATTGGTTTAAACTAAGATTTAAACGTTGATGACGTCATGAATTTTGAAGATTTTTTGCACTAGTGCAATATTAGAATTTATTGCACGCTAACTTTTGGTTACGTTCTGTGGGAAATATTATATTGCTATACAATAATATACAATTACTGTCTTTTGATGAGGTAAATATGCGATTTTATTGACTTTTGAAAAATTATATTCACTGAGGCCGACGGCCGAAGTGAATATCAGTTTTTCAAAAGTCAATAAAACCCCATATTTACCGAAACAAAAGACAGTAATTGTTTTATTCCATAGTCCGAGAGAAGAAAATGTATCTAATGACAAACATATACCATTTTTTTTTTACATGAAACATTTTAAATGTACCATAACGTTGCATGTAAAAGCGCGTGACGTTTAGCGCGGTGAATAACACTTTCTCAGGTGAATATGCTTTTTTATTCAAAATCCAATTCATATAGAGAAACCTACTAAAATAATACCAATATGGAATAACATAAATTATTCTACTGCATGTTGATTTTGATAGCGAATGTCCTCGTCAAATATGAATATTCTTGGGTGAACAAATCTTCGAAACACGACAATTAATTAGCTGCCATATTTTCACATCATAACAAACGACAGAGAAATGAAAATTGACGATTATACAAAATGAATGCGTAAAAAATTATTAAATCGTGCACAGAAGACTAAGTTTATGATATATACATGTATTGGTTCAAGAATTGGATAAATATTATTTTTCACCAGTCACTCGTTTCAAATTACTATAAATATAACTAGAACACACCCGTGATATCGCGAGTCCGTGACTGAATTCTAGTATATTACTATGCGTAAGCCTTATTTTAGTATTGGTATTGCCATTTGATAAAGTCATGCGGATTATAAGATGCACAGTTTTCTCTTCTTTCAAAATCTTTCTGGTTGAACCTGTCGACCTCGAACTTATCAATTATTGGTAATATTAATCATTTGGAAAACAAAAAGGCCTGGAATGGAGTATTTTTTAATCAACAGCATTGTCCTATAATGGTTATAAATAAAGTTGAATTCTTTGATTCGCTGTTTTACGTCATGCCGGCTAACAAATTGAAAACTGTACCTATGCGCCAGTTTTTTAGTATTCATATTGTCATCTTAGAAAGTCATACTGATTAAAATACTACAATAGGGAACAATATGTGATTGAATTTAGTAGTGTCAACTCTGTGATTATTACCCGTGTATATAGCAAAATCCTAAATACACCGTTTTGTTGTGCGCCTGTCAGATGCGGAACGTTCAGATAAGGTAATAGGTAACAGGTGAATATACTATTGGTATCGGTATCGGATTCGACCCGGATCTTGTTAATTATTGGCAATATTAAATATGTGAAAAACAAAAGGGTCTTGAGTGGTGTAATTTTTTATCAACACCATTGTCCTATATTAGCTATATTTAAAGTTAAATTCTTTGATTTGTCGTTTTCCCTCCATGACGGCTGACAAATTGGACCTCGTTATTTTAGTATTATAGATAGTTGTATTGAATAGACTTTTTACTTGATGCTTAAATACAATATGTATATGGAACAGTTACTGCATATGCTAGAATCGTATGTGACTTCATGTTGATTTTATTTTGCTTAATAATAGAATTTACAAAAGTGTAACTCAATGCATTACTTTGCAAAAGTAGTTGTAATTTAATGCCTTACTTTGATAACTGCATGTAATTGTACCTGCAATACTTGTCATTAGGTATTAAGCAAATACAAATCAATCAGTCATCCTTTTCTGATAATTTGTAGATAATAGATTATTGAAAGTACCCTTAGAAAGTTGGTTAAAAATATGGGCCCTTCTATTGATTTGTTTTTGTTCAATCGACTCGTGATGACCGTAAAGTTTTCGAAAGAACTGCTTTACCATTTGGAACCCTTGGTTCAATTGATTTCTAGAAAGTAGCCATGACTGTCACAGTGAAAGCTGTCTCGTTTGGGAATATATATTAATGGCATACGCATCAAAGTCTTTAGAATATATATTTACTGCATGGAATAGGATGACCCCAAAGCCAAGGATTATTAGTTAATACTTTGCTAATATGTTTAATTTTTTCTAGGAAAAACATTTGCTGTTGTTGCATGCATTGTCGTAACCGTGGCCGGTGTGGCGGTTATAGGATCAATTATCATTAAAATCATGAAGATAACACAACATGGTGTAAGTATAATTACAATTTCAAGTTGCTTTAACTTAATCCAAATTACAATAATAGCACAGCTTAATATAACGGGAAGAGTAAAGGGGAATTTAAATAAAATAAAAATTGAGTTCTTTAACAAAAATCATGGACTACAATTGTTCATTTGAGGCAAATCTTAACGTACGCCGAAGTCAGTCGTCTGTCATACGGCGTCGTCGTCAGTTAACTTTTACAAAAAACATATCTTCTGAATCACCTGGGCAAAATTTTAACAACGGTTTGCCACAATGATTATCAGGATATATAGTGTAAGAAATGTTATCGATGACCCGCCTGCATTCTTACCAACTGAAGTTAGCCGACATGGATCAACATAGAACATAGGCGTACTATGCAAGTTATGTCTTAAAAACCGCTATAAAAAGCGAAGTTTTAAAAGGTGCAGAAATATTGAAAATGATTAGATCTACCTGTTGCTCATTGCATCAACATTCTTTAACGACTTCTCGTTGAAGGTACAGCCATTTAAAGACGATTTTGACTTGTTTTGTTTGTTTTTTGCCTACTGTCTTTAAAACTATTATATAAAGATATAAACTTAAAACAGCAAAAAATATCAGGATGACAAACTTAACAAATATATGTAAGTGTATCGACTTAAATCATCAGTCGATTCCTCTATTGAATTATTGCTCTTTAATGACGATTTTTAACCATTTTAGTGTTGTTGCCTATAATCATGAATGCTACAATATTCAGATAAAAACTGAAAACAAACAAAAATGATGAGCAAGGCATGGTTTATAGATTAAAGCTTATGACTGAAATTATTAGCCGATTCCCATTTCATGTTTCGCTCTTGCATTTAAATGACGACATTTACCCTTTAAGTGTTGTTACCTATTATTTTGGAATCTATGATATCTACATTTATCTTATAAAAAAGAATTTATCACCAAAATAAGATCAATTCAAATAAATCAGCATAGTTGAAGTCGTCAATTGATTCTTGTTAAAGATTTACCGATTTGTTACCTTGCAAACATGAATACGATCTAAGAGCCGACCATATTTGCTATTTATAGTGTCTATCTATCATATAATAGTTTCCAAGATAAAGGAGGGATTACCTTTAGAAGATTGTTTGACCTATTTTGTGTTTTTGTTAAGGAAAAAAAAACAAATAAGACAGAACGACTCTGTAAGCAGTACAAGTGTTCAATAATATAAGATCAACGTGAAAGGTGTTTGTCATTAGTTTATTCTAATTCACAATGTATGAGAGTGTCCATTGTTAAAGATACACATATAATTTGTTAAACAACACAGGCTATTTATAGCCTCTAGCTCAATAACAGTACATTTCGCAATATGTAATGTCTTAAGAAAGTTCGGAAAAACTAACATTGTCCTTTAAAGAGACTAACGATAGATCCAACTGCCAACTATATCACTTTATTAGTTATATTAAAGTCAATAGAAAAGTTATGTCTTTCATTTCATTTTTTCAGGACAGTTCTTGTGCGATAAATGACTCACACTATGGGGAAGATGTTTCCTTATCAAAATTTAAACCTGTAGTTTGCGGAATTATAAATAAAAACAATTTTATCAATAGGCCTCCGGAAAGCTTCCAGCTGAGAAGAATTGCTGTCTCTGAAAGACATTGTAGCTATGTACCCCATATGTATCACCTAGAATACATTGAAAATCCATCATATAGCAGCTTTGATTTTTGAAGAGGACTTCTTTGTATTTACTGGTACAAATTGTCTAGTATGTAATGATCTTTGATGAACACTTTTAGTTATTGTGTTTGTACATATAAGAACATGGTTATTGTTATCTGTAAACGTTTATATTCATAAGATATAGTCTCAGTGATTTTTTTCACCACAGAAACACCGAATTGAGAAAAAAAATATATTATACATTTGTATTGCAGATTAGAACTTCTATAGAACTGTCTTCTTCTATCAAATTTAATGCAAAAGATGGGCCACATTAGTTTTGGAAGAATTATGTTTTCTATGATCAAAAGTATGTTGACTATCTTCAAACGCAACATAGTCTTTTGTTTGTCATATAATGTTGACGTTCTATTGCGATACATACTTTTAATAAGCTAGGTGGGTGAAAGATTTATGATAAAATTCACTTGTTAGTAATAGATATAAAAAAAGAAGATGTGTATGATTGCCAATGAGACAACTGTCCACAAGAGACCAAAATGACACAGACATTAACAACTATAGGTCACCGTACGACCTTCAACTATGAGCAAAACCCATACCGCATAGTCAGCTATAAAAGGCCCGATATGACAATGATAAACAATTCTTAATATTATATTATATGACCGTCACATGAAAGTTATTTCGTAGACTAACACACCGTTGTTAATGATTAGAAGATTTATGAATTTATGTGAATTAATGTTTTTTTTTTCAATAAAATCTACATGAACTGTAATAGTGAAGTTTTCTTCGTTATAATCTTTTTTGGGTTATTATTGAGAGTCGTATTCACCATGTAGTCATCTGTGTGTGTGTGTACGCGCGTGTGCGTGCGTGAAAACTCATAAAATATATCAGGCCTTTGATAATTTGGGACGCCAGAGTAACATGGTCACCTCTTTACGAAATTATAACTGTCAAGATTATAAAATATCTGACAAAGCTGGTGTTAATGAACATTATTCATGTATGACAAAAGTAAAATAACAAAAATATCGAACTCCAAGAAACATTCAAATCAGAAAGTCTATGGATTAGTCAAAATGATAATCTCAAACATCAAATGAATGGAAAACAACTGTATTTTTTCTACGTATTTTTTACGGTTTTTTTAGCTTATTGTGACGCATAAAAGCACTGACTTTTGAAAAAAATAAAATCAAAGAAATACAGAACTCCGAGGAAAATTCAAAACGGAAAGTCCCTGATCCAATGGCAAATTTAAAAGTTCAAACACATCAAAAAATTGTTAACAACTAGGAATGTGTGACTAACATGTAATAATTGATAAATGTATGTATTATAGAGTCAATGTGTTCACTCTTATACGTTTTGAACCCCCTAATATTTTTTTTTTATATCGAACATGTTCATTTCCCATATATTCGTTTTAAAAATCACGTATCGCCCCGAAACACAAAATTAAACTCGCACTAAATAATTCAGATTATTTGTTTTTGTTTAAACTGATGTCTAATTCTTATTGCCCATTAAGCTGGGGTCACACATTCACGATTTTTACTGCCGCCCTTGACAGGACTATTCCCGATTAAAATTTGTCAAAAGTCTGATCAAGATCCTGTGAATCGTGGATGGAAATTCAAACTTTCATTAAAATTTGTAAAACAAATAATTTAATCACGACAACAATCAGATATTATTCAGGAAGCGTCGATATTCAACCGTTTCTAATCGAATTTATCCCGATAATCCCGTTCTCAATCCGCTTCTAATCCAATTTGTATATTTCGCCTGGTAAAATTCGACCGAGACTGTCACGACTACATCCCGATTCTACCGAATGTAATCCGACAGATATAAGACAGTGACCAGACAGTTAACCGACGCTGACGGAAGTTATCCGTTCGAAAACTGTCGGCAAACTCGGGATGATCAGGTACTGTGGGAACGTAATCCTATCACGGTCCGCTCTAACGCATTGCAAACGGCTTTGTCTGGTCTCAGTCGTATTGTATTCTGTAATTGTCGGAACTCAGACGTGGGTATCATTGACGAATTTCGTATTAATAACGGGACTGTTCCGGAACGGTTTCGGCAAAAACGGTTCGCAATCGACAAGATCTGGATGCCATCTGGACTCAATCGGCAGAAAAAGGCAAAGAAAAATTTCTCAAGATCATTCCCGTTCCACAGGACACCGTCCAGAATACACAGAACATTGTTAGGATTTTGATCTGATACAGCAGAATCTGTCACGACATAGACACGATTGTAATCCGACTAGACAAAATCGGCTGAGTTTCCCTGAATGTTACGGGACGCACCTAACTGTCGGGGTGCTTCGCCGAACTATTCAGACCCTTCCCGACCCGGAGGAATCTGTTAAGAACTTAAACGACTGCGTTCAGACAATGATAGGACATTCGAAATAATTGAGGATAGTAATCCGACTGTCTGATCTCAAACGGGAGCAATAATCGGCAATGTGTGAACCCTGCATTACGTATTGTTTGTTGTGCATTTTGTACTGTTGATTGAATGACCCTTTGGTATCTTTCGCCTTTATTTTACACCGACGACCCTTTTACTGGCCTTTATAGGTTCTGTGTGTCATCTGGACTCTTAAGATTACCCTTTCATTTCACATTTTGTTTTTTTAATCGTATTTGAATTTTCACTTTCTCCACTTGTTTTTATAATAATCAAAATATTCAAAACTTAAAACAGTCTACTTCTAATGAATTTTTCAATATTTGAACTACGGAATACATTTTAGTCTTTCAATAATGCTTCAATGATTTTAAGTGTGAGTAATTGAAGAAAAAGCTATGCACGAGGACACTTAAAATGCACTTTGACAATGAAATATGGAGTTTCTGCAAAGCAGTTGAGGCTAGAGAATGAGTGGGAAACTTCAACGCCAATTAGAAAATGAGCTTATTTGAACAGATGAACACGACTCCTTTGAAGTTTTAACAATGATTCTTTAAATTTCATAGAGTGAGTCACTCACTCGACACGAGGCATGGGAGGTTAACGTGGCCATTTTGATATAATAAGGAAAATCAAAAAAGGAAGACCGATTTTTTTTAGGTTAGTCAACCATCCATTGGATATATGCGATCAACACAGCAACCACGGATTGGATGAAAAAAGCGTTACTTTCTTTCATAGAAACTTTAACCTCGACACTTTTTTGAAAGAACATTTATATATCATATAAAATAATTAGAGTCATATGAACCCTTAAATAGAAACGAAATGGATAATTGTCATTATTAAACTTAATATGTACATATACTTTTTTCTGAAGTAAATTCTTGATTTGTCCCCATTTAGAAGAATTTTACTTTTTTTAATTACTTGCTTCCTGGAAGCAATTCGCCGACATGTTTTCTGTATTCAAAGTGATCTTAGCGTGACCATCTCGTAAAAATTCGGTGATCGCAATACGTTTGAATCTGTCATTTAAATAAACTATTATCTGATTGTACATGTTATACACGTGTTCAATGTCCATGCTTCTTTGCTGATTGTTTACTATAAGGTGACAATCGGTAAATTACGGATTCAAAACACGACAATTAATAAGCGGCCATATTTTAAATTCATAACAGACCGAGAGAAAAAAAATGACGATTATACGATATTTTTGCGTAAAAAATGACAAAATCGTGCACAGAAGACTGAGTTTATGATATATACATGCATTGGTTCAAGAATGTGATAAACATTGTTTTTCACCAGTCACTCGTTTCATATGAATTCAATTTTTTATTAAACTAACATAATTTATTATCAGAAATATTGTGAACCCTTTGTCAAATAAAAAAAAAAAAACTTTCAGCCTTGTACGCATTTATATGTTTAAATAGAACTCCCATTTTAACATATTTTCTTGGAGGTTTATGAATCTATATCAAAGGTTCATTTCAGGGAGGTCTGGGACGAGTTCGATAATTTACGCCGGAATTAGGGAATGTCGATTAAAAGTATTTGGTAAAGCTCAAATTATACACATTCTACAATCATGTCATTTTTTTTCAATGGAAGTGTTGCAATACTTTTTTCCAGGTGCATTTCTATAAAACACAACAACAAAAAAAAAACACCTAAGAACAGTCTCCTTGTATATTAGTACTGACCATATTTACACACCTTTGCCTGTGATTGCTAAAAAGGTGATCGCAGGTAAGCCCCTTTTGTATATTAATTTACATAACACGGACAGGGAGCTTCTCTTTTGTTTGACATGTACAAGACTAGTATTACAAATCGAAGGTAATGTATTTTCCTATGGTGAATAAGATTAGTAAAGTTCAATGATGATACCCCCGAAGTCATTTCTCTTGTTTAAGATAATAAAAGCTCAATGACCATATGATAAATTTTAATAAAGATGAGAAATGTTTCAAAGAAACTACAACCTGACCAAGGCAGAAAATAGTCGAAGGTCACCAGTGGGTCTTTAACAAGAATATGTCTTCTATTGTCATATAAGCACATAATATAAAACCAATTTAACAATGAAAACACAACGAATCAAGCTCACGCTCCTTTGTTTTAAATATCTATAACCATTCTTCACCAAACTATATATATAGCTAAGAAAAATAACATTGTCCTTTTAAAGAAAATATTCATCTATGACAGGAGGTCAGTTGGCTTTATACGTTTACTCTCAGTGAATTTAATTTTTCTACATTTTCAAAACAATTAATTTTTAACCCCTCCTCAAATCAAAACCCTATTGGAATGGCCAAGATAGTCTCATGATTTATTTTCATGCGCATTTATTGTTTATCATATGTCTAAGACGTACATTTTTTTTGTCGATAACTACTTCGGATCAGGGATGACATGTGGCAGATTCATTCGAGACGTTTTTAAAACGTAATCATGCGTCACCAGCCATACGAATCCATGACAAGTAGTTAACAAGTCTAAATTGGGGATATAAAAAAAAAATGCAGACTATGTGACTATTCTGGTTTCTAAAGATCTACGACGGTGACAATATTTTGCTTTGAGATGAAACACAAATATATCGTATCAGTCATCCAATTCGTGATTGTGGCCGTAAAACGTATGTAGTGCCCATTTTAGTATTCTTCTTTAAATTGTATTTGAGAATTGTTTGTAGAAGGGACACGAACCTGCTTTTAAAGGGACACTAGCTGTCAAATTCATGATCACCGATTTGACTCAAATTCTCTTATTTGATTTATAACAATGTAAAACATTTATCCAAACTATCAAAAGTCTAAAATAAACAGTTTACAAAGCATGGGGTAGATAATATATAGGTTCGTTTCGTGTGTATTTTAGTCCAGACGCCATCTTATTAACTATCGATTTGACCTCAGATGACCATATAAACGACGTAAACATAAATAAAGATATAAATAGATTAAACCAACACGTGCAATTGGATTTTTATAGGTCTGTTTGATTTTATTTTATAGATTAAAAATAGGTGTTTCTCATTGCTTTTAACCGTATAAGAATGATTTTATGTGCATCGAATTAGTAATCAAATCATTTACCGTAGTTTCACTTTCATTGCTGACATTTTTTTTCTTTAAATAACCAGTACACGTACAATGCATGCGTTGTCAATCTCTAGATAGGGGTTAAATTGAAGTTCACATGAATACGGATTTAAAGAGGTCGACTCATTAACTTACAAGTGTATAACTAATTATCAATGTTTCTTAGCGTAATTTGACAAAATTGAACCTTTTTGGCTGCAAAAAGCGAATTATTATTTCACTATTTCACTTTCATTATTGA